>NC_142461.1:113870000-115120000 GCF_049115385.1 Moschus berezovskii | reverse complement strand
CATATAAAAATACATTTGAATTCCTATCATTTAGAGCAAAAGTAATCTGCTCTACAATTTAATATTTAAATTTGTCAATATTATGCATAATCATTGTTTTAAATAATACTAAAAACTTAATAAAAGTGGGAAATCGCCTCTCCTACTCTCTCCTCACCACCAATCTACTCCCAAGAGACAGCCACTTTTAACTTGATTAGCTGTCTCATCTGGCATTTACCTCTACATCTAAAATAATACGCCTGTAAGGGTGACCACATCCTCAGTTTCCTCATAGGTTACAGTTGACATCTGTTGTCCTGGCATAATTATTACCAGTGGCTTTCTTCACTCAAAAGCATCTCTATTGATAAATTATCTAACTGCCATATTTACAGTGAATCGTTACGATTTGTTGCCAAAATGCCGGATCTTTAGACTTATGGTAACTGAGTCCTCTACTTAAAAAATATTCATTCTTCTCAGTTATATAATTTAGGGTTAAATTCAAAATCAATATTTACCCTGTTTTGACTATGCATTGCTAAGCCAAGTACTTCACTGTGACATTGTTATCTATCTTATACAACTTTTTGTTTTCTCTGAAATAATTGCCTCTTTAAAATTAATTTGGGGGTACCTTAGTTTTTTCCCCAGGTGCTTTAACAGAGCTATGAAATGCATAAGCAACAGTTTTTCCAAATGTTCAGACTCTTCAGATGACTTTCCCCATAGCAACATTGCTCCTAGAGCCCTCTGTCCTTCTGTTCCATTCCAGGCTCATTTGCTCTGGATATTTTGCACGGCTGTTATCCTGAGACTTCTCTTCAAATTCTAAAAAGATAGTTTTTCCATAGAATTCAAAACCCAGTCAAGCAATTGAAATGTAAAGACAGAATTGTTGTTGTTTAGTTGATAAGTCATGTCCGGCTCTTTTGCTACCCACTGGACTGTAGTCCACCAAGCTCCTCTGTCCATGGGCTTTCCCAGGAAAACCACTAGAGTGGGTTGCCAGTTCCTTCTCCAGGGGATCTTCCGGACCCAGAGATGGAATCCATGTCTCCTGAGTCTCTCACTGGATTCTTTACCACTGAGTCATGGGTTTCAGCAAACAAAGGAAGAATGCATAGAAAGAAAGAAGCATAGCATATTGGTACCACAACTAATAAAATCTCTGAATTTTTTCTTCCTGCCTGAGGAAATATAAATGCTATATGGTCTCCAAAAATGAAAACCGTTTATTACTTTGCCAACAAAAGCAAAATATCAGGAGATTTAAGCAGCCTTCTGGGTTATGATCTAAGACTGCAAAGCCTTAATAGTTGTGGCATTATAGAAATATGCTTGAAATTTATATTTGTGAAGAGAACAAACATTTAAACCTAAAATAAATTTAGTTTGTAAGGAGTGGAGGAAAGAAGGTATGTCATCTAGAGAAGTTATTTGGTGATTTATGATTAAGAATACAACTTGAACACATAAGGTAACTTAGCAAGAGGTTTTGTTCTGATGTAATGGTGCTAGTTTTAAACTTTAAACATCTTGAAAAGGCAGGGAAATGTATGAAATGAAAGTCTCAGCTGATTCAGAGATAAATAATGTAAAATCAATAGTTTTAGAAAAGATCCACATTTGTCTTCCTCTCTACAGAATAATTTCCATCTCTTTCAGAATCAGGTAAACTCTCTTTATCAATACTCCAGCCTCAACCAATTCATTGTACTTATCTTAGTCCCAGGGTTTTCCACAGAAAGAGTAAAAGAAAAAAAAAATGCTCCTGACTTTCCGCTACTCTGTCCAATTAATTTGTTCATTCAAGGAATAAAAATTCTTGAGAATCCATCTTTCTTCAAGTTTACATTTATCTCTACCTCTTAAATATATTTCAGTTCAGTTCAGTTGCTCAGTTGTGTCCGACTCTTTGCGACCCCATCAGTCACAGCACGCCAGGCCTCCCTGTCCATCACCAACTCCTGGAGTTCACTCAAACTCATGTCCATCAAGTCGGTGACGCCATCCATCCATCTCATTCTCTGTCGTCCCCATCTCCTCCTGCCCCCCAATCCCTCCCAGCATCAGACTCTTTTCCAGTGAGTCAGCTCGTCACATGAGGTGGCCAAAGTATTGGAGTTTCAGCTTTGGCATCAGTCCTTCCAATGAACACCCAGGACTGATCTCCTTTAGAATGGACTGGTTGGATCTCCTTGCAGTCCAAAGGACTCTCAAGAGTCTTCTCCAGCACCACAGTTCAAAAGCATCAATTCTTTGGCGCTCAGCTTTCTTCACAGTCCAACTCTCACATCCATACATGACCATGGGAAAAACCATAGCCTTGACTAGACGGACCTTTGTTGGCAAAGTAATGTCTCTGCTTTTTAATATACTATCTAGGTTGGTCATAACTTTCCTTCCAAGGAAGCGTCTTTTAATTTCATGGCTGCAATCAGCATAACTTTTTACAAATAACTGTTATTTGTCCTCACTTTCTTTTTAACTTTCTGGGGATCTCCTGAGGATGACAATGGAATTTTCCTTTTCTCTCTTTTTCTTTTTTAAAGCCTAAAACATTTCTTTTCTGGCCTTTTACAGAAAAAATTTGCCCACTCCTGCTCTCAGAATTTTCTTCTAAGACAGAAACATTGATTCTTTCCTTTCTCTTCTGCTGTTGTTTTTATCATAGACACACAGACATGGAGAGGTGTAATTACCCCTTGCTATTCATTTGTGTCCAGATTTACTGGTCTGATTACATCATCAGTAGGTACTATATCAAGGATAGCTTTTATATCAAATATAATAATGTGGACCCTAGTCTAAAAAAGCCTTTTTACAGCCACTAATTTCAGTTATAAATATTTATAATGACCCCCTAGAACAGATGGAGGAAATATTATTAACCTCTGAGGTCTAAAATTATTGAGTTTGAAAAAACTCAAAAGGTCTTGTCTTAGGAGTGTAATCCAATCTTCTTTCGCTATTTTGATTTGAAAATTCCTAAAGAGCAGAAACTATAATTGCAATTATCTATCTACTGTCTGCTAAAGTCAGTGATCAAATATCAAATATTTATAATTTAAAATTATTTATGTATTGCTATCTAAAGTTGGAAAAAATTTTTCAATATTATAATGATTAGTGAAAAAGAAAACAAATTTGTCCAAAAGTTTTAGATTTAATTGACGAAGATTCAGTTCAGTTCAGTTCAGTTCAGTCGCTCAGTCGTGTCCTACTCTTTGCGACCCCATGAATCACAGCACGCCAGGCCTCCCTGTCCATCACCAACTCCCGGAGTTCACTCAAACTCATGTCCATCGAGTCGGGGATGCCATCCAGCCATCTCATTCTCTGTCGTCCCCGTCTCCTCTCACCCCCAATCCCTCCCAGCATCAGACTCTTTTCCAGTGAGTCAACTCGTCGCATGAGGTGGCCAAAGTATTGGAGTTTCAGCTTTAGCATCGGTCCTTCCAATGAACACCCAGGATTGATCTCCTTTAGAATGGACTGGTTGGCGAAGATTAGGATGATTCAAATTGTTGCAAAATAGATTTCTCCTACATTGTATGATTTTTTTAAAAAAAGATACTTAGAACAACAGTTGGAAAGAAGACATATAAAGCTATATTTTAAAAAAATGATACCCAAAACAGGGTAGAAAAGTATGTTTTTATTACCTGTACTATGTTTCATTACTTTTGGAAGGAAAGATTAGGTCACACAAAAAATTAAAAACATATAAGATGCAATCATTTCAGCAATGTGTACGCCTAAGGCAAAGGATAAAGTTCAGCTACACAAAGAGTATACAATTGTATGATGGACTCAGGTAAGTCACCTTGGCACATACACTTCAAGCCCTGAATGAAGGGCTATCAATCCCTGCCATAACCTTAGAGAAGTAAATCTGAAAAATAATAAGAACAGAAATAAAGACAACTTAAAAATCCAAATATACTGTATATGCACTTTTTTTAAAAGTATACTGATCAGTGTTGCAATCAGTATAATATTGTTTCTTTCTCTCTTTTTAAAAAATATGTTTAAAACATTAAAGAAAATATACTAGACTTGTGGTTTCAGTTGAATGAAAAAAATGTTGTTTAGCATCAATATTTACATACAGAAATTTAGCTTATTAAATTTAGTTTTTGTAAGACAGCAACAGAGGATGCAGGTAAGAAGCAACAGTTAGAAGGACATGGAACAACAGACTGGTTCCAAATCGGGAAGGGAGTACATCAAGACTGTATATTGTCACCCTGCTTATTTAACTTATATGCAGGGTACATCATGAGAAATGCTGGACTGGATGAAGCACAAGCTGGAATCAAGATTTCCAGGAGAAATATCAATAACCTCAGATATGCAGATGACACCACCCTTCTGGCAGAAAGCAAAGAAGAACTAAAGAGCCTATTGATGAAAGAGAAAGAGGAGAGTGAAAAAGTTGGCTTAAAGCTCAACATTCAGAAAACTAAGATCATGGCATCTGGTCCCATCACTTCATGGCAAATAGATGGGGAAACAGTAGAAACAATGACAGACTTTATTTTGGGGGGCTTCAAAGTCACTGCAGATGGTGAATGTAGCCATGAAATTAAAAGATGCTTGTTCCTTGGAAGAAAAGTTATGACCAAACTAGACAGCATATTAAAAAGCAGAGACATTACTTTGTCCACAAAGGTCCGTCTAGTCAAGGCTATGGTTTTTCCAGTGGTCATGTATGGATGTGAGAGTTGGACTGTGAAGAAAGCTGAGCACCGAAGAATTGATGCCTTTGAACTGTGGTGCTGGAGAAGACTCTTGAGAGTCCCTTCGACAGCTAGGAGATCCAACCAATCCATCCTAAAGGAAATGAGTCCTGCATATTCATTGGTAGGCCAAAGCCACCTGATGCAAAGAACTGACTCATTTGAAAAGACCCTGATGCTGGGAAAGAAGGCGGGAAGAGAAGGGGACAACAGAGGATGAGATGGCTGGATGGCATCCCCGACTCAATGGATATGAGTTTGAGTAAACTCTGGGAGTTGGTGATGGACAGGGAGGACTAGAGTGCTGCAGTCCACAGGGTCCTAAAGAGTCAGACACAACTTGGCTACTGAACAACATTTCTGATTTAAGATAGTTGTTCATATCTTCAAATGCTTATATGAGAATCTTTAATTCTGCTTGATGTGTGAACTTACAGTTTTTTTATATTTTCTTTCATTTATAGTTTTCTTTGTATTCATGGGTTGTTTTATCAGAGGACAATTTTCCTCAGTTTGATATGCATGAAATTCCATTTCCTTGTTTTTGCTGTATGTGGGTTTCACTTTCCGTGTGTTCATTTCTATGATATTGGAGTGTTTTCAAGATTCTTGGCTCAATGGCATCATCTCATGTTAGCATAGCAAAGTCAAGGTACTTTGTTAGGTTTAGGGGTGTTTTCATGGAGGGCTCTGAGTCCTCTTATCTTTCTCTTTTCTCTTGCAGGAACCTAAAGTTTCTCCTTTTTCTTTTTTCCCCCTTTTCTTCTTTTCCTCTCTCTACCCAATTGCCAAAGGGTATTTTTACCCTTCTTTTTTTTTGTACTTTTTTACTGCTCCAGAGCTATGAGTTTCAATAATTGCCCCTTTCATTCCCACTTGTCCCTTGAAATCACTTATACTTCAAAAGTTCCTTCCCTGAAGTCCATGCTTGTGCCTGGACACTTTGTTAGTATTTTCAGACTGAGGGTAGACGTGGTGTTTCTGGTTGTAGATTAAAATCCAGTTTAGGGTTCCCACTACCTCCTCTATGTTGCTTCCCTGCATTTCTGGTTCTGCTTTCACTTGCTTGAGAGCCTCAGGACAGGGCAAGGTTGTGGTGGGAGGGTGAGAAATTGTGCTCTGCGTTTTTATCTTTCTCTTTTTATCCACAGTTATTTTGAAGTTAGGACAGTCTCTGTCTTCTGGTTGTGCTGAAGATGTGATTTGAGTATAAATTCACTTTTTTCTTTTGCTATTTGTATTGTTTCGGGAGAATCCATGAGGAAAAAAGTAGATATATACACTGCTGTCATTGTCTGAACCTACCTGGAGGTCCATTCACTCAATTTTTATTAACTTCGGCAAACACTAGTTTCCATCTTTCATTCTTCCTTGCTAACAAAAGCTCAGTTTGCAGTGGAGGAAGTAAATACACACATTTAAAATTTTTTGATTTTCAGAATCCTGTGGTAAGGTGACATGGTTTATTCAAAGAGCTATAAGGAGACATTTACTGGGTAGGGTTTGCAGGAAAGTCTCAACCTTGTAAAAATGGTCAGATTCAGCTGGAAGTACCTTCTACTCTTTTCCTTTTTTTCTTTCAGGAATTTAGATATGATACCTGAAAGGGGAGTAGCAATCTTGTGACCACAGGATAAAAGTCAAAAGCTAAGGATGACAGAAGAGAAAAATAGGAGCTGGAGTATTTGAGGGCCTGCATCAACCCTGAATTGCTTACTCGCAGCTTTCTGCTTATGTAAGATATGTAAGTCTTTCTTGATTAAGTCCCTATTTGTCAAGTCTCTGTTCAGAGATACATGTGTTGACCAATACCTTGATTTACTAAGGCATTTCCTCCTTTGTGCTGTGGAGATGGTCATTTTCACAGCTCAGCTTGTCTAGGGCTCCACTATTTTGTTGCATATTGCTATTCCTTGTACATCAGTTATATGTAATGAGATTCAAGGTTTTCATCATCGAAGAATGCAGAGAAGATGGTAAATGTTCCCATAGATACCTTTCTTTCATAGTCTCTGAACCTTTCTTCATTTTGTACTTCCTTCTGATAATAATCTCACCTATAATTTATAAATAAGCAAGGTTTAAATGCCCATAAAACAAGCCACTAGCCAAGTTTGCCATTCACTTATTTAT
Organism: Moschus berezovskii; assembly: GCF_049115385.1. Classification (NCBI taxonomy): domain Eukaryota; kingdom Metazoa; phylum Chordata; class Mammalia; order Artiodactyla; family Moschidae; genus Moschus; species Moschus berezovskii. Next base: position 115,113,140 of record NC_142461.1, on the reverse strand, counting down.
TCATAGTTCACTAGGTGAACTACAAGGAACTTCCCCAGTGGTTCAACAGTAAAGAATCCGCCTGCAATGCAGGAGACAAGAGTTTGAACCCTGGGTCAGGAAGATCCCCTGGAGTAGGAAATGGCAACCCACTCCTGTATTCTTGCCTGGAAAATCCCATGGACAGAGAAGTCTGGTGGGCTATAGTCCGTGAGGTCACAAAGAGTCAGACATGACTGAAGCACCTGAGCACTCATGCGTGCATGTGAACCTCAAAGTTTGCTTATCCAGGCGTTAGGTGACATGTGATGCTACCAGTGAGGGGTGCATGGCATGAGCATGCCAGTTGTGGGAGCAGGTGCATCATGGTGTGACATACACCTGCTCCAGACGGAGGGAGGTAAACCAGGCAGTGCTAATTTGGGAAGACAGAAGGCAGGGGAGCAGAAAGAAGGTTGCAGGAGGTCCTTAGAGAGGGCTCCAAATAGGAAACCTCAAAGAAAATGTCACACCTAAGTTAAATAGAACAATGCTTGGGGTGTATTATGCTTAATCTCTTTTCCTTCTGTTATCCCAATGTGGGTTTATATTCCCTAGCAGAATTCCTTACACATAGGAAGTGCTCAGTCATTATTTTTGAATGAAGGATTAATTCGATAAACTTTGAGGTAGGGTGTAGTTCTTTTTCTAATGAAATCTATGATCTTTGGACTGTCTAGATGTTTATGCTTGATTTCTTCATTTCTGAGTAGCCCATTGTTATAAAAGGGTACCCAGGATTTGTTTTCATTGGGTGTGGTAAGAGATGCAGACACAGAAATGACTGTCAGGAAGGAAGACTTTTTATACCCACATGGCCCAGTGTTCTTGCCTGGAGAATCCCGGGGACGGGGAAGCCTGGTGGGCTGCCGTCTATGGTGTCGCACAGAGTCGGACACGACTGAAGCGACTTAGCAGCAGCAGCAGCAGCCCTAGAAACAGAGGTACAGCTCATCATGCAAGGCTGCTAGGGAAGTTCCAGGGTTGGTCAGGAGACAGAGGGAACGAGGGGAAAATGTGGGCAAGAGTATTTACTCTGGTTTCTGTGGGGAGGAATGGGAGAGAGAGGGTAAACAGGATTAGTACTGGCAAATTTGAATAATGTTAGCAGGCACTGGGGCATAGGGGCTGTACCTTGTTGTCAGGTACCAGGTCCTGGAGTGATTAGGGCAGGGAACTAGTGGCCTGGAATTATGAGCCCAATGAAGGCTGGGGTACAGGCTGGATTGGATGCTTTACATTTGAAAGGTGAATTATTTGCTATCTCTAGGAGTTAGCTAACCCTAGGAGGAGCAATCCTTCCAGGGTCAGCAAGGCCTCAGACATCAAAGTGGCAAATCCAGAAAGTAGAAAACGTTATTATATACATTTTTGCATTTACTTTAGTTTCCTGTGAATAACATCTTTTAAAATTTTATTTATTTATTTTTGGCTGTGCTGGGTCTTTCTTCCTGCACTCAGGCTTTCTCTAGTTGCAGCAAGCAGGGGCTACTCTGTTGCACAGGCTTCTTACTGTGGTGGATTCTCCTATTGTGGAACACAGACGCTAGGGCTCAGTTCAGTAGTTGTGGTGAATGGGCTTGGTTGCCCTGTGGCATGTGGAATCTTCCCAGACTAGGGATCGAACCTGTGTTTCCTGCATTGGCAGGCATATTCTTAACCACTGGACCACCAGGGACATCCGTGAATAACATCTAATAAAGTATTCTTGGTAAATATAAGCTAATTCGTAAAGTAATTCTATACTCTGTAGTGATCTTCACTTAGCACCTACGCTAAAATCTACAGACCAACAGATACTAATACAGCTCCTGGTATTGGGCTTTTAAGCCCTCAGTAAGTAAGGTTTAATGAATCCTATAGAGATTTTCAATAAAATATTAACGGCAACCAATGACAGCACAGTTAACCCGTCATGAAACTGGGAATTGACCATAGGAGTCATGTTTCCTAATGCATTGTGCTATCCAGTAAGACCATGTTTTGACCACTGCAAAGGCCTATGTAGCTGCTCCTGAGAAAGTCTAAATAATAAACTTCAGGTAAAGCATCTCACTTCTAGTCAGGAATCAGGAACCTGTTCTAAAGAACTGACTCTGGAGAATTTGAGGAAAGTTCCAGGAAGAGTTTTCCCCACTTCTGCTTTCTGGAATTTCAAAGTCCTATTGAATTTCTTTCCCAAAGATGAATCATGGCAAGCCTGACTGAAATCTCAACATTTGGTCGTCTCTAAAGCATCAGTAATCACTGCAAGCCAGCTGCTGCTAAGGCAATTAGGAAAATTCCAACACTCTGAGCTGATGGTCTCTTCACTTTTTGGCAATAAAACAAAGTGTAAGAGACCCAAAGAAATCGTCAAGGTCATATCTTTATTACTTCCCAGATGTGCCACTTTTCTTTTCTCTACTTCCTAGAACAACAAAACAGTAATTATCTGTTAGTCATAAACCTCGTGATTCAGCTCTGTGATTATTATTTTCTCCAACTAAATAAACTGTATACACCCTTCACAATTTGATTTTGAGCTCAAGTGGCCAACTCTGGCTGCTTAGCTGGAGATGGAAGTTTAGGTATTACTGTTTTCTAAATGTTGCTTTAATAATTATTTTAACCTCTCATATGATTCTCACCTTGTTGGAAATTATGGTCTCATTGGATGTTTGCTCTGCAGGCTGCAACTAGATGTTAACCAACCTTGGTAAAGACAGTTTCATTGGTTGGCAACCAGTCAGGCTTGTGTCATTTGTGTTGCCAGCAGAAGAAAGAAATTTTAAATCGCTACTTCTATACCAGGAGAAATTCTTGGTTTATAACTTCAATATGAATAGCTTCTTCCCCATGACTTAAATAGCAAAACACTATTACAGTTACAAACCATTTAAGCAAGTGTAACTAGCATCATATTATGTGTAACTAGCAAGATATTACATTTATTTCTATGAATATAAAACCAAGCTAAAGCATGAATAAAATGAGTATTAGTAGTATGTAGTCCATTCTTCTTTCCCAGAACCATAGTAAGTGGCTTTCTCTTAGAGGAATAATTCTATATGGCATGGGTGTTGTTTTAGTTCATTGTGCTTTGCTCTTAAAGAAAAAAAAGACTCATGTTAATAATAAAACAAAAAATTTATCAAACTATAAAACTGTGATACTTTGTGGCATATTATAAGCATGTTCATGTCAATTATTTTATTCTGATTTACAGAAACTGTATAATTTCTCCACCCAGAAATAATGCTGAGATATATATATATATGTTATATATATATAAAATATATATTGAGTAGAGTTATAAGTGAATGCTGTTTCACAATCTTTTACAGATGTGTGTGGAAAATAGCACTTGGAGAGCATCGTCCCACTGTCATAAAGTATTCTTTTAAAATCTCAATTGTAATGATTTCATATAAAGCCATTGTACAAATTATCATAGTTTATTTTATCAGTCTTCAACAGTTAATTATTAAGTTTATTCCAAATTTGTTGAAATGAAAAATACAATACCCCCACTAAAAAGAAAAAGAAACAAAAAAGAAAAATAATAAAACAAAAATATAACTCTACAAAGTACTTCTTTATAGCTCAGTAAAATGCCTTTTGTTCTTCCTAGGAGAAGTTTCTAGAGGAAATGAATGCATACTAGTAAGCTTTTAAAACAGCTCCCCTGATAAACTGGAAACTCCATGTGGGTAGAACTGTGTCTCACGTTCATCCTTATAGCCTCAACCCCTGGCACAGTGCCTGACCTGGGTACACATTCAATGTGTATCTGCTGCTTATCTATACATTTTTAAGATTTTCTACAGTGAACAAAAGCTCCCCCCTATCCATAGAAGGTGGCACTGGTTGATTAACATTGATCTTTTAGAGTGAGTTGTGGCCTCCTAATGGGGGTGTATTGGCAAATGTTTAATACTATAGCTCTGAGAATAGTTCTACCATGAATGTTAGTTGATGTTTTCTTTCACTTTAATGAGTAAGAAGGGCTTCCTTGATGTCTCAGATGGTAAAGAATCCTCCTGCAATGTGGGAGATCTGGGTTCGGTCCCTGGGTTTGATCCCTGGGTTAGGCATGGCAACCCTCTCCAGTATTCTTGCCTGGAGAATCCCATTAGACAGAGGAGCCTGGTGGGCTACTGTCCATGGGGTTGCAAAGAATCTGACACGACTGAGCGACTAAGTAAGCACAGCACAATGAGTAAGACAAAAGACAGACAATGGAAACATACTTTGGAACTTCACTCATTCACCAGTGATGTGATTGACTTCTTTGCAGAATCAAATAAGAGGAAGAATATTTTCTTAATTTTTTGTGCCATTCACATTGTAATGGATATAGACAGGATACACTGTTAATCTGCTATATTATCATTTTCTCTGACATGTTCATAAGTCTAGACGATCAAAAAAAAACCAAGTCAAATCCTGATTCGTAGAATTTCCTGATTTCCATGGTGTAGATACTCCAACCATGGCCAATTTCACGTTGCCAATGTGATGTCACTACATGTGGTACTGGGCAGAGATGTGCAGCATGCACTGTACTATGGTATTTTCTCCATGCAGGTACTTAATAACCTCAAGAGCGGTAATCAAATGTGTAAGGTAATTAGGAAGGGATTGACTTTATTTATTACCTTGGTTTTCAATATAATTCATTTAACTGCAGATATGTATTAGATATTTATATCTAATATATTACAATATAGTATAACTTGCATATAATATAAGAATTTTATATAATTTATATAAGATTGTATATAATTAAAGTTTGAATAGTGGCTGTGTTGAACAACCAAACTGAAGAATCCTTGAAAATGTAACAATTGACTGACCCCAACACTTTACCACCTGGAGGGCTATTGGAAGAGGGTTGAACCTGCAATAGCATAGCTGCGTCAAACTGAACGCCATTAAGGCCCAGTCATAGCTGCTGATCAAAATGGTGAAGCGTTCCTGATGCCACATCAGCTTCCATTCCTGCCCTTGTCGTTGCTCATCTTGTAGGAGCACAGTCATCATCTCTGCAGCTGTTTCCCCAAGGTCAGTTTGAATCGAGTTTTTGTCTTTCTTCAAAGAATCTGCCTGCAATACAGAAGACCCAGGAGACCTGGATTCGATCCCTGGGTTGGGGAGATCCCCTGGAGAAGGGCATGGGAATCCACTCCAGTGTTCTTAACTGGAGAATTCCAAGGACAGAGGAGCTTGGCAGGCTATAGTCCATAGGGTTGCAAAGAGTCGGATATGACTGAAGCGACTGAGTACGCAGGCATGCATATGCCATTATCAAGTCTATTAACATCACTGCTAGAGTCCTGTTCTATCTCCCATTCCACGTGGGTGAGTGTGAGGCTGAAACCCTGGCTTGGAAGGGTTTAAGGAAGTAGGGCAAAGACCCCACAACTGCAGGGTATGAAATAAAGAAGAACTGAAGAGGGTGTCTGGGCAAAGGCAGGCTGGGCAGACATCAAGAAAAAGGGCCAAGGTGTCTCTGGGTCTGAAGCTAAGTATCTGCTCCCACCAGGGCCAACCACATCAAGCAGGGGCATCAGTTTAGAGCCAGAGTCAGGAGTGTCCCTGAGGCAAATGAATAGTGCAAGTAAGATTTCAAGGGAGACATTGGCCTACTTGAAAGAGCCATGATTAAGAATGTCACAATTGCTTTCAGAAATAAGCAATATAAGAGAAAGCAATTTTACTGAGATGGGTGCATTGATACCCATTAGTCACTAATCACTCCTGTTAATCTATTAAAGCACTGCTAAACAGTACTGGCATCTCTCGAGCCCATGGAACCCCTCCCCTCACCCCCAGCCCCCGTTTCCACTACTTTCCCTGGTGGCCCAGGATGGTTACCAGACTCTACAATGAGCGGAACTTTCTCACAGCATCACAATGTCCTCACTCCTTGATATTCCTGCTAGATGGCAACCCGAGCACAGAAATCACTCTTCTATTCCATAGATTATGGGAATATTATGTTTTATTGGCCTCTAACTGTGTTTCTCCAAGTCAGATCTGAGACTGGCAGCATCAGCATTACCTGGGAGCATGTTAGAAATGCAGATTCTTGGGCCTCAGACTTAAGGAAGCAGACCCTCTGGGGTGGGACCTAGGCATCAGCGTTTTAATGAGGTCTTCAGGGGATTCTTAGGCATTAAAATGTGAGAAGCACAGTAAATATATCATACTATAGTTGGTAAAAATCACAGACAGGCCATCACAATTCAACTCTCTGGTCTAAATACTGCCTGAAGAAGCTACTCCAAGTTGATGAGCTTTTCATCTGGGATGTGTTTACCTAAAGATTCCCACATCCACTACTGTCTTCTTCTCGGGAATCATCCAAATTATTCCAAACATGTGACTCTGTGCACCTTTAAAGCTGTCAAATTAGAGGGGGAAAGTGATAGAGATATTCCAACACAGAGCACCACTTCCTTTTCTTTTGATTTCCAGCGTCCTCACAGTAGAAACAGTGCCAAAAAACAAAAGCATGGAGTATGTGGGAAAAGTTGTCCTGTAATTTAAGCTGTATTTGTACAGTGAGAATCACTGTCCAATAGACATATATAAGAAGTGTTCTTTCCTGTTGTGTTTTAATTTATCAATTGTGTACATTATCTATCCATGGCAAACCCCACAATAAATTATAATAATCCAGTTGAAGCAGTACTCGTGTGATTCAGTTCAGTTCAGTTCATTTCAGTCGCTCAGTCGTGTCTGACTCTTTGCGACCCCATGAACCGCAGCATGCCAGGCCTCCCTGTCCATCACCAACTCCCGGAGTTCACTCAAACCCATGTCCATCAAGTCGGTGATGCCATCCAACCATCTCATCCTCTGTCGTCCCCTTCTCCTCCTGCCCTCAATCTTTCCCAGCATCAGGGTCTTCGCATCAGGTGGCCAAAGTATTGGAGTTTCAGCTTCAACATCAGTCCTTCCAATGAACACCCAGGACTGATCTCCTTTAGGATGGACTAGTTGGATCTCCGTGAAGTCCAAGGGACTCTCAGGAGTCTTCTCCAACACCACAGTTCAAAAGCATCCATTCTTTGGCACTCAGCTTTCTTTATAGTCCAACTCTCACATCCATACATGACTACTGGAAAAACCATAGCCTTGACTAGATGGACCTTTGTTGGCAAAGTAATGTCTCTGTTTTTTAATACGCTGTCTAGGTTGGTCATAACTTTCCTTCCAAGGAGTAAGCGTCTTTTCATTTCATGGCTGCAGTCACCATCTGCAGTGATTATGGAGCCCCCAAAAATAAAGTCAGCCACTGTTTCCACTGTTTCCCCATCTATTTGCCATGAAGTGATGGGACTGGATGCCATGATCTTAGTTTTCTGAATGTTGAGCTTTAAGCCAATTTTTTCACTCTCCTCTTTCACTTTCATCAAGAGGTTCTTTAATTCTTCTTCACTTTCTGCCATAAGGGTGGTGTCATCTGCATATCTGAGGTTACTGATATTTCTGCTGGCAGTCTTGATTCCAGCTTGTGCTTCCTCCAGCCACACTACTTTATTTAGTATTTTAAAATTAGGTATTATTTGTTTCATTATTAAAGGTACATGCTTAGAGAAAAAGAAAAGATAATAATGAGTATTTTGGCCTAGTTTATCCACAGTAGCCTGATTCAATCAACCAGTCAGATGAATCCTTTAAAAAATCACTTTTTGATGTGATATATAACCAATTATACATTTTACTTTATTATTGCATGATCAAACACAGCTAGTCAATCATACAGCCAATAAACATCCATTCTGCCATGTATTGTGCAAAATCTAGGTACTTAAAGATAAATAAGAGTCTGATAGAGACAGATGGTCACACTAACCACTGTTGTGACAAATGCTTTCCGTACGTGGTCTTCTGGACATTTTCTAAGCTCTTCTGTCTTTTAGCATAGGTACCAATCTGTCTTCTTCTAGTAGCACATTATATAGTACCTAAAAGAGACATAGACACATCTTAAGAGCTCAGTAAACAATTAAAAATATTTAACTTCATTTTCATCTTATTTTGTGCTGTGTAGAGTGCTACATCTTCCAAATGTTTATTGCATGTAATCAGTGTTGTGCTGATAAATACCTCTCTAGGGGGAAGACAGCCTGATTGGTAGTGTTTGCTGATCTCAGTGGGAGAAATCCTCCCACCATGGCTAATTTCATGCCACTCAGTAGGTAATAACTGACTTGTAAAAATTTCGAGAATTTAACAGTTGACTAGGAGGAAACGATAGGAGCTGCATTTTTTTTAAAATTTTAAAAATATATGGTTGGGGATATATTATAGTACAGCTTCTGTAGATGATTAGAAATGTAATAACTTTTGTACAATTTAACATTACTATGAAGTATATGTACAGTTTGTAAATCTACCCTGTTGCTACAGAAGTGGGTATAATAGAAATACTCAGATACATAATAGGTTTATATATTGAACAATGCAGTAATATTGTACACCTAAGCACATATAAGGTCTTCCCTGGTGGCTCAGTGGTAAAGATTCTGCCTGTAATGCGGGAGACCCAGGTTCTATCCCTGGGTTGGAAAGAGCCCCTGGAGAAGGACATGGCAACCCACTCCAGTATTCTTGCCTGGAGAATTCCGTGGACAGCGGAGCCTGGCGGGCTACTGTCCATAGGGTCACACAGGGTTGGACTCAACTGAAGCGACTAAACAGCAGCAGCAAGCATAAATAAAGAATTTCAATATTCCTGATGAAACAGTTATCCGACTCTATATTTGCCAGAGGAAGTATATATAAAAATGATAGGTTGTGCTTTCTTTGGGGCTAGGGGAAATTTCTTTTATTATCATTATTTCCAATAGAATAAAGAAGGTTGACATTATGATAAGAGCTTTTTCATGGAATAAAATAACAATGACCATCTTTTCATTATAACATGCTAACACACAACAGTTATTTTACACAAAGAAAGGGAAAGATATTGCTGAAGATTTTACCAATTATATTTACTTTTTGAAAAGAATGAAGTAACACCTATTTTTTTCTTTTAAAGAACAGATTGCCTTTATTGAAGAAACAGATGTGGTTAAGGAATTCTTTGCACCTGAACACGAACAAGAAAATATGTTTAAAGTTCATTGCAGCATTTATTGTAATAATGAATTAATGGAAGCAACCCAAATGTTTCTCAACCCAAGGGTTTATAAAATGAAACAGTATCCAGAGGTTAAAATAAATGGATTAAATCTACATGTATGAACACAGAAAGAACTAAAAATCAACACTGGGTGAAAATTAGACCATGTATCATGAATGTCATACAGGTAAAAGTTTTAAATCTATAAAAATTGCTTTATATTACTTGTGAATCCAGTTGTGTGTAACAGAAGCAGACAAAATGTGGCCTGGCTATACTCTAATTCAAGAGTTGTTTTCTTAGAGAAGGGTGAGAAATGAGCATGGTAAGGGGAAAATGGGGAACTTTAACTTTGTGATAATAATTTTTTTGTTAAAGAAAATAAATTAAGTAATAAATTTTATTATTAAAAGGAAAATAAATTTAATTAAAGTAATTATAAAATGTCAGTATTTGTTAATTTAGGAAGCTGGCTTATGGAAGTTTTTTATGTTATCTATTGTTATTTTGAAATGTTTTTCATTAACAAAACTACAAGTGAAGCAAGAAAATAGATTGGTTCTATCTGCAAAAAATGTAGATATGTCCTTCATGTTATAAATTGTTAGAATAAGTAATGCATGTAATGATTTGGAAAGTTAATGAGTATTTCCAAACAGCAGTCCGTTTTTACTTTTATTTTGATCAATTGAAAGTTTCAAGGGAATGGACCAAAGAACCCAAAGGGAAAGAAAGCAACAAATAGAAAATATTAGATTAAAATATATACTATATTTCTTTGAATGATAAACAATCTATGGTCTGACGTAGCAATTTTTTATGCACCAATCAGGGGACAAGGTGGATGGGAACATTTTCAGTTTTGGTTGTTCAGTTCAGTTGCTCAGTCGTGTGCTATTCTTTGTGACCTCATGAACTGCGGCACACCAGGCTTCCCTGTCCATCACCAACTCCCAGAGCTTGCGCAAACTCATGTCCATTAAGTCAGTGATACCTTCCAACCATCTTATCTTCTTTCTTCCCGTTCTCCTCCTGCCATCAATCTTTTCCAGCATTAGGGTCTTTTCAAAAGAGTCAGTTCTTCACGTCAGGTGGCCAGAGTATTGGAGTTTGAGCTTCAGCATCAGTCCTTACAATGAATAATCAGGACTGATTTCCTTTAGGATGGACTGGTTGGATCTCCTTGCTGTCCAAGAGACTCTCAAGAGTCTTCTCCAACACTACAGTTCAAAGGCATCAATTCTTCGGCGCTCAGCTTTCTTTATAGTCCAACTCTCACATCCATACATGACCACTGGAAAAACCATAGCCTTGACTAGATGGACCTTTGTTGGCAAAGTAATGTCTCTGCTATTTATTATGCTGTCTAGGTTGGTCATAGCTTTTCTTCCAAGGAGCAAATGTCTTTTAATTACATGGCTGCAGTCACCATCTGCAGTGATTTTGGAGCCCAAGAAAATGAACTCAGATTGCAAAGATATTCAAATATAGAGCAAAACCAAACAAAGTACATCTTCGAATTGACAACACTCAGTAAGCAGGTGTTCTAGAAATTCATCACAACTTAACCCAGCAAAGAATGCACAGGAGTTTTACTGGGAAAATTCGTTATAACTTTTTTATGAAAGAAGACTTAAATAAATGGAGAGCAACACCAATTTTGTGGTTGATATGACTTAATATTGTAAATGTTCCACTTCTCCTTTTTATTAACCTATAAGTTTAATGCAATTCCAATCAAAATCCAAGGGAAGTTTTTAAGGAACTTGAAAAATGTATTCTAAAGTTTATATGAAAACATAAAAGTGTAAGTGAAATTTGGAAAAGAAGGAGAAATGAAGACCAACAGTAAAAATAGATTCGGTTAGAAATAGATTCATGAATATATTTACAAATATCAGAACACCCTTCTAAAGGGGCTTACACAGAGGACAGTTTGACTCATGCATCGAGTCCAGAGGCAGGCAAGGGTTGATACTGAAACTAAACAATGCTATTAATGACCCTAAGTCACTCTAAATTTTCCTGACCTGCTGTTCATAATATGTAGACATTTCTCCCTATCCTTATTACCTCAGAGTATTGTACCTCCAGGCTTCATATCTACATTCTAGACAAGAAAAAGGGGGAAAGAGATTAATGGTTTTCTCTTTAAAATGGTAGTCCTTTTAACTTGGAAAAGTAAAATTCCTTAGGGAATTTTGCCTCCATCTTATTATTCGTAACTATACCACGTGGTTAATCCTTACTGCAAGAGAGGCTGAGAAAACAGATAATTTTTGCTGGGAATATTGCTATCCCAAACAAAGTTGGAATTCTATTTATAAAGAAGAAAGGGAGAATGGATATTGAATACATAATTAGGAGAGTCTGTATTAAGCAGGACTTACTCTTCTAGTGATAAACAAAAAACCAAACAAATCATCGGTGTACTTCTGGTACAGGTCAGACAGATTGATCAAGGAATGGATCAGGATAAGAGAGGATTTGGAATGGAACAGAATGTACAGAATAGATCAGAATACTCAAAATAGACCCAGGTATACATGGGAACTTATTTGATAGAGGTAACTCCACACATCAGTCTGAAAGGGATGGATTATTTAAAAGATGCTATTTGGTCCATTGGACAGAGAAAAAGTTGAAACTTTGTTACTGACATAAAAAGACAACTTTCAAATGGATAAGAGACCTACATGTACAAGTTTAAGTCATAATAGATATGACTATACGAATATTAAGAAATTCTATTCAGTGAAGGACACAATAGATAAGAGTCACACCTGATGACCATTTGGAAGAATATATACACTATGTTGAAAATTGACCAGGGATTAATATTTAACAGTGCTGTCAAATAGAACGTTCTGTGATGATGAAAACATTCTGTACCTGTACTCTGATATGGTAGCCACCACCCACCTCCAATTACTGAACACTCAAAATGGGGCTAGTATAACTGAGAACTCAGTTTAAAATTTTAATTGATTTTAATTTAGTCACACATGGCTCGTGTCTACCTTATTGGACAGTGCAGAACGACAGTGTTCAAAGAATTCTAGGAAATCAACAAGAAAAATACAAGACAGTCCAATAGAAACATAAGTAGATCAGGAAGCCTAAACAGCTAGCAAGTATATGAAACGATCCAAAATCACAATTAGAGAAATGCAAATTAAACAGAGGCGTGCCTATCATTAATTATATTGGGGTCTGATGATTTCTGCTATTACTTTGACACAATAGATTTATGTTTCAATCCAATATTTCCCTAAAGAACATAATGCTTTATGAGACCTGTATTGCAGAAAATATCTGAATATTGAATTAAATCTGTAAGAACAGAGCGAAAAAAGGGCCAAGAAGAAGAGAGCTGGTGACACTTCACAGGTATTCCAGGAGGCTGCTCTGGGTGCGGGTGTAAATACTGTCTTTCAGACAAGCTTCTCAGTTAAATGTGTCCGTTAACCCTCTGCACCTGAAATGATTTACCTAATCATGTGGCCAGGCCTGGGATTTGATTCCTACAGCATTATGAAGCTTTTAAGATTCTCTCCTCTTTCTTTCCATTTTCCTCCTTTAGAACTTTGTAGGGATGGGTTTGTGGAAATTTCTTTTGCTTTTTATGGACGCTGATCTTGTAAATCTTTCATAAATTAAAGAATATTCAGAGCTTCAAAAGAAAATAATTGGACACTCGTATTTTACTGCACCTTTCCTAAGGCACTATCATGATCTCTTTGTAAATTTACTTTCTAATTTTTTTTTAAATTTTGTAAATATTGATAAATTAATGACCTCAAAAATCAGAAGTGACACTTCAGTTTTAAAACTGGATCTTTAAAATAATGGAAACTAATGTCTTTGTGGATTTCTAAACATTCTTTTACAACTTTCCTCTTCTTCAAAATAGGCATGCCCCTTGAATACTGGCAATCATGTGCTAGTAGAAATTTTAGGTATACACATTTATTTCATTCATCACTGCCATTATTACCAGTTATCAGTCTGAAAGTGAAAGTTGCTCAGTCATGTCCAACTCTTTGCTACCATATGCACTGTGGCCCATCAGCTTCCTCTGTCCGTGGAATTTTCCAGGTAAGAATACTGGCGTGGGTAGCCATTCCCTTCCCCAGGGGATCTTCCTGACCCAGAGATTGAACCAGGTCTCTTGCATTGGAGGCAGATTCTTTACTGTCTGAGCCACCAGGGAAGCCCCAGTTATCAGTCTACTTCCAAATAAAAATAAAACTGGAATTTAGCACATATCTGGCTATTGAAAAATTTAAGTATTTCCATTTCAGAGAAGAGAGCCTGAGCAATTAATCAAATTCAGAATAATAATAATAATAATAAACTTAGTTTCTTAGCTGAAATAATTCTTTTGCTTCTCCCAAGCCAGGGAAAGAAAAAAATATTGGAGCAAATTTAGTACATGACTGATATTTGAAAGTTTTTGGAAATTTTTTTACCTCCTTCAGCCTTGCTAACTAGTTGACATCAATTACTACAGCTTGTTGGGAGGAAGATCTTTGTGGGTTTTGTATTTGTTCTTTGTCTTATTTTTGTGTTGTTGTTGCTGATTTAGTCATGTCATTTAAGCACATATATATGACATATATATATATGGAGAAGAAAATGGCAACCCACTCCAGTACTCTTGCCTGGAAAATCCCACAGCCAGATGAGCCTGGTAGGCTACGGTCCATGGGGTCGCAGAGTCGGACACAACTGAGCGGCTTCACTTTCACTTTATAAGACATATATGTATATGTCTCCTACTACATGCCATACGTTGTTTTAGGCCCTTGGAATACAATACCCTTGAGCCCTTATTGCATTTATAAGCCAGAAAGGGGAAACAAACAATTAAGGAATTTAAATAAGATGTCATTAAGTGCTCCTCTAAGATAAACAACACTGTGAGAGCTCATAGCAGAGGCAACCAGAGTAGGCTAGACTAGCAATTCAAGCCAGGCTTACTGAATAAAGGGATAGTTAAGCAGAGCCCTGGAAGATGAGCCAGACCCAATCCTGTGGAAAAAAGAATGTGAAAGGAATGCATTCTTAATGACTACATTATTATCATTTAGTCTCCTCTGACTGTTTTCCTTTGTTTCTGCATGTTCTCACTTCTCTGATGAAACTTATTCTTTGGCTTTTTCCATAGACTAAGGCGGGCAGAGGACTGTGGGGGTGGGGAGCTATAGCAGGGACTAGCAGGAGATGAAGCTGGATGGAGTAAGTTACAAACAGAAGCATGGGATGATTAGACGAACATTTCAAAAACAACATTCTGCCTGCAGGGTAAGCATGGAGAGCGATTAAATCTGTCAGGAATCCAGATAAAAGCACAAAGATAGAGAAAAAGGATTTATGGACAAGGTAAATCCCCAAGATGGTTGATTGATTAGCTGTGGGGTGTGGGGTGGGGAGAGCGCAGTTGACCCCAAGCCTTACTTGAATTTTAGCCACAGTGGTGAGCAATTAATCACTCGGTTACCTCCACCCAAATGCAGAGGAGGTTGGGAAATGAGGGTTGGCTATGTGCCCATAAGTAGAATGAAGTGGGTTGAGGAGCGCATTGCATCATCTGTGCTTTAGTGTCAGCCAAAATTGATTCAACTTCCCAAGCTGAGCCCCAGATTGGTAGGTGCAATTGAATACTAACGCGTTTGTTTTCACCATTTTTCTGGAAGAGCATTCAAAGGTTGAACAATCTCTTGGCGATTCCATGTTTTCTGTTCTACTTGACAGTGTCTAGTTCAACTTCCCAAATAATTCTTCCCCTACTTTTGTTACCGAAAGCAGGGTCTAGCTGCTTGCCGCTCAAAAGTCATTGAAGAGGCCAGGTTGGTAGAAAGGAAAGTTTGCTTTATTTTGGATGCCGGCAACCGGTGGGGGTAGGGATAAGGAGTAGGGATGCCTGGAGTGCCTGTCCAGAGGCTGACTCTCCTCCTGACAATCAGTGGGCAAGAGGTTTTAGAGGTTTTATAGGCAGAGTGGGGCTACCTGATGAAACAGCAGTCAAATCTAACAGTCATCTTGAAATTGGTCATTGGTGGTCTGACCAGCGTCATCTTGTTGTAAGTACAGTTAGTCTTCAGTTCCAGAGTCAGTTTGTTTCCATTTCTTGAGGCCAGTTCTCAGAATTGTGGCAACTTAGGTCATGGTTTCAGTCTGATCATCATGTAATTAATTAGCTTCTCCACCTGGTGGGGGTTTCAGTAATCTGTAAGACTGCTCATAGAATGTGGCTCAGAAAATTGTCTGTAGCCCTTGAGAAGGAACTAAAAGTCCTTGAGTCTTCTTAATGACTACATTATTATCATTTAGTCTCCTCTGACTGTTTTCCTTTGTTTCTGCATGTTCTCACTTCTCTGATGAAACTTATTCTTTGGCTAAGTTTTTTCCATAGACTAAGGCAGGCAGAGGACTGTGGGGGTGTGGAGCGGCAAATACCACAGGGTCCTGTTCCATTTCACTTTTGTTTTCTGAGAAAATAGATTTTTAACTTCCATGCTTAGATACTTCTATGTTTTCTCTTTCAGCAAAATATCATCTCAACCAAGATGACCATATTAGTTATCTATTACTATTTTAAAAATTGCTCCAAAATTTAGTGGCTTAAATAATAACCCATTATTATCTCTTGTAGTTTGGGGGTGTGGGGATTGGTCATGAATTCAAATAGGGCACAGTGGGAAGCGTGGTGACTGTGTCTGGGACTTCAGCTGGAAGAGTCCAGGCCTTGGGAGTGGAGCCATATAAAAGCTTGCTCATTCACGCATCTGCAAGTTGATGCTGGCTTTCAGCTGAGGCCTTCCATTCCTCTTTACTTGAGCCTCGACATCTGGTTTGACCTCCCACACAGTACAGAAGCTGGGTTCCAAGGCAGGTGTCCTGAGAGGGCCAGGCAGAAGCTGTATCTTTTTTTTTTTTTAATTTGGCTGCACTGGGTCTTAGACGTGGCATGCAGGATCTCTCTTGCTGTGTGTGGGATCTTTCTTGCAGCATGCAGGATCTTCAGTTGCAGCATGAGAGATCTAGTTTCCTGGCCAGGGATCGAACCCCAGCCTCCCTGCATGGAAATGTGGAATCTTAACCACCAGACCACGAAGGAAGTCCCTGAAGCTGCATCATTTTTGTGGCTCAGCTTCAGAAGCCACATATCACCACCTTCATCATTCCCTACTGACCAGGGCTGTCACAAGCCCTGTCTAGACTCAAAGAAGAGTACCTACATGCCCTCTCTTGTGGGGAGGGGTGTTAGCCACATCTCACAAAGAACATGTGAGATGGGACCAATATATTGATGCAGCCGTTTTTGGAAAATATGCTACAATGATCAATTTATTTTAGTTTGAAAGAGAAACACAAATCTCAGGACAACTTTGGTGCTCACCATTAATCCTTTTTAAACTAGTGTGTCTGAATGGGTCTCCCTTCTAAAATAGGTAAATGAAATGAGTGACTACATCTTCAGTCCTAAGTTGTCAATGAAAAGATCTCTTCTTACTCAAAGTTACTATCTCTTTGAAGATAATTACTAGAAATTGTACTAGGGATAAGCCAGTGACATAAAAGTAACTCTGCTACGGCTAATTGGACCCTTTGAGTGGCAAAGTGACAGAATTGAATCCAGGCTATTTTAAATAGGTAAAGATTCATTATTTCATGAATCTGAAAAGTCCAGTGGCTCAGATGGACTCAGTCATAGCTGGATTCAGAGACTCAGAGGATCTTCTCAGTCCTGTCTCTTTCCATTTCTCAGTTCTTGATTCCTCTGCCCTGCTTTACTCCCAAGGAGGTTCTTTCCTTGTGGTGGCACAGATGGGTTGCCAGCATCTCCAGACTCAAGCTGGCTAGAGTGCTTGTGTGATCTCAGGAGATAAGCTTCCTCTATGCCTCCTATTTGTTGTTGTTGCTTCGTCACTAAGTCATGTCTGACTCTGTGACCCCATGGACTCTAACCCACCAGGCTCCTATGTCCATGGGATTTCCCAGGCAAGAATACTGGAGTGGGTTACCATTTCCATCTCCAGGGGATCTTCCCCACCCAGGGATTGAACTCCCATCTCCTGCATTGGCAAGTGGATTCTTTACCACTGAGCCACCAGGGAAGCCCAACCCTCCTCTTAGCAACCTTAATAATGCCTGGAAAAGGATTCTGCTCATGTTTGCTCAGATGGAGGGAGTCACTGTTCCGGTATGTAGTAGGATTTTCCAGATAAACAGAACCAGTAATATACAGAGAAAAATAAAAGGTGATTTATATAGGAACTGGCTCATGCATTATGGAGGCCGAGGAGTCCCATGATCTGCCATCTACAAGCCAGGAAAACTGGTATTATAATTAACTCTGAGTCCAAAGATCTGAAGATTGGGGTGATGATGTAAATCCCAATATGAGTCCAATAGCCTGAAAACCAGAAGCACTGAAGTCCACGGGCAGGAGAATATGGGTGTCTCAGCTCAGGGTGAACTAATTTGCCCTTCCTCTGCCTCTTTAATCTACTCCATTTCTAACTGATTGGATGGTGCCCACCTGCACTGGTGACAGTGGTCTTCTTCACTTAGTCTCCCAATTTAAATGCTAATCTCTTCTGAAGATGCTCACAGACTTACTTAGAAATAGTGTTTCACCAGCGATCTGGGCATCTCTTACCCCAGTCAGGTTGGCATACAAATTTAACAGTCACAAGGTGGAAGGGAACTCTGGCCAGCCAGAGTCTGGCAGGGACCTTCTGGCAGGGACCCTCAGTCATAAGATCCAGGATTTTAGGATTGGCCTCCCCAACAGGTGTCACAGGAGTAGCTCCTGAGTTAAACAGTTCCTAGTATCAGTAGCTCCTGATACCAGATGACAGGTATAAGGAGTTGAAATCCAAATTTAACAGCTGTAACCAAAGCTAGTATAAGTTTTAATTCCTCATCAAAGTTTGGTCTAGACTCTTGGTAAAGCTGAAGGAGAGAAAGTCAACTTATCAAACTCAAGTTAGGAAAACCCAATGAGCAACCTCCTGCACACTTATGCTATCGAGTGGGGTGACCAAACCGTTTCCACTTTGTAAGTTTAGAATGTCAGATTTTTCTCATAACCATATGTTCATTACTATTTTATCTTTGAAATAGCATGGTTGGACTTCGATCTTAACCTGCACTGAGGTTTATAGGTCTCCTGTGGAAAGCTAAGTTTAAAATCTACTTGGCATTAAATCATAAAGGAGAAATGACCTGCCTTACCCTGTTGGAACATGAGTTATGAATTCATGCTTAGGTGTTTTATGACTACATATCATAACTTTTATTAGTGCTTCCATTAATATTGCCAGTCATGAGCCATAAAATCAACTCTGAGTGTATCCATAGGCTTTTATGAAACTCTTTCTGAATCACTAGTTTTTCTGTAAATCATGTAAAACATCTTTGTAAAAGAGTGAAAATCCAGATGGTTTTGGTTTAGCATTCACATTTTCTGAGAGTCGAATCAGAGCTGCTCAGAGCTGAGGGGGCACTTAGAAGTCATCAGGTCCTATCCATTTCTTCCAAGGGGAGTACAGGCAATCAATACTGTTAGTAGAATAAATGAATCTTTATGACACCATGCTGCTGGTAAACATATTACCTCACAACATCCTAGGTTTCTTTTGTTGTCGTTTGCTTGCTTTTAAGAAGAGTTCTATCTATCAGAAATTTGCCCTGATTGTTTTTCTTTGGGGGCTTCCCAGGTGGTGCTAGTGACAAAGAACCCACCTGTCAATGCAAGAGATGTAAGAAACACAGTTTTGATCCCTGGGTCAGGAAGGTCCCCTGGAGGAGGGCACAGCAACCCACTCCAGTGTTCTTGCCTGGATAATCAATTAGCCTCCATGTGGCAGCTGCTACACTTTTCATTTCCAGATGACCTGGCTTCCTGGGGTTCCACTTCCTCAAGCATCGTGTCCTCTGTTCTGTCCACCTTTCTGCGTGTGTCACAGTTGCCTTAACCAACTGTATCTTGACTACTTGACTTTGGCCATGTTCCTATTTTCACTGGGGATAGTTGTTCATTGTATTATAAATTTGTCAGGCCCTTTGTCTTCTGGTCCCCATTTATGTATCTTATTCACAGTGATATCTCAGGAGACAAGTCAATTATTTGCTGGAGTCCAGATACCTTATTTCAAGGCCTTTGCTGGACCAAAACAAAGAATCAAAAAAAAAAACCGAGATGAGCTTTGTCTGGCACTTTCTCTATGTGGCACATTAACGTCAGTCTAGGGTTTGCAGCATCCTCTTTCCTCCTGCTTTAAGGGAGACTCTTCTCTGACTTTGATCATGGGTCGTTTTTTCTTTCTCCCCGAACCATCAAAGACTATTACAAGGTTTCATTGATCTCATCCACAGGTCCTTGTATGTAATTGTGGCAGGAAAATATTCTGAGATATTACCTAAGATTTTCTTTCCTGAATTTCTTTTACTTTTTGACTTTACTCACTTAGTCAATGCATTCATTGCCTCCAGGACAGGTTGTTACAGCAGAAAAGCAAAGAAGAAGCTTTTTAAATCTCTGAAGTTTGTGTTTTTAGACATTCAATTAAAAAAAAACCCTCAGCCCAGAGGGAACTCAGGTCATAAAAATTAGATGGGGAAAGTTGTGTTATCTGCAGTCAGAGTCTGCTTTCCTTGCCGTCACACCCCCGGCTTCTCTTCATCTCTACCTGTGGTCTGTTGAGCTACATGAATTTGTTCAGATTAGAGGAAGAGAAAGGAGAAACCCTCTGTATGTTTGGAAATCCAAGACCAGAAGAAAACATGGGCACCCCTGAGAAAGATGCAAGACGTGAGGGTTTTCTCTTGCCCAGAAGGAGCAGAATGGGTGGAAGTATCCAAGTGATGTATCCAGGCAACCAGAGATAGCCTCACAAAGCCCTGCTCTTTCCAGTGCAACTTGGGACATGGTAGAATGATTTCCCTTGAGCCTGAGCATAGCACAGAAGTTGAAAGTCATGCTAAAATAGAGGCTTAAAGCAGAAATTAGTGAGTACAAGTAGACACTGTGTTACTTCACCCAGATTCCCTTCCTGGTGTCAGTTCATCAAATCTCCAGCGGCTGGGAATACCATCTTCAGGACCTATGCCCCCCACCCCGACTCCAGGAAGTGACCTCTGTCCAGTACTAACTGATGCAAGAATAAAAAGGCCCCACCATCTCACCTCAGCTTGAGACAACTCTGAAGAGCCATCCTAATTCTAGAATTCTCAGAAGGATTGTCTGAGAATCAGTCAGCTGAAAGCAACCACTTTGCAGGAAAGCTTCCTGCTCTGCCCATTCCTGCCTCCCTCGCTTCCTTCCAGGGTTATCTCCTAAGAACTCTCCCCAGTGAAATTTCTAACTCAGTTCTCCATTTCATCCTGTTTCCAGGAAACCCACTCTAAGACATCCACATAACTGAGCTTGTAATTTGAGAACTCATAATTCTGCATCAAACATAATTTTTCCAGGTTTGGAGATACATTATTTTAGAGATTCCTGGTGCATATACTTTTTAAACTCTGCTCATTTTTGGCTTCAGTTCTTTTGGACCAATTTTACTTCTACTCTCTCCTGTCTGATAATGATTATGAAAGTGAAGCAAAATAGGAATGGAGTGTTTTAACCTTTACTGTATAGCTTGTTACCATCATTGTCCAAACATTAGACCAGTGTCTCCTTGGCCATCAATTTTTCTTTTTAAGATCTATTCTCTTAGCGGTTTTCACATATGCAATATTAACTAGAGTCACCATGCTGTGCATTGCCTCCTCATGTCTTATTTATTTTATAGCTGGAAGTTTGTACCTTTTGGCCATCTTCTTTTCAGTAAAGTAAAACAACTCCTTGCTACGTCTTTAGTGTTTTTCAAAATGTCATCTCCTTCTAAGGTTTTAGCTTTTATTTTTCAATCATGTAAACTTCAATAATTTTATATCTTAAGATGGATGATGACTTCAGGTCCCCAACTAGTTTATAGAGACCTCCTCTGCAAGTCCCACCTAAGAGTTCTAGGAGATCACTTCAGATTGTAGGGGTAGTTAGCACCTTCTGTTTTATTTGCAGACTTGAAAGCCTTAGCTGAAACTGACATAGAAAAGCCTCATTTAATGCCCTGCTGCTGCTGCTGCTGCTAAGTCGCGTCAGTCGTGTCCGACTCTGTGCGACCCCATAGATGGCAGCAGGCAATAACTTAAATACCTGACATCAAGTCAGTGTTTAAATTCAACCAATATATCCAATACAATGGAAAGCCATAAAACCCCTAAAAATATTCAAGGTGATTTATGGGTAAAACATGACATGAAAAATGTCATTGTCAAATAAAAGAATAAGTTATTGAAGAGTATTTATAGGCAAAGAGGTTTTGTGTTTTTATTTTTAAAAGGATATGTGTTTGGTGTATATATATATATAAATACACATGTTCATATATGCATGGAAAACATTAGTGTATTAACAGCAATCATATCTGGGGAATGGAATTGTGCGATTTGAGAAGTGCACAGAAAAATTGATTTTCATTTAATATTCTTAAGTGTTTGAATTTTTTAATAACAAATCATTATTTTAATAAATTAAAAAAACAGCACTTCAGTGAGAACATGTGTGTAACTATTCTGTCCTAGTCTGTTTATTTTAAAGTGGGCTTTTCAAGATCACTAGCCTGGGAGACAAATCTGGGTTTTACTGTCAGTTCTGCTATAAACCAATTTATATAGAGAAATAGGCTATCCAAGAGATAGCATTATTTCATTGCTTTAAATTTTTTCCCAATTTTTATATGTATAACTGAGTCTTTTATTGTACACCTGAAATGAAAACAACCTTGTAAATCAACTATACTTCGATAAAGAAATATTTTTAAGTATCCAAATAATTTAAAAATATTCATAAGTTATTAAAGAACATATATGTAACATATGTAAATTATGCAGCATGATATTACGCCTCTCCATGAATTTGTTACCCAGTATAAAATCTTCAAATGTGACATTAACCCACATTCTCCCCCCTTGCTATCCTGCCCATGTAACCATCTGCCTGAGTTTTGTATTTATCAGCCTCTCACTTCTGAAAACACATAGTTTTACACATGCCTTAGCAACACATTTTGTCTTGTTTGTTTTTGAGTGGTGGTCTCATATAGTATGAATCTTCTGGGAATTGCTTTTCACTCAAAATTATGTTTCTAAGGCTCATCCTTGTGGGTAGCTGTAGTTCACTGATTTTCACTGCTGTGTATTACTTCACTGAATAAATAGACTATCAAAATTTATTTCCTGTCATTGGATTTGGGGGATATTTCCAATTGTTTCTGCTGCTACAGAAAGTGTTGCTATGAACATTCCAAAATATGTGCAAATTTCTTGAGGATGTGTACGTAGGAGTGGAATTTTGGAATCTAGGTAGATTTACAAGAAATTGCCAAATTAGTTTAAAAAGTGACTTATAAATTTACACATACTGTACATCATAATATACAGTGAAAATTCATGTTTTTCCACATTCTCATCCTTGGCTTTGACAGGTGTTTAATCTAGCAGTAATGTTAGTCGGTCAGTAGTGCCCGACTCTGTGCGACCCTTTGGACTGTAACCCGCCAGGCTCCTCTGTCCATGGAATTCTCCAGGAAAGAGTACTGGAGTTGGGTGCCATTTTCTTCTCTAGGGGATCTTCTTGACTGAGGGATCGAACCAGGGTCTCCTGCATTGCAGGCAGATTCTTTACCATCTGAGCCCCATATCAACAATATTTCAAATGGGGTCTTAATTTCTAATTTATTTACTAAAGAGATTGATCACTTTTTTATATGTGATTTGGCTACCTGCGTTTTTCTTTTGTAAAGCACCTGTTCATAGTTGTCTACCTACATCCCTTACATTGTAGGCACTTCATAAATGTTTGGTTGACTAAATGGATGAATTCTCATACAGCAAAATAAGACTTAGGAGATGTACTTGTTAATTTAAGAATGATGTTTAACCACAAAGAACCATGGGCCCTATTCCCTTACATTGTAGTTTACTTTCACTGTATAGTCAATGGTATATGACTGATTGATAACTGAGCTTATTCTTTTGCATGATGGATTTTTTATTTTAAAAAATCTTTATACAATTATCTTAAAGATGATTTTTGCATATTATCTTTGGGGAAGTTCTATTATTTACTTTTAATAGCAACAGAGGAGTTCTAAGTTTTGTTCTAGTAGCTAAACAATGCAAATTGTGCTTCTGTTCTCAGAATTAAACATTTTTTCAGAAAAACATGAGTACTGGATCTAATTCCAACAAACAAATTAGCAGGATTTTTTCTAACAGAAAATGAGTACTTTAAGTAAATAGTTTTGTGGATGTGATTTTATTCTATGTTCAAGAAAAAGTATAAACAGCTATTCCTGTCACTGTTGTGTACTAATTCTTTGAACAGATATGTCATTAGAAGAAAACAATATTGAGAAAATTCTATCAATTACCTTTATTTTTATTATTTTTTCCCTAAATATTTCCAATTAGAAACAGGTGATTATTACATAATTCTGTCTGACAGGTGTTCCACAGAAGCATGATTGAAAAACTACCTTTCTCTGCTGCTGCTGCTGCTAAGTCACTTTAGTCGTGTCCGACTCTGTGCGACCCTGTAGACAGCAGCCCACCAGTCTCTGCCATCCCTGGGATTCTCCAGGCAAGAACACTGGAGTGGGTTGCCATTTCCTTCTCCAATGTGTGAAAGTGAAAAGTGAAAGTGAAGTCGCTCAGTCGTGTCTGACTCTTTGCGACCCCATGGACTGCAGCCCACCAGGCTCCTCCATCCATGGGATTTTCCAGGCAGGAGTACTGGAGTGGGGTGCCATTGCCTTCTCCACCTTTCTCTAGGGAGACCAATTAAGTTAGGAAGACATTTGACAGCAAAAAAAAAAAAGAAGTTGGGATTTCCTTGGTGGTCCAGTGGCTAGGACTCTGTGCTCCCAATGCAGGGGACCCGGGTTCGATACCTGGTCAGGGAGCTAGATTCCACATGCCACAACTAAATATCCTGCGTTTGGCAGCTAGGACCTGGCACAGCCAAAAAAAAAAAAAGTCCAATAGGAGTTTTACTTGTCTTCTCCAGTATGTCTCCTAAGGATGTTATGGGAATGTTCTGCTCAGGTCTCCCTCCAGAAAAAAAAACTTACCACTTAGCTGGATCAACAGAAATAATCAACAATCAATAACAGAAATAAGAAAGAGTTTTATTTGAACCACACTGAGGATATTGCCCAGGAGACAGCCTCTTTGATAACTCTGAAGAACTACTCTGGAGAAACATGTTTTTCAGTACAGTTGTATATCTTGTCAAAACAAAGAACATCAAAGGAGTCAGTGGTACATTCCTTAAATGTTAAAAAAACAAAAACAAAAAACCTATCAGCACATACACAGCAAGTCAGTGTGTCCTTGACACCTGGAAAGGGAGTTTTATCACTGAAGGAAAACCAGCATGGGTGTCCCAGGAAAGGAGGCAAATGCCTCCTTTCTTCTGGTCAGTCACCTTTTTCTTTAATAATTAAAGCAGATGTACAATGTATGTTTGATAGGCTGCAAACAGAATGTGTTAGCATAAAATTCAAGTTAACTTGTGTGTAACTCAGGATGACTTCCCCATACCTCATTATGTAAGAATCTCTCATCAGCTGTAAAAAGTGCAATTAGCCAACAAGCTCCATCTGTTGGTGCCTTCAGACTTTGCTTCAGCCTTCAAAACAAGGCCACTCATCCAGGGTAGAGCTCAGACTATGGCTTGGCATGGTGAAGGTGCCGGCCGTTTCTGCCCTTAGTGGGGATCCTCATGGGCAAGCTTTGCTCTTGAGCTCCCCATTATGTTCGCCAAGACTGTCAGTCCTGCTGTCATAGGCTGAGGCTCTCCCTCCCCAGTGCTGTCTCCTCCCCAGTTCATCTCTAAATTTTGTTCTGGCTACCCCTCAATCAGCCTTTTGCCCTCCTAACTCTGTCTTGGTGTCAGCTTCCCCCAGTACCCACTGACACATCTCTGAGTAAAATGCTGGATGGTAGCATTTGTTTTTAGTGACATGCATAGATAGTATGGAGATGACTGAAGTCCACTACAGGGAAACACTGTTAGTAACTATTTTAATTGACTTTGGATTGATAGAGTAGTGATGAGCTTTTGAAAGCCAGCACATGTTTCCATCATATAAGACCATGGATTTGAGAAATGTATCCACAGCTTGATAATGCTTTACATTAAAAAAATTTTTTTGCAAGTGGCAATATTCAATGTAGAAAACCTCATGGCATCATTACTTGATAATACTGATATTAGTGGCTATCATTTATTGAGTACTGACTCGATGGCAGGAAACGTGCTAAGCATTTTACATACATTATCCCACTTAGTTCTAAAGGCTGATGTCTAAACAATATTAACTCATGAATTAGTTAATTGCTCTTAAGAGTTTCAGCTTTAGCCAGGAAGTACATTAGCACTAGATCTGGAAAGTGCTATCCTGGCTATATAATGAATGTGTTCATTCAAATGTTAATGTACAATGGTGGGTCTTGGGAACAGAAATGTTACAGTGTTTATGAACTTTGTAACTACTTTATTTAGAGAAAGTACTATTTTCTCTAGGTGAAAAGAATCACATTTCTAACACGTGACTTGGAAAATTATGATAAATCTGTGTTTGATTTATACCATTTCCATTCAGGTATTTCTTTTGAAATCTGAGTCAATGGATATGAAATACATTTTTCTTATGTAGTGTACTGTCAGGCCACTCAGAATGGCTACTCTCTTGCTCTCTGTACATCCCCTGCTTGACCAGTGCCTGGTGAACATGATTTCCCCTCCCACTCTGCCACCTACCAATTGCTCTAGAATGACTCCACCTGCTAATTTATTAAAGGGATACATCTGCCCTCGGGATGGTTGTGAGGGTTGTTAATCAGAGGAGATTTTAGGGACATGCCCTAGAAGGTGATTTCCCTGGTAACTGATGAGCCAACCTGACCTCAATTCTGCCTGTAAATGATAGCTTCCTTACCCCCCACACCCAGTAGCAAAGACGCCATGTCGTGTCTGCCATCTACAGTGGGATGTTGCCCCAGGACCTTTGGCTTCAGAGGTGGGTGTAAGATCCCCTATCCAATAAACCACTGATGGCTCGGTTGCCATCTCCAGGCTCTTTCTTTGGTCTTGAGGCTGGGCAACTACAAGGCTTGCAGCCCAATCGGGAGTATATCAAGAACAGGAAAAGTTGCCTGAGAGTGGAGTCAACACTACCAGCTCCCAAGGTATGGACCCCTGACTATTTGGAATGAGGTTGGATTTAGTCAAATGCTTTTCCTATCATTGGTTTTTCTTCTTTAGCCTGTTTATATGGTGGATTATGTTGATTTTTGTTTTTTTCATGTTGAACTATCCTTGCCTATGTGGAATAAACGCCAGTTGGTAATGGTATACGCTTTTTTTTTTTTTTTACAAATTGTTGGATTTGCTTTGCTTGTATTTTATTGAGGATTGTGAATCTAAGTTCTTTTTTGTTTCTTCATTGCTGCACATGGGCTTCCTGCAGCTGCGGCGAGCAAGGGCTACACTCTAGTCAGAGTACACAGGCTTCTCATTACGGTGTCTTCTTTTATTGCTAAGCACAGCCTCTGGGGTGCTTGGGCTTCAGTAGTTGTGGCACATGGGCTTAGCTGCCCTGCCTGTGGCATACAAGGTCTTCCTGGACCAGTGGAACCTGTGTCCCCTGTATTGGTAGGTGGACTTTCAACCACTGGACCACCAGGGAAGTTCCACATCTAAGTTCTTGAGGGAAATTGGTGTGTAGATTGCTTTTTGTACTGTTTTTGTCTGGTTTTGGTATCAGAATAATACGGGCTTTATAAAATGATTTGGAAAGTGCCCCCTTTCCTTATATTCTCTGGAAGAGTATATAAAACATTAATTTGTTTATGTAAAACACACATTAATTTCTTTAAACATTTGATAGAATTTTCCTGTGGAACAATCTGGGCCTGAAGATTCTTTTTTTGGCTTTCGGGCTACAAATTTCATGTTTAAAGAATCATGTAGATTGATTCATGCTAGTTGAGTTTTGATATTTTGTGGTTTTTCTCTGGCTGTTTTTAGAGGAAAACATTAAACAAGAGAGTCACATATAATATGCAGATTTTCCTAGTAATCTGAGACATTTGCAGAGTGTGAAGTATCTTCTACTCAGGATTTAACTAGTATGGACTTGTTAATCATGAATCTAAACCATTGCTAAGTGTAACACTGAGGGCCTTGTTTATTGGTTTTTCTTTCTTTCATCCCAAATTTCTGATTTTACTTGTTTTCTTTTCAGATTATTGAAAGTAAATGATTCAATTTTTATGCAACTCAAACCCCATGGTCCTTTCATACATGGAGTCTAGAAACTAGAAACATCTTCTGCTATTGAAATAATACTCCAGATTGTTGTTGTTTTGTCACTAAGTCATGTCCGACTCTTTTCAACCTCATGGACTGTAGCCCCCCCAGGCTCCTCTGTCCATGGGGCTTCCCAGGCGAGAATACTAGAGTGAGTTGACAGTTCCTTCTCCAGGGGATTTTCCCGACCCAGGGATTGAACTCATGTCTCCTGCAGATTCTTTACCACTGAGCCACCAGGGCAGCCCCAATACTCTAGACGTGTTTGTATTTTTACAGTTGTATTGGTCTCATACACAAACACAAATAGCAGGATAAACATGCCTTCCAATGATGATGAGCATTTAAGAAAATGCATATATTCACTTTATAAACCTCATATTCAAGAATGTTTCCTTTTTTACATCTCTCAATCGTTTGGGAGTATGTCTTCTGTGTGGTCTTGATTTTATAGGGTGCGTTGGCTAGTGTAATGCTGGCAGCAGTAACACTATAAATTGCAGTAAATCAAATTAACTTCATTACAATGCTCCTGGTAAAAGTTGATCAGAGAAAAATGTAAATTTTATTTCCTTTATTGAAAAGAAGATCTTGGATTGTTTAACATGAAAGGCCAGTTGTTTGAGTACATTGAGGAGTGGTAAAATCTGTCTTTTACTTTGTTCAATTAAAGATACTTTATCAAAGAATTGCAATGTTCCCCCTTCTGAGACAAACGGGAGAATCTTCAATTTGAATGTGTTGTTTTCACTTAAGAATCGTTTTCTAAAAATTTTGAGTGTACTTATCGTAGTGTTAAACAGAACACTATTGTAACTTTGTTTTGAATTCAACTCCTGCTATCTGCTGATTGGAAATTAAAAGTGCATTTAGGGTGCTTTCAAAGGCACCCATTATTAACTTGAAGAAACATAGTTCTGAGGCAAGAATATTTTCAGCTTCTATAATAACTCACAATAATCCATGATTTGGGACTTATATTCTTTTTTCATTATAGAAATTTAAAAGTATACACTTTCATGTGGTTTATGAAAATATCCAATTATCCATGAGCCTCCAAATGTTCTAATAAAAAAGGAATCCAATCAACTGAGTGGCAATTCAATGATACTGGGAAAGAGAAATTTAATTCCATGACCTAGGAAAGCCATCTGAGGAGGGTGCTTTTCTTGTTGTCTTTTTAGGCCTAGTGCCTTTCATTAAGCCTGCTCTACAGCAGACACTGAAAAAATACATGCTCATTAAACAGCAAATCATATACCTGGCTTCCCTGGTGGCTCAGACAGTAAAAACTCTGCCTACACATGTGGGAGACACAGGTTTGATCTCTGGGTCAGGAAAATCCCCTGGAGAAGGAAATGGTAACCCACTCTAGTATTCTTGCCTGGAGGATTCCATGGTCAGAGGAGCCTGGCAAGCTACAACCCATGGGGTCACAAAGAGTCCAACGCGACTGAGCGATTAACACTTTCATATTCAAATAGCTTCTTATTTTTTCTCAAAAGGCCTAGGTGCCTCACACACAGATGAATTAAATAATGCAAAAGAATACTAATGACTTCAATCAAACAGAAGGAAATGGAACAAGCAAAGAAACATTCAAAATAAATAAAAAAACAAGTTTGGAGGTGGTAAAACAGCCTTTGATAAACATATGGATTTGGTTTCACATGGACAGACTAAAAATACAGTGATTCATAAACATGCAAATAAGTATTATGGAATTTTTGAATTGACCTTTTTGCCTTAGGCATTTTACCCTCAGGTGAGGCAAGTATTAGCTAGGCTACTATTAGTAATCCTTAGATAATTAGACTTTTGCTTTACACTGTGAACACTACATGCCATCTCACAGGACTTGGACAACTATGGTCTACTACTGAGCATAGCTCCCTTCCAAAGTATTTTTTCCTAGATAATTGCCCAAGAAATATACTGGAGAGGAAGTATACACTGAAAATGGTACAACATCCTGTCCTGAACTGAAAGTTGCAGATTCCAAATGTGAGTTGCCAATTCTTATTCTCTTTCTGGGAGATCCCCTTCTTTCTGCTCCCCATCCCTCACCTGCTGCCTGAAGGTCCTTAAAGTTGACCGCTGCCCAACCTGCTCATTTAGGACTGGCCCTGCTATGGCTAGACATGGGATCAGCCTCTACTTGGAGTGTGGCCAACCTCATTCCAAGTGCCATACTCCTAGGTTCACCATCACATGACTGCTGGGGAAGAGCACGTCACTTCATTCCAGTCATCAGAAAGAACACAGAGCCTGGCACCGTGGGGCAGACTGTAGCCACAGAGATGATGCTGCCAACGCAATGAGGGTTGGCTTGCCTCAGGCTAACACCGCATCTTATGTCTGTTTGAGGCAAACCCAGGAATGCCAAGATAACCAGGGGCATGTTGAAGCCATCATTCTTGCCTGGGTCAAACAACATCCTGGAGAGAAGTATGAACAGCAGAATTTGAGAAGGAACTATACACATAACTTTACCCAATTACATTTTCACAATTGTTTGATTGTATTTCCAAACACACAAAATTTAAGAAAAAATGCACTTATTATGTTGGATTTTGAATTTAAAATGGACCCAAAAGGTAAGCATACTGGTGTTAATCTTTAACTAGTTTAAAACGTTCCTCTTGGGGATAAAATAGCCACAAAGAAAACAAGGCACAAACTGTTCTATAGGATTACCCTTGTATATTTTCAATCTTATGTAATTTACCACTGCAGAAAATGACAAAACTGACATGAGAAAGAAACCACCACTGCTTAATAGCTCAGGGATTCCTTTAGGGTGATGAAAATGTTTTGGAACTAGAGAGAAGTGGTGTTTGTACAGCTGTACTGGATGCCACTGAATTACTTTAAAATGGTTAGTTTTAGGTTATATGAATTTCACCTCAAGAAAAAAAGCAAAAACGACAAAGAGGAAAAATTCGCCACCGTGCTATGCCTCCTCTGAGCATTAAAATCTAGGAACTTGACTTTCCCGTTGCATGAACACCAATGCCATTTCACAGACGTGATCCTTGCAACGATGCCCTTTGAAAGGCAGACAGACTTGCCATGATTCACAGCAGCATATGGGACATAGCGTAGAACTTGTTTCTTCACGTTTCTTAGTGCAGGTTTTCTAATTGCTATCACACAGGTTACTTGTCTGTCTGCTAGCAGCAAAGTAGACTTGAGGAAGCACGACTCATAATATGGAGATTTAGTAAACTATAGAAGGCCATTCAAGAGACGGTATGACTGTATGACTTACTACATCCTCCTTGCCATGTGGATGTCATGGATACTGACTGAGAATGTAAGCCTTAGAGAGAAGAGACCTCGGCACATTTTATCAGAAGATCAGGAAAAAGCTTGGTTTCACAACAACACCATTTCTTTGGGGGGTCATTATACTACAGTCAATATTATTTGGAGTATATACTCCATCACTTGTTCAACTGGCCTGCGTTCTTCTTCCTGGCATCACTTCCCAAGAAGTATGCTTAACCATTGACCAATCTTAGATGGGGCACCAGAGATGCCACCCATGAAGATATTCACAAAATTAAATGTTTTTATGTATTTTTAATGGAAATGTAGCTGATTAAAAATATTAGTTTTAGGCATACAACAAAGTAATTTGTTATATATATTCTCAGATTATTTTCCATGATAGGTAATTACAAGATATTGAATAGAGTTCCCTGTGCTATACAGTAAATCCTTATTGCTTATCTATTTTATGTATAGTAGATCATATCTGTTAATTCATACTCACAATTTATCCATACTTCCCTTTGCCCTTCAGTAACCATAAGTTTAGTTTCTAGTTTGTTTGGGTTTTGTATATAGATTCATCAGATTCATGTTGATGTATGGCAAAAATCACCACAATATTGAAATTACCCTCTCATTAAAATAAATTAATTTTAAAAATTAAATTTTTTAGATTCCACATGTGTTATATTTTTCTCTTTCTTCCCTTAGTATGATAATCTCTAGGTCCATTCATGTTGCAGCAAATAGCATTACTTCATTCTTTCTTATGACTGAGTGATATTCCACTGCATGTATACCACATCTTAAACCAATCATCTGTTGATGGGTACTTGGGTTTTTTTCATATCTTGGATGTTGTAAACAGTGCTGCTATGAACGTTGCGGTGCATGTGTCTTTTCAAGTTAGAGAATGAGAGTTTTCTCTGGATGTACGCCTGGGGTTGGGATTGCTAGATAATATGGTAGCTCTATTTTTAGTTTTTTAAGGACCCTCCATGCTGTTTTCCACAGTGGCTGCAACAATTTACATTCCAACCAACAATGTACAAGGGTTCCTTTTCCCCATACCCTCTCCGGCATCTAATTACTTGTAGATTTTTTTTGATAGCCATTCAGGTCAGTGTTATGTGATCCATCATTGTGGTTTCGACTTCCATTTCTCTAATAATTAGTGATGTCAAGTGTCTTTTCATGTGTCTGTTGGCTATCTGTAGGTGGTCTTTGGAGAAATGTCTGTCTGGGTCTTCTGCTCGTTTTGTGACTAGGTTGGGTTTTTTGATATTGAATCATTTGAGCTGTTCGGATATTAACCACTTGTTGGTTGCATCATTTGCAAGTATTCTCTCCCATTATATAGGTTGTCTTGTTGATGGTTTCCTTTGGTGTCATATGGCCTCAGACACATAGCCAACATGATACTCAACAGAGAAAAGCCGCAAACGTGTCAGCTATAGCGTGGAGTGGGCTGGTGCTAGGGCCCGGCTGCTGTGGTTGCAGGAATGGAGGTGATTGTGCTACCACTTGGGACTTAAGCTGCCTGCACACAGGCCTCTCCCAAGACCTGTCCACCCCAGATCTGGCCTCAAGTTACAGTGTGGGGTGGGTGGCACTGGAGAGCTCCCACTGGGAAACAAACCACTATATATTCCTCTCCAGAGACTGTCTGCCCAGAGATATGTATGGCACTGCCCTGTGTGTGGGCTGACAAAATCCCCCACCACGTGCGCTGACAGTGGGTTCCAAAGCTAGACCTGTCCCCCTGTGCATGTGCTGACATGGGGCTCTGAGGTTCAGCCTGAACCACACCCCAGGCCCTCCAGGCTGTCTCCACACAATTAGACAGAGTCCTATCCCAGGGCCTCTCTGCTGGAGATTTAATGTCTACCTGCTCTACATTCTAGCTGCCCTGCTCCACACACCTCTGGGACTGAGAAGGGTGGTGAGGTGACAGCTGTCAGCACTGGTCTCTCTCCACTCCGACTGCTAGCAAGGCGACATGTACACACGCCTTGCAAGCAGAGTCCGGGCCACTCCAGCTTCTCTGACCCACAGACCTCCCAGCAGGCAAGGGGGCTCCCCAGGGTGAGAGCCTGCCCATGTGGACCTTCCCTGCTTCACAGATCCCTTCCAGGGGTGCTGATCCCAACCTGATGCCTTTTATTTTTGGGTCCTATCCAGTTACACGAAAATCTTGTTTCAGCTTTGGTTGCGTAAGTGGTCTTTTGCGTTTTCAATTGGTCTTATGAGAGAATTGTTGTACATGGAGGTGTATTTTTGATGGGTTTATGGGGGTAGGTGAGCTCGAGGTCCTCCCACTGCACCATCTTCATGCTCCCTCCCCTAAGTGGCTTTATATCTATAACAATATAGAATTTTATGCTCACACGGAGTATAATCTGGCTCATAGGGTCTAGGCTGAAACCTTGAACCTCTTATAATTGCTTAATAATGTCGTCTCCTGTCTGTCATTTTGGAGATGAGTGGCAGAGGGTATCAGAGATGAGTGCCCCAGATGATGCTTGGATAAGGACATAATCAGTATAAACCTCGATTCTCAGTTAAAGCAGAACTAGAAAAGTAGTCTGATCACACCAGATTGTGGCACAAGACAAGAAAATTCAAATAGCCCTGGGGTGAGACAGCAAAATGGTACTGTTTACCCCTCCCAAGTGAAGTAAACAACCAGTAGTCTAGGTGGAGAGGGCTAGAAAGAAAGGCAAGGTCAAGTTCATGGCAGCCCAACATTAGATTGGACAGGCTGCCATTTACTCAATTATGACCTACATCAAGGACCAAGTCAACACAGATGGAACCATCTTATTCTGCTATGTCTAGTCCTCAGTAAAACCCCAGAAGCCATGATTTGTTTTGAGGGGGCATACTTGAGATTCGAAGGGTGAAATGTATAAGCAATGAACAACTGGAAAGAAAAAGATTTTTAAAGGATATTTATAATGGCTCCAAAAATTAAATACTTATGTTTAATTCTAATGAAATATGTTCAGAATCTGTACGCTGAAAACTACGAAACACTGAAAGGAACCAAAATCAATCTAAATAAATTGAGACATATTATGTTCATAGACTGAAAGTATCAATATTGTTAAGAAGTAAATTTTCCCCATATTGATCTACAAATTTAACACATCACAACCAAAATCTCAGTAGGAATTTCCCAGATAGTGATTTTAATATCTTTTCCCATTAATAGTGACAAGGGCATCAGTTTTCTAACCAAATTATAAACAAAATTTCCTTTACTATACCCTTAGCAGTTACCTGCTGCTGCTGCTGCTAAGTCACTTCAGTCATGTCCGACTCTGTGTGACCCCATAGATGGAAGCCCACCAGGCTCCCCCGTCCCTGGGATTCTCCAGGCAAGAACACTGGAGTGGGTTGCCATTTTCTTCTCCAATGCGTGAAAGTGAAGTCACTCAGTCGTGTCCAACCCCCAGCGACCCCACGGACTGCAGCCCACCAGGCTCCTCCATCCATGGGATTTTCTAGGCAAGAGTACTGGAGTGGCTTGCCATTGCCTTCTCCGTAGCAGTTACCTACTTACAGGATAGTCATGTATTTGATTATGCTAAATCATTGCAATCATCTGCTGCATTATTAAAAAATTCTAATGAAGTGCTCCAGTCACAGATATGAGGTATTACTAGCTGACTTTGATGAGTTATTCCAAGACACACATCCTGGAGAATGGTTCACCATCTAGGGTCACCAGAGGAAGGATCCCTTGGACCTTGCTCAAGGGGCCATCCCAAGTTCTCTTTGCCCCATCATTGCTGAAAAGTGACACAGCTTTCAGGACTGGGTCCATGCTTACCACCACCAGAAGATAACGGGATGTTAGTGGAGCTGCTATTATTTGCTGTTATCTCCCATGACCCTCCTATGAAGTGGATATGAAGATAAACATTACACACGAGTATCACTTCCTTGTATTAACTGGGACTTTTAAGATCCTTAAAACTGAGATTTCACCAAAAATAAGTTAACAAATAGAAATAGGACTTCAAGCTCATGGGTATGCCCCCACTAAGTACTCCAGATATCAGGAATGGATCACTCCTAGCCCTTCTTAACACTCTGCTGTTGCTGCTAAGTCACTTCAGTCGTGTCCGACTGTGTGTGACCCCATAGACGGCAGCCCACCAGGCTCTCCTGTCCCTGGGATTCTCCAGGCAAGAACACTGGAGTGGGTTGCCATTTCCTTCTCCAATGCGTGAAAGTGAAGTCGCTCAGTCATGTCCGACCCTCAGCGACCCCATGGACTACAGCCTTCCAGTCTCCTCTGTCCATGGGATTTTCCAGGCAAGAGTACTGGAGTTGGGGTGCCATTGCCTTCTCCGTCTTAACACTCTAAGAATCAAATTACTAGCTATATCTGACTCCCTACTCATACTTCAACCAGTTTAACCTCTCCAGTTGGTCCTTTTGGATGCTGAGCAGTTTATCCCACAGGCTTTAAAACTCCTGCTATTCAAAGTGTGGTCTATGGATCAGCAGGATCAGTATCACCGAGAAGCTTGTTAGAAATGTAGAATCTCAGACTCCATTGCAGACCTGCTGAATGAGAATCTGTTTTACCAAGATTTCCAGGTGATTCACATGTACATTAAAGCTTGACGGGCGTCGCTTACAAGGACTTAGCTCTACCTTCGCACTGGTTAACTAAGTCCTTGTGAAGACATATTGGGACCCAGTCACAATAATCAAGGTCAGCTGTGCACCACAGAAAATGAACAATCTAATGATTGCTCCTACTGGTTATTTTGTCAGTCACTGAGGGTCCCTTTTGAGATGAAAGCGAACTTTTTCTCTAGAATTTAATTTGCTAGAGAGGGTTGGCTTTATCAGATTCATTGATTAGCTCTAATAGCTTCCTGGTGTCCTTGCCTGGAGAATCCCAGGGTCGGGAGAGCCTGGTGGGCTTCCGTCTATGGGGTCACACAGAGTCGGACACGACTGAAGTGACTTAGCAGCAGCAGCAGCATCTTTAAAATTTTCTATGTATACCATCATGTCATCTATGAAAATTAAGTTTTACTTCTTTTCCACTTTGGAGTCCCTTTCTTGCCTCTCTGACTGCTGTGGCTAGGACTTCCGAAACTAGGTTGAATAAAAGTGGCAACAACAGACCTCCTTGTCTTGTTCCTGATCTCAGAGAATATGCTTTTGGCTTTGCACCACTGAGAATGATGTTAGCTGTGGGCTTGTCATCTATGGTCTTTATCATGTTGAGGTATATTCCCTCTATGTCCATGTTCTGGAGTTTTATCATAGATGGGCGTTGAATTTTGGGAAACTTCCCTGCATCTACTGAGAGGATCATATTGTTTTAACTGTTCCAGTTTGTTGATGTGGTGTATCATACTGATCCATTTGTGGGTATTAAAGAATTTTTGCCCCCTTGGGATAAAGCCCACTTGATCATGATGTATGACCCTTTTAATACACTGTTGGCTTTTATTGGTTAGTATTTTGATTATTTTTGTGTCTAGGTTCATCGGTGATATTGGCCTGAAATTTTTTGTGGTATAGGAATTTTATAGTTTTGAAGTGCTGACAATATATTGTCTTGATTTGTCTTGACTCACAGAAAATAACTGAGTGAATGTAACATTCAAATGGAAGTTCTCTGGTTGACCTTACTGGGATGAACATTGTATAGTTTTGCTTAAAAATCTCCTAACAAAGTAAAAGATAGCTGTCACTATTCCTCAGTATAAATAACAGCTTTTCCAAGACAAGAAAAGACAAGTTTTGCAGCAAAAACTGGCAATCTTGCCCCAGGATGAAGGGACTTAGAAACACATTCCACACTCCATTAAAATGGAACCTCTGTTCCGAATGTTATATAGATGGACTAATTATAATATTGGCACCAGTGAGTAAAAGTGTTAATAGTAATAATAATGATGATAATATATTGTTTACTATTTGACAAGCACATGCATATAATGAATACAGACTAAATCTCATGTTACACAATTTTCAAAAACTGGCATTCTTGCCTCTGTTAGAAGCCTATGGTTAATGACTGCTGAAGGAATGTGCAGAGTGTGTGGTATGATAGGCCTAATTCTCTCCAAATGTGTAAGTAGAACAAAAGGTGCAGTAGTTTAAGAATGCCAGGACCAAGCAAACCAGTGGCGTGTTCTTTTTTGATATATATAAAGTTCTTCACACCGTATTTTTTCAAGTGCACTGGGTTTCGCTATAAGAAAATTCATTTGGGGGGCCAGAAATTAATCATATACAGTATGCTGAAAAAAAGTTTCTTCAAGAAAAGCTGTTGGCAAACCAGCATAACACAACTCTCATTACTCATCTGTTAAAACTTCACAGTTATGGCACAGTAACTGAAGGTACAAGTTGAAGTCGGTTGGCTTGTTTTTTGGCTTCTTTTTCGATTGGCTGCTCACAAGGCCACAAAGGGACCATAACACTAGTAGTCTTTTCCCTGGTCTTTACTTACACAGTCCTATTATGGAACTTGTTGGTTTCAACAATGAAGGGAAGATTGATGGTCGGTCATATCCCATCAATCAGGAATGGGGCAGGGACCTATCTTGGATTAAAGGAGTTTAATTCTTAACTTGGCAGCTGGCACAAACAGAGGGCAATGCTGGTTAAATTAAGCCTTTTCCTATATACTTATGCTGTGAAAAGTTATTCAAAATGTACACTCACATAACCTCTTAAAAAAATCACATGGCAGAAGATGTTCGTTTACATACTAAGTTAGTCATCTGCAGATGTGAATAAAGGAAATCTAGCATAACTCAAACCATACAAACTCTACCACTTGCTCTTGCCATCATAATACACACGTTGGAAATCTCAGTTCAAAACACTTCCTCTACCAAGCGTAGTGAGGGGCAGTATGAGCCACCTACCTGCAACTTCTTGTATATTTACAAAATGCTAACTCTTGATGAGGAAAGAGACCTTTATTTTTAAAACAATTATAATTTTAAAAACCTAAATTGGGTCACTTTATTTTCAGGAGAAGAGTTGATCCATGTTTTCAATTTATTGCCATACACAAAACATTTTATAAAAAATAATAGGGTAGACTGCCACTTCAACATCTTCATGTAAAACTTCACAGTGCAAGAAAGTGATTACTGTTAAGTATGAAGACATCTAAAACCAGCTAATATTTTAATTATAGGGCAGAATATTTTTTTTGTGATTCTTCCTAAAAAATGTTGGCACACTCATTAAATGCCCAGGTTACAAAAATCACTTAGTATCACTTCTTACCCTTCGGTATATTTTAAAAATCTACATAGCATCATACTAAATGCTGGTGGGAAAGAGAGTATAAGACTGTAAAAAACTCCTCAGGTAGCACAGTAATTTAAAACCAACTAGGAGAAAGCATCCCCCTCCCCAAATACTTTTGTATGTAATTTTCTGTCACTTAACCAAGTAACAAAGTAAAAAACCTTAAAAAGAAGCTAAAAAGGAAAAGGTTTCACTTCTTTGAAAACACCTCTTATCTCTTAAATAGGGAAATTTTCTCTTTGTGTGTGTTGGGGGGGTTGGTTTCATAAATAAAAATATCAAGTTTATGTCAGCTGTACAAATGTTTCATTTAGGAAAGAAAGGGAACACTTTGATTCAGAGGATTTTAAAATATTTCATCACTGCA
The DNA here is from genome assembly GCF_049115385.1 of Moschus berezovskii. Lineage (NCBI taxonomy): Eukaryota > Metazoa > Chordata > Mammalia > Artiodactyla > Moschidae > Moschus > Moschus berezovskii. The sequence goes on along the minus strand of NC_142461.1, from coordinate 115,074,617 downwards.
AGAAAAGTGTAATTTTAAGCTAAAAAATTTTAACACATTGAACTAATATAAATCATCCACTGGCATATCCTATTGTTTCTCATAAAATGCATAATTAAGGAGTAACAGGTCAAAGATCTTTTCCCAACTTTCGGTCACATTAGCTAATCAGCCCCAGGCAAACCCCACACCCCCAGAGCTTCAAGATCCTCCTTTCTTACCTAAGGGTCCGGGGCTAACAGCCCTTTAACCCCTTCCCATTTACAAATCTGTGTAGAATTGTTAAGCTTACATAATCCTTTTGAGAATGAGGTGTTTCAACTTGTATTTTCCAGATAAATTTCCCCATTTAAGTATTATAGCTGTTCTTTAAACATTTAAAATCTTGCTTTAAAATTTATTCTCAATGTATTTCCCTGTCACCTTAAAAGATGAGGGAAGACTAACAACTTAAGTCTCGCAGCATCCTGTCTCCTAGGCTAGGTGGCTGACAGGGATTGGCAGATATTGCGTGAGACCTGACTCCATCAGGGCAGCTTTGGGCCATACTCTGAGTCTCAAAACGAAGATGATACCACCTGTTTGGTATTTCTTAAGCCTGACAGAGTTATCATTATATACCAGATATACCAAAAATCTGTATACTACAAATTACCATATGAATGCAAATGATTTTTGTGATAAGCCCAAGGTGACTTTCTTTCCTGATGAGGTATAGATATCCTGATAAAGTATATAGATAGATAAGTTTTATAACATGTTTTTTGTCAATACTTGTGCATTTATAGTTTTAATCCTTTGGTTCCATGACTCTCCTCCTGTTGTCAACCTGTCTCCTGCTTCTAATTATGCTTCTAATTACAACATTTTGTGTCTCTTAGAGTCCAGGAGTCCGACCTTTCCATAGATGAAAACCAAAACCTAAAGATCTGTTGCTTTAGCAAATGTGGTATCATCGTTACTCACTTAAAAGTGTGACTTTCTAATTAGGCAAGGCATCAGACTCATCTAGGAAGTGTAAAAATTGAGATTTCTGGACTATGGCTACAGTCTGATTCTGTATGTCTAGATCAGGACCCAGAAAAACCTCAAAAGCTCCCCCAGGTAATCTCAACAATCATTAGTATAGTTTCGAGGACTCAATGTTTTGCCCTCAATTTCTTAAATTCAATTTAGAATTTTAGCAGCTGGTCATTTTTAGTACAAGAATTTCCCACTGCATTAATCATAAGCACATTCAAAGTTGACTGCCCATGATCTTGGCTTAACTCCGTAGGAAACTAGTCATTACAATCCTTTGCAATAAAATTAAAAAATGATGAGTTAACTTCAGAGTGAAGACAATGCATGTAGGTGCTGAAAGGTGGCTGGTTCTACACTTGCAGGGCGCCTGTTTGCTGCCTTAATCGCGGTCTGAGATCATTCTTATTGCATCTGTTGTTACTAAATAAAATCTGGCAGAACTCCTCTAAAACAGAAAGATGGCTAACCAGCTACTCAGTATTAAGGAACTGTTTCTAGCAGACATAAAAGTATTTTTTAAAAAACAACCACACGGCTTCCTGTAGAAATGCAGACTTTCACACTTCTGAAGTCTACCATAAAGAGAAAGTTGACCAAAACTACTGTTGCTTAAAAATATGTTCAATTAACTGTGAAAATATAGGTGTAAAATCGGTACAACTTCGTCCTTTACAAGTAAGTGTAAATGAAATTCATCTTCCACCTCTGCTACCTATCCAAATAGTTAACTGTGAACACGACACATGAAGTATTTGGTATAATGTAGTTCTGATACCACCCCTTCCAAATTTAATAAAAAGCCACATCGGGATTTTTCCAGGGGTCCCAAGTGTGTCTAGGCACTGCGGAATGTCGTCATGTCTTTTGGTTCTCTGCTGGGGACACACCAGTCATCAGCCTCGTGGTTGGTGTTGTAATGCTTCCAGGCAGCTTTGTTATACACCGGGAGTCTTTCTATTGATTCTGTTGACAGAGCCTGAGAGGAAAAGCAGAAACTAAGTCAGGCACTGTTTGGGGAATCCATTATTTGAGAAAAATCTACAATGGCAAAAAGTTTACTACAAATTAAACCATACTCTATATTGGATTTGTATTTTATCAATCATAAAACCATCTACATACATTTTAAAATAGAGCACACACTTGAAACGTGTTACTTACTAAAAGCTTATGGCAACTGCTTAGTGCATCTTGAGTTTATTGCATGCAGTAATTCTCTAACAAGCCTAGAAGTTGCTGGTTTGGAGTTTTACACAGGTGTCATAGACATTCTTATAAAATTTGATCAACAGAAGTTCATTTTCAACAGAAGCTGAAAAAGTGTAAAAGCGTAAAAATTCACATAGGTACCTTAATATATGTAATAGATGGAAAAACAGTGGAAACAGTGTCAGACTTTATTTTTTGGGGCTCCAAAATCACTGCAGATGCTGATTGCAGCCATGAAATTAAAAGACGCTTACTCCTTGGAAGGAAAGTTATGACCAGCCTAGATAGCATATTAAAAAGCAGAGACATTACTTTGCCAACCAAGGTCCGTCTAGTCAAGGCTATGGTTTTTCCCATGGTCATGTATGGATGTGAGAGTTGGACTGTGAAGAAAGCTGATCGCCGAAGAATTGATGCTTTTGAACTGTGGTGTTGGAGAAGACTCTTGAGAGTCCCTTGGACTGCAAGGACATCCAACCAGTCCATTCTAAAGGAGATCAATCCTGGGTGTTCATTGGAAGGACTGATGCTAAAGCTGAAACTGCAATACTTTGGCCACCTCATGGGACGAGTTGACTCACTGGAAAAGACTCTGATGCTGGGAAAGGTTGGGGGCGGGAGGAGAAGGGGACGACGGAGAATGAGATGGCTGGATGGCATCACCAACTCTGTGGACATGAGTTTGAGTGAACTCCGGGAGTTGGTGATGGACAGGGAGGCCTGGCATGCTGTGATTCATGGGGTCGCGGAGAGTCGGACAAGACTGAGCGACTGTACTGAACTGAAAAGCATTTAATGAAATCTAGGTTTGAGCCTGTGTCCTTTCCTACCATTAAAGTCACCAATTTTAGTTACAGCATATGTGATTTCCACATCATGCACAGCTGACCCTCGGCATCACTCCCAATCCCACATGGATACCACAATCTGCTGATGCTCAAGTCCCTTACATAAAACACTGCAGTATCTGCACACTTTAAATCATCTCAAGATTAACTACAATAGCTCATATAATGTTAGTGCTATACAAATTCAATAAATATTATGTAAACAGTTGCTGATGTGCAAGAAAATCAAGTTTTACTTTTTGCAACGTTCTGGTATTTTTTTTCTTCAAATATTTTTGATTCATGCTTGGATCTATGGATGCAGAACTCGGGGATATAAAGGGTAGACTGTAATTTCATGTTTCCAACATTATCACCATTAAGTCACTGTTCTATTTCAGCTTCCTGTGTATCACTGAGATAAACTACATTCCTCATTATCTTCAAATTGGGATATGTTGTTAAGAGTTCAACTTTAAGCAAAAGGTATTCCCTAAGATGTAGAAAATATTAAACTAGAAGTTTCATTCCAATAATGGTAAGGAAGGACTTTATTTTTAATTATTCTGGAAGACCTCCTGTATTCTATTTTTTTCCAAAATGGAGCTAAAAATCTTTCACCTATACTTATATTTTTTCATGCCAGAACTGCCACAACTCCTTGATCTATAACTAAAACAAACAAAAACATTATATTTGATGATAAAAAGGGCAACATGAAGGCAATATTTTTAAGTTCCTCACAATTGAGATGGTTAAGAAAGAAAACTATTATCTTCAAAGAACTTAACATTTTCAGACAAATTAACTTTTTCTAATGTAAAGTCTTCAGCATTTCCTATCAAATAGGTGCCATCTAGTGGCCAGAATAAGAGTAACTAGAGTCATTAAAAATAGAGGTACCTAACACCAGTCTGCTGCTGAACCAATCTAGCACACTGGTGGAGCTGAGGGCTTTCTATCCCTGTAATATACACTGATGTGTCAGATAAACACACGGAACATTCCAGGTAAGTCTGCTTCCACCAGGTAAGCTATATGCCTACCAAGGGTCACCTGTAATTGTTCCTAAATTTGTTAATATACTTAAATCTGTCACTGTAATTTAATCTAAGCATTGTTTTTAACAAAGCACACAAAAATGTAGGGGTGGCATGGGGGGAAGGTTCTCTGAAAACTAAGATGACGTTTCATAAAGACTCATAAAGGAAAGTTATATAAAAACTGCTGTCAAAGAAGAGAAGACAACTGTAAGGAACCGCATAAAAATCAGTAATGATTATGCACTTGGCTGTTTCTTTGATTAAAGAAACCAAAACAATGTATTGTAGGTATAGCTTCTGTAAGAAAGACAATTAAAACTTCAATCTGAAGACCCATATGCAAATGAAAGGCCTCAGCAAGTATATCAAAGACTGGTCAATCAATGTCCGTTCATGCATCTTAAATTACAAATTTAACTTTAACATAACTTTTTGACTGCCCACTTTAACCCAATTTTTCTTCTACTAACAATCATAGTCCAGATCACTATGGGTAAGAGCATTTCTTTCCCACAAAGAGATCTTTTGTCAAAACAGATGAGATCCTTGTTAAAAAAAAAAACAAAAAAACACATATGTTTGTATTTTAATAGCATGAGGTAGAAGAAAGTCTCATTACAGTTAAATACTGGTATCTTACAATCAAAAAGTCCAGAAGTATCACTAAGTCCAAAAGACTATGGTCTTTACCTTAATGTAAATGACTGCATCTGTCCCATAGCCCTCTAGGGAATAGAGCTTTAGGTCTCCTTGGAAATACTGAGCATAAAGGCGTGATATGGGCAATCCATAACCAAAACCAGCCTGTTTGAGAAAAATGAAAGTTTACTCAGAAAGCCACACACTGAAATACTTCTAGTTAAAATAAATGCTACTAGAGTATCCCAGGGCTATCAGAGCCTGCATCTAAAAGATCTGTTAATACCTAAGTAGTAAAAGTGATCAAGCTGCAGCCTAGTTGAGCACTGTATTATATGGCTTCCCTCTGGTCATTTGAAATTCCTCTTTTTCCTATAAAACAATCTGTGGGGGCCTAGAAAAAGCATGCTTCTCTCTTCTTTACTGGCCTGCTCCAGAGTATCCCTATACTGGTTTCAGCAATATCATTTAAAACATGTTCTCTCTTTCAGGAGCAAGAGTAAAAAAGTACCTGGTGGCAACCTAACAGATACCTCTCATGACTTCATACCATGAATTCCAGCCTGAGTTCTGAACCTGGAGAGATCCCTAATAGGTGGACTCTCTTAATACTCACTGACAGGTCATCTCCCCCACTTAAAAATCTTCAAAGCACCCCAACACCCACCGACCCTCACCATCTCCAAATCCAAGCTTCTAAAAGAGAGCTTTCAAGATTTAACCAGATCAGGTCTGTGCCTCCCACTCTCCAGTCTAGCTGAAGTAAACCTCCTGCTCCTAAGTTCCTCAAGCACACCATGTTATTTTTCACAGCTGTGTCTGCTCATTCTGTTCCCAGTATCTGGAACGGCCTTTACCCGGATGCTGCTGCTGCTAAGTCGCTTCAGTTGTGTCCGACTCTGTGCGACCCCAGAGACAGCAGCCCACCAGGCTCCCCCGTTCCTGGAATTCTCCAGGCAGGAACACTGGAGTGGGTTGCCATTTCCTTCTCCAATGCATGAATGTGAAAAGTGAAAGTGAAGTTGCTCAGTCGTGCCCGACTCTTAGCGACCCCATGGACTGTGGCCTACCAGGCTCCTCCACCCATGGGATTTTCCAGGCAAGAGTACTGGAGTGGGCTGCCAGTGCCTTCTCCATTTACCTGTATAAATCCTATCAATTCTTTAATATTAAGCAGAACATTTGGATAAGCATTTTCAAAAAAAAAAGGTCTTTTATCACCAACTCAGGTGTTTAATGACATTTCATATAATAGTTTAGTGAAGAGTGTATGAGATTCAGGAATCGGTGCTATTAACAAATCCAGGCTCTGGCCTTATCTACCTCCACCATTTTTTACTTGACTTTTTAAATCAGAGTTTCTGTTTGTCCCTCCAAATAAACTATCCATTCACCACATTTCTCCTTGTCCTGGGAGGCTGACCTGAATTGAAGTAAGTGGGTTTCTGTGCCCTCTGCTTCTGTGTCCAGCCAATGGGGAACCCAGTAGGAGTTTGGAGGGAGACATTCAGGGTCATAATCCCCTTCTCCTGGGTGGGCTAGGCCCTGGGGAGTAAGCAGCTGCTCTGTAACACTCCCTTCCGGGTTCTGCTGGCTTCTCCTCCCCGGGTCAGGTGCTGACAGCTCTGCTGCTGCTAGCCTGGATTCCTGTACTATCCCATCCCTCTTTCTGTAATTTGTCTCTTTATAGATAAGCCTTCCATGCATTATCATAATTTGAACTATCTCTTTCCAAGTGAGACTCCGACAGATACATTAACTGGTTCCATTTCTGCATGAGCAGGTGGCTCAGGATCCCGTAGTACCCAATCTACTTCATCACTGCCTCTCCCTCAACCACACACTTGTGGACCCCTCAGGCTTCCCTGTAAGTAGTTAGAAGGAACTAACTTTCATTTAACTAATGCTAACTAACATCGTGGGCTTGGCCCACTGCTGGGTCTGCACAGTGTCCCACACCAGCCAAAAGTGGACTGCCCTGTCATTACAGCCTCTCTCAGGGCCAGGCCCGAAAGACAGAAGTGAAAGCAAATCCTACCAGTGGGTGGAACTCGAAGTGGAACACCTACATGAACCATGGGCAGCGGCAAATGGGCTGGCCGGTCAGAGACTTGGAAGAAACAAAACTGGATAGCTGACAAGGAAGAGGAAAATGTGGGCAGTCCTCTTTGAACGGGCTTACGGCATGAAGACATTCCGTCCATGTAGATGCACACCTGAAGGCACCCACGTGAAGGTAGCTCTCAGTAATCAGTATGACCTGATGGCTGCCCCAGTGCTTGCTTACTGGTCCACTTACAAAGGAGTCATAATAGCAGGAGAAAGAGGCTCTGTAAAAGGCCAACCACAGGCTTACCCTCGGGAAGGCTGTGTAGGTGTGTGGGCAGCCTCTGTCATGTCAATCCTCCTGTTTTTCTTAAAAATTCACGTAAATTTTGCATCCTAAGCAACAACACTTACACAGCATTTACTATGCGCCAGGTACTATTAAAAAATGTTTTTACATATATTAACTCAATCTTCACAATAATTCAATCTCTAGAGCCGGGGAAATTGTGGTACTGAAGGGTCAATAATATTCCCAAGGCTGGACAGCTAGGATGTGGTAGAGCTGAGAATGGAGCAAAGAGTTTAAATTTAGAGTCTGGACGAGTACTCTATGCTGCTCTCCACAAAAATTCTACAAAATTTGTTTACTACAAAAGGAGCATATCCCTTTTGTCCACTTAGAGTAAAATCAGAATCTAAGAAGATACTCATGTTTATTTGACCTTTTCTGTCCTTGGGCACATGGATGCCTACCCATATCTCAACTAGAGCAATCATTTAAAAGGTTTGGTAAGACATGAACCGTATTGCAGCTGTAGCTACAGAATCTGTGCTGCTTAACTAGAATGTGCTGTGCGGTTTGAATGAAGTCCTTTCAGTGACTTCCTAGGAAAGAATCTAAAATAAACCCATCTTAGACTGTTTTTCATCATGTTATAAAATAACTCCAGGGTATATGCCAGAGAACCTTCAAAGCCTGGAACAAGAGTTTTGGGTGAGAGATTTGACAAAGCACTTTTCTGGGGGTTGGAGGACCAGGACTGAGTCCATTCAAAAGCTAATCTTACTAACATGAAAAGAGGCAACTGATTTTTTTTTTTTAAAGCCATCAACACAATTGTTATTTGAGCCAGGGGCGATTAAATTGATTAGAACTCTAGTATTACTTCTGAGCCTCAAATATGTAGTCTTTCTAATTACAAGTACTTGAGGGGAAAAAAAATTACTAAAGATTAAATCAGTGTTGACCAAATACTAGTAAAGCTGGTAATTTAGACTTCACATTAGTAACAGTATATCAAAATGTGGTTTACCACATGGAAACTAGTGACATACCACTATCAAGCTTGGCAATAAGAACTCTAAAACTCTTATCATTTAAAAAAAAGCATTTCGAAAACTATAAATTTAGGGGAAAGTGTTATTGCTGTTTTTCTCTAATAGCTTCCCTTCATCCTGTTTGTGGACCCCACACAACGGCTCAACTGATTTATGTGGTAACTTCTTTTTTGGCAAGTCACAAAAACCCACTTCACGGTTTTTTATCACATACCAGGGGCACTGCTCGGGACGTCTCGACTCGAGGCCGGGGTGCAGTGGAGTACATGTAGTTAAAGAGTCGGTCAATTTTCCTCAGAGGAACACCACCTCCTCGGTCACTCATCTAGGGAGAGAAAGGATTATGCCCTGTGACAAAATCCCAGAAACAGCAAAATACCCACGCATGCTGTGTCACCATTTAACTGCGGCTGACGAGCCCTGCTTTTCAAAATGAATACCATGAGATCCAAGTTACAAACATAAACATTTCCCCCACTGCTGGACTTAATCCCTCTAATACATAAAATTTTAAGATATAAAGAACTCCACTACGATATAAATTTTCAATGCTGTTGTTTAGTGACTAAATCATGTTTGACTCTTTTGCAACCCCATGGACTGTAGCTTGCCAGGCTCCTCTGTCCATGGGCATCTCTGGGTAAGAATACTGGAGTGGGTTGCCGTTTCCTTCTCCAGGGGACCTTCCCAGCCCAGGGATTGAACCCGAATCTCTCTTGACTCCTGCACTGGCAGGCGGATGCTCTACCACTGAGACACTTGTGAAGCCTGCTTTCAATGCTGTGGTTTTGTGTAATTACTGCAGTCACACTAGTGACGCAGCACACAACAGGGAACAGGCTTAGCTTGTCTTGGGTAACAACAAAGCTGTAATTCCTCTCTGGCAGGCAGTTTGGCAACCTGATTAAACACGCATGTACCCTTTGACCCAAAAATGTTTATCTTAAGAAAATTATGAGAAAAGCATGCAAAGTATGTATGAGAATATCCATCATAGCACTGTGCAGAACAGCTAAAACTGGATTACCACCTAAACAGGGGGCTACTTAAGTAAACTAATATGCATTCTAAAATAGAATACTATCTTGCCATTAAGTATTACATAGAACTATATGTATTGGCATGGATGTTCATAAAATATTGTTCAGTAGCAAAAAGATGGAGAAGCATGTGAAAGTGAAGTTGCTCAGTCATGTCCGACTCTTTGCGACCCTATGGACTAAAGCCTATGAGGCTCCTCAGTCCATGGAATTTTCCAGGCGAGAGTACTGGAGTGGGTTGGCATTTCCTTCTCCAGGGGATCTTCCCAACCCAGGGATCGAACCTGTGCCTCCCTCACTACAGGCAGACGCTTTACCGTCTGAAGCATTTATAACATTCTAATTCCGTAAAAATTACAGAAATCTATGCTGCTGCTGCTGCTGCTAAGTCGCTTCAGTTGTGTCTGACTCTGTGCGACTCCATAGACGGCAGCCCACCAGGCTCCCCTGTCCTTGGGATTCTCCAGGCAAGAACACTGGAGTGAGTTGCCATTTCCTTCTCACAGAAGTCTATAATGAAATATAATTCGATTTCAATGGAATTATAAGTAATTTTCTTCTTTGGGGGCTTTAGTTTCTTAACTTTTTCCACAATTACTTCTATTATGGTAAAAAAGTATAATTTTCATTTACAGAGAGGAAAAAAATAGAACCATTTCATTGTGTTTTAAGAGTCTCATCTACAAGTAATTTCATAGCATAGTCTCCCAGACAACTTTCTGGTGAGTTATAAAGGACACAGTTCTTTGTATTGTTCATATGTCCTTTTCCAACTCAAATCATACTCTATACTAAATTTGGTAATTTATTTACAGATTGTCTTCATTATATTTTCCTTCAATTAACATGGAACATATTTTCCTAGCTTGTCTCTTGGACTGCAAGGAGATCAAGCCAATCAATCCTAAAGGAAATCAACCCTGAATAGTCATTGGAAGGACTGATGCTAAAGCTCCAAAACTGTGGCCACCTGAGGCGAAGAGTCAACTCAGAAAAAGATACGGATGCTCAGAAAGATTGAGGGCAAGAGAAGGGGGCAGCAGATGATGAGATGGTTGGATGGCATCACCAACTCAATGGACATGAACTTGAGCAAACTCCAGGAGACAGTGGAGGACAGAGGAGCCTGGTGTGCTGCAGTCCATGGGATCACAAAGTACTGGACACGACTTTGCAACCGAACAGCAACAACATGTTGTATAGCTTTATCTTCTAATCTACTAGAGCCATTTTCTCTTGTCACAAAATCTAAATTGATTCTACTATCTATAATATTAACATGATTGTGATATTCAAACAAACCTGCCTTTAACATATTGATATATAGATAAAAACCATACTGAATTATATGTAATAAAAAGTCAATTTGAATGGCTTATAGTGTTAGTTGCTCAGTAACAACATATAGTTGAGTTTTTATAGTCTCAAAAAACTTTCAGTTCAGCTCAGTCACTCGCTCTTCTTGTCCAACTCTTTGCGACCCCACTGACTGTAGCACACCAGGCTTCCCTGTCCATCACCAACTCCCAGAGCTTGCTCAAACTCATGTTGGTTGAGTCAAAAAACTCTGTGTGTGTGCATATATATTACTCTCACAATAGAAATTCACAGATATTTTAAGTTTTAAAATAAAAATCTGCTTTGAAATGCCATTTGAAGACTTGCCTCTGATATGTCTATAATTAGATAATTGCAGTATAAAAATATACAAGAACATTATTAGGAACTTGTATGTAGCATTATGCTTGAAACTGTTCTTGGCTATGAATTCAAAGCCCTGTGAAGAGATTTATTTTAGTAAGATGAATAAAGGGCTCTGGGCATTTTCTGAAATGCATCAATTTGTTAATTATTCATCCTTTAATTTAATGCTCTGCTACATTTTTACTGGTAACATCAATCAGAAGCGTGATTCTACAAATATTAAGTAAGTAAAAAACAGAACAGATACTAAGATAGGAAGGTACAGCTCTATAAATATTTCCTGATTTTCCTTAACCTTCTGGCCAGAAACAGTACAGCAATCCAGCAGATATGACACAAGAAGTGATTTCTAGCCATGGGACAGTAGGATAAAAGCAGAGTGGAACAGAAAGGCCAGAGGTGCCTTTGAAAAGTGTCATCTCATTAGAGGTAAAGGGGTCATCTAAGCCATAGGAGCATAGTTAAAAACTGATAAAGGTAACTGCTTTTGCTCTCTAGCCAAAAATGTAATAATACATTGCAACCAAACCTGCGACCAGTTTTTAAAGTGGTCCAAAGTGTTTCCACGAAACTTGTTAACAGATATTATACCAGAGAACCTCAGTTCTTAGGGGAAAAGGGAAGGAGGGAATAATGGAGAGACAGACAGACATTTGGTCTGTGTATCTTCAAGACAAGAATGGCACTCTAATGACAAATATATTGTGAAAGAGATGTAGAAATTAAAAAATCTCTGAAGACTATTTGAAGAAAAATTTGAGAATCATAGACACACAAGACTATGCCAAGGGAAAGGAAAGAGATTGTGAAAGTGGACGGTGGTGTGGAATAATGTCAACAGGAAGGTGGAGGAAGAGAAGTTGCCAATTACTTTTAAAGTTTTCTCCTCGGTGCATGAAACCACCACTTCTCAACATCATCCAACTGAGACCTGCCATCCCTAATGTTCTGTTTCTCATAACACTAGGCTCCCTGGCTAATGTATGTGGATTTTCAGGTCCAAGGGAAATGAACCATTACTAACTTGATGACAGTTCTGAAGGCAGGAAATTTACTAATTCTGAACTCACTCATAGCTCCCGAAGATTTTTATACAACAGCTTTTTCAAGGTCAGGTGTGTAAAAAAAAAAAACTGCCAACAGTGAATGAACCAAGATGTGTAAGTTTTAATTTATCAGATATGTGGCTATAATACTTGTCACTTACTGCAATTGGACCAAACACCAAGTCTGAAAGAGCAGTCAGACTTGTAAGTTAGAAAAAAAAAAATCTAAATTAGCAGAGGGATAAGTTAAAAATGTCAATAATTTGAACAGCAAAAAGAATGGGGAAAAAAATTCCAGGCCTTGATCCGGAAAGTCTAGAGTAAGTGATGGGGTTCAAAGCTCTATGTAAAGAGCTAACAAGGGTAGATGCAGTCATGCGACCTGGGTTTGAAGAGGTAAAGCCTAATACAGCTAAGACCTTTTACAAGCACTTCTGGAACAGTCTGTTCAAGACCCTTATGAGCTTTGCTTTTTTAAAACAGCTTGATTAAAATATAATTCACATACTATACTATCCACCCATTTAAAGTGTACAACTCAGGGGCTTCCCTAGTGGGCCAGTGGCCAAGATTCTATACTCCCAATGCAGGGGGCCTGGGTTCAATCCCTGGCCAGGGAACTAGATCCCACATGCCATAGCTAACAGTTTGCATGCCATGTGCTGCAATTAAGACCCAGCACAGCCAAATACATAAAAATAAATATAAAAAAATAAACAATGAAATTTTCAAAAAATTGTACAACTCCATGGCTTTTTAACAAACGGGCATACCTCTGAGATATTGCAAGTTCAGTTCCAGACACCACAAAAAAAGGAAATATTGCAATAAAGCGATTCACTTGAATCTTTTGGTTTCCCAGTGCCTATAAAAGTTATGTTTACATTTATACTGCAGTTTATTAAGTGTGCAAAAGCATCTAAAAATGTATATATCCATTAATTTAAAAATAACAAAAAATCAATTAGAATAATATCAAAGATCATTGATCAGTATAACAAACATGAGAATGAGACAGTTTGAAATATTGCAAGAATTGCCAAAATGTGACACAGAGAAATGAAGTGAGCAAATGCTGTTGGTTAAAATGACACTGACAGACTTGGTCAATGCACGGCTGCCACAAATCTTCCATTTGTAAAAAATGCAGTATCTGCAAAGTGCAATCAAGTAAAACAAGGCAAGGAATGCCTACATTCATAGGTACGTGCAACCATTTCCCCAGTCAATTTTAGAATATTTTCGTTACCTCAAAAAGAAACCCTGGACTCTACTGATTACACTTCTAAAGTAACCACTAATGTATTTCTTGTCCTTATATATTTGTCTGTTCTGGGCATTTCATATATAATGTGTGGCCTTTTGTGTTTAGTTTTTTTTTACTGAACATATTTTTAATGTTGTAGCATTCATGTTGCAGCATGCACCAATACCTCACTCCTTTTATGGGCAAATAATATTCCACTATATACCACATTTTTGTTGATTTATTATTCAGCTGATGAACATCTGGGTTGTTTTTAGCTCTTGGCTATTGTGAATAATGTTACTATGAACACTCATTGCTTAAATACTTGTTTTCAAGCTTTGGGGGTATATATCTAGGAGTGTAACTGCTGGGTTATCATGAACATTTCTTTATACCAAACAGGCAGACTCCCTTATAGCAAAGCCTGGCCACCAGCACAGTGCAAGTCTCTGAGTGCCTAAGAGCTCAGTGAATACTAATCCATGCAGTGATAGATGATTACAAGTCATGGAACACAACTGCAGACCAGCATGCTAAAGCACATAAAACAGAAGCAGAAAAAGGTATGAGAAAGACCATGCTGGAGCACAGCTGCTGTCCCAAAGCAACTGCAGACCAGCATGCTAAAGCACATAAAACAGAAGCAGAAAAAGGTATGAGAAAGACCATGCTGGAACACAGCTGCTGTCCCAAAGCAGAACACAGGCAGCTTCTTTTGAATCAGATAAACCTTAATGAGCATGTAGCTGACAAATAACTAACCAAAAAATAGACACATATTAACATCTGGACTGGAAAAAAGTGACATATTCATACCAGTTTTTTAGCTGACAGATGATATTGCCATATATTTATTTGTGATTCATTCTTTTATATCAATAACCAAGAGGGATAAATAGAAAAAAATTCAGAGGAAATAGTACAGAGAGATGAGGCATATTAATTTTTTAAAAAGCAACTAGTATTACTATCCTCAGAGTGACAAAAGAAGAAACCAGGACAGAATGTTATGAAAAAATAATAAAAATAATAGTTCCTGGGAAATTTATAATAATAGAAATAAAAATTCAACAAGAGCTGGGAATTCAAAGTCAAGAAATCTCAGGGTAGAATGAAAAGTTAAAGATATAAAAAACAAGAGGAAAAGATAAGAATAAATTAGAGAGCCATTTCATGAAGCCCAGAATTTTCAAAATATAACTATCATAAAGATAAACAGAAAAGAAGGAAGTACCAAGGAAACAGTGGAAATTCTAAAAGGCCCAGGTCAATGGGTACAAAAAGGCCACTTCATGTCACATCATTATGAAATTTCACAATGGAGCTGAAGAACTTAAACTTCACTTAAAACTGGTCAGACACAAAGAAACAGGAATTTGAATAGGCATTAAGTATTCTCAAAAGGAATAGCAGAAGTAATATCAGCAGAAACAGAGGAGAAAGGAGCTCCAAAATGTCCCCCATCAAAGCACCAAAGCAAAAAGGCACAAATTGTTAGAACTCTGGAAATTAACCACAGGCTTGTAGCCATACAGGGAGTATGTACTCAAGAAAAACAACAATGAGCTTTGTGCTATTTTAACTTGCCTTTTCCCAACCTCCCATCCCCACTACCAACAACCTGCAACCAGAGTGAAACCAGCAGCCTGACAGCCACTAGAAACACTGTCTTTCTTTGACCTTTGACCTGATTCTGAGCTCCTTAATGCAAAAAGTCTTGTATGCTCCTACTCCCTATCCTCAGAAACACTTAGCAAAGACAATTAGAGGTAACTGATGGCTGCCTGATGCAGTCTACAACAGTTAAGGCAAATAACAGGCTACCCAAAAAACTTAGTAGGAAAACTAAGGAATGAGATGTCCGTAGGTGCTTAGAAAAACTCAAGGATATCCTGGGAACCTAGAAGGTCATGCTCATGCTCAGGGCTATGTTCAGTAAGGACCTGAGAGAGTCCTAAGCATTCACCTCCACCTGACCGAAGCCCTGTACAAGCGGAATGTAAAGGTTAAGTCAAGAGTTGTCAACAGCCTGATTCAACATTGAAGGTGTGTCCCAAAGTGCACACAGAATCCCTTGACAAAGACAGGGAGAAGGCATTTAAGGAAAGTTCAGTTCAACCATTAGTTGACCACTAAGCGGAAAGCACACACAACAAAGAATATAGACTTCACAGAATTAGTTTCAAAAAGTCACTAAACAAACAATGTCCGAGAACAAAGGAGAAGCTCCAGCAAGACGGTAGGAGGGGCAAAATTCCATCTAGAATCAAACCCCATACCCGCCAGAAACACTCAGGGGGCTCAAACAAAACCTCGTGTGCACCAGGTCCCAGAGACCCCACTGAGACTGAGCCAGAGCTGTGTGTGAGAGTCTCCTGCAGAGGTGCGGGTCAGCAGTGGCCTGCCGCAGGGGCAGGGGCTCTGGGTGCAGCAGACTTTGGTATGCCCTCTTGGAGGAGGTGGCCATTACCACCATAGAGCTGCCAGAACTTACACAGAACTGGGAAACAAACTCTTAGCGGGCATAAACAGAACTCTGTGCATACCAGGACCCAGGAGAAAGGAGCAGTGAGCCCACAAGAGACTGACCCAGACTTTCTCCTAATGTCCAGGAGTCTCTGGCAGAGGCGTGGGTTGCCGGTGGCCTGATGCAGGGCTGGGGGCACTGAGTGCAGCAGTGCACGCATGGGGCCTTCTAAAGGAGGTCCTGTCTTCACTACCTCCACCATAGTCTGGCCCAGGTAAACAACCGGCAGGGAACACAGCCCCATCCATCAACAGAAAACTGGAGTAAAGATTTACTGAACATAGCCCTGCACATCAGAACAAGACCCGATTTCCCCCTCAGTCAGTCTCTCCCAACAGGAAGCTTCCATAAGCCTCTTATCCTTCTCCATCAGAGGGCAGAAGACTGAAAACCACAATCACAGGAAATTAACCAATCTGATCACGTGGACCACAGCCTTGTCTAACTCAATGAAACTATGAGTCATGCCGTGTAGGGCCACCCAAGATGGACAGGTCATGGTGGAGAGTTCTGACAAAACGTGGTCCACTGGAGAAGGGAATGGCAAACCACTTCGGTATTCTTGCCTTGAGAACCACATGAACAATATGAAAAGGCAAAAAGATGAACTCCCCAGATCGGTTGGTATCCAATATACTACTGGAGATCAGTGGAGAAATAACTCCAGAAAGAATTAAGAGGTGGACCCAAAGCAAAAACAACACCCAGTTGTGGATGTGACTGGTGACGGAAGTCAAGTCCGATGCTGTAAAAAGCAATACTGCATAGGAACCTGGAATGTTAGGTCCATGAATCAAGGCAAATTGCAAGTGGACAACAAGAAGATGGCAAGAGGGAACATCAACATCTAGGAATCAGTGAACTAAAATGGACTGGAATGGGTGAATTTAACTCAGATGACCATTATATCTACTACACTGGGCAAGAAACCCTTAGAAGAAATGGAGTCGCCATCATAGTCAACAAGAGAGTTAGAAATGTAGTACTTGGATGCAATCTCGAAAATGACAGAATAATCTCTGTTCGTTTCCAAGGCAAACCATTCAATATAACAGTAATCCAAGCCTATGCCCTGACCAGTTATGATGAAGAAGCTGAAGTTGAATGGTTCTATAAAGACCTACAAGACCTTCTAAAACTAACATCCAGAAAAGATGTCCTTTTCATTATTGGGGACTGGAATGCAAAAGTAGGAAGCCAAGAAATACCTGGAGTAACAGGCAAATTTGGCCTTGCAGTACAGAATGAAGCAGGGCAAAGGCTAATAGAGTTTTGCCAAGAGAACGCACTGGTCATAGCAAACACACTCTTCCAACAACACAAGAGAAGACTCTACACATGGACATCACCAGATGGTCAATACCAAAACCATACTGATTATATTCTTTGCAGCCAAAGATGGAGAAGTTCTATAGAGTCAGCAAAAACAAGATCGGGAGCTGACTGTGGCACAGACCATGAACTCCTTATTGGCAAAATCAGACTTAAATTAAAGAAAGTAGGGAAAACCACTAGACCATTCAGGTATGACCGAAATCAAATCCCTTACGATTACACAGTGGAAGTGACAAAGAGATTCAAGGGATTAGATCTGATAGAGTGCCTGAAGAACTATGAACAGAGGTTGGAGACATTGTACAGGAGGCAGGGATCAAGACCATCCCAAAGAAAAAGCAATGCAAAAAGGCAAAATGGTTGTTTGAGGAGGCCTTACAAATAGCTGAGAAAAGAAGAGAAGTGAAAGGCAAAGGAGAAAAGGAAAGATATATCCATCTGAATGCAGAGTTCCAAAGAATAGCACGGAGAGATAAGAAAGCCTTCCTCAGTGATCAGTGCAAAGAAATAGATGAAAACAATAAAATGGGAAAGACTAGAGATCTCTTCAAGATAATCAGAGATACCAAGGGAACATTTCATGCAAAGATGGGCTCAATAAAGGACAGAAATGGTATGGACCTAACAGAAGCAGAAGATATTAAGAAGAGGTGACAAGAACACACAGAAGAACTATACACAAAGATCTTCATGACCCAGATAATCACAATGGTGTGATCACTAACCTAGAGCCAGACATACTGTAATGTGAAGCCAAGTGGGCCTTAGGAAGCATCACTACGAACAAAGCTAGTGGAGGTGATGGAATTCCAGTTATGCTATTTCAAATCCTAAAAGATGATGCTGTGAAAGTGTATACTCAACATGCCAGAAAATTTGGAAAACTCAGCAGTGGCCACAGGACTGGACCTGGACGGTTTTCACTCCAATCCGAAAGAAAGGCAATGCCAAAGAATGCTCAAACTACTGCACAATTGCACTCATCTCACACCCCAGTAAAGTAATGCTCAAAATTCTGCAAGCCAGGTGTCAACAGTACACGAACCGTGAACTTCCAGATGTTCAAGCTGGATTTAGAAAAGGCAAAGGAACCAGAGATCAAATTGCCAACATTCGTTGGATCATCGAAAAAGCAAGAGAGTTCCAGGAAAACGTCTACTTTTGCTTTATTGACTATGCTAAAGCCTTTGACTGTGTGGATCACAACAAACTGAAAAATTCTTAAAGATATGGGAATACCAGACTACCTGACCTGCCTCTTAAGAAACCTGTATGCAGGTCAGGAAGCAACAATTAGAACTGGAATTGGAACAACAGACTGGTTCCAAATAGGAAAAGGAGTACATCAAGGCTGTATATTATCACCCTGCTTATTTAGCTTATATGCACAGTACATCATGAGAAACACTGCGCTGGAAGAAGCACAAGCTGGAATCAAGACTGCTGGGAGAAATATCAATAACCTCAGATATGCAGATGACACCACACTTATGACAGAAAGCGAAGAAGAACTAAAGAACCTCTTGATGAACGTTAAAGAGGAGAGTGAAAAAGCTGTCTTAAAACTAAACGTTCAGAAAACTAAGAATCATGGCATCTGGCCCCATCACTTCACGGCAAATAGATGGGGAAACAGTGGAAACGGGCTGACTTTATTTTTGGGGGCTACAAAATCACTGCAGATGGTGACTGCAGCCATGAAATTAAAAGACGCTTGCTCCTTGGAAGAAAAGTTATGACCAACCTAGACAGCATATTAAAAAGCAGAGACATTACTTTGCCAACAAAGGTCCATCTAGTCAAAGCTATGGTTTTTCCAGTAGACATGTATGGATGTGAGAGTTGGACTATGAAGCAAGCTGAGTGCTGAAGAATTGATGCTTTTGAACTGTGGTGTTGGAGAGTCCCTTGGACTGCAAGGAGATCCAACCAGTCAATCCTAAAGGAAATCAGTCCCAAATATTCATTGGAAGGACTGATGCTGAAGCTGAAACTCCAATACTTTGGCCACCTGATGCGAAGAGCTGACTCAGGCTTGAAAAGACCTTGATGCTGGGAAAAACTGAAGGCAGGAGGAGAAGGGGACGACAGAGGATGAGATGGTTGGATGGCATCACCGACTCAATGGACATGAGTTTGAGTAAACTCCAGGAGTTCGTGATGGACAGGGAGGCCTGGCATGCTGCAGTCCTTGGGGTCGCAAAGAGTCGGACACGACTGAGTGACTAAACTGATCTTAACTGAAACAAACAACAATCAACTTTAGGGAGCAGGGAAGCAAATGATTTTTAGACTTGTTACATAATATTCTCTTGAATGTCTGATTTTCAACAAAAATTATAAGATATACATATCACAGGGGTGAAAAAGGATCAATAGAGACTAAACTTGAGGAAACTCATATTTTCTAAACAAAAACTTTAAATCAGCTATTTTAAATATGTTCACAGAACTAAAAGAAATCATTTCTAAAGAATTATGAGGATGATGCCTCACCAAGTAAATAATAGGATATAAATATAGAAATTATATGAAAGAATGAAATAGAAATTCTGGAGTTGAGAATTGGCATAATAACAGCTGAAAAAAATCACTAGGAGGGCTCAACAGCAGATTTAAACATATGGAAGGTAGACTCATCAATAGTGAAACAGCTCAAGTGAAATCCAGTCTGAAAAACAGAAAGAAAAAAGCAAAAGAAAGAAAATGAACAAAGTATAAAAGACCTGTGGGACTCCATCAAATGTACAGACATGCACATATTGAGCATTCCAGGAGCAAAAAGAGAAAGGAACAAATATAATATTTGAAGAAATGATAAATGAAACTGTCTAATTCTGATGAAAAAGATGAAACTCTTCAAATTCCAAGTATAACAAACTCAATGAGACAGATCAACACCTGGACAGATTACAATCAAACTGTCAAAAGCCAAGAAGAAAGAATCTTAAAAGCACAAGAAAAGTGACTCTCACACACAAAATATCCAAATAAGAGTAATAGCTGGTTTCTGATCATACCAGGAAGACCAAAAGGCAGTAGGATTAACATCGCTGTTGTTGTCAGTCACTAAGTTGTGTCCAACTGTTTGCGACCCTATGGACTGCAGCATGTGAGGCTTCCCTGTCTTCCACCATCTCCCAGAGTTTGCTCAAACTCATGTCCATTGAGTCAGTGGTATCACCCAACCATCTCATCCTCTGTTGCCCCCTTCTCCTCCTGTCCTCAATCTTTCCCAGCATGAGGGTCTTTTACAATGAGTCTTCTTTTTGCAGCAGGTGGCCAAAGTATGGGAGCTTCAGATTCAGCATCAGTCCTTCCAATGAATATTCAGGGTTGATTTTCTTTAGGATTGACTGGTTTGATCTCCCTGCTTTTTAAGGGACTCTCAACAGTCTTCTCTGGCACCACAATTCAAAAGCATCAATCCTTCAGCACTCAGCCTTCTTTATGGTCCAACTCTCAACATCTGTAATGACTACTCAAAAAACCACAGCTTTGACTATACTGACCTTTGTTGGCAAAGTGGCGTCTCTGCTTTTTAAAGTGAGGTTTAGATTTGTCATAGTCCTTCTTCCAAGGAGCAAGTGTCTTTTAATTTCATGGCTGCAGTCACTGTCAGCAGTGATTTTGAGCGTTACTTCACTAGCGTGTGAGATGAGTGCAATTGTGCAGTAGTTTGAGCATTCTTTGGCATTCCCTTTCTTTGGGAATGGAATGAAAACTGACCTTTTCCAGTCCTGTGGTCACTGGTGAGTCTCCAAAATTTGCTGGCAAATTACTGAGTGCTGCACTTTAACAGCACCACCTTTTAGGATTTGAAATAGCTCAGCTGGAATTCCATCACCTCCACTAACTTTGTTCGTAGTAATGCTTCCTTCAAGATGGTGGAGTAGAAGGATTAACATATTCAAAGAAATGAATATAGAAAGCAAAAGCCTATCAAACAAAAATTCCATAGCCAGTAAAATTATGGATAATTGAATAATATATTGATAATTATGGATAAAATGAAGGATAAATTGAGACATTCTCAGATAAGCAAAAACTGAAAGTTCATCATTGGTAGAACTCTCCCATCAAGAAATGCTAAAGGGAGTCCTTCAGCCTAAAATGAAAGAATACTAGACAGTAAAGCAAATCCACATGAATAAATAAAGAACACCAGGAAAGGTAACCACACAGATAAATATAAAGAATAGTCTAAGTGTATTTTTTTGTTCATAACTTTTTTCTCCAGTATTAATTAAAAGATAAATTCTATAGGGCAATAATTATAAACCTGTGTAGATGAGCATACAATGTATAATGATATATGTTATATGACAATAACAACCCAGTGATGGGGAGGGTGAGGGAACAGACCTATCTAGGATCAGAGTCTGTGTATTCTATTGAAACTGTTAGTATATAATCTCAACTAGACTGTTATAAATTAACATGCTAATTATAATCTCAGGACAACTACTGAGAAAATAATTCAAATGTAATTTGAAAACAAGAGGAAATTAAAATGATATACTAGGAAATATTATTCTAACCAAAAAGAGTAGCAGTCATGGTAAAATAAAGGACCAAAAAAGACATGAGATATACAAACAAAAAAAGACAAAATGGCAAAATGTAAATTCTAGACTAACAATAATTATGTTAAATGTATGTTACTTGGACATTTAAAAGGAGGATATTGGCAGGATGGATTAAAAGATGATTAAACCATATGTTTACAAGAAACACACTTTAGATTCAATGACACAAAAAGGTTCAAAGGAAAAATATGGAAAAATAGACACCATGAAACCAGAAATCAAAAGAGAGTTGAGATGGTTATCAGACAGAATATACCTGAAGACAAAAGTTGTTGGTAAAAATAAGGAAAGACATTTTACAAGGATAAGAGTTCAATATGTCAAGAAAATATAAAATTATAAACATGCATACACTTAACAACTGAGCTCCAAAATATGCAAAGCAAAAACTGACAGAATTATAGGGAGAAGTAGAAATTCAACACTAATAGTTAGAAATGTCAATACCCCACTTTAAATTATGGGTGTACCAATTAGAAGATAAACAAGGAAACAGAAGATCTGAACAACACCAAACCAACTAGGCCTAATAGCTATGTATAGAACACTCCATCCAACAACAACAAAATACACATTTTTCTCAAGTACACATGGAACATTCTCCAGGATAAACCATATGTTAAGCCATAAAATCAGTCTTAATAAATGTAAAAGGACTGAATTCATACAAACTGTATTTCTGCCACAGTGAAATGAAACTGGAACTCAATAACAAAGTGTGGAGCACTGGCACATAATGTAGAAACTAAACATACACTCCTAAACAATCAATGAGTTCATCAAGAAGAGATCACAAGGAGATCAGAAAGTACTTTGAGACGAATAAAAACAAAAACACTACATAAACAATTTATGGGATAGAGAAAACACGGTGCTAAAGGGAAGTTTATAGCTGTAAAATGACTCAAATCGTCAACTTAAATTTCCAACTTACAATACTAAAAAAGAGTAAACTACAAAGCAGACAAAAAGAAGAAAATAATAAAGGTAAAATTAATGATATCAAGAAGAGAAAAAGAACAGAGAAAAATTCAATGAAACAAAGGGGGCTTTTTGAAAACATTAACAAAATTGACAAAATTTTAGTTCAGCTAATCAAAAATAAGGGTGTGTATGTGTGTGTGTTAGTCGCTCAGTTGTACACGACTCTGCGCGACCTCATGGACTATAGGTCCACCAGGTTCCTCTGTCCATGGAATTCTCCAGGCAAGAATACTGGAGTGGGTTGCCATTCCCTTCTCCAGGGGATCTTCCTGACCTAGGGACTGAACCCAGGTCTTCTGCATTGCAGGCGGATTTGTTACCATCTGAGCCACAAGGAAGAAGGCTCAAATTTGCAAAATCAGGAATCAATCTGGGGACAGTACTACCAATCTACAGGAGGCAGCAAACAAAACTTTCCAAATAAAAAGAAATGCAAGGAGGCAAAGCGGTTGTCTGAGGAGGCTAAACAAATAGCTGAGGAAAGAAGAGAAACGAAAATCAAGGAAGAAAGGGAAAGGTACACCCAACTAAATGCAGAGTTCCAGAGGACAGCAGGAGAGACAACAGGGAGAGACAACAGGGCCTGCTTCAATGAACAATGCAAAGAAACAGAGGAAAACAACAGAAAGGGTAAAACTAGAGACCTCCTCAATAAAACTGGAAATATCAAAGGAACATTTCATCCAAAGATGGGCACAGTAAAGGCCAGAAACTGTAAAGACCTAATAGAAGCAGAAGAGATCAAGAAAAGAGGGAAAGAATACACAAAACAACGTATAAAAAAGTTCTTAATGATCCGGATAACCACGACAGTGCAGTCTCTCACTCAGGGTCAGACATACTGGAGTGTGAAGTCAAGTGGGCCTTAGGGAGGCACTGCTGCCAATAAAGTTAGTGGACGTGATGGAATTCCAGCACAGCTATTTAAAATCCTAAATTATGATGCTATTAAACTGCTGTACTCAGTGTGTCAGCAAATTTGGAAAACCCAGCAGTGGCCACAGAGCTGGAAAAGGTCAATGCTCATCCCATTTCTCAAGAAGGGCAGTACTAAAAAATGTTCAACACCAGACAGTTGTACTCATCTCCCATGCTAGTAAGTGTGTGTTAGTTGCTCAGTCATGTCTGACTCTTTGAGACCAAATCAATTGTAGTCCATCAGGCTTGGAATTCTCCAGGCAAGAATACTGGAATGGGTTGCCATGCCCTTCTCCAGGGGATCTTCCTGAACTAGGGAGCAAACCTGGGTCTCCTGCATTGCAGGCAGATTCTTTACCATCTGAGCCACCAAAGAAGCCCCCCATGCTAATAAGGTTAGGCTCAAAATCCACCAAGCTAGGCTTCAGCATTACATGAAACAAGCACTTCCAGATGATTGAGTTGGGTTTAAAAGAGGCAGAGGAACCAGAGATCAAACATTCGCTAGATCGTAGAAAAAGCAAGGGAATTCCAGAAAAACATCTACCTATGTTTCATTGACTGTGCTAAAGCCTTTGACTGTGTGGATCATAACAAATTGTGGAAAACTCTTAAAGAAATGAGAATACCAGACCACCTTACCTGATTCTTGAGAAACCTGTATACAGGTCAAGAAGTGTAAATTAGAACTGGACATGGAACAACTGACTGGTTCAGGATTGAGAAAGGAGTATCACAAAGCTGTTTGTTGTCACCGTTTGCTTAACTTATACACAGAGCATATTATGCGAAACGCTGAGCTGGATGAGTTACAAACTGGAATCAAGACTGCCAAGAGAAATATCAACAACCTCAGATATGCAGATGATACCACTCTAATGGCAGAAAGCGAAGAGGAACTAAAGAGTCTCTAGATGAGGGTGAAGGAGGAGAGTGAAAAAGCCAGCTTAAAACTCAATATTAAAAAAATCTAAGATCATGGCCTCCCTCAAAAGATCCCATGCATGTGACTGTGGTATTGGAGAAGACTCTTGAGAGTCCCTTGGATTGCAAAGAGATCCAACCAGCATACCCTAAAGGAAATCAGTCCTGAATATTCACTGGAAGGACTGATGTTGAAGCTGAAATTCCAATACTTTGGCCACCTGATGCGAAGAGCTGACTCATTTGAAAAGATCCTGATGCTGGGAAAGATTGAAGGCAGGAGGAGAAGGGGATGACAGAGGATGAGTTGGCTGGGTGGCATCACCAACTCAATGGGCCTGAGTCTGAGTAAACTCCGGGAGTTGGTGATGGACAAAGAGGCACGGCGTGCTGCAGTCCATGGGGTCGCAGAGTCAGACACAACTGAGCGACTGAACTGAACTGAACTGAAGATCATGGCATCTGGTCCCATCACTTCACAGCAAATAAAAGGGGAAAAGGTGGAAGCAGTGACTGATTTCCTCTTCTTGGGCTCTAAATTCACTGTGGATGGTGACTGTAGCCATGAAATTAGAAGATAATTCCTTCCAAACAGGAAAGCTATGAGAAACCTAGACAGTGTATTAAAAAGCAAAGATATCACTGCTGACAAAGGTCCATAGAGTCAAGGCTATGGTCTTTCCAGTAGTCATGTATGGATGTGAGAACTGGACAATAAAGAAGGTAGAGTGCTGATGAATTGATGTTTTTGAATTGTGGTGCTAGAGAAGACTCTTGAGAGTCCCTTGGAAAGCATGGAGATCAAACCAGTCAATCTTAAAGGAAATCAACCCTGAATATTCATTGGAAGGACTGATGCTGAAGCTGAAGCTCCAAATCTTTGCCCACCTGATGTAAACAGCTGACTCGGAAAAGACCCTGATGCTGGAAAAGACTGAAGGCAGGAAGAGAAGAGGGTAACAGAGGATGAGATGGTAGGATAGCATCACTGACTCAATGGACATGAACTTGGGCATACTCCAGGAGATGATGAGGGACAAGGAAGCCTGGCATGCTGCAGTTCATGGGGTCATGAAGAGTCAGACATGACTTGGCGACTGAACAACATCTACCAAAATTACAGAAAATAAAAGGGATTATGATGGCAAACCATGAACAACTGTATACCAATAAATAAGAAAACCTAGGTGAAATGGACAAATCCTTAGACAAACTACAGAAAGTAACTCAGAAAGAAATAGAAAATCCAAATAGATGTATAACAAATGAAGAGATTGAATTGGTAACCAAAACTCTTCTCACAAAGAAAAGAACAGGCCATTTGGGATGCTTCAGTGGTGGATTCTACCAAACATTTAAAGAATCAATACCAAAAAAAAAAAGAATCAATACAAATCCTTCAAAACCTTCTAACATACAGACAAGGAAGGAGTACTTCTCAATTTATTCAGGAAGGCCAGTATTACCTGATATCAAGAGCAGACAACTGAAGTCACAGAAGCTATTCAAACTGTTGAAGTAGAGGTGGCACATATTTCAGAAACAGAATGAATGTAGTAATAGAGATAAAAAGAAGTGACGTCTCACGTATATTGAACTCACAGAACATTTGTTTACAATACTGTATGACTGTCTGCCTGGAGTTTGTATGTCCAGGCTCTGGGCTATTTGGTGGTGTTTTAACATATAACGATTTGTCTAGCTAATGGTTCTGTAGAAAAGTCCATTTACTGTAAACAAATTGAAAACAAATCTATTTGGTGGCAGTGGATTATCATGGTATACTTTTTATGAATTAATGTTTAAAAAGAACTGTACTAAATTAAAAACCGTACAGTTTTATTTGCATTTTGACTTGATTATATATACTTTGAATTTAACAGGCTGTACTAATTGGCTTTTCTCTTTTATTCTCAAAACATAGAGGTTCTGTGATTTCATTTGCCCTGTTTATGGATTAAAAATTCTAATATAAAACATTTTAGTAGGATGCATAGGTATATTACATTTTTTTAAATGCTTCACATCTGTGATTCTTGACTTACTATTTATTTTATCCCTTTATAAAGTCAGGGATTCTTTATTCTGTTGTAAAGCACTTAATGAGTTACATGTTGTAATCAAGTTTGTACAGTGTACTTAATCTGTATGGGGAACCCTTAAATGAATAGCTAATTTTTCAAATGCAATTCAAATGCATGAAATGCCTATTAAGCCTTACTATGCTAACCTTCAAGGCAAGTAAATTGACCATGAGCAAAGAACACTGTTAATAATCTCTGTTGATGGGAAATTTCTCCTTGATAACAAGAAAATAAATGGGGGGAAAAAGGTTAAAACTAGGTTTGGTTGTTTGCAGCTTTTGTATCATGTTTAATTGTTCAATTTTGTTAAAAAACTGCAGTTTAGAAATAGGATAGCAATATAGATATCTACAGCAGTCCTGTGGATACCATATGATTGTCAAGTAATTTCAGGATATTGAAAATTCTTCAGTTCAACCCTCATTATATTATACTACTTAATTGATTATGGCCCACCAAATTGTTAAAAGTAAATTCTATTTAAAAGTTGCCTGAAAAATTAATTTGTGTGTTTGATTTTTAAATTCCCACCTCTGTAAGCTATCTAATTTTCTCATTTTTCAAAATAACCATGGGGAGATATCACATTTCTCTCTTGGGAAACTACCACTCAAGTTATAATTGTTAAAATTAAACTTCTAAGTATTAGAATAAGTTAATATAAGGTGTAAAATTAAGATATAAGCCAATCACATGTAAATCATTCCTAAAGCACAAGAAAAGAATGTGCCTTGATGTATATATGTTATTAAAATGCTTATTCCAATTTACTTTAAGTGGCTTCAAAGAAAAATAAATGTGATGCCATGCATGTGCTATACCTGCATATGTAATATTTGCATTTGCACATTTCCCATGGTTTCGGTAGCTGTATGGCTGACTTTCAGTTTTAAGTGGATTGACATACAGTCTATAGCTTTATAATGGCTGCTTGTTTGATCGTATGTTTCAGTAGTGAACATGTATTTCAATCTAAAATTTGGAATTGTCTTTATGTTCCATTGTCACCACTGTTATTAGATTTAGTTAATTGGGTAAGACCATTAATGTATGTCATAAATATGTAAATAAAAGATGTTGAATCTTGTTTAAAGCATTAAAAAAAAAGCAGACAAAGATATCACAAGAAACTACATACTGATAAATATCCCTTATGAATATCAATGTAAAAATCCTCAAACAAATGTAAAAAGTGAGGCCTATCCCGAAAATGCACGGTTGGTTCCACACACAAAACCAATCATTCTAATACACCAACTGGTAGACTTGAAAACAAACACCACATAATCATCTCAATCTACCCAGAGAAGGCATTTGATAATATCCAACATCCTCTCATGATACTGTTGTAGTTGTTGTTTAGTCACTAAGTCCTGCCTGACTCTTTTGTGACCCCATGGATTGTAGCCCACCAGGCTCCTCTGTCCATGGTATTTCCCAGCGAGAATACTGGAGTGGGTTGCCATTTCCTCGTCCAGGAGATCTGCCTACCCACAGATCAAACTCATGTCTCCTGCATTGGCAGGCGGATTCTTTACCACTGAGCCAGGGAATCCAGTTTCACAACATATACTTAACAAACTAGGAATGAAAGTAAGCTTTCTCAACCTGATGAACAGTATTTATGAAAAACCCACAGCTAATATCACACTTCATGATGAAAGACTGACAGCTTTCACTTTTAAAGTAGAAAACTTAACTTGTAAGTATGTGCTGTGTGTTCAGTCATTCAGTTGCGTCCAGCTCTTTGCGACCTCATAGACTGTACCATCCAGGCTCCTTTGTCCATGGAATTTTCCAGGCAAGAATACAGGAGCGGGTTGTCATTTCCTCCTCCAGGGGATCCTCCCTGCCCAGGGATCAAATGGGAGTCTCAGTCTCATGCACTGGCAGGCAAGTTCTTTGTACTAATGCCAGCTGGGAAGCCCTAGTTGTATGCATCAGTTCAGTTCAGTTGCTCAGTTGTATCCGACTCTTTGCGACCCCAAAAACTGCAGCACACCAGGATTTCCTGTCCATCACCAATTCCTGGAGTTTACTCAAACTCATGTCCATTAAGTCGGTGATGCCATCCAACCATCTCATCCTCTATCATTCTCCTCTCCTCCTGCCTTCAATCTTTTCTAGCATCAGGGCCTTTCCCATGAATTAGTTCTTCACATCAGGTGGCCAAAGTATGAAGTTTCAGCTTCAGCATCAGTCCTTCCAATGAATATTCAGGACTGATTTCCTTTAGGATGGACTGGTTGGATCTCCGTGCTGTCCAAGGGACTCTCAAGAGTCTTCTCCAACACCACAGTTCAAAAGCATCAGTTCTTCGGTGCTCAGCTTTCTTTATAGTCCAACTCTCACATCTATATATGACTACTGGAAAAACCATAGCTTTGACTAGACGGACCTTTGTTGGCAAAGTAATGTCTCTGCTGTTGGTCATACATTTTCTTTCAAGGAGCAAGGGTCTTAATTTCATGGTTGCAGTCACCATCTGCAGTGATTTTGGAGCCCCCCAAAATAAACTCTCTTACTGTTTCCATTGTTTCCCCATCTATCTGCCTTGAAGTGATGGGACCAGATGCCCATGATCTTAGTTTCAGAACGTTGAGTTTTACGCCAACTTTTTCACTCTCCTCTTTCACTCTCATCAAGAGATTCTTTAGTTATTTTTCGTTTTCTGCTATGAGGGTAGTGTCTAAAATATGCCAAAAGCCAGGGAATAAATAAGTAACTGAGAGGGTTATTAAGCCCAGATCAAATACTTAATGAATTCAGTTGAATAAGTAAATAAATGTTTGTTCTTAACGGCATAATAAAAAAAATACCCCATTATATCAAAGAGTTGGACATGATTTAGTGACTGAACAACAAGAATAAACATGGAAGAAGAAAAAAAAGACTCAAAGTTCTCCTAAGATCAGCAAAAGAAAAAGATACCAGTTCTATTCAGCATTGTACTAGAGGTTCTAGCCACACCAATTAGGCAAGGAAAAAACAATCAGATTGGAAAGGAAGAAGTAAAATTATCTCCATTTGCAGATGACATGATCTTGTGTAGAGAAAATCCTAAGGCGGTCACAAAAAATATTATAAGAACTTATAAATGACTTTGGCAAGGTTGCAAGATACAAGATCAATACACAAAAATCAATTATATTCCTATATACTGGCAATATATAATCCAAAAATTAAATTAAGAAAATAATTCCACTTAAAAAGCCCCAAAAAGAATGAAATATCTAAGAACAAACTTAACAGATAAAGTGTAAGACTTGTTCACTGAAAATCAGAAAACATTGTTGAAAAAAAGATTTAAATAAGTGGAAAGACATCCTGTTGTTCATGAACTGGAAGAGTTACTTGATTTAAACATTGAACTTGATCCCCATAAAAACTCAAGCTGATTTTTTTTGCAGAAACTGACACACTGATACTAAAATTCTTATGAAAATGTATGGAACCCACAATAGCCAAAAAACGTTGAAAGAGAACAACAAAGTTTGAGGAATCACATTTGCCAATTTCAAAATTTACAATCAAGAAATAATAATCAAAATGTTCTTAAGGAGAGATATGCAGACCAATGGAATAGATTGAGAATCCAGAAGTAAACCTATACATTTATAAGCAATTAAATTTTGACAACGATGGGAAGAAAATCTGAATGAGAAAAAATAGTCTTTTTACAAACGGTACTGGGACAACGAATGAAACTGGATTCCCTACTTCAAATCATTTACAAAAATTAACTCAAAATGGATCAAAGACTTAAATGTAAGAAATGAAACTTTAAAACTCTTAGAAACAAAGGCATTTATTATTGTGACTTTTGAATTAGGCAATGGCTTCCTACATATGACACTAAAAGCACAAGCGATAAATGAGAAAAAAAAACAGAATAGTTAAAATTCTTCAAAATTAAAACCTTTGTGTTTCAAAGAACACTCAAGAAAGTGAAAAGGTAAGCCACAGAATGGAAGAACACTGGCAAATCATATATCTCATCAGGGACTAGTATCAACAACAGAAAATAAACAAATGAAGAAAACTCTTAAGACAACCTACTTAAAAACTGAGCAAAGGATCTTAATTGACACTTAAAAAAAATACCATGAGATATTAGAATTAGAGGCTATAATCTAATAGAATGGCTATAATCAAAAAGACTGACAATAACAAATGTTGGTAAGGATGTGAAATATTGCTACCTTCATTCATTACTGATGGAAATGTAAAATGGTACAGTCACTTTTAAAATGAGTTTGGTATGCCTCAGAAGTTAAACAGAGTTACCTATAGACAATTCAGCTTTTAGGTATATACATAAGAGACCCGAAAACCAATATTCACTCATACACAAGTGGCAGCATTATTTATAATAACAAAAAAAATGAATGGATACATGCTATAACATTATATTGAGTGGAAGACGTCAGTCACAAAAGACTGCATATTGTATGACTGAATTTTTATAAAGTGTCCAAAATAGAGAAGTCCGTACACAGAAAATGGATTAGTGGTTGCCAAAGGGTGGGGAGAGGGAGCAATGAGGAGTGACTGTTAATGAGCACTGTTTTTTTTTTCTTGGGAGTGAGGAAAACGTTCTGAAATTAAACAGTGGTATGGTTACACAGGGCTTCCCTGGTGGCTCAGAGGTTAAAGCGTCTGCCTCCAATGCAGGAGACCCGGGTTCGATCCCTGCGTCGGGAAGATCCCCTGGAGAAGGAAATGGTAACCCACTCCAGTATTCTTGCCTGGAGAATCCCATGGACGGAGAAGCCTGGTAGGCTACAGTCCACGGGGTCGCAAAGAGTTGGACACGACTGAGCGACGGAATGGAACAGAACGGATGGTTACACAACCTTGTGAACACAGTAAAAACCACTGAATTGTGTATTTAAAAAAAGAACACTAGATATCTTCAAAGTCTCTGAAAGATGATTATTTATAGTCTGGAATTCCACGTATGAACTTAAATACTGGGAAAATGGCAACTTAGGCTAGGCAACTGAGAGGGGAGATGCTCTAAGAGAGTGTACTCCTCAGCTACCATAACCAAAAGCCAATAATTGCCGTTTAAAAAATTTTAATTTCATAAACAGCAATATTAGAAAATGTCTTTCAACTACAGCAATACTAAAAGAAATAGCAAAAAAGACTGTCTCTGAGTAGTGACCTGCAAGTGGCAAGGAACTGACATATTTCATTTTCATCTCTCTGCATTTATTAATTCAATACAAAATTTAAAATGATTATTTAAAAAAAAGAAACATCATCATACTCTAAGAAACTGAGGTATCTAAAAAAATGTAGTAGAAAAGGCCTGGGACTAGGGTCAATGAACATGAATTTGAGCAAACTCAGGGAGATAATGGAGGACAAAGGAGACTAGCGTGCAGGAGTCCACGGCATCACAGAGAGTTGGACATGACTCAGAAACTTAACAGGGGTCAAAGGACTGACATCCTGTCCTGTGTTATTTATTGGCTATCTAATAATGAGCTAATCACTGTGTCTAGTTTCTGTAAACTTGAGAATAAAATTACCTTTGCCCCTTACTGAAGAGCTGTTAGGAAAATCAAACACTTAAAAGCAGATTTAACAGCATTGTTTAAAAAGGAGAAATTATGTACTGCTGCTGCTGCTGCTGCTAAGTCACTTCAGTCGTGTCCGACTCTGTGTGACCCCATAGACGGAAGCCCACCAGGCTCCCCCGTCCCTGGGATTCTCCAGGCAAGAACACTGGAGTGGGTTGCCATTTCCTCCTCCAGTGTGTGAAAGTGAAAAGTGAAAGTGAAGTCATTCAGTTGTGTCTGACTCTTAGCGACCCCACGGACTGCAGCCTACCAGGCTTAACCATCCATGGGATTTTCTAGGCAAGAGTACTGGAATGGCTTGCCATTGCCTTCTCCGAAATTATGTACTATCTACATAATACTGTAAATACCCAAATATTTTAGATTTTACTTATCAAAGTAGATATCAAACTGGACAGACATGATTCTGCAAAACCATCTGTCTCCAGGGTTTACTTTAACCTGAATCATCTGGATGAAGGGTCAGAACAGAAACAGACTCAAGGGAAAATTTCATAACCTGACAGATAAATGAAATGATGTGCTTACTATCTATAAGGAACAGGGTTTCTTTCTCCTAAGAATAAATTACATCTTCTGGAAAACATGTACATGTCTGTACATTAATTTTTAAAAATTTAAAAAAACAGCACTTACCTTCACAGTCAAATCCTCTTTACCCAGTGTGACATGGACCTGAATAGGCGGATAAACACCTTTGTCAGCATGATGCTCCATCGTTGCTCTCATTGCATTCTGAAATACATAAGGGTTACATTAAAAATACAACTTTAAAGAAAGAGAGAAACTAAGTACAATTTTCAAGTATATATATGCTCCTTGATAATTTTTAAAAATTTAATGAAAACATGCCTAAGAATCATAATTCATAACTAAATTTAAAGAACTACTTCTAAAAAATAAGTCAGTTTTGGAGGACTTGGTAGGTAAAAATCCCAACTAAATTCTGCATGTTTTCTAAAATCAGAATCTCAACATTTTTAATTAGCTTTATATGAAAGCAGAAAATTCTACCCAAATATTTTTATAATTTGGTAGATTATGGGCGAACCTTATTTTTGAAAACAGTCTCATCTCTATTTTAAAGAACCATTTTAATTGTCATAAATTGCTTTAAGAAAAAGGGATTTTTTCATTTAGTACTAACAGCAAGTCTTATTATGATGTAGAAATAAAACTAATTTACTACTAATTGGAAACTAGAATATTTATTTACACAGTAAAACAGTTTTGACCAATTTCTAAAGGATACAGGGTACACAATGTCAACAGAGCATAAGCACTAAGCAATAACATGACATGTAGCATTGAAGCAGGAACTGCTAAGACTAGATACAGTTTAAAAGGCAAAAGACTGGACTGCACTTGGAGTATGTAGCCCTGGAACACCAATCAGGACAGAGTCCCCCGAGGAAGAGATTCTGTCATCTCTACTGATGGCCATTTAAGATCAGGTTTCAGATGGAAGCCATTATTACTGACATAATATAAAGTCTGTTACATAATATAGTAATAGTTCTTTTATTAAGTATCATAGGGAATGAGATCTTTAGGTGACTGAAATTTCAAGGAAAAAAATACCTTTAATCCTTTAAGTGCAAATTGTTTATTCATTTAACCACTTTGGTAGAAAGATTTTTGTAAGCTATTAGATACATTCTTGCTGTCTTAGAACCAAGAACATTTTTCAATCTTTGCTGTTCTAAGACAGTCAGCCAGCTTTTCTGTTTGAGTGTATTTTTCTTTGGTCATGATCAGGCTGAAAGCCACCTCTTGTCTCTTCCACCTGCTCCTGGCTGAAGACATGGTAACCACACTGAGAGACTACAGGCTTGATGCAGGGTAATATTTTCAGCCACGTGGACCCATACTCCTCATCACCCACTTTCCTGTCTACCAGCAACTGTCTTTGGTATGCTGCTGAGAAAAAAACGTACTCTCAACATTACTAGCACAACTGTATTTAGTTTTCAAAATTTGTTGTAAAGAGCAAATACAACAGCAGAGGTCACATAAGTCAATGTAAGTGACTTTCTCCAAAAAAATGCATACAACAATGCATATGACAGTGGGACTGTGGTGCTTTAGGGGTGGAGAATTATTCTTCTAAACATTCTGCTTTGTAAAAATACAAATAAAATTGTATCAAACACCTATAATGTGCTGCCATTGTACAAAACATTTAGGATGTTATTCTTAATCTTTGTAACAACCTGGATAATAATATTATCCTTGTTTGACAGAGGAGGAAACTGAGGCTTGGGGTTGAGGGACTTGCACAAGGTCACACACATCTTAGGCGGCAGAATTGGAATTCAAATCCAGGTCTTTCTGAAGCCCAGGTCTGAGCTTACCACTACACTGAGGGCATCAGTGTTGACCAACAGCTTATCTCCACTGATGCGCCATGACGCCGAACACCAAAGGGCATCTTTTAATGAAACTGAGGAAAACCTGGTAGAGTATTTAAACTTTCAAAGCAGATTCCTAACCTTAGGAAAGGGCTGATAAAGGTGATGTAATACTATGTTACAAACCTTGAAAAGTTCAAACACCATGTGATAGAGATGGGATGGTACATAAACCACTTGTATTGGATGTCCTGGTGATTTTGCTACAGAGCAGAAGAGAAAAATATGAAAGTACAGAGAGATGTGCTTAAAGCATTTTAAAGAATATATTGTGTAGTGCTGAAAAGAAAACATTTACTATGGAGGATAGTACTACTTGGGGGAGAAGGGCTACACCAGTTCTTTACTGTATCTGTGTTTGAATGCCAGGCTCACACAATTTATACCTGCCTGTGACAACATGAGTCCTGCAGTCACTCTTGCAATCCTGCATAACCATCTACCAACCCATCTTCCCATTCTTGACTATGATGGTTGAGTCTGTTTAAGACACTCAGTCTTACAGTCAGAATTTTTTCCTTCCAAAAAGAAGTGTTAAAGTCTTTAAATTCCATGGTCCAACTCACATAAACACATTCTTTCTTTAAAAAGCCATTCTTTAATTGTTTCACCCAGGTGGGATACTTTGTTTTATTTTGGGCATTTCTGTGCATATAGACTCAAACAGAAACTTTGAGCTGCTGCTGCTGTTGCTAAGTCACTTCAGTCGTGTCCGACTCTGTGTGACCCCATAGACGGAAGCCCACCAGGCTCCCCTCTCCCTGGGATTCTCTAGCACTGACCTATCAAGGGCCACTAATTCCACATTCAAACATGTAATAGGAGCCCAGTTGGGGGTAGAGAACAGATAATAAGCAAACCAGAATTTTCAGTAAAGGAGTAAGAGTCTCCATACCTCAGAATTCTCATTCAGCCACTAAGCTGGACTCTCCAATGAATAAACTGGCTCTCGGAAACACAGATGGTACATCTGGAAACTGCCCACAGCAGTTCAGGTTCCCAAACTATCACTTGTGCCTTGTGGTTCTTATTCACTGAATGTACTATTACGGCTTTAGAAAAACCAGGCAACTCTATTTTCAATGGGGCAACTTCTTCCACTGCCCTCCCACTCTAAGTTCCAGAATACAACTCAGCAGAAGCCTATTTAATTTTATTCTTCTTTCAGGGTCATTTTAACTGAAGTAATGTCTCCCTCTATCTAACTACCCTACCTCCAGGGAAAACAGAGAGAGACTCATCAGTCTCCTTCCGAGGCATCTAAACCTTTTGTGTCCAAAAGAAGACCATCAGAGATAATCAGAGTCTCCAACAGATGGACATCTTTCTTTCTTCTTTTACATCTCCAGTCTTTATACTTCCTCGACAATAAAAAATCGGTTTACAACACAGGAAGTAGAAATCTTAAAGGGTAAACCTTATATTAGTGAAGTACATATAAAAGTCAGATGTAATTTTCTTGAAAGCATTGGTCGCTCAGTCGTCTCCGACTCTTTGCGACCCCATGGACTGTAGCCCACCAGGCTCAGGCTCCTCTGTCCATGGAATTCTCCAGGCAATACTACTGGAGTGGGTAGCCATTCCCTTCTCCAAGGGGTCTTCCCAACCCAGGGGTCAAACCCAGTTCTCCTGCATTGCAGGCAGATTCTTTACCGTCTGAGCCACTGGGGAAGGATCACTTTTTTCTGTGACTAACCAGGAAATAAAAAATATGCAAATAATCAATATTATCAATTAAAATAATGAAAATTGGAAAGAAAAAGGCAAAATGTCTTTCAGAAAAAATCCAACTAAATTAAAAAATATACATATATACGTACACACATATAAATAAAATATTTTTAACATGATTTCTCTCCCTCAGCTTTCATATCCAATAAAGAAGTTGTTTTATATTAAAACAGATTTAACTTCTTATCATTCCTTCTCAGGTAATCATAACACTAATCATTAAGGAAAAGGCATCAGGCTTACCATTTAGTTCTTCAAGTTCTAGTTCGGGAGAGTTAATATAATACAAATCACACAGACGCCTAGCATTTTCATAGCCATCTAGTGCGAATCAAAACAAAAAAGTCATTAAATAAATTTACTTCTGCTTCATGAAGATGGCAATAATATACAGACAAATGAAATTTTAAAGCTTTCTACAGAAAAAAATATACTTTAATAATCTTAGGTGGGGACGGTCTTTTTAAAGTATGACATGACAAAGCCTAAAGCAAAAAGTGACAGGTATGATTACAAAAAAAATTTCAAATATCTATATGGGAAAAGACACCATAAACAAAGTAAAAAGAAAACCAGCAGATTGAAGAAAATATTTACAATACATGTAATGAAAATTCAGAGTTGGTAAGGGTTTAGGGAATACTCACTTTCATTCATTGTTTGATACCTTTTTGGAGTTATAAAATTTTAAATGCATTTTAAACATTTTTAATTCTAGAAATCCTGCCTTCTAAAATACTAGCAAACGTCAGCACATATATAAGGATGTCTACTGCAATACTGTTGGTGATAGAAACAACAGAAATATGCATCAATAAGAGTATGGATTAATACAGTCTGATACATCCCTGACAGTCATTCAAAAACCTGGTGTATATCCACAGGTACTACACATGGCACGATGTTTGTAAATTTATGAAAAAACACACAAAGTATCCCATGTTCCAAAAACAGCAATGTAAGACCAACAATTATGTGTGCACAAGCATACATGGTACAAACCAAAAAAGCTGTGGCAAGATACAGGCCAAACCATTATGAATTATGGCTTCAATATAGGGAATTAGAAAGGAGGGAATAAGGAAGTATTCTGAAGTCAAACAGATACCCTCATACAATCATCACCTTTTGCCTAATAAAGCATGGTACCAACAAAACATGCATCCTATACACAGTGCACAATTAGCATTATAAAGTCATTTTCAAACCCATGCATGGGCTATATTTTATCTCATGATTCAAATAACTGTTTTAATAGCAAGAAAAAACACTCAACAATTTTGATTTTGGCATTCTTTCTGAAAGGAGAAATGTATTTACCTTTAATAACTTCAACCACATTGCAGTTTGGATTTATACTTCCAACGTGTTTTCGATGAGACAGGCTTCCTTTGCCTTTTCCACCAAATAATAAAGCTATAAAAAATTAAAAAACAAATAAAATAAGCTAAAACACATAATGTCACTGTCTGGATTGAATACTGTTTCTCTAATTGGTACCAAACAGTAGAACAAGTATTTTCCTTAAAACATAAACATTTTACATAATGTTAAACATAAATTTAAAAACCTCCTTTCAATGGCAGTCTATTTGCCTTCCTTAACAAAAAAAAAAGTAAAATTAAATGTTCTCCCTAAAAGGAAGTTTTCTAAATAAATGTAAAATATACCAACAGAGATTATTTAGCTTCTTCTCTTGACTTCCAGACACTTACAGTGCTGATTAAGTAACATTCTAATTGAAATTCGACTCATGTAGAAACGATCCAAAAAATACTGAACATTCTGGCTGGTGACAGGATCCACCCCGAAGCTCTCCTTGTATTCAACCACACCTTCAGCCATTGTGGGTATCACGTCATTGTGTCGGTTCCTGATCCGTATCACAGTGTCTGTAAAGCTAAACAAACCTGTCTGTCAAAACAGCCAAATATTTTGGCAAGTGAATGTGATACTAAAATCTAAATTTAGCCAATTATACTAGATAAGAAATGCCTAATTCAGTAAAAGAAGCATCAAGGCATGTTTTCTTACACTATTATTTAAGTATATTTTAGATCATAAAATATACCATATCTATAGAGATGTTAAGAAACTCCAAAACAAAAAAAAAAACTTGTGAAACGTTAATTATTTTCTTGGAACTCCTAAAAGTAAGGCTGCCACAAAACACAATCTTACAAATGCGAAGGGTTTTCTTTAACCATCACCAACTAAGATTATTTCAACACCTGCTATGAGGATGGGATCCAGGCACAGTCAGAGTAAAAGAAGACAGAGCACTTGCTTCCAGGGAACACATGCTATGTAAGGAATGAAGATGAATGAGCCAATAAAGGCTGTCTGTTTTGGAACCATTCCCCAGGTTCAAAAGAGAAAGGGCCACTTAGAAAAGTAGAAAGGAATTCTAATTCCATTCTATGAGTTTAAAAAAATGGGAGAAGAAAAGGTGAATGTGTGTTCAAAGAAAAATCTTCACACCATCCAGCATTTCTATTTCTGTCATTTCAAGACACTACTTCATGGCTTTGCCAACAGATGTCTGTCTAGTCAAAACTATGGTTTATCCAGTAGTCATGTATGGATGTGAGACCTGGACCATAAAAAAAGCTGAGAGCTGAAGAATTAATGCTTTTGAACTGTGGTGTTGGAGAAGACTCTTGAGAGTCCCTGGGACTGCAAGGAGATCCAATCAGTCCATCCTAAAGGAAATCAGTCCTGACTATTCTTTGGAAGGACTGATGCTAAAGCTGAAGCTCTAATACTTTGGCCACCTGATGCAAAGAAATAACTCACTGGAAAAGACCCTGATGCTGGGAAAGATTGAAGGCAGGAGGAGAAGGGGACGACAGAGGATAAGTGGTTGGATGGCATCACTGACTCAATGGACATGAGTTTGAGCAAGTTCTGGGAGTTGGCGATAGACAGGGAAGCCTGGTGTGCTGCAGTCCATGGGGTCACAGAGTCGGACACAACTCAGCAACTGAAGTGAACTGAACTGCATTGCTAATTTAAAGAACTAAATAAAATAGGAAAGTCTTAGTTGTGAAGTAACAAAATCCACCTTGTAATATAGCCATCAGAACTCACACTTCCAAATGACTGCTTCCTCATTCAAAGTCTTCAGAGTCATCATCTTGACTACTGTTAACCTATTCCAATGATGCTCTCATTGCTCAAAATATTTTTGCAGTTCCTAGTTTGTAAATAGTTTCAAAACCAAACTGTTAATCCAAAATACAAACAACTCCTCGAAAACAATTCATCATTTATGCTGCTAAGTCGCTTCAGTCGTGTCCGACTCCATAGACGGCAGCCCGCCAGGCTCCCCTGTCCTCGGGATTCTCCAGGCAAGAACATTGGAGTGGGTTGCCATTTCCTCCTCCATCATCATTTCTAGTCACTTCTTAATCATTTATTTCACATCTCTCTCTTTTTGTCAAAACCAAAATAGCATTATTCTGCCTGGCTGCTCACATTTTTTTAAAATTTAGCTCTGAATGACTATTTTCGGAAGGTTTTTCAGCATAAGGTTTACTTTTGAGTAAGACTGGATGGGTCTAAATCCATTCGCAGTCCATGTAAGCCTAATGCTATTTTAAGACTGTCTGTGCACAGATAGTATCTCTTTTTGCACAGATAGTATTATTTCAGTAGAGTCATTTTAAAGAGTAAATGACATCATCTGTGTAAATTTTGCTGCATACTTACGCAAATTCTTGGGTGTTATTTTCAGACCAAAATCATGTTTAAAAAGTGAAATGTTGCTACCACCTTTAAAGACAGTAAAAAAAAAAATGTGTAATGGACTTGGAGGACAACAACAGAGACAGTCTTTAAGTTTTGAGCAACATTCACTGGAATAAGCAGGTAACTTGCCTTAGGGATTATGAGGCTTATTAGTACTGGTATATTGATTATTAATAGGTCACATTACTTACATTGTCTCGCAGACCACAGGTCATAAACTAGAGACAAGTTTTTGACTTGCAGGCCTTCAGTGTTTGTTCAAAGTTTAGTTTCCAATCTTTCAAAATTAAATCTAACTTAAAAAACAAAAATAACAGGACTTGCAGCTTTTCTTATACCCGCCCCCCACCCCCAACACACACACACACACACACACACACCCCACATGATCTGGGCAGTGTTTCTGCTCAGCAATGGTCAGTAGAGCTGAGAGGATGTCCTTTAGAAGCACGCACTCGTCACCAAGTCTTCACCAGTCTCCTACCATCCAAGGGGCCCTGAGACCACTTCAAGATTTCCCCTGATCACCACATTTGAACTGCATCTTTCTTTACACTAGAGTGAACAGAAATATGAAGCTTTTCTTATGCCCAGTCCAACTGCTGAATTTATGTTACCTGGCTGGCCTATATAGACTGCGACAGACACATATACCATCATATGTTCTAAAATAGCGAAAAACCAAAAGTTAATCAATTTCCCTAAAATGATCCAATAGCATTACGTTTACATTTTTATCTGATGTTCCAAAGAGTATATGATGATGTTTTATATGATGTTCAAATAAGGCAAAACAACTGTACTTACTCATAAATAGTTTTAGCATCTTCAGCACTTTTGTCCTTGAACTCAAGAAGCTCTTGAAGACTCTGGATATACCTAAAATGTAAATCAATCCCTTGTAAGGCTGTTCTTTTACATTTTGAAAGTCCAATATTGTGAAAATGATCAAGAGGCATTTTAAACAACTCTTTATTGTTAATTTTTAGCAAATTATGGTTGAAGAGGGATTTATATACCCATTCACATTCAAGCAAAGTCCCTGACAGTAATTAGAAGGTACATTTTCTCCTGAAAGCTTAGGTTAAATTTGATTTAAGAATTTTCTACTTTTTTTAAAGTTCTCTACTCAAAGTAGTTTTTTAATTTCCTAAAATTACCACTGTACATCACAGTATAAATATACTGATGGTCATGGGAACTGAGTCTGTCACCAACAATTATGTGATCTTGGGCAAATGACTTAACTTGTCTTCGTCTCAGTAAAATGTGGAGGCCAGCTTACCTTGGTCTAACTGAAATCTAACTTAAATGTCTTTGTTTTAAAACCTTAATTTTAGATGTTACGTCCCGTCAGCAGATGCTTACTGAAAGTCTACAATCTAACGCATGGTTCTTCTAAAAAACTGAACGAAAACACAAAAACGCACGTTTTTAATTTACCTAAAAATACAATGGAGCAAATCACCTGGTAAAGGAGCAAAATGAGGAAAGTCAAATGACTCTCTGATGGTCATGCAGCAGAGCACAATGGCAGTGGAGGGCCAGAGCCAAAACACCTACCATTCAATGACCTTCTTCAGTGTAAGGTCTGCTTTGGCTGGACCTTCAGCTGCCATATTTTAGTAGGCGTCCAGGGGCAATGAAAGTGTTTTAAAAATCTGCAAATCTCCATGTTGGTTTGGAAAGTTGTTTCTGGCAAACAATATGCCCTACTGTATGCCAAGGCATTTCAAAGTCTAGTGGTTCTGAGTCTGCTGTTGTGACTTAACCCTTACTCTTCATTGACAAGAACAATTATGCTTTTATTCAGAAGATACTGAAACCAAGCAGGACCCTGTGGGGTTCCTGGGCACAGAAGCCTTTCCATGTCTCCCATTTCATACTTGTAGGGAATAGACTCCAGTCTCCATGACCTTCCTTAAGGTCCAAAGGGCAGGTTCAAACAGGTGCTAATCAGGGAAGAGAGAGGATGCAGAGACAAGGGAGCAGCAGCCAAGAAACAACAGTGCAGACTTGGAGTCGGGTCTGGTTTCACCTCAAGAGATACACATCTTTGAATTCTTTTATAGCACTAAAACGCCCAACAAAAGAAAGATATTAGCATTTTTCATTCCAGAAGGTTTGATAATCTCAAGAAGCACATCAGGAGACCACCTGAGGCCAGATTAAAGGCCTTTAGGCCCTGCATGTACCCTGATCATTATCAGCAACCTCTTCCTTGAACCACTGCTATAAAACTCCTCACCAAACATCCCTGGATTGGGACACACAGTTTTTCAGGGCAAGATCCTGCTGTGTCCTCCTTTGCCTGGCAAAGCAATAAAGCTATTCTTTTCTACTTCACCTAAAACTCTGGCTTCAAGATTCAATTCAGCACCAGTGAACAGAGGCAGAGTTTTTGGCATTAAATTGTCAACATCTACAATG
Source organism: Moschus berezovskii (assembly GCF_049115385.1). NCBI lineage: Eukaryota > Metazoa > Chordata > Mammalia > Artiodactyla > Moschidae > Moschus > Moschus berezovskii. The sequence goes on along the minus strand of NC_142461.1, from coordinate 115,032,197 downwards.
TGTTAGGCACAGATACTTAAAAAATGTAACATATTCTACTTTTAATGATTTTTTTTTTAAAAAAGGAATAAACCTCCATAGAAAATTATCTGTTCTCCTTGTATCAGAGTTCCTAAACAAAGGCCTCTTACTTAAGCCACATTTCTAACTATTCCATTTTTGGACTGGAAAGTATCTGATTATCAATTATGGAGCAGTCATATTTCTTTCACTTATTTTAAAAAGTTTATATTAGCTTCTCCTGTAATTATCATGCTTACAACAGGAAAGCTAGGCTCTCCATAAATCGTAATTAGGAAATGCCTTGCAACTAATGAACTCTGGCAAACTCTTTTGTTTGAAATGTATAGTGGCTAACAGAATAACACTTAATAACATTAACAAGAAAGGCTGTACACAGGTGGCCATATATGCATGCACACTCTTAATAGCTCTACTGTCATTTTTAGAAGGGAGATCATAGTTTCTACACAATTCTAATAACTTCTAATTGTTTTTAAATGGTAGAATAAATATTTTAACTTTTGTGACTTATAAAGATATACTTCAATATGATAAATTCAGTTTATAAAAAATATTTATACCCTTTAACACATTTTATTAATCTGACTTCAACAAAGAGCAGTCAGTTCAGTTCAGTCGCTTAGTCATGTCCGACTCTCCGTGACCCCATGAATCACAGCACGCCAGGCCCCCTGTCTATCACCAACTCCTGGAGTTCACTCAAACTCATGTCCACAGAGTCGGTGATGCCATCCAGCCATCTCATTCTCGGTCATCCCCTTCTCCTCCCGTCCCCAACCTTTCCCAGCATCAGAGTCTTTTCCAGTGAGTCAACTCGTCGCATGAGGTGGCCAAAGTATTGGAGTTTCAGCTTTAGCATCAGTCCTTCCAATGAACACCCAGGATTGATCTCCTTTAGAATGGATTGGTTGGATCTCCTTGCAGTACAAGGGACTCTCAAGAGTCTTCTCCAACACCTCAGTTCAAAAGCATCAATTCTTCAGCGATCAGCTTTCTTCACAGTCCAACTCTCAGTAGAAACAAACCTGAGTTTAAATCCCAGCTCTACCATGAATGTTTTTGCCTTAGGCAAAGGACTTAATCTGGAGGTACCTCCATTTCTTCATCTGTAAAATGGATGCCTACTGGGCAGGGTTATTGAAGGGATTAATGGTAAAGTATATAAATCTCTAGCTATCAACTTATGGTAGGTATTTTTATTACATTACAAAATAACATCCTTGGAGATTTAATAACAGAAATCTCAAATATAGTGTCTGTATTTCTGTGCATTTCTGATTGTTTTTTCAAACCCAAAAAGTAGTACAGTCCAGGATTCAGGTAATAAGCCCAGATACACCCAAACAAAGGAGGAGGAATGCTGCTACTACCTTGAGACACCACTGAAGAGTAACAAAGTATCTGCCTGAACTTTGGGTAAAGTCTACAACTCAGCTCAAATTGCAAACACAGGAACAGTGAATCTTACCAGCTCTGTACCAACTGAACTGATGGTGTCCTGAGAAGATTATCTGGAAGAAGACTTATTTCTTTCATTATATTTGCCAATCTCACAGGCAACTCTTGCCGCAGAAACATAAATGAGGTCTTTTCGCAAGCATTCACAGATCCTGAAACCAAATACAGTGTGAAAGGCAGTAAGTGGAAGCCACAAGGCAGAGAGAAATGCAGACCGAGTTATTTGGCAAATGATATCATCACCATAATAACAAGGCAAGAAGAGGAGCAAGGGACAAGACAGTCCGGTCTCTAGGGCTGTGCGACATTCTGAACCACTTCCAACCACTCTGTAGAACATCAGTGAGGTTATCTTCCTGTCTCCATTATTCACATCTCCCATCTTAGAACTAAGACAATCTAGGCAAGTCTGAGCAAGGCACAGTCTGATTAACGTAGGACCTGTAAAAAGCCTATCCTATATAACCTGTTGCTATCATTTTAAAAACTTGTTTCCTAACTTTAGGTTTATGAGAAAAACCTATCTAAGAAACAGTGGCAATTCTGACATGTTCATGAGAAGATTCATTGAGTCCAGGTAGAACCACTATACTAACTGCCATAAGCAAAGAGTAAATGAAGAGGAGTCTTTCGGGCAACAGAAAGCAAAAGCTGCCAATGCCTGCTCTGCGATCATCTTCAAGCTTCCCCCCAGTAGGTTCTATTCAATTGTCTGATTCCTGGAAAGCAATCTGCTCCTTCCTCCACTCCTACTCAAGATGCTAAGCAGAACAGCTGTAGAATCGCGTTTGGCAAGCAGTTCCATTTAAACTAAAAAGTCATGTTATTTCAGTGATGCATTTTAAACTCACTGATTTGCTCTTTTAGCAAGAGACAACCATAGCAAAAACTAGATTATCAATAGGAATAATCGTATTAAAAGAAAACATTTTCCTGTGGAAGTTTAATGGCATGCTTGGGAAAGAGGTCAAATTCACCCTCTTAATAACACTACGGTCATTTTAAGGTAACAACAAAAACCAAGAGCTTTGAACCAAACAAAATCGATACTGTAGTTTAAGATTAAGTGGCTAACTACGCTGCTATCTTTCAAGCCACTAGTGATCCGTTGGTGACCAAACCGCACTCACAATGCAGAAGGTAACTCTTGTCTATTCGAAGTTTTGACTTGATTAGTTTTCCCATTTCACCTTAGCGCCCTGCTATGAGAAGTCAAAGTTAAATGCCTGACTTTGCAATTCCTCTGCATCTTTTCTACAGAAAACCAGGAAGCACTCATCTGAGAAAGAGGAAAGTGGAGAGTCACTTTGGTAAACAAACCCCACAGAATACTGTACCCATGCACTTTACACGTGCTGCGGACTCTTGTTGACGAAATGAATTGTGCGGGTGGTGGCAACTCTGAAGCCACTGGCAAGGAAAACATTCTATGAAACACCGGGCCAGTCAGAACCTGCTTCCCCTAGCAGCACGCCACTTTTATGTAATCATCTTATGCAAAACTGAGCATTTATCAGCACTCTGCAGAACCTGAACGCGATTCCCGGGGGTGTCAGCACACTCGCCTCTCACTCGGGCTGGGCTCTTTCGAAAGGGCCTGGCTGGGAGCGCGGAGGTGCACACGTGCGCTGCAAAGATGCTGGGGCCCTCGGCTTGTTTTTCAACAATACACGGGGAAAGGGCACACTCTCCGTTATCTCTCGGGGGCGCGGACGCCTGTACCTGAGCAGAGGGATCCGTCCGCGAGGGCCGGAGGAGGCGCCCGAAGCGCCGGAGGGCAGACGTTGAGGAGCTGGGCGCGCCGGAGACTAGCGGGCGCCCGCGCGGGCCGGGCCCGGCCCGGGTTGGCAGCCGCAGCTCCCGGCTGGGGTTGCGCAGGAAGGCCCGAAGCCCGGGCCGCACTCACCGAAGTCCAGGAACTGCTTCATGGAGAGCGGGGATGGCGAGAAGCGCGCGTAGAAGTCCACTTGGCCGGGAACGCCGCGTTCGGGCGCCGGGCCGGAGCCCGAGTCCGAGGTGAGGCTGCGGCTGACGCTGGGGCCGGCGGCGCGCAGCCCGGAGCCCGGGCCGGCCGAGGTGGCTCCGCGAAGCACCCGCGCTAGCCTCATGCCGAGCCGCGCCGGAGGAGCCGGAGCCCCTGGCGCCAGGTCGCCGCTCCGCCGTTCGGCCGGGTGGTACGTGAGGGACGTGGCGGCCTCGGGGGCGGGGAGCGGCTGTCACCGCCGCGGCCACCGCCCCCCTTGCCGGAGCCCGGCCCTCCGCGCCGCGGCGGAGCCCGGGGAGAGGAAGGAGGCGGGGAGACAGGCGGGGATCCCGTGCGGACCGCCCCCGAGTCAAAGTCCCGCCCCCCGCGCCGCGGGGCGGGGCCCGGGGAGGGGAAGGAGGCGGGCATCGCGTGCGGACCGCCCCCGAGTCAAAGTCCCGCCCCCCGCGCCGCGGGGCGGGGCCCGGAGAGCGGGGGGGCGGGGTTTCTCCCGAAGGCCGGGCAGCCACGAGCCTCTCGAGCCTCTCGTGGTGTGGCGCGCCCAGGCACAAGCCCTTTGGAAACAAATCCCACTTTCCTGCTTCCTCAGGTCTCCTCTCCTCTCCTCCGCCGAAAAGCTCTAACACAGGATCGACATCCGCTTCCAGGCGCCACAGTGTCTTGCTTAGAGCGTGTTCCAGAAACGCTCCAAAAAACAAGCCCATATTTTACGGAGGAGCAGACTGAGACCCCAGAAATTTTCAGAGCAGACCCTTGCCAAACCGTGGTACATAAGTACACATGGTGATCACTATAGAGTGTGGCCCTAAATAATAGCGCAACGACTCCCATCCCAAGAGAGGAGAATTGGCAGCTCAATTTGAGACTTTATCTACTGGCATTCTCGACCTGGGCAGCAGTGTTCCCACAACTCCGACTGCCCTTCTCTTTAACTGTCTTAGCGTCACAGTTTGATTGCTCCAACCTTTGCAGTTTCCAAATAGTGAATATAAGACTAGAGAATTTCTAATTTCGATTTAATCCCTCAGAGCTGCAAAGGCTGTCTACAGTGAAAATCACCACTGTCCCTTCTCACCACTGCTCCTTCATATATCTAACCCCAGTGGTCTGTTATGTCTTAGATGCCAACAAAATTACTTTCCTTGGGTGTGTAGTTTAATTTAAAATATATATTTTATATATTATACAGTTTTAAGATTTTATATATGTGTATGTATATACATAAATATTTACAGCAGTTATTGATCTAGAATAACAATTCTATTCTCCATATTCCCATCTTGGGTTGTATAAAAATATATGTGTAAAGAATGAGATGAATGTCTTTTTAGGGTGGATTGACTGAAGTGACTTAGCGGCAGCAGTGTTACTGAACTGCATTCATTTGCCCAGCGTGCAGCACGCCACACTCTGAGATGCCAAGGTTTGCAGAGGAAAAGTTTATAAGTCATGAGGCAGCCAAGAGAGGAGTTCAGTTCAGTTCAGTCACTCACTCGTGTCCAACTCTCCGTGACCCCATGAATCACAGCACGCCAGGCCTCCCTGTCCATCACCAACTCCCGGAGTTCACTCAAACTCATGTCAAGAGAGGAGAAGGGAGACCAAATCTTAAATTCACCTTCCCTAAGGGAAAGAACTTGGGATATTTAGGGGACAAAGAAGTTGGGTGACCTGAGGCCTGGGGAAAGGTGATTGGAGACAAGAAAAAGGTGAAGAAAATGGCAGGGTGGTATCATCTGAGGGTGGAGTGTTTGGCCTTCTGATGTCAAGAGGTTCTCCATCCAGCACTCCAGCAGGCCCAGCTGAATGGTTGGTGGTCTCCACTGATCTGAACTGGGCAAGACTAGCTCCATGTTCCTGAAAAACAACTTTTGAAACCATTACTATAGTGACCCATCCATCAGAGGTACTGCCTCTAGAGGACAGCTAAGGGAGTCTTATGATTGTCTAAGCTACCAGACGTGCAGTGTGCAGGAACAGTTAAGGCAAGTTTGATCAGTGAAGTTACTGATATTACTGATTAAGCAAAAGTTATAGTTTAAGGGATCAAATTGATGACTGCCCTCAGTTTCATTAGTCCCACAGGTTTCAGTTCAGTTCAGTTCAGTTCAGTCCAGTCGCTCAGTTGTGTCCGACTCTCTGCGACCCCATGAATCACAGCACGCCAGGCCTCCCTATCCATCACCAACTCCTGGAGTTCACTCAAACTCATGTCCACAGAGTCGGTGATGCCATCCAGCCATCTCATTCTCTGTCGTCCCCTTCTCCTCCCGCCCCCAACCTTTCCCAGCATCAGAGTCTTTTCCAGTGAGTCAACTCATCGCATGAGGTGGCCAAAGTATTGCAGTTTCAGCTTCAGCATCATCCTTCCAGTGAACACCCAGGATTGATCTCCTTAAGAATGGACTGGTTGAATCTCCCTTGCAGTACAAGGGACTCTGAAGAGTCTTCTCCAACACTACAGTTCAAAAGCATCAATTCTTCAGCGATCAGCTTTCTTCACAGTCCAACTCTCACATCCATACATGACCACGGGAAAAACCATAGCCTTGACTAGACGGACCTTGGTTGGCAAAGTAATGTCTCTGCTTTTAAATATACTATCAAGGTTGGTCATAACTTGCCTTCCAAGGAGTAAGCATCTTTTAATTTCATGGCTGCAGTCAGCATCTGCAGTGATTTTGGAGCCCAAAAAAATAAAGTCTGACACTGTTTCCACTGTTTTTCCATCTATTTCTCATGAAGTGATGGGACCAGATGCCATGATCTTTGTTTTCTGAATGTTGAGCTTCAAGCCAACCTTTTCACTCTCCTCTTTCACTTTCATCAAGAGGCTTTTGAGTTCCTCTTCACTTTTTGCCATAAGGGTAGTGTCATCTGCGTATCTGAGGTTATTGATATTTCTCCCAGCAATCTTGATTCTAGCTTGTGCTTCTTCCAGCCCAGCATTCCTCATGATGTACTTTGCATATAAGTTAAATAAGCAAGGTGACAATATACAGCCTTGACGTACTCCTTTTCCTATTTGGAACCAGTCTGTTTTTCCATGTACAGTTCTGACTGTTGCTTCCTGACCTGCATACAGGTTTCTCAAGAGGCAGGTCAGGTGGTCTGGGATTCCCATCTCTTTCAGAATGTTCCACAGTTTATTATGATCCACACAGTCAAAGGCTTTGGCATAGTCAATGAAGCAGAAATAGGTGTTTTTCTGGAACTCTCTTGCTTTCTCCATGATCCAGCGGATGTTGGCAATTTGATCTCTGGTGCCTCTGCCTTTTCTAAAACCTGCTTGAACATCTGGGAGTTCACAGTTCACAAATTGCTGAAGCCTGGCTTGGAGAATTTGAGCATGACTTTACTAGCGTCTGAGATGAGTGCAATTGTGCGGTAGTTTGAGCATTCTTTGGCATTGCCTTTCTTTGGGATTGGAATGAAGAATGACCTTTTCCAGTCCTGTGGCCACTGCTGAGTTTTCCAAATTTGCTGGCATATTGAGTGCAGCACTTTCACAGCATCATCTTTCAGGATTTGAAATAGCTCAACTGGAATTCCATCACCTCCACTAGCTTTGTTCGTAGTGATGCTTTCTAAGGCCCACTTGACTTCACATTCCAAGATGTCTGGCTCTAGGTCAGTGATCACGTTATCGTGACTATCTTGGTCATGAAGATCTTTTTTGTACAGTTCTTCTGTGTATTCTTGCCACCTCTTCTTAATATCTTCTGCTTCTGTTAGGTCCATACTATTTCTGTCCTTTATCGAGCCCATCTTTACATGAAATGTTCCCTTGGTATCTCTGATTTTATTGAAGAGATCTCTTGTTTTTCCTTTTCTGTTGTTTTCCTCTATTTCTTTGCACTGATCACTGAGGAAGGCTTTCTTATCTCTCCTTGCTATTCTTTGGAACTCTGCATTCAAATGGGTATATCTTTCCTTTTCTCCTTTGCTTTACTCTTCTCTTCTTTTCACAGCTATTTGTAAGGCTTCCTCAGACAGCCATTTTGCTTTTTTGCATTTCTTTTCCATGGGGATGGTCTTGGTCCCTGTCTCCTGTACAATGTCACGAACCTCCGTCCAGAGTTCATCAGGCACTCTATCTATCAGATCTAGTCCCTTAAATCTATTCCTCACTTCCACTGTATAATCATAAGGGGTTTGATTTAGGTCATATCTGAATGGTCTAGTGGTTTTCCCTACTTTCTTCAATTTAAGTCTGAATTTGGCAATAAGGAGTTCATGATCTGAGCCACAGTCAGCTCCTGGTCTTGTTTTTGCTAACTGTATACAGCTTCTCCATCTTTGGCTGCAAAGAATATAAACAATCTGATTTCGGTGTTGACCATCTGGTGATGTCCATGTGTAGAGTCTTCTCTTGTGTTGTTGAAAGAGGGTGTTTGCTATGACCAGTGCGTTCTCTTGACAAAACTCTATTAGCCTTTGCCCTGCTTCATTCCGTGCTCCAAGGCCAAATTTGCCTGTTACTCCAGGTATTTCTTGGCTTCCTACTTTTGCATTCCAGTCCCCTATAATGAAAAGGACATCATTTTTGGGTGTTAGTTCTAAAAGGTCTTATAGGTCTTCATAGACCCGTTCAAGTTCGGCTTCCTCAGCATTACTGGTTGGGGCATAGGCCTGGATTTCTGTAATATTGAATGGTTTGCCTTGGAAACGAACAGAAATCATTCTGTCGTTTTTAAGACTGCATCCAAGTACTGCATTTTGGACTCTTTGGTTGACCATGATGGCTACTCCATTTCTTCTAAGGGATTCCTGCCCACAGTAGTAGATATAATGGTCATCTGAGTTAAATTCACCCATTCCAGTCCATTTTAATTCACTGATTCCTAGAATGTCTATGTTCACTCTTGCCATCTCCTGTTTGACCACTTCCAATTTGCCTTGATTCATGGACCTAACATTCCAGGTTCCTATGCAATATTGCTCTTTACAGCACCGGACCTTGCTTCTATCACCAGTCACATCCACAACTGGGTATTGGTTTTGCTTTTGCTCCATCCCTTTATTCCTTCTAGAGTTATTTCTCCACTGATCTCCAGTAGCATACTGGGCACCATTGATGACTGCCCTCAGTTTCATTAGTCCCACAGGTTTAGCTTGAAGGAAAACACTGACCACCTTTACAGGTGTAGGTAGTTGAGGGTTGGGGTAGAAGCAGCACTTAAACATATTTTTCAAAAGTGGTGCCTCTAAGAATTCTTTCAGATATCTGTTAACCTGGTTGTTGTTACCATTTTGGTAAAAATTTCTTTAGAGGAAGCAGTATGAACATAAGACTATGAGATAGGTAGAGAAAGTCGGAGAAGGCAATGGCACCCCACTCCAGTACTCTTGCCTGGAAACTCCCATAGACGGAGAAGCCTGGTAGGCTGCAGTCCATGGGGTCACTAAGAGTCGGACACGACTGAGCGACTTCACTTTCATTTTTCACTTTCACACATTGGAGAAGGAAATGGCAACCCACTCCAGTGTTCTTGCCTGGAGAATCTCAGGGATGGGGGAGCCTGGTGGGCTGCCGTCTATGGGGTCGCACAGAGTTGGACACAACTGAAGCGACTTAGCAGCAGCAGCAGAGAAAATAATCAAATCTTTTTTATATATTTGCTGTCCTACCAGCTATACTCTGTACCCTCGAAATGTGGCCTTCTTTCATCTATTCTATGAATATTTGTTGAAAGCACATTATGTAAAGTCCACCATCGTCGAAGTTTTACACATATCTTCAAATATTAGATAGCCTGCTCCATAAAATAAGGGTTATGTTTGCTCTGAGTGACCCAAACAGCAGATGGAAGACTTGGGGATGGAAACTGTAGGGAGACAGATCTCACCCCCATGTGGAAAAACTTTGGTTACAGCCCTTTGACTGTGAAATGGTGGGCGACCTTAGAGGAGGGGGTGGTTCTTAATGACAGAGACTAAAGGACAGCTTTTTAAGGAGGCTGTGGGGAGGGTGATGGCAAAGCCGTGTGGTGCTATGAACACAGCCTGGATTCTGATGTCAGAGCCTCTTTCATGTACTGGTTATGTGACCTCGAGTGAGTTAACCTCTTTGAGCATCAGCCTCCCTGCCTAAAAAGGGGGGATACTGGATGTCTCATTGGGGGTGACTGTGAATAGATAGTGTAGCCATTTGTGTTAGCACAATACCCAGGATATACTAAACTCTCAGATTCCATCTTTTTTTTTTTAACCATTACTGCTGTGGTTTTTTTTTTTTTAAATTATTTCCTTCAGTTCAGTCGCTCAGTTGTGTCCAACTCTTTGCGACCCCATGAATCACAGCACGCCAGGCCTCCCTGTCCATCACCAACTCCCGGAGTTCACTCAAACTCATGTCCATAGGGTTTAATCAGAACCACTCACACACATTTTTCATGAAGCCAACTTTACCAAAGGTTTGGTAGAAGACAATTTACAACTGAACATTATCCTTAAAATAGTCCTCAACTGTTCTGCAGCTTTCCTGCAGCCTCCGGTCATGTGGCCTTCCTCCTTCTCCCCTTCCTTCCAGATTACTCCCTGAACTCTGAATTCTCCTCACACTATCATACACAGTATAATTGGCTTCCTCAGCCTTGATTTGCAACTCTGCTGCTTTCCACCCGAGCATGTTGAGGTGCTCAACTGAACATTAACTTGTGTGAAAGTACAAAGGCCAGGCAGAAAGCTTGGGATTTATTGTGTCAAGGTTCATTCACTCAGAAACCAATCCAAGTTTTCTTTTCTTCAAAGTATATTCACCAAACTTCCACCCAACTTATAGTGAATAAGTATATAAAAACAGATACAAAATTGCATCAGCTTTTCACTTCTTGGTCAAAGGCTGAGGATCCAGAAACTGGAGAGAATGTGTCTGTTAACTTGACGGTTATTAAGACTATGGTAAAAATATTTTAGAAGAAGCGACATGAATACACAAGATATGTATTCAAAGGTAGAAAGTGATCAAAGGGTGGTATGTCTTTCATGAATTTTTACCAAAGGGCTATATTATTTAACTGTGTACATATAAAGTATAATTGTAATTTAAGGCTCTCTAAAAAAATTATTTATAGCAGACTTGGGCTGGATTCTCTAAATTCACTGAGATTTTGTGATTATTGTCGGATTGATTTGACTGAAAATCATGTAGAAAGCAATAGGAGGAAAGAAGATGAGCTATGCTACCCTGTCTCCTACCCTGTGGCTTCATGGGGCTCAGAGGACAAGAGGAGAGAAAAGTGATTATTCATTCTCCTGCTCCTTCCTGCTGGGCCATGACTTGTGTCCCTTTTAAGTATGGCCACAGCTCCCTTCCTGTGCCCAGGGAGTCCTAGAGGTGGTACCAATCTCCCTCTCCTGTTCATTGGGGTGCTTCACTATCTCCATCTCTACTCTGCCCACACCTCTATAAATAGTCCCTGAAAACACTCTTCAGTTTCCCCTTTGAGTGCGCTACCATTTCCTGCCCCAGAACCCTGACTGCTGCTTTACAAAGGTAACTTTCAAAAGAGATAAAATCATGACTTTCATGTAACTACAAAAACATGAACACATCTCTTGCACGGTGTGTACTACTTTTAATATCTTATGATTTTATCAATTATATCTCACTGAAGCTGAAAAAAAATAAAATGAATACACTGAAATTTTAATTAACACTTTCATTAAATGAGAGACTCAGAGAAGAGCAGCAGCATAGGTTTTTCCAGTAGTCATGTAAAGATGTGAGAGTTGGACCATAAAGAAGGTTGCTGCTGCTGCTAAGTCACGTCAGTCGTGTCTGACTCTGTGCAACCCCACAGACGGCAGCCCACCAGGCTCCCCCGTCCCTGGGATTCTCCAGGCAAGAACAATGGAGTGGGGTGCCATTTCCTTCTCCAATGCATGAAAGTGAAGTCGCTCAGTTGTGTCTGACTCTTAGCAACCCCATGGACTGCAGCCTACCAGGCTCCTCCGTCCATGGGAGTTTCCAGGCAAGAGTACTGGAGTGGGTCTCCAGTCCCTTCTCCGTAAAGAAGGCTGAGTGTCAAAATATTATTGCTTTTGAATTGTGGTGCTGGAGAAGACTCTTAAGAATCTCTTGGACAGCAGGGAAATCAAACCAGTCAATCCTAAAGGAAATCAACCCTGAATATTCATTGGAAGGACTGATGCTGAAGCTCCAATACTTTGGCCACATGATGCGAAGAGTCAACTCATTGGTAAAGACCTTGATGCTGGGAAAGATTGAAGGCAGGAGGAGGAGGGGGTGACAGAGGATGAAATGGTTGGATAGCATCACTGACTCAAAGGACATGAGTTTGAGCAAACTCCGGGAAATAGTGGAGGACAGAGGGGCCTGGCATGCTACAGTCCAAGAGGTCGCAAAGAGTCAGATACAGCTTAGCAACTGAATAAGGCAAGAATTATCTACAATTTACCATTATAAATAGCTCAAAGACAGTGAATCAGAATCAGACACCCTAGAAACTTGTGCTCTGAACAGTGCATTGTATTCCACCTACATTCGCCTTCTCTGTTTAAAGAAGACCATCATTCAAGTAATTACCTGTGCCATGATATTGAAGCCATCCTGCTCACCAGGACTTGTTCAAGGAAAACCCTGAATGTGTCCGGGGGAGGTATTTGATAAGCTGCTGGAGTTGAGAGGGAGATCCCCAGGGACCACTCTCAGAATAGCCTTGCAGGAATCTAGAAGAGGAAACCACTTCGCAGAGCTCAGGGAGAGGGGAGGTGGTGATTGCAAAGGCTGTTTCAAAAAGAGGGAGCTTCCTGAACCCTCAGTAAAGTTCACTAAAAAAAAAAAAAGATTGTTGAGACTGGGTCTTTTGTGCCTTTGTGCAAATTGGTAAAAAGGGTGAATTTTGCATAAGAATTGGAGCAGCATTTGCACTTGAGGAGCCTAAGCAGTGGTTAGGTTGAAGGGGACTCGGAGGTCAAAAACCCCTAAGAATTTACAGACCTGAACAGTGAGAATTGTCCACTGTCCACTGTCTCTGGATATGGACACGCTGGAATTTGCCATTTCAGCTAATTCTGGGGGCAAGAAGCCTTCAGATGTCTGAATTATATATGCCATTAGCACAGTTCAAGTTGTTCTCTTTGAAATTTTGTTGGAGTGGGAAGGTCCAAATTTCTTGTTTCACCATTAATTTCCTTTTATTTATTTCATTTCATTTCTTCTGAGTTTTCTAGGTACCTACTTCTGGGGTTCACTCATTCCGTAAATGTTTCCTTGGACATGCTGTGTGCTGGGCAGGCATGATTTTAGGTTCTGGGTGTACAGCACTGAACAATGCATCCAGGTCCCAGCTTTTACAGGGCTTCCATTCTAAGGGCTAAAGACAGAATAAATGTATACGATTATTTCAGAGAGTGCTACAGACTATAACAATAATAAAACAGACCACTCTGTGTGTGTGTGTGTCTGTGTGTGTGTGTGTGTGTGTTGAATGGAGGCTACTTTACAGAGGTCAGCAAAGGTCATTCTGAGATTAGGACCTTCAGAGGCCCTAAAATGAAAATAGATGTGACTCCTCCCACCACGAGCCTCAAAAAACCCAATCCTCCCTACTGCAAGATACAAAGCCCCTAAGCTTTTTGGCCTTCATTCATTCATAATTCACCAAGAAAGTCTTTAGGTGGGACTTTGGATTATGATTGCTAAAGATTCCCTCAAAGCACAGAGCTGACTGAAGTCATCACCTCAATTTGCAAATAACCACAGGCCACGCACAGCGTTAAGCCTGAAGTGCTTGTCTTCGGCTTCCTGGCCGCTGTCCAGTCCACCCAGCTGCCTCCCCCACCCTCAGGAGACCAACTGAAAGGCTTCATGGGAAGGTCCTTCTCCATTTGTTCTGCCTGAGGAGGTGCCCCCACTGTCTGTCAGGAACCTGTAACTGAAGATTGCATAAAATGCTCATGTCTTCTTCAGAACAATGTGAGTTGCCATATTTCATTGATACTTTTTTGTTTCTTTCACATTTTAACACTTCATAAATCGACAGGGTCCTCAATTCCTATCAGTACGGGTATTGACACTGCTGATGTTTGATCATCAGAATTTGCAGACTGGGTATCCGCTGCCTGGAAGAAAATCCTGAACAGTGGAGTGCTCTCTTCAAAATGCTGCATCACAATACTTTTTGGCAAGCAGATTATTCTGAATTAAATGTTAATTTGAAAGATTCAAAATATAAAGGAAAAGTTCTTAGAGAATCTTAATCAATTAATCTATTTCACTTACATTTTTCTATTATATGCACAGGGAATAATATGATTAAAATCTGTCTATCTACAAGCTCTTAAGATAAAATTTTCAAAGAATAAGAAAACACTGTCATTGGCAATCTTTTAAAATTCTTACTAGAAGGAATGTTGGGAGATAATCTGTCTCTAATTCTACTGGTAATTGGGATTGTTGAGATCACCTGAGAAGGGTGTTGGAGGCCAGAGAGAATCCCTCACAGCAGAAATATTTGAGATGACAATAGTAGAAGCCAAGAAAAAAGCACTTTCAAAGTTGAGGGGGCATTGGCTATCATTAAATATTCTCCAGCAGTCAAGTAAAATGAGAACTGAGAAGTATGCTTTAGACCTAATAGCCAAACTGTGGGTCGTGGCTTTGGAACAAGGGGCTTCGTGAGAACAGTGATGAGGAAGTAGAGATGGTAACTGTGAATAGTCATTGGAAAGGACCACTGTGGAGTTGGTTTATTTATAGGTTTTACAGTGGGAAAGTCTTGAGTATGTCTAAATGCTGGGGGTGAGGAACTTACGAGGCAAGCTGGATATAAAGAGGGAGAGGTTACGTGCCGGAATAGGGTCCTAGAGGACTGGAAGTGTTCTACTCCCACAGATGGGAAGGAGGACACTTCTCTGACTGGGGTGCGTTATCAGTGTGTTTAAGAAATATATGGAATTGACGTGGGCAGACCTGGGTGGGAATCAAGGCTCCATCACTTTCTAGATGCGTCACCTTGGCTAAGTTGCTCACTCTTACTGATGATCTTACTGAGCACGTTCTATGGGATAGGCACTAACCAACGAAATGGTTATTTTCACAGACAGTGCTGAAGCTGTTAGCCTAGTGAAGAGAACATGTGTTAAATTAGACTAGGGCTCAAATCTAGGCAGGAAATTGAGAAAATCCTTCTGTAGTAATTTGCATGTTTGTGTGTGTGAAGTAGGAGGTAAAGTATGCTTGAAATTAAAGGGAAAGGTGGGAGAAATTCATTGGATAAACCATCTAAGAAAGAAAATCTGAATAACCACATGTCTTTTGATAATCCTTCTAGAGATGTGTTAGGGTTGACGGATTTTACTTACTCAAACAGTGACAGACTTTATCTTCTTGGGCTCTAAAAATCACTGCAGACAGTGACTGCTGCCGTGAAATTAGGAGATGCTTGCTCCTTGGAAGAAAAGCTATAACAAATCTAGACAAAGTGTATTAAAAAGCAGAGTCATCACTTTGCTGACAAAGGTCCATATAGTCAAAGTGATGGTTTTTCCAGTAGTTATGTACAGATATGAGAACTGGACCGTAAAGAAGGCTGAGTGCCAAAGAATGGATGCTTTCAAGGTGTAGTGCTGGAGAAGACTCTTGAGAGTCCCTTGGACAGCAAGGAGATCAAACCAGTCACTCCTAAAGGACATCAACTGTGAATATGCATTGGAAGGATCAATGCTGAAGCTCAAGCTCCCATACTTTGGCCACCTGATGACTCTTTGAAAAAGACCCTGATGCTGGGAAATATTGAAGGCAAAAGGATAAGGGGTCAGCAGAGGATGAGATGGTTAGATAGCATCACTGACTCAATGGACATGAATGTGAGCAAGCTCTGGGAGATCGTGAAGGACAGGGAAACCTGGCTTGCTGCAGTCCATGGGGTCACAAGGAGTTGGACGTGACTAAGCGACTGAAGAACAACAAAGCAGGACTCTTTTTTTTGTAAGTTGGCTAAGGCTGTTTTTTGTTTGTTTTCTTAATCAATTTATTTAAATTGGAGGCTAATTACAATATTGTGTTGGCTTTTTGCCATACATGACATGACATGAATCAGCCATGGGGGGTACATGTCCCCCATCCTGATTCCCCTCCTACTCCCTCCCCATCCCATCCCTCAGGGTCATCCCAGTGCACCAGCCCTGAGCGCCCTGTCTCATGCATCGAACCTGAACTGGCGATCTGTTTCACATGTGATAATATACATGTTTCAATGCTATTCTCTCAAATCATCCTACTCTTGCCTTCTCCCACAGAGTCCAAAAGTCTGTTCTTTACATCTGTGTCTCTTCTGCTGTCTCGCATATAGGGTCATCGTTACCATCTTTCTAAATTCCATATATATGTTAGTATACTGTGTTGGTGTTTTTCTTTCCGACTTACTTCACTCTGTATAATAGGCTCCAGTTTCATCCACCTCATTAGAACTGATTCAAATGCATTCTTTTTAATACTGAGTAATACTCCATTGTGTATATGTACCACAGCTTTCTTATCCATTCGTCTGCTAATGGGCATCTAGGTTGCTTCCACGTCCTCGCTATTATAAACAGTGCTGCAATGAACATTGGAGTCCATGTGTTTCTTTCAATTCTGGTTTCCTCAGTGTGTATGCCCAGGAGTGGGATTGCTGGGTCGTATGGCAGTTCTATTTCCAGTTTTTTTTAAGGAATCTCCACACTGTTCTCCATAGTGACTGTACTAGTTTGCATTTCCACCAACAGTGTAAGAGGGTTCCCTTTTCTCCGCACCCTCTCCAGCATTTATTGTTTGTAGACTTTTTGATAGCAGCCATTCTGACTGGCGTGAGATGGTACCTCATTGTGGTTTTGATTTGCATTTCTCTGTTCATGAATGATGTTGAGCATCTTTTTATGTTTGTTAGCCATCTGTCTTCTTTGGAGAAATGTCTGTTTAATTCTTTGGCCCATTTCTTGATTGGGTAGTTTATTTTTCTGAAATTGAGCTGCAGGAGCAGCTTGTATATTTGTGAGCTTAATTGTCAGTTGCTTCATTTGCTATTATTTTCTCCCATTCTGAAGGCTATCTTTTCACCTTGCTTATAGTTTCCTTTGTTGTACAAAAGCTTTTAAGTTTAATTAGGTCCCATTTGTTTATTTTTGCTTTTATTTCCAATACTCTGGGAGGTGGGTCATAGAGGATCTTGCTGTGATTTATGTCAGAGTGTTTTGCCTATGTTTTCCTCTAGGAGTTTTATAGTTTCTGGTCTTATATTTGATCTTTAATCCATTTTGAGTTTATTTTTGTGTATGGTGTTAGAAAGTGTTGTAGTTTCATTCTTCTACAAGTGGTTGACCAGTTTTCCCAGCACCACTTGTTATAAAGATTGTCTTTTCTCCATTGTATATTTTTGCCTCCTTTGTCAAAGATAACGTGTCCATCAGTTCAGTTCAGTTCAGTCGCTCAGTCGTGTCCGACTCTTCGAGACCCCATGAATCACAGCACGCCAGGCCTCCCTGTCCATCACCAACTCCCAGAATTCACTCAAACTCATGTCCATCGAGTCGGTGATGCCATCCAGCCATCTCATTCTCTGTTGTCCCTGTCTCCTCCCGCCCCCAATCCCTCCCAGCATCAGAGTCTTTTCCAGTGAGTCAACTCGTTGCATGAGGTGGCCAAAGTATTGGAGTTTCAGTTTTAGCATCAGTCCTTCCAATGAACACCCTGGACTGATCTCCTCTAGAATGGACTGGTTGGATCTCCTTGCAGTCCAGGTGACTCATAGGTATGTGGATTTATCTCTGGACTTTCTATTTTGTTCCATTGGTCTATGTTTCTGTCTTTGTGCCAGTACCATACTGTCTTGATGACTGTGGCTTTGTAGTCTAGTCTGAAGTCAGGCAGGTTGATTCCTCCTGTTCCATTCTTCTTTCTCAAGATGGTTTTGGCTATTCAAGGTTATTTTGTATCTCCACCCAAATTATGAAATTATTTGTTCTAGTTCTCTGAAAAATACCGTTGGTAGCTTGATAGGGATTGCATTGAATCTATAGATTGCTTTGGGTAGTATACTCATTTTCACTATGTTGATTCTTCCAATCTATGAACATGGTATATTTCTCCATCTATTTGTTTCATCTTTGATTTCTTTCATCAGTGTTTTATAGTTTTCTATATATAGGTCTTTTGTTTCTTTAGGTAGATTTATCTCTACGTATTTTATTCTTTTCATCATGATGGTAAATGGGACTGTTTCCTTAATTTCTGTTTTCTCGTTGTTTAGTGTATAGGAATGCAAGGGATTCTTTCTGTGTATGAACTTTATATCCTGCAACTTTACATATTCATTGATTGGCTCTAGTAATTTTCTGGTGGTGTCTTTAGGGTTTTCTATGTAGAGGATCATGTCATCTGCAAACAGTGAGAGTTTTACTTCTTCTTTTCCAATCTGGATTCCTTTTATTTTTCTTCTCTGATTGCTGTGGCTAAAACTTCCAAAACTATGTTGAATAGTAGTGGTGAGAATGGGCACCCTTGTTTAGTCCCTGACTTTAGGGGAAATGCTTTCAATTTTTTGCCATCGAGCATAATGTTTGCTGTGGGTTTATCATATATGGCTTTTATTATGTTGAGGTATGTTCCTTCTATGTCTCAAAGCAAGACTCTTGCCAACTCAAGTACAGGAAACCCAGTTCAAACTTCCTTAAGTAAAAGACCATTGTTTTCTGGTCACTGAAAAACTTTTCAAATGGTAAACCCAAAACATCAGTGTGTCCTGCTGTCCTCTTCTTCTTTCTTCCTCCCCATGCTTTAGCTCTGCTTTTCTTGGTGTTAGGGCTTCTTGTGACACTTTATAAACTTCACAAAGCTGACTCCTTTCCTATTTCAGAAATGGACAGAGTAGCAGCAGGCTTTAGTTTCCAATGGGAAAAATCTCTGTAATGAGCACCTCTCATTGCTTCAGAAAAACACTAGGGGATAGACCCTGATTGGCTGGGCAGGGGCCATGTTTCCAGCCTGGGAAAATGGGAGTAGGTGTGGAGAGGTGGTACACACACACCTAACATCAGGGACTGAATTAGAAGAAAGGATCCCCAAGGAAACAGCAGTTTCTTTCACCTAAAAAAGGGATGCTGGGAGGTAAAGACACATTATTTCCATGTTCTATAGACTGGTAGCATGTTTTCCTATTAATCACTATGATTTAATGAAGACAGTCCATTAATTATGACATTCTCTCACAGAATAATGATTCTTCACATTTTTTATTCCCTTCACTTCCTGATTAAGTCAGATAATGTACATACCCATTTCCACTCTCTTTTAGAGATTTAGAAAAAAGAAACAAGTGCTTTGGCAGCACATATACTAAAACTGGAACGGTACAGAGAAGATTAGCATGGCCCCTGCACAAGGATGACACGCAAATTCATGAAGCGTTCCATATTTTTATGGAAGCAACCTAGATGTCCATCAGCAGACAAATGGATAAGAAAGCTGTGGTACATATACACAGTGGAATGTCACTCAGCTATTAAAAAGAATACATTTGAATCAGTTCTAATGAGGTGGATGAAACTGGAGCCTAATATACAGAGTGAAGTCAGAAAGAAAAACACCAATATAGTATATTAATGCATATATATGGAATTTAGAAAGATGGTAACAATGACCCTATATGCAAGACAGCAAAAGAGACACAGATGTAAAGAACAGACTTTTGGACTCTGTGGGAGAGGGCAAGGGTGGGATGATTTGAGAGAATAGCACTGAAACATGTATATTACCATATGTGAAGTAGATTGCCAGTCCAAGTTCAATGCATGAGACAGGGCATTCAGGACCGGTGCACTGGGATGACCCTGAGAGATGGGATGGGGAGGAGGGAGATAGGAGCAGGGTTCAGGATGGCAGACACATGTACACCCATGGCTGATTCATGTCAATGTATGGCAAAAACCACTACAATACTGTAATTTGCCTCAAGTTAAAATAAAATTAATTAAAAAAGAAACAATGTATGTCACTCTAACATGACATATATTTAATATCTTGGAAAATCAAGTTGATATTAAAAGCAATAAAAATATTCTAAATCCAGCATTAGCTAGAAGGCAGTTATATCCCATGCATTTTCTCTTTTAATTTCCTAGATCTTTTACCATTTTCTTTGGGTGAGTGGCCATATCAGTTGGGGTTCAGGGTGTAAAGTAAAAACCACTCTAGGTATTACTGCCATGAAGGGATTTAATTCAGGAAATTACATGTATACAACACAGACTAAAGTAGGCTCTAGACAGGGCCTCTGGGGATAGTATCTAGAACAATGACTCATCTAGGGGTTTCTGGAAATTTAGGTGAAGAAAAATACTTGTAGCTACAATCCATAGTCAAAAACAAGAAATGAGACCACCACCAGTTAATCCTTTCTAATGCTCAGAAAGCTAGAAGACCCTCAACGCTGAACCTTAGGTCTCCACAACCATGCTTGCTAGTAGAAACACTCACTGAGTCCACCTTGCAGATCTCAAATGAACGTACGTAATTCACAGAATCCAGTTCATGTGCAAAACCCATAGCTGCAAGGAAATCTGGAAGAGAATTTTTAGCTTTCCAGCCCTTCTAATTAGAGGGTGGAATAGAAGTTGGCAAGCCAATCCACAGATATCTATCTCAATGGGCTTAGGCATTATTCATTTGTTTTCTAGCAGGAGTAGCTGGGTTGTTTGCAGTGGCAAAGGCAAAGGGAAACTGAAGAATTGTTGCTGCTTAAGAAAGAAATTGTCAGATTGCAGAAGTTTAACCCTTAAAGAGTTTGGCTGACTCTTACTGCAGTCTTTCTGTTTTGTTACTTATTTAGAGAAGTCACTGTAACCAGACCAACATATCTTTGCTTCTGTGGGTCAGCTACTAGAACTGGCAGATTGTTCCCATTTGTTGTAAATGGGATTTTGCTTCTAGCAGGGCAGGTGTCTTAAAGGCATGGCCCATAGAGTAGCCTATAAGAATGTTATCTATCCTGTCATCCTCACATTTAACAAAGACTAAAACGTGCCCTGATTGTTCTTTATATGCAAGTTTGAAGATGTTAGGGATTGGGAGTTGTTAAAGGTGAGTAGACTGGTGTCTCCTTTCTGGAAGCCTAGGTCATAATCCTTCCATATACTGATTTACAGATGCAGAAATTAAACCAGTAGGGATAAACAGAAAGTGGCAGAGAAGTGACTTGACCTTGAATGAAGATGGACTCCACAGACCCTTGCTACCCAACGTGTAATCTGTGGACTGCAGCGTCTGGAGCTCATTAGAAAAGTTGACTCTCAGGCTCTTTCCCAAGCTCTCTGAAGCAGCACCTGCAGTTTAATGTCTGCAGGTGATTCTCAGGCATGTTAAAGTGTGGGGGAGGATGGCTTTTAACTACTTTGTTGATTTAAGACTTCCTAACAAAGTGGCTATGGCTGTAAGCGCCCTAGAACTTGAGTTCCATCAGCAATTTGATGACACCTTGGAATCAAACAGACCCCCCCCAGTCTTTCTAGGGAAAGGTTCCCCTTTTACGAACTTTAGAATCTTTCAGTCAATGCGCTGTGACACGTAGAAAGAAAAAAAGGGAGTTTTTCCAACTGTTCTTGCACTGACAAATCTGGTCTAATATACATGATGTAACTCAAGCATGAATGGGCCTATGAGCACTTCCTCTTCTGCACAGCAGTAAAGGTATGTAAGCAACAAAACTACAACATGCCTTCCCACTGCAGGAAACCAAAGAATCTATCGTGTGGGTGAAGAACTGAGGAATGGTTCAAAAAAGAATCCTCTTTTTACACTCTTCCATTTCTGGGGAAAAAAAAAAATCAATGAACAATTCAAGATACCTACATACAGACTTTGTGTGCATGCTCCAAGTCAGCATTATGGTTATTGTATTAAGGGTTTAAAACAGTTTGACATAAGTCAGTCTTGTACAAAATGACCTATGTTGATGAGCAGTTTAAATGTAAGAGTTAGGCTCAGTATTTTTTAGTGAAGGTTCCTTGCACTTGCAGACTGTAGCTATAGCAGGTAAACCCAGGGGTATGAAAAACCTAGATGAGGAGACAGGTCAGCAACAGTTAAACTATATTTCCCCATCTGTGAAATGAGAAAGTAGATCTAGATTTCCATGTTTCCTTCCTATTTTAACATTTTATGGTTCTATATAACAAGTGTAATTATAAAAATAACATTTATTGAACATTTTCTGATCCTCTCATTTATTCCTTTTAATATCAATCTTACTTTACAAATAAGAGAAACTAGGGCACAGGCATGTCAGTCACTCGTGGGGGTTATATTCTAACACGGGAAACTGATTCACACCCTGGCAGTCTGACTGCAGCCTCACTCTTACACACCCTATTCATTGCCTTCTGCTGCTGCTGCTAAGTCACTTCAGTCATGTCCGACTCTGTGTGACCCCATAGACAGAAGCCCACCAGGCTCCCTGTCCCTGGGATTCTCCAGGCAAGAACACTGGAGTGGGTTGCCATTTCCTTCTCCAATGTGTGAAAGTCGTGTCCAACCCTTAGCGACCCCATGGACTGCAGTCCACCAGGCTCCTCCATCCATGGGATTTTCTAGGCAAGAGTACTGGATTGGCTTGCCATTGCCTTCTCCGTCATTGCCTCCTACTTTATGGCAAATATGTCTCTAACTTCCAAGCTCTTGTTACTGATACAGTGGAAATCTCACACGCGGCAATAAGGCACTTCCACACAGAGGGCAGAGCCCTTGCCATAAATATTGAAGTCGTCCAGTGCTTTAGAAGCAGCTCTCAACCTTAGCTAGACATTAAGAGTCACCAGGGAAGCCTCAAATAGCATGGATGCCTGGATTGCACACTGAAGAGTTTCTGATGGAGTCAGTCTGACATGAATACTCAGCACTGAGGTTTTTTTTTTTAATGTTTTTTAGGAATTCAAATAGGCAACCCAGATTGAGACTAGACTACTCCCAACTTTATAGGAATGGGGTTAGTTCTGTGGGCAAGTTCTACCCACGTAGGACCAGGTACTGACTTGATGCATCAACCATTGATACCCTGACACAAGATTTTTAATTCTGCTAGTTATGTAATGGAGGAGGAAATGGCAACCCACTCCAGTATTGTTGCCTGGAAAATCCCATGACAGAGGAGCCTGGTGGGCTACAGTCCATGGAGTTGCAGAGTCATACATGACTGACTGAGTACATTTCTGTAAAGTAGATTACCTGTTTGTCAGTACCATCTGTTGTTTTGGATAAGCTTCCTGTAAAAGGGCAGAGCCAGTGTCTTATTTGTATGTGTGTCCCCAGAGCCTGGTAACATCCCTATAAATTTTATTTCCAATTGGGAAGGAAATAATGAAACCACATCTAACCATCTCCATATAACAACAAGATCTTGACAGAACATGCACTTAAATCTGGTTACTGTTGAACTGAATATTTATCTGCTAGGCTTTGAGATAGGGAAAGAAGCATACTCTTTTCCTAGAGTTTGAGATTTCTTGGGGATGTTCTAGGACAGTGTGTCAATATCGTGTGATAAGTTTTATCTGACCCCTGGTAACATGGATGTCTCTGCCCACTTCCATGACCCCAGCACAAGCAGCCTGTCAAAGAGATGCTCCAGGGTAAGGGCATTTATGCTGACTACTATGAAAGTCACACTTTTCCTTCACTCCAGTGTAGTCATCAACCATCACCTGGTTAGCTTTTCCCTTTGTGGTCCACCTTGAACTATGTTAGACCCATTTTCTCGCCCTGACTTGTTTTACAGTTCACTTACCTGTCCAGGATTTAACCAGGAATCCCTTTGTAACATTTCCCCCCTAAATGGATCTGTTGGTAACACCTCTGCAGATCTGGCCTCAGCCACTGGCTCACAGCACTCTCAGACAGCTGGGCTAGAGAAGGCAAAACCTATTTTTAAGAGAAAGAAAAGTTACTTTCCACTTGACCACAATCAGAACGAGCGGTGGAACAGATGCCTCCTGGCTTCATTGCAGTAGCCACTCTTTTGAAATCATCCTGAAGGTCATTTTCTTTCTTTGAGGCTCAATGCAAGAGGTTGGACCATGGAAGTCCAAAGGACGGACCACTTATCCTTTGAGCTCGAGGAACTGCCTTTAATCATTTACTTCGGCTTCAAGCTCATCAAATAACCCTTCCACGTTCTTGCTTTCTTAGCCCTGGGAATGAACTTATGTGGAAGCCAGTCACCTATAACATTTCACCATTTTTCTCCTTTAAAACAAAACAGCCCATCAGTCCCAGCCTGTCTTCCCACAATGTCCTCATTGTACTAGGGCTAAGTTTCTTACTAAGATGTTTTCATCCAGGGTAGAAGGCTCGAGCTTATCCTTACTTTCCTGGTCCGGACAACGTAAAGCATTTCCCACCAACATCTACCCCACATTCTAGAATATTCTCAACCACAGGGGCATGACATAAGCCATGACTCTGCATGATACGCTGCGAGGTTGTAGCAAATAATCTGCAACCAACAATTACGTGTCAGTGTTCACAGACAGTTCCAAGGGTCCCCTGTATGAATACTGCTATCACACTCTGAGGCATCTGTTTTTTTGGGAGGAAGAGAAGGAAGCAGAGTCCCAGGAGTCCCATAAAGCACTACCATGACCTCTACCAAGGGCATTTATGCCACAGCCCTAGCCAAACCAGTTACTGATGCTCCTAATCATTGACTACACATCACTGCAGTGGCTTACACTGGGTATACCCATGGGACTGTGGTTAATAGAGTCCCAGCCACTGGCCTGTCTAAAAGTACCTATCACTCATTTCTTAGGTGGTTAACATCACACGTCTGACCTTCAAAGAACTAACAAGGCTAAGATATAACGTGTAATACCAAGTACAACGGAAAACTATTCCCTAATAGACTGGATATATAACACATTTTATATTGGAAAATTTATTCAGGCCAGGGCATGCTATATTGTCTGCACACTATATACATGTCTTCCATTTTTAAATTGTGACAATCCGGCTTGAGAAGTTTCAAAAAGCTGCTTAAATTTAAATGAAATTCATTGATGAAGAAAATATTTTCTGACCTGTCAATTCTGCCTAGTCAGTACTTGGTGATCAGTATAATGAGGCAGGTCACAGCTGGACTGCTGTCACAGCGAAAGTGTGTTCTAAGAAGAAAGCAATTTAGCCAAAAGAACTTTTTTCTTTGTGTCATGTGTTATTGCTAGCTGACACCCTATTCTTCACAGGCATAATAAGCCTTTGAAGCAGATGAATCAGTGCTTACACACAACTCCCAATTTGCAGGTATCTTGAACAAACGACCTTTAAGATCATTTCTTTTGAAAATATTCTCAACAAACAGTAAAGCAAAGAGAGGAAAAAAATCACATTTACATTGCATTTTGTGGAGAATTAGTATCTTTGGCTGATCTGAGATTATTCTTAGTGTCCCATAAATAAAAACACCAAAACTTTTATAGTTCAGCTTGATGAAATAAAAAGAAAGGCAAGTCAGGTTATTTATAATTTCACATGTACAATGCTGTGTTTCTAAGCCACAAACACTTTCATAAAAAAATTTTTATTTCACACTTTTATACAAATATCCACAGGTATTTTCTAATCATGAAATAATTTTACAATGCTAGTTAGTATAAAAATGTATCAAATGCAAACAGACCAGTGACTTGACTTGAGATGACATTTTTAACAACTATAAACATCACTACATTCGTGTTTCTTTTGGTGAACCACTCTTGCACCCCGCCCCCCTTTTTAGGACATTCATTTTTATAACAAAGGTCTATTAACACTTTCAAAATATCAGCTTCTCAGCAACCTATAAGCCAGTGCACTGGGTTCCAAGTTATCTAAGCAAGAAACTGAGATTTTAAACATTGTTATGACCTGTTTTAGAGAAATTTCTGTAAACAAAATATCATCTGTAAAACTATTTTTGTTTTGAAAATTCCAAAGCACAACTAATATCTTAAGGGCATAAGATTTCTGGAAGAAATAAAAAACAAAAATGCCAAAGCATCAATGTCACATATAGCTGTATTTTGTTCTTTTAAAAGATTTTGAGATGCTGCTTACTCTATAGCCAAACAAATTAGCACCTGTTTGTTGCTGTACCCCCTGTAACTTAACATTTTAAAGTATAGTAATTTTTTAAATTTTAGCTTTCCAGCTATTCAATCTCTACTGAATGTATATAATAATAACTTCCTCCTCCCTCCCCTTATCTTTAAAATTAAACAATTTAAAGTTCTTTTCAGAGTAGTTTAAGTATTTTAGGGGATACAGACAGGGGAGGAAACAAAGCAAAAAACAGAATATCGACTCATTGATTAAATGATTCCAATAATATTTTAAAACTTCAAAGCCACGATGTTCAGACTTTTGGTATCAGGTATTCAGTAGTCTTACACTGGATCGGTTTGGGTCCACCATCGGCACTCACCGTTTCTTTCAAGTCCTGAATATACAGTATTTTCAGCAGTGACTAAACTGCACTAAAGTCCAACAAACAATCCCATTATTTCCAAGAGTTCCTGACAGTTATAGCAGGAAAATCAGAAATAGCACACAGGGCTCTAAACTAAAAAATATCTTCTGTCTTTAAGAATTAAACATCTCACAGTTAAATTCTATTTCTTAACTGTTTTGGGTTCGGAGGGGGAGGGGATGAGTGCTGTCATGAAGGGAGTTAATAACTTAAAACTTATCTGCAAAGCATAACTCTCTGCTATATTTATAAAGACTTACTATGTTCTTTAGGCAGTCAGTAATTGAGGTCCAACCAGTGACCTCTCATGTTCTGATTCTGATTGCTTAATCCAACCTGAAGGGCAAACTGGAGAATCTTTGGCCTGTTAGTCAATAACAAAATGGTTTGTAAAAAAGAAAAATAAATACCATATACAAATAAGTATAACTAGCATTCAAATCTGTTATGTCTGTGTGTTTTAGTGAAAGGGAAATGAAACCTGTGTGTATTTGGCATGAGCAGGTATTCACACATCTAGGAAATGGAAAAAGATGGCAGGATGGCAACATCACCTTCTATTGCACATTTAATTTATGTGAGCACTTTAGTTTGAACACGGTTACCCTGATGGCATAGGGCTGTGATGCAGGACAGTTAACTGGCATGTTCTTCCGTCCTATGAGAAGAACGCTGGCAGAGGTGGTGCCGAGGTTGGGACGGTCACTCTGTTGGCGCAGGGGTCATGGTGCCTTCTTCCAGCTACACCGTTGGAAGGATGTCGCCTAACAGTAACCGGGCAGGCCCTTCCCCAGCACAACTAAGTCAAAAACAAAGGCAACCCGGAACGATAAATTAAGGCAGTTAAAGAAAAATCCATTCCAACAGCCTTCAATTTGGCTGTGCAAAACAGGAGCCTCGGGCTACGTAACAGTGTCCACAGTTAAAACTGTAGGCCCGTACTTGTGTAGTCTGTCTGAAATCAGTATTCAGATATTGAACAGGTTTTTCAATCCAAGTGTCTGGGCTGGGAAAAAAATAAAGCAGTTTGGGTACTGTGAAGCTTTTCTGACCTCCCTAGGAGTAGCTTTCACTTTCATTCCACTTTGTGATCCACTGTTTTTTTTCAGGGTTATCATTATATCTTTCATCTTGGATCTCTCGCTCTTCTTTCCGGATCCTTACAGCGTGGTATCGGGGAACGCTATCATCGTACCTAGAGCGTTTAAAGAATCCACACTGGAGACGGGGGAGAAAGAAACAGACACAAATTAAGTAATTCCAAGAAGGGCAAGTCCACTGGATGGTAATACCTAAGCTTTCTGTTCAGCTATGCCTAAATTTGGACTGGGACAAAGAATAAAAGACATGGTTTTCTTTTAAGAAGGAACTAATAGGTCAAAAAGAAATAGTTAATAGCTGGTGAGGATAAACAGAAGAGAACAGCTGTAAAACTGGAAGAAAAGTCCCTTTTCCCATCTTGTAGCAATGTTAGTTACCTCTAAGAGTTGAAGAGTTTATGAAATAGTGCTTCCATTTTTTTTATAATCACCATACTATATGTAAAAGATCTAACTTTCAGATTACTAGAACATCGTGTTAATTTCAAGAACAACTTTTTTTTCAAGGCCATAAACCAAAGATTATTCATGCCCCTCTTCCACTAACAAAATGGAAATTAGGTCACAAATATTTTACAAATTACTACTTGAAATGGGTGATTTAATCTCCTCTCCTTCGAGGCTCCAGTACATCTTTCTTAATAGCTAAGATGTAATTTATACTGCCTGGATTTCCAAATGAAGCTTCCAAACTAAGCTGTTTCATTAATAAATCATGCAGTGACTGTGTCCTGCAATAAAAATACTCATGTACCGCAAAGAATTTGAGAAACTATCACTAGATTGAATTTCAGAGCATCCTCTAATTTCTTTTCTTTTTGGCAAAAATTACAGTTAGATTATTAATGAATATATATATTTTATTAATCTTTAAAAACATATTCAATCTGATCCAAAGTAGGTTTTTATTGGGAACATATCTTGAAATTCTTAAGTCAGATTGAATTTTTTTAATGAATAAAATATATATGTATTTTTAAAAAAGATGTGTCTTTAATTTTTAAATGCAGATAAAAGATGGATGAGGAAGATACTTAGAATGGTTGATTAATGTGTTTACTATGTGACATCAATAGGCACAGAACATTTGTTTTGAATGATGTTAAGCTATAAAAATGGCATGAGGCAAAATTAAATTATGTACAAATTTATCACTAAATCAGTGAGGAAAATGGGACAAGAATTTTTGTTCTAAGGCCTTTTCTATTTTCTGCAAAAAAGCCAAAACACCCATCTGTCACATAGTGTGACTACTGCCCCATTTAAACAAAGAAGAAATTGGGGTGATACATAAACTGAAATGGAAATGCTGGGATTCATCATGACAGGGCCATGGAAAGGGATTACAGGGGTAATTCTACCCTCTGGTGCCCACAGAAATGGAAAAAGGAATTGCTGCCAATTCCCGTTTCCATGGAGTTACAAATAAGAGAAGCCAAACATGAACTTAAAATCAGCTGAGACCCAGGGCTAAAAAAAACTTCTAGGAACATGGAACAAGATCAAACTCCATTACAACGTTTTGAATAAACTGTCCACAGCATTTTTATATTAAACTTTTGTAAACTGAAGGCCATGTTGGCAAAGAGTCATCTTCTGAAGCTGACCATAATGTCTATCACGCCAGTAGTGAAGAGTGTGTTGTAATGGTCTTTGACTTGTACTAGATATGCAGGGAAAGGAAGTTGCATGCTTAGCCAGCATAAAACAATTTCTGAGCAACAATAAAAGCATTCCAAGCCTTGCCCCATCATTTTATAGCACAAAAATCAAAAAGATGACAGTGAGAAAGCCTTCTCTTCAAGAGAAACACAATGTTTCCAACATGCAACAGGTTAATTAGGCAGTCAACACAAGCTTCATTCTGTGGGAAATTCCAAAATGGACAAGAAATCTGGAATGATTTCTTATGCATCTTTGAAATTCCAAGTGGTATGCTACATACTAGATTAACAACACGTGGCAAACTGGTCTACTGTAGAGGTCTAACACCTCCTATGTGTATGCAGATTGCAGTTTTCTTCATTGCTGTGGGTGATGTCTATTAACAACAACAAAAAGTAACTCACCTGCAACGAAAGATTCTTTGTGCACTTAAAAAAAAAACAAAACTAAGCTTTCAAGTGAAATAAATGAAATAAAATAAATTCAAGCAAGGCAAGCCAGTGTGGACATTTGGAAAACGTCTGTTAATGGGACACACACAGCAAGCTGTTGCTTTTAAAGTTAGCCACCACAACCATAGCAGGTTCCACAGCTAGCAATTAAAAAACATTGATCAATTACCAATTACAGAAGTAGATCAATACTACGCATCAGAAGTAAGCCTCTCTTTATCAGATGGCTGAGCATGGATCTCAGCCTTGTGATATGTGGCATCATAGTGATCTTTCTTATTTCTCTTGAAGAAACCACACTACAAGGAAGCAAGGTATTTAGTCAGTGTTACAGTTCTGTGTATATAAAAGCTAAACAAAAGAAAAATCTCAGAGTTTAACCTGTTTCCTACTTACAGATTGCTTACAGAGAGACCACTTATGGATCAACCAAAAGGGAATAGACCCCATACCATATGACACAGTGACATCAAGTGTGCTGTATGCTCAGTTGCTAAGTCCTGTCTGACTCTTTTTATAAAAAAGACTGCATGAACTAGAGCCTACCAGGCTCCTCGGTCCATGGAATTTTCCAGGCGAGAACATTGGACTGGATTGCCATTTCCTTCTCCAGGGACTCTTCCTGACCCAGGGGTCTGCTTGGCAGGCAGATTCTTTACCATGACGCAACCTGGGAAGCCCCAGTGACGTCAATTAACCCAACTCTATTAGGTCTCTAGTCAATAGGTCTCCAGTCAAATATTTATATGGATGACACTAGCAAATTGATTTTTCTATTTGTAACAAATCCTAAGGGCCAAAATCATTCTAAAAGGGAAAATATTTACACATCTGATCATAGTTTTAGGTAGTTTCTTCTTGCGGGGCTTCCCAGGTAGCTCAGTGGTAAAGAATCTGCCTGCCAATGCAGAAGACACGGATTCAATCCCTGGGTCAGGAATATCCCCTGGAGGAGAAAATGGTAATCCACTCTAGCATTCTTGCCTGGGAAATCTCACAGACAGAGAAGCCTGATGGGCTATAGTCCATGGGGTTGCAAAAAGCTGGACACAACTGAGCACACAGTTTCTTCTTGCAGGGGATATGGAGTCTAAAAATATGCAAAAGATTGACATCTGCAGTTTACTGATTCAAAGCGTAAAGAATAAATTCTCTAAGACTTAGCACAAATCCAAATAAAAGAGACACTGAATATTTTTCTGTCTTTTTTGGTGAATTTGATGGGATAAGTGCCATCTACTTGAGGCCTTTGTGGGGTAAATCACAATATAAATTTGAACATACCATCATGAAATAATGATTGCTATCACTTTCCCAAATTCTGAGCCACCATGTAACATTTAAGTGATAGTAATCTGTGCTCTTCAGATTCAGTTCAGTTCAGTCGCTCAGTCATGTCCGACTCTTTGCGACCCCATGAATCATAGCACAGATTAGGTCACTCTAAATCAGTATAGAGGTATAGGAAAAGACTGTCCTTGTAGGACCTCTTCTGGAGAGCAATAGAAGGCCATCCTCAAACATCAAACCTCACATTCAGCTTTTGATATCAAAATAATTTCCAGAGCATCTCCTATATCGGCTGGCTATACTCAGACAAACCTACTATCTGAAGTAAACATCAGGTAGGACTGGCTAACTTCCCACGGGAGGATGGGTCTTGGCATAAGCAGATACCAAATTTCAATCACACAACTGGAGGACACCCAAAAATTATCTCAAAATTATCTTGGCAAAAGGAAGTTACTTGGAAAAATAAAGCAAAAAGAGATGCCAAATATTTGAAAGCGAGAATATCTTGAGTCCTTGTCCATTATACTTGGATCCAAAGAAAAGATAAGGATAGTTTGATTCTAGAGACTAGTAGTTCAGTTTCATCATCCTTTGCCTCTAGACCAGACAAGTTTGGAAACCCCAAATTTCCGGCCTTTTAGAAAAGTAATACACTGCATACGTAATGTCACAGTAATTAAAACATTAGTATTCCTAATGTTTTATAATTGAGTGCTGTGATTCATGGAGTCACAAAGAGTCGGACATGACTGAGCGACTGAACTGAACTGAAAGGATAGAGACTATAAATCTCCTCTCTTCACATCATGTCAAGTTCAGTTGCCAAATAAGTCATTACAAACTTTGAGTTTTTTGGGATTGTTGATAAAAGTCTGTGAATCTCCCTTACTGAGAATAACCCAAAATCTATAGGTGATAATTTCTGCCAAGAAAAGTATGTGACATCTCATACATTTTTTGTAATATCGACTATTAAGTGGTGGAAAGCAGAGGGAAGATATTACATTATATTTATAGGCCAGACTCTAATAAAGTACATTATATTAAACACAGATCTTCCTTATGCTTCATATAGGCTACGGTGACCACTTTGAGATTCACTGATTTCATGCTTTCCTATTTTCTAAGCTAGCTGCAACTGTACCAAGCCCCCATGGCTGCCATGAACATTTCTTTACAAAAGTTGAAATTAATAGGGATACAGAATCTGATTAGCATGATAACCAATTTGGCTTAGATTCAAAATTTGATCTTCAATAAAGAAATGGTCATAGTGGTGAAATTTTAAAAATTATTATCTGCTAAACATGCTATATTATATGTGAAAACACTGAAATTTACACACTTAAGAAACTCCTTATATAAATACTATTCCTTTATAAAATATTAGATAGGTATTCAGATATTCATTATATAATTCTCGAGTTTGCTGTATTTTGGAAAAATTTCATAGAAAAAATGTTGGGAAAAAGAAGCAATGAAAAATGTATGTACTATCAGTGTTAATTTACTTTAAAAAAAAAAACCTGAAATAAAGTTTATATCACAAAACTCAAGTGCCAGATATGACTTACCTTCCACAGTAAAAATACTAATAGAG
Organism: Moschus berezovskii; assembly: GCF_049115385.1. Taxonomy (NCBI): domain Eukaryota; kingdom Metazoa; phylum Chordata; class Mammalia; order Artiodactyla; family Moschidae; genus Moschus; species Moschus berezovskii. The sequence continues at coordinate 115,000,122 of NC_142461.1, read as the reverse complement.
CAAGCATCAAAATCCCAGCAAGAATGGCCACTAGGATGATCCACCAAGGTACTCCTGAGTGTTGAGCTACAGTCTTTGAGGGAAACACAGTGACACGAACCTACGGGGCGTGAAGGAAAGCAATGCCGTTACAACCTTGGGTGAGAATTAAACCCTGAGTCTGTGTCACTCATTCTGCTTCTAGACACACTTGGTCAATGGAGCCTACAGATGGGTGACGTGTCTTTTTGGTGTGAGTTCCTTTCCTTTAGTAATAGAATACTGCTTCAAGAGGCATCTCGTGGAGCTCTTTTCCCAGAACCTGGAAAATGCTGAATTATGTTTTGATGAAATAATTGCTTAATGAACCATTATTTATTCATCAGCAAGTTTCAACAATTACCCAGACGGATACAACCAATCTTGTTATATCTACATTAATATAACTGTATCTTTTTGAGAACAATCACCCTCTCTTAATTAAGCATTCAACAATGGCAACAAAAGGGTCCATTTATGCACAATTAGCCTACATTCCTCACTCATATTTTAAAGATGTTATGAAATATAAAAGAGGAATGGAGCTGCATTACTGACACCATTCTGATTTTCCCTTAAGGTTGAAACCAAGCAGGACCCAGTGGGGCCCTCTCAGCAGACCAAAGCTTTATGGTTCAAACCTGACAGTTACTTGGAACCACAGGATTGTGATGGTCATCTTTGAAAACATAAGATTACCTCTTCCCCAGCACAGAGCTCCTTCCTCTCTTCCCTAAGTAATCTCAGAACAAAACCTGGGGAGTTGGTTCTTTGGGACACACATTCACCTTCTCCCCAGCATTGCTAGCTTCCTCAATAAAGCTCTCTTTTACCTAACACTTGTCTCTCAGTATTGGATTCTTGCGTTACGAGAAGCCAAACCTGAGTTCAGTAACAGGATAGCAAACTACAGACCCTCGTAAAGAATAAAATTTCCTGAAATGGCTTGCTGTCATTTACTCTGACAATGTGTACAGACAAAGGAGACTCTGGATTCATTCATAGGCAGCTTACAGCTTTAAGCAGCAGCTGATAAGTTTAAGCTCTAAACACTTGATAACTGGCAAATACCAACTGAATAGACGTGTTTATTCAGAAATCTAAAAAGCTGCTTATGGTAATTTGCAACAACTTGGTGATGTGAGCTTAGAATTCAAGTGGATTTCTGTGATGTCAGAGGTTTTTTCCAGAAAACTAATCTTCAAAGCTTATAAAAGACCTGGTTAGTCATCTATCAGTTTGAAGTTTCTATCTTTGAATTTAAAGAATATAAAGTGAAGGGTAAGAAAACTTAAGAGGGAACAATTTAATTCCTGAGAAGTGTTTCTAGTTAAGTATTCTACATTGGTACTGAATTCTAGATGCTGCCTAAAATGCTTCCATGTCTACACTGTGATTCAGTACTACTATACTAGAACACTCTATACTAGAAAACAAGTTTTCAACATCCTCTTACAGAATATACTTAAAAGCAGGAACTGCTTTTCTTTAAACATCTTTAATAGGAACAGAATTCACATTAAGAGTTTTCTAAACTCTAACTACACAAACACCTTTATCAGCCACTATGTTTCCTGTTATGGTCTCAATGAAGTTTCACTTACGCTCTCAGCCCAGGGGAGGGCCTCCTGACTCACTTCCTCTTGCCTCCCTTTCCCCAACAGGTGTCCTAGCTTTAAGCTAAAACAACTCTTTCTTGAGATTACCGGTTGAAGCAGAGAGGTACCCATGAAGTAGGGAAGAGAGAATGGTGAGAGACCAGTAAAGAAATAATATAGTTGATGTGAGGGCTAAGTCAGACAATCCTAAACTAAAAAGATCACTTCAACTAGCCTGTGCTTTATCTTGGCTTCCCAGGTGCACAGTGGTAAAGAATTCACCTGCCAGTGCAGCAAACACAGGAGATGCAGCTTCAATCCTTGGGTCCGGAAGATCCCCTGGAGAAGGGAACAGCTAGCTACCCACTCCGGTATTCTTGCCTGGAGAATTTCATGGACAGAGGAGCCTGGCGGGCTACAGTCCATGGGGTCGCACAAAGTCGGGCACGACTTAGCAGCATGCACACACACGTTTTATCTCATTTAACTCCGCTTCCCTAGTATGTAGCAGAGGCAAGCTGCACAGTATCCCTGGGGCAAGGTGATGACTTGGAAGGGCCATTCTCATTTTTAACAATAAGCCAGATGAAGCCTTGAAGTGGAGAGCGGACACTGGTTCACAAAGGAATCAGCCCTATTGCCGCCATACCAGTCTTTCAAATGGATGATCCTAGGGGGAAACCACACCCAAAAATAGCTGCAGTCTGACAGCCATAATGGCTGAACAAGGTAGTTTTTTATTTTGTGGGGTTGGGGGTTGGGTGCAGTGTAGGCAGGAACTCAGCTGAGAGCTCTAAGCCCCAGGTCTGGCTACCATTCAAATCAGATCTTAGAGCCTTTTAGAAACTAAAACAAGTCACTGTGCATCAGACTGAGGACTAATGCTAGGCTCTGGGCCACATATCTAAGGGTCAGATGTGCTCTGCAAAGCCAGTGTGTGTCTGTGCAAGGCCACGCCGCAGTCCAGGAAGGCAAGAGAGGCCGGTCAGCAAGATTTTATTGTTTGTTTCCTTAAACTGTCAACTCTGTGTGGCACGTGTGTGTGTGCGTGTATGATAGTCATTCTCCAGCTGGGACTGAGAACAGGAGGAGGGGAGTGGAGCTGGCCTTAGAATCGGGTGGGGGGAGACCAACCATGAGCTGAGATTCCCAGAGCTCTGGACACCTTGTCTCATCTCATCATGGCAACTGTTACTGATGAACAGTGACAGGTTCAGGCGAGTAGAAACGACTCCAACTTCAAAAACAAACAAAAAAATTGTTTTGGTTGCATTAAAATCTAGGCATTTCCACAGGGATGACCTGTGCACGTGAACCTCATCCATCATGTGTCCATCAGAGGAAAAGGGTTTAATTCTGCTGATGCATTAAATTCCATCACCAGTGAGCAGTGTTGAGACCACATGAGCTTGCCCCCAGCCAACACTGTTTCCCTAAATCACTCTTTAATGTAATATCCTCCACTCTCATTGAACTTTAGTATAAGATATTCACCCAATGAAGGGATTTTCATTATCTTTTATAAAACTATTAAGGAAACCATCTCCCTAGAGAGTGTTCTTTATATTAGAAATTCATCTTATAGAAGAATCCACATCTCAAGTTCTTCTCTGAATTTAGAACCAAAAAATGAAAATCTCCTCCATCCTGAAGAATAATGTTGCTTCCTGACCTGCATACAGGTTTCTCAAGAGGCAGGTCAGGTGGTCTGGTATTCCTATCTCTTTCAGAATTTTCCACAGTTTACTGTGACCCACACAGTCAAAGGCTTTGGCATAGTCAATGAAGCAGAAATAGATGTTTTTCTGGAACTCTCTTGCTTTTTTGATGATCCAGTGGATGTTGGCAATTTGATCTCTGGTTCCTCTGCCTTTTCTAAAACCAGCTTGAACATCTGGAAGTTCACGGTTCACATATTGCTGAAGCCTGGCTTGGAGAATTTTGAGCATGACTTTACTAGCGTGTGAGATGAGTGCAATTGTGTAGTAGATTGAGCATTCTTTGGCATTGCGTCTCTTTGGGAAGGAATGAAGTGGAGATGTGTAAGTACAACCAATAAGAAACTTCCTCCTTCCGTGGCTGAATTCAACAGATCTCTCCTGGTTCACTCTCTCCTGTATTCATTCTGTCGTGTCCGACTCTTTGGGACCCCATGGACTGTAGCCCACAGGCTCCTCTGTCCATGCAATTTTCCAGGAAAGAATACTGGAGTGGGTTGCCGTTTCTGACTCCAGGGGATCTTCCTGACCCAGGGGTTGAACCAATCTCTTGTGTCTCCTACGTTGGCAGGTGGATTCTTTACCACTGCACCACATGGCAAGCCCCACTCACTGTCTCCTAGACCATGAAATTCTTGACAATTGACACTATCTTATTCAATTTTGCTTCTCTAGCACATTTGTGAGGAAAGCTTCTCTGGCACTTCTGTAGTGCATCCATGGCTAATTGGCTTGTTAACTGGATCAACTTAATTGACACTAAAATTTTAGTAACCATCTTATCTGGTTCAGTTAGGTGACCAGCTCTCCCTGACTTTTGTTATAACAATATCTTAAATGTGTTTTATTAAGAAATGAACACAGGTGGGAGGGAGGTTCATGAGGGAGAGAACATATGTATACCTATGGCTAATTCATGTTAATGTTTGGCAGAAACCAACACAATTCTGTAAAGCAATTATCCTTCAATTAAAAAAATAAATATTCTAAAAAAGAATTGAACACAAAACTCTTAAAATTGGTTCAATTATAAGGAAACAAAGATTTTTTATCTTTTTAAAGCCAGGATTAGAGTAAAAGCAATGGGAAAACATATCAACATTAACACCAAAAGACAAGGCTGAATTATTCAACCTCCTTTGCTTCATGTCCAAAGAAAAATAATCTAGACACTGAAAAAGACATAGAATCAAGATAAAAATGAAATTGATACCCTCAGTAAGTGAGGGAATAAAAAATGAAGGCATTTTGACACTTGAATTAAGCTTGAATCTTAAGAATCCTCCCAAAACTGCACCTTAAAATACTAAAGAAACATGTAGATATGACAGCTGAGCTATTATATCTCAGAAATCAGTTAATAGAAAAGGTAACAGAAGACTAGAGATTAAAAAGTCTCTGTTTTCAAAAGAAATGGGTTTTAGATACAAGACTAATCCATTTTCAAAGCTACCAATTAGTAAATAAGTCAAGTAGTATCATAGCAAAGATTCCAATTCCCATTAGTAGGCACAGGCTCTCAAAGCCCTGAGAACATGAAATGCCCAAGAAAACCTCATTTGCATTTGTGACCCATCCACTAGCCTAGACACCATGGCCTTCAGTTCTATCATCTTCAAGAAAACAAGAGCACTTGATGAGAAGCCATGAGCCCAAGGTCTGGTCTTACCTCCACCCCACATGCTGGTCCTGCGACCCTGAGGGACAGACAACCTTCTTTGGACTCAAGTTTTCTCATCTGAACTTGAGATTTGGGGACTTCATGGGGAGCAAGTATTATAGAGTCAAAAATAGGGGCCCAGAAGCCAGAATGGTATAGATTTCAATCCAGGACCCCAAATGACATCCCCTGTCTATGCCTGCTTCCTTTTTTGTAAGTGGGTACAATGTCTACCTTGGCATTCTCCTACAGTTTAAATGACAGTATATGGGTAAAGCATCTAGTATATGGTAGACATTTAATCGGTGCTTTATTAATATTAGTTTCTTCCCTCTAAAGTTTTTTTCTCTTTGAAGCTCAGAGATTCTCAGGATTGCTGATTAAAGCTACAGAAAGTTATAGCAACTGCTTTTAGTCAGAGAGGGAGAGAAAGGATTCTCAGGAAGGGTGTGGTTTGATGGTCCTTATGATGCCTTATTAGTAAAGGCAGACGAACTTCCCTGGTGGTCCAGTGGTTAAGAATTTGCTTTCCAAAGCACAGGATGTGGGTTCAATCCCTGATTAGGGAACTAAGATCCCACATGCCAAGGGGCAACTGAGCCCGCATGCCACAACAAGCCTGCACACAATGAACACTCAGTGCACCCAAAAAATTAAATCCAATTTAAAACCTTTTAAAAGATGTAGAAAGGTAGGAGTAACCTGCAAAGACAATGTAAGGTCAAGGTGAGGGTACATCCCGGTTAAGTCTGGGACAGTCCCGGTTTACACCACATGCCCCAGCATCCTGCCCAGTTTAGCACTTCCCCAGACAAACGTTTGTATTCTAGTTGAGATGATAAATTTTAATTAAGGGTCACTATATTCCAGAAACCAAGGTCATCAGGGAGACACACTGGATTTCAGCTGGTCAAAGGACTGAAGCCTAGACATCATTTGCCTTGAATACATCAGTAGATCACCTTTAGGACGATAATTCTCCATTCTTCTCCATTCACTCTCTTTTGCAAAACACCCCCACCTGTGACCTGCAGCCATTTACCTTGAGAGCCTGATACAAAAGTCCCTATGGGGCCAGACCCCCACCCCCAACTAGGAACCCCTTACTACTATACACAAGCTTCTGCTACTAGTCCTGGTCAACAGTTTTCTTAATTACCTGGATGAAAACACCCAAGACATGCTTCTTGGTTTTAAAAAAGATAAAGCTTGCAAGGAAAGAAAGTTATCAGAGAGCAAATGATCAAGACTCAAAATTACATTGTAAGCCCAAACAACAAAACAAAAGTAAACCACACAAGATGTGAGGATGCACTTAAAGGCGTGCATTTACATTTTTAAAAACTGCTCAAGGGTGCGATGTGGGAAATACAGTTCGACAGCACATTCAGATGAAAACACCTGGAAGTTTCAATAGAACACAAACAGAAAAACAGTAGCTGCCAGAAATGCAAACCACCTTCAGCAACCATTTAAAGACCACATTTTAGGTTGAACTAACAGAAGCTGGGAGGCTGGCTGTTAAAGGGAAAGTTAAGTTGAACTAGGCAGACCACACGTCAGCTCTCCTTCCTGGAGCTGGCCCAGGAAGAGAACAGATCTGGAACCTGTGCAGCTGCATCAGGCAGGACAGATAATTGAAGATATGGGTGGTCAGCTTTGAAGAGAGTAAGAGAGATATGTCCAAGAAAGTATGACAGTTTCCTTCCATTATTTCAAAGGCTGCTACATGCCCGAGAAGGAGGACTCATGTTGGGACTTGTTTCAGGGGGCATAATATGGAAATGATTTTAGAAGATTCAAGTCTCAATCCCTATATAGAGATGGGTTCTAATAACTGCCACTGGCCATACACACCAAGAGCTCCCCCATAGCACAGTGAGGTTACCATCAGTGGGAGTACACCAACACTGGCATGAGGGGTGGTATGAGATGTGGGATCCTTAGGATCTTTGTGCACTTAGGAGGTGCACCCCTCCTCTCCTTGAGCCAACAGCTCTCAAATCTGTCCCATCCACAGCAGAACGAGATGACCTGAGTCACGTCTTTCTTCCATGATTCTACTGAAATACAACTTGGGGTGGGTACCACCTTAAGACATGCTCTGCTTTCTCTTTAAAGGGAGTATCAGTGCCGTGAGAGACATGAGTCCAGAACAACGTGTCCTCAGGCCACGGGCGTGGGGTGGAGGAGAGAGATCAACTAAGTGAAGCCCAAGGAATCCTAACCTGAGTGCCTGCGTTGGGCAGCTTGAGATTCTCAGTGGCGGCAATGACATCAATGGAAGCCCGCACAAGAATGTCCAAGTAGTTCATCTTGGAGTATTCCTGTTTGGAGACAAAATGAGTGAAAGCGTGAGTGAAAAGAGAAATGTTCCAGGAGGTGGCAAACGGCTTGGGGCACACAGCCTGCGGTGGGGGTCACACCTCCAGAAACGTGCTGTTCCATAACCTTGAGCGCAGAACCACGGAGGCCTTGCTGTCCAGTCCTCGCAGTGGGCACTTGATGGTCACACAGTTCACGTTCACGCTGCAGTTCTGGGGAGAAAAAGAACAGGAGTTACAGCGCAACGGTCTGGGGAATGCCCTCCCGCCACCTCCTGGAAAACTCACAGCTCTTGAGAAATACTCACAAGGGTCTGATATTTTCTTTCAGAAAATAAAGAAAATTTTCTGCCATCATCTGTCTGTCTTTCGGCAATTTCTCGTTTCCTTCTTGAATTGTGAGCCTCCTGAAAAGAATTACATCTGAAATACTTCCACCAAGTGTAATTTTTGGCATTACTGTACAAATCTCCAGAGCACACCCTCCCAGATTATGCCAAATTCACGACTGATAATCTTCATCTTTCTGCTAGCACCAAGGTGCGTAAATAATTTAAGTGTAAGGTCCACAAAGTGTTAATTACCAACCTCACTTCAACTTTATTTTTCAAGGTAATTTTCTTTCATTCCAACATTAAAACTCAGAGTTGAGACAAAGGCTTTCTTTGTTCTGCTGTCTCCTCACCAAACTGTGAGAATCCTGAGATCAGGGACCAGTCTCATTCCTCTACCCCTAAGCACTCAGATCGGTACCTAACATAACTGTAAAAAGTCAGCACATCCTGAATGAGTGACCCAGAATGAGGAAAAGGGAAAGTAGAAAAAGATCAAGCATGATTTACTCCAAGGAGAGTACTGAAAACTAAGCCAAGGAAGATGCTTTAAAATTTCATTTTTTGGACTTCCCCAGTGGTACAATGGATAAGAATCCACCTGCCAATGCAGGGGACACAGGTTCAGTCCCTGGCCCGGGAAGATCTCACATGCCTCAGAGCAGCTAAAGCACATGTGCCGCAACCACTGAGCCCACACTCCAGAGCCTGCCAACTGCAACCAGTGAGCCCATGTGCTGCAACTATGGAAGCCCATGCACTGCAAGGAAGAGTAGCCCCCACTCACCACAACTAGAAGAAAGCCCATGACCAGCAACAAAACCAAAAATAAATAAACTGCATTTTTCTTAAAGATTAGGAATAATGGACCATCTTGTTTCTCCAAGTTGATAAATATAAACCACCAATTATGAACACTGGTCATACCCAGTCACCTTAGAATTTAAAAGAAACAGACTTGCAATAACAAAGCAAGTCTTTATCAAACTGGAGCATAAATGATAGACCAGATAGTTACTTAGGTGTGGAGCAGTACAGAGAGAGGTTAACAGTGCAGGCTTTGAAAACAGGCAGGGCTATGCATGAATGCACTGCCCTCGTAACTGCTGAGTGACTCTGAGAAGGTTAATCTCTCTGATTTTTAATGTCCCCATCTACGAAATGGTGGGGATGAGAAAAATACCTCATCAGACGATCACTAGAATGAAATAAGAAAATGCAAACCAAATGCTTAGCATGGTCTTGAGACATAACAAGTACTCAATAAATATTTTCTATTTTAAAAAGAATGAAAAGTCTTCAAGGTCACTTGCTAAGGTGCCAGTATGTTCTGTAATGCTTGATTCTACTGGGAGTTAACACTGGCTGGCCCATCCCCAGGGCATGTCCTTATGTGTCACACTGGGCCTTCAAACTTCAGAAAATGTCATTTGCTTCAACATGCACAAAATGACCCTGACTTATATGCCACAGTGGTCCCTAATCAGCAGAAATCCTCAGCCTGACTTGGTTACTCACAACAAAACAGAAACTATGACACCAAAGGAAAAAAAAATTCAACAGGCCAGAATGTCAGTTTCCCAAGGCAAGCAATGATTTCCCCCTTTTCTTCTATTAACATCTCTGGAGACATGAGACAGATGCATCAACATACCGTTAGTTTCAGGAAGTTGATTTCACCTTGTGGCTCACAAGTTATTTTTTCCAATCCTTTTGATTCTACTTTCACCAAATAAAGCAACCATTTGCCGTTGCTAATTTCTTTTGGCCACTGGATATTCAAGGTTGCTGTGCCGAGGTTTTTAAGAGGTTTGCCCAAGTTAATTACCTGTTAGAAAATAATATGTATTATCTCAGTGTAATTCTCTCAACATAAAATTAAGTAAGCAGTTCCTATTGCCAAGAAAAAAAAAAGCCAAAATATCTGGCATAATCCAACAATAAAAGTGCAGGCTCCAAAAGTGGACTTTGGATAGATTCAAAATAGAGATTTGTGTTTAAAGATTCTTGTCAATAAAAATAGGGGAAAAAAAAAAAAAGATCAAAGAGAAATAACTGTTCCCTCAATCCAGGAACAACTTTTGTGTGCAACAGAATCTGCCAGGCTCTCAAAATGCCCAGGGAAGTCACGTGTGTTCCTGTATCACTCTGTAACCACTCTGCCTGGCAGTGACAAAGCCAGTGTGGCAACAGTGCAGCCATAACCTGCTCTGGGAAGCCCCACCTACTGCAAAAATGAAGCTGCTTCTGTCCTGACTACAGGGCGGGGACTTGAGATAACAATTGAGAGACTCAGAGTAGGGCCATTCTGGCAGCCATGAACCCATGAGTCCAAGCTGGAGACAGGGCAAGGAGCAACTCTGTGCAACAGAAATCAAAAGAGTTTGTGTGAAAGACTGCTCCAGAACCCACAGACCTCTTTGCAGCCACATCTGCACAGGTGTCATAATCACCACCACCCACTAGCTGTTACAGTTCTGTCTGTAAAGCTAAGAGATGCTTTCAGAGGAGAGTTCCACCTCTTCATCCTGCTAGAGTCAAGGGTGGACCCATTTTTGCTATTTCAGACTTTCACCTCGACAGTGGTCACTATGCTTTCAGGAATATGATTTGAGCCACACAGACCTGAACCTGCATATGAGTTATGAGTCACCTCTGTATCATGCACTTATGTTCATTTGACTGGTCTTAAGAGCCACTGTGACTACCTACTTTGGAATGGGTCAGAGCAATCATTAGTCTTCCTTACGGGTATACGTCAAACCCACATTCACCATCTCAAAACTGTGCTTGGGAAAGGTCAGTGAACATTAACCATAAGCAATAACAGAGACGACCTTATAACAGAGGAAGAAATAAATCATTCACACATTCTAAAGCCAAACAGCATTTTGAGATTTTTGCTTTATAGACAGACTCTGGGGAGAAAAAATTCGAGTATTCCTTTGTCTCAACACCACATTTATTATTAACACATTAAAACTCCCTAGGAAGAAAAAGACCAAGCTGAATTTGATTCTGAACAGAGTCCTATGTTGAATGAAGTTGTGGTTCTCCATTCTGAAAGACAACTTTTACACTAAGCCAGTATGCTGTTTAAAACCTGGCAAGCTCCCTTTATCACGCTTATTTATTGTTACTTATTAAAACTACATATTCAAGATCATATACAGCATAGGTTAGCTTCTGATACACAGACTGGAAGGGCCAACTGCAACCACTTACCCTGAACTCGTACTCAATTAAACTTCCCACATCCTCTTCAGATTTCATCGCTTGCTCACCAACTACTGTACCTCCAAAATACACCTGGGAAGGTTTAGCAACTCTGTTAAATTAAAAAACACCAGTTTTAGTGAGGATTGTAAATGGTTCTTTCAGACACTGATTTGTTATGCTAAACACAAACACTTACCCGGAGACCGATAAAAGCAGTTCAATAACCACTTTTGCTGTAGCTGTAATTGAAGCCAAATTATCTTGATTGCTTGTTCTGAAAAAATGAAAGGGAAACAATAGGGTTTTATTGTAACAGTCAGTTTTCTCATTAAATTACACTTCTTTTATGAGTTAGATAAAGGCCAATTCATTGACTAGCCGTGTTTTCATGAAATAATTCTGAATGGAAGGTTGAAAGAATCTCTTACGTTTCCAACTTCAGATTAATATCCAGATCTGTGGTGTCAAAGGTGACCTCAGTTGTACTTAAAATCAAATAAAAAGTAACCTAAGAAACAGAAATAGCTGTTAACAGAGGCTGAACCTATTGACACTGCAATGGTATTTTAAAAAATTAAAATGCAGTATGTAAAGGCATCACCTACACTGGAATTTCTTTTAAAAGGATTCCCAAGCTCACAGTCTGCTTGTGAGCCATTCTGGTTGGCAACACAACTCAACTGCTTCTCCTGTAATAGAAAAACAGACCAGATCACAAAACATTCATTTACCACACAATGTTGGTTTTTTTCCCCTCCAAGCTGGTCTCTTAAAATACTTACAGGGAAAGCCCTCAGTTCTCTATATGCAGAGTAAGTCAGAGTGTCTGGAAAAGTGGCAATGAGTCTAGCTTCATGAGCGTCATCACCATCTTTGGAGGGATTCTTTGGGTTAGAAGGGCTGTTTGTCACTGTTATTTCTAAAGCAATGTCCTTCTGATCTTTTAGAACTAGTTCTGGTACACCTTTTTGACTATTACAAAAAAAAAAGGAAAACAACAAAGTTCTCAATAGATTTTCAATAACCCTTCACAAAAAGTCACTGCAAAGCCAGAGCCATTTTTGCTAGTACTACAGCGCAATTCTTACATTGGTAAATAAGAAAATTTGTCCTGATTTCCTTCTCGGGTACAAAATTTATACTCTAGCTTAAGGTTGCTGTTACATATGTTGTCGTCGCCACATCCCTCTTTTAAGAAGTGCACCTGTAGGAAAACAAAATTGTAATTTACACCATTTAGGACTCTAAATAGGTGACTGTTTCCATACAGTTCATTTCCCATTGTGACAACCACCACAGCAGAATTCAAACTACAAACATACTTTGCATCGAACGCCCACTCTGTCCTTTAATGAAACTGTGTTTTCAGAACACTTTGACCAAGGCACTGAGATGCTGTAGGGCAGTAAAGAGTAAACCTGGCTCAGCTGTGTGGCTTTGGGCCAGTCATTTAATCTTTCATAGTCTAGGTTTCAACACAGGTGACGTGGGGATGCCACCGCCCTGCTATACAGGGTTACTGTAAGAATTAATAATAATGACAGTACTACCTAACACATGACTACATGTTTAAACTCATGCAATCCTCACAAGGGACTATGATGCATATAGAGTTCAGAGATCCTTTGCACAGATGGGGAAACAGAATTCAAAGTTAAGAAAGCAAAGGGCAGAGTATCTTGCACTATGCTAAGGGATGCTTGATAATCACACTAATCAATAATTAGGAAAAATGGTCTTCTTGTTTTTTATGTTTAACATGACTATGGAGCTTGTGTATATGGGAATATACAGAAGAAATATTAATGTAACAATAAGTGACACTGACAAGTACAACAAGGCTGTATATTGTGACCTTGCTTATTTAACTTATATGCAGAATGCATCATGTGAAATGTCGGGCTGGATGAATTACAAGCTAGAATCAAGACTGTCAGGAAAGATATCAACAAGCTCAGATATGCAGATGATACTGCTCTAATAGTAGCAAGTGAAGAGGAACTAAAGAGCCTCTTGATGAGGGTGAAAGAGGAGAGTGAAAAAGTTGGCTTGAAACTCAAAAAAAATCGAATATCACAGCATCTGGTTCCATCACTTTATGGCTGATAGAAGGGGGAAAAGTGGAAGCATTGACAGATTTTATTTTCTTGGGCTCCAAAATCACTGTGGATGGAGACTGCAGCCATGAAATTAAAAGACACTTGCTTCTTGGAAGAAAAGCTATGACAAACCTAGTCAGTGTATTAAAAAGCAGAGACATCACTCCACCAACCAAGGTACACATAATCAAAACTATGATTTTTCCAGTAGTCATGTAGTGATGTGACAGTTGGATCATAAAGAAGGCTGAGCACTGAATAACTGATGCTTTCAAATTGTGGTGCTGGAGAAGACTCTTTGAGAGTTCCTTGGACAGCAAGGAGATCAAACCAGCTAATCCTAAAGGAAATCAACCCTAAATATTCACTAGAAGGACTGAGGCTGAAGCTCCAATACTTTGGCCACCTGATAAGAAGATGCAAAGAGCTGACTCATTAGAAAAAACCCTGATGCCAGGAAAGATTGAAGGCAACAGAAGAAGGGCGCAACAGAGGAACAGATGTCTAGATAACATCGCTAACTCAATGGACACGAATTTGAGCAAACTCTGGGAGACAGTGGCAGGCAGAGGAGCCTGACGGGCTGCAGCCCATGGACATGACTCAGTGACTGCACGAGTGACACTGAAAGTGTGCTGAAAAGTACACGAGGAGCTGCACTTGATGACAATAAATACTGCAGTGTGCAGGTGTAGGCACGAGCCCCTAGGCCTGATTCATTCATGAAAACTTCGTCAGTGGGCCACCAGAACCACTGCCTCAGAGTGGACACTCTACTACTAACTATATTTTGACAAGCATAAAACATTCAATCAAGATGTCACTGGTCCCGAGCCTAATCGTGCAGATAGATGCAGGCATCCTAAACCCTAGCAAACAAACACCCACCACTTCATTAAGAGGTATACAGCAAGCCACACCATATAAATTTTACTTCCTAAGATTACATGGGCTACATTAGACACTACATTTTTACTATTTCATTGCTCATATATTTCAGTTGTGTCTGACTCTTTGCAACCCCATGGACTATACAGCCCACCAGGCTCCTTTGTCCACGGGGATTCTCCAGATACGAATACTGGAGTAGGTTGCCATGCCCTCCTCCAAGGGATCTTCCCAACCCAGGGATCAAATCCAGGTCTCCCATTGCAGGCAGATTCTTTGCCATCTCAGCCACCAGGGAAGCTCATGTCAATTATAGTCTCAATAACCAAAAATTATTAAGAAAAACAACTCTCATCTCCAAATTATATACTGTAGGTTTCTATATCCATTGTTTACTTGGGAAGCAAATTTTCTCCAAACTATACATATATTAAAAAAAGCTTATTTAATATACAAAGGAATGGCCTTTAGGGTAAATCAATCACTAGTCTATTGCCTTCAGAGATGTTCAATTTAGCATAATAAAATGGTAAACAATTAGTAAAATGAAAATCAGAAATACTTACATCTGTATGAACAGACTTGGGCTCATTTGAATTCAGAATTGGGAAAACTTCCGGAAGTGAATTCACTCGCCTCCGAGTGCTTGGCTCCTGGATCTCCACTGAAGCAGTTACGGGAATGGGACGCAGTTTATCTCTGATGTTTTCCTGAAAAGAATGCAGAGACACAGTTAAAACATGCTATAAACACTACTAGGGAACTCCAAAACAATGCTTTCCTTTGTCCTGGATAATGTGTTGCTAGTATTTATATGTCAAATCTACACTTGTGAGCATGTACCTGCATGACAGATCTGATCTGTCTGCGGCCCTCACCTGGAGCCAGAGGGTTTCCTCCATGCACACCTTCTGTTTCTGTCTGTTCAGAGTGAGCTCTTGCGTATACTTGGGCTCAGAACCTTGGTTTCGAAACTGAACTCTTGATGACAGCCCAGATTTTCTTCTTTCCTTTTCAGCCTCCAGAGTGCCCACAATGGCTAGATGAAATCAACAAAATCACAGGAACTTAAAATATACTCATACATAACACAGCTGTAAGTATACTGAGTTCATTTTTTATATATTTTAATTCCTCTTAGAACATTTTTTCTTATTGCCATGGTTTTCCTTCATATTTCCTGGCAATGTACATTCTGACTTAAGTTTCAAATCAAGCTGTCCTTTCCTGCTCATTACTGTGAACAATTTTTAAAGCTACATTTCCTTTGGGCCACGTGGGGGAGCTCGAGAATAAGTCAAAACCTCAGAGACGCGTTAAGAATCAGTTTCACTGCATTTCAAGACCTCATAAGAGTACGACAAACAGGAGGGCAGCCAACCCTGCCGAAGGACCTAAACTGACTCCTTCTTCAACAGTCTGCTGCTTAAATTCCAAAAACGCCTCTAGATCAACAGCAGCTTCCCCTGTGTGGTGTAAGGAATGCAGATCCTCAGGCCCAGCCAGACTACTGAACCCGAGGCTGCATTTTAATAAGATCATCAGGTGGTTTTTATACACATTAAGCCCTAATAAAGAGTAATTGTCTAAAAGAGGAAAAACATAGAGGTGGAGATGTCAACAATAGGATGAGACTTTGCACTTAAAAAAGATGAAGAATTTAAAGGTAAAACATCCCCTTTGTCCATTAATAAAACTCCCAGAATCAAGGTTTCCACTTCCAAAGCCCAGAGGGCACATCCTACTTGTGATTACCTACACTAACAGAGCTCAGAGACCAGCTGGGATTTGGATGATCAAAATCTCATTTCTTAACTTCAGAATGCATTCTTTGCCAATTTGCTGGATATAGCTGCTATGTTTTAATACTTAAATGACTTACATTTATTAATCACTCACTAACCATCCTTGAACTAAAAGGATATCAAACCCGTCAACACTAAAGGAAATCAACACTGAATATCCACTTGAAGGACTGATGCTAAAGCTCCAATACTTTGGCCACCTGATGCCAAGAGCCAACTCACTGCAAAAGACCCTGATGCTGCGGAGGACTGAGGGCAGGAGGAGAAGGGGCGACAGATAATGAGATAGTTAAATGGCAACACTGAATCAATGGACATGAATTTGAGCAAACGCTGAGAGAAGTGGAGGACAGAGGATCCGGGCATGCTACAGTCCATGGGGTTGCAAAGATTTGGACTTGACTTAGTAACTCAACAACAAAACCATCAGAAGGGAAAGCAAACCAGTGTGTACAGGGTCAGAGAAGCCAGCCTCAGGGAAAAAAAATCTGCTCCAGAAAATGAATCCATGTTCTAATAGTCACATTAGAGTTTGGAAGGGACCTTTTTGCAAGCATCTGTTTTAATACCCTCTACTTACACATGAAGAACTGGAGACCCACAGAACTACGTGACCAAACAAACACAAAAGATAACTGCCTTCTAACGCCTCTTAGATGTGCAGGTTCCCACGTCCCCTAGGCTTCTGCCAGCTGGACCGCCCTGCTCTTTTTCATTTTACCTCTCCTTCATTGCTGGGCTAACTCTACTCCTCCTTCAGATATCAATGTGGATGTTACATCCTCCAGGAAGCTCTCCCGGCCCCTCCTGGGGGGTCCGAGAGTATTCTATTTCTTTCATCACTACACTAGAGAAGGTAATGGCACCCCACTCCAGTACTCTTGCCTGGAGAATCCCATGGACGGAGGAGCCTGGTGGGCTGCAGTCTATGGGGTTGCAAAGAGTCGGACACGACTGAGCGACTTCACTTTCACCTTTCACTTTCATGCACTGGAGAAGGAAATGGCAACCCACTCCAGTATTCTTGCCTGGAGAATCCCAGGGATGGAGAAGCCTGGTGGGCTGCCGTCTATGGGGTTGCAGAGTCGGACACGACTGATGCGACTTAGCAGCAGCAGCAGCATTACACTTAAGTCTGCTGCACTGTGAATGCCTAATCAGTTTCCCAGGAAAAGCTGCTCCAGAGACCACCTCCAGCTGTTCACCATTGTATTCCCCAGCAACAGCACAACACCTGACATAAACAGGATTAGTAGAATAGATGAACAAACACATCAACACATACCCAAGGCACATTTGCATGCACACACATACACTGTCATCATCCTTATGCTGAAACAATGGTTGTTCCCCTATGTAAAACCAAAATTTAGAAACAACAGTTTCAATAGTAATTTCTGTGTCCATCTGAAGAATTCTTAAATGTCATGGCTGCCAAATGGAATGCGCCTCCATTTTAGGCCCTCTGTGAGCCTTGACATCATCCATTTATCAGTGACCTGCTAACTTCACAATGAACCAGACGAAGGCTCACATGCTGAGTGCCCCTCATGGCAAAAGCAGGGGAGTATGTGGGGGCATTAAAACCATTTATCTACCAAACCCTCTCCAACCTTTTTTGACCCTCCAGACAGTTCACATCATCTTAAAATCCTTGCTGGCCACCTTTGCTGACCTTTGCAGGGGCAAGCCAAGTAGAATAGTCATTAAGGCTCAATTATAAATATCTGTAAGTATGGAACACTATATCCGAGGACTGCTGATTTAAAACAGCCTAGCTGAACAATAAGCTCACACACTCGGACACGGGGAACAGATTTTATATGTATTAACTCTTGCAGCTTTCTGCAAGTTCTGCTTTATTTGACTTAGAATTTCCTAATACCGTGGAAGCAATGGCAATGAAAACAGGCTTTCTTTCAATTTCTTCAGAGAAAAAAAGTTATTTCTATAGTGAAGTGAAAGCTGCTCAGTTGTGTCTGACTCTTTGCAACCCCATGGACTAAACAGTCCATGGAATTCTCCAGGACAGAATACCAGAGTAGGTAGCCTTTCCCTTCTCCAGGGGAACCTTCCAACCCAGGGATCAAACCCAGGTCTCCCGCATTGTGGGTGGATTCTTTACCAGTTGAGCCACAAGGGAAGCCCAATCTATAGTGGGCTAGCCATAAACACTTGGTTAATGTAGGGGTAGTTATATAAAATTCATATACATGGCATCAAGGGCAGCATTTAAGCCAGAAGGAAGTTTGTAATTTATTTTGTATAAATGATTGATCTGAGGGAAGACAAGAATGTTCTGATGAGATTTCACATCTTTGCCAACAGTGTGGTCTGAGAAGATGACCAATAGAATAAAAACGTGTTTCCTTTCCCTCCCCCTGCCTAGTCTCTGCCCTCCCTGGTCTCTCTAGGCTGCTTCCAGACGCAATGGTAAAAGGCCCCACGATCCAAGCGGGCAAGTGTAAGGCACCACAGCTGGGTAAAAACAACACAAAATCTGAGAGGGTGAGAGATTGTGAGAAATCATAAAATATGTTCTACTCCTGAAAGCCACACAAAGAACAGGATTTTCTGCATTCAATAAAATACCGGCTACTTCAAGAGCACAGTGAAAGGCCACAGCGCCCCTGGGGGTGAAAGTCCTAATACATGCACACCATACTGCAAGGTCTGCAGAGCTCTTGGAGGGAAATAGAGTGGGAGGGGGCCCAGAATAAGGGGCCTAGAAAGGTGAAGGAGATGGAGAAATCTCCTGAGGACAGTTTAAAATCCAGGAAGATGAAGGCCAAGTGGTTTTCTGACAGCATGAATTGCGTGAAGGCAGACTTATTTCTTTGTGAAGTTCTGGGATATCATAAAGGGACATCTTTTTTTCATAAAGAAAAGAAATACTCAAGGTAATATGAAGAAGCCATAAAAAAACTCATTCCATCTCAAAGAGGAGTAAAAACTGAAAACCTTGAGAGCTACCCTGTCCTTCCAGAAAAGGTTTCCTTGGTGGCTCTGCTGCACTGGTTCACCTAGCCGCTGGGATCACGACTGACCCAGGAAGGAAATCACCCTCGCTCTGCACTTCCTCTTTGGAGAAAAAATGTCTTTAGATTTCGAGGCCCCCAACTTTACTCTGGCTTACTCCTGAAGAGGTACAGATGCTACTAAAACACAGGCGTCGGTGATCATCACTTTTGTGAGAGTATCATTAAAAATTTGTCAAACCCTGTGGCAAAACCCTTTCTTATAAAAAAAAAAAAGAGGCGAAGTAGAATAAGACCTTATGAATGACAACCTGCTTTCACCACCTTGAAAAAGTGAAACTCAGTCATGTCCAACTCTTTGCGACCCCGTGGACTGTAGCCTGCCAGGCCCCTATGTCCATGGAAGTCTCCAGGTAAGAATACTGCAGTGGGTATTGATTCCCTTCTCCAGGGCATCTTCCCAACCCAGGGATCAAACCTGGGTCTCCTGCATTGCAGGCAGATTCTTTACTGTCTCAGCCACCAGGGAAGCCCTTTCACTACCTTCTCTCATCTGAACTCTGCCACAATCCTACGTAGTTAATTCCCACCAAAGGCATTTATTTTTAACTGATAGGAAAATAAAAACTCAAACATTATGGGATTAGCTCTGTGTTGAAGCACTGGATCCAGGAGCAGAGCCCAAGTCTCTGAGTTCAAGCCCAGTCTTCAGGCCCCCCGGGGCCACCCTCAGGGACACGGCATGGGTGTTCTGGACCACAGAGGCCTCTGAGAGGCGACTAGAAACTGACAATTTATTCAAGCAGGACTCGGGCTCCCGTGGTCACTCTTCTACAACTACCACCCGCCACTTCACAACCACAAAACCAATTTTCCACACTGCTGTTCAAAGACAGACATGGAGGAAACGGTTGTGGCAGCAAATGAGTCCTTATACAAGGCATTCATTCTGCCCTAAACCATCTGCTCTGGAACATTTAAATGGGGACCAAATGCATTTTTTTCCTCTTGTGCTTCACCCTTCTGATTAAAAAGAAGATGACAAACAGACTTAGTTCTTTAAATCAGAATTTATGGACTCATGTTGGCCATTAGAGTTTTGTTCTTCTAGTTATTTATTCAGAACTTTTCAACCTGGCAGACAGAAAAGGTCTAATTTCAGCTGATTCACTTTGTTGTACAGCAGAAACTAACACAACATTGTAAAGCAATTATACGCCAATTAAAGAAAATTAAGCAAAATAAAGATGTTCAGATAAGCAAACAAACAAAAAGTACGAGGTACTTACTTATTGAAGGATTGTAACCGGTGGGTTTAGCAGTATATTCAAAACAGGCCTTAACCTTGAGGCTGTATAAAATCAAACACATAGTCATTAAGAAATGCCTTACTGCCCTGGAAAAAAAATCTCAACACGTTCCTCATCCTCATATGCCCCCAGGGATGACCGATGAGTAAAATGTTATATATCCACTTGACAAAATTCCTCTTCCCTTTCCCTATTTCTCTTAATCTTCCCTGTGGCTCCTCAGGGCAACCGGGTCATCATAAAGCAGAGATATGAAACTGTGGGGGAAGAGTGGACACGGCGCAAAGGCTCACCATATCCCACTCGGCGCCCCACAGAGTGTTTTCTGGCGGAGATCAATTCTGTCAGGTGTTACTGTGATGGTTTGCTGAATATTAATCACAGGCCGGGATCTGAAGACAAAGGAGAAGACCAGCTCAGCCTTTTGCTATCTGGATGTAAGATGAGCTCACGCACCACACAGGCATCCTCAGATGCTGCATCTTAAAAACCACAGGAAAAACTCTTTCCCAATGTTACTTCTGCTCCCCCGCTGCTAAAGAAAATAGTTGTTAACAGACATGATTTAAAACATGATGACATGATATTTACAAAACTGTTTAAACATGACACATTCAAAATTATAAATTGTTTTATATTAATAATTTTAATATTAATGGAGTTTTTAAACTGAAAGAGTAATATGGGCAATATGTAAAAAGTTCCATAGTTTTCAGGTAAATATGTCTCATCCCCATCCAAACTCTCAAGAAGCTTTGCATGTCCTTCCAGACATATCAGTCTGGTTCAATTAAAACGACTATTTAAAATTAAATATAAAAGCAGAATTTCTTTTTAAGTGGGAGTTTTTCATGCTTATTGGTCTGCATGCTGCTTTTTCTCACTCACATTTCAGAGGTCTTCTCATAGCTCTACATACAAATCTAGTTGCTTCTCACAGCTGGTGGTGATACATCTGACAATGGAACATCATTTATTCAACCAGTCCCTTAATCAGTGGACAGTTATAATTTTGTAAGGCTTTCAGCTGACAAACATCCTTGCATATACATCTATGTACATGTATGTGTCCTATTTTCATACATCTGTTTATCTGTAGGATAAATTCTTAAGCAGAATTTCGGAGTCAAACAATATACGCATTTTTAATTCTGGGTAATCTTGCCCCCCCTAAAAAGAAGCTCCAAAAAAGTTATACCAACATACATCTAACACCTGGGGTGCTCACTACCAGGATTTCTACACATATGTGAATTTTAGTAATCTAGGCAAGTCCTGAACTTACAGGTCCCCATCCTACAGTATCTGAGCTTCCTATTCTCCCTCAGACTCTGCTATCTCCAACCTCACGCGCTTGCCAGTACTGACCACAACTTTTCTACCCCCACAATCTCTCTATAAGCAAAGCCTAGAATCCTTCATCCTTTCCTATCTCTGCCTTAAGCCAACCTCACGGACACACAAGCAGTGGAATCCTATACCTTTAGCCCTTCACTCCATGTAAAACATCATCGTTCTCCCTTATGTATTCCTCCCTGTCACCGAGGGCCCATGGCTTGACCCCCGCACCATTGGCACAGAAATGCAAGGGTGTGGCGGCTGGGGGTGCGAAAGGGCTGGGCAGACAGCACACCTCTCACCTCTGCCACTCCCCACGTGAACTCAGAGTGGCTTCCATGGCTCCATTACCACAGGGATTCAGCCACACCAACTCCGGTGGGTTTGTGGTAAACCCAGCCATCCTGCAGAACAATGTTCCACAGCAAAATGTATTCCAAGTTCCAAAGAGCTAGTCTGAACTTCTGGAATCAATCTGTCTGTAGGTCAGACAGAGAGTGAGTACCTTCATGGGGAAGGCAGGAGCCAATAAAAGGGCAAATGATGCTCACATTTTTTTTCATTTCCCTTTATCTTGTTTATCTATTGTTATTTTATATTGGAGATACTGCAGGTTTGGTTGCAGACCACAGCAATAAAGCAAAGATTGCAATAAAGGAGTCACTTGAATTTTTTAGTTTCCTGTAAGTTTGTTTTTCAGTATACTGTAGTCTATCAAGTTGCAATGGAATTATGTCTAAACAATGTACCTGCCTTAATTAAAAAATACTTTATTGCTAAAAAAAAAATGCTAATCAGCCATCTGGGCCTTCAGGAATTCATAGCAGTAAAATCCAAGATCACCATAATTAAAGTAATAAATGAAAAAGTTATAATAATAAATGAAAAATGTTACAAGAATTAACCAAAATGTGACAGAGAGACATGAAGTAAACACATGTTGGGAAAATGACACCTTGCTACAAGCCTTCAATTTAAAAAAAAAACAAAAAGCTCCCACAGTATCTGTGAAGTACAGTAAAACAAAGTGCAATAAAATGAGGTATGCCTCTAGGTACGTTTCTAAAGTTTTGAGAACATATTTAGAAGGCAAAAAGTTCATAAATGTTTCAATACCAGTTGCTACAGATGCTAGAGTGTTTTACATATAATAGTATTAAGGCTTTGGTGCTGCATACATTTCAAAATAAATATTTTAACACACACTTCTGCCTAAATCCTGTTTTTAAACACAATATACACAATTTTCAGAGCACATTATATATGGAATCATAAAAATGCCTTTTAACACATAAAGCAAATCTTATTGCTCAGCTGTCTTGTGTTTAACTGGCATTTACTTATTAAGTATCATAGTACTAGCATGATTTAGTGGAGACTGACATTGGGAAGATTTAGGTACCATGCCCTGCTCTCACAGGATTCAGGCTCAAAAGCACAGCCAAGTCCTGGGCCTCTGTTTTTCTTATTTGTAAAATAGGAAAGTTACTGTATTGGCAAAGGCTTTTGAAATTCATTTTCATACTATCTGTGAGGAAAGAAGGAACATGTATACAGGATTCACAGTCAACCTACTTATGGGGACAGAAAAATAAGGGTATTAATATCAATTACATACAGATACAAATATTTAACTGGCTAAAGACAGGTTATCTCCTGGGAAAGTCTTGGTAACCTAATTTTGTTACAGGAATTCAAGTCTTGACACCAGAGGTCTGTTATCTCAAACTAGAAGTTCAAATTGCTTTTTAATGGAAACTGTTAAAGTAATCGAATGTTATACTATATTCCTCTACCTTTTAAAAATGTTGACTATTTTAAGGTTAATACCTAACACATGAACAGAGAGAAACAGGCATATAAAGGCAGTAACAGACATTCATTCAAACTTTTTTTTCACTTCTTCCTTTGGCCTAATATTCTAGATACTTCTCCACTTACCTTCACGTCTCCCACTTTTGCCATCTATAACGTCTCTTCTGGTTCTTAGCTCTCTCATAAAATGACTTTCATAGATCTTGACATTTAACTAGAAGACTATTTTTATATATTATTTTATACCACATTATATAAATGCACAGTATATTCTGTCTTTTTTAAAGTAGTATTCTCTTCAAAAGTGTCCTGGTGTCATTCTATTAGCCCCAGGGGTTTTGGTTAGGATACTGTTTTAGATATAGAGGTTACATCTTTGCTTGGCATCCTTCCAGAAGAATACAGAGCAACGACAGTACCAAGTGGATACATGACACACAGATTATTTTTCATTTAGGGTTTCACTGTACCTCGCTGCCCATTTCTTTGAAGAGATTCTTTAGATAAAAATGACTATAAATAAAGCCAAATAGTTTTTTTTAAAAACAAACAAAACCCAAATGGTTCATTTTCACCAACGATCAAAGAATTGCAAATTCAATCAAAAGATGAGATCACACCACAGTGGCAAAAATTAAATAGATTCATCCTGTTGGGTGTCCGTAAAGGTGTGAGAAAATGGGCCCTCTGGTAGGTTGGTGCTATGAGCATAAATTGCTACAACTTTTCTGTGGGTATATGTATGAATAAGGGCTTCCCAGGTGGCTCAGTGGTAAAGAATCCATCTAACTGCCAATGCAGGAGATGAGGGTTCAATCCCTGGGTGAGGAAAATCCCCTGGAGGAGGAAATGGCTACTCACTCCAGTATTCTTGCCTTGGAAATCCCATGGACAGAGGAGCCTGGTAGGCTGCAGTCCATGTGATTGGAGCCGGAGACTGAGTATGCATACACACACACGATGAATACAAAAATGTGCTAACCTTGATCCCAGCAATTTTATTTCTAGGAATTTTTCTTTAAAAAATCCATTACATGGAGATATATATACAATACACCATCTAACACACTGTTTATAATAGCTAAAAGTCACAGACTATCTAAAAATTCCATCAACCAAGGACTCATTAAATGTGTATTATGGAATAACATTGAGCTTTTAAAAAGAATAAGATTAATATATCTGTATTAACAAGGAGAGAAAATGGAAGAGATTAATTTTTACAAACCAGAATAGAGGACAGCAGTTATAGTATGGCTGTTTGATGATACCCTAGAAGTTGAGACAGACTCAAAACTATTAAAAGTTGTTTGATGGAAGGAAAGAATATAGGAAAACTTGCACTTAACTGCAATTCTGTATTAACCTTTAAAAAAAAAAGTGCTACTTTTTAAATTAAAAAAAAAAATGTTTTGCACAATGTTTCCTGGCAATTTCCAGCAGTGATGGAATTGTTGGGATAAGGCCACTAAGACACAGCCAATGGAAAAACCGCTGCAGCCTTTCTGGAGATCATTTTGACTGAAGGAATCACAAGTCCTAAAACACACATGCCCTTCAACTTCACAACTCACTTTTAGGAAGTTATCGTACGGAAATAATCTAGGACATGAAGAAAAGTAAGGATGCTTACCAGCTTTGTGTATCAAGGAAGCAAACCACCAAAGCTGGAAAGCAACCTAACTGTCCAATGACAGTATGACAGTATGGCAGTTGTTAAATAAACTATGACCCAAAATAAACAACCCAAAAGTTGTTAAACACATGACCCATGTGATATCTCAGACAACCATTAACTTCATTTCAGAAAAGTACTCAGTGACAGGGAAATAACCCACTATGTATTATACTCATTCACAGAAAAAGGTCACTATTCGTTACAAACCAGCAAAAGCAGGTTACAAAACTATATGTACATTACATCTCAATTTTGTTAAACATACATGTATATTCACAGAAAAAAACCTAGGAAGATATAAACCAAAATTTTGGAGTTTCTTAATGGATGGTAAAATACAGTACATACATTTCCTTCTTTAAATTCTTTATATGGTCAAATTCTTTGTTTCAGTTTTTATAAATGTAAAGGTAAAAAATTTCCACCAGTTCTGACCTTTTTAAAAAATTAGTTCAAAATTATACCAAAACTTTATAAAATAGGTTTTTATTACATTGTTGTACTACTATCTAGAGAAAAAAATATTCAAAACTCATACAAGACTTTGCCTTTGAAGTACAGTTCTTACAAATTTCAATTCAAAATGTTAAAAAAAACCCACAAAACTCTAGTGTAAATAGATTTACCAAACAAGCTTAAAACAAGAGATTACATACCTGAAAATAGTTACCGAATCTGAGAGGGAACCAACAGCAACATCAGGGTAGGAATTTCTATCAAGGTCCATGTTTCCAGCAATTGAATATCCAAAAAAAGGTGATTTACCCTCAAGAACCTGAAAGGAATAGGGCATCAGAACGGACACCTGGCTAATAAATAAGCCTTTTATTTATGCTTTGAAGATAAGTCTCTTTTGAACTGAAGTTAAAGAGTTTACTTACAAATTATATTAAATCACAACTGAATTATAAATAAGTACACACATGATCAAACATTTCATGCATTTTATTTTCACAAAAGTTACCTCATTTATGTTGCATCTCAAAAGACAGAAGAGAATTTTTGATAACCTTATGTACCATATTAAGTCAATCAGTGTATTTCAAACCAAACTTCTCTTCCTGCCCTCCAAATGTCTTATTTTCCTCTAAAGCAATTTTTAGATTTTGGTATCTGATTCTCTATGCAATTACAATCATCTCTTATGTTTGTCCAGTTTCATCCCTTCTTAATATGTTACTAAAGGAAATATATCACATTCCATCTCTTTATGATGTTAGGGTAGAATAGTCTTTTCCTTTGGCTTAGTTTGATTCTTAATTTACCAAAGAAATTTTACAATTTAAAACAAGCAGCTCATTGCATTTAAATCTATTTACAAGCTATCTTCTAATAGGTTTTTTATAAAACCAAAGTTCATACTATTTTAGACTTGTAAGTAACACATGATTAGTGTGAAAATTCACATAAACCTAAACAATCCATTGGAAAGAAAACTACTGAGACCTTAACTGTAGAAATCCAAGTTATCTGGTTACCTGTGTTGGTTTGGTATTTATTCCATTCGCAGATCCATGATAGATAAAAACCTTCCCCTTACCATCATAGGGTGCGCCAACTGCAATATCTGTTAACAACACCACATTTTAACAAACGTCACATTTTAAAAGCATTCCAACACAATGTTTTAAAATATGTCATGAGCACTCACTATTTTAGACAATCACATAATCTATAAATCATGACCATTTCACAATCTATTGTCTACCTGGGTAGCCATCTTGATTAATATCACCAATATTTTTGACTGCAATGCCAAACATAGAATCTTTGGTTCCATTAAGACGAATTGGCTTGACGTTATTCCATTGGCCTTGCTGGTTAATGTAGACATACGCTGCACCTCCAACTTCTCCACTTCTATCAAAATACTGTGGGGCTCCAATAACTATATCCTGCCACCTGAAAATATAATGAGGGGAAGAACTGTGAACCACTGGCCAGAATATCAGCAAGCTTAGGGAGAATCCCACGTGAACGGGTACTAAGGACACAAAGAGATAGGATAAAAAGGACCTCAAATCTGGAATTTATATCTCATCAATTGAAGTATTTTTTTAAAAAAACTAGTAGCCTCTAATAACACCCAAAGGAAAACAGCAACTGTAAGAATTTGAAGCCAGTTTCCAAGTTACATCTATAGTGCAGAGAGACTCCCAGTAAAGATTCCACTCCCTTCCACCTCTGACCTTCTACCAAAG
This sequence comes from Moschus berezovskii, assembly GCF_049115385.1. Lineage (NCBI taxonomy): Eukaryota > Metazoa > Chordata > Mammalia > Artiodactyla > Moschidae > Moschus > Moschus berezovskii. The sequence continues at coordinate 114,973,141 of NC_142461.1, read as the reverse complement.
ACCCAGATTGGCACCCAACCAGAGACCTTTGTATCGACTTTGTCACCAATCCCTACTTTCAACAGGACATTCTGGCCGCTCCAAAATCCCCTTAAGAAACCACAGAACAGAACCATGTAGGTGTCATTTTTTTTTTTAGTTAAATTTTAATTCTCATGGACCCATGATCCTAGGACATAGTAAAAACTGAAGACTGAAAATGTAATCCTACATCCTAGGGAGGGTAATGAATGTCTACCAAAATATAAGTGAGGAAGACTGATGGGATGGTAAAAATTTGGCAGCAGAAATACTCTTTCCATCAACTAACCTGGAAGGGTATTTCCTCACAACACCTATAGAAGCCAGAGCAGCAATGAGTTCTTTGCAAATGTAAAATAACCTCAGAGGCTCTTACCCATCTTTGTTGAGGTCCACCACTGCCACGTCATAGCCAAATGAAGAAGCCAGCCCTTCTCCATCAAATATGTGCTCAGGGAGAAGGTGTGCAGACTTCAGGTCTCTTTTAAGCAAAACCACAGCTCCACTATGATTGGCTCTAGGAGCACCAGATACAAAAGTGATCTCATCTTTGGAAACAATACCTTTCCCTGAGTCCAAAGAAAAGCCTAGAAAAACAAAACATGGTACTTATCAACTCTGTTTTTCAGGAGGTATCTAACACTGGTTACTTCATCACTACCTTTCGTTTCCCACCACTCTCCTTCTGACCCTCCCCACCAGCTATCATATCTATGATAAGAATTATAGAACCAAGAGATCTGACTCAAGCACAAAATAGTAGGTATTTCCCTGTTAAGACATTTAAAGAAAAGCAGCTGTGCTAGTTAGCATTTGTGTAACTTCAATCATGAAGCCTACATGCTACTTAAGAATCAGTTCACACTCCATTCCAATACTGAAACTGCTACAAAAGGAGATCAAGCTAGATACTAAATTATCAAGGGAAAGTTACATCCTGTACACCAAGATGCAACCTGACATAGCATAATTGAGTGCCTATGGGTTTTGCTATAATGCAGTGATTAGTAACGTCTATATTCATCAGTCTCCTTGGTCATCAGGCAATAAAAGAATGCTAACAACATTAATATACCACAGCCAGCATTTTACTCCTTAGGGCCAACTCAGTTCTCAGACACAAACATGCAAACAAAACCATGACTGATGAGATTTGAGAACCCAGCGTAAACAATAGAGGTGAGCAAGTTGTCATCTGTATCAATTACACACTTGTTCGGAGGGCAGAAAAACATTAGAAACCTCATCATAAAGCATCAGGTAGGATGTCAGATTACCAATACTGAGGTTAAATGGCAAGCAGACACAAATGTCCACACATCAAAATTGTCCAAATAAAGCAAATCCCCCCAAGTGAAGACGAGGCAGATGCAGAATACTATAAGCTCACCCTTTTAATTGGGTTTTATTTATGAAAAGCATCACCACTACTGTTGCAGTTCTCAAATTGTGAAGCGAGTTGAAAAATAGGATGAGGTACAAGTTTAGAAAGGAGACACAATTGAATCCAGCTCTGGAAGCGATTCTGGCTACAGAGCCTCAACCGCAGCATGCTTTTTGTGTGTGCTTCACTTGAAATGAAATAGAAAATAAAAAGATTTATGCTCTGTATGGATCAAAAAAAAAAATTCTTAAATGACCATGACCAAGACCATTTATTTGTCATCTCAGAGGTCACAAACCTAGGTAGCTATTCATCATCACATCAGGGGATGTGTCGGGCTGCTCCCTGGGAGGCTGTGTTTTATAAACAAACTGATCGGGATCTGTATAGGAAACGCTGGTCAAAAACAGCAGGCCTGTACACATGCACGGGACGGAAGAGATTGAAGAAAAAGCAATTATGCTTGGTAAGAGGCACAATGGCTACTGTCGTGCTTGCAATGACGAGGCCACTGCTGCATCTGGCAAGCCACCCTCTTTGCCAGCTTCCAAACCTCACGCAGATCATTTTCCTCCTAAAACCTGCTGAATTTTTTGAAATGACAGATGCACAGACAGCCAAAATGTAACAGTAGAAATGTGACACTATTCTCCCCACCCCAGCCCAGTACCTGCTTTTGAGGAAATCCATTCTGAAAGTGGCAAATGTGTTTAATAAAAAAAGTTTAATAGTTTCAAATGTTCCAGTAGACACTAAGATAAAATCCATGGGCATCTATCTTACGAATGAAAGTGTTGGCTTCTTGACCAGAGCCATTAAATTGAAATGGCATAAACTAATCCCTAAGTAACTCATTTGAAGAGGTTGTCTGTTAAAATTTATTCAAATAAAATACTGGTTTATTGATAGTATTAATATTTACCTTGAAAAGAATTTTACCCTGGAAAACCCTATTTAATAATTGAGACTGCAAACCACTCAGCCCTGTGTTCCCCTCCTGTCCTGCAAAGCCACTGACAGCATTCACATACCCAGCTGCTTGCCACCCTGTCCCAATAATTTTCATGAGCATATCTTCCCTTGGCTGGGGGATTATTAATTGTGTAACCGTGGACTAGGAAATTCATTTCCCTCAGTTACAAGGATTTTTTTCCCCATCGGCAAAAGGAAAATAATACTTATTTTACAATATAGTTGGAAAGAACAAATAAGACCTATAAAGTAGTAAGTAACAGTGTGTGATTTATAGCATACGGTAGGTGCTTAACAAGCGGTAAGGATAAGTTTTCTCCATTCTATGTCTTCACACCAAGTTTTTAGTTTAGGGGTGGGGGAGTTTCTGAAAAGTTTTTTTTAATTAACAGTATTGTTCATACATATCTATATAATTAGAACAATTTTTAAAGAATATGTTTACTAATACCTTGTTTAGAATTATTTTTAGATCTACACCCATTTTTTTTCCCCTTTTTAACCTTCCATTGTTCTAGTAAGATCTCCAGCATATGGTACTTCTCTATTTTTTAAAAAGAATAGGATACTATTTAGATTTAGTAAATTTTTTACATTTTTTTCCAAGAATTACACAGTAATTATTCTTTATGTCAACTCATACCAAGAATTAAAGCTTTTAAAAGCCTTTGTGTAATTACCATAATGCACATGAATAATTTAGGACACCCATTAGTAACGCAAACAAGCGTTAGGAGTTAAGGAATTGGCACTTAGACCATAATCTGGGTGTCCTCAGAGTGGCTTTAGCAGTGCGGCTCTGGCTAGGCTGGAAAGCCCCCATGCCACCCGCCAGGGGCCTTGTGACAATCCAGAAGCAAGGCCAACCCTTGGGGAAGGGCAGTCACAGAGGATGGACCTGGAGGTCTCGACTGCCACTTAAGAGTAACTTCATAAACGTAGCTCTTCAAGAGTATCTCTCCAAAAAGAGGCACTGAAGGGAGAGGGAAGATAACTCAGCCTCTTGCTTACATGCACACATTGTGTCACGGCTGCATGGACCGCCTGGTGCGGGTTACAGAAGTGGACATTAGCTCAGGAAACAGACCTGCATGCAGGACAGAAGATTTTGGGAGATGGTAGGTTTCCTTCTGCTTTGAGGCAGCTCAGGTCAGATACCCCAGGTATCAGTCAGATTACCTCAGGGATCACCAAGCTTTAATTCCAGTAAATGCAGCCACAGGCCCCCAGCTCCAATCGGGCCTTTTCTCAGCCTCACAGTCCAGGGTCCTATGACAGCAGTGTTACACAGAGGCATCTGAAGAGGGAGGCATGTCATCTGCCCTCGTTCCTACCTAAGTAACTGTTAGCAGGAACAGGAACTAGACTTTCATCATGGTCAGTCTCTCCACCAACTTCATAAGGCCCATCTTCAAAGATGTTCATGTCAAAAAAAGTGTTATTCTTTTGCTCTACGCGAACAATCCCTAAAAGAGTGAAATGGTAAAAAAGAAAAAAAAAAAATGAAGATGAAACAAAATAAAATGGATGGTTCTAATAAACATTCCTGATGTTATCATTAAGTTCAGAAAGAACAGTTTGGAGGAACAAAAGGCAGAAGATGACTTTTGAGGTTATTAAAGTTAAATAACCCTGTTTGTGTAGATTTTTACCAAATAAAATTGTTCCAGTAATAAAAAAATGTCCATATGTTTTCATGAATTATCTTTATAATGCCATGAAAATGGAATTATAGATGGAAAATGGAATGTTTAATTAACTAAACCTACAGAAAACTCTTTAATTATATGAACCTGATATATTTTACATTTTCTATAATCCTAAATCAATTTACCTTCTTTACTATAGTGTGAAAGCAAGATTAGTATTTTGATATTTTCTTCCAATCATTTTAACCAGAGATTTTAAATCTTCAAAAAATTTTCAGGCCTAATCATTGAAAAGAGATCTCACATAGTAAGTCCACTACATGATTTTTTTAAATGGTAACATTTTAAATCAGCATTTACAAAGCAGGCAAGATATATTTCCTAGAAATTAAAACATACATAATTGGTGGGTGTTTTTATTTTGTTTTACTATGTATGGCATCTCTTGCTAAAATAAAACGATTTCTAAATTCAGTGTGTTATTAGGTCAAGATAACCCAACAAACGCTGCTATGTGGAAGATTCAGCTGAGGGTGGGTAGCCTAAGGAAGTTATTTCCAAAGATTGCTATCAATGACATATCCAGGAAAGTGTTCAAGGACCATTCCTAACAGAAATCAAAACTCGGAAATTTTTGAATGAACAATGAAAAATTTTCCCAAGATTTTTCTGACTATAGAAAATGTTAGAACATAGGATTTATTATAATAAATTTCTCCCCCAAAAATCTTATTTCTGAATCAGATGTATTTCTCTTCACCATGAATTAGAATCAGGTAACTTGTCCTTTCTAATAGAATGGTTTTCTACACCTGCTTAATTTCTTTAGAAGTTGAACTTTACCATGTTCCTCCAGGCAAAAAATGGGATGTCACACCCTTCACCTACATCTCGAGATTATTTAAACAATACCATTCAACATTTCCACAAGTTATCTGCGATCATCTCAAAATTTCCTAATTTCTCATCTGTCTTTCTAACTACCCTACTTTATTAGTAAACCATTGCCCAAGTAATACATAACTAAAGAAATGTCTGTATCAATACAATATTATTTGTATACAACACCACTCAATTCTTCTCAGTTTTCAGATCCCTATGTTAAAATTAAAACTTTCAATTTCATGAGACAAGCAAATACAAAACAGCAAAAACTAATGCTAACTGTATTTTTACAAAAGGAAGTTAATTATATGAATGTAAATTGCTGGCAGAAGGGAAAAAATCTTAGAATATACATTTTGATGATTGTTTTTAAAAATCAGAATTAAGATATTTCAATAATCCTACTCTACTTCTATAATATAAAAATGCCTTATGATACATTCTGTTTTAATTTAAAATGTACTAAATCATGGTGCATAGGCAGAAATTATGCAGTCATTCTAATCTCCATTTCTATAAATAGACGGCATACCTTTCCAGTTATAAGTGCCTGGGGCTCCAAATGCAATGTAATGGAAGTCTTTAGTAAAAGTAGCTGCTACACCTTGCTGGCAAGAACCAAATTTTTCATGACCTCTCAATCGGCCATCACAAAAACTCCAGTCTCCTCCATCCATATCATCTTCAATCCTGAGATTCTGACTTAGGACGTAGCACCTTCCAAAGATGTCTCGGGATTCCTGCTTTGTATTAACATGTTGTCTTTTTTCATATCGATGAGCACACGTCTGCAAGCAGATGAATAAAGTAGCCCACATGTGTTGGCAAACCTGAAGTTTTTCATTACAAACCAATGAAATTGTCTACAATCAAGAGGTTAATTCTAAATGGGGTGCTAAATGTGTCCTCATCCTGAGACCAGATCAGAAAACCAGCAAATCTTCCCCAACCTTCAAGGAGGAGGCCATTATCTAGCACAGGACTTCTGTCTTATCGTCACCCAGAGAATAATGCTGCAATCCAAATATTGAAGGCCAACCTGTAATCCCCTGGAGAAGGAAATGGTAACCCATTCCAGTATTCTTGCCTGGGAAATGCCATGGACAGAGAAGCCTGGTGGGCTACAGTCCATGCGATCGCAAAGAGTAGGATATGAGTTGGTGGGACTTCACAGGTGGCGCTGGTGGTAAAGAACCTGCCTGCCAATGCAGGAAACAAAAGAGACCCAGGTTTGATGCCTAGGTCAGGAGGATTCCCTGGAGGGCATGGCAACCCACTCTAGTATCCTTGCCTGGAGAATCCGATGGACAGAGGAACCTGGCGGGCTACAGTTCACAGGGTCTCATACAATTGAAGCAACTTAGCACACCAGTGGAGAAGGCAATGGCACCCAACTCTAGTACTTCTGCCTGGAAAATCCCATGAATGGAGGAGCCTGGTGGGCTGCAGTCCATGGGGTCGCTAAGAGTTGGACACGACTGAGCGACTTCACTTTCACTTTTCCCTTTCATGAACTGGAGAAGGAAATGGCAGCCCACTCCAGTGTTCTTGCCTGGAGAATCCCAGGGATGGGGGAGCCCGGTGAGCTGCCGTCTATGGGGTCGCATAGAGTCGGACACGACTAAAGTGACTTAGCAGCAATAGCAGCACACAAGCACACACACATGACTCAGTGTTTAAACAACAACAATCTGCAATTCACAGGCAATTTATTTGTAAATTCACCTGTCACGTAAACAATGGGAAACACCTTATTTCATCTTCTCAATTTAATTGGCTTTTAGTGGCTACATATCAGTATGCTCATGAAAAGAAGGAACATGTTCCACAGGAGAGAAATCATGAACATATTTTCACAGGAATTGGGCTAAAACAAAGGCATTTTCCTTTTATCCATACTATTTCCTCATAATCAATCCTATCTTAACTTATCCTTTAATCTCTGAGATTAAGTTTATTTTAAAAGGCAGAGAGAAACCTTTTAAAAAGGCAGAGAAAAATCATACTGCCAGGAGAAACTAAATAAGCTCTAATTTTCACATATGGGTATTCATGGCCACTCTCCATGTAACATAGGCTAAAAATATAATGCCCAGTTAATATCCTATAATGCATCTCCTTAGATGTAAAAATTCAATACTTGGTAAAATTCTCATTCTTCTCAAAATTCTACATAAATTTGTTACAGCAACCAGATTTTGAAAGAGATAGAAAGATCATCGTGATCCAGTCTGGCACCTCCAAGGCCACCTAACACATTCCATTGAACAACCCTTTTTTCTCGGCTACCACTTCTATCTGAAGTAGCTCAGAAAATAAAGAGTTTAAAATGATCTGATCGTTACTTTGCATGACCATTCCCATATTTTTGTAACTCATCTATAATAGCTGCATAGTTCCTAGGACAAAAACCATGTAAGGTTTTGCTTTGCTCTTTTAAGACCACCTAAAGTTGTAGGGACATCCAGTAAAGGCTTTTAAGTAAGTTTTTTGGATCTAAACGTTCTAAGGAAAAGCAGCTTGTAGGGTTGTTTCAAAGTAAATCAGGAATCACAGAAAAAGTAATGGTTTGATTTCCCCTTGACATCAATTCCTGCTGTACAGCAGTCGGTTTTCTAGAATGTACACTCTAGGCAGGCGGAAGCTGTCTGCTCTGTTCACTGCTGTAAGCCCACCACTAGCACGCAACAGGTACTCAGCGCGGAATGGACACATCTCTATACCTACCACAACTTTGCCGCCTGGACCCTGGCTTTGGACAGTGACTCCCATCCACTGATCTTCCTTGCTTTCCGATGAAGGGTCAGCTGCAGAGAAAGCAGCATAGGTCACTCACACACACACACACACAGCTAGGACTTCAAAGCTACGGCCATGAACCAATAAACGAGGAAAAACGTAAGAAACAGCTTCTAAACTGCCTTGACTCCAAGTCTAACTACTTAGTAAGTGCAGTTACTCAAACCATAAAAATTACTTTCCATCTTTAGAAGGCGGGTGAGTGGTTATTGGTATGAATGTTTCACCAAATTCTTTACATAAAATATGTAATTCTACCTGGTGGCCTTTTACCTTCTCTGACACCCAGAGTCCCAAGTACAGAAATGACCATCCAAACTAACATAAAGGAAGTTACTTCTTTACAAACCCTCAAATTTGTTACATAATAGCATGAACTTTGCTTTCCTTTACTGGAGATGGGAAAACAAGGCCTCAGATCCACTTTCTATCTTTCTATTGATGAAAAAAGTAAAGTCATATATTTTCTTTTACCTCCTCCTTCCAAAAAGGAGAGAGGGAAACCAAAAATCTCACCGTGTGTTCTTCAGTATCAATTTGAGCCTACTGTATAACCCTACATCCAAAATTCTGCCTTCCTTAATGAGAAGGCAGGCATGATTTTCAATTTTGAATCATTACGAAAATGAAAATTAAACAACTTTAGGTAGGCAGAAGGAAAAATGCCAAAATGTTAAATAAATTGGGATTATCTCTATAGTATCGGTGGGTTTGGGTTTTTTTTTTATTATAGTTCAATGTCATTTACAGATTTCTCACAATTAACATACATTATTTTCCAATCAGTTAAAAAAAAAAAAAAGTTGTTGCTAAAAAGATTTAAAAAAAAAAAAAAGAGAAGAACATAAACATGAAGCTGAAAATCTGTGTTGACCAAGAATGGCAAATTAGGTTTGGTTGCAGCTTCTCAGGACATAATTGCTTCTGCCTACCACAGTCTATACAAAACAAGCCTCTATCTGAGATAGTAGGGAAAAATTTATTCATGTTGTCCAACTCTCATTTTACAGAGACCTTATATTTAACAGTCTTTCTCCCTAATATTTTAACAGCAAATGACAAGTTTTGGCTGCTGAGTACAGGATACACATTCAATTTTCTGAACAATTTTTCAACAGTCTCCTGTAGAACCTCAACACATCACTAGGTGGCAACATCAATACACCATACCAGTTTGGAGACCAGGGTTGGGGAGACAGCAAAAACAGTGCAGCCAATGTGACTTAAAAAGTAAATGTTCTTTCTCAGCATAAGCAAGAAACAGTCAAGGCCCATGCAATTAAGAGAGGCCTTCTCTCCAAGAATAAATGCTTCTTCCCCTCTTCCCTTCCTCTTGGAAAGGGCAATGGGATACAGGTTGAGTTGGCCAAGGGAACACTGAGCAAGTGCAGAAGAACACACCGTCGTTATCAAACTCAATTCGCGTGCATGGCCCCCGGGAGGTGATGTCGCAGCTGTACAAGCCTCCTGTTCGGTTGGCCTTCTGCAGTGGAAGGGCCACTGCACGGGGAGCCCCCACGAGCAATCTGTTGACGAAACAGAGAATTTGGAGATTTGAGCTGAATATGCATTTAACATTTAGAGTCAGAGCCAAGAGATACCGGAATTATTCTCTGTCAAAAAGTCACCTAATTCTCTGCCAGTTTAGGTGGTGAGGGAGAACAAAGGCAGAGCCCTGTGACACACAAAGACGCAGGTGAAGCACAAGAGGAGGGATTGCTGGAACAGGTGAAAGATATGCTGTCTCATAGTATCAGCAGCGCTCTGCTGGGCACGAGTCTGGTGTTTTAGAAGACACTTTCCACAGAGCTTGCGCCCTACACCTAAGCCAAGGACATCACAAGGAACACAGACAAAACAAACACTCCCTCACTGAGGGAGAGAAACGGTCACGTTAACCTGAAATGATAATACATCTGCTTCTAACACTGTGTCTTCTTAGGGTGGGGACACGGGGTTCAAAGGTAATTTTTGAATATGCCCCAGATTTTCAGTTTATATACTGTTTAGTTGATTAAACCAGGTGGCCACTGGACTGAGGTGGGTCTAAGGCTATGGCTATGGAAGCAAACTGGAATCTCAGCCTGTAAATGTCTCAAGGTTACAAAACCAAACCCAAGGGCAACCAATCACAAACAGGCACCTAGGCGGTAAGCCAATCGAATCATTTCCTCGCTTTGCTTCCCTACGCGTCCTTACTTTCTGTGTCTTTCCCTGCTCCTGCTGGTTCGACACTGCCAGGTTTGCACTGATTTCTGCTCAAATAAACTTGTCAAGTTTTTAATATGCCTCAGTGCACCTTTTAACAATATAGATTTGGAACCAAATCTTTGCCCGAGTTACAACTCGACCGAATTTCTGTTTTGTAGCCTTTTTCTGCATCAGTTCTCACTGGCTGGCACTTGGTCATCTTGACCAGCTCCTCTTCTATCATCCAATCAATCTCCACCAAGGATTCAGGGATGGTCTGAGAGTACCTTCTATGCAGTAGGCACCACAGTGTTCCCTCTCCCCTCCCACCTCAGGGTTCTTGCCATCTCCAGTAAGAGAGGCTCCTAAGCTAAACCCACAATCCTTAAAAGCTGACTGCTTCTCAGCCAATGGGATCTTTCAAGACCCACTATCTTTCTGCTGTGTTCTTTTGCTAATGTCTTTTTTCATTCAAGGATAACTGCTTTACAGAATTTTGCTGTTTTCTGTCAAACCTCAACATGAATCAGCCATAGTTATACATCCTCTCCCTGTTGAACCTCCCTCCCATCTCCCGCCCCATCCCACCCCTCTAGGTTGATACAGAGCCCCTATTTGAGTTTCCTGAGCCATTCAGCAAATTCCTGTTGGCTATCTATTTTACATATGGTAATGCAAGTTTCCACGAAACTCTTTCCACACACCTCCCCCTCCTCCTCCTCCCCCCATGTCCGTAAGTCTGTTCTCTATGTGTTTCTCCACTGCTGCCCTGTAAGTAAATTCTTCAGAACCATTTTTCTAGATTCCGTATATATGCCTTAGAATACAATATTTATCTTTCTCTTTGTACTCACTTCACTCTGTATCATAGGTTCTAGGTTCATCCACCTCATCAGAACTGACTCAAATGTGTGGATGCTGATTGCAGCCATGAAATTAAAAGACGCTTACTCCTTGGAAGGAAAGTTATGACCAAACTAGATAGCATATTAAAAAGCAGAGACGTTACTTTGCCAACAAAGGTCCGTCTAGTCAAGGCTATGGTTTTTCCCGTGGTCATGTATGGATGTGAGAGTTGGACTGGGAAGAAAGCTGATCGCCGAAGAATTGATGCTTTTGAACTGTGGTGCTGGAGAAGACTCTTGAGGGTCCCTTGGACTGCAAGGAGATCCAACCAGTCCATTCTAAAGGAGATCAGTCCTGGGTGTTCATTGGAAGGACTGATGCTAAAGCTGAAACTGCAATACTTTGGCCACCTCACGTGAAGAGTTGACTCACTGGAAAAGACTCTGATGCTGGGAAAGGTTGGGGGCGGGAGGAGAAGTGGACAACAGAGAATGAGATGGTTGTATGGCATCACTGACTCGATGGACATGAGTTTGAGTGAACTCTGGGAGTTGGTGATGGACAGGGAGGCCTGGCATGCTGTGATTCATGGGGTCGCAAAGAATTGGACACGACTGAGCGACTGAACTGAACTGCATATTCCATTGTGTATATGTGCCACAATTTCTTTATCCATTCTTCTGTCGATGGGCATCTAGGTTGCTTCCATGTTCTAGCTATTGTAAATAGTGCTGCAACGAACAATGGGATACGTGTGTCTTTTTCAGCCCTGGTTCCCTCAGGGTATATTCCTAGGAGTGGGATTGCTGGGTCATGTGGTGGTTTTATTCCTAGTTTTTTAAGGAATCTCCATACCGTCTTCCACAGTGACTACATCAATTTACATTCCCACCAACAGTGCAAGAGCAGTTTCCTTTTCTCCACACCCTCAGCATTTAGACTTATTGATGATGACCATTCTGACAAGTGTGAGGTGATATCTCACTGTGGTTTTTTTGCATTTGCATTTCTCTAGTAAAGACCAATGCTGAGCATCTTTTCATGTGTTTACCAGCCACCTGTATGTCTTCTTTGTAGAAATGTCTGTCTAGGTGTTTGGGTTGCGAACATCTTTTCATCACCATCAGTTTTACAGTCTTTGGGGTCTGGCTAACTAACTGACAACAAGGAAAAGAAACAAAGAGAAAAGCACATGCACCGGACACTGGACAGAGAGAAACAGAGCTGAAAGAGCAACCAGGCTAGAGCTGGGAAAATCGGCTGGGAACACAAATATAAACCAACAGCCAACCCCCCCAAAACAGAAAAGCCAATCCTGGCCTTCAAGAAACTCATAACTCTCAGATGCAAATAACAAAAACTAAGACAAATAACAATACCACCCTCTCCCAGCTCAACGATAGGCCTTATTGCTTTTGTCCTTGCCATGATCCCAGTAAAGGGTTTAACATATTTTCTTTCAAAGCAATGCAGTGCAGTGGAATAAAAATGCACTGAGAAAACAGAGAGGGGTGCCAGACTCTGCCAGGGAGAGCCAGTGAAGCAGACCTTACAGAACACTGGCGGACTCACTCACGTGTGAACACAGAGCCCTAGCACCATCCTTCCCCCTAGACCCTCGGAGGGCGGCACCATCGGCCTCTACCTCCAATCCGTCCAACATTTACAGGACGAAGTAGCACACTCCAAGGTACAGAACTGGAACAAAGCCCGGGCAGGACTTCTGGGCAGAGCAAGGTCAAGGGCTGTTATCGCACACTTATTTCATTAACATCATCGTAGCTTCATCCCAGGGGTTCTGACAAAGAGCTGCAAGGTGAACTAACCCAGACCCTGTGAGTGAACAAGTCCAATGACTCAGCAAGGGTGAAGACGGAGCCCTGTCCAGGTACTGGGAGGGACAGGCAAACAGCCGGGGTCAGAAGCACAGGATGTGGGCACCGGAAGCACTAGCCCTCTAACTCTACAGATGGGCAGACAGAGGCTCTGGGGAGGAGGGGAAGTACTCTGCCCCTAAGGTCTCAGAGGCAGCTGAGAGGAAAAAAACCACTTTGGAGTAGTTTTCTCCACTCCTTTAAATTGCTTCCTAGGAAATAAAACCCAGCATTTTTCAGGTGTTTACAGTCTAGCTGGAAGGGCAAAACCTACACAAGTGAAACATTGAAACAAGACCGGTTTCCTTTACTGACAGATTTAAGACCAATTCAGAAAGGGTGAGGGAAGGCAGAGCAGTTTTGCAGCTGGGTGGGGTGAAGGTTGGGAGGAGATTTCCTATAAAGGTAAGGATGACTCCAAGGGAAAGGCGTAAAGGGCAGGCCAGGAGTTCCAAGGTTATTACACTGTATCTTCTCTGACCACTTCCTCTCCTCATCCCCGCCCAAGGAGCCTAGCAAACTACCCCAAAGGCAGGTACTGGGCTTGTTATTTCCTGTTGACCGTCCTTGCTCATCCTTCATTTATTCATTCCACAAACATTTAAGAGCCTCCTCGGATGAGTAAGAATCGCCCCCTCTCCCTGCCCAACCCTGGCCCTGCGGAAGCCAGATCCATTATCTTTAAATTGCAGGGAGGTAGAAGCCATGCCAGGGTGGGGCAGAGTGCTGTGCCCGGTCCAGAGGGCACTAAATCTGCCCCAAGGAAGTGTCACCTAGAGATGTCAGGAGCTGGAGGGGGCCCGGTGAGGGGCACAGCACGTGCAAAGGCTGACAGGGAAGGAGCCAGAGTTAATGGAGGCGTAAGAATCAGCGATGTAACAAGAAGGGGTTTGGGGATGGGCAACCTGGTCTGTGGAGCTCCAGGTTCTGGTGTCAAGGGGCACAGAGGCGCACCTGCCGAGCAGGCTGGCTTCCGCCAGCCCTTTAGCCCAACAGGTGCTTCCGTGTTTCCTGTTGTTGACAATGCTGTGGAGATTGTTGCATTTACATAGACAATCCTTCAGATCAAGCCGCTCCCTCCAGCTCGCTCCCTCCAGCTCTTTCCAGCCACAACCACTCCCCGGCCCCGCCCCCCAGCTACCTGGGAGGACTTCTGCCTCTAGGGTACCTGCAGTGCCAGTTTCCCTGACCCTCTAACACACATGCATGACAGACTGGCCCTTCAACTCCAGTTTGCTGGCTGGTTATAGGAGCTCTGGCAACAAAAATTTCCCCTGTGCTATAAATGCCAAGCTCCTACAGAAGATTTTGGGGTGGGGGGACAACACAGAAGGAAGAACTTGACAAAAAGAGAGAAAAGTACCTCTGGCAAACAGTGTTAGCTGTCACACTGCCTCCTGTGTTCCCAGCCCTGTCCCTTCTCCCAGGTCCCTGCTCTAACTGCACCCCATTCCATGAAACCCACACTTACAGGAAAATCAGGAAAACAATGGGGAGGGCAGGTAGAGCTGTCAGATAATATCAGAGTCATAGAAAAGGTAAGGAAGCACTTCGATGGAAGAACCCGGTACCACCCCCCGCCATCCCCTCCTCCCCCCGCATCAAAGTCAACAACTGACAGGTGTCTTAATCCTCAAGGTAAAGTTGCCCTCAGTTGTTCAGGAACTAAGCAAATTCTGATTTCTGCTTAGAACCAGTCTTCATCACAAAAGATCACAACCCATTTGCTAAGGCTATGCCTGGCAAGGACAAAGAAATGAAAACAGTGCTGTATGTATCCAGTCAATGACACTGGCCTGGTGTGTCATCTACTTCCTAATTAAGTCTTTTAGGACCTGGGCACTGGCCTAAGCCAATCGGAACCAGCCAGCTCCTGGGACAGCACAGCAAGTGCAGCTCTAGGAGGGGCAGCCTGAATCTGGGGGGAAGACTCGGGCCACATCCAAATCCACTTTCTGCTCAAATCCTACATTTTTGCCCCCATGAAGCTGGTTTTAGTGAGCAGCAGGCAGTCTGGGCACTGCCTGGATGCCCACAGCAACTCCTAGGACCCAGGCAGCAGCTGCCAGGCAGTTCGTTTTCCTTTAAGCAGCAGCAGCAGCAATAGCTGCTCTTCTTACTGACCCACCCAGGATGAGTAGAAGAATTCAGAAGAACAGTACGAACTCACATTCAGAGTGACAGGGATCAAGGGACCTAAAAGTTACAACCTTCAAAGGGAAATGGTGGAAATTAACAGAACAGGGTCCAAGAAACCTATTCCCTTATCAGGTCAAAAGAAAAACCATAATCAGGGAAGGGCAAGAGTCTGAGTTTGAACTTAGATTGTTTTAGACACCAAAATGAACAAGAAAAATTACTTCCCAAATTGCTTTCCACAGGGCCAGAGGACGATCACCTCCACTGTTTTCAAGCTGTACTGACATAAAAACTGCCTTGGGGTTCTAACATGTTGGAAACCTACCTATAAGACACAAAACGTGCAAAACCACATCATCTTTAAGGATGAGAAATAAAATTTGAAATAGTGAAATACGATGTCAAACTCACAACTGTGGCAGTAACATAAATTCAGGTCTTTGGAGTCTAGATCAAAATTCTTGGCACAAAGATTCAGGACCCTATCAGGCTATTTAATCACAAAGTTATTTCAAACTTCAAATAAGCCTTACTCCTGTTTCCTTTAGTCAAGTTCTCTCCCAAATAGAGTCGGTATACTTTTGCATAACTATTAATACAGCAACCAAAAGTTCTAAACACTGGGGTACTTTTAAAACTCTAAGGACAATAGCAGCTTTGCTTCATTGTTTTTGGCACTAATTCATTTCCTCAAGGATTAAAGATTCTGTCTCTAGCTATGCAACTTTGTCCCAGGAAATGTGAAATATTGCTTCATTAGAACAAGGACACTATTATTGCTTAACTTAAAATACAGCCTTCTTAGTTTGTCCAAATTAAGCCTTAAATTAGAAGATGACATTAATAATTCAACTGTCACCTCTACATTTAGCCCATCTTTGAGTTCAGTCCTTAATTTTTAACAGTAATAAAGACAAATGGCAAACAATAAAATTGAAAGAATTTATAGGAGAGCAACAGATTCCACATTCATCCCAAGACCGCACACTCTGGGCAAACTCCTTTTTTAAAAATTCTGGATTTACTACTGTGTAACTCTAGATATTATGCTGATACATTTATTTCTCAACTTACTGGCTTTAGGCAATTAACTGTTGATGCCACAATAGGAAAAAGAGAGAGCTTAAACTACCAGCTACTTTCCCTCCTATGTTTAATAACTATATCATTTTAGTTCTTCTATTATCTTATTATCCCCTCTATTTGCCACATAAATTATACTTTTTATTATCTTCATCCAGAGAATCCCTGATAGGTCTTTTTGTTCTGTTCTGTTCAGTCACTCAGTCGTGTCCGACTCTTTGCGACCCCGTGGACTGTAGCCTACCAGGCTTCTCCGTCCATGGGATAGGTCTTTTTAGGACCTCAAATATTGTTATTAACAGAAGACATAATTTCATGCACAAGGATTCTGTAGTCACTCTGTATCACACAAACTTCTACATGCTAGAATTTTTCATGTGGAGAACACGTGATTAGAGAATTTGATGGACTCAGCTTTTTATAACTGGTTGCTTGTATTACACTAGACAATTCCTTTCTACTATAACAGTAATTGAGTACAACAGGACTACCGTATATGAAATAGTCATATGAAAAATTTTCAGAATTTTTTTAGGTTTATACTTCAAAATTTAGATAAAGGATATAAGGTCTCTCTTCTAGTGTCCAAATTTTTTCTTGATAAACTTACTATTTTATTTTCAAAGTATCTCAATTGTTTAATAAAATGGAAATAAACTAAGACTGTTTTTTTTTTAAATTCCTAAATAGTTGCTGACTTTATAAGAAATGTTTAATATTCAGTTCAGTTCAGTCACTCAGTCGTGTCCGACTCTTTGCGACCCCATGAATCACAGCACGCCAGGCCTCCCTGTCCATCACCAACTCCCAGAGTTCACTCAAACTCACGTCCATCGAGTCGGTGATGCCATCCAGCCATCTCACTCTCTGTTGTCCCCTTCTCTTCCCGCCCCCAATCCTTCCCAGTATCAGAATCTTTTCCAGTGAGTCAACTCTTCGCATGAGGTGGCCAAAGTATTGGAGTTGTAGCTTTAGCATCAGTCCTTCCAGTGAACACCCAGGACTGATCTCCTTTAGAATGGACTGGTTGGATCTCCTTGCAATCCAAGGGACTCTCAAGAGTCTTCTCCAGCACCACAGTTCAAAAGCATCAATTCTTCGGCGATCAGCTTTCTTCACAGTCCAACTCTCACATCCGTACATGACCACAGGAAAAACCATAGCCTTGACTACTTTGTTGGCAAAGTAATGTTTCTGCTTTTTAATATACTATCTAGGTTGGTCGTAACTTTCCTTCCAAGGAGCAAGCGTCTTTTAATTTCATGGCTGCAATCAGCATCCACAGTGATTTTGGAGCCCCAAAAAATAAAGTCTGACACTGTTTCCACTGTTTCCCCATCTATTTCCCATGAAGTGATGGGACCAGATGCCATGATCTTACGTTTTAAGTAATATATTTTAACTTTTGTTTTCCCTTCATCAACTTTTGACAAAAATTTTTCCATTCCCCAGTTATGAATACGGTGCTAACAGCACCATTTCCCCAACTTTCCTCTTGGTTTCTCTAAATCCTATTTTTACACTACTATCAGAACCATTACCAGTTACATTTTGTGTTGTAACCACAGTTTGGTCACCCGTTCTTTCATATAACCAGGTAAATGTTATTCAGTGCTGAACCAAACAGTGTTGAAATTACTCTCTATTAGCACTATTAGAAGCTCTTGGGGATGTCCCTGGTGGTCCGGTGGATAAGACTCCACAACTACTGAACCTATGCCCTAGAACACACACAAGCAGAGAAGCCTGTGTTGCGGCAACAAAGTGCCTGCGCAGCCAAAATAAAATTTGAGAAAAGCCCTTGGCCTCCAAGGGTGTTGTTCCTAGCATCAAGGTCAAACAGACTTGCTTTCCTTACATTCTATCAATTGTTTGGTATGCCTGATATTTGGACTACGACTTTTGCTTTTCTTGACGTTCTCATCACCTTTATTTCCCCCTTCCGTTGTTTGCTTTCATTCCAACCTCTATGGTTTCTAAGCGCCCAGTCATACCTTGGGTGAAGTCAGGAGCTTGTCTTTGCTCAGATGTCCTCCTCAGGGCCCTTGGAGCTCCTGAATGTTCTTCTAAGAGCAAGGTCTGAGTCATCTCTGGCTGTTATACAGGGTCATCCTAGCCCTTCCTTTCACTGCCCTCTCAAGTTGGTCTCCTTTGACCGAGGATCTCATGTTTTCCTCTTATTTGATTTTCTTAAATGTTATCCTAAAGAACAGTACATGATAGGTAAACTGAGTCCTTGCATATTCAGAAATGTTATTTTGCTCTGCTCTTGACTGAGAGCTTGGGTGTAGGATCTAGGTTGGACAACACATTCTTCAGAACATTGACATTACTGCTCTAATTTATTCTAGAATCCAGTGTTGTCCATGAAAATGCTGACGTTAAGTCCTATTTTCATTTCTTAAAGGCGACTTTTAGGCTCTGCATTTAGCCCAGGCCTTCTGAACAGCACAACAGCACCTATGTGTGAACCATCACTCACTCACTGTGTGCTGTGTGGCTTCTTTCAATCTAGAGAGCTAGGACATCACGTTCCAGAGAACTCTCACGGTGCATCCATCATGTCACTCATTCCATTTTCTATTCTTTCTGGAACCTCTGTTAGCTAGTCAGGTGTTGGATCTCCTGGATTAATCTTTACCTTTTCCTTCCCTCTTTATAGTTCTGAGATTTGACTTAAATTTTCTAGTATTTCTAATTTTTAAGTTTCAGCAATTAAATCTGTAGTGTTCAAAAGCTCTTTGATGGATTGTGCCTTTCACCTAACTATGCACCCTATTCTTATTTTGTGAATTAACATATCCTCAAAATTCTAAACATTTTACCTAGAAGGGTTTTTCCCCCTCTGTTCTTTCTGCTTCTGGATTTTCTTCCAATTTTCCTTCTGGTTTACTTCAGGCATTCCCTTTTATGCTGCCAGCTCTCATCACATGTCTGATAATCCTTGTTTCCCTTGCTCTGCTCTTGTCTAAAAAAGGTCCATTTTTGGCTCCGTCTCACCTCGATCAGGAATTCTGGAAGGGAGTTCTGGGTGGGGCCTGCTGACAGAGGAGTCACTTTAGGTTGAGTGCGCAGGGAGCCGCCGTCATGACTGAAAACCCGTCTTCAATGCTAGAGGTGTGCTAAGTCGCTTAAGTCGCGTCCGGCTCTTTGCAGCCCTATGGACTGTAGCCTGCTAGGCTCCTCTGTTCATGGGATTCTCCAAGCAAGAGTACTGGAGTGGGTTGCCATGCCCTCCTTCACAGGGTCTTCCCAACCCAGGGATGGAACACGTGTCTCCTGCATTGGCAGGCAAGTTTCTTTACCACTAATGCCACCTGGGAAGCCCCAGTGCCAGAGGAAGAAGGCTGAATTCCCAGGGTGCCAGCATTCACACTAAGGAAACCGAGCTTTCCCTAGCTGTTTTTCAAATACCATAACTGCGTTAAGATACAAGAATCCATTCTTATCTCTGAGATGCAATCATTTAACCTTTGTAAAACATGCACCTGTCAACATTTCCATCCCCTTCCCCCTCAAAAAAAGTAGTATGTTTTGCCTCGTTTTGTTTTGCCAGAGTGGTAACTGCCAGCATTCTATACTCAAGAGAGACGGGAATGAAGGTGTTACCTGGCACCTGTGGTCCAGCCTTCAGACCTTCAACTCCAGATGCACCCCTCACTCCCAGTCCCTGCCACACCCGCAGGGTCTCAGGGTGGGCACAGGGCAGTCCCTGCAGGATACACTCCTGAGTGTGGCTCCCCGCCTTGTGAAGTCATGTCAGATCCCAATCTGCTTTCTGCCTTTAGTAATAATCTCTCAGCCATCACGGAGCCTTGAGGAGCCTGCGGGGGAACCTGTACACTAGTCAGCCATCTGAAGCCATAAATCAAAATCCAATCATTTTTGAAGGAATCTGAAGGAATCAGATTTTTCACCCAGCCTAGATTCCTTGCAGTTAGAAAATGAATGTCCTTCTCCCAGCTGTTACCACACCATCTCTATTATAACCACCACCCCTCAAATACCACGGGTGCCTCATAAGACTCCATGCATGGGGGAAAAAAATCCTTTTTTAACCTATTTGTATATTTATGCCTTTATGAATCTAGACGAAACAGTCCATTGACATTTGATCATTTATACAAAGGTTTTGAATAATATTTTAACATTCATCCAATAGTTTTATTTCATGAAGCAATTAATTGTATTCAAATTCCAAAAGCTGCTTTGACATTACTTTCTGAAGGCAATGTCTAACCCAGTTTTTTCAAAGCATTTCTAGGACATTTTAAAGTTTATAACCACATCCAAGACTTGCAATTATGGTGTCAAATCCTGAAAATTATTACTAAATGTGAGCTAAATTTCTTAGCCTTTTGAAATCAACATATTTTACTTAAATATTTTTTAAAAAATTTAACTGCTATCAGCATCCACAATTATAACTGATTGAGGTCCCTTTAGGCTACTGTGTTTACGGCAAACAAAACTTTGTTGCTCAAGTAAAGTAATCAAGAGGGCAGCTCTCATAAGAGAACTATTTTATAAGGGCTCAAATATAAGGTGGCATAATTTGGGGATCAAAAATAGATTTTGCCTTATACTTAAGGATATACAGAAAACAGCTCTAAAACCCCCAAGCTGGAGAGCTCTCTGTGGTTGGCAGGCATCTTACAAAAGGCCCCAGGTCATAACTTCTCCTCCTCTGAAAGGTCTAGGCCCTTCCACACAAAGGCCACATTGTAGTGAGTCATTTTTGGTCCGAGAGTCCACAAAGTGGTTAAAGCTTCCTGCCCTTAGTGGGGCTGACCAGGGTGCAGGTTTCTCCAGTTCACGCCTGACTCACACCTGGGGACCTGGGCCCCCTTTTATCCTCAAAAATGTCCCAGTTTGGTAGAAAATTATACAGTCCTCCCAGCCTCAGATACAAGGAGAGCAATGTAACCTGACTGATGTAACAGCCTGAATTTAATTATGCCATCCCTGACAGTCTGCAAGGAGATCCAACCAGTTCATTCTAAAGGAGATCAATCCTGGGTGTTCATTGGAGGGACTGATGCTAAAGCTGAAACTCCAATACTTTGGCCACCTCATGCGAAGAGTTGACTCACTGGAAAAGTCTCTGATGCTGAGAAAGATTGGGGGCGGGAGGAGAAGGGGACGACAGAGAATGAGATGGCTGATTGGCATCACCGACTCGATGGACATGAGTTTGAGTGAACTCCGGGAGTTGGTGATGGACAGGGAGGCCTGGCGTGCTGTGATTCATGGGGTCGCAAAGAGTCGGACATGACTGAGCAACTGAACTGAACTGACAGTCTAACTTGTGGCTGGGTTTGGCCACAGTCACACAGGTACCGGGGAGTTTATTTTGGCCTGGGAGGCCCTACAGTCAATCTCCACATGACCAGGCTACCGGAGAACAGCTTGTCTGGTCACCAAAGCTCCACTGGCCTTCTGAGAGCCCTTCAATCTCCAGGTGTCCACCAACAGAAGCACTGTCCCTCCTCTGCCAAGGACCAGTGATAAACAGGGAATGTCCACACCCCATTCATCACCCCAGACACATCAGCAAACCTGGTAACCTGCCCAGACTGCTAGAGTTTCATCCGTTCCTCCCCTCCTTCCTTCTCCACCAGGTGAAGAGAACAGGAAGCACTGAGTCTTCCTCGTGCTTTAATCTAAACTCTGCCCCTGAAACAAATTCCTTCAGAGGAAGAGAGGGCCTGCTTCTCTCTCTTTTGGAATCAATCAATCAGTCTCAACTAGAGAATCAGTCAATCATCAGACTAACCCCCTTGTTAGGCTTTCCAAACAAAGAGCATATCATATATGTTATTAAAGTCATAAAACAAACTTATTTTTTTGATGACTGGTTATTTGGAGATCTAAAAATAAACGCGAGAACTCTGCTCACAAGAATTGATATCCAGCAGCAGTGAGCTGTGCACTAGCAAATATTATTGTATTAAACATGTACAGTCACTTCCAAACAACCTGAAAACTAAGTATGTTGGCTAAAACTCTAGCCTTTCAAGAAGTAGTCAAATATGAAACAAACTGACTTCCAGGAAAGTCACTGCTATTCACAACCATGGAGTAGTGACCCTCTGCCTGGCTGAGTGTCTGGACACAAAGTCTCTGCCCTCACATAGGTCAGGGGCATAAGGCACCGAGAATGCATCTCCATGAGGGCACAAATCTTGCTCCTGGAGCAGGTGCTGGCACATGGGGATGCACAGGTATTCACTGAAGAATGACCGCAGCCCAACCCCCTCGGCGGGATGTGTAAGAGCCACTCTCCACTGCCCTGAACGGCAAAGAAAGTATCAGAGGTCATTACTACTAAGTGACCTGGCAGCAACAGCCATCTACAACAAGACCGTGAGTTGAGGTGTGTTAGCTTTCTGTGGCTGCTATAACAAGTTACCACCAAATTAAGTGGCTTGAAACAGATTTCTTACCTTACAGTTCCCGTAGTTCAGGAGTCTAGAATGGGTCTCATTGGACTTAAAAAAAAAAAAAAAAATCAAGGTGTTGACAACTCCTTTCTGAAGATTAGGTTTCCTTGCCCCGCCAGCTTCTAAGGTTGCCTGTACTCCTTGGCTTGCAGCTCCTTCTTCCATCTGAGAGGTTAGCAGCAAAGCACCTTCAGATCCCTTTCTTGCCTCCCTCTTCCACATCTGTAAGGATCCCTGTGATCACAATGGGCCCGCCTGGATAATCCAGAACAATCTCGCTAATCTTAACTCAGCTGCAACTTTAATACCCCTTTGCCACTTAACACAGTCAGAGGTTATGGGCGGGGGGGTGGGGGTGGGGCGGTGTTGATGACAGAGACTCCGAAGGCATTATTCTGCCTATCAGAGCAGGAAGTCTAAACAGCCTCTTTCATACTGAATTGTACACAGACTTGAATTTGAATTTGGAACAGCATACTAAAATGCTTCTGCTGAGGCTAAGTCTATGTGAAGAGCACACTCAGGGGTTACCTTCTCCCTCACTTTTGACCCTTTTACACTAGGCTTCTTTCAAACCTCTCAACGACCACGCCGTCCTGGCTCAGCATGCTCCTCTTCTCCCCTGGAATCCTCCTACTCGCCTCTTCAGGTCTCTGCTTAAAAACCTCACTGCACCTTCCAGCCTGGGTCAGGTCCCACCTCTTGGAAGTCTTCACTTACTTGCCCTCCACAGCACGACCATGTCAGCGATCCTAACGTGAGAGGCGTACCAACCACCTGCCTCACCAGAAGGTCAGCCCCATGGGGCCAGTGGCACGTCTGCTCAGCTCACTGCTGGGCCCCCCAGTTTCCAGCTTAGGGCACAGCGCTTAAAGGACACTCAACAAGTATTTCTAATGAACCAAGTTCATCATAGTAATATACGCAAAAGCAAAGTTCACTTTTAATAATTTCAACACAGCAGATTTAAACTAAACTGAGAACCCCACCACTGTTTCTATAAGTGACCCTGTGAAAGCAGAGGAAAATGGGGAAATAGCACTGCCAGTCATCACCACACACCCCCACACCCCTTGGCCTAATTCCAGCAAGTCAGATATTCCTAGAGGGCTCAAACTGGTTTTCAAAAAAAGTCTGTATTTTGTTTTGTACAGTGATGTCTAAACTGTATGTCTCAGCTAGAATTATAATGCAAAATGTACCATGGTTTTAAAACAGTTTTGCCAACAAATCTGAATAAATGATGGTGAAATGCAGGCAGCCGGTTTGAGCACACGACCTTTCAATCATCCAACTGTCCGTTTTCAGGAAATATCTCCACGCTCCCACTTCAGGACCACTCTGCCAACTATGCACCTCTCTGCCTCAGTTGGACCTATTGGGAGACATCAGTGGTTCCAATTTCCAGGATTCCTACCGATGAACACATTCCCAGGAGACTCAAAGGAAACTAGTCTCCCCTGTGGAATGCTCAGCAACACCTTACATAGCTCTGGGCCTCTGTGGCCCACACTGCATCTGGGAACCAAAAGAGGGGCTGGGGGGTTTCAGAGGTAGCTTTATACCCATGCTCTTACCCAGGACTCAGCTGCAACAACACACACCAAGATGAGCCCATTAGGTGGGTTAGGAGAGAAAGCCTTAGAAACATCACTTATCCAATGAAGCTTGAATTTTGCTCCTGGTTTTAAACACACAGAATCTATAGCCCTAGCGTTTGTGAATGCCTTTACCTGACCCACTTTGGATTCTCAGCAGGGCTACTTACAGATAAGAAAATACAGAGCTGCCCTGTTCCTATACTGGGAGCCACCACATGCCTCTAGTCCTGTGACGCCGCTACTGTGTTACCACATCACTTCCCCTCCACGCCCCACCGAGACTCCAACCAGACCGACCACCGGACAGCGTCCTTTCCCCCAGGCTCTTTGCTCATGCTTCCACACGGTGCCCATGCTGCCCACCCCCTGCAGAACATCTGCCCCGTCCCCAACTCCTCCCCGCACCTCCACTCGACTCCAGCATCATCTCCATCGCTGAGGTCCAGCCCTCTCTGCCTCCTCAGGGGCTGGTGGCCACACGTGGACCACAGCTGAGCCCTGGTATCCCTTTGGGCAGACCCCCTGCCTGCCAACCCCCACCAGGCCCCGGGTTCCTGGAGGGGCTCACAGATCCCAGCTTGATCTCATCAGAGCTGATTTTAGGGGAACAGGAATCAAGAAGGGTCAAAGAGGACCTGTCCAGGTCCCCTGGTCAATTATGCAGCCTACATTTCAGACCTTAATAGTCAAGACAAGTAATCACCTGGAAAGAGGAACTAGAAGATCAAAGGAAACTGGACAAGGAAACGGACTACATTCCACCTCTTTCTTAATCAAATTCTGAAACCGTATTTCATTCACTGAGAGGAATCCCCAGAATATCAAATTCCTCCACAATCTGACCTCAATCTAAGATTGAGTGCTAGGGGCTCCCCTTCTCTGTTAAGACTGTGTTCGTGTTATTCAGTCGCTCAGTCGTGTCCGACTCTTTGCGACCCCATGGACTGCAGCACGCCGGGCTTCCCTATCCTTCACCGCCTCCCTTAGCTTGCTCAAATTCATGCCACTGAGCCAGTGATGCCATCCAACCATCTCACCCTCTGTCATCCCCTTCTCCTCCTGCCTTCAATCTTTCTGAGCATCAGGGTCATTTCCAACGAGGCGGCTCTTCGCATCAGGTGGCCAAAGTATTGGAGCTTCACTGTTAGACTTTAAGTGATAATTCGGGGCGGGGGGGGGGGCACCACATGCAGAGCTTTGAACTGTGGGCTCACTTCCCTTATGGAGAAGGAGAGGGACCCAAAAGTCTCAGAGACCCCATGTCTAGTTTCATGTTGACCCTCTAGTCTTGTCTAACTAGGAACTAGACAGGGCAGCCGGAGGAAAGGGCAGGAGGCCTGTGTGGGCCTGCTACTTGCCAGGTTTATCTTCCCACCTGCCAGGAGCTCCCCTTCCAACAAATCTTGGGAATCTTGCCATGTCTCTGGCTATACTCTTGTCCTGAGGCTAGAAACACCTTCAATTAACAGCTGACTCTCAGAACATCTCTTTTCTGTCCAGGCCTCTCGACTAAGAACCACACCCCAACACCCGGCTGTCTACTGGATGTCTACACCTAGCATCTCATATTTACTGTGTTTAACACACTCAGCTTCCTTCCGCCCAACTATGCTCCCCACAAGCCTTTCCTCTCTTGATAAATAGACACTGTCCACCCAAGTTTCTGCTCTGGCCAGAAACCAGGTGTCACCCTGGACTCCCCACTTCCCCTCACCTCTCACATCCAAGGCATCAGGGCATTCTCTCCCTTCTGACTCTATTCTACCCTGACCCACTTCTCAGTAGCTACTTTGCTATCAGGACATGAGCCTCCATCTGGTCACACCTGGACGAGAGTAGTACCCTTCTGACTGGTCCACCTGCTTCCACTCTCGTCTTACCCAAGACCATCTCCACAAAGCAATCTCTGCTCTTTCTACATCTTAAGTCATATCACATCACCCCTCTTCTTAGCCCTCTCTTGGTTCCCATGGCCACTGGCATGGAATTCAACCACCCACCATGCTCCACAAGGCCCTACAGGAACTGCCCTTTACCTGAGGCTTCAGCCTCAACCCCCGGGTGAACACTCCTGCCTCACTGGCCTGGCTCCTGTCCTCTGAACACACCCACCCGGTTTCCATCTCAGGGTCTCTGCAGCTGCTTCCTTCAGCTGAGGGCACTCTTGCCAACAGACCTTTGTGGATCGCACACTTTATATCCCTTAGGGCTCAACTCAAAAGTCACCTTCTCAACTCACCCTCCTTACTAGCAAGAGCTCTCCCCTAAGTCACTCTCTACAGATTCACCCTGTGTAGAGATGGTCACAGCCCTCAGCAGTACCGAAAAAGGTGTTCGCTTTGTGTCAACTGCTTGTCTTCCTCGCACTGGAACTCTACTGGCTCCAAGGATGCAGGGGCTCTTCTCTCACTCCCCGAACTTGCACCTGGAGCAGTACCTGGCAGGTCGATACTGCTCACATATCCCAAGATTTGTCTTAGCAAATAGACAGCACGTCTGAGTAGGGAGCAAACCACTCACCTTTGTATGGCACTCTAATTGAATGAAATTAAAGTCACTCAGTCGTGTCTGATTCTTTGCGACTCCATGGATAGTCCATGGATTTCTCCAGGCCAGAATACTGGAGTGGGTAGCCTTTCCCTTGTCCAGGAGATCTTCCCAACCCAAGGATCGAACCCAGGTCTCCCACATTGCAGGCAGATTCTTTACCAGCTGAGCCACAAGGGAAGCACTCTAATTACAAAGTCCTTAACATAAGCTTTTTTAAAATGAAATATCTATGGTTTTATTTATTTATCTTAGGTCATACCGTGTGGCACGTGGGATCTTAATTTCCTGACCAGGGCTCATATCCATGCCCCCTGTACTGGGAGCACAGTCTTAACCCCTGGGCCACCAAGGAAGTTCCCTTGATTCAACTATGTCTCAGCAATTGGGAGGTAGGTATCTGCATTGCAGAGGTGAAGAAACTGAGGCTCAGATACAACCTGACATGGGTGGGGCTTCAAGCCCAATTACCTTCTCACTGCAATGGCAGCCAGCCCCTGCCGTCTGGCCCCACACTAGCCACCTGTCCCAGCTGCCCCTATGCCCCTCACTGGCCCAGCACACAAAGGCCTTAGTGCCTTGGCTCACACCATCCTGCCCCCAATTCACCAAATTCTCCTCAACAACTACTTCCAATTCCAGCTCTAGGCTTTATGCATCAAGACTCTGCCTCAAGTTTCACCTGGCCAGAGTAAACTTGCCTTGACAAAGATTTCTCCCAACGTCATTTAAGTAGACTATTCCTTGAGGGCAAGAATCTGGTGCCATTAAAAAAATAATAATAATAATCATAACCTTGAGGGATGTTTGGCCAAGAAATACCAAAACCCTATTTAACTATACTATCTGGCTGATCCAGTAGGGCAAGCATGAGCAAAAATTCACAGTAGAACAAATCTATTCACCTCCTAGTCTTGGGTTTTCACTTTTACAAAGAAAGGTGATTTAAAGGCCAAGGATCCTTTTTCTCTATGATCTACAATCTCACTTTCAAAAGACTTAGATTTTTAATAACCTTCTAAGAAATCACATGAGAAATACATACCCTACTACAAATCAGGGCAAATAAGCAATTATTAATAATACACTGGGGGCTTCTCTGGTGGCTCAGTGGGTAGAGAATCCACCTGCCAAAGCAGATGACGTGGGTTTGATCCCTGGGTCAGGAAGATCCCCTGGAGAAGGAAATGGCAATCCACTCCAGTATCCTTGCCTGGGAAATCCCATGGACAGAACAGCCTGGTGGGCTACAGTCCATGGGGTCACAAAGATTCTGACATGACTGAGCACGCACACACACACAATTATACACTGGAGCTATCATCTCTCATGCTACAATGCATCAGGCACTCTGAGTTCTTTAAGTACACACTGTGACCACCACCCGTTTTACAAGTGTGGAGGCAGGTTCAGAGAGGACAAGTAACTTGTCCGATGCCACACAGCTGGTACGTGATCAAACTGGGGTTGTGTCCAGCACTCCCTGAACTTTCTCTACATCACTACACTGAAAATCTCCTTTCTGCTTTACTGGATAACATCACAAAAGCACTTTGACCAATCCATCTTTTTTTTTTTTAAAGTATTTTACAAGAGTTATAATTAAAGTCTAGAAAGTGCTTTGAGATCCATGCCACAGGGGCCCAAAGGATATATTATATGGATCTTGAAACCAGTCATCCTATCCTGGCCTTCCCAACATTTCTTGAGACTTTTTCCTGTCTCCTTGAAGAAACATGCTGGAACTAAATTCAGTCTCCAGTGACTATGAAACTCCTGCAACGCCTGAGCCTGAGGGTTCTAGTTCTTACCTGACTTGGTAGGTTTTAAACAGGTGTGTCGCTGACCAAGAACAAGAGCACTCATGCAATAAAGAAACACCCAAAGCAGAACATGTTTTTAATCACCCACAACATACAACTCCTCTTCTGGCTCAGAAACCTCCACCATCAACCAGGGGTGAAAAATGTGAAATCCCGGCACCAATTTCAACTATGTAACTGGAAATGCCAACAAGAGCGGTCAGCAACACAGAGAAGGGGATGGGAAGGAATTCTGGGTCCAGCCCTGGCATCAATTTTTGGAATAACCTTTGTTCAACACCCGCTTCTAATCTCCCAACAACAAAGATTTAAATAATCTCAAGCCAAAAGAATATAATTAGCACCCAAAAAGACAAAATCATAATAGATACTAGCCTATATGGAGAATGGCCAAGAATTCAACTTACACAGAAAATGATAAAGTATAAACATATAACCAGCTTATTTTAAAAAAATTAAATCATCAGATGCAAAGGAGTTTTTTAGCTGACCAAGCAACTCATTACCAGTAAGACATCACTCAAGAAGTTAAGATAAAAATGCTTCTATCTACTGTAGTAAGAACAGAAAGAATGAAAATCTCCAAGCAATCCTGTTCTTTCAGTTTTACAAAGCAGTTACTTGTCCAGTGTGCCACTGGCTCACTTTCTGTGATTCTGAATGATCAGATACCTGACTTCCCAGTTGCCAAATCAAATCACGTTTGTCCTTCTAGTGAATTGCCCTTTCAAGAAACCAAGTCCAAGGACCTGTCTGAACTGGACTGTGAGTGCACCCTTCTATCCTTAACCTTCACATAGTACTTGGTACATGGGCATTTAGTGAATTTCTAGTAAACGAAATTTTATAATTATCATTGCATTTCATAATTTTAAATGTAAGTATGTTGTTAGTATACGGTTTTTCTATGCCATTAGACTGTATCGTCAGTGCTAACTTAAAAAAAAAAAGTTCATTTCTTAAAGGCTGTTATCAAATAGCTCATTTGCGAAGGCAAAAGCGACATTTCCATTTCCATCAAGTTTCAAATACTTTCAACAAAAACCAAGAAAAGGTACATTTAAAAAGTATACACCTGGTAGGTCAGCATATTCATTTGACTATTTCAATAGCTTAGGAAATCCAGATTTTTCAATGTTTTGAAAAGGAAATGAATATGATCACATAGTTTATTTTTTAAATGAGATAACTAAAGCAACAGGCTTAGTTGCTGTGCCAGAGACCATTGGCTGGTACCCAGGGCTGGTTTTCCCCTTTTTCCATAGTAAAAGAATTTGTAGCTGGGCATAAGGCCACCCTGAAGAAAGGCTATTCAGCCCAGCCTCCCTTCCCTGTTGGCCGTGCCGTGTAACTTGGTGCTGCTGACCAGGACTCTGACCAAGTGTCACACCGCTGCTTCCAGGAACCATCTCTAAAAGGGCAAAAAGATGGGCCTCAGCTCTCTTCTGTGTCCCTTTGTCCATCCGGCCTAGACTGCAGATGAGTTTGAGGCCTGGTGGGGCACAAGGAGAATGAGTCCTGGGATCCCTGACACCTCAAACCAGCCACCCCGACTTTCATATCCGGGAACAACAACAAAAACTACACAAAATCAAAATCTAAATTGTTCAGGTGAAAAAGGATTTAGAAACAAGATGCCGGGAACCACAACAAAAACACCATTTAAAGTGTACATATATGCTGGTAAGTTATTCATTACAGTACAATAAAGTATGATTCCAATAGGGAACCTTGATTCTTATCCCCCATGTTCTATCCGGAAGTAATTGCTTTATATTTTATTTGTTTTTTCTGGTGATCTCTGAGGCAGGTTTCAGGGTTTGGCAATGCAACATGAAAGGTTAGGAAAAAGTATTAAAGTGTGGTTGGAAAGCTAGTTAATCTGAAGAATGAAATTTAAGGTAAAAGATATTTGAACTCGGAATTGACTAGGAGGCTAAAGATTTAAAGCAGAAGATAAAAAAAAAAAGCAGGAGCATATTCTTCTCAAGACATTAATAAGTTGTATATTATTTAGTGCATTTTTTATACATAGTGGGTATTTGTAAATGACGTTGAATTCTAGGTGAATCCTCAGTTCTGACATCACTGTCAAACAGATCAAGCTGCAAATATTTATGTTTTAAAAATAAATTATAAAGTTAGTTAAACCTTTCTAACAACTAGATTTAATGTTCTGAGGACATCTTATATTAAAACACTACCTTTTCCATATTACATATGAAAATATTCATATTAAGTACAAATTGGAGACTGGGAATCAGTCAGGATTCCTTGATATCTCAAAAGAAAAAAATCAGACTTAAGGAGAATTGGACTAGTTTTCTTATCTAGATTTTAAGACTAGAAAACCAAGAACAAAAATACAAGAAATTAAAACTCCTTCTTATTAAAGTGATCTATGAAAACATTGTTACTGGACATTGAAAGATCTTGAGGCCTTTCCTCCAGAAAAAAAGGACTTGATTGTCAGGCTTATATTAGGTTCTGAACCTTAATGTTATGTATTTGTTCTTATTAAAAAATCATTACATTGAAAAGTACATTAGTGATATGAACTTCTGGTCTAGTTTGGAGTTCTTCCATTTAAAAAATGTGCTATTTGCATGGGACTATTTGAGTCTTTTTTCTCCCCCTCTCAGTTTCCCTTCCACTGGATAGGACTGATGCTAGACTTTTCCCTTATCATAAAGGAATAAAAAGTAAATATGTTGTTTGTAAATTGATGTTTAGTATTAGAGGGAAAGTTGAAATACTTAGAATACATTATAAGCCTAATCCTAGGCAACTTTGTAAACTATATCTCTTATCTTCTGAACCTATGTTCACATTGTTTTTCAAGATATTTTAAGTTATGTTTTTTTCCTCTTTCAGAGACGCTTCTTTGAGGCTTTTTAAAAAAACTGAGGTGTAATTCATAAAGGGCCACTTTTTTTGGTAAGGCTTCTTTTAACTATTGCCGGATGTTTTGCTCTAGTCTTCCAAGAAGGGCCATTTTATTTTTCACAGTCACTTCTAAAATCACAAGGTCTTTAACCCTGAGGACTCTGGTGTCTGAGTGCTAATTCAGATTTAAACTTGAGTAACCTCATTGCTTCTCAACCCATGATATGGAAGAAATACTTTGCTGTAGTTCTAGACCAAAAAGATGGGGAAGAAACTCCATTTTCTTTTTTGCACACAAAAAAAGCTATTGTGCAGAGTTTTTCCTTGTTGACTTCAGCAGATGAATTGGACTGATAAGTGTTAATTCAGATTTAAGAAATTATCTGAATCTTGGTTTGAGTTGATTTGGGATCTACACAAAATATTAACTAGATCAGATAGCTTTTATAGTTTCACATGTATACATAGGCTTTCTCCACCCTGGTCAATATCCATTAGTTATTAAACTTGGTAAAATGGCATTGAAACATTACAACAATGTTCTGTTGTGCCAGTTTTATAAACTTTTACAGTGCAATACACATTATTTTTCAGAGACAAACAAAAGGTTTATTTCTCAAGGTTCTTGCTGTTCATTTTAGCAGGATCTTTTACATACACTTTTATTTTTTTTATTTTTATTTTTTATTTTTATTGGAGGCTAATTATTTTACAATATTATATTGGTTGGTTTTGCCATACATTGACGTGAATCCACCCCGGGTGTACATGAGTTCCCCCTCCCACCTCCCTCCTCCCTTTATCCTCCCTCTGGGTCATGCCCGCATACAAGCCCCGAGCATCCTGTAACATGCAACAACCCTGAACTGGCAATTCATTTCACATATGATAATATACACGTTTCAATGCCATTCTCCCAAACCATCCCACCCTCACCCTCTCCCACAGAGTCCCAAAGACTGTTCTATACATCTGTGTCTCTTTTGCTGTCTCGTATCAGGGTTATCATTTGCATCTTTCTAAATTCCATATATATGCATTAGTATATTGTATTGGTGTTTTTCTTTCTGTTTTATTTCACTCTGTATAATAGGCTCTAGTTTCATCCACTTCATTAGAACTGGTTCAAATGCATTCTTTTTAATGGCTGAGTAATACTCCATTGTGTATATGTACCAAAACTTTCTTATCCATTCGTCTGCAGATGGACATCTAGGTTGCTTCCATGTACTGGCTATTATAAACAGTGCTGCAATGAACATTGGAGTACATGTGTCTCTTTCAATTCTGGTTTCCTCAGTGTGTATGCCCAGGAGTGCGATTGCTGGATCATATGGCAGTTCTATTTCCAGTTTTTTGAGGAATCTCCACACTGTTCTCCATAGTGGCTGTACTAGTTTGCATTCCCAACAACAGTGTAAGAGGGTTCCCTTCTCTCCACACCCTCTCCAGCATTTATTGCATGTAGACTTTTGGATAGCAGCCATTCTGACTGGTGTGAAATGGTATCTCATTGTGGTTTTGATTTGCATTTCTCTGATTATGAGGGATATTGAGCATTTTTTCATGTGTTTGTTAGCCATCTTATGTCTTCTTTGGAGAAATGTCTGTTTAGTTCTTTGGCCCATTTTTTGATTGGGTCATTTATTTTTCTGGAATTGAGCTGCAGGAGCTGCTTGTATATTTTGGAGATTAATCCTTTATCAGTTGCTTCATTTGCTATTATTTTCTCCCATTCTGAAGGCTGTATTTTCACCTTGCTTAGTTTCCTTTGCTGTGCAGAAGCTTTTGATTTTAATTAGGTCCCATTTGTTTATTTTTGCTTTTATTTCCAATATTCTGGGAGGTGGGTCTTGGAGGATCCTGCTGTGATTTATGTCAGAGTGTTTTGCCTACGTTCTCCTCTAGGAGTTTTATAGTTTCTGGTCTTACATTTAGCTCTCTAATCCATTTTGAGTTTATTTTGGTATATGGTGTTAGGAAGTGTTCTAGTTTCATTCTTTTACAAGTGGCTGACCAGTTTTCCCAGCACCACTTGTTAAAGAGACTATCTTTTCTCCATTTTATATTCTTGCCTCCTTTGTCAAAGATAAGGTGCTCATAGGTGCGTGGATTTATCTCTGGGCTTTCTATTTTGTTCAATTGATCTATATTTCTGTCTTTATGCCAGTACCATACTGTCTTGATGACTGTGGCTTTGTAGTAGAGCCTGAAGTCCAGCAGGTTAATTCCCCCAGTTCCATTCTCCTTCCTCAAGATTGCTTTGGCTATTCGAGGTTTTTTGTATTTCCATACAAATTGTGAAATTATTTGTTCTAGTTCTGTGAAAAATATCATTGGTAGCTTGATAGGGATTGCATTGAATGTATCAATAGTATACTCATTTTTACAATATTTATTCTTCCAATCCACGAACACGGTATATTTCTCCATCCATTAGTATCCTCTTTGATTACTTTCACTAGTGTTTTATAATTTTCTATGTGCAAGTCTTTTGTTTCCTTAGGTAGATATATTCCTAAGTATTTAATTCTTTTCGTTGCAACAGTGAATGGAATAGTTTCCTTAATTTCTCTATTTTCTCATTATTAGTGTACAGGAATGCAAGTGATTTCTGTGTGTTGATTTTATATCCTGCAACTTTACTGTATTCATTAATTAGCTCTAGTAGTTTTCTGGTAGAGTCTTTAGCGTTTTCTGTGTAGAGGATCATGTCATCAGCGAACAGTGAAAGTTTTACTTCTTCTTTTCCAATTTGGATTCCTTTTATGTCTGTTTCTGCTCTGATTGCTGTAGCCAAAACTTCCAGAACTATGTTGAATAGTAGTGGTGAGAGTGGGCACCCTTGTCTTGTTCCTGACTTTAGGGGGAACCATTGAGGATAATGTTTGCTGTGGGTCTGTCATATATAGGTTTTATTACGTTGAGATATGTCCCTTCTATTCCCACTTTCTGGAGGGTTTTTATCATACATGGATGTTGAATTTTGTCGAAGGCTTTCTCTGCATCTATTGAGATAATCATATGATTTTTATTTTTCAGGTTGTTAATGTGGTGTATTACATTGATTGCTTTGCGGATATTGAAGAATCCTTGCATTCCTGGGATAAAGCCCACTTGGTCATGATGTATGATCTTCTTAATGTGTTGTTGGATTCTGATTGCTAGAATTTTGTTCAGGATTTTTGCATCTATGTTCATCAGTGATATTGGCCTGTAGTTTTCTTTTTTTGTGGGATCTTTACCAGGTTTTGGGATTAGGGTGATGGTGGCCTCATAGAATGAGTTTGGAAGTTTCCCTTCCTCGGAATTTTCTGGAAGAGTTTGAGTAGAATAGGTGTTAGCTCTTCTCTAAATTTTTGGTAGAATTCAGCTGTGAAGCCGTCTGGACCTGGGCTTTTGTTTGCTGGAAGATTTCTGATTAAAGCCTCTAGTTCCGTGCTTGTGATGGGTCTGTTCAGATTTTCTATTTCTTCCTGGTTCAGTTTTGGAAAGTTGTACTTTTCTAGGAATTTGTCCATTTCTTCCAGGTTATTCATTTTATTGCCATATAACTGCTGATAGTATTCTCTAATAATCCTTTGTATTTCTGTGTTGTCGGTTGTGATCTCTCCATTTTCATTTCTAATTTTATTGATTTGGTTCTTCTCCCTTTGTTTCTTGATGAGTCTGGCTAGTGGTTTGTCAATTTTATTTACCTTCTCAAAGAACCAGCTTTTGGCTTTGTTGATTTTTGCTATGGTCTCTTTTGTTTCTTTTGCATTTATCTCTGCCCTAATTTTTATGATTTATTTCCTTCTACTAACCCTGGGGTTCATTTCTTCCTTTTCTAGTTTCTTTAGATGTAGGGTTAGGTTATTTAGTTGACTTTTTTCTTGTTTCTTGAGGTGTGCCTGTATTGCTATGAACTTCCCCCTTAGCACTGCTTTTACAGTGTCCCAGAGGTTTTGGGTTGTTGTGTTTTCATTTTCATTTATTTCTATGCATATTTTGATTTCTCTTTTGATTTCTTCTATGATTTGTTCATTATTTAGCAGCATGTTTTTCAGCCTCCATATGTTGGCATTTTTAATGGTTTTTCTCCCGTAATTGAGATCTAATCTTACTGC
Source organism: Moschus berezovskii (assembly GCF_049115385.1). Lineage (NCBI taxonomy): Eukaryota > Metazoa > Chordata > Mammalia > Artiodactyla > Moschidae > Moschus > Moschus berezovskii. Next base: position 114,937,890 of record NC_142461.1, on the reverse strand, counting down.
ATTTGGTCAGAAAAGATGCTTGGAATGATTTCAATTTTTTTGAATTTACCAAGGCTAGATTTATGGCCCAGGATGTGATCTATCCTGGAAAAGGTTCTGTGTGCGCTTGAGAAAAAGGTGAAATTCATTGTTTTAATTTCCCCTTTCATACTTGTTAGTAATTGTCTTACATATTGCGGTGCTCCTATGTTGGGTGCATAAATATTTATAATTGTTACATCTTCTTGGATTGATCCTTTGATCATTATGTAGTTTCCTTCTTTGTCTCTTTTCACAGCCTTTGTTTTAAAATCTATTTTATCTGATATGAGTATTGCTACCCCTGCTTTCTTTTGGTCTCTATTTGCATGGAATATCTTTTTCCAGCCCTTCACTTTCAGTCTGTATGTGTCCCTCGTTTTGAGGTGGGTCTCTTGTAGACAACATATATGGGGGTCCTGTTTTTGTTTCCATTCAGCCATCTTTTGTCTGTTGGGGCATTCAACCCATTTACGTTTAAGGTAATTATTGATAAGTACGATCCCGTTGCCATTTTCTTTATTGCTTTGGGTCCGAGTTTATACACCCTAGAGAAGATCGTTTAGCATTTGTTGGAGAGCTGGTTTGGTGATGCTGAATTCTCTCAGCTTTTGCTTGTCTGTAAAGTTTTTTATTTCTCCTTCATATTTGAAAGAGATCCTTGCTGGGTACAGTAATCTGGGCTGTAGGTTATTTTCTTTCATCCCTTTAAGTATGTCTTGCCATTCCCTCCTGGCCTGAAGAGTTTCTGTTGAAAGATCAGCTGTTATCCTTATGGGAATCCCCTTGTGATTTATTTGCTGCTTTTCCCTTGCTGCTTTTCCCTTGCTGCTTTTAATATTTGTTCTTTGTGTTTGATCTTTGTTAACTTGATTAATATGTGTCTTGGAGTATTTCGCCTTGGGTTTATCCTGTTGGGGACTCTCTGGGTTTCTTGGACTTGGGTGATTATTTCTTTCCCCATTTTAAGGAAGTTTTCAACAATTATCTCCTCAAGTATTCTCTCATGGTCTTTCTTTTTGTCTTCTTCTTCTGGGACTCCTATGATTCGAATGTTGGAGCATTTAACATTGTCCCAGAGGTCTCTAGTATTGTCCTCATTTCTTTTAATTCTTTTTTCTTTTTTCCTGTTTCATTTATTTCTACAATTCTATCTTCTAGCTCGCTTATACTGTCTTCTGCCTCTGTTATTCTACTGTTTGTTCCCTCCAGAGTGTTTCTGATCTCATCTATTGCATTATTCATTGTATATTGACTCTTTTTTATTTCCTCTAAGTCCTTATTAAACCTTTCTTCCATCTTCTCAATCCTTTTCTCCAGGTTATTTATCTGTAACTCCATTTTGCTTTCAAGATTTTGAATCATTTTCACCATCAAAATTCAAAATTGTTTATCGGGTAGATTCCCTATATCTTCCTCTTTTGTTTGTGTTGGTGGGCATTTATCTTGTTCCTTTACTTGCTGGGTATTTCTCTGCCTCTTCATCTTGCTTATATTGCTTTGCTTGGGGTGGCCTTTCCCTCTTCTGGCCGTTTGTGGAGTTCTCTTTATTATGTAGTTTCCTCGCTGTGTGTGGGGTTGGACGGGTGACTTGTCAAGGTTCCCTGGTTAGGGAAGCTTGTGTCGGTGTTCTAGTGGGTGGAGCTGGATTTCTTCTCTCTGGAGTGCAATGAAGTGTCCAGTAATGAGTTATGAGATGTCAGTGGGTTTGGAGTGACTTTGGGCAGCCTGTATATTGAAACTCAGGGCTATTTTCCTGTGTTGCTGGAGAATTTGCGTGGTATGCCTTGCTCTGGAACTTGTTGACCCTTGGGTGGTGCTTGGTTTTAGTGTAGGTATGGAGGCGTTTGATGAGCTGCTATCGATTAATGTTCCCTGGAGTCAGGAGTTCTCTGGTGTTCTAAGGATTCAGGCTTAAGCCTCTTGCCTCTGGTTTTTGGTCTTATTCTTGGAGTAGTCTCTAGACTTCTCTATCTGTCATTTCCAAGGTGGTTCCCTCTGTTTTAGCTTCTGTTTGCTGTCTCTTCAGTGACTAATTTCCGCCCTGATACTAGGGGGCGGGTGGACACTTTTTAGGGCTCAGTTGTTCAGTCCTGTTCTGGGAAGGAAGGAACGCTGCAGACAAATATCTCTGGCGTCTGTGGGGAGTGCTCGCAGTGTCTCGGCCACACTGGGTTTGCCCCCCGCTCATAGCACGTGTGTTGTCCCAGTCTACACTGCACAGGCTCTAAGTTGCTCTGCTGGGAACTGTCCAAGGCCAGCGCTGGGTTCTATGCACTTCCCAGGTCTGAGCAGCTCAAGTTCAGGTTCTTGGGTACCCCACAAAGGCACAGACTTGATTGGGCCTGCGTTTTGTGCCTTCCCTGGTCCGAGCAGCTCAGCTGACCAGGTGTTTGGCGAGCGTGGTCGCTGCAACTTATCACCTCCCCAGTCCCTGCCACTTGGTTTTCTGGGTGTACAACCGGTGCACCTTCTCAGGCAGATATCAACCGGCCCGAGCCCAAGAAGTCTTGATTAGCAACAAGCCTGCCTGCAGTTTGTATCTAGCAACAAGCCTGCCCTCAGTTTGTATCGGATGCCTTTCTGGGGCCGAGGTTGCCCCCTCCGGCTCTGGCTGACCTCCCTGCCTGTCTCTGCGGGGGATGGGGGATGGGCCGACCGCAGGCAGCTCGCTCTGCTCAGTCCTTTGTTCTGTGAGCGGGGCTGGCACAGTCTTAGGTTAGAGCTTTCCGCCTTTTCGTGGGGAAGCTATCCCAGTCTGCTTCAGATTGTTCTCGCAGCATTCAAGCCCAGTCCTCTCTCTAAGCAGTTCAGCCGGCTCCTCCCTGCCCAGCCCCCACTTGCTAATGGCGTATGCAGGCATCTGTGCTGCTTCTCTGCTGGGAGTTACCATTTGGCAGGTAATCCATGGGTTTTAATTACTTCTTTCTTTTTCCTCCCAGTTATGTGGCCCTCTGAGGTTCCAAGGCTTGCCACAGACTAGCCAGTGAGAGTGTTTCCTGGTGTTTGGAAACTTCACTCTTTTTAAAGCCTCCCTTCCCGGGACGGAGCTCTGTCCTTACTTCTATTGTCTCTCTTTTTATCTTTTATGTTTTTTACTACCTCCTTTCGAAGACAATGGGCTGCTTTTCTGGGTGCCTGATGTCCTCTGCCAGCATTCAGAAGTTGTTTTGTGGACTTTACTCTGCGTTCAAATGTTCTTTTGATGAATTTGTGGGGGAGAGAGTGGTCTTGCCGTCCTATTCCTCCGCCATCTTGTTCCTTCCTACATACACTTTTAATAGATGGAAAACCAGACTGCAAACCTTTTTTTCTTTTTAAGCAAACCATGGACCAGGTTTTTGGTACAAATTGTGTAAGATGAGTTCAATTGCATTCTATTAACCCATATGAGTGTATTTCTGTGAGCACAGTTATGCTGAAATAAAGTTTTAAAAGGCAAAAAAAAGTGCACATATATATTTATAGAAGTCAAGTTACATTGCTAAATATTTACATTGTTTGCCACCCTACTCCTGCATTTAAACATGGCATTTAAAAATATTTAGCAATCAGTAATGCTTGGAAACCAATTAATCAGCACAGATGGTAGTGCAGCCCTGGAGCAACATCCCAGATTGCTCCATCATATTAGGACATTTCCCCATTAGTTGCTGGATTGTGGTGAAACATGGGAGGAGGGTGTCCTATGGGAAGACTGGCCAAGGCAGTGCCAAGGGACACTTCACGGGACAGGGGGAAGCTTTTTTTTTTAACCATTTTTTTAACCAACCAGAAGTCTTTTGATAGTTTAACAACTAGCCCTACTTCATGACGCTCAGTCGGTAAAGGATCCACCTGCAATGCAGCAGAGTTGGGTTTGATCCCTGGGTGGAAAAGATCCCCTGGAGAAGGAAATGGCAACCCACTCCAGTATGCCTGCCTGTAGAATCCCATGGACAGAGGAGCCTAGTGGGCTACAGTCCATGGGGTTGCAAGAATCAGACATGACTTAGCAACTAAACCACCAGCACCACATCCACTAGCTGAACATCCGTTCTGCTTGGCCTGTCACTATCAGGATAATATAGTACATGCTTATAGCAGTACCGCCTCCAGCTAGCCCAGGCCTTGCCTGCCCGGTAACAGACTGGGAAGTCACAGGCATAATCGAAAATGTGGGAGTTCCAAGAAGACCTAGTGGGTTCAAGTCCTGGCTGTATCGCCTATTAGCTGGGTGTCATCCGTACGGGTCATCTGTGAAGTGCCCTTAAGCTTTCTCATTGGGTGTTGCAAGGATCAAATGAAACGTCACATAACCTTTTAAACTCTAATGCAGTGATGAAGCCCTGCATGTGCTCTTACCAGTATCCGGTCAACACACATTCCAACAAGCCATTCTAATTTTAACAAGCACTTTTTAACAAGCATAGGTCCAGGTGGGGCACAAATGCTGCAGCTATCAGGAATCCAACAGCTTGGGCTTAAGACCGGCAGCTCTAGCTGTTGAAAAGATTCCAGCAAACCGACCAGCTGAGAAGCCTATAATATCAGAGGATAGGATATAGTTTGTGACAGAAACTCATGAAGAGCAGTCAGTCACGCCTCCAAAATTAGCCATGATCACTGAAACAATGCTGGGCAAGCCACTGCAGTAGGAACTGATCCTCTACCTAGGTGAAAAGAGGAAGGTATAAAATTCTTGACAGCAGCGCTGCTTTTAAGAGCAAAAGATTAGAATATACCAGAACATCCAGGTTGGTTCAGTGAATCATGGCTCATCCTTAAAAATGAACACCATGTAGACATTAAAAATACTGAAGAAATTCTTTACTTACATCAAACAAGCTCTAAAACACGCCAAGGGAAAAATAAAAGATTCAGAAGAATACATGTGGCATGCTATCACATGCAAAAACATAAATCCTTTCACAGCTGTCTGCAAATTCATAAACAAATACAAACATATACAATAAGCTAGTAAAACAACAGTTGCCTCCAAGAAGAACAGGACGACTAGAAACCAGAAGTGCACGGGTGATTGTTTTTAGTTTTTATATCTTTGTACCATGTGACTGTATTACTATTCAAAGATAAATTTAAAATGTAATTTTAAAAATGACGTTGGTTGATGGGTCATTAAAAGTCTTGCAGAGAAAATGACAGAGATAGATGATCATGGAAGTCAAAAATCAGTGCCCAGAAATCACAAAAAGGCAAACCTCATAATTGCATAAGACAAGCTCACACGTGCTATCTTTCTGTAGGCAGCTGCAGGCAAGCAAGAGTCAGAGACTGACTTTCACAGCTCATTCCAGAGGCATGACAACACATAAATAAAGAAGCATATAGACCCAGACCTACTGTGTACCAGGCACTGTGCTGGCCATCTGGGCATTTCAATACAGTGCAAATTTATTGTAATAGACAGAGGTGGAAATATACTGAGGAGGGACATGTAGTTTTTCAAGGCAGGAGCCCACAGTGTCTCCCTTTCTGCTGAGTAAAGTAAAAGTAAAGTAATAATGCTACCCCTTTCTACTCCTCCAAAAAAAGAAAAAGAAATATACTGAAGAGAGGAAATCCAACCAGCTGAGAGGGTGGACAAGCTTTCCACCACAGTCAAGTGAGGTGCAGAATAAAATGCAATGACATCAGAGAGGGGAACTCCCGCCTTGGCTGTAAAAGTCCAGGAAACTGACGCGTTCGGGGAGACGTCGCAGCTACGGAGAAACAACACAAAACGCTCACCCCTCACATCTTTCGTTAGAACGGAATGAATGTGCCCCATCCAGGGGTATCTCTGGTATACAAAAGGCTTAAGTGCAGTGAGTACCTTTTATATATAGCTGCAGGGTCCAGTAAAAGGCTTTGTCTTAGAGCTGTGGACACTGCCCGACCCCGCCCACAGCAGTCACCTGTCTCAGGGAGGAGCGGGAGTGAGTCACAGCCTGAGTCAGCACCTCACCTTTCATTTAAAGCAAGGGGGTGGGGATCCACTTGGAGAACACACAATCACTTCTGCATGTTCAGCAGCAAGCCCAGGCTGTGTTCCTCACAGAGACATGGCTATCTCAGGAACTCGGGGTGGCAACTCTTTTTGATAAGCACAGATTTTCAAAGAAATTTGGTAGAACTTGAACAGCTGAAGCTTCTTTCCAGTGACACTTTTATAAAAACAGACACTGGCTAGACTGATCCCTGCTGGGATAGGCAGGGGAAGCAGAAGACAGGGATTCAAGTCAGGAGAGACCTCTGGACACAAGGCGGAAGAGGGGTGGAGGAGCTGCTCTGTTAGGAGCTGGCTGCGTGACCGACAACAAATCCTAGGTCTCCAATTCTCAATCTATAAAAAAAGACATGGGCTACCTTTCTAGATCACTCCCTGGGTTCCTTTCTAACTTCTGCAGGTGGTAAGTCATTTCAGTGGTAAAGAAATCCGCAAAAGCATTGCTGGGTTATGTGACTACTCTCTGTACAGCTGAAAACACCTATGGGTTTGCGTGTGGATGTCAGATTTCTTTTTAAAGCACATTCTTGTTTTATTTTTGATGAATGACACATGTCAGGCTCCACATTAAAGCTCTAAGCAAACAGATAAATCAGACCCAAGCCACCTTCAGAGGGCCCACAATTCAGAACAGTCGGTAAACTCCTATTAGGACAGCTCCCAAAGAGCTTACCAGAAATTTCATAATGAAAATATCATTAAGAACAAAGAAAGCCTATTAAATTCAACAGGTTTCTTGGCAATAGAGAAATTAGTCATTAGAAAACCAAAGAGAGAAAAGATAAAGCTGTTCCCAGGTATTAGATAACAGGGATCTAGAGAAGTGGGTAGGGGTGGAAGGGTGGTATGAACAAGGAAAGTGCATGACAAGCCAAAGCTGGCCTGACCAACAGGGTCAGTTGTCAGTCTACTCTGACACCCTGAACACACACTTCCTCCTGAGCATCAACCCCAAATGTGCCACTGACACACCAAACCTCCTCTGCTCCATCTGAATTCACTGTGCCTCTAAAACTGGTTTCATTTTAAAGCTACTAAGAGGTAGTTGGGAAAAGTAGCAAGACAAAAGGAACAGCCAGGTTTTGGGTTTCTTTTTTATATAATCTTCCACAATTCTCTCATAACTCAGCAAAAGACTTTAATTACCTGGGTTTCTCAAGGAACATGCATGAGGAGCCCAAGGGCTCCACAAACGGAGCCAGGGGCACAACGGTTGAAATCAATCAGGAGGCATCTTTTACCAGATTAGAAAACACATACTCAGCTAAGAGATGAAATTTATAACACCATAAATTTGTTAAACTTTTAATTCCATTGCCACTAACCTATGTTAGAATATCACATCAGATGATATAATTAAGCACAATTCTATGTTTAAGTAAGTTTGGTTTATCAGTATTTGATGGTCTCATAACAGGGCCATCCTGATTTCTGAGCACTCTAGTAGTCTATGGGGTACTAGGATTTTGCAAATATGTGGATATATTTAACACACTGAACTGGACGCTTTAAAATGGTTAAGATGATAAATCTCATGTGTATTTCACCACACTTTTTAAATTTTTTTAAGTAGTATTAGTACCAGGATATAAAGGATCATTCTAAAGAAACTGTCATCTTACTTCCTATTTTCCACAAGGCTTCCATGTACTTTCAAAGAGCTGAACAAATGCCTTTTGGGTGCCATTTCTGTCTATCAGATTGGAACCAGAAATGGACAAGCCATCAGCCTTGCTCATAAGCTCACAAACCAAGAGGAATAATGCCTCTCCAACAGACATGAAAAGAGTATCTTCCACACGTATGGATTTGGCCAGGCCATGACGGCAACTAAAATGCTATGCTGTCTTATGTGCAAACACCCACACCTACATCCGATTACTAACGCTGGCCTGGAGAATTTGGAGACTCACTCAGCTGGAAGAAGTGCTGTGGTCATGTGGAGTGTCCCCAGTTAGCAGGTGGAAGAGCAACAGTGGCTGTGTATTTGCTATTGCTATACCAGGCCATTATGGGAGAAGAACATTTCAAAATGTAAGATACTGTTCCATTAAGAGCAAGATCGGGCAGTACAGATTTAATTCCAGGAACTGGCTACCAGGATGTTGACGTGATGGCATAGCACTGAGTGGACTGGGCATTAAGCAGGTGGGTTTCAGGACCCACACTGCCACTACCCAGCTGTCACTCAACTTTCCTGGGGATCAGTCGTACCTCTGTAGAGAAAGGGTTGGGCCAGTCAGCCTGTCAATCATTTTCACAGAAGTCCTGAATGAGGGAGGAGATAACCGAGTTTGGGAGCACAGCCCAAAGTGACCACCAAAAGCTTGAACTGTCTTTAAAGTCTTATGCTTTATATTTAAAAACTTACTCATATTTCAATCTGCACTACACGGAGACAATTTTTTTTTTTTTAATAACTCACCGCCACATCACCTCCAGATGTTCCCTAATGAATCTGTGGCACACACCAGGACAAGGGTTCGAAGGTCCTGTGAGTCACACTCTTGCATAACTGCAGAGATACTTTCTTTCCTTTCGGATTCAGAATTACCTCGTCACCTCTTTAGCCAACACCACTAATCTTGAAAGAAGACTGAAAATTGACAGTACTTTAGAATCCCCAGTGCCATTCAGTTTTCTCCATCCCTGACAACTCAACAAGGCCACACGTCATCCTTGTTCAACGCACACGGTGAAATGCTGTGCTGGTTGAGGATGATCAGGAAGACCATCGGCTGGGCAGGGAACAGGAAACCGGAAGCCGGGCCCCGGCACCCTGCGTGTCCACCTGGCCTGCAGGACACACGGATGCCGTGCTGTCTGAGATGGAACTAGATGTTGGAGCTGCAGATACTCCCATATGGGAAACCTCCATCCAACATGTAAAGTGAGTTTTGTAAGAGGTTAACAAAATACCCAGTTGGCCAGAAAGTTCGCTCAGGTTTTCCTATAACATCTGACAAAAAAAAAAAATCTGAATGAACTTTTTGGCCAACCCAATAAAAAGCGGTGGTTCTCTGAAGCTCAAATATGGCCTAAGAAACTGGAAATCCTTACAGAGGTTACCCTTGTTGTCATGTTCTCTTCCTTCTTCCAAGCTCCCCTCTTTAAGGCAATATGACAGTTCCCATCCATCTGTGAACTTCCCCCCAACTCTGGGGCAACTTAACCTTTGATCTGACCCCCAAAGGGTAAATTCCGCTGACTACCAGACTGTGAAAACAGCTGTAGAACTCCCCCATGTGAGGGGATCCTGACTACTACTTACTTTAAGGCACCTGCAACAGTAAAGGCTGGTGTTTGTTGGAAGTACTGGGCACGATGCTCAGGGCTTCCTACCATCTACAGTTCATCTTCACAATTCTACGAGGCAGTTTTCATTAGTGCCTCATTTCCACTGGTGAGGACAAGGAACTCGCCCAAGATCAAATCAACAGAGTGTGAAGCAGCTGGGATTCAAACCCCACATTCCTTTGCCTGTAGAACAAAGTTCTTACTCCTGTAAGGCAAATGTCTCTACAGGTGCTGAGTAACTTATGTTTGTTGTTGAGTCACTAAGTCATCTCCGACTCTTCTGCAACCCCATGGACTGTAGCCTGCCAGACTCCTCTGTCCATGGGATTTTCTAGGCAAGAATGCTGGAGTAGGTTGCCACGCCCTCCTCCAGGGGATCTTTATGACCCAGGGATCGAATTCATGTCTCCCACATTGCAGGTGGATTCTTAGTCACTGAACCACCGTAAAGATATATTATTATTTACTAAGAAATCAGAAGCAACCAAAAAAACACTCAGTCTCCCACCATGATAATTACCCACCGACCTGCATATGCACCCCTTTACTCTGCGGTTGACCAGTTACCTGCTCTCCAGTAACCAGATTATCTTCCCCACTATGTGTCCCTCTCACCCACGCACAGACATCACACCAGCAAGTCTCCCTGCTCCTGTGTTCACTTCTCCCTTTCTGTTGAACTCTCATCAAAAAACCCCCACTGTCACGTCCTCCCATTTAAAATAAAATTCCCCCTCGACTCCAGTCTCCCCTCCAGCTCTTGCTCTGCTCCCCTCTTCAGGATCTCCAATTCATCTTCTAGTCTCTCACCTGGTGTTGGAGCAGACTCTTGAGAGTCCCTTGGACTGCAAGGAGATCCAACCAGTCCATCCTAAAGGAAATCAGTTCTGAATATTCATTGGAAGGACTGATGCTGAAGCTGAAACTCAAACACTTTGGCCACCTGATGTGAAGAGCTGACTCGCTGGGAAAGACTGAAGGCGGGAGGAGAAGGGGACAACAGAGGATGAGATGGCTGGATGGCATCACCAACCCAACGGACATGAGTTTGAGTAAACTCTGGGAGCTGGTGATGGACAGGGAGGCCTGGCGAGCTGCAGTCCATGGGGTCGCAAAGAGTCAGACACGACTGAACAACTGAACTGAACTGAGTCTCTCACCAACCCACACCAGGCACTGCTCCTGCTCCACTCTACAACACTTGTGATAAGGTCACCCATGGCCTCCATATTGCTGTTCCAGGGATCAAATCTCAGCGTTATTTGACACAACTGATTGACCACTCCCTCTCTAAAGCACCTTCATCACGTGGCTTCCAGGACAGCACGTTGCCTAGTTCCCTACTTTACTGGCCATTCCTCTTCATGCCTGGTGCTGGGTCCCGCATCTCCCCTCTGTCTGAGAAAATACCCTGCAGGTCTGTCCTTAGTCTCTATCCTCTCCTCTTTGGTGATCTCATTCATTTGGTCCACAGCTCCGAACACAACCTCGAACTATGGCTCCGCTATTTGTATCTCCAATCCAAACCTTTCCATCCAAACTTCACACTCACTCAACTGCCTACTCAACAACTCCACTTGAAATCTGGACATCTCAAAACTATGATCTCCAAAATTAAACTGCTGCTCTTCTCCTCATATCTATTTTTTAATAGTCCACTCTAAACCACTGTATGACAACTTTATCCTTCTAGCTTTTCTCTCTTTAACTGGTCCATAGAAAATCCTATTCCCTCTACTTTCAAAACATATCCAGAATGCATCCACTTCCCACTATCTTCACTACTACCTTGGGCCAAATCACTATCATCTCTTACCTACTATTTAAAAGGACTTTCATCATTAAGATCACTACATCTGTACTTGAGTGTTCCCAATAATGTAGTAGCTAGAACAGGGTAAGACAACCCGTCCAGTATTCTTGCCTGGAAAATCCCATGGACAGAGGAGCCTGGAGGTGATATAGTCCATGGGGTCACAAAGAGTCAGACAGGACTGAAGTGACTTAGCACAGTAGCTAGAGAATCCATGCAAAATCTAAGTCAAAACATGTCATACTCTTCTCAGCATCCTCCAATGGCTTCCCATCTCATTCAAGAGTAAAAACTAGCCTTTCAATGACCTATAAGGCTCTCCACAATCTGGCTCCACGGAGATTACAGGCTTCTTTGCTGCTCCTGAACATGCTTCTGCCCCAGAGCCTTTAGACCTGCTATTCTCACTGCCAGAAATACTTTCCCCCCAGTACTGACATGGCTTGTGCCTGGCTCCATGAAATCTTCCTGGCTGCCTGACAGCCAACCATTTCCTACCCCAGCTAAGCTGAGGGGACCCTCGTGTCTCAGAGCTCATCTCTTAGGATCATCCTGTGAGCAAGGGTCCCAAACACTTTCTCAGCCTTGGGCCCTATTGCAGCCTTGGGCCCTTTCTGAATACAAGGCTTAGACAGTACTTTTCTTTCTAAACTAGCTGATCTGATATGGAATCTGAAAAGACTTTATTATGTGCTGGGCAGTCAAACACTTCTCCAGCTGGCCCCCGAAGTCCTCCCTTGAGGTTTGGACCATCTAATTCAGGGTCTTCTCCTTCGGTTCTCCCCAGGACTCTATCCTTGAGCCTCTAGAAGATCCAACAGAGTCCAGATCCACCTCCTTTTGCACTTGCGGGTTTCCTTAAGACTCTTTATCACTAGATCTGAAAGCCAGCTCTCAACTTCCCTGAGTACTGTTCTAAGTTGGCCTGTGGACCTACTCTCACTAGCCACCACAAGGCCTCTGGATTCCTGAAGCCCAAACAACAGGGTTTCAACACTGCACATTTGCTCCAGGTATTTTAAATATCTTCTCCTATCTATCTCCAATCTCTCTGGGCCTTGTAGAATTCTAAACATTTCCATTTCCCTTTGTACTCAAGGGACAGATGGAACTACACTGTCAGGAAGTGGGGTGGGAGAGAGGGGTCATATCAGTGGGAAGGGAACCCAGAAAAAAAAATTTTTTTTTCACTTTCCTCAGCAAAGAGAGGGAATACAAAACTTCAAATTCCCTGTGCTACCCGGTGGGCCATTCACACTAAGGAACTACCATTCCACACATACACCACAGCTCCCGTGAATGGGAGCCTCCAGTTAACTTTACATCATGTTGCTTTATCAGGACCACAGAAGACTGACCCCTATATCGATGGCAGTACACCCTGAAGACAAGGACTCTGATTCTGCAAACAGAAGAGGTTATTTGGTTCAGGAGACGTACAGTTCAGTGACATTCTACTCTCTGGGTCTGAAACATTTACTATCATGCGTAGCTCGCTCTCTCAGACACACACACGATTAAAATAACCTCAGTACAAATGAACGTCCTTTTCAAAATGAAGAAACTGAAGCAACACTGATACCTCAAGGCAGAACAAGCAGAGACCAAGGGTAAAGCGGCACTGCCCTGAGCTCCGTTTACTCTGCGCATCCCCAGTATGCCCCTTGCAAGTTACACCAAGGTTTACTTTTATTTCTATACTCCCAAGCTTATAAAGCCTACTTCTCTAAAAGGCTTTTCCCATATCTGAAAGGCTTTTCAAAAAAAGTGATCTTCGGATTGTATGACAAGCAAAACATATCCAGCTGGTTGGCAAAGAAACATGCAAGCAGACAACCATGGCTTCACGTCCCCTGTTTTTGCCTTCTGCACTTTCTTTCATGGTACTTTCCCCATTCTGGCTAATTCAGAACAGTCGCCCTTACCACTTAATTGGTTTTCAAGACTTAAAAAGTTTCCTACAGTCTTCTCGCCAATTTGGGATGAGATGAAGTGACAGCAGTACCCAACAGTAGAATCCAGCACGTGTAGGTGTGGATGTGCGGTGTGGGGAAGGGCAGTGGCTACAATGCGGCCTAAGGAAGGCGTTATTCTGCCAAAACACCAACCACGCAACAGGCAAGCTGATTCAGAATTGTCTCACCCTGTTGATTGAAATGTAAAAGCCAGACAGCATCCATTTAGATGGTGATCATTCCACCCTGTTACGAGACTAACAGGGACCAACACTAGTGAAGTCCATAACTAGTTAACAATTAGCCTCTTAATTTAGTTCCAAGAAATCTGTGTGCAATTCTAAACACCAGTTTAATAAACAAAAATTTGCTGAAACATGACTTCCACACTTTGTCCATGCATCTCTCAACTTTAGGCAGCTTCATCATTGACAAATCAGATCCAGCTTTACACAGGCTCCTTCCTATCATACATTAATGCCAAACAAAGGACTAAGAAAAATAAATCATCACCAGCCCAGCCCTGGGCGGAGTGTACACTACCCAGCCTGCCAAGAATGGGAGTGGAGGGGTGCGACTTTCCAAGTCACAGAGGTCTGAGAAGATCTGGAAACCAGACATTTGGTATTCCTTATGAATAACTCCAGCCTGAACGTGCACAAGCCACCCTCTGTAGGTACGCTACGCCCAAAGTCCCTGCCCATCATGCCTGCACCAGTCTGCCCGTTCATCTCCACTGCTTGTGGAAACCCTGCTGGTGTTCATCTACTGCACCACGGTTACCCACAGACCGCAAGGTATGGTTCTCCTGAGAGGTACTTTCCAAACATGGTAACTGTAGAATGGAGGCAGAGGGAAGATGGACATTTGAACATCATCACAATCGATGCCCCAAAGAGAAAGTACACCCACACAAACCAGGCAGCGTGGAAGCTGTGGACTGAGAACCAACTCGCCCAACATGTCATGGGCACTTCACCTCTCACCGTCTTGGTTTCCACATTTATTTAACATGCACCAAGTGCTTACTCTGAGTCACGACTAGTCTAAGGTACAATTATCCTCATTCTACAGCTGAGGAAAAAGACCTAGAGGGATGAGGTGCTGTGATTTATAATAATATATGTTTGGTTTTCATCTACTGTTCCCAGCACAGAGTTCTTAAAATCCTTGGAATTTGCCAAGTAAGGAGAGCGACAAAGGTGTCTTTTGTTATGTTAAGGAGATGGCTCCGCCTGCACCTAAGGAGGGGGCTGATTGCCAGGAGAACCAGGCACTTTATTAGGGGGTTGGAACTTTCAGTCCCACCCTCCTGACCTCCAGGGAGGAGGAAGGGCTGGAGATTGAGTTCAATCAGCAATGATTAATGTTTTAATCAACTGTGGCTAATATATCAAAGCCTCCATAAAAGCTCAAAAGGATGGAGTTTGGAGAAGGTTGGGGTCGGAAACCACATGGAGATTTGGGGGTGGGGGTGGCATGCTGGGAGAGAGCATGCAAACTCTAAACCCTTCCTCCATACCTTGCCCTACGTACGCCATCTCTTCCACCTGGCTGTTCCTGAGTTCTATCTTTTTATAATACACTGGTAATCCAGTAAAAAAAAAAAAAAAAGAAGCTTCTCCAAGTTCTGTGAGCCATTACAGCAAATTAATCAGATCCAAGGCAGGGATCGTGGGAAATTCCAATCTACAGCCAGTCCGTCAGAAGCCCAGGGGACAACCTGGACTTGACATGGGCATCTGAGGTGGGGGAGGCAGTCATGTAGCACCAAGCCCTTAATCTGCGGGATCTGTTGCTATCTCCAGGGAGACTGACAGAACCGAGTTGACTGGCATCTGAGGATGGTTTGAAGGTGTGTGGGGAAAACCCCTACCACTGGCATGGGGAGCAGAATGTTAAGTATTCTGCACAAGGTACAGCAGGAAATGGTAGAGAAAGACGTGATCCCATCCACTGGGATCCAGACTCCAGCTCTAGAATCTGTTGATGCATTATATTATGTTCCTTCTGGGTAAAAACTGAAAGCTCATCTAGCTCAAACTTAGAAAATGTTATCAACAGATTCTTAGATCACAACTATAGAAACTAGTATAACAGATCTGGCCTGAGCTCAAATTTGGAGAAGGAAATGGCAACCCACTCCAGTATTCTTGCCTGGAGAATCCCATGGACAGAGGAGCCTGAAAGGCTACAGTCCATGGGGTCACAAGAGTTGGACACGACTTTGCAAGCCTCAAATTATATTTTTACAAAGAGATTCTCCAAGTTACCTTGATGACCAGCGAGGTTTGAGAACCTGGAAAGTTCCTTGTAGATAAAATCATTTGATTCTAAACTTGTACCCAAACACAGGAGGGGGTTGGCCCTGCTCCCAGGGCCCATTACTGCAGGGCTCAACGTTGACCACTCTCTCAAAAGGCCGTTAGAACTCTGGTTCTGACCCGTGGGCCACCTGGATCACCATTCTACATACAGCTCTCACTGGAGGGGGTTAGCAGCTACCCCACCACTGCACTTAAAGAGCTATATGTATCCAAGACCCCCGTACTGACCATGAGTAACTAAAACTTAGCCATCAATTCACACGTGCCCTCACATGCTTACTTCCATTTGACCGCCACATCCTTGTCAAGTAGCTTCAGGACCTTAGTCTACAGCCCTCCTTCCCTATGTAGTCTTGATTTAACAACTAGCAGATCTCAGTTCCCAGGGCAGTATAGGTCAGCCTGTATTTCTGGGGTTAAGTTATAAAGTGTGCCTTTAAGGCAAAAGTCAAGTGTAATTAAAAATCACTCATAAAAACCCCTTAGCAGGGACTTGGGCCCTTGAGAACTCAAAAAACCAAGAGTTAACCTCTTTGAGCAAAGAAGTCAGATACAACTGAGCGACTAAACTGAACTGAACCTCTCTGAGGTCTCTTTGCATTACCACTATAGCTCCTCTTTCCCTGGAGGCAGCAGAGAGCAATGCCTACAGTAAGTTAGAGAAGCGCAGACCATTAAAATAAAGGGATTTCTCCCTCTCTACCCTGAGCCGGAAAAGTTGACTGCACAAGTTAAATTGAGTGTATGTTATGATTCCATTTTATTTGCAAGGCATATTCAAGGTGCTATCAGGCAAAGAAATGAACATAAAACCCCTGCCCTCACATAACCTATTATCCACCTGGGCGGGATTAGCCCATACTCTGAAAATGGCAGACAACCATTAAATTAAATATTACATAATTAAATAATACAAAACCATCAAAGCTGTCAGGCACATGACACGGAGGACTACAGCATTCAAAGGAAGAAGGTATGATGTAGTACGGATTGGGCTCAAAAGGCTTTCATGGAGAAAGGTAAACTGGTTCTTACAACATGATGATGTTCTTCAGGATGGACTGACTTGGAACTAACCATCGTTCTAGATAAAACTGACCCTGTCATCTAAGCACAGGATAGTATGTTCTATTATGTCTCCAGTATCTATCTTGAAAGTGCCAGGTCATTCATCTGTCACTCTGTCCCTATGCTGAGTCAAGGTCTAAGTGAATCCATGCATCACAGTTCCAGTACTACTTGGTGACAAAGCTTAAATCCTGATATTACTGATAGCACTGCCAACTCAATGGACATGAATGTGAGCAAATTCCAATAGTTGAGACCAGAGGAGCCTGGCGTGCTGTAGTGCGTAGAGTCACAGAGTTGATAAGACTTACAGCCACTGAACAACAATATTGTTATGCTAAAATAGGGAATTATACAGCTAAGAACATAGCAACTGATTCTTTAAAATAATGTAAAGCTTTTCTACATGAGCATTTCACCCGACTTTCCTGACATTATTATTCATATCACAAAATTACTGACTTTTTTTGTAAACCCTAAGTCATGACTTGGATGGACTCACGAGACCAGCCTGTGTTAAAATTCAACTTGTCTATTTCTGCTTTCCTGCACAGTCCTAAGATCTCCTCTAAGTCTCCCTGCCCATTTTGGCTCTTTCTCCACTCTCAGGACTCAAGGTGACCGAGACAGTCCCTGGACGATGGCCCTGGGCCACATGGCACTCTGAATGAATGCAAGGAAGTAAGTGCTTAGGTACACATCCTGGACATAGTTCTGATCCCCAGCTGGCTCCTCACTGGGCTTTTTCAGAAGGGGAAGGAATGACAGGCAAAGAAGGAAGGACCCAGAAGCTGATCCAAGGCCAGCTGGAATAAGTGTCCATAGGAAGAGACTCCAGGCACAGATATTTAAATAGACAGCTCTGACCCACGTGGGGAGTGGTTTAATAAATCAACCTAACACAGTACATTTCCAAAACTCAATTTCTCCAGGTCTGAAGGACACGTCTCACTTTTCCTTTTAGAGGTGAAATGAGCATGAGTCAGAAATGCCAAGTTCAAATCCAGATTCTGTTAAGATTCTGCTTAAGCACTCATAAGACTATAGACATTTAACTTCCAGCTTTAGTTTCTTCATCTATAAAGGGAGCTAGATAGACTAGACGATCTCTAGTTCAGTAAAACTGATTTTAAGAGCAAAAGCATCACAAGTGTGAGAAAAACCAAGAGCAAACATTATAGAGTCAAAACAGAAGCGACAGTGGGCCTAGTGGGCCTTAGGAAGACACTGGAGATCAGGAAGTTTCCAAAAATAAAATGTCAATTGGGATAAGCCCAGCATCACTCCCAGCATCAAAGATAGAACTTAAAGATCGATTCCTTCTGGATTCTGTCCTGCAATCACACATAGACTCAGCTCCTCCCAGAAGAGTAAAAAGGGCTGACTCACAGTATGGACATACCCACAGATGCCATCCCATACTTTCTACCTAGTTGGGGTGACTCAACCTTAGATCCTGACCTCAGTAACTCAAACTTCTTTAATATCTAGCCTAAAAAGCCCAGTGAAGTTTTATGATCTCTATTTCAGTTTGACAGTCCCCGAAGTTTTAGGAATAGCCTGTGGCTCAGACGTAAAGAATCTGCCTGCCAAGCAGGAAACATGGGTTCGATCCCTGGGTCAGGAAGATCCCCTGTAGAAGGAAATGGCAACCCACTCCAGTATTCTGGCCTGGAAAATCTTAAGGAAAGAGAAAAAGTCAGATACGACCTAGTAACTAAACAACAACAAACATGTTTTAAGGCTCTCAGATACAGTATTATTCTGTTATAAAATCTTAGAGTTTAAGATATGAAATATTTAAACAGCATTGTAGAAATTAACCCACAAAAATCTATGGTTTGTTCCCACAATGCTGCATTCATCTGATATGCTCACATATCTTTGATATTTTACTTTCCGCCTCAGTGAAGTCCCTTGTTTGAGAAATTTACTTTTGTTGTAAATCTAAGATGGATTAAAGTTAAAATGCTTTGAAAATGGGGTTCATAAATGTGATTAAGTTTAACTTAACCAATGCCAATAACCTTCGATTTCACTCTTTGGCAGAGTGAGACTCATTGGATGCTTAACACCTGCAGAGTCGCAGGCACACAGGAGGAATTCAGTTACTGCTTCTAAATGCATCACCATTAACAACTACCATTTAGTCAGCAAATAATTCACGCCAGGCAGGAATTAGGCACTTTGCATGTTATCTCTTAATCCTCACAACAAGCCTACTGAGCAGTAATATCTCCATTTTACATATAAAAACACCAAGGCTCAAAGTAACAGTTGCAAAATACCAAGAAGGAATTTTGAGCTTAGGTCTCTCTCACCATTGCCCTGAAATACTCCCAACAAGTGCAGAGTTTAGGAAGCTGGCCCATAAGCTGTGGGGTCTCAACCTCACTGGCTGTTACTTTACACCCACATCCTTCACTGACAAAGGTGATAACTAATATGGGTATGGCCTGTGTGTACTGGTTCTCCTGGGTGAGGCCAGTGCTGCTACATTACTTTACAAAAGAAGGTGGGGCGTGGCACCTGACATAAATCACAGCCCCCTAAAGTGGGCTACTGCCACACTCCCAGGTCCAGAGAAAGATAAGAGTTCCCTTAAAGTGGGCCACTCCTCTCTGTCAGTCCCTAAGAAGAGCATTTCTAGAAGGCATCAGCCCCCACACACAGGCTTCCTCTTACATACCTGCAGCAGGTCTAACAGCAAAGAAGCCCACCAGTGAGAACAAGTTTGAGCAAGCACACCCCTAACCTTGGTGACAACAGAGATCCTGGCTGAACCTACCTTTTGCAAATCTCCACCCCCACAGATAACTTTCCGTCCCAGTACTTTCCCTTCACAATGTTTGCTTGAACCAGGAAACCACCAGCTTCAGTAGAGGACTGGTGCAGAGAATGCCAAGGAGAATATATTCCCTCTGCTGGCCCGTGGTCATTTCTGCACTAACAAGTTCACTCTCCATATGGGTGAATGCTCATCTACACATTCAAGTACTCAGAGACACCAAACATCATTCATTAACTGAGTTACCAAAAACCACCTTTCATTTCAAATTTACAGCATCACAATTATTTCTGTTGAGAGAAAACAGAGTATAAGCAGTTGCTTAGGCCTGCAGACCACCCCTTGGCCTTCCCACCCCCTACTAATTTCTTTGCTTCACTGGTAGGTGTTATTAGAAAAATTTGACTTTAAGATTCAGGCACCTACAACCTTCATCAATTCCGAAGTTCTTAATTACTGAAATCAAGATTTTCCCTTCGGCCCTAAAACCCCATTCCCCTCTCATAAAGTCCTCTCCTCTGTGGCTGTACTTTGCATTCTTCGGTCTGTTGGTCCTGGAAGGACCTCAGCTCAACCAAAGGGCTGGGGGTTGGAGGACCTTTTGTGAGTTTATTTTTCGGTAGCCCAGATCAAGAATGCGGCCCCACAGCGATTAAATCCACTAAGCTCCCAAATACCCTCTCCTGCCTAAACAATTTGATCATGTGGGAACCAAACACTGTCTAAGAAAGAAAAGGAGAAGCTAAGAGTGCCGGTCTCCACTTTCTTCCTGGAGGAGCACCGCTGTGCCATGGTGTCGGGGGTTGTCACTTCCAGACCTCATTTGCAAAGCCCCCAACCTAGATCGGACATTTTGCTTTAACCCCTCGGCAGGGCCTCCCAGGGCTGGGGCCCACCGGGTCTCGGGTGGCGCCGGACGCTTTGTGGCTTGTGCGGGGTGGGGGTGGGGGGTCGGCCACACCACTAACAGGGTCTTGTTTTCTCAGCTGATCTAGTTCTCCGGAACAGGTGTTTGGTTGGTTCCATCTTTTTAAAGGCGGGGGAGGCGTGTAAAAGTCTCGCCTACTGGGGAACCCGCCCTTCGGGGAAAGCCTCGCAGGACGTGATGAAAGGTGGCTTTCTAACTTCTGCGAGGCGCGCGAGTCTGCTGGGGGGCGGGGGTGGGTGTTCTCTGTGAGTTTGGGAAAGGCCTGGATCTCCCTAACGACCCTCTCAGTCATCTCACCGCAGCGAAAACAGCGACCCCCCTCCACCCCAAGTCACCCCCCGCTCCACACACACGTGAAGCTCAGCAAAGCGTGCCACCTGCCGGGTTCCCAGCAAACATGCCCGGAGGGAAGGATCGCCGGAAAGCACTTTGTTTAAAAAAATAAAGTAAACTCTCCCGGGTCCGAGGACAGCCCCGCCTGGCACCGGGGCCGCGGTGTGCAGAGTCGGCCCCCGGGTTCTCTTTCCGGGGCTGAACTGGGGAAGGCGCCGCGCCAGGCGGGGCCGGAGGGGAGCGCGCGGGGCGCCGGGCCCCGCTCCCCCGGAGCCCGCGGGGTGCCGGAGCGGGCAGGGCCGGCCGGCGGGAACGCGGAGAGCCTTCGAGCTGGCTCGCGCGTGGGCCGGGGCCCGGGTGGGGTGGGCAGAGTCGGGAACTCACAGCCGCTTGTCCTCAGGCTGCAGCTGCCAGTGCATCGCCAGCGAGAAGCCGAAGAGGCTCCCGGAGTCCCCGGTTTTCTCGATCACATTGTCCTCGCGGGTGTCCAAGTTGAAGGCGGTGCCGAGCCGCGGCAGGAGCCCCACCGACAGGTAAAGCAGCCACAGCCGCCCCGCGGCCGCCATGGGCCGGCGCGCCGGGAGGGGAGCGGGAAACTGCGCGGCCGCCCTGCGCTTCGGGCCGGACTCGGGGCTACAGCGCCGCGGCCGCCGAGGTCTCCTCTCGCCGCCGCGCCCGGCCCCACCCCCGGGACGAGTCGCGCTCTCCGCCCGGCCGCTCCCCTCGCGGGCAGCTCCCGGCCACTGAATGAGCCCGTTGTTCTCTGGAGACTCGCAGGCGTTTTATCAAGTGACGAGGCCGCCGGCCCCGCCCCGGCCCTCCCCACCCCCGGCCCCTCCTCTCGCGCCCGCCGCCAGCACCTTTGCGGCCCGCGCGGCTGCGGTGCGACCCGCGCCGCCCCCGCCACCCCCACACCTGGTCGGGAAGCAGCGGCACAGACCCGGAGGCGAGCTGCGGGTCTGGCGATCCGAGCCTGCGGGGTCTCCGGAGCAAAGCGCTTGAATTGTGGTTGCCGTTCGGCACAGAGCCGGAAAGGCGTTTACTACCTGTTCTAAAAACAAGTAGTGGAGATGCGCCGGCCCTAATGGCCGGGAGCCCCTGGTGCTCGCCGACCGACGTGCAAAGGCTGCGTTCATTCATTCCACAAGTGTTTATGGAGCGCTTAACGCGGGCCCGGTACTTGGGGAACTGGAGCTGTATAGATTGTCCTCGGTCCTCAAGACCTAACGTCAAAAACGATAACTGCACAGATGTTAAAAGGGCTGTGCAATTGACAACGCACGGCTATTATCTCATTTCATGCTCCTAACAATCCTATGAGGTGGGTATTTTCTTTTTGCAGATGAGAAAACTGAAGCTCAGTCTTGCCCCAGTGTCTCCAGGGATCTGCGTCCAGGTGGAAAGGAGAGTTTGTGGGAAAGAAAAGTCACACTGGTGTAGGCAACTTAAAACTTGATTTCCAGGTATTCCTCATCAGTGAAGGAAGAGTTATTTAAAGTGGCACCCAGGCGCTCAGGAGCCCTTCCTTCCTGCCCCAAATTCCCAGAACTAGTTGGGAGGAGAATTTCCCTGCCTAGAGACTGCTCTGAGATCAGTGTGGGTGGCCTAAAGGCTCCAGCCTCCAGCACAAGGGGTGGGGCCTCTAGTGAGGTGTTGACCCCTGGGGTGACTTTATCTGCAGGGGTTCTTAACGTAGGAGGAGAGAGAATTCAGGTTACTCTAAATTTGGATGACAACAAAATTTACATTTTTATTTTCACTAATCCTTTAATATTTAGTATTTCCTTCCTAATATTTAGCATTGGTTTCCTTTATGTATTTTATTTTATGCATTTAAAAACCTAGTCTGGGTTCAGGAGGGGGAACTTATGTAAACCCGGGGCGAATTCATGTCAATGTATGGCAAAACCAACTAATACAATATTGTAAAATAATTTGCCTCCAATAAAAAATAAATTAATTACTTAAAAAAAATAAAATAAAAAAAGAAAGTGAAAAAAACAAAATAAAACATGTTGAAACATTGGATTAGCCTTAAAAAAAATAAATAAATAAATAAAAACCTAGTCTGTAAAGGGGTCCATGGCCTTCAGCAGTCTGTGGAAAGCGCTAGCCCAAAGATTCCTGGAATGCCTTGGGGAGCCTGCCTTGATCTTACATCCCTACTTTGGAAATAGAAGCTGAGCCAATCCCAGGGAAGAGCTGGAGCTCTGAATATGCATGTGGGGAGAAGGCGGCAGGGTCGTGTGCCATGTGGCCTCAAGGGGTATTTGTACCAAGGGAGCAGCCTGTACCACACAGAGAAGCCACCTGAACAGGACAAGGGTCCACAGGTGGTAACAGCTGCTAGAAGTGGGGTATGTCCCACTTCTCTCCCAATCAGTTGTTCTGTTGTTAAGTTGTGTCCGACTCTTTGGGACCCCATGAACTATAGCACACCAGGCTCCTCTGTCCTCCACTGTCTCCCAGAGTTTGCTCAGATTCAAGTCCACTGAGTCAGTGATGCTGTCTAACCATCTCATCCTCTGCCACCCCTTCTCCTCCTGCCCTCAGTCTTTCCCAGCATTAGGGTCTTTTCCAATGAGTCAGCTCTTTGCATCAGATGGCCAAAGCACTGGAGCTTCAGCTTTAGCAACAATCCTTCCAATGAATATTTATGGTTGATTTCCTTTAGGATTGACCTGTTTGATTTCCTTGCAGTCCAAGGGACTCTCAAGAGTCTTCTTCAGCGCCACAGTTCAAAAGCATCAATTCTTCCAATCAATACCTTCAGTCAAATATAGTCAAGTTCAGTAGACAGTCTTGAAGGTCATACTGTTTTAACCTGTACATGGTAACTGTGATAAGATTGAGAAACTATTGTAGATTGTAATCTGGCAAGCTAAGAAACACCTGCAATATGATTTTTCATGCAAATTTACCTTTTTCATGTTAAACACATACTATTCCAGAGGGACAGGTCCCAGCTATTATAGCTAGAGCACAACCTTAGTGTAGGCTGGTACTCAGCAGGAGCCACTGATGGGGCCGTAATGGTTACTGAAATACTCCTGAACTGGTAGATAAAAGCTATGCCCTGAGCTCCCCAAATTCAATCGGCCCCACCCTGGCCACTTTCCTGTGACCTGCCAACTTTCCCACAATTCAGCAACTAATAGGTTTGAGCCCTTAAGCCCTGCCTGGCACTACAAGGGCATCTTCTGATTGTGTGTGCCCATGTCATAACAGCTGTTAACTATACCGAATATC
Organism: Moschus berezovskii; assembly: GCF_049115385.1. Taxonomy (NCBI): domain Eukaryota; kingdom Metazoa; phylum Chordata; class Mammalia; order Artiodactyla; family Moschidae; genus Moschus; species Moschus berezovskii. The sequence continues at coordinate 114,914,125 of NC_142461.1, read as the reverse complement.
ACACCCTGCTTCCAAGAGTAATCTTGCTTCCTCCCCAAGATACATTTAGTGGATGTTTGAATAGCCAGAGGTAGCTAGTTGACCACAAGTATCAACTGAGCTCAAATTGAAATTTTATATAATGTTAAATTTAAATATAGTGCTGTGTGCTCGGTTGCTCAGTCATCTCTGATTCTGTGATCCATGGACTGCAGCCCTCCAGGCTCCTCTGTCCATGGAGTGTTCCAGGCAAGAATACTGGAGTGGGTTGCCATTCCCTTCTCCAGAGAATCTTCCCAACCTAGAGATCGAACCCACGTCTCCTGCATCTCCTGTACTTGCAGGCGATTCTTTACCACTGGGCCACCTGGGAAGCCAAAAATATAGTGCTACTAATGAATAATACACATGGACATCACCAGATGGTCAACACCGAAATCAGATTGATTATATTCTTTGCAACCAAAGATGGAGAAGCTGTATACAGTTAGCGAAAACAAGACCAGGAGCTGACTGTGGTTCAGATCATGAACTCCTTATTGCGAAATTCAGACTTAAATTGAAGAAAGTAGGGAAAACCACTAGACCATTCAGATATGACCTCAATCAAATCCCTTATGATTATACAGTGGAAGTGAGAAATAGATTTAAGGGACTAGATCTGATTGATAGAGTGCCTGATGAACTCTGGACGGGAGTTCGTGACATTGTACAGGAGACAGGAACCAAGACCATCCCCATGGAAAAGAAATGCAAAAGAGCGAAATGGCTGTCTGAGGAGGCCTTACAAATAGCTGTGAAAAGAAGAGAGGCGAAAAGCAAAGGAGAAAGGGAAAGATATAAGCATCTGAATGCAGAGTTCCAAAGAATAGCAAGGAGAGATAAGAAAGCCTTCCTCAGTGATCAATGCAAAGAAATAGAGAAAAACAACAGAACAGGAAACACAAGAGATCACTTCAAGAAAATTAGAGATTCCAAGGGAACATTTCATGCAAAGATGGGCTCGATAAAGGACAGAAATGGTATGGACCTAACAGAAGCAGAAGATATTAAGAAGAGGTGGCAGGAATACACAGAAGAACTGAACAAAAAAGATCTTCACGACTAAGATAGTCACGATAACGTGATTACTGACCTAGAGCCAGACATCTTGGAATGTGAAGTCAAGTGGGCCTTAGAAAGCATCACTACGAACAAAGCTAGTGGAGGTGATGGATTTCCAGTTGAGCTATTACAAGTCTTGAAAGATGATGCTGTGAAAGTGCTGCACTCAATATGCCAGCAGATTTGGAAAACTCAGCAGTGGCCACAGGACTGGAAGAGGTCAGTCTTCATTCCAATCCCAAAGAAAGGCAATGCCAAAGAATGCTTAAACTACCGCACAATTGCACTCATCTCACACGCTAGTAAAGTCATGCTCAAAATTCTCCAAGCCAGGCTTCAGCAGTATGTAAACCGTGAACTCCCAGATGTTCAAGCAGGTTTTAGAAAAGGCAGAGGCACCAGAGATCAAATTGCCAACATCCGCTGGATCATGGAGAAAGCAAGAGAGTTTCAGAAAAACATCTATTTCTGCTTCATTGACTATGCCAAAGTTTTTGACTGTGTCGATCACAATAAACTGTGGAACATTCTGAAAGAGATGGGAATACCAGACCACCTGACCTGCCTCTTGAGAAACCTGTATGTAGGTCAGGAAGCAACAGTTAGAACTGGACATGGAACAACAGACTGGTTCCAAATAGGAAAAGGTGTACGTCAAGGTTGTATATTGTCACCTTGCTTATTTAACTTATATGCAGAGTACATCATGAGGAACGCTGGGCTGGAAGAAGCACAAGCTGGAATCAAGATTGCCGGGAGAAATATCAATAACCTCAGATATGCAGATGACACTACCCTTATGGCAGAAAGTGAAGAGGAACTCAAAAGCCTCTTGATGAAAGTGAAAGAGGAGAGTGAAAAGGTTGGCTTGAAGCTCAACATTCAGAAAACAAAGATCATGGCATGTGGTCCCATCACTTCATGGGAAATAGATGGAAAAACAGTGGAAACAGTATCAGACTTTATTTTTTTGGGCTCCAAAATCACTGCAGATGCTGATTGCAGCCATGAAATTAAAAGATGCTTGCTCCTTGGAAGGAAAGTTATGACCAACCTTGATAGTATATTAAAAAGCAGAGACATTACTTTGCCAACCAAGGTCCGTCTAGTCAAGGCAATGGTTTTTCCCGTGGTCATGTATGGATGTGAGAGTTGGACTGTGAAGAAAGCTGACTGCCGAAGAATCGATGCTTTTGAACTGTGGTGTTGGAGAAGACTCTTGAGAGTCCCTTATACTGCAAGGAGATCCAACCGGTCTATTCTAAAGGAGATCAGTCCTGGATGTTCATTGGAGGGACTGATGCTAAAGCTGAAACTGCAATACTTTGGCCACCTCATGCGACGAGTTGACTCACTGGAAAAGACTCTGATGCTGGGAAAGGTTGGGGGCGGGAGGAGAAGGGGACGACCGAGAATGAGATGGCTGGATGGCATCACCGACTCTGTGGTCATGAGTTTGAGTGTACTCCGGGAGTTGGTGATGGACAGGGAGGCCTGGCGTGCTGTGATTCATGGGGTCGCGGAGAGTCGGACACGACTGAGCGACTGAACTGAACTGAATGAATAATACTTATGTAGGAGAAGTGAGGAATAAAGGAAAACAGGGATCAGAGTCTTGTTCTGGAGTGTGCCACATGCCCATCACGTATGACTTTTGCTCCTGCCTTCCACCTACCTCTGGCTGTGATGCCAAACATATTTGAAGTTGAGTCAAACTTGGGCTCTTAATAATAATCCCTTTGAAGATTGTCCCCTCTTCTTGATTAACTGTAACAATCATGTTTTGTGAATTAGTTGTCAATTCTGTGGCAAATAGAGGTAAGAGTGAAATAAGAAGTATCTTAGAAAAGGGAGAATTAGACGTCCTTCAGGATCTGCTGAGGACACTGTCAGCCTATAGGGCCAAAGGAATGAAAGAATCAAGAAATCTAGAAATTATGAAGGAAAGATCTGAGGAGGGAGGTACATAGTTATAACGAAAAAGAATCTGGAAAAAGAGGAAACTTGTCTGGGACCAAAGGGAGAAAGTTAGCTTGATAATAAAAGTATGCTGACCATCAGATGGCATATGTGTATGTGTGTGCACACACATACACACACGCACAAACTTACGGATAGGAATCCAAAGGGCACAAATCCAGTTAGGACAAAATTGTGTCATAGGCCTTTTGTGATGATACCATAGAAGGAATTTTACAAACTGAAAACTTTAAATAAAAAAACCGTGAAAGCAATGAACATAGGCATTTGCTCAGTTAACAGCTTTTGAATTCTTGTATTTTACCAATACACTTTACAAAAGAAATTTTGTTGGTCTATATCCCACTTTTGGTAGAGGAGCTTGCAATAACTTTAAACTATGGGTTACCCTTGTAGATTCCGAGGAACTCACATCATGCCTGATATATTTTCCATCTTCTGGGACCTACTTTAATCAGTTTTGCTCTCAGGTTCCCTGTTCTATTGACTTCATCATCACCAATAGCAAGGATATCATATTTGCTGCATTTAGGCAACATGGAAACTATTAAAATATCTCTTTATTCTTCTGTGATTGTGTTCTATATCAATAGCTTCACATATTCCCTGCAGCCCTTTAATGAAGGCCATTTGTCAGAGTGATTAGCACATGGCCTGTGGAACCCAAGTCCTTCAAATCCCATCTCTGCTCCACACCAGTCAGGTGACCTTAAACAAATTACTGAATCTCTCTCCACTTCAGCTTCCCCAGCTACGAAGTAGAGATGATAGCATCCCTCCCCCCACAGAGTCGCCTCACCTTCACTTCAGTTGTATCTGACTCTTTGCAACCCCTTGGACTGCAGCACACCAGGCCTCCCTGTCCATCACCAACTCCCTGAGCTTGCTCAAACTCACATCCATTGAGTCGGTGATGCCATCCAACCATCTCATCCTCTGTCATCCCCTTCTCCTCCTACCTTCAATCTTTCCCAGCATCAGGTCTTTTCCAATGAGTCAGTTTTTCGCATCAGGTGGTCAAAGTATTTGAGTTTCAGCTTCAGCATCAGTCATTCCAATGAATATTCAGGAACTGATCTCCTTTAGGATGGACTGGTTGGATCTCCTTGTAGTCCACCGGACTCTCAAGAGTCTTCTCCAACACCACAGTTGAAAAGCGTCAATTCTTTGGCACTCAGCTTTCTTTATAGTACAACTCACATCCATACATGACTACGGGAAAAACCATAGCTTTGACTAGACAGACTTTTGTTGGTAAAGTAATGCCTTGCCTCGGGGATGAATAAAGTTAACATGCCACAAGATCCAGTGCAGCCAAATAAATAAATAAAAATAAATATTAGAAAAAGAGTGTTGTGTCCGAACCAGAACTTTCAGCTGTGCATGAGCTTTAAGAATTTGACTTTTACAAGTTAGGTGCTGACCCATGGTATACCTTTAGTTTTGAAAACTAGTTTACAAAGTTTATATTTAATATATAATTTATATTTATTTATATATAAATATAATAAATATGTATTTGTTGTATATTTATAAATATATACAATAAATTTTTATATTTTGTATATTGTATATGAAAATATATTTATGCTATTTATTTATATATAATTTATATTTATTTAAAATATAAATTATGTCTATAAATATAAATATATATATCAAGAACTGTTCCAAACTTGGATTTAAACTGTTCAGTGGTATTATTTTTTGTTTCAGAAAAAAAAGTTTTTCCTCAATTGCTTTGTCTCTATATATGTATTCAGGGGTTTTCCTTCTACACTAAACCTTAATGCTTTTCATTTTGGCTTTTTTTTTTGCTCCAAGTCAGAGCACATTTTGTAGGAGCCAATCTGCCTTTGGTTGGGATCAAGAGAATCCAAATTGCCAGCTCTATTTTATTTTAACACCCAGATCCATTTTATTCATTTTTCCAGTTTTATTAAGATACAATTGGCATAGAACATTGTATACATTTAAGGTATACAATATAATGATTTAGTATATGTATATATTATGAAATGATCATAATAAGTTTAGTTAACATGCATCACCTTACAGAGTTACAATATTTTTCCTTCTGAGGAGAGCTTAAAGATTTGTTATCTTAGCAGCTTTCAGATATCCAATACAGTATAATTAACCATTGTCACCTTGCTGTGCATTACAACCTCACAACATATTTATCTTATGAACTGGAAGTTTGTTTCTTTTGACCACTTTCACCCATTTCCCTCACCACCCACCTCTAGTAATCTTCAATCTGTTCTTTGTTTCTCTGAGGTTTTGTTTTTTTCAGGTTCCACATATAAGTGACATCCTACAGTATTTATCTTTGTCTGATTTATTTCACTTAGCACAATGCCCTCAAAGTCCATCCATGTTGTCTTAAACAGCAGCATTTCTTTCTTTTTTATAACTGGTTAATATATATCACATTTTCTTTATCCATTCGTCCATCAATAGACCCTTAAGTTCACCAGATCTATTTTTTTTCCACCAGATCTATTTTAAAGTAAATTTAAGTTGAATGTTTCTTATTCCCTTATTATTAACTCATTAAATGTTGTACAGTATTTCACATTGCCACTTTAGGTGGGATTCTTTTTTCAAATTTGTTTTGAGGGAATTTTTCTAAACCAAAAAGACACATTTTGCTAGCCAGCCAGAAATAAACTCAGACTTTAAATGAATTTAAAATTGAGCTCCCAACACTGAGGTGAAACCCCCACTGGAAAATTTGGCTTTCCATCCCTACCATCTTCAGAAACAAACATGAACCTGTGTGTATCTCATGCCACACAAATGCAGTCTTGACAGGCTGAACTTAGAGGAGACATTTTTAAGATTTTTTCTTGCTTTCTATAAAAATATCTTCACTGGGGGAAAAAAAAAGACAAGCTGATTCTGAGTTAGAACTTAACCCAGTGTTCTCTGGAGTGTATTAATTCAGGTCAAAGCAAGCACTCAAGAGAAGCAGCTTAGCCTCACCCACTTCCCAGGAGAGGGCCTGGAGCAGGTCCCTGTACTTCACTAGGACTCAATTTTCTAATCTGTAAAATGGCCAGAAATCTTACTTCACCAGAGTGTGGGAAGAATTAAATGAGATTACATGTGTGAGACATTGTGAAAGCACAATGTCTGCTATTAAATATGGGCTGAATAGAATAGTAGCTGTGAAAATGAAGAAGAAAATATACTAGAATATAAAAAAAGAGAGGGCTTCAGGTTAGAGAGCCATAGGAAGAGGAGGCGTGTGAATGACTTCACCTGCACCCCACAGTCACTTGATGTAAGTGGTCAGGATAAGCCATTCCTTCTTATTATAGTTTGGCAAATAATCTCTGTCATATCATAGTTTCTCAGTGCCTGAGGTTTGGATGGAAGCAAGTTTGTGCTTAACCCTTACTCTGGACCACTTCCATCTCCTACCAGTCTTTGCAGGAGCAACGGTAGGTTCTAAACTTAATATCATAAGTTTGAAAGAGAAAAAGTTCAGACAACTTTTTCTCTAGCCAGCCAGGAATCCCGGTAGTAAAGATGAAAGCTGGACATTTCCAAACATATCCTTATCTTCTTATTTCCACGATCTGATTGACCAGGGGAAGTTAGTGCTAAGGATTATCAAAAGTCATAGCCAACATAAAAATCATTGTTATTTTGTTTTAGCTTTATCTTATCAAACATATCTTGCTGGTAATATTAAAGCAGCTTCTACCACTTAAAATGAATCATCAGACACTTCATAGGGAAATGAGATCCTGAACTTCAAAATTTCTTCAAAATGTTTGAATCTGGAAAGCAAGTCATTTGCACACAAATAATTTAGTACTTAACTACATTCAACAACACACTTGAAGGCAATGTAATACATTCTGTCCTAAGAATAAAGAACAAATACAAAAAAAAAAAGAACCACTATAAAGAACAAATAACAAGGAAATGAGAAAAAGCATGCAGAAATTCAGACCACCTAACAGCCAAGAATGTTTCTATAACAATAGCTTTGCTGTTTCAGATCACATGATTTAAACTAAGAGGCTAACCAGTCCTGCATTACACAAGGTATTTCCAGATACTCCCTGATGAAAGACAGAAAAGTGGACTCACTGATACTTAGACTACATTTCATTTTCAAAACCTGTAGAAGATCAGTGCATCTCCACAAAACCAAAGGCATTGTTCTATTTCATGTCTGGGGACATCTAAGCAGGGACTTTTCGCAAGAATGTCAGGATCTCCACCAAATTAAGACTCAGGATATCCCGACTTCTGACTTCATAACTGAGACCACACCTTCATACGTTTTTTCAGCCTTGGCTGACGAATAGTCCACTGAGACCAAATTTCCTGCCTCCCAAACAAGGAATTGTCGCAGCTCATGAAACATAATCTCAATCAAAGCTGTTCTCTGGCAGGAAAAGACTAGCAGTCACACTTTATCAGATAGGCTGGGTTGTCCATACATGAACACATGCTTCTTATTCCTGCTGCTCATAGGAGGACGGAAGCATAGAAAAGCTAACCAGGGGGATTCGTGCTCTACCAAGTGCAATGAGCCACGGTGAATTTTTCAGCCTTGGATCCCAGTAGGAAATAGAATCTCCACCCCATTGCTCCAGAAAGAGTTTACTTTCCCCAAGTAGCCAACCCAACCCTAGTTGCTGTTGGTTACAGAAACCTTCAGGTAAATGCCACATTGGTTGAGAAGGAGGTAAGAGAGTGTGGGAGACAGTCAGCTCTTTGATTTTGAAGGCCTATTAGAATTTCCTAATTTACACTCTGTAAATAACCAAAATTCATACATCTATTTCTCTGAGACATTCTTTATGTGTTGACCGCAGTCATCTAGCAATGTCTTTATGGGTTATAAACAGTTTTCAATCTGTATTTTTTAAATGATTCAAATGCAGGAAAAATAGTTTCAGGGTTATGCATATTTTAAAAATATATTCCAAAATTGAAATATTTTCCAATGTTAATTGAAAATTATATATATACATATATACACACACACACATATATATATATACACTCCAGTCATCAGCCACTTAGGATAAATATTCAAAGAGAATAGTAGCATTAAGTAGACAACCTATCCATCTGCCCAGGCACTCCCTTTTCAGACTCTATCAACACTCGGCATATACCTCTCTTCTACTTCATAGTGAGTAATATTATGATTTATCTGCTTATACAACTATCTATTAAACTGTTAGTTCCTTCACAGTAGGTTCCATGCTCTATTCATCTTTGTATCCTCAGTACCAATAACTAAGCCTGGAACATGGAAGCTACTAAAAAATGACTGACTTATAACTCAGTTGGTAAAGAATCTGCCCACAATGCAGGAGACCTGGGTTCAGTTCCTGGGTTGGGAAGATCTCCTGGAGAAGGAAATGGCAACCCACTCCAGTATTCTTGACTGGAGAATCCCATGGACAATGGAGCCAGGCAGTTTACAGTCCATGAGGTCGCAAGAATTGGACATAACTTAGCGACTAAACCACCACCAGGGTACCAAAGGGTTTTTACCAATCATAACTTTTATGTCAGAAGACTTCTTTGAAGTTGGAGGGGTTTTAAAGAAAGTGTGTCATACTTGTATTAGGAACTTAAAAAGGAGCATACCCAATAATGCACATTGTTCATATCCTCCCCACCCAGATTCCTCTAAAGATCAGTAATTCTCATGGAAATAGAAAACCCCTGCATCAAGTCAGCCACTTAACAAGGTGCCATTTTAGACTCAAGCTCTTTAATACTATAATCCTGCCAACAATTGGAAGATAGCTATAAAAAGTGAAAGTGGATTGCCTAATCTGGAGTGGACATTCTTAGCAAAAGATATGGGGGAGACTGGAGGGAGAGGGGAAAGGAGGAGGGTGGATTAGAGAGGAGAGCATGGTGGCTGCAAATCCAGAGCTCCTTTGAACAAAGAAAGCAGCCAGGTTCTAAAAAGGCTAGGTTGACAAAATTGTAAACTACGTTTGTTTCACTCTTTGGTTTACTGTCCCAAAATGCTAACAATGTTATCACCTTCAGTCTACCTTGTCCTTTAGTCACCAAAAAAGGAAAGACATGGTGGCACGAAGTAGGAAAGATTCAGGCAGTAGCTTTCTGTAACCTTCCCCTCCATCACCTGATCCACTCAGTAGGATACAACAGTACATAACTGGGCCAGCTCTGCCCCCTGCCCCCTTCCCATGACAGCGGACATGCCTACATGGGAGGATGCTTAATGCCAGCTAGGCCTTCAGCAAAGGTTTCTGAGACAAGCATGCATGGAGTATCCTAGTAGACACAGCTGAGGTTTCTGAACTTGAAGCAATGCTCCAGATGTGATATTTTTTACTGTGATGAAAATTAAAACACTGAAGGAAATGGATTTCTGTTTGCATCTGTAGAGATGATATGATATGGTTTCAAGGCGCAATTATAGCTTACGTAGAATTCTGGAGACGTGAGCAGTGTGTGAGGGAATACGGTTATAGCAATAAGACCACAAGGCAAACAACAGGAAAAGGCATCCAGTGTGTAAGTCCCAGTTTAATACATACAGACTACATTGTTTTATCAGTTCTCTGTGATTTATTCAAGGTTGATAGTAAAATTGTCAACCAAGTGCTATCTACTTGAAATCTGTGCAGTTACTCTCCATCATATATTTCATTGAACAGATCTTTCAATTGTTACTGAATATTATTAAGCACTCAATGAATACGAGGGTTTACTAAATAGTAAGCACTCCGTGCATACTCAGTATGTGTATAAGAGTTTCTTAAGAATTTTCCTTTACTTTCTCCCCCTTATTGAGTAAAGGATTTGAGAAATGACTTATAATACTGAATTCTTTCTATACCATCACAAGAAAGTGTTTGAGGCAAACTTGAGATGACCATAGAAATTTTTGACATTCCTCTCATTGACAGGTGGGGTCTATTTCACTTACCTTTGAATCTGAATTGGCCTCTGTTACTTTTTTGACCAATAAAAATTGGTCAAGAAAGCAGATATGACATTCTGGGACTTTCCAGGCTAAAGTATAATGAACCATATAGCTCATTCATTCCTGGGACTCTTGAAACACTCATTCTTGGACCCTGAACCACCATGTAAAAAGTCCACCTTCCCTGATGGAACAGCCACAAAAGAACATGGAGCAGGGCAGAGGAAGGGTGGCTGATTGGGCTCAGCTTTTTACCCATCTGTGCCAAAGTGCCAGGTGTGGGAGTGGGCCCTACAGCTATCTTTGGCCCTACAAACCTATCCAGCCACCAGCTGGAAACCAAGTAATCCCTACTGAGACCATATGAAACAGAAGAATCACCCATCCAAGCCATACCTGAGTTCCAGACCCATAAGATATTAATAAAGTGATGATTGCTTCAGGCCACTGTGTTTCAGGATGGTTTGTGATGAAGCAATAGATGATCTAAACAGATGTAGTATAAAGTTCCTGTGTGGTTCCTCTGAAGGTGGGAATTAACTTCCACTCGGCTGACCCATCCTCTGCCATCTTTCTCGGTGGAAGCCAGTCCAGAGTGCCAGGATGTTGCTGACTAACCTACTGAGTCATGCGCTTAGAGAAATGAGATCAGTTACACTTGCTGAAAAGGTAATTAGAAAGAATTTGGGAGTGATGATTTCATGGCTCCATGACTAATTCCAAATCACTCAATAATAGGTCCAAAGCATTTGCAAATACAGTGGGCTTTCTATGGTTCTCACAGCCTCTAGTATGGGGAGAAGGGAAGAACAAAAAGCAGCTCTGTCTGCCATTGTGTGGTTGGAGATGGCTTCCACTGATCCACATGATGCTCCCTGACCCACTTCATCTTAAAGAGTCTTTTACAGCTCCCATCAGCATTATACATATCCATCATCACAATGAATTTGCAAATGGCAGCAGAGACTTTCTGTTAAGCAGGAGGGCAAATTGCAGAGTGTCATTCCAACACCAAGTAGAACAGTTTCAGCACAAAGGAGGCCTCCTAGAAACTTAAAAGCTCTCCCACCAAAGTCTCTCAGCCTTCCTCTTCATTAAAGACTTTGTTTTTTCTCTCTCTCCAGCTCTAGTTTCATTTTGTGAAAAGGTTCACTGCCTTATGTGCCATGAGCAGACAAGCTTATCGAATGAACTGTAAATCTAATCAGTTTGGCATCGGGGGTTTCATGGGAGCCATGTAAACAATAGCTGGAGTTGTGTTAAGCTTCAGTGACTCCAACTGATTCCCAGTTTGGTTCATTTGTGCAGAACAGTTGGAGATACAAAGCCAAGCCCATTAATTTCCAGAGAGCAGTTCTAACAGAGGAACGATCTGTCAGTCCCCAGGAGGTTTTCAATCCAAGGTCTAACTACAGGATTTTATTTATGGCATAAGGTATGTCTTTGACTGACTCAATTTGTTTCCATTTCCTCAATATTCTATATTTCTAAGAAGATCCTGGCAATTCTTATAGAAACTGGAGTCCTGTGGAGAAATGAGCCGAGAAGGTCTCCAAGTTCCTCTGGCCCCTCAGAATAGTGATCAAAGTGGAGTCTTGAATCCCCATCCATGAGTGTTCTTAATGTGGTGGTTACCTCTGAAAAATGGACTTAATTAGTGTCAGCAATCAATTCAGTTCTATTTCTCATCTGTATACTTTTACAGCAACACATTCGTTTTGTAATGTGCATTACATTCTCACGATTGTAAAGTTTATGTAGTTACAGGGCCGAAGTCACACCAGTTTTCAATCTGCTAAATGGCATGTGCTTCGTTTCCAAATGGAAAAATGAATATTCACCACAGCTCCATCAGGAATGCCAATTTCCCATCACTCCCCAGCACTGGGCAATGCAGTTTAAGCACTGTGTTAATTTAAGACATTTTCTCCTCCTCCAAGCCTTATATTTACATGCTAGGTGAAACAGCAATGGAAATGAATGGGGGGAAATTGCCTTATCCCCATTTTTCTGTGAGAAGGAGAAAAACACTTATACTTGAAACAAGCAGATGTGAAAACACTTCTCACTAATCAAAATGTTTACCATGAGGTTAGAAGAGGCTCCCTGTTTAGAGGCAGTGAACCTGGTATGTATGTTTAATAAGATGAGTGTATTTACTGTGACAGAACCTTGGAGCAGAACTTGTGCAGCTTAGCTCAAGATTAACACGAGCAATACAGCATTTCTTTGCTTATTAGGCTTCTCACAGTTCATGAACTTGGATTCAAGAGTGACTCTTGTGTCTATTTCAGTGTAGACTTTCACACCAATATACTCTCAGCTTCAAGTTACTATACCCAGAGGTAATACGAGGCGGGGGTGGGGGGTGGGGAATGCAAAGAGAATTGTCTCTATAGGATTCAAAGAATTAGTTTTGTAAAACACTTCATATTAAAATAAGGAAATTTAAACTGGAATAAATTATATACCTGCTATTCTGGAAGGCAACAAAAAATCATGCAGTTGCTCTCAAATTGATCCCAGGCATTTGAAAAGAGTCATAACAGAAAATTCACGAAATAGTATGTATGAAGATGACAGATGATTCCGTAAAAAGCTTTGCATAATCAATCAGTCTAATTTCTTTCTATAATAAAATTACAGGCTTATAAACTAGTAGAAAGTAACAAGAAGTCTATGTGCATTTTCTTAAGACCACCAGAGTTGTAAAATTCACAGACTCCCACCTGAAACTAGCTTAAGCTACACAATTAGTATTCAACAAAGTTTATGGAACAAGTTGTGACAATAATAACTAACCTTCATGGGATATTTGCCCTGTAGTAGGTACCGTTTTCAGCAAACATTTTCATTGATTCATTCATTTAATCTTTGCAAAAACCTGTATCATTAATATCCTCAGTAATCCCACTTAAATCATGAGAAAAGTCATGAGCAGCAGGGTCACATACGTCCCCCAGGTTACATAAATCAGAAGTGTTGGAGCCAGATTTTGATCCCAGGTGGGCTGGCTCCAAAGCCAGCATGCATGACCCACATGCTCGACCAGTAACATGACTATTTATCAATCAATAAAAAGTGTTATCTTCTGATTTTATTTTGGTCTGAGTTAGAGTAGGGGCTTACAGATTGAAATCAGAAGGTAGTAGTGTTCAGCAGAACAGTGTCCACCTGTGATGGTGTGGAGACAGTCTCACGGGGTTCATTCTTAGAATATATTTCATTGGATATCAGTATTTGGTAGAAAAAAGTTAGAATATATGCCCTCAATTTTTATATGATAATGACTTTAGTGAAATCAATATCAGGGAAAACAATAGAAATTCAAACTAACTCTCAGAAAATGGGGGAAAGTAGTTCTATAAGAACCATTCAGTTTAGATGTGCCAGATGTGCCAAGATGTTTACCAATCACAGTGCCAAATCATCTGCTCCCCACCGTGCTCCTTGAATTACCAGCTCCCATGCCCAGCACAGATGACTGGACATGGGTGAGCACCTGATCCAGGGTGTCGGGTCACCCTTGGGTCACAGTGAGTCCACAGGTCGGAGTGAAAAGATGAGCTGGGCTTATCAGATTCCCACTCCTGGGAATTTGCTTTGGAATACAGAATGACCCAGTGGCAACAGTAACTCAAGGTGAACAGTTGTGATGTAGGGAAAGAAAGAACCACTGTGGCCATGTCATCGGCAAGTCGAAGCTACTTGCACACGGAAGCAGACTCTGAGTGAGCACGGCAAGGCAGTCAGTTTAGAGGGGAGAATGAGGCAGAAATAAAAGGGAGAGAGGGTGTATACATGGGCGAACATGAGAAGCAGACACGCTAGTGGCTGTGCTTCGAGCCGCTGTACTTTCTGGTGGCTCTCGGGCTCCACTGTGGTCTGCAGGTACTTGGACACACCCCATGGACTTACATAACTCAAGATAGCCTTTGTTCCTTGCAAACAGAAAAACCTAATCTGAAAAGCATATGGGTGAAAAGTAGTTTGTTTTTAGACAAAATCCTTCTACTTTAAACTAGATTATGGAAATATTGATAAGAAAAATTATGCATAATTAAGTATAATTTACCTCTGTGAAACCATTGCTTAAAAATCCAATGATTAGGTCTAAATGAAAAGGAATGTATTATATAAATTGTGATTTTTAAAGAGGCAGGTTTAAAAAAACTTTTTGCTTTATTTTAATCAAATTTTTCTTAGTATACATGGTCATTTTCGCACCCTTTAAGAAAAGAGATACAGAGATCCTAGCAAGGGTTCCAAGAATAATTAAAATTATTAAAGTATGACTTACAAGAGAAGTAACAAGAAATTGGGGATATTTGGCTTAGAGAAAAGAAAGCTAAGAGTGACTTTTTATTGTTTTAAGGAATATGGAAGGTTTTCAGTTAGTTATGTCTTGTATTCATAGAAACAGAAATGACCTTCAGTCAAAGCTTTTCTAATGAACACAAGGGAAGAGTCTGTTGGCCAGTTACAGAAGAAGGCCACTTTCTTTTTCAATAAGAAATTTAGAAAATACCTGGAAGTCATGGATGGTTGACAAATAGAACTCAGTAGCATCTTTGAATCTGAGCTGCCAACAGAAACACACAGCACCTATCCATGAGTATCACGGGAAGCCGTGAGTCAGATAAGGAAGAAATAGAGTATAGAAGAAAAATAGAGGAAGAAGAAGAAATAAATATGAATGTACATCTGAGGAAGTGGTCAAGTTAGCATTCACCTATCAGATACTTCTGAAGGTCACTCTGACCTCTGTTATTTTGTACAATATAGAGTGTAATAGGGTTGTCATCATCAAATGCCATGCTTGTTTAGAAGTGACCCAAGTTGAGCATGACAAACAGAATAGCCAAGAGTTTCAGGCACTCCCTCTGAATGCAGTATCGCTCCCCCACTCTCCACAAGAGCTCCTTGGGGACAGCTCAAACACCACAAGGGACAGGCCAAGACTGATTCACCAACTCACTTCAGGAATTCATCTGAGAGTGGCCCCCACCAGGGTGGGAATGCCTTGGCCAGAAGAATATCAATTATGGCGCCACCTTGCCCTGACTGTGCTACATACATCCTTATTTTTGGAGCTTGAAGGAAAATGGCAGATGTGGTCCCTATTTCTAAGAAACTGTGCTGTTGAAGAGGGATTTGAAGGCAGCCTTGTCTCCAAGCTGGAGCATGGAGGGCTACCTCCTAATCTCAAATCCGTGTGTATTGCATGAGAAACCTTGAGCATACTGCTGCTCTCAGTTCTCCTACTGCCATTCCTACAAAGCAGATTAGACTGACTTTCCTCTGACATGACATCCTACATAGGACACATAACAGACCTATCTGACTGAGTTGCTGTGTTTTGTTAAAGTTGGGTTTAGGGACTTCCCTGGTGGTTAGGAATGCGCCTGCCAATGCAGGAGACGCGGGTTCAACTCCTAGTCTCAGAAGACCACACATGCTGTGGAGCAGCTAAGCCAATGCAGTACAACTGCTGAGCCCTCATGCCCTAGAGCCCACGAGCCACAACTTCTGAGCCCATGTGCCTAAAACCTGCACTCTGCAACAGCAGAAACCACCGTAGTAAGAATCCACACAGCAATGAAGAGTAGCCCCTGCTTGCCACAACTAGAGAAAAGCCTGCACAGCAATGAAGACCCAACACAGCCAAAACAAAAAAAAGTTGGGCTTAAAATGGAAAAGGATGAGAGAGGAACTATGTGGCACTCACTACTCAGAATTCTTGGTTTATGAACCACTATGGGAGAAGGCAATGGTAACCTACTCCAGTACTCTTGCCTGGAAAATCCCATGGGCGGAAAAGCCTGGTAGGCTGCAGTCCATGGGGTCACGAAGAGTCGGACATGACTGAGCAACCTCAATTTTACTTTTCACTTTCACTTTTCACTTTCATGCATTGGAAAAGGAAATGGCAACCCACTCCAGTGTTCTTGCCTGGAGAATCCCAGGGATGGAGGAGCCCGGTGGGCTGCCGTCTATGGGGTTGCACAGAGTCGGGCACGACTGAAGTGACTTAGCAGCATGGAGGCCATAAAGTTTTTATGCAAAAGTAGACCTTGGGCAGCATGTAAAATTCAATCTTCTCATGTGTGTGGAGCTGAGAAAACTGAGGCCCGTAAAGGATTAGGGGCAGCAGAGGATGGGATCAGGAGTCCCCCAAATCTCACCAAGTATTTTTCCCAGCAGACCACATCAGTGACGTGTTCTTTTTCTCAAAAACAACCCAACACACTAGAATTCAGCAGGTTGTGTAGTAGAACACACCCATGGAGGTTCTGTTTGTCCAGAAATCCTAAAGTGGTAGAGGCTGAGGAGATTCTGTGACTATGTCCTGACAGCATGTCCACTCGGGCTGGGTCCTATCTACTTTCAACAGAACATGGTGACCACCAGTCACTGCCACCCAGGATCCACACAGGGCTTGCAGTCTTCCTGCTTTCATACTACTTCTAATCCAGAGGTTTAGATTAGAAAAACACTGAGTGAAAGCAACCCTCCTGTTCACAGAAGGACTCTACCCTGGGATATATCAGTTCCTCCTACTTCCTCAACTTACTCCAATACGCCTTGAATCAGACTTGTTCCTGGCATGAGTCTGAAGCCAGTTTAATTTTTCACAACTGAATGAAGTTATGCTAAATAAAAACAATGTTTTTAAAAAGTTAAAATATGAGTCATTATTAAACAAAGACACTTAGACAATAGAAATGTAAGAAACAGAAAGTGACATTTCCCACCCTGTCTGATACCACTCCCCTGAGACGATCATTGTTAACAGTTTGGTTTACATCCTCCCTTTTAAACATGTAGGAACATGTTTATAAATATTTGTCTTTCAAACTTTGACTAACTTAAGAAGCTCCCTATTAAAAACTGTAGGTCAAATCCCTCTAATTAATGTATTAAGCCTACTGTGGGGATACTAAAGACAAACAAAATAACATAATATGGAAGAGGGCAACCTGCCTTGCTGTGACAAGCTTCAGAAGGATGCCCCAAACATGAAAATAAGTCAAATCTGGTAATTTAAAAATAGGACTCCAGCTCTTATTAGAATTAAGAATAAGAACTGTGGAACTGGAGCTCAGTGGAGAAATAACTATAGAAGGAATAAAGGGATGGAGCAAAAGCAAAACCAATACCCAGTTGTGGATGTGACCAGTGATAGAAGCAAGGTCCGGTGCTGTAAAGAGCAATATTGCATAGGAACCTGGAATGTCAGGTCCATGAATCAAGGCAAATTGGAAGTGGTCAAACAGGAGATGGCAAGAATGAACGTCGACATTCTAGGAATCAGTGAACTAAAATGGACTGGAATGGGTGAATTTAACTCAGATGACCATTATATCTACTACTGTGGGCAGGAATCCCTTAGAAGAAATGGAGTAGCCATCATGGTCAACAAAAGAGTCCGAAATGCAGTACTTGGATGCAATCTTAAAAATGACAGGATGATTTCTGTTCGTTTCCAAGGCAAACCATTCAATATTACAGTAATCCAGGCCTATGCCCCAACCAGTAATGCTGAAGAAGCTGAAGTTAATCGGTTCTATGAAGACCTACAAGACCTTTTAGAACTAACACCCAAAAAAGATGTCCTTTTCATTATAGGGGACTGGAATGCAAAAGTAGGAAGTCAAGAAACACCTGGAGTAACTGGCAAATTTGGCCTTGGAGCACGGAATGAAGCAGGGCAAAGGCTAATAGAGTTTTGTCAAGAGAATTCACTGGTCATAGCAAACACCCTCTTCCAACAACACAAGAGAAGACTCTACACATGGACATCACCAGATGGTCAACACCGAAATCAGATTGATTATATTCTTTGTAGCCAAAGATGGAGAAGCTGTATACAGTTAGCAAAAACAAGACCAGGAGCTGACTGTGGCTCAGATCATGAACTCCTTATTGCGAAGTTCAGACTTAAATTGAAGAAAGTAGGGAAAACCACTAGACCATTCAGATATGACCTCAATCAAATCCCTTATGATTATACAGTGGAAGTGAGAAATAGATTTAAGGGACTAGATCTGATAGATAGAGTGCCTGATGAACTCTGGATGGAGGTTCGTGACATTGTACAGGAGACAGGGAACAAGACCATCCCCATGGAAAAGAAATGCAAAAGAGCAAAATGGCTGTCTGAGGAGGCCTTACAAATAGCTGTGAAAAGAAGAGAAGCGAAAAGCAAAGGAGAAAAGGAAAGATATAAGCATCTGAATGCAGAGTTCCAAAGAATAGCAAGGAGAGATAAGAAAGACTTCCTCAGTGATCAATGCAAAGAAATAGAGGAAAACAACAGAATAGGAAAAACAAGAGACCTCTTCAAGAAAATTAGAGATTCCAAGGGAACATTTCATGCAAAGATGGGCTCGATAAAGGACAGAAATGGTATGGACCTAACAGAAGCAGAAGATATTAAGAAGAGGTGGCAAGAATACACAGAAGAACTGTACAAAAAAGATCTTCCCGACCAAGATAGTCACGATAACGTGATCACTGACCTAGAGCCAGACATCTTGGAATGTGAAGTCAAGTGGGCCTTAGAAAGCATCACTACTAACAAAGCTAGTGGAGGTGATGGAATTCCAGTTGAGCTATTACAAGTCTTGAAAGATGATGCTGTGAAAGTGCTGCACTCAATATGCCAGCAGATTTGGAAAACTCAGCAGTGGCCACAGGACTGGAAGAGGTCAGTCTTCATTCCAATCCCAAAGAAAGGCAATGCCAAAGAATGCTCAAACTACCGGACAATTGCCCTCATCTCACACGCTAGCAAAGTCATGCTCAAAATTCTCCAAGCCAGGCTTCAGCAATATGTGAACCGTGAACTCCCAGATGTTCAAGCAGGTTTTAGAAAAGGCAGAGGCACCAGAGATCAAATTGCCAACATCCGCTGGATCATGGAGAAAGCAAGAGAGTTTCAGAAAAACATCTATTTCTGCTTCATTGACTATGCCAAAGCCTTTGACTGTGTGGATCACAATAAACTGTGGAACATTCTGAAAGAGATGGGAATCCCAGACCACCTGACCTGCCTCTTGAGAAACCTGTATGCAGGTCAGGAAGCAACAGTTAGAACTGGACATGGAACAACAGACTGGTTCCAAATAGGAAAAGGTGTACGTCAAGGTTGTATATTGTCACCTTGCTTATTTAACTTATATGCAGAGTACATCATGAGGAACGCTGGGCTGGAAGAAGCAGAAGCTGGAGTCAAGATTGCTGGGAGAAATATCAATAACCTCAGATATGCAGATGACACTACCCTTATGGCAGAAAGTGAAGAGGAACTCAAAAGCCTCTTGATGAAAGTGAAAGAGGAGAGTGAAAAGGTTGGCTTGAAGCTCAACATTCAGAAAACAAAGATCATGGCATCTGGTCCCATCACTTCATGAGAAATAGATGGAAAAACAGTGGAAACAGTGTCAGACTTTGTTTTTTTGGGCTCCAAAATCACTGCAGATGGTGATTGCAGCCATGAAATTAAAAGACGCTTGCTCCTTGGAAGGAAAGTTATGACCAACCTTGATAGTATATTAAAAAGCAGAGACATTACTTTGCCAACCAAGGTCCGTCTAGTCAAGGCAATGGTTTTTCCCGTGGTCATCTATGGTTGTGAGAGTTGGACTGTGAAGAAGGCTGATCGCCGAAGAATCGATGCTTTTGAACTGTGGTGTTGGAGAAGACTCTTGAGAGTCCCTTATACTGCAAGGAGATCCAACCAGTCCATTTTAAAGGAGATCAATCCTGGATGTTCATTGGAGGGACTGATGCTAAAGCTGAAACTGCAATACTTTGGCCACCTCATGCGACGAGTTGACTCACTGGAAAAGACTCTGATGCTGGGAAAGGTTGGGGGCGGGAGGAGAAGGGGACGACGGAGAATGAGATGGCTGGATGGCATCACCGACTCTGTGGACATGAGTTTGAGTGTACTCCGGGAGTTGGTGATGGACAGGGAGGCCTGGCGTGCTGTGATTCATGGGGTCGCGGAGAGTCGGACACGACTGAGCGACTGAACTGAACTGAACTGAACTGAACTTGAACTGAACTCTGCTGAATTGCAGATAGGTTTCTACAGAAGAAAGCTCTATTTTATACTAAATGCTATCTTCTTTAACACTCATTGGGAATTTCCTTGGCACAGTCTCTCTGATGTTCTGTGTTCTCTGCTGATTTCTTTTGGTTAAAAGAGTATCTATAGCTAGGGTGGCATAGTCAATGAAACAGAAATAGATGTTTTTCTGGAACTCTCTTGCTTTCTCCATGATCCAGCGGATATTGGCAATTGGATCTCTGGTGCCTCTGCCTTTTCTAAAACCTGCTTGAACATCTGGAAGTTCACAGTTCACATATTGCTGAAGCCTGGCTTGGAGAATTTTGAGCATGACTTTACTAGCCTGTGAGATGAGTACAATTGTGTGGTAGTTTGAGCATTCTTTGGCATTGCCTTTCTTTGGGATTGGAATGAAGACTGACCTCTTCCAGTCCTGTGGCCACTGCTGAGTTTTCCAAATTTGTTGGCATATTGAGTGCAGCACTTTCACAGCATTGTCTTTCAGGATTTGAAATAGCTCAACTGGAATTCCATCACCTCAACTAGCTTTGTTCATAGTGATGCTTTCTAAGGCCCACTTGACTTCACATTTCAGGGTGTCTGGCTCTAGGTCAGTGATCATGGCATCTGGTCCCATCACTTCATGGGAAATAGATGGGGAAACAGTGGAAACAGTGTCAGACTTTATTTTTTTGGGCTCCAAATTCACTGCAGATGCTGATTGCAGCCAGGAAATTAAAAGACGCTTACTCCTTGGAAGGAAAGTTATGACCAACCTAGACAGCATATTAAAAGCAGAGACATTACTTTGCCAACCAAGGTCCGTCTAGTCAAGGCTATAGTTTTTCCCGTGGTCATGTATGGATGTGAGAGTTGGACTGTGAAGAAAGCTGAGCCCTGAAGAATTGATGCTTTTGAACTGTGGTGTTGGAGAAGACTCTTGAGAGTCCCTTGGACTGCAAGGAGATCCAACCAGTCCATTCTAAAGGAGATCAGTCCTGGGTGTTCACTGGAAGGACTGATGCTAAAGCTGAAACTCCAATACTTTGGCCACCTCATGCGATGAGTTGACTCACTGGAAAAGACTCTGATGCTGGGAGGGATTAGGGGCAGGAGGAGAAGGGGACGACAGAGAATGAGATGGCTGGATGGCATCACCGACTCTATGGACATGAGTTTGAGTGAACTCCGGGAGTTGGTGATGGACAGGGAGGCCTGGCGTGCTGTGATTCATGGGGTTGCAAAGAGTCGGACACAACTGAGCGACTGAACTGAACTGAACTGATGGCTAGGGTGACTTCCCAAGTGGTGAGAATGGTAAAGAAGAACCCACCTGCCAATGCAGGAGTTGTAAGAGACGTGGGCTCAATCCCTGGGTCGGGAAGATCCCCTGGAGGATTCTTGCCTGGAGAATCCCGTGGACAGAGGAGCCTGGTGGGCTACAGTTCATGGGGTTGCAAAGAGTCAGACACGGCTGAGTGACTGAGGACACAACAATGAACACTATGGGAATTGTCACCAACTTACCCTCACATGATTCAGAAAAAAAAGAATATGTATACAAAGATGGAGAGAGAGATTTCGAGAGAGAGAAGCAATGATAAAGCAAATGGGCAAAATTTTAGCACTCATGGCTCGGGTGATGTTACCCTGATATCTGGAGAGCTGGTTATAACTTGGTCTGATTTTCAGAAACATTCTCTCCAGCCTGACTGTAAGGCAAGTCCAAGCCCAGATACCTCAGGGTTGTGCCCATACACGCTGTGATTGAGGCAACATAACCTCAGGTACTATTTATCTGAAGGGCTCCCAAGCCGCTGAGCTCCTGGCAACTGCTCAAGAAGGAACGTCTGTACTTGGGAAGGACTAGTAGCTCCTTCCCAAGTAGTAAACTCGGGACCTGTAACTAGGTCTCAGACAAGTGATTAGCTTTCTTTCAGTCCCTTGTAACTGAATAGGACACAAGGGCATGAGCCCCAGGGAGTATGTATTTAGCACAAGCACTAGAGAGGCTCTGTGCACTGTGGGTTAAGATACCAATGAGTCCTTTCTAGGCAGAAGGAGATGGGTACAGCTTAAGTGACTGTCAGCGCCTGCCAAGGCTGAGCAATTTGTGTGATTACCCTTCATTTTTCCTCTCAATTGGACACAACTCTGACCTCTAATCTAAATTTCACCACGATGGTCTCTGTGGCCTTGCAGTGCTGTTCACTGCCTGACTTTCTTCATCTGCAGAATAGGGTTCTCAGTGCCCATCTCCAAAGGAGGAACAGCTGGTTCAAGCCCAAGATGAATGTTGAAAATATGGATCAGTGGTCACAAAATCTCATTACAGCAATCACAAAAGATTGCCCAATGCCTTCTGTTATCCTGGATTTAAAAAAAAAAATTACAACTTGAAATACGTTCGGGCAATATTTATCAAACTGAGATTCACAAGTTCTGAAAGAATTTTTTGATTTGGGGTTTTTCTTAAGATTATGATCTAAGAAAAATAATATAAGAATGTTCTGCACCATTGGGATGACCACCTTGTAACCAAATACTGTCTAGAGTTCAACATCTGCATTTGTGCCTCCAAGAGACCCAGCACTAAACAGAGCTATATACAACCCTGTACGCACATTGTATACAAGGCAATGTACTAAACTGATTGGACAACCAATATAAGGATCAATGGATAGGACCCCAATCATAAAAACTGAAAAGAACATTTTTGTCAAGTTCTCCCTAAAATTTCATTGGCATTTTTCATTAGGAATGTGTTAGTAATCAAAGCTTAATTGAGGAGACTGACTTCTTAATAATATTGTGTCTTTAGTGGTAGAAATCTAGAACATGTTTCTCCATGTATTCAAATCCTCCTTTCCGTATGTCAAAAGGAAATAGGTTTTTTTCCTAAATTTAGGTCTAGAATATTTCTATTCTTGTGTATTATCTATTTTGTGTATGTCTGTTATTGTGAATGGGATCTGGTTTTTTTTATTACATTTTCTACTAATCACCTGCATATAGAACAGTATTGATCTGCATAATTATTTATAGCTGATCCCCCTAAATGCTTATTAGTTCTGATAATTGAGTAATCCTAAATCATTTCACCCAAATGCCCTGAATGGCAGATACCATTTTAACTGATGTTATTAACTGAAAAAATTTTAAATCTCTTATTCTATCATCACTTTCATTTGATTCCTTAATATTGTATTTGTTGTAATATACAATTTGGAGACAAGATTTTATTATAAGATTTATTTTCTAGGACGACATGTCCTTCATATTTCCCAGTATGTTCATTCCAATTTGACAAACATAGGTTTTCAGTTGCTTCCCTTGCATTTTAGACAGTCTTCTGAATTATTTATTTTGGCCATGCCATGCAGCTTACAGGATCTTAGTTCCCTGACCAGAGACTGAACCTGAGCCATAGAAGTGAAATGCTGAGTCCTAACCACTGGCCCAGCAGGGAACTTCTAAGATAATCTTCTAATTTTTAAATTAGAATTATTTCATCTCCTTTTAAATATGTAAGTCTCATAAGATATTTTATTGTAAATCAGCAATGTAACAGGTTCTAAATATTTATGCTACACTTTCTTTAGTCAGATGCCTTATATTAAATTTACTGATAACATTGAATAATAACACATTGTTTCAGATTTCCAAACAGTGACAGGTCAGAAGCAAAAATCTGGTTGCTATCGGCTGCCCCTGTGCCATGTCAAACTCTGGTTTCAAGCAGCAGAATTTGGCATTTTCGTTTGGTTCACTCACTGCCTTGGCCCAAGGAAATGACTTGGATGAGTGCCCTTCTTTTTTATTCAGAGATGCCATAGATTAATTGTAAAGACTTCCTTTCATCTACATAACAGAATGGGTTCAGATAGCCTTTTAAGCTATTATCTGCAGTTTGGAACTTTGTGCTGGAAAGTCAGCAGTTATACAAAAGGGGTCTGTTAGAAACACTGAACAATGAGAGTTTGACATTTTTCTCCTTCTGCCTCCAGAAAAGAACCAAAGCAACTATTTGATTACATTTATGTATTTCATAAAAGAATGTGGGGATATATTCATATGCCAGCAAACCTCATGGAAATGGCAAACTGTGCAGCTTGTTTAAGGGGACACTCTCATTAATACCTCACTCCCATTGAGCTGGTGGAAGGAGAGCAGCAGCAAATTATTCCATGTGGTCTACTAAGCACCCAAACTGTGTGCTTTCTTAAATGTAGGAAAAACAAGAAGCCATGCAGAATCTAGGATGAACTCAGCCTTACATTGTAAAGGAGAGCAGTGAGGGAGGGGGAGAATAGTAAACAGTGTGCAGCACTTAGGATTTTGGCTGAAATAAAGCAATGTGTACAAATACTTTAAACAGAAATTAAACAAACAAAATTTCTTTTGCCCTTCTTTGTACATACTTCTTGGTTATATCAGTTCTTTTTCCTCTCTTGACTTCATCGATTTTGTGTGAGCCTGCATGCATGCACATTCTTTGAATATAAATTGCTTTAATTAAAAACCACCTGAGCCAGAGAGCTCAGCTTAACAGGGTGAAGATTTAGCAGCAGGGCTTTCACATCCCAGTCGCCCTTCCAAAAGAGCTGAGATTTTCCAGGACAATCTCTTCTTTGAACCTAACATGAAAACACATTAGAGCTCTTTTTGGAACAAAGAAATATACATAGGAAATAAAGACATTGTTTTTATCAAATTCTCTTCTTTTACTTTGACGTAAGCTGGCTAAGAAAGAAAGTGTCTCCTTCCCAAGAGGAAAGTGAATCGAGTCTGTTTTCTCCATATCTAATCCTGCTCCCCGTGATGGGTATTATAAAAATGCAGAATCGAGGTTTCCCATCTTCACTTCCCTGGAGTTTCGTCCCAGTTTCCCTTCATTTATCCAGCACAGGCTGTGAGCCCAAAGCTACTGAGCCAGTGTGAATCACGGGCTGGGTAACCAGGGCTGGGTCTGAGCTCCTTTATCTGGATCCTTCTGCCACATTATTTATCATATTTATGTAAGCTAGTTCAGCCTCATTCTGGGGCAAGGAAGAGTTTTTGGCTGTCAGAGACTGGGCTGCTCAGAACACAGAAGAGAACAGCAAACCCATCTTCCCTCCACCGCATTGCGCCAGGCTAAGACCAATTCAGGGTAAACTCATCATTCCGTCTATACCATGTCCTTTGACATACATGGTATGTTTGTGATGGCCCTCAAGCTTGCTGCTGCATAAAGCCAAGAGGTCAACTTCTTCTGGCTCTTTCAGAGCTCACCCATGGCCCCCAAACAATCCCTCTCCACCCACAGACCCAACTGTAGGTTTGCAGAGACAAGGTCCTCGCTGCATTTCATTGCCTCTGAAGTCTTTCCAGTACCTCCTTTCAGGGGTCTCTCTAGCTTCTGCTCCCTTTGGTTCCTCTACTTGCAAACAAGTTCTTGTTCTTCTACCCACAGGGACTTGATCCCACCCCACCTTCAGTTTTGGATACAAACTCCAGTCTGTTTACATCCAGTACCAGCCTGAAGTCTTGGAATCCAGTTCAAAGACTTAAGTCCCATCTTCAAGATGCCTAATAAAGACACATTTCAGGACATGGGATGCACAGAATGTCCAGACTGTGCTCACTGTCTCTCAGAGTTTGTTGTCATCATAATATCAAGAGTATCATGCTACTCAACAGTCTGGTATCTGAGAGCATCTAAGGAACATCCAAACCAAGTGCTGACAAAGATCACATGGTTCACTTCATATGAAACTAGCCAAGCACTTCAGTAGATATAAAAACAAAAGGATATGTAATAAACCGCCACTTTGAAACTTTTTAGAGTTTAAAATATTTTTTCTACACTTATTTAGCACCTATTATACATGGCAGGTGGCAGACTCAGTGGCAGATAACAAATGTGAATGAAGACAGAGTTGGTTAGCCCAGGAACTTTACAATGTCTCAGGGGAAATAAGATGCATAAACAAATAGCATGATGCTATAACAAGTGTGAGCCCTGAGGACAGTGGGGACCGAAGGCAGAGTTGAAGATACCCTTAGTGGAGGGGTTAGGTCATTCTCCAGAAATCTGTCAAAGGGCCTAGTTTGTCCCCAACACTCGGAATAGAGTTTAAAGATAGTCCTGGTTTTCAAGTTGCTCACTGTCTACCAGGAGAGCAAGATAAATAGATGAATACAGAACAGCATAATACACGACATAATAGGGGGATTCAAGATGTATAACTGGCCAATCCAAACTGACTCCAGTCATAAACTATTGATGCCTAATAAAGACACATTTCAGGACATGGGATGCACAGAATGTCCAGACTGTGTTCACTGTTTCTCAGAGTTTGCTGTCATCATAATATCAAGAGTATCATGCTACTCAACAGTCTGGTATCTGAGAGCATCTAAGGAACATCCAAATCAAGTGCTGACAAAAATCACATGGTTCACTTCATATGAAACTAGCCAAGCACTTCGGTAGATATAAAAACCATAAATGGCTATACCAGCTGATGAGGAGAGAACTTTGTCCCTAGCCCAGTCTGGATGGACAGGGGGCTCCCTGCAGGAAGTGATGACTGCTTAGACACTTGAAGGACAAGTAGAAATTAGCCAGGCAAGGTCATTTCAGACAGAGATGACAGCACGAATGCTTGGCGGAGTGAGAGCACGCTGCATATCCAGGCGAAGGGGCGTTAACTTCACCACACAGTCTCGGTGAGCATCCCGAGGGACTTATCACAAGCAGGCTCTGTGAAATGAGACAGAAGACATCAGAAGTGACATTCGAAGATAATCAGGACTGGAAACAAAACACACACACACGGTACTGCTGTTTATAACCAGAAGCCCAAGATACACCCTGGATACTGAAGACAAACACTGAACTGAGGACTAAAATGGGGGAGATGTTGGTAAATTAAGGGAAGCAGACCAAGGATGGAGAGTGGGAAACAAGAAAACAGGCTACCTCAGGAAAGGCCTGAAAACATTTACCAAAGGGGAACAAAAAAAAGGTAAAGACCAAACCTTAAAAAGGATCCAATTATAACTGAATTCACAACTTAAATAAAGATAAGATAATAAGACTGAATGCAAACATGGAAAATGTGTATACCCAGTGTAACAAGTGTAGCAAGCATCTGTTGCTTCTGCCAGCCCAGACCCATCCCCATTGCCTCCCAGGTCATGCAGTCCAAGTGGACCTGATTGCCTGGCCCGCCATTAGCCATAGGTGTGGGAATATGACCCAAGCCTGTCCAAGGTAGCCCATCCCTTGGGCCCCAGGGATGGGTTCTCTGGAGAGCATGTGATCTAGGGCACTTGATCTCAGCATGGCAGACACTGTCTGGCTGAGTCTCTGCCAGCACCTTCCTGGTGGAGCTCAAGAGAAGGAGCTCTTCCTCACTGGAAGTTGAAAGCAGGTTGCATGTGAACCTTGAGATGCTGAAAACCATCTTCATCAATGAGAGATGGGGTTTTAATTACATCATTTCAGACTCTGTACCCCTGTTGTTTGTACTAATTCCCATTTTAGCTAATTTCAATTGGAGTCTGTTGCTTGCAACTGAAAAGTTCCTGATTAACTCAAAAGAATTTTCAGTCACTAAAATGATGATCTTCAGTGACAGGCATTCTGGACGGTTCCTAATAACATTCCTGAATGGCTGGATCCTACATACACTGAACTCTCCCCAGTGGCAATATTGAAAGTGAGAGCCAGAGAGAGCATTCCCAGAAAGCAACCAGTTCTGATTTATTATAGAATTTCTGGAACCAACAATTTATACAAAATTTACTCAAAAACTTCTGAGTCAGAAACATGGCCTAAATTTTTTTTTCCAGTTCAGGATGGCAGAATAGAAGGATGTGTGCTCATCTCCTCCTGCGAGAGCACCAAAATTGCAACTAGCTGTTGAACAAACCATCAGCAGGAGAACACTGGAACCCACCAAAAAAGGTACGACACGTCCAAAGACAAAGAAGCTTCAGAGAGACAATAGGAGGGGCACAATCATGATAAAATCAAATCCCATACCTGTCGGGTGGGTGACCTACAAACTGGAGAACAATCGTTCAAATACAGAAACACGGCCAATTGATGCCTTCACTCCACAAACACTTATTGAGCAGGTCCAGGGCCAGCACTGTGCTGGGTGCCGGGAGGAAACAGCATCCACACAGAGAGAGAAGCACAATCTAGAGAGACAGACGTGTGAACACGAGCAGTCAGAGCTGTCATCCAGGGAAAACAAAGTGCTGTGGGAGCTCAAAGGAAGAAGCAAACAGCTTCCTTCCCTCCGAAGTAAAGACAAGCCTTCCGTTTCAGTGGAGAATAGATCACAGACATGCTCAACTACCACATTCACTTGAAGCGTGTTAGTTATGGCTCAGGCTTTGAGATGCTTCCACACTCAAGTGGAAGAAGGGGAAGCTGTACTTGTCAAGTTCCCACCCTGCGCCAGGCATGGTTACGCCTCTGTGTTAACTCAGGTGACAAGGTGCTCTGTGACATGATGGAAGTACCAGGGCCTTGACATGCTCTGAGATCCTTAAGAAAACAGTTCAACAGCTAACTAGTCTGACAGTCCTGGTGATTTACATACTACTGACTCAGTCAAAAATGTAAGGAGGGTGGGGGGCCAAGAAGCCAGTAATCAAGGCAGTTATAATTTTAATGCAAAAAAAAAAAGTCCAGAATATACAAAATATTCACATTTTAAATAAAGATGAGACCCTGCACATGAATGACTCCGCCTTACTCACCTCCCTCTAACTCCAGCCTTGCTCTGGAGATGGGGGTTCTGTGCATCTTGTAAGCTTCACCATCTCCTGTCCCAAATAGCAAAATTGTCCTCAAAATGGGTGTGACTCATGTGCCCATATTTGGGGAC
This sequence comes from Moschus berezovskii, assembly GCF_049115385.1. Taxonomy (NCBI): domain Eukaryota; kingdom Metazoa; phylum Chordata; class Mammalia; order Artiodactyla; family Moschidae; genus Moschus; species Moschus berezovskii. Next base: position 114,885,147 of record NC_142461.1, on the reverse strand, counting down.
AATAGGATCATGTGAAGTCAGAAATTGCCTCCTGTGTCTTCTATGGAGAGAGGTAGGAAGGAAGGGAGATTCCCCCTGCACCCATGGGGGCTGGCACAAAGGGTGGAGCCCAGTCTCACTACCGAGATATGGAGAAGGCTTGGCTGGAGGGTGAGGAGACAGTGTCCTGTGAGAAGACCTCGCTCACCAGGATTATTAAAAACAACACCAGGGACTTCCCTGGTGGTCCAGTGGTTGGGAATCTGCCTTGCAATGCAGAGGACATGCATTCCATACCTGGTCAGGAAACTGGGATCCCACACGTGTGTGTGTGTATGTGTGAGTCTCTCAGTCAGGTCCAACTCTTTGGGACCCCGTGGACTGTAGCCTGCCAGGCTCCTCTGTCCATGGAATTCTCCAGGCAAGAGTACTGGAGTGGTTTGCTATTTCCTTTTCCAGGGGATCTTTCTGACCCAGGGATTGAACCCAGGTCTCCTGCCTTGTAGGCAGAGTCTTTACCATCTGAGCCACCAGGGACTCTCACATGCCTTGGGACAAGTAAGCCCTGGCACCACAATGAAAGATTCCTGCATGACCTAATAAAGACCCAGTATGCTGCAACTAAGGCCTGATGCCGCTAAATAAATAAATATTTTTTTAAATAAGTAAAAATAAAAACAACACTAGACCCTCTTGAGCGGTGATGACCCTCTCTAGTTCCCTGAAGGGATTAGCCGAAACCTCTCAGGAGTTTTGAAGACACCAGGAAGTAATGAAATTCCCCAGTTCCCTCCATCTCTCCTCTCTTCTCAGTCCTTTACTCCAGCCCCGTTTTCTAGGAGCCTTTGGGGCCACGAACACCATGAACAGAATTGTCCTCACCAGGTTCCGTGCAAAGCAAAGGGAATGAGGCAGAACAGAGGATGAGATGGTTGGATGGCATCACTGACTCAATGAACATGAATCTGAGCAAACTTTGGGATATACTGAAGCCTGGCGTTCATGGGGTCACAGAGTCAGACGTGACTTAGCGACTGAACAACAATAAGCTACCAAATCAGAGGTCCTAGAGAGAGATTGGGACCTGAGATCTAGCCAAATTCTTCTCCTAAACCATCCTTTTTTTTCATCTACAAATTGAAGATGATATTTGTTGCCTTGCTATAGCAAAGTGTTCCTAAAGAAAATGGGGCTACAAAACAGAAAGTGCTTCAGATATAAGAAATTATTCTGTATATTTAGCTACAGAATTTTCCAAAAGTTATTTTTGACTTGCTTTTAGTGAAACATAAGGGTGGGGAAGTTCTTGGCATTAGCTGTGATTTATACTGAATGGGGAAGCATGACACTTCATTATCCACAATAAAATAACCAAAATAGCTGACATTTATGTGCCACACATCATAGTAGGTTTGTGTATATTATCTCATTTAAAGGTAGGTTTTTTTTTTTTAAATAATGGAGTCCAAAGAAAATTAAAGGGAATTTATGTATCTTCTGTTTATTAAGAGACTCATTCATTCATTTGACAAAAACTTATGAATGGATAAATGAAGATACTGTCTCTTTACATCTACATGTTTAAGGCCTCATGGGATTTCATATTATCTTAAAAGATTTTGGAGTCAATTATGAAAAAAACAATTTAACCAATAATTGGATTATACTGACATCAAAAGTTATCTCAGGCTCTGAACTCGAGTCAAATGTTATTTCCCCTATTGCTACCTTAAAACCCCATGCAGTATTTTACATTTTGACTTTTGATGGTTTCCACTCTTCCTGGAAATCATCATAATGCCCTCATGTAGTTCCTGCAAAGCAGCGATTCAAAAACATTTAGTTAACACCTACTGTGTTCTAAGAACCTTGTGTTGCTAGTTGCTGAATCAATGGGAAAAATATAGCCCAGCTTTCCTCTATGAAGAGATCATTGTTAAATGAAGACACACACAACAGTTGGGCTTCCCGGGTGGCTCAGTGGTAAAGAATCCGTCTGCCAATGCAGGAGACACAGGTTGGATCCCTGAGTCAGGAAGATCCCCTGGAGAAGGAAATGGCAACCCACTCCAATGTTCTTGCCTGGGAAATCCCATGAACAGAGGAGCCTGGTGGGCTACAGTTCATGGGGTGGCAAAAGAGTTGGACACAGCGACTAAACAATGCCACCACAAACAATTACAATTCCTTCTGATATGTGGCAACAGAGAGGAATGGGGGTGAAGGATCCAAACCATAGATTCTGAATTCTTCACATTCTAGGGAAAAAGAGTACAAAACTCACTTTGTAACACCGAAGGATGTTTTCAGATGATCAAGAGAAAGATCTACAACCAAGTGAGAAAAAAACTGAAGTTGGTGTTCAGAAACCTCATCAGGAAGTGTGGATTAACACACTCTTGAGAGATGTCCCTCTCAGCCCAGCATGCAAGGCTTTTGGAGTCAGATGGTGAGATCAATCATTGAAGCATCGGATTTCGGAGCCAGCTGGGAAGAACTGGCTGGACTCCAGCTCTGTGGAATGGCCTGGGAGGGGCAGCCCTCTGGATAGGCATCCTGCACTGTTTGCTTAAAGCCCTTACAGCATGTGCTGTGGGCAGCAGCTGACCCATCTAGGACATCCCCGCCCCTGTGCCTTTCCCAGGTGTTCTGGTAAAAACTGGGGAAAGGAGAAAGGAGAGAAAAACAGAGCACAGAGGAAACTCTCAAATGAGTTAGAAAAATGAACTCTCTAGTTCACTAAACTACAGAGGATCCATTTAAAACATTAAGGCAGCAACCAGGGAGCTACAGTTCAGTTGCTCAGTCATGTCCGACTCTCCGCGACCCCATGAATCACAGCACGCCAGGCCTCCCTGTCCATCACCAACTCCCGGAGTTCACTCAAACTCATGTCCATAGAGTTGGTGATGCCATCCAGCCATCTCATTCTCTGTCGTCCCCTTCTCCTCCCGCCCCCAACCTTTCCCATTATCAGAGTCTTTTCCAGTGAGTCAACTCGTACAAGTCCTCCCCAATTAGCCCTTTAGTTTGGCCGTGGCGCTACAAAGTAAATAACTGACACCCAAACGATTCAAGTCACTTGGAAATAGCCCCTTCCTATTCTTGCCAATAATTGTAATTATTTTCCCACACGTAATAGACTGTTGACCGTCCATGCCTTATCCAATGAACACTGCCTAATTGTAAAAATCTTGTTGCTAGAATAGGTGGATATCCAGATGTAAGAAATCCAAGGCCCAGGCCAATCAGCTGTATTGTCACACAGGAAGTTGGTGGTAGAAAGCCTAGAAGACCACAGCCTAGTGCTGGACTCCTCACCCAGGGCTTCGGTCAAAAGGTACAAAATACTGAAGGAGAAAGAATGATAGAGTTTAATTTGTGAAAGGTTTTCTATATATTGGCTTCCCTGGTGGCTCAGAGGGTAAAGCATCTGCCTACAATGTGGGAGACCCAGGTTCGATCCCTGGATTGGGAAGATCCCCTGGGGAAGGAAATGGCAACCCACTCCAGTATTCTTGCCTGGAGAATCCCATGGACAGAGCAGCCTGGCGGGCTACAGTCCACGGGGTCACAAAGAGTCGGACACGACTGAGCGACTTCACTTCACTTCTTCTATATATTGTCAGGTTTAATGTACCTTTTTTTTTCTTGGCAAGGCTGGGGTCTTCCACTCAGGCTCTGACTGTACCAGAGTCATTGATTCATTGATTCTGGGAGAACAGCCTTAAGGCTCAGCCTGAGAACCTTGCATCCACTCCCTGGTCTCCTCACCTCCATTACGGAAGGTTTGCCTGGAAGCCACCCAGGCCAAATCCTCCCCAAGGAAGGGGGAGGATCCCACCCGAAGAGTTTAGGGATCTCCCTAAACTCCAGTGCTCATGTGCACCCCGGTTCACCTCCAGTGCTCATGTGCACCCCGGTTCTGGCAGAGACCATCGCTGGAATTTAGCAAGAAGCCTGCAAAATAATTACTATTGCTGTGGGGCTGACAGCTGTTAAGGGCTCATTAGGGAGTGTCAGTTTTCCACAGGCAACTGCATTTCTGAGAAAAGGATCTGAACTAAGAGGGAAAAAAAAAAACAACCCACAAACCGAGCAGCTCTTTCTATTTCAAGAGAACAAGTTGTTGAACCTGAAGTGGCAAGAGAGTTTGCCAACCCCTTGATCTCCCACTTCTGGCACGTTCCAGCCACTCTGGGCTAAGATGTGGGTCTGGACTATAAAATAAGCACTTCCCCTGCCCGCCTCCAAAACACATGCTGAGAACATGGGGAACTGCCTTAGGAATTCTTCACAATCAAGGAGGAAGTCAGGGAGACTTGGGTTTGAAAGATGTGGCCAGCCATTTATGGCGCGTGCTTGGATATCCGTTTATCACCTTATATTTGGGAATGTTAGCAATTACGTGTACAGTGACTGGTGTTTTGAAAGAAACAAAGGAGGCATGAGATGCAACCCCTGCCCTAGAGGAGCATACAATCTGGAACGAGGGCTAACCCCTTGGATTCAAAGACCAAAATAAGACTCAGTAGTACACGTAATTCAGAGATGGTATCCCATGGCACTCAGAGAGCCTGGGACGCAGAGAGATCACCGGAGGATGGAGAGTGGTCCTAAGTCTCCCTTTCTTCAGGCCCTCTGTAGATGCTGTCCTCCCAGGAGTCTGTCCCAACCCTCTTGCTCAGTCTGACTCTTCGGGTTCAGTGGTCCCTAAGAACCCAGTTTAGGACTCTCTCAGGAGCTACTGACACGTACACAACTTGAATGAGTATCAAGAGAGTGGGTCTCATAGAGAACATATTTGTGGCTGTCAAGGGGGCTGTGGGGATAGCAGAACGATGGAGTGGGAGTTTGGGGCTTACAGATGCAAACTGTTATACAGAGTGGATAACAATGAGGTCCTACTGTGCAGCACAGAAAACTGTACTCAATATGTGATAAACCGTAATGGAAAAGAATATATGTGTGTGTGTGTGTGTGTACAGAGGATGAGATGGCTGGATGGCATCACCGACTCAATGGACATGAGTTTGGGTGAACTCTGGGAGTTGCTGATGGACAGGGAGGCCTGGCGTGCTGCGGTTCATGGGGTCACAAAGAGTCAGACGTGACTGAGCAACTGAACTGCACTGATGTGTGTACAAGCATATATGAAGAATGTGTATGTATCACTGGATCACTTTGTTGTACAGCTGAAATTAACACAATAATACAAATCAACTATACTTTAAAAAATTAAAAAAAAACAACACTGGGTGTCCATCCTGAAGTGAAGTCCATCAGAATCACTTGGGGACCTTTAGAAATGACCTTTGCCCAAGTTCCATCCCAGGTGAGGGGCCCAACATCAGATTCCAACGTGCAGCCAGCTGGAGAACCACTGGTTTAAGCAACAGAGGGTAATTTGCAGGCTCACCGAGGAAACCACAGGCCCGGAGGAGCTGCCCATAGGCACAACTGAAACCAGGACACTGAACACAGATTTCTGCTCCCCTGCTCACTTTCCCACCTGTCTGCTGCATCTTCTCAGAACACTGCCTCTGTGAGGTGGGACTCATTGCAAGTAGCAGCTCCAGCTCATGCTTTCGCAAATAGAGAGGATAGGGCTTCCCTTCCTTGGGTCTATATTGAATCCCCAAACTTCAGTTTTTTAAAAAAGGCAAAACTCTGATTGGCTTATGTGCTACCTCTTGACCTGTGTTGAGATTTTATCATTGGTCTAGCTTGGTTCATGTTCATGTGGCTTCCTCTAAGGAGGAGTGCTGGGGAGACTAAAATAAAGCCTTGCTGTTCAAAGTGTAGTCCATGGACCAGCCATGTAGCCATTACCCATGAGCTTGTTACTCATGCAAATTCTCAGGCCCCATCTCAGACCTGCTGACTTGGAACCTGCCTTCTAGCAAGATCCCCAGGTAACTTGTATGCACGTTAAAGTTTGAGAAGGACTTCTCTATGTTCTGCTATCAGTTTCTCAGGTTAGTGAGAATATAGGTATTCCTTTCTCTTGGTTTTATGTCAAAGCCTTAGAAAAAAGATGTCACCATTTCCCCTCTGCCACTCCTGCCAGCAGCAGTACCAACACCTGGTCTCACCCGGTTGGTAAGAAAATCAATCAGGCTCCTGGCGCTATGTCTCTTTCTCCTTCTTAAAAGCCGGCTCTGATCAGCAGACTGGGGTCTGTGGTTTTGTTGCAGTAGCTGATATGGAAGAGGATGTGGCACTCTGGGCCAAATAGGATCCAGCAGCTGGCGCTTATCAGTCCCACCCCACAACACACACAGATGTGTCCATGCTGACCTTCCTGGCTGAGGACATGTGGGAACTCAGAGCTTCCCATGGGAATGGATGACAGAGCAAGGAAGCAAGAAGGTTGATGTAGGTGTGATGGCATCCTGCCTATTGCTTCTGAGTGCAAAGCCCCGGCATCATTTCGGCCAGTCAGCAAGTGGGATTTGCCTCTGAAACCCGGAAGCCCGTAGGAAGCACAAACATACAGTTCAGGCATTTGGTCACTCTGTTTGCTCAGTGATGCTTTAAGCCCCCCTGGAGGACACCATTCTCATGTTCAGTGCACTCCAGAGGCCTCAAGCCCACTTTCTGTGACTTGAAGGTCAGCCAGATTTTCCCCCTTACCTTTCCCTCCCCCTATCCATTTCCTTTCCCACTCCAAGAGGAAAGGGTAAAAATTAGTGGGCATTCAGTAAATATTAGTTGAAGAAATAAATAGATGAATAAATAAACAAATGATCGTTTTCATATTTTTTGAGCAAAGGGAGTTGACCTTGGCTTTCATCTGCTTTGATGGATAAATAGCTTTACTTCTGGGAAACTACATAGAATGACCATATAAAAAAATCATCACTTCATTTTTGTTAATATATTTCCTACATCTCCACCCTCCACAAACAAGAAATCCTCTATATATTTGTATTCTAGAGCCTCAAATTTTTATTCTCCTTACAGGAAAAGCCTACCTCTGGTCTCAATGGTTTCTTACGAGCAATGCCCCTAAAGGATGAAGATAATTTCCCCACAATTATTTGAGTACTTTCATCCCAAGCAGAAATACATTTCTATCCACTTATTCCAGAGCACACTTAGTGCTGAGAGCTGGCCTAATTACTTCATCTTATAGAGGAGGCAACTGAACTTCAGGGAGAGATGGATGTGTCTGTCCAAGAGCCCACAGCTATTCATAGTAAGAGGCAAACTGGGAGTCTCCTGAGTTCTGATCTAGTTTTTTCTTTAATTCCACAGACTGCCCTAATATTTGCCCTTAACTCAGGGGCAATGGTGTGGCCACTTTCCTCTGACAAGAAGCAGCCTATGAAAGGGCCCCCCTCAAGTGTTCAGTCCAGCAGCTCCACCTCTAATGGGGGCTGAGGGAGGATGGACCACGCAGAATTCCAGTGGCCAGTTCCACACCAGCCCCAAAGTTACTGACCTGATGTTCCAAAAGCTCATTTTTTTTTTCTCTCTCTCCCTTACCCAGCCTAAGCAGCCATGGAGAGAACTTTGCTCAAACTTTCCAAGATAACTTCCCTTTGGGCTGACACCAAGCATGTGCAGCTTCAGGCCAAAGGAATATTGGGAAGTTTACGAGCCACTAAAAATAGACAGTTACAAGAGAAACTCCCTCCGACTTCTGCCATTTTCTCTGTTGGCTACACAAATACGGAGGCAGACTTTAACCATGAGAGGTAGAAAAAAGCATCACTGTAGCTCCAAGCTATGGTATAATCTGAGCGAAAATATGTTTTAGAAAGAACAGTGCCATTTCAGGAATGACAAATAACAAACCTGGAGAACAGGGGAGTCATTGGGTCATCCTCTGATGCTAAACCCTTCCTCCCATAGCCAAGGAAGGAATGGCAAGACAAACCCACAGCCAGAGGGGAAAACCTAGCATAGGCCACAGCTCGTTTGCAGGCTCTCATTTCTTTTGGGGATGAAAGCCAAGGTTAATCATGGTATGGGTTCAAGAACATTTCAGAAGATCTCCAATAGGACAATTGGCTTCTCTGAAGTACATTGGGGCTGGTTATATGGACTGTCTTTTGCTTTCTTCCTGCTCTAGGTCTGTACCTGGCTGTTTTAAAGGTTCTGTTTCATTTTAGTCACTTTATAGAGCCTGGAAAATAGCCAAGTTAAGTATGGTCTTTAGGTCCCAGTGTACCTGGTTTCCTGCCAGTCACATACCAGGAGTCCCTGAAATACACTCCAGTAAGGTAAGAGCTATAATTTGGTGACTTAGGTTAACCCAGTGTCCGCTAGGCCTGTGCAGCACTCCACGCAGCATTAGGATGAAAATGGAGAATCCCACCAAAAAATGAGGATCCAATCAAGTGCTTCAGAGAAACCAGTTGTGTGTTTGGTTGGTCCTAAAGCAAATACTTTCATGGCCCTCAGGCTGTATAGGTGTGAAACATCTGAAATTACACAAAGTAAGGAAAAAAGAATAATAGAAACAGGTCTGCAGAAGAGAAAGTGTCTCTTTTCCATCCACTTCGTCCAGAAGGTAACAGGGGCCCTGATGCACTTCCCCACTTTCTGTTTCTCCTCCAGAGGAATACTATAAAGTTGTACAGGTTCCAAGCATCACCTGGACACTCCTTGTACCTGAACTCTGCTTGGATCCTCGCACTGACCACTGACCCAATGTAAGATGGCTCTCTTCTATTTTTAAAAATTCCCAGAGAAGAAGCAGCAGAACCTTCTTTCACTGGCCATTTTAGTATTTTAACAGCTCTTCAGAGAAAATCAAATCATCCTTATTCCTAACCTAAACTCCTCATGCTGCAATTAAAATCCATCTTGTTTGGCCTTGGTAAACATAGGAAACACCTGGAGCCCCTCCTGTGTTTACTGCACAACTGTCTCAAGTTTCCCATTTTATTCTTTTTTACTTTCTTATCCACCTCTTCTGAGTCCTCTTCAAATTCTTTATCCCCCTTTTTTATTATGGAAGAGAAGTGGTTATAATAATATGTAGTCCCCATGTGGGAAAGATATGTGTGTGTGTATATATATATATGTGTGTGTGTGTTCAGTTCAGTTCAGTGGCTCAGTCGTGTCTGACTCTTTGCGACCCCATGAACCACAGCACAGACCCTGTCCATCACCAACTCCCGGAGTCCCACCCAAAGCCATGTCCATCGAGTCGGTGATGCCATCCAACCATCTCATCCTCTGTTGTCCCCTTCTCCTCCTGCCCTCAATCTTTCCCAGCATCAAGGTCTTTTCAAATGAGTTAGCTCTTCACATCAGGTGGCCATAGTATTGGAGTTTCAGCTTTAGCGTCAGTCCTTCCAATGAACACCCAATGAACACTCCTTTAGGATGGACTGGTTGGATCTCCTTGCAGTCCAAGGGATTCTCAAGAGTCTTCTCCAACACCACAGTTCAAAAGCATCAATTTGGTGCTCGGTAAGTATACATAATTATGCAATGTAAATAATATTATATATGTATATATAATGCAAATAATATTACATAATACAATTATATGCATTAGCTCATTTGAGCCTTTAAACCACCATTTTGTGAGATGAGTGAAGCACTATTATTGTTTCTGTTTTGCAGGTTAGAAAACTCCAGGAGTTGAAGTGAATTGCTCAGGGTCACAAATCTAGTTAAGTAGCTGGACATGGAGCCAGCAGACCTAAGTTTCCTAATGCCCAGGGCAGGACTCTTTCATGATACCCTGTCATCTGCGTTTCATGGTAAATCCTGCATCAAGTAGGACTATGTTGACCAGGCCCCTGTCAAGACCCAAGACCCCCTGTTCCTCTGCACTCTGTTCACACTTGAGTCCGAGCAGGTCAAACACCCTGGTTCCAATTGTTTTTTATTCCTGGAGAGTGAAGACCCAGTCCTACTCACTTTGTGTCCTTGCACCTTACTGAGTAGCTTGGCATCTCTAGGTGCTCAAGAGGTGTTGAGTAGAATGAATGACTAATGAATGATTTAAATACAGTGAATAAATGAATGACACGAGCACCACAGGGAGACACAGAGGAGGGTGTTTATGCATCAACTCTGCTACCACCAACAGGCTTAATAAAAGGTACAGTTACACAACTATGTTAGAACATTAAACGAAGCTTCCGACCTGATACTTTTCATGAATAGGCTTTACTAGGCGGAGCATATTATCCAATATTTTACCGTTCACATCACAAGCAGGTATTGTCATGGCTATAAAATACTAAAATATATACAATACTAATGTTAAATATTAAGTCAATTGTTTCGAGTAACTTCAAATCCTGGAAATTCTTTTCACTTGTTAATGGATAGTCATATTCTCCATGGTCAAATGACTTCTACTTTCTTTTCAAGAACATTTCCAAATAGTAAATGCCTAATCTATCACTAAGTACATGGCAAATATTTATTGTCCACATTGACAGGTCATATTTTTATTCCTGACTTCCCCTAGAAAGCTATATAAGATAATTCAGCTTAACGTGTATGGAGCCTTGCCAATACTTTTCTTCCCATTAAAGATTACAGTATATTAGAAAGCCCAACCTCTGTTTAGAGAGTGACCTGGCTTTTAACTTCTTCATGGCTTGGGAGAAGTTAAAGTTTAGATAATTAAAACTGAATATCAGAGCTAGGGTTTACATCAAAAAGCATCATTTTAATCTAAGCACTTCATATATTTGGAAATTTATGTTCCCAATGGCATACTGTAAAAATGGTCTTATTCTCTGCTCAGGGAAAATTTGCATTAAGTTGTGCAGTCATGCAGGGTTAGCAAATCAGGAGTCAGCAATGCATCCATAACAGCGTCTTCTCACAATTAATGAAAGTCTTAAAGACCAAGTACTTATAATATTTGAATTCTCTTTCTATTTTTATCCACTGTGAAAACTGAAGAGGAAGAATGGTATTTGATGTTTTTGCTAAAGTACCATTATAGGATTAAAAGAAAAAAGGCAAAGGCTGAGTAATTGTTTATCTAATTATTTATGGCTTCTTATCTAAGATCAAATTTTTTAGGTTCTCCTAAGGGAGAAGGGAAGCGGTTGTTTCCTGTACACAAAACTTGCTTTGTCACAATCAACAATTTGGAGACCATAATAAGCAGTGTAGGACCTGATGGTTTCTTCATTAGAAAGTGCTCCTGAAAGACTCTGAACTGAGCTCTTTGATCTTGACAAGCCCGAAGTTCCCTTGCTGGCACCCACCATGATGCTCAACACTGCACAAGGGGAAGAAATTGCTGGCATTTGCAAATTCTCACAACCTGGAGATCCCCTTTAACTATGTTTGATGTGAAGAAAAGAGGATAGAACATTTTCTACAAATGAAAGACTAGACTTAAACCTAAAATGTCATAGCCTGGACTACAGTTTGGTACCAAAGACATCTTAGCAAACTGGAGAGAGAGCACCATAACTGTTGTTTTTTTGTTGTTAATTTACTTATTTATTTTAATTGCAGGCTAAGTACTTTACAATATCTAGTGGTCTTTGCCATACATTGACATGAATCTGCCATGGGTGTACATGTGTTCATGTGTTCCCCATCCTGAACCCCTCTCCCACCTCCCTCCCCATCCCATCCCTCAGGGTCATCCCAGTGCACCAGCCCTGAGCACCCCGTCTCATGCATTGAACCTGTTCTGGTGATCTATTTCACATATGATAATATACGTGTTTCAATGCTATTCTCTCAAACCATCTCACCCTAGCCTTCTCCCACAGAGTCCAAAAAACTTATTTACATCTGTTTCTCTTTTGCTCTGTATAATAGGCTCCAGTTTCATCCACCTCATTAGAACTGATTCAAATGCATTCTTTTTAACGGCTGAGTAATATTCCATTGTGTATATGTACCACTGCTTTCTTATCCGTTCATCTGCCAATGGACATCTAGGTTGCTTCCATGTCCTGGCTATTGTAAACAGTGCTGCGATGAACATTGGGGTACACATCTTCCTTTCAATTCTGGTTTCCTCGGTGTGTATGCCCAGGAGTGGGATTGCTGGGTCACATGGCAGTTGTATTTCCAGTTTTATTAAGGAATCTCCACACTGTTCTCCATAGTGACTGTACTAGTTTGCATTCCCACCACAGTATAAGAGGGTTCCCTTTTCTCCACACCCTCTCCAGCATTTATTGTTTGTAGACTTCTAGATAGCAGCCATTCTGACCAGCATGAGATGGTACCTCGTTGTGGTTTTGATTTTTGTTTCTCTGATCGTGAGTGATGTTGAGCATCTTTTCATGTGTTTGTTAGCCATCTGTATGTCTTCTTTGGAGAAATGTCTGTTTAGTTCTTTGGCCCATTTTTTTATTGGGTTGTTTATTTTTCTGGAATTGAGCTGCAGGAGCTGCTTGTATATTTTTCAGATTAATTCTTTGTCAGTTGCTTCGTTTGCTATTATTTTCTCCCATTCTGAAAGCTGTCTTTTCACCTTGCTTATAGTTTCCTTCGTTGTGCAAAAGCTTTTAAGTTTAATTAGGTCCCATTTGTTTATTTTTGCTTTTATTTCCATTACTCTGGGAGGTGGGTCATAGAGGATCCTGCTGTGATTTATGTCAGGCAATGTTTTGCCTATGTTTTCCTTTAGGAGTTTAATAGTTTCTGGTCTTACATTTAGCTCTCTAATCCAGTTTGAGTTTATTTTTGTGTATGGTGTTAGGGAGTGTTCTAGTTTCATTCTTTTACAAGTGGTTGACCAGTTTTCCCAGCACCACTTATTAAAGAGATTGTCTTTTCTCCATTGTGTATTCTTGCCTCCTTTGTCAAAGATAAGGTGTCCATAGGTGCATGGATTTATCTCTGGGCTTTCTATTTTGTTCCATCGATCTGTCTTTGTGTCAGTACCGTACTGTCTTGATGACTGTAGCTTTGTAGTAGAGGCTGAAGTCAGGCAGGTTGATTCTTCTAGTTCCATTCTTCTTTCTCAAGATTGCTTTGGCTATTCGAGATTTTTTGTATTTCCATACAAATTGTGAGATTATTTGTTCTAGTTCTCTGAAAAATACCATTGGTAGCTTGATAGGGATTGCATTGAATCTATAGATTGCTTTGGGTAGTATACTCATTTTCACTATATTGACTCTTCCGATCCATGAACATGGTATATTTCTCCATCTATTTGTGTCATCTTTGATTTCTTTCATCAGTGTTTTATAGTGTTCTATATATAGGTCTTTTGTGCCCTTTTGTTTCTTTAGGTAGATTTATTCCTAAATATTTTATTCTTTTTATTGCAATGGTGAATGGAATTGTTTCCTTAATTTCTCTTTCTGTTTTTCCATTGTTAGTGTACAGGAATGCAAGGGATTTCTATGTGTTAATTTTATATCCTGCAACTTTACTATATTCATTGATTAGCTCTAGTAATTTTCTGGTGGAGTCTTTAGGGTTTTCTATGTAGAGGATCATGTCATCTGCAAACAGTGAGAGTTTTACTTCTTTTCCAGTTTGGATTCTTTTTATGTCTTTTTCTGCTCTGCTGTGGCTAAAACTTCCAAAACTATGTTGAATAGTAGTGGTGAGAGTGGGCACCCTTGTCTTGTTCCTGACTTTAGGGGAAACGTTTTCAATATTTTGCCATTGAAGATAATGTTTGCTGTGGGTTTATCATATATGGCTTTTATTATGTTGAGGTATGTTCCTTCTATGCCTGCTTTCTGGACGGTTTTTATCATAGATGGATGTTGAATTTTGTCAAGGCTTTCTCTGCATCTATTGAGATAATCATATGGCTTTTATCTTTCAATTTGTTAATGTGGTGTATCATATTGATTGATTTGCGAATACTGGAGAATCCTTGCATCCCTGGGATAAAGCCCACTTGGTCATGATGTGTGATCTTTTTAATATGTTGTTGGATTCTGTTTGCTAGAATTTTGTTAAGGATTTTTGCATATATGTTCATCAGTGATATTGGCCTGTAGTTTTCTTTTTTGTGGCATCTTTGTCTGGTTTTGGTATTAGGGTGATGGTGGCCTCATAAAATTAGTTTGGAAGTTTACTTTCCTCAGCAATTTTCTGGAAGAGTTTGAGTAGGATAGGTGTTAGCTCTTCTCTAAATTTTTGGTAGAATTCAGCTGTGAAGCTGTCTGGTCCTGGGCTTTTGTTTGCTGGAAGATTTCTGATTACAGTTTCAATTTCTGTGCTTGTGATGGGTCTGTTAAGATCTTCTGTTCCTTCCTGGTACAATTTTGGAAAGTTATACTTTTCTAAGAATTTGTCCATTTCTTCCAAGTTGTCCATTTTATTGGCATATAGTTGCTGATAGTAGTCTCTTATGATCCTTTGTATTTCTGTGTTGTCTGTTGTGATTTCTCCATTTTCATTTCTAATTTTGTTGATTTGATTCTTCTCCATTTTTTTCTTGATGAGTCTAGCTAATGGTTTATCTATTTTATTTATCTTCTCAAAGAACCAGGTTTTAGCTTTGCTGATTTTTGCTATGGTCTCCTTTGTTTCTTTTTCATTTATTTCTGCCCTAATTTTTATTTTTTCTTTCCTTCTACTAACCCTGGGGGTCTTCATTTCTTCTTTTCCTAGTTGCTTTAAGTGTAGGGTTAGTTTATTTCACTGCTTTTACTGAATCCCATAAGTTTTGGGTTGTTGTGTTTTCATTTTCATTTATTTCTACGCATATTTTTATTTCTTTTTTTATTTATTCTGTGATTTGTTGGTTATTTAGAAACAAGCACCGTAACTGTTAAGAGTTGGCTAGACTTCCCCTGTGGCTCAGCCAGTAAGGAGTCTGCCTACAATGCAGGAGACCCAGGTTCGATCCCTGGGTTGGGAAGATCCCCTGGAGAAGGAAATGGCAATCCACTCCAGTATTCTTGCCTGGAAAATCCCATGGACTGAGGAGCCTGACAGGCTACAGTTCATGGTGTCGCAAAGAGTCGGACACAACTGAGCGGCTTCACTTCACTTCATTTCACTTCAGACTGAAACCAAAAGCTGTCTTCCTAAGTGGGCTGCACCTTCTTGCTGTAAGGTGCTGAGCATTTAGAAGATTGCTGCATTAGTCCATTGCAACATTCTTGTCCAAAGACTCAACTAAGAAACCAAATGAGGTCATGGCCAGCGGATGTTCAGCACTCAATTTAAACACATCAAGTGCCAGGGCTCAGGAATCTGAAAAGTTGATGAGCATACACAGACTTCCAAAAAAAGCAAATGCACAGGTGAGCTAATTGGATTCAATGTCTGGTCTTTCAGACTGAGTCAGGTCGGAAGCAGGTTCTGAGAATGTGGTTGGGTTAAAGTTCAGCAGTGCCGAGAAGACAGGCAGGGATAGTTGGTGCCCTCACAGGCTTGAAGTTCAGAGTTTGGGAGGCACTGCCCACGGCCAGAGCACTGGTTGAGGATGTGAAACTGTCAGGGAGGAGTAGGCAGAAGGCAGCCCTTCACTCTCATCTTAAACCAAATGCTCCAGCCACACTGAACACCTTGCAACTTTTCTGAAGAACCTGACCTTTCTTTGCCTTGCTTCAGGGACTTCACATGTGTTGCTACCTCTGCCCAGAAGATACATAATCACCTGACCACACCCTACACACACTCAGGAATCACTTTTCATGGAAAGCCTTCCCTGATCCATGTCACACCCTAAGACTAGGTTAGGGGTCTTTCCCCATGCACCCCCATGGCCCTCTTAGAAATACTACCAGAGGATGGGCATTGTATGTCTCAAAGGGTTTCAGTCTTATTTCTAATTTCTTCAAAAGAAATCTTAACTCAGAACCTAAGGCAAAATCTCAGAGCAGGTGTCTGAGGAAGTGGAGGCAGGAGAAGGAGGGAGACCCAAGGCCTGCCAGCCTGGCTCCACTGCTTACTCAAGGAGGTCACCCTGAGAAATTTCCAAGGGAAGGCTTAAGGGACTCAGAAAATGCTTTTCAAATCCCAGAACTAATTTATACAATTGATTATACATAAAATACATGCATTATTCATTTTTAAAACTATCCAGTGAAGTACTTATTTATATTAACACTATTAATCACTGAAACGGTTCCAATCTGTATGGCATGGACAACAGCTAATCAGAAATATACCAGCTATTAGCCAACATGTAGCTGTCCCACTGCATACTAGATTAATGTAAGCACTGAACACCTACAAAATCCTTCCACTAGAAATCCTCCATTAATGTGTATGTTCTCCAGACTATGAGTCACGAGCACTCAGCTATACTCCCCTGAGCTAAACAATCACTTTTTAACCTGATTGTGTGACCTTCCTTCCTGCCCATCATTTTGCATGATGGTGAACACCCCTCATGGACAATGAAGTATGAAATGAAGGAGTTGGGCCTCCCAAGAGGCAACGGGAATGATGCACGTAGGATCTGGAATGCAAGTTTCAGGGTGCCTCATGTCACCTCCAAAGAAGTGGCTGTGGAAACAAGGAAGTATCCAGATGAGCAGACAGTTAGGGACTGATACATATTATACACGATATAGTAGCCTGGGGGGACTAACCCACAGCTGTAAGAATGAGAGTTGAAAGAATGAGTGTGTTTGCCAGTGTGCCAGGAGTGGGATGGAGCCCCGTGGGCCCTGCTAGTGTGACTGTACACTAACTGCTTCAGCCAAGGCCCCATGTCCAGAAGGCATATCCCCACCTCACCATGACACCTGTGTGTGCACGGTATCCTTGGAAGGATGCTAACTAATTGGTTAAAGTTAGTGGGGAAGGGAACTGGGGCTCTACACTGCAGCAGTGAGCATGAAATGTTTCACTGTAAATCCTTCATATAACATGACTTTTATATGTCCACATATAAAATCACTGGCCTTTTCATTTGTCTGCTTGGTCCATGAAATAATGAGTCCCTTGAAGGCAGAAACTACGTCCTATTCACCTCCATATCTGTGGCACCAAATATAGCATGTGGTATGTAGTAGGAAGGCAAAAAGTAGATGGATGGATGGGTAGGTGACTGTGTACATGAGCAGATGGATAAACTCGCAGTTATCATCAGACCAGCAGTTTTAGCACCAAAGAGGTCTGACCCAGGGACTGAGGGCAAAGAGCCAGGAAAGGAAAATCTCACAGAATCAAAAAGTGAGGCTTAAAATCTAACTACAGAGTGCTGGGCAGCAGCTGCAGAAGGGTATGATGGTAAGACTGACCCCTGTTAAATGCTGTCTCCCCGCCCAGCCCCAGAGCTGGGTGCCATCCGGGGCACAGGCTGGGAGTAAATTGGACTCCGGTGTGCACAGTAAGATTTTCAGCAAAGTCACCAGAGGGACATTGGAAGCCTGATGTTCAGGGCTTGTAAGATACTTATCTGTCTCGACTTGAGTGGCTTTCCAGCCCCTAGAAAGAAAATGAGCATTATGAAAGGCCCTTAATTGGCCTGGGTAGTGCCAACAGTAACATAAGTTACCATGGTAGCGAATACATACACTTCCTTCTCAATAAACAATACCTCCTTATCTGCTTTCTAACTGAAGAATGAATGAAAGAAGAAGAAAAGAAAGCAAAGCCACATCTTCTGCAAAATATGCCTATTTCCTTCTACTTTTCCGTTTCAGAATTCTAGCTGTTGCCTGAGATGCTGCCCTGTGATTATTTGGGTCTCAAAGAGCAAACCACCATTATTTCATAACAGATGCAGTAAAGCCATGCAAGGCGCATTTTGCTCCATTTGGTGGCTGTAAGGTAGAGGGCCTGTCGAGGCACCAGAGGGAATCTGGAGCATTATTCAGAGTCCAGTCACCATGACATTTGAAGTAATTATGGAAGGAGCAATGGAAACACAAACAGCTCTTGGAAATGAATTCTCTCTTCAAAGTGGAAAGGATGATCTTACAGTATTTTAGGATGACATGATGTGTGGATGCTTTTAAAACTTCTTTGGTGAAGACAATCTGGAATCAGAACCCAACTGAAGATTAAAGGGCTTGTGGGCGGGACGGGGTATGAACTTACTTCTTTGTTTCATTGGTTCAGCTCCACTCTTTCTCCTTCATAGAATCCAGACACAGGAAAAAAAGAAAAAGAAAAGCCCACTGAGGTCATCTTATGGATGCCCTGCAGGGTTAGTGCCAGTCTATTCTCCTTATGTCTGAGTGAAGTGCTTTATTCAGGCAATTTTGAAAGGATTTAAGTAATGCAGTTGCCACCACTTCCTTTGGCAAATTTTAGTATTCATAGCCTTGAGCAAAGGTTTGGGAAGGCGTTTTTGTTTGGTTTTTTTTTTTGCTTTTGCTTTTGCGAGCTGCTTTCAGGCCAGCAACCTACAGGCTCTGCTGTTGGCAGAAATGCCAGAGATGTTCTGGGAACCTCTCTGCTAAGAGCAGGCTCCCACAATGCCTCAGTATCAGGGGTACTTTTGGGTTGTTTTGGAATCAGAGAAAATCTCATTTTCAGCCTTTTCACATTTTGTCCTACATTCTGGAGGGAACTGTCAAGTACTGCAAGCCAGTCTTTTCACCGGGAATCCCTCACTGACATCCCCTCCCCGCCCCCACCCCTCCTTGCTAAGGAACAGGCAAGTCACAGAAGGTTCATTGCATGGCCCAGCATGAAAGCCTCTGCCCAAAGGATTGTCGGTGACATATCCGGGGCCAGTTAGAATCTGTCTCTTGGAGCATCTTGACAATGAGACACAAGAGCACTGATTGGCAGTGGGCAGCAAGAGTCCACAAGTTAAGCAAAGTTAGGGATTAACTGAAGCCACAAGTACCCCTGAATTGGGACTAGCAGAAGTCCCTAAGGTAGAAAAAAGATGTAGAGGATGGAATACGATACAGGAGTTAGGTAGACGCTGGGAAAATCCAAGGAAAGACAGGAAGAGTGCCACCACTGTGATTCCTTGTGAATTCAAAATGTCATCCTGAGGGAGCAACAAAACAGACCCCAGAGAAATCTTAGCTCTTTCCAGTTCCCGAACTCTATTTCCTCTTCCAAGAGGACCCTCTGTCCTCTAGCTTGGGCTCCTGCGGGACCCCCATCTCTGCATCTCCTGTGTGTCCTTACAATATCCCCCATTACCTGGGGCAGCCGGAGAGCATTCCCAAACCAGGAAGAGACTCTCGCCCACGTGGGGCATTCAGAGATGAACTCTGGCACAATCTGCCACACTCTGAATGGAAGCACACTGGGACAGCAGGTGGAGTCGGGGCGGAGTCATAGATCTGCCCAGTCCTCAGCACCTCTTCCCCTCAGGCTGCAAGGCTGGGAAGACACAGACCCAGGAGCCAGGGTGAATGGGGCCCCCAGAATTGTGCAAGTCAGCCCTGCCTGGTAGCCCTTTAGGGGCCAGAAGTGGGAAAGCTGGTTCCCTCAGCATCTGCAGACCCTGAGCCCACCCCTCCCCATTCCTGTACCTCCAACCTGTGCTATCTCATTGTGCTTCCAACTTTCAAACCCCAAAGTCACCTGGCTCAGTCCCCCTTTCCCTGCTCCCATGTTGTGGCTGCTTTCCAGTCACTAAGTCATGACTCTTTGCAGCATGCCAAGTTTTCCTGTCCTTCACTATCTCCTGGAGTTTGCTTGAACTCATGTCCATTGAGTCGGTGATGTCATCCAACCATCTCATCCTCTGTCGTCCCCTTCTCCTCCCGCCCTCAGTCTTAACCAGCATCAGGGTCTTTTCCAGTGAGTCTGCTCCCATGACAACCCCTGTTACTGTGATGTGAGGGACCCAGACCAATAGCTTGAGTTGACCATGACTTCTGACTGCTAAGAAATGGCAACTCTTCCTCCCTCTGAGTAAGGAGCCTGTGATCTTCTCAGGAGGGGGCAGGGGCAGCTACTCAAGTGCTCCTCTCCTATGTGGGCACCTGGTTTGCTCTCTGATCAGAAGAAGCTGGGGTGCTAAAGGAGGGAGATCAGTGCAGAGCAAGCACATCTATCACTAAATTTCTCTGCAGCAACTCATTACCAAAATAAATTGTAAAGAGAAAGAAACTCTTGTGACCGCATTTTGTGAAGCAAAAATGCACCTTAATAGTGTGTTTGATTTTGTATAGTCACAAAGGAGGAAGAGGCAATTGGCTTATTGGGTTTTATGTTCCAAATCTAGTACTTGTAAGTGGTTGGGAAAGAGAAATGTGTTTTAGATTTTTTTCTGATTAAGATTTTTAGAATAAGCAATTCCAGAAGTTTTCTGGAATTTGAGGCCCAAAAAAGTAGGTGGGGCAAAAATCAGCTTTCCCCTCATAGCACTGTTGGTCTTTTATCTTAATAATGAATTCCTTAAATCTCTATATAATATAGTTTTTGTTCCCAACACGTAATTTTAAGTTCAGGATGGTCCATTGTCTAGATCCCACATGCTCAGACCTCTCTGTTTGCTGTGGACTCCCGTGGAGTCCTGGATCTGGCCAGCAACACCTCACAGGCCATTGTGTAAGCCGGCGGGGGTGCCGGCCTGGAGGGCCACTCACAGGAGGGACGCATCCATGGAAAAAACTGGGATAGAGGCAGGCACAGGCAGGCCTGTTCCCTCAAGAAATGCATCCCCTGGGACTTTGTATTTAACTAACACACCCTGCTTCCCATCCTCAAATCCAGGGTGGGTCTATCAAAAACTAGGGAAATGTCTACAAGATGCAAGAGAATCCTCTGGCTCCGAAAGTTAGATCTAAAGAAAAGCTTTGAGTCCTAAGAGAATACGTAATGGGTACCACAGACAGGGAGAAAAAGAATTCTTGCCTTCGTTCAAAATTTTTATTTTTTATTTATTTTTAAAATATTTACTTTTATTTATTTATTTGGATGCTCCAGAGCTTAGTTGTGGCATGTGGGATCTCGTTCCCTGATCGGGGATCGAACCCCAGCACCTTGCATTGGGAGCACAGAGTCTTAGCTACTGGACCACCAGGGAAGTCCCACTCAAAATCTTTAAATGCTTTCACCAGCTGGAATGGAGCTGGAATGACTGACAGCTGTGTGCTATTTTTTTTTTTTTTCAGTTAAGACCTCTCCCCAGAGCGGAGCTTATTCTAGTAGGGCTTTGAAACACGTGACTTTCTGTCCAGATGGTTCCCTTCCGTGCTTCTGACTTTCTGAAATTCTTTTGCAAAACAGCATCTCATACTTCTTGCTCATAGGTCTATCAAGATTCTATGTGAGATGATCATACTAAGTGGAATAAGTCAGACAGAGAAAGACAAATATGATATGATATCACTTATATGTGGAATCTTAAAAAATAATACAAATGAACTTATTTACAAAACAGAAACAGACTCACAAACATAGAAAACAAACCTATGGTTCCCAAAGGGGAAAGGAGGGGGAGAGGGATAAATTAGGAATTTGAGAGTAACATATATACATTATCATAAATAAAATAGATAATCAACAAGGACCTACAGTATAGCATAGGGAACTATTCTCAATGTTATAATAACCTATATGGGAAAAGAATCTGAAGAAGTATATACATTTCACTTACATATACTTCACTGTACACCTGAAACTAACACAACATTGTAAATCAACTATATTCAAAATAAGTAAATAAATAAATTGCAATGGTAAAAACAGACAAACAAAAAAAGATTCTCTATGAGGATTTAGAACAAGGCTCAGCATTCACCAGGACGACTCAGCCTTCTTTTCTTTCCTGTGACTGCTATGTTAATGAATCTGTTGGATGGTCAACCTCAGGATTCTAGCAGAGGGATCTGTGGCTCTCGGAAAGGAAGAGAGGCCCTGGCCAGGCAGAGGGGGTCGGGGAGTTTAGGAAAGTTTCCAAGACTCAGACCATTGTGTGGAGATGTAAAAGATCACAGCCCTCTGGGCTGTTACCAGTGATAAATGGCTGGGCGGGCAGTTGTGCACAGGAATTGCTGAAATTGAGGAAGCCTCCTGGAATGAACAGCAATTGGGGAGGAAGCTAGAGGCCTATGGCAGAGTGACCTCAGTGGCAGAAAAGCCGTGTGTCACATTGCTGTAATAATTTACGACAAACATTTCTCTGTCTGGGATTTGCCTTTAAATAGAAATCACAGATGATGCAAGCTCAGGGGCATCACCTCTAGGCACAAAACCCGCCAGTGGGGAAAACTGCACGGAAGGCTTTCACGGGTTTTGGGGGCTGTGGCATGAAAGAGCCCAGCTGTTCGTGTTCCATCTGCTATTTTTTCAAGGTCAGTGGATATGGGAAAGTTGTAGCTGGGAATGAGCAACTTTTACCTTACAGGGTCTTAACAGACTCAGGGTCTCGGCTCATTGTGGTGTCTGGATTCTCCTAAGCAGCTCAGCCCCCAGATCCGTCTCTTACAGGCCCACTCATTTGGAGTTTATGCGCATCTCAGGACTCAGGAGAGGGGCAGCGATATCCACTGGTCTTGACAAAGGAGCTCATAGCCATGGAGACCCTCCGGGCCCATGTCAGCCACACAGATTTCCACTGGCTCCCACCCAAGGAGCCCGTGGTCTCAGGCCCAGCTCCTTCAAACTGCAGTTCTCCCTGGCCCTCCCTAGCATTTATGGTTCACGAATTTGCCTCCTTTTCCTCTTGGTCTCACTGAAAATTTCTACGCTGGCATTTTCTCACAGAGGACTGTCTCTTAGTTTGAGCCAAGGAAAGGGCTTGACTTGGTCATCACAGCTTAAGTAGTGTAGTCTTCCTGTGTCCACTCTCCATCCTCCTGGTCAAACAGGACAACTCTGATGCTTATCAGGAAGCCTCTGAGAGCAAGACATTCCACTCTCTAGGGCTCAAAGTGAGTCAATAAGGAAACAATCTATTCTTAAGCAAACACTGTCTTTATGGATATTGGACCCAAACAAGTTCTGTTACATGGAACATACTGATGGAATTTAACATGTAGAATATTTAAAACTTAATGCCAAGGATTAATGCCTCAAAATAAACATGGAGGTGAAAGATCACAGAACATAGGTCACAATTCAAACACATAACACCATGTTCTGAAAGCAGAGGTCTAGAAAAATGTCTGTTAAAAGCAAAACATGGTCAGAAACACGCTGATATCAGGACTTACACACATAAACATCCAAGTGTAGGTTTGAACTGCAAATGGGTGGGCCTGTGTACATGCATGTGTGTTTACAGGTACACACATACATGGGAACACACACACATACATTATATGTATAGAGAGTGGTGGAGATGAGGAAAGACCTCTTGACCACCATTCTCTCTTGCATTTCCTGTTTCTAAGCAGCAGACAAATGGCCCTTCAGTTCAGTTCAGTTCAGTCGCTCAGTCGTGTCCGACTCTCCGCGACCCCATGAATCACAGCACGCCAGGCCTCCCTGTCCATCACCAACTCCCGGAGTTCACTCAAACTCATGTCCATCGAGTCGGTGATGCCATGGACTAAAGTTTTAGGTTAGAGGAAATCTCTGGGACATTAGAATCAGGGCATCAGGGCAGCTAATGGGAATTGCTTTTACCATCACATGACACCATGTGATTCACCTTACACAGGACTCTGGTTACCAGCCCCTTTCCGCTCCTGAGCCTTCACTCACTCCCTTCCTTTCAGTTTCATGTCCCTGATCTCAGACATAGTACGGACTATCTTAGGGAATTATCTGCATGGAATCCTGTCAGTCTGGTTTATTGTACTGCATAGCAGGTAGATGAATTATTTTCTGGTCAACAAGCAGAAGAGAACAGCAGTGAGCCCGGATGCAAAGCTATGTTTGCCCAGGCAGCTGTTCCCACCTGTCTTTCCAGGTAAAGAGCAAAAGGTGAGGTAAGCCGTCACCAACACTGAAAATCCCTTGTTGAACTGGAACCAGGACATCGGAGCAGAGGTTCTGGATAGGATTTAAGGCAGTGGAACTCTGTTTCACTGACCATGGGGCTCCCTGTCATTTGGAGCTGAGCACTTTCTTCTTCTGGGAGCAAATAATCTTTGTCCTCAGCGCTGCTTTTAGTTTATCAGATGTAGGAAAACCTTCAGTGTGTCAAAGTTAGAATGCTTGACCTCTGCTGTTCTAAGATATGTACTGCTTCAGGGCTCCCAACATGCTTCCAGAAAGCTCATAGGACAATATGGAAATTTTTTAAAAAAGGAAAATCCTGGGGCTCACGGAAGACTGAGATGAGGAAATTCATATTTCCATTTGCTCTTTATGATTGCTGTTACTGAGAATATGCTAAAATTGTTGTGTATTTTTCAGGCATTTGGCCAAGGCACCAAGCCATTTTGAGTTTGACTGGAAGGAGAGATATTCCCTCAAAATCACTACTTTGGTAAATATTTTTATTTTATCCCCTGGATGGATTTAATTCAAAGTCATTTGCTTATTGCATTGAGAGATTCAATGGCAAGGATATTTAATTATGCCTAACTTTTATCCCATTAAGTAGATTAAAAGTCTAAAGCATGGGCTAGCCTCCTGTATAGAGCTGGCCTGTTAGATATGTAGGTTCAACTGCAGCTTGCAAAAAAAGCAAGAAATTATATCAGCCTTAAAACAGTACTTATCCAGGATCTGGTTCTATTTTGAGCTGATGCTTGGCTTAATTTTACAAAGCAAGGAAATAATAGGACAGTGAAGGTACTGAATTCATAAATACATTTCTGTTAACGAGAAAGGCCAAAAAAGTCATCCAATGTAAATTTATCCTCGGCTACTAAGTGATTACTCTTTCAAGGACTTGGGAAATTGGCAAGACTTCTGGTTCTGTGCCAGCAATGTTCTTAAATGTGGTTTTATAACAGAAAAAAAATAATAAATGCTACACTTAAGAGAGTAGCGGAGAAGGCAATGGCAAGCCACTCCAGTACTCTTGCCTAGAAAATCCCATGGATGGAGGAGCCTGGTAGGCTGCAGTCTGTGGGGTCGCTAAGGGTCAGACACGACTGAGCGACTTCACTTTCACACATTGGAGAAGGAAATGGCAACCCACTCCAGTGTTCTTGCCTGGAGAATCCCAGGGAAGGGGGAGCCTGGTGGGCTTCCGTCTATGGGGTCACACAGTCGGACACGACTGAAGTGACTTAGCAGCAGCAGCAGCAGCTAAGAGAGTAGATGCAGGAATCTTATTTGGTGAGGCCTCTCTCAACCAAGGGCTTCCCTAGTGGCTCAGATGGTAAAGAATCCGCCTGCAATGCAGACCTGGGTTTGATCTCTGGGTTGGGAAGATCCCCTGGGGGAGAGCATGGCAACCCACTCCAGTATTCTTGCCTGGAGGACTCCATAGACAGAGAAGCCTGGCAGGTTATAGTCCATGGGGTCACAAAGAGTCAGAAATGACTGAGCTACTAAGAACAAACCTCTGAATGGAATCTCTAAAAGGGAGTTGAGGGAGAAATCTAAATACTGTGATGTCTAGTAGTTTTTCTACTTGCCTCAGTATGCTGATAAGTATCTTAGTAAGAAACTTCAATTGTGAATGATGCATATACCACAATATCTTGATGCGTGACAAGGTTTTCCTTGACTGGCTGAGACATAGGAGATGTTATCTGTGCTAAAAAGCATACGAAAAGTCCACACTAGGGAAGGGTGTGTGTGTGTATGTATGTGTGTCCACGCGTGTGCACACTAGTATGCTGGTAAATGCTTAACAACCAACCCTCTGAAATAAAAATAAAAAGCCCTAGTGTGTAGCATTTGCCTATTTCCATGATGTAAATACTCCCACCACAGCTGATTTCAAGCTCCCAATAAGACTTCACTGAACACGGTTGGGAAGAGCACAGTAGCACACTATTATATAATATTCCCAGCACTCAGATATTGTGTGTGTGTGTGCGTGCTCAGTCATGTCCAACTCTTTGTGGCCCTATGGCTCCTCTGTCCATGGGATTTTCCTGGCGAGAACAGGGGGTCTGGAAATGAGAGTTTGATCCCTGGATCAGGAAGATTCCCTGGAAGAGGAAATGGCAACCCACTCTAGTATTCTTGTCTGGACAATTCCATCTGGAGATGGCTCACTCTGTAGGTCTCCAGAACTTCACTGTCACTTGACACAGATATCACAGGCATATATAATCATGAAGAGACAGACTTTGAGTATTTATTATCCAGAGTATGAATTGGAGACTCCCCAAGAGTTTGGGTGACATGAATGGCAAGCCAAAAATGAAAATATGGGTTCACGTTGGCTGATGTCACCTCACAGCACAGGATTTTAGTACAATCTTTTCAACTAATCACTCAGAGAACACTTTATTTTCACAGTATCTGGATTTTTAGCAAAGAAAATGTATTTCTATAAATATCCTTATTGTGTATTGAAGAGCACAGAACAAGGGCTGCTATTATTCTCATTGACTGCTTCTTTCATGTAGTGGACTACAGTCACATATTTTTCTTTTGTTGTAAAACCTTCACACACACCCTTGTTTTGGTAACTGATCCAGTCCTCCTGACCGCAGGCGTGGGTTTATGACCCCGGTCTGCCAAATTAAAGTATTCCATCACTTTGGGAACAATAGTTGGTCCATGGCATCTGTGTTTGACTTCCTGAATCTAGCTGAGACTAGCTTAGTCGCTGGTCTTCTCAGTCCCAGCTATAAAAAGCTAGTCAATTTCTTTCCCCCCTCTTCCTCATCCTTCTTACTTATGCTGGTTGGTTTCTGTCACTTGCAAGCAGGAATCCTAACGAATAAAGAGACTGGAACAGGTCAAGAAACCCTCTATTTAAAATTACTGAGATTAAGGATGGGTAGAAGGAAGGAAGGAAAGGAAAGAGGAAAGAAGGGGAAAACAACAAAAAGATAAATAAGGGAGAATCAAAGTTAAATAAAATATTCATGTGTGGGAGGTAGTTGGAGGATCTGTCTAGCAGATTCTCAGTAGTATGTGCTGCTTGCGTTCTAAGTTGTTTCAGTTGTGTTCAACTCTTTTTGACCCTATGGACTGTGGTCCACCAGGCTCCTCTGTCCATGGGATTCTCCAAGCAAGAATACTGGAGTGGGTTGTCATGCCCTCCTCCAGGGGATCTTCCCAACTCAGGGATCAAACCTGCAGTTCCTGTGGCTCCTGCATTGCAGGCGGATTCTTTACTGCTCAGTCACCAGGGAAGCTCTCTTGGCAATATATTTGAGACTAAATCTTTATGAATCCTTACCGCTTCAAAAATCATTACAAATATTCTTCTGAAACACTCAACCTTTCCAGATATTTTTTCATAAATCCTTTCTTAACACAAAAAGCAGAGACATTACTATGCCAACCAAGGTCCGTCTAGTCAAGGCTATGGTTTTTCCAGTGGTCATGTATGGATGTGAGAGTTGGACTGTGAAGAAAGCTGATCGCTGAAGAATTGATGCTTTTGAACTGTGGTGCTGAAGAAGACTCTTAAGAGTCCCTTGGACTGCAAGGAGATGCAACCAGTCCATCCTAAAGGAGATCAGTCCTGGGTGTTCGTTGGAAGGACTGATGCTAAAGCTGAAACTCCAAAACTTTGGCCACCTCATGCGACAAGTTGACTCACTGGAAAAGACTCTGAGGCTGGGAGGGATTGGGGGCGGGAGGAGAAGGGGATGGCAGAGAATGAGATGGCTGGATGGCATCTCCGACTCTGTGGACATGAGTTTGAGTGAACTCCGGGAGTTGGTGATGGACAGGGAGGCCTGGCATGCTGTGATTCATGGGGTCGCGGAGAGTCAGACACGACTGAGCGACTGAACTGAACTGAACACAAGTTTTGCACGTAAGGAACCAGGAGCAGAAGAAGTGGTTTGTTCATAGTGGTTTTACGCAGAGACTAGATAAGAGCACCCATTTAAATATCTCTTAGTTCTGCCTTCATCTCCTCCCCATCATTTGCCATGACCTTGAGTTGACTCCTCTTTATTTCCTGCTGGGCTGTGGTCATAGTCGTCTCTCTGTGCTTCTGGATTCTGATGTCTTCTTTATTCATTCCCTTTTTTATTACTATAGGAACTATCATCCTAAATGGAAATCTCATCATGCAACATTTAAATCCAAATGTCTTGATATGGCCCATGACATCCTTGCCTCACTACCTACCATGCCCACCCTGTACTCTAGCCAAATTTTCTGTTGTTTTCCAAACACACCAGGCTTTTTCTCATTGATGTTCTCCTGGTCATAATGTTCAAAAGTTTCCGAGATAACTTCTTTTCTCTTCTTGAAAAAAAAAACAAACTCAATTTAAGCGTCATCATGAAACTTTCCTAAAATTTTCCATGGAAAGAGCTTCCTTTCTGCACATTAATAACACTCGAGTTCATATGTTTATGATTGCAATTATTACAACAAAGAGGAATAATTTATACATTTCCCTACTAAGTGGTGTGCTCCTTCAGGAAAGGTACAGTTTCCTGTATTATCATTACATTGCACTTTATTTGGTACATTTTGGATGTTTGGCATATTGTTTGAATGAATTATTGCATAAATGATCAAATTAACCAGACATTCTCTAAGTACCAATCCCATGAAGTAGATTTTACTATTACAATTTAACCCTGAGGAAATGAAAACTTAGAGGATTGAGTCACCCAAGAAAGCTTACCCAAGAAAGGATGGTGAAACCAGGATTTGACTCAGGCCGTCGGACTCCTGCTCTTTCTAAACTGCTCACCTAGACCGAAAATCTCCTTTGCTCCAGATATGTGGCCATTCCCTTTTTTGTTATCTGGGATCAGAGATCTACACAGCCAGCTTTTATTCTGAAAGCCAATGGACATCCCATGAAAATTCAGTCCACCATCCCTGTTATGCTCTTACTTGAGCTTGAAAGGAAGATCGGCCTAAGTCCGTCTCTGAGACATCTGGGTGTAGGGCAGAAAAGTGCTTTCCCAAAGGGCTCTGCCCTGAGGGATGAGTAATCTTTTTCTGCCCTTTCAGGGTGGGGCTTTAAGATTGAGAGAGCTAGTCTTAATTAGAGCATTTCCTGGCTGAGTAAATATTAAACTTAAGTTCAGCTACGCCTTTGGTTAGCAGGTCAGGGCTTGAGACTTTGCCTCCCATGATTCCCCTCAGGTTCTTCATTTGAGAGTGGGGGTGGGGAGGCAAGGAGAGAATGCGGCCTAGGAAACAGGGAGACTCCAGGCACGCTGACGAGGCAGAGGCCTAGTCAACCCGCACAGCAGATCTGCTACTTAACCTCGTACACACAGTTACCATTCCAACTGGTTAAATATTAACCTGTGGTGCTGTTGCTGCCGTTTGGCGTTAATTAGACATTGTTTAAAAAAGTAATTCTGAGAGTCACCTGCCAGGAAGGCCACCTTAGGTAAAGCAAGGGTTTCTCTATATTCTAAGAAGCCAGACACTTGACAGTCACAAATGAAGAACACAAAAAAGTTTGAAGGGGCAGTGGGGATGTCACTGGACTGAGTCCCAGTTTTCTTATTTTAACTGGAACTCTGGCCA
This sequence comes from Moschus berezovskii, assembly GCF_049115385.1. NCBI lineage: Eukaryota > Metazoa > Chordata > Mammalia > Artiodactyla > Moschidae > Moschus > Moschus berezovskii. The sequence goes on along the minus strand of NC_142461.1, from coordinate 114,855,879 downwards.
GAGGCCCTAAGTGAAGAGAGCAGCACCTGCAACCACATGAGCCCATCACCCTGTGCTCACAGGGCCGTGTCAGACCTTCTGATGACCTGAGCATGCTGAGAACTGGGGACACTGGGCAGGACTGGCTGACCAGGCCCTTTAATAGAGCTCTTATTACTGCAGGAGCTATTGTATGAACTGACTTAGATCTCTTAGGAAGCATGGGGTCCAACATAGAAAGGGTACAGGCTGTGAAAAGTAGAGAGTAAGGGACTGAGCCCAGGGGCACACCTCCGGCATGGCTGGTCAAGGAGGCTGGTGTTTGAGTACAGAGTGTGAGACTCCTCACCAGTGTCCATGCATCCTTCTGGACACAGTACCCTGTTTTTACCCAAGTGAACTGCTGTCTGTCCTTGGTCAATCAAGGTGCCTTGCTCACCCCCAGCCAAGGACAGGTCTCTCACTCAAGCTGGGTTATTTATATGTTTTCTCTCAGGAATCTGACTTTTGAACAAAGTGACAAAATGACTGCTGGAGTTGATTTCTCCTACTAAGATAGCATCCATCAATTCTGCTGCTTAGGATACGCTTCTGCTCAAACTTTACAATTTCTGCAGGTTCTAAGTCTACTTTTTAAACTTTCCTTTCAGTTTTGTGAATTACTCCACAGTCATCACATAAATGCCTTTTCTGTTTCTTAGTTAAAATTTGTTTCTCTTGCTTGACAGAAAACAGAGTTGACATACTATGGAAATATGTATACCTTTAGATTCAGAGAAGAAAATGGCAACCCACTCCAGTATTCCTGCCTGGAGAATCCCATGGACAGAGGAGCCTGGCGGGCTCCATGGGGTTACAAAAGAGTGAGACCTGACTGAGCGACTGAGCACACACACGTATATATCCCCAGTATGAACGGATTACCCATGCCCCAGCCAAACTTGATTTGGGATCAAGTTGGATAAATCTCAAACCATTCTAGTTAACAGATATTTTAAAATACAAAAAATACACTTTAATTACTACACAATGATCTCCAGTAGGTAAAAAAGTTGTAAGATCAGCTGTCATAATTGAGCAAAAAATACATAAAATTTGGCCACAGGGAGATTTCTGGATCCTTTGACATTCAAATTAACATAGACTCATGTTTATGTATCACTGGAGTCTGTAGTTACAGCTTTATTTTAGTCCTGGAATATCGATAATAGTCATAGGTCAATTTACGAGCTTTTTAAAGAAATTGTTTCCCAGACCAAGCAATACAGATTCCTCAGTCACAGCCCTTACGCATCAGTCATCCCTGTAAAGAAGAAAACAGTGGAGTCGGGACCAGGCCTGTCCAGTTAATTAAGTCCTGAATTGCCTTACGGGGGAACCTTCCCAGCAGAGCTCTAGGCAGTATAACCTGGGGGTAAGGAGAACAGAAATTCCATTTCCCACTAAGTCACTTACCGCAACATCTTGAGTAACTTACCACCCTGGGCTCCACTTACCTGAGAGATAGGATGAGGAAATAAGAATACCGAGCACATAATGAAAGAATGAAGGAGACTTGTGACACTGACAAAAGATTAAAAGAAGCCACAGTAACTTCTTCCGTCAGGGTTATTCACAATCAGAAATGTCAATATGCCTCATATGAGTATTCACCCTTTCTACAAACCTTTCTCTCCACAGCGACAATTAAGATTTTCATTACTCAGAAGACTGAGACTTTAACAACTTCATTTCATTGGTTCAGACACCTATTCATCCACCTTTTAACATTTCTGAAATCTGGATGTGTCTTACAATTCTTGTTTTCACATCACTGAAGTGGGTCTGCATTTTACATTTCATGGCATCTTAAATTTACTGACACACAGCATTTCTTTTTTTGCTTATACAAATAGATCTACATAGATTTAACTCCTTCCAGCGAATGGCTTGCTGAAGGGATTGTGGTGGCCCTGCTGGCTTTGGAACCTTGAACTTTTGTAAGAGGTTGACATTTGGAGATAACCAGAAGCACCCCTTATCCACTAGGACAGATTCATTTAGGACAGAGTTTGACTGGTGGGTGCTTTAATAAGAGGACACAGAATTCTATGAGACCATCTAGCTGAATGTGGGTTGGAGGAAAGCTGTCAGGAAGACTTTGTGGAAGAAGTGATATCTTATGTGAGAATGAAAGAGAGGGTCAGAGTCATCTAGAACAAAGCTACTCAAAGTATCTGCTAAGTCTGTATGTTAACAGTCTTCCCTGGGTAGGTACAGAAACTGAGAAGTAAACATTTAGAAACTTTTATAACATTTGGGCAAAGTAATTTTATATCTGTTGAATCTAATCATTAAAAATTGGGGAATGTACTTTGTTCTAAAATTTTTAGTTTTCCTGGTAATTAATTTTATTGTATTTTATTTAAAATATCAGTCAGGACAGACTGGAAATTTAAAGAAACAAAGCTAAAAACCACCTGACTTTTCCTTATAGATCTTGGAGGAACACTGTGTTCAAGGAAGCGATGAGGAAAGACTTCAGAGAGGTAAGCAGCATTTGTGAAATTCTGGATAAGAGAGAGGTTGAGATTAAGAGAGCGAGGTGGGCACAAGGGATGACCATCTGTGTAAAATTTCACATGAGAGTTAAGAAACTGGAAAAATACAGACCAACAAAAATGTTACAAGCTGATTATCTCCACATGGTAGTATTTCAAAGAATTTTCATATCCTTAATTTTAAACTTCACCACCACAGTGCATTTGTGGTGGACACGCTTTGATTTTACCTATGCATCATCTGTTCTCCTTCCAGGAGGTATGGGACTTAGGCTAAACCAGGGGCCTCCCTCCCTGGGACTTGCAAGAACAGAAGTACAGCAACATCAGCCCCCAAGAAGCCCACCCACTTTGTTCTGTTCCCTCACGAGCTGCAGAACTGTCTGAGGGGAACCAACTGGTAGCACTGTCTGAAAGCTGGGTTCTGAGAATTTCTTCCAGACGCTTAGAGGATGCGTTGAGAGTGAGCATGTTTTTCTACCTCTCTTTCTGGCTTAGCTGCCAAGCATATTATATCACGGGGGAAGCTTGACAGAAAATTCACATGAAGAGTGAACTTTTATGTAGAAAATAATGTGCTTAAGTGAAGTGTGAGTGTGAAGCTTGCTCAGTCATGTCCAACTCTGCGACTCCATGGATTGTAGCCCGCCAGGTTCCTCTGTCCATGGAATTCTCCAGACAAGTATACCGGAGTGGGTTGTTGTTTCCTTCTCCAGGGGATCTTCCCAACTCAGGGATAGAACCCAGGTCTCCCACATTGCAGGCAGATTCTTTACTGTCTGAGCCACCAGGGAAGCCCGAGAATACTGGAGTGGGTAGCCTACCCCTTCTCCAGGGGATCCTCCTGACCCAGAAATCAAACCGTGGTCTCCTGCACTGCAGGTGGATTCTTTACCAGCTGAGCTACCAGGGAAGCCCAGAGTGCTTATAAGGAGCTTTGATTTTCCCTGTTTACTTACTTTGGCTGGCTTGGTGTACTGAAGGCTGGGTAGTTTTAAAAGATTTCGAGAAGATGAGTTCAGGAATCCCAAGTGGAGATCGCATCTGGACTTCTTGCTGATGGTTTCAGATGTGAGACATCTGCTTTATCAGACACTAAGTGAAGCAGACACATCACAACACCTGCCCGATCCAATTCTTTCAGTGCAGGGTCATCTGGGGCTGGATTCTGCTGACGCCACATAGGTTTCATCTCCCTATAAAGCTCTCTCCCCTGGAGAACACTTAAAAGGAATAAAGATCAGGAAGCCACCTAAAATAGGGACTCCAGCTTTCACTAGCCAGGCCTGGGAGAGGGAGCAAGCAGAGAGAGTCCAAAACAGAGAAAGCCCATACTATTGGACTTACCAGGAGAAGGGACTGTTTATCTGGACAACGGAATAAAGTGTCAGTCCATCCAGCTATTAGGGACATGATTCCCATACGAGTCCCTTTTTAACAGGGTGTAATCGATGCTTTTGAACTGTGGCGTTGGAGAAGACTCTTGAGAGTCCCTTAGACTGCAAGGAGATCCAACCAGTCCATTCTAAAGGAGCTCAATCCTGGGTGTTCGTTGGAGGGACTGATGCTAAAGCTGAAACTCCAATACTCTGGCCACTTCATGCGAAGAGTTGACTCACTGGAAAAGACTCCGATGCTGGGAAAGACTGGGAGTGGGAGAATACGGGGACGACAGAGAGTGAGATGGCTGGATGGCATCACCAACTCGATGGACATGAGTTTGAGTGAACTCCGGAGTTGGTGATGGACAGGGAGGCCTGGCGTGCTGTGATTCATGGGGTCGCAAAGAGTCGGACACGACTGAGTGACTGAACTGAACTGAACTGAACTGAATATGTTTCTACTGTGCAAGAATTAAGGTGTTGAAAATTATAACCCCCATTTCTTAGGTTAGGGATACTCTTTCAGTATCATTTAGTTTCTGCATCACAACAGGAGCTACAGAGCTGGGAAGCAAGACCTACATGCTTCCCAGAGTGGAAGCACATATCCACTTCCAGATTCCTAGAGGGAACATCAGAATGGAGAAAATGCACACCATTAACTCTTATGAATTGTAAAACTGAAGCCTCAGTTCTAATTTTCTGTTAGAATCATAAAGACGGCTTCCCTGGTGGCTCAGTGCTAAAGAATCTGCCTGCAATGTAGGAGACCCTGGTTTGACCCCTGGGTTGGGAAGATCCCCTGAAGAAGGGAATGGCAACCCACTCCAGTATCCTTGCCAGAAGAATTCCATGGACAGAGAAACCTGGTAGGCTACAGTCTACAGGGTCACAAAGAGTCAGACATGACTAACCACGATTATAAAGATCATAGAGAATCATAAAGATCTGTCAGGATATCAAACAAAATCAAGTAATTGTTCAATGAAAGAGTGCTAAATGATCAAGTGAATCTCCTATAGTCCTGTTAGTTTCATCCAGAAAGTAAATATGTCTTAAACGCATTGCCTGAGATTGTTATAAGAAATAACAAAAGTAACTTACAGGCCCTAGATGATAAACTCCTTAAAACATCCTGATGATATGAAGATATGTCCTTCCTCCCAAGGAAAGGAGCTTTAGGAGGACATTAAGTCAGTCAGTCATTGTATAAATGATTATTTAGTACATACTGTGTTTCAGGCACCAATTGAGTGACGAGTATACAGTAGTGAACAAAAAAGACAAAAACCCCGCCCTCAGGGAGCCTATATTCTATGGGAGAAAGAGAGATAATAAACAAATAAGTAAAAGTGCAGAGAAAACGAAGGTGCCAACAAATACAAATGTTGGTGACAATGTGGAGAAAAGGGAACCCTCATACACTGCAGGGAGGGGGATGTTAATTTGTGCATCCATTGAGGAAAACAGTACAGAGATTTCTCAAAAAACTAAAGATAGAACTACCACAAAAGTGAAGCAAAAGTGTTAGTCCCTCAGTCATGTCCGACTTTTTGTAGCCCCATGGACTATAACCTGCCAGGCTCTCTGTCCATGGAATTCCCCAGGCAAGAATTCTGGAGTGGGTAGCCAATCCCTTCTCTAGGGGCTCTTCCTGACCCAGGGATTGAACCTGGGTCTCCAGAACTACCACATGACCCAATAAATCCACTCCTGGATATATACCCCCAAAACCCCTACTAACTCAAAAAGGTACATGCACCCCAATGTTCATAATGGCATTATTTGCAATAGCCAAGATATAGGAGAAATGTAAGTGTCCATCAACAGATGAATGGAGAAAGAAGATGAGGTACATATATGCAACAGAATACTCTATTTAGCCATGAAAAATGCAATTTTGCCATTTGTGGCAACATAGATGGACTTGGAAGAGATTGTGCTAAGTGAAACAAGTCAGAGAAAGACAAATAAGATATGATGTCTCTGATATGTAGAACCTAAAAAATACAGCAAGCTAGTGATCATAACAAAAAAGAAACAGATTCACAGACACAGAGAACAAACCAGAGCTTACCAGTGGGGAGAGGGGTGGTTGGGCAATATAGGAGTAGAGGGAAGACAGGTTAGTATGGAATCAAATGAAATCATGTGTGTGAAACTGTTGAAAACTGTCAAGTACTATAGAATTTTAAGAATCATTTTTTTAAAAATGCCACCATCTAGGTGGTGCTGTTAAAATCTCTGCAACTAGAGACTATTATGCTTAGTGGAATAAGTCAGATAAAGGCAAATTCTGAATCGTATCAGTTATTTGTGGAATCTGAAAAACAATACAAATGAATGTATATGCCAAACAGAAACAGAGACACAGACTCAGATACAGAAAACAAGCCTGTGGTTATCAAAGGGAGAGGGAATGGAGGAGAAGCAAAATTACAAGCATGGGGTTAAGAGATACAGACTACTATGCTGCTGCTACTGCTGCTAAGTCACTTCAGTCGTGTCCGACTCTGTGTGACCCCATAGACGGAAGCCCACCAGGCTCCCCCGTCCCTGGGATTCTCCAGACAAGAACACTGGAGTGGGTTGCCATTTCCTTCTCCAATGTGTGAAAGTAAAAAGTGAAAGTGAAGTCGCTCAGTCGTGTCCGACCCTTAGCGACCCCATGGACTGCAGCCTACCAGGCTCCTCCATCCATGAGATTTTCCAGGCAAGAGTACTGGAGTGGCTTGCCATTGCCTTCTCCGACTACTATGTAGTAGTAAAATACATAAGCAACAAGGAAATACTGTATAGCACAAAGAATTTTAGCCGTTATAATAACTTTCAGTGGGATATAATGTAAAAATACTAAATCACAACGCTGATTTAGTACACCTGAAACTAATATTGTACATCAACTACAAGTTTTTTCAAAATGGAGGTGCCAGGGAGTTAGGGAGTATGCAACTCTCTGTGGCAATGACATTTGAACAGAGACCTAAGAACACAATGGAACAAATATATAGCAGCTGGGAGACAGCGTCTCAAAGAATGAGTCTGGAAAATCAACATCAATTATTGAATCAAGTCCAAGATGACCCTTTAGGTGTGAATCTCACAAATTTCCCTGGTGGTCCCGCAGTAAAGAATCCACCTGCAATGCAGGAGATGCGGGTTCGATCCCTGGGTTGGAAAGATCCCCTGGAGAAGGAAATGACAACCCACTCCAGTATTCTTGTCTGGGAAATCCCACGGACAGAGGAGCTTGGCAGGCTACAGTTTATGGGGTCACAAGAGTTGGACACGACTTAGCGACTAAACCACCACACCACCCTCACGAACTCTGTAACAGACGTTCATGTCTCTTCTCCATGCTCAGAGGCAGATAGCCCTGGAAGGGAGAGACTGGAATGTGTGGGGTAGATCTCACTCTGCTGTTTCCAGGTTCATATTGGCCACACGTGTCTTCACTAAGTTCCAAGCCCATGTGCCCCTCTCTGCCCGACTCTTGCTTCCATCTCGTTCCTCTTTTTTTGTTTTAAGCAGCAAGGACAGATTTTAATTACTAATATACTATCACAACAGGAAAAAGAGTCCCATGTGAACTGAGCCAAACAACTGCAGAAGTGACTGGGCTTTTTTTTTCTTTTCTGTCTCGAGATATAATTCCTCTTTCTTTTTAAAGAAAAGCCACAGCCAACTTTTAATTGTTGCTTTTGGGTGGAAAAGTGATACTTCGGATCAGGGAAGGGAAAAGTTTTAAACAGAATGCACAAAATTGAGAGCTTCTGAACATACTGTCTTCAAGTAATCTCTTGAGATCTATTAACTGAATAGACAGAAAGGAGATTAGGGTTGGGAAGGTGGAGCTGGATGCAGTTTCCCATGTCTTTTTATATATTCTAGATGGACTAGCTTGGCTAGTAAAAGTCAAATGCTGTAAGGTTATTGCCTTTCAAGTCAATCCTAAGAAAACACTTGTCAGAACTGGTGTGTTCCAGATGTGGTAGACAAGAGGAAGAAGCTGGGGAAGGGCGGCTCTATTTTCTGGATTCTGACCTGTTTGTAATCTGTTGTTATGGGTTCCTCAGATTTGAATGAGTCTCTGGGCTCAGAACTGAATCACAGGTTTCTAGGATCCCCTAGGGAAATAGTCTTATTTCTTGTGATGCTATTTGCCCATTACTTTATAATTTTATTTGTTCTAGTAAGCAGCTGAAGTTCAGCACGTTTTTATTCATTTTGTACAATAGGCACTAAACGACTCTGAATGCCAGGCACCTAATCAGCTTAAGAAAACCTTCATGCTGGCCAAAAGTTTATGCTTTTCTGATATGCTGAATTTACCCATGATCGAATCTAAATGAGAAAGTCAGTTCTTTCTTCTCTAACTTATCTCAAGGAACGAGGTGAAGCAGCCCAAGGCTTTCAGCAAAGATGCTTCCTCATATGAGGTCTTATCAGATGTCCTCACCACCATCACTTGGTCTTTTATACTGGGGCTGAGAGTAGGGAGAAAAGGTGAAATTACAGAGGATTAAAATGAAAATCCAATTTAGAGATCAACTGACTCATGGTCAAATTTTGTTGTTGTTGTTGTTTAGCAGCAAAGTTATATTTTGTTAAGCCAAAGCTGGGTTCAGTTCTCAAGCAAGCTGGAAGCAGACTGAAGCAGAATCACTATCTATATTGACTCTACCGAGATGCTAAACCTTTAGTCAGATTCTAACTCCAAACTGTTGAATTCAGGTAACCAGATCACCTGGGACTGGCCTAAGTAGCTTCAACTCTTTCTCTGATCATACCTTGACGTTGCACTCAGCAATTTGTCATGTCAGAAAAAATAGATCCAAGGCCACAAACATTAGTGACATCAATATTTCAATAATGATTTCACAAGAAGACAAAAAAAGATTTCCATCTTATACCATTCACTGAAACCTTCATGAAAGTCTTTTTTAAACAACTATAATTTTTCTCAAAAATTCTCTCAAGCCACCATTTCACTTTCCTTTCACTTTATCTTTCCCAATATAGCTTCTCCAGAGGAAATAAGTTCTGATACTCTGTTTGCATATTCCACTTAGCAAAATAAACTCACAGTGATATAGTCATATGATGAAATATTACTCAGTCATTAAAAAAAGAATGAAATACTGATACATGCTACAACATGGATAAATCTTGAAAACATCATGCTGAGTGGACAAAAAACAGACATGAAAGTCCACCAATGGTATGGTTCCACTTATATAAAATATACAGAATAGGTAGATCCATAGAGACAGAAAGAGGATTGGTGGCTGCCAGCAGCTGAGGGAAGAGGGGAATCATCACTTAATAAATAGGAGTCTTCCTTTTAGGGTGAAAGTGTGTTGGAACTAGATAGAGGTGGTGGCTGTACAACATTGTGGATGCACTAAGTACTCTTGAATTGTTCAATCTAATATGGTTAATTTTATATTATATGAACTTCATCTCAATAAAAATAACTAAATAAAGTCATGGCAGTCAGTTCTCCCAACACTTGCTCACCACACATCTCTAGTACTCAGCCTTGTCTCCTGTCTCCCCACTCTAGAGATTTTAATTTATGAAACCACAGTCTCAACAAAACTGGTGAGCTGAGACTTTCCAGTGACTAAGAAAATAAGATTTTGTTTCCCCCATTCACCCAAGAAAGTATCCTACGCAGAAGATGTCTACACAGAGTAGGCTCTACTGAAACCCCCTTGGGCTGGACCATGAGGCTCTAAGGGATTTGCCCAGATCTAGGAAAGGAAGTGAGGAATGAGCCAGTCCACACTAGGATAAGTCCCTTCTGTGGGAAAGCCATGAATCGAGCCTCAGGATTGGAGAACTGGGCTTATCTTGAGCCATAAGCTCAGCCAAGGGCTCCTGCCATGATGGCTGAGGTAGTAAGAGAAAGGTCTGGAATGGGCCACTAAGCCACACCTCAGCCAAACCAGTATAGGGTCAGCCTTCCTATATTAAAATCACAATAGGTATTCTACACACTCATCTGTTTCTATGATTTTGTGTTTTGCTTTATCTTATTCTGCTCCTTAAAAAGTCTCTTCTGAAAAATTTTAATGTTTGTCTCAGATTTATGTCATACTGCCTACCTTTGGCCATTTTACTGCTGATGACAGAGTCACTGCTCCATTCCTTGATCAGAATGTATGAAGGGCAGAGGTGGTGGTGAAAAGTGCTAATAACACCAGCTCAGACTGTATAGCACGTTCCCATATTTTATCACATTTAACCCTACAACACTTTAAAACAAATATTATTGTTTTCTTATCCAACATATATAAACAGCTCATACAACTCAACATTGAAAAGTCAAACAACCCAATTTAAAAATGGGCAGAAGAGCTGAATAGACATTTTTCCAAAGAGGCAGATGGTCAACGGGCACATGAAAAGATGCTCAACATCACTGATTATCAGGAAAATTGAAATCAAAACCACATGAGACATCACCTAACACCTTCAGAATGGATATTATCAAAAAGAACACAAGTAACAAATGTTGGATGGAGAAAAGGGAACCCTTGTACACTGTTGGAATGTACACTGGCACAGCCACTAAGGAAACAGAATAGAGGTTTCTCAGAAAACTAAAAACAGAAATACCATGTGAAGTGAAGTCGCTCAGTCGTGTCTGACTCTTTGCGACCCCATGGACTGTAGCCTACCATGCTCCTCCATCCATGGAATTTTCCAGGTAAGAGTACTGGAGTGGGTTGCCATATGACCCAGTAATTCCACTCTACATTATATACCAAAAAAACCCATAAACATTAATTCAAAAAGATATATGCACCCCAATATTCATAGCAGCATTATTTACAATTGCCAAGGTATGGAAGCAACCAACCTAAATATCCATCAACAGATGAATGGATAAAGAAGATATATGCAATACACACACATAGACAATAGAATACTACTCAGTTATAGAAAAGAGCAAAATTTTGCCATCTGCAGCAACATGGACGGATTTGGAGGCTATTATGCTAAGGAGAAGCTGTATACAGTTAGCGAAAACAAGACCAGGATCTGACTGTGGCTCAGATCATGAACTCCTTATTGCGAAGTTGAGACTTAAATTGAAGAAAGTAGGGAAAACCACTAGACCATTCAGATATGACCTCAATCAAATCCCTTATGTTTATACAGTGGAAGTGAGAAATAGATTTAAGGGACTAGATCTGATTGATAGAGTGCCTGATGAACTCTGGACGGAGGTTCGTGACATTGTACAGGAGACAGGGACCAAGACCATCCCCATGGAAAAGAAATGCAAAAAAGCGAAATGGCTGTCTGAGGAGGCCTTACAAATAGCTGTGAAAAGAAGAGAGGCAAAAAGCAAAGGAGAAAAGGAAAGATATAAGCATCTGAATGCAGAGTTCCAAAGAATAGCAAGGAGAGATAAGAAAGACTTCCTCAGTGATCAATGCAAAGAAATAGAGGAAAACAACAGAATAGGAAAAACAAGAGAGCTCTTCAAGAAAATTAGAGATTCCAAGGGAACATTTCATGCAAAGATGGGCTCGATAAAGGACAGAATGGTATGGACCTAACAGAAGCAGAAGATATTGAGAAGAGGTGGCAGGAATACACAGAAAAACTGTACAAAAAAGATCTTCACGACCAAGATAGTCACGATAATGTGATCACTGACCTAGAGCCAGACATCTTGGAATGTGAAGTCAAGTGGGTATTAGAAAGCATCACTACGAACAAAGCTAGTGGAGGTGATGGAATTCCAGTTGAGCTATTTCAAGTCTTGAAAGATGATGCTGTGAAAGTGCTGCACTCAATATGCCAGCAGATTTGGAAAACTCAGCAGTGGCCACAGGACTGGAAGAGGTCAGTCTTCATTCCAATCCCAAAGAAAGGCAATGCCAAAGAATGCTCAAACTACCGCACAATTGCACTCATCTCACATGCTAGTAAAGTCATGCTCAAAATTCTCCAAGCCAGGCTTCAGCAGTATGTAAACCGTGAACTCCCAGATGTTCAAGCAGGTTTTAGAAAAGGCAGAGGCACCAGAGATCAAATTGCCAACGTCCGCTGGATCATGGAGAAAGCAAGAGAGTTTCAGAAAAACATCTATTTCTGCTTCATTGACTATGCCAAAGCCTTTGACTGTGTCGATCACAATAAACTGTGGAACATTCTCAAAGAGATGGGAATCCCAGACCACCTGACCTGCCTCTTGAGAAACCTGTATGCAGGTCAGGAAGCAACTGTTAGAACTGGACATGGAACAACAGACTGGTTCCAAATAGGAAAAGGTGTACGTCAAGGTTGTATATTGTCACCTTGCTTATTTAACTTCTATGCAGAGTACATCATGAGGAACGCTGGGCTGGAAGAAGCACAAGCTGGAATCAAGGTTGCTGGGAGAAATATCAATAACCTCAGATATGCAGATGACACTACCCTTATGGCAGAAAGTGAAGAGGAACTCAAAAGCCTCTTGATGAAAGTGAAAGAGGAGAGTGAAAAGGTTGGCTTGAAGCTCAACATTCAGAAAACAAAGATCATGGCATCTGGTCCCATCATTTCATGGGAAATAGATGGAAAAACAGTGGAAACAGTGTCAGACTTTGTTTTTTTGGGCTCCAAAATCACTGCAGATGCTGATTGCAGCCATGAAATTAAAAGACGCTTGCTCTTTGGAAGGAAAGTTATGACCAACCTTGATAGTATATTAAAAAGCAGAGACATTACTTTGCCAACCAAGGTCCGTCTAGTCAAGGCAATGGTTTTTCCCGTGGTCATGTATGGATGTGAGAGTTGGACTGTGAAGAAGGCTGATCGCCGAAGAATCAATGCTTTTGAACTGTGGTGTTGGAGAAGACTCTTGAGAGTCCCTTATACTGCAAGGAGATCCAACCAGTCCATTCTAAAGGAGATCAATCCTGGATGTTCATTGGAGGGACTGATGCTAAAGCTGAAACTGCAATACTTTGGCCACCTCATGCGACAAGTTGACTCACTGGAAAAGACTCTGATGCTGGGAAAGGTTGAGGGCGGGAGGAGAAGGGGACGACGGAGAATGAGATGGCTGGATGGCATCACCGACTCTGTGGTCATGAGTTTGAGTGTACTCCGGGAGTTGGTGATGGACAGGGAGGCCTGGCGTGCTGTGATTCATGGGGTCGCAGAGAGTCGGACACGACTGAGCGACTGAACTGACTGATGCTAAGTGAAATAAGTCAGACGAAGACAAATACTCTATGATAGGATGGATATGTAGAATCCTAAAAAATACAATGAACTAGTGAATATAACAAAAAGAAACAGATTCGCAGATATAGAGAATAAACCAGTGATTACCAGTGGCACGACGGAAGCAATATAAAGGTGGGGGCTGGAAGGTACACACTATTAAGTTTGACTCTAAGGATGTATTATACAACACAAGGAATGTTCCCAACATTTTGTAATAACTGAAATGGAATGTAACCTTTAAAACCTGTATAAAGATATACATGGAAGAAAAACAAGTAACTTAAAAAACAGGAAACAACAAGAAGACATTAACAGTGTGCTCTGTGCTTTGGGCAAGCAGGCCTCTTAGATAGTTAGATGTATACTTCAGGAAGAATTTTAGTGAACCTAGATTCTTGCATCTTCCCTACATAGAAAGGAACTAAAATCATTAACTTGAGATATCTGTTCTTTGTGACTAGCAGTAATCTTTAACCATGAGGTATGCTTGACTGCACATACTCCCTAGCCAAAAAAAAAAAAAAAAAAAATTCACATATAAACTGGCTTCTCACCTCCCTCTTTTGAATAGTTCTCTCAGAGCTATGCAGAGGCTGTTTCCAGATTATAGTTTCCAGTACGACCCCGACTAAAACAGCGAAAAATAAACCAATTACCAATTTATACATAAAAATTATTCTCACTTTATAAAGGAGGAAAATAAATTTAGATTTAAAGAAATAAAATGACCCATAGATGCTAGGTAAAATCCAGGGACACTGGGTTTGATAATGAGGAGAAACATCAAAGGAGGTGTTATGAACCGTGTCCCCACCAAAAAAAGATATGTGGGAGTCTTAACCTCAAGTACCTTATTTTGGAGATAGGGTCTTTACAAAGGTAATCAAGTTAAAGTGAGATCATTAAGGTAGCCCTAAACATGAAATTAGCTTACTCCTTGGAAGGAAAGTTATGACCAACCTGGATAGCATATTTAAAAGCAGAGACATTACTTTGCCAACAAAGGTCCGTCTATTCAAGGCTATGGTTTTTCCAGTGGTCATGTATGGATGTGAGAGTTGGACAGTGAAGAAAGCTGAGTGCCGAAGAATTGATGCTTTTGAACTGTGGTGCTGGAGAAGACTCTTGAGAGTCCCTTGGACTGCAAGAAGCTCCAACCAGTCCATCCTAAAGGAGATCAGTCCTGGGTGTTCATTGGAAGGGCTGATGTTGAAGCTGAAACTCCAATACTTTGGCTACCTCATGCGAAGAGTTCACTCACTGGAAAAGACCTTAATGCTGGGAAGGATTGGTGGGGGGAGGAGAAGGGGACGAAAGAGGATGAGATGGCTGGATGGCATCACCAACTCGACGGACATAGGTTTGGGTAGATTCTGGGAGTTGGTGATGGACAGGGAGGCCTGGCGTGCTGTGATTCGTGGGGTTGCAAAGAATCAGACACGACTGAGCGACTGAACTGAACTGACTGAACCCAATGTGACTGGTGGCCTTATGAAAAGGCACAAACTGGACAGAGACAAATACTCATAGAGGGTAGACATATAAGATGACAACCATCTAAAAGGTCAAGAGAAACCTGGAACTAATCCTTCTTTCAAAGCCCATGGGGGAAACTGACCCTGTGAACACCATGATTTCAGATTTGAGACAACAAAATTTCTGTTGTTTAAGCCACTCAGTTTGTGGTACTTTGTTATGGAAGCAAGCCAACACATGAGGGAAGGAATTATGGGGAAGTGTGGACGTGGATTCCTTGCTAATGAGAACATCACTAAAGGAACTTCACACTATACTAGTCACTCCATCCAGCTTTGGCCATTACCTGATTGAGAGTTTGGAGTTTCCAGGTAAATGAAAGAGTCACTGTCCTGGAAGCAGACTCCAGTGGAAGCGGCCCTGGAAGTCAGCTTCTGCCAGGAAAGTGCTGAACATTATGGCCACTGGACTACAAATGTGAGATACAAAAAGAAGGATACCGGTAGGGGTGGCCAGCATGAGAATGAATCTTTCCCCCTTCCTTGTGCTTCCACCCATCCCTCACTCTATCTGGAGTCACTTTCCAAATAAGCTAGCAACTACTCTTAGTTGAGCTGTGTTATACATATAAAAACAGCACCACATTTCAAAGTTTGAAAAAAGAACATAAAGTACCTTCTCATATTTGTTTCCTAGTACCACTGTAACAAATTACCACAGACTTGGTGGATTAAAACAACATAAACTTACTCTCTTACATCTCTGGAGCCAGAAATCCAAAATCGAGGTATTCACAGAGCCACGCTCCCTTAGAAGGCTCAAGCATTCCTTGGCTTGTGGCTCCACCCCTGATCTCTGCCTCTGGAATCCACAGCTTTCTCCTCTGTGGCTGTGTCTTCTCCTTCTCTGTAGAAGGACATTTGTCATTAGATGAAGGGCCCACCCAGACATTTTAAATGATGCTATTTCAAGATCCTTGATTTAATTACATCTGCAAAGATCCTTTTTCCAGATAAGGTCACATCAAGGGTCCCACGGATTAGGATGTGAACCTAACTTTTGGGCAACCACCTTACAACCCACTACACTCCTTCATTTTTACATTAGTAAAACAGTGCATTAATTTTCTAGGACTGGCACAAGAAAATATCACAGACCAGGTGGCTTAAACAACAGAGATTTATTTTTTTATTGTTCTGGAGGCTAGAGGTCGAGGATCAACGTTCCAGCAGGGTTTGTTTCCTCTGAGGCTTCTCACTTTGGTTCACAGATGGCTGCCCTCTTGCCAGCTCTACACATGATCTTTTCTCCTTGCACATACAACTCCTGACATCTCTGTTGGGTGTGCAAATCCCTTCTTTTCATAAGGAGAACAATCAGGTGTCCTTGATCACCCACCTTGATGATTAGGCCCACTTTGATGACCTCATTTTACCTTGATTACCTCTGTAAAGACCCTATCTCCAAATATGGTCTATTCTGAGGTTAGGGTTTCAACATGAATTCGGGAGAACACAATTCAGCCCATAATATATGGTGAAATAATATTTTGGTTGCTTTGGGTTAAATAAAATATAGTCCAAAAATTTAATTTAAAAGGAAGTGTGGGGGACAACTTGGACAAACTTTGACTCCTGACAGATTTGCCCAGGGTCTGCCTTTGTCTCCCCACGCCATACTCTCCTCCATCAATCCTGTCCAGAACAAGGGTTGTTAATGAAATTCTAGACTCCTAATTCTCTCAGTAGTTTGAGGAGCATATGGTGATAGGAGACCAGGAAGAAGGTCCTAGTGGCAGTGTTACTGAGGGACTCTCAAGAACAGAAAGAAGAGATCTATTAAATCTGTTTGACTACCTGTTCCACACATGGACCACCCCCTACACGCATGTGCGCACACACACACCATGTCTGCAAGTCTTGGGCAGAATCCACCACACCTCTAAATGTCTTGTTTCTTTAAAGAAATCAGGGAAAGGACCTGGTCCGTATGAACCTGAGAGGACAGAGCAGCTATAGGGGTGGGATGTGGGTAAACCCGAGGTCAGCAGGAGGAGGAAAGTGGAACCGCAAATGGCCATCAAAGTGCTGGGAGTCTGCAAAGATCTTTGGGAGGGCGTCCGACTTCCCACAGGATGTGTGATGAGGGCTAGAGCTAATTTTATTTCTATCTCAAAGGACGTTGTGACGTCAACTGACATCTGGGTTACACTTGTTATCAAGGAGTTGAAATGAAGACACAGGAGTCGTGCTTATCAAATTTGTAGAGGACAGGAAACCAAAAGGAACAGCAAATACATAATTAGAACCCACAAGTCTCAACAAGCTGGAATACCACCCTGAATTTAATAAGAGGAAACTTAATAAGAATGAAGGGAATGTCCTACGCTTGAGATGATAGATAGAAGATAAAAACCTTGGTACAAAGCACTTGGAAAAGAGTCAGGGGTTTGACTTAGATGAGGGTACCCCAAAAGCAGGTAGAAAAGAAGAAACTTCAAGTAGAAAAGAAGTACACAAAGGAGGGGGCAGGCTATCAGTTTCTTTCTGGTTGGACTCCTGGAATGTCAATTTCAGGTCTGCCTGCCGTACATTAAGAAGGAAGCAAACTGAAGAATGCACAAAAAATGAAAACCAGTGTGATCAGAGAACCCCAAGCCACATAAGGCAGGAACAGAGCTGTGTAGCTGGAGAAACTATTGAGCCCAGGCACAGCAACTCCTGAAGACTGCACACCCTAAAACCCATGCTCCACAACAGAAGAGGCCACTGCAATGAGAAGCCAGCCCACCACAACTAGAGTGGCCTCCACTCTGCACCTGGGGAGAGTCCACAAGCGGTAGTGAAGACCCAGCACTGCCAAAAATAAATAAATAAAAATTTTATTCATTTTTAAAATAAATAAAAAAGGCCTAGAAGTAGACCGTGGTTAAAGCCTCAGGATTTTTCTAATCTTTTCTGCCACCATCTTCAGAGTTCTGGTTTCACCCTCCAACGGTTGCCTCAAGGTCCCAAGATGGCTGCTAAAGCTCTAACAACACAAATCAGCACTCAAAGCAATGGAGGGGTTCGATAATAAGGGGGCAACCAATGTAACACAGAGGATCTTTTCCTTAATGGTGCTGTCCTTTTTCAGAAAGGGAAACAATTTCTCATGTATGTATCTCATTGGCCATACTGGGTTATACAGTCAATTCTATTCACAAGGAAAATTGGGGAAGGAATACCTAGCTTTTCCAGCCTATATAGTGGCAGGCTGGCAAGGGGGAAGGGAATGACGTTTAGTAGCCTTCAGCAATATCTGCCACAATAAACCTCAAGTGTAAATCAACTACCTGTAGATTGTCTTAGTGTTTTTAATGCAAATATGTCTAAATAAACACATATACTCACATAGAAAATGAAAGTGAAAGGTGAAAGTGTTAGTTGCTCAGGCATGTCCGGCTCTTTGTGATCCCATGTACTGTAGCCTCTGTCCATAGAATTCTCCAGACAAGAATATTGGAGTAGGTACCCATTCCCTTCTCCAGGGGGCCTTTCTAACCCAGGGATCGAACCTGGGTCTGCTGCATTGCAGGCAGATTCATCTAAGTCACCAAGGAAACCGCTATACTCACATAGGTGTACTGCAAACAGTGTTATTTCCAGTTTATTACTTAATATTTTGAGAACCTTTCTATAATATTTTGAAATTCTTTGAAAATGTAATTTTCAGGAGTTGTATAATATCCTTATGCTAGGACACATTCAACCATTTCTCTACTCTCGGAGTTGGGGGTTATTTCCTTCTTTAATATTAATAGAAAATTTTAGCTGTCATCTCCAGAAACAGAAGGGTGAGGCTTGGAAAGCAATGAGGTACCCATTTCTTGAAATATTCCATCACAGGGATGAAAAAGATAAGACACAGCATGGGGGTGGGTGGTCGCTAGACTTTTTGACATTTCAGACCCTTTCCCAACTCCTCGAGATGCACATAATAGGGTATAAAAGAGAAGCAGATGTGATCAGAAAGAACTGCTGTGCCCTCCTCTGCTCCATCTTCCCATTCTGCTGCCTGAGACCACAGGCTGTGCAACATTCCTACTCTGGATATCCCCAAGGTCAGTACCCTATACAACACCTCACCCAAGGCCATACCATCTCTCTCACTATCTCCTGTCAAGGAGAATAGCCTGAATCACTCTTTATAGGCTTTACAATTACTGGAAGACAGAAACATCTCTGGCTCTTATCAGTGGGGCCAAATACGATAATTGGTGTGAGCGACCTAAGCCTGGACCAGTGGGGCAAGGATGGAGAGAGCCTAAGTCACCAAGAGCTGATGACAGCCTTCCAGTGATGCTCCTCTGCTGCCTCTAGCTGCTTGAAGCCTATCTGTGGCTTCCTGGCCTGCCACAGGGACAGGCAGGGGCAAGTATCTTCATGGTGACTGCTCAGCAAACACCACCAGGGTCATGGAGGTGATCTGGGTGATGCAAGGAGTGAGAAGTGTCAGTTCCCAAGGGTTGTGTGCAAGGGGTCACAGACATGGGAGTGGTGTTGGGAGACAGGAAAGACACCTGCCTTATCAGCAAAGGGTTTGATGTCAGCCTTTGCTATATATAGTTATGCTTCAAGGGATGTGATCTGACCTAAGACTGCTGCTGCTGCTAAGTCACTTCAGTCGTGTCCAACTCTGTGCGACCCCATAGATGGCAGCCCATCAGGCTCCGCTGTCCCTGGGATTCTCCAGGCAAGAACACTGGAGTGGGTTGCCATTTCTTTCTCCAATGCATGAAAGTGAAAAGTGAAAGTGAAGTCGCTCAGTCGTGTCTGACTATTCACAACCCAATGGACTGCAGCCCACCAGGCTCCTCCGTCCATGGGATTTTCCAGGCAAGTGTACTGGAGTAAATGAGTCTAAATTTACCTCCCATGGGATCATGGAAGTATTCATACTCTTCAACAGGGTCAATAGGCCCACGCTCACTGGCCGGGAAGTCAGCCACAAGGGTCTTCTTTTGCCTGTCTTTTAGGCATTATTTGAAGGCTATTTCCTTAGTCTCCAAGGCTCCAGGAACTTACAACATAGAGGAGAAACAAAAACTACCATAGATGTGAAGAGAGAAAGGAAAAGGATGCATAGGGCACACAGAACACAAGCAGCTGCAGCAGACACGTCTGGGACAGCCTTCCAGTGCACAGTGACCCTGCGTCTTCTGAGAAGGGCCTCCTCCCCCAGAAACCTCGTCCCCAGCCGTGTTCACACACCGTCCCTCGGCCATTATCTCAGCCACGGCTGATCGGACCAGCCGTCCATGGCTGGTGGACACCTGACCACGCTGAACCAAATTCTCTCTCCTGGGGAGTTGAAACCGTGATTCGGAGCACCTGCAAACTCAGACAGTTTAGGGTAGCTACACCTCAGAAGAGGAAGAAGGACAAAAGAGAGCAGA
Organism: Moschus berezovskii; assembly: GCF_049115385.1. Classification (NCBI taxonomy): domain Eukaryota; kingdom Metazoa; phylum Chordata; class Mammalia; order Artiodactyla; family Moschidae; genus Moschus; species Moschus berezovskii. Next base: position 114,835,831 of record NC_142461.1, on the reverse strand, counting down.
GAGGAGCAGCCCGAGCCTCTGTGTGCTCCCGGCCACAGAGACTGAGAAGACAGCCGGCTGCCTTGGTCACTAATAGCTTTGCCCTTTCTGGTACCCGGGCCCCATAGGGCCCCACTGACACACCTATCTTCCTGAAACATGCTTATTTCCTATCAGACTTTCCCCTTTCTCCTTGAGCTGGCTGCTGTTGCTAACATTCAAAGCCACCTTGATCACTAACATACCCCTCCTCATATAAAAGAGACACAGATAATGCGTAACAGCCAAAAGTCCAAGAGCCATTTTGGCCCTGCAGGACATTCTGAAATGAGTATGTTTAAACTGCTGAAATTCATAACACCTTGAATCAAAATACAAGCCCACAGCAATGCAAACCTGCTTGGCAGAGCCCAGCAAAGCTTGTCCATTTCCTTTGTCCTGCTCTCTGGGCTCTGCTCTCCTCCGCTTTCTGGCCCTCACAGGACAAGGCAGCATCACCCCTTCCCCGCCCGCCCTACCCATCTGACCCACAGACCCACAGCTGCCACCATTACGGCCAGCTGAGGACCTCACGTGTTGGGAGGTACCTCAAAAGGCCCTTTCTGGAAGTATCAAGCGGAACAGATGGCTGCCTGAAAAAATGGTGGAGGAAGCAAGGAAAACCACTGGATTCTTTTTAGAAAAAGTTTACCATCACACCTCAGATAATTTATAAAACAAATAATGCCTGAAAGACAGGCAAAAGAAGACCCTTGTGGCTGACTTCCCGGCCAGTGAGGGTGTCCAGTGTGGTTCAGAAACTTTGATGGAAGAGCCAAGTACAAAGGAACCTGAAGAAGGATCCATAGGAACAAAAACCATCACAGGAAGGAAGACTGTTTCAGAGAGCCTGAATGTTCGTTCAGCCCGGGAGAACGTGCAGCACCGAGCGGGGTGGCGGCAACACTGGCCTTGTGGCTACAAGGCCTGGTAGGCCCCGTGTCCCAAGAAAGAGAGTCCACCAACTGCATTAAGAGAGATTTCTTTGTTTAACCCAAGCTTTCCTCATAGCAAAATAGTCCTTTCCTCTTCCTCTTGGCAGCTCCCTGACGAGTAATATTAGGTTATAAACACTCACGTACACACTCTTTTTCACACACACACACAGCATCGCGTATTCTACCACATGTTCCCAGAGTTCCCCTCATCGCTACTCAACATGTACATCTTAAGTAGTTTATGGACCTATTAAATACCACAGAGACCAAGGATCACGTCTGGGACCTTAGAGACATGTCCATGAGGAACAACTTCCAGTTTACGTGGACTTGGTCATGGAGATGACTTCATTCAATCACAAAACAAGGTGACCTGAACGGACCTCAGGGAGCCCCCTTCCAATACAGCTCCTTCAATCTCCAGAAGAATCAAAGGCTGGGTGTGGTTATCAAAAAAATCGCCTTAGTCCCAAGACTCCTTAGGCTTGGTCAGGCTATTCTTTGCTTCCCAATCTACTAGGACAGGCCAACCTGGCCCCACTCCCAGGCCTCGCATGTGAGTTTTTGCCAACAGGCCTCATAAATGTCCAGCAGAGAAGTTGCCAAGCTCAGGCCCCACCCTGGCTCATTATCTGCCTGCAGGGTTCTCCCATGACTTTCTGGCTGGCCCCACTGCCACCTCTCTTTGTGGGCCAACTGTACCAGCTTGGCTGCTGGTGTGTTCAGTCACAGGTCCTGCCTTTGTTTGGTTGATAAGCACGGTCAAGTTCCAGATCACACTGCTGCCACAAAGGCATCCCTGCCCCGACCCTGTGAAGCCTGCACTACCTTGACACATAGTCACCCAGGGCCTAGGGTGACCCAGGCCTGAGGCTTGGGGGCCAGGGAGAGGGGGAGGCTGAGTCCAGAGTCACAGCGCCGGGCTTCTCTTTCCGGAATCACCCTCTGCGTTTCCCTGCCAGTTGGCTCTTTTAAATTATTCTCTTGTGCCTCCATTATTACAGTTCTCCCATATCCTGAAAAGCTTCTTTCCTGGGAAACACTTGAAGCAGCCAGTAAAATTACTGACTAGCTTAAGAAATCTAGGTCAATGTTTCTAAGTGAGGTCTGAGGCAGAAACGCTGGGTGCTTGTTAAAAATGAAGGCTTGGGGCCCCATCCTAGGCTTTCTGGCTTTGAATCTCTCAGGGCAGGAGCTGGAAATCAGGCAGCTTAGCCATCTCCCCCAGTGAAGGTGATGTGCACTAAAGCGGTGAGACCCACTTGACCCACTGTGTCTGACTCGTTAAAGTATTGGGTCGCTTCTGTCCCTAAGTTCTCCAGGTCTTTTCTTTCCACAGGTCTTCTCTGTGAGGGAAAAAAAAAGTATAAAGAACTTTGAAAATGCCAACTAATAACTAAGATTATCATTTTTTGGAGGCAGATGTCTATTTCTCTTGGACTTCACCTTATCAAGCCCCTAAGGCTGGATAATTGCCCACGGAGGATGCCTTGACCACCTTCCATCCCTCGCTCCACACAGAATATTTGGTCCCCACCCCCAATTCCGTGAGATCCATTTCAAAGTTTAATGGCCATTTGGGGGCACAAATCTATGGTATTTCTTTCTTGTGTAGCAAAGTTGCCTGTTGCCACTGACTTCTATTCTACTTGTTTAGAAAACAATATAACATGATGATTCTGAAAACTCATTTCAGCTTTATTTTTTAAAAAGCCCACAGGAATACAGAAGGCATCACTCCCTGCTGCTGGCTAAAATGCCAAGATAACTAAATGAGATCTTATTCTTGTGCCCAAGATGTCTCTTCATCTATTTGTCAGAGAGGTGACATTAGTAGATCTGCGGCCTTCTTACAACCAGGAGCAAAAAGCTGACAGTGCATCTATTTGATGACAGTGTATTTTGTGTTTGCATCTTGCTTCTAAAGAATCCAAAGCACTTCTGTGTGTGCTTTGTCATGGAGGAAGGTAGTTGTCCACCCTGTTTCATAAATAATCCTTCTGTGGCCAAAGGAATGTGTGATTTGTCCAAGGCAGAGCACTTAAGTAAAAGCAGTATTCTAGTAATTAATTAAGGTGACTGATCCTTGGGTCAGATAACTGAGCTACACTCTTCACATGAAATTATCTTTCGGAGTATTCATGACACCTTAATCTTGCTGGCATTCAGTCTGCAAATAAAGCTGAACCACAGGAAACTCCATTTCTGTACCCTTTCCCTCACCTTTCAAGCCATGTTTTCTGACATTAGGGGTCTCACCTCTTTATATTATTCATCAGAGGAAAAAATAATGTTAATTAATATCAGAATGTTAAGGAGTTAAGATATTATTTTTCTCCTAGATATCTGGATTGTGAAAGAGAAGCTTAGAAGAGAATTGCTTTACCCAAAGAAATGGCTGGCTAATGGTGAAATTTTAGAAATCAGTGGGTCAGAAACTTCCTTCTATTTCTTTAGAAGTATACTTATTCTGCCCAAGCAGAATGGCAAAACCTGTCTATAAGATGCAGTATATTAGAATGAAGAAACTGTGAAACATAATATGAATTTAAGCAGGGCTTCCCTGGTGGTCCAGTGGCTAAGACTCTGTGCTTCCAAAGCAGGGGGCCTGGGTTCCATCCTGGTCAGGGAACTAGCGCCCACCTACAACTAAGAGTTCATATCCCTCAACTAAAGATCCCAAGTGCTGCAACTAACATCTAGTGCAGTCAAATACAGTTTTTAAAAAAATATGAATTTAAGCAGTCAAACTCTGTTCCAAAGCACACCTTAAGAAGGTGATGTTGGAGATCTAGAATTACAACATTAAATAAATCTGTAAACCTGGCGACTTCGACCATGGCCCTAGATGAAAAACAAAAACTGGATTTATTTTCCCACCCAAAACAACTAAAAAGCCAGACAAAAAATACGAAGATAGTTCTCAACACAATGGACATCAGACAATGAAAGGCAGTGATCCCTGAAAGACAAGACATGAGTGAGCTGAGCCCTAAGACTGCCCCAGCTTTTTGCATTGAGAGAATTTCCAGCACACGGCACAAGAAAGGGGACCCCAGATGGAGTCTGGTTGTCTCCCTGAAAAGAGGAAACAGGGAAGGGCAAGGTGGCTAGAATCCACAGAGCGGAAAAGGAAGGGCTGCACAGAGAGAGGACCCCGAGATGGCAGAGGATCCCTCTGAGTACTCAGCTGTGCACCATTCAGTGCGTGCCTGAGAGCAAACCGCGGGGACCAGAGAAAAGACTGCCTGCAAGGGTTAGAGAGGACAAGGAGCAGAGCGCTCACAACCGGCTGGGAATAATGCCTGTTCCCACCAGCCAGAGTGAGAAACCTTACCATTCACAGGGTGTGAAGCAGACTACTCAGAAAGGTCTTAACTTGGTGGTAGGAAAAATTAACCCTAGACTAAACACTGCCTCAGTTTAACAAAGCTTACTCAGGAAGAAACAGATAACCCGAATAGCCTATTAAAGAAAGTGGATTTGTAGTTTACAACCTTTCCACAAAGTCAACACCAGGTTCAAATGCCTTCATATGGGAATTTTACCAAATATTTAAAGAAGAAATAATATCAATGGTATACAAACTCTTGCAGAAAATTAAAGGGAAAATACTTTTCAAGATTCTATATGGCCAGTATTAGTCTGATACCAAAACTCAGACAAAGATATTATATATATAAAAAAAAAACAACTGTGGACCTATAGTCTTTATACAAAGATGCAAGAATTCTCAACAAAAATTTAGCAAATTGATTCAACAATGTATAAGATGGATAATACATTCTGACTGAATAGGTTTTGTCCTAGGAAAGCAAACCTGGTTACAGCATTCAAAAATCACTCTGTGTAACTCACCATATTAATAGACTAAGAAAGGAAAACCATGTGACTATCTCAACAGATACAGGAAAAAAACCTGATAAAATCCAGTTTCTGTTCCTGTTAAATACTCTCAAAAACTAGGAAGTGGTGTGAAAGGGCATCTCAAAAAAAACAAAACAAACAAATAAAACCTACCACTATCATCACTGCTGCTGCTGCTGCTAAGTCGCTTCAGTCGTGTCCGACTCTGTGCGACCCCATAGACGGCAGCCCACCAGGCTCCGCCGTCCCTGGGATTTTCCAGGCAAGAACACTGGAGTGGGCTGCAATTTCCTTCTCCAATATGTGAAAGTGAAGTTGCTCAGTCATGTCCGACTCTTAGCGACCCCATGGACTGCAGCCCACCAGGCTCCTCTGTCCATGCGATTTTCTAGGCAAGAGTACTGGAGTGGGGTGCCATTGCCTTCTCCGACTATCATCACAGTTAACAGCAAAGACCAAGTGCTTTTCCTCTAAGATCAAGAAAAAAGCAACGATGCCTGCTCTGACCATTTCAGTTTAACATCGTATCAGAGGTTCTAGCTAGTGCAATAAGGCAAGACAAAGAATTTAAACTTATCCATACTGGAAAGGAAGAAGTAAAACTTAATTTCCAGATGACATGATCATCTATGTAGAAAATCCTGTGGACTCTACAAAAGAGCTATTAGAACTAAAAGTGAATTTCACAAGACTGTAGGATACAAAGTCAATACACAAAAATCATTTGTACTTCCACATGCTAGCAAGAAAAACTGGAAACTGAAATTTTAAAAGCATTCTAGTGCTTTTAAATTATATTATAAAATGTCATTTATAATAGCATTAAAATTAATACTTAGAGATAAGTATGACAAAATTAGTGTAAGGTATTTATTTTTAAAAGTTACAAAATATTGCTGACAGTAATTATGAAAGACCAAAACAAATGGAAAGATAACATGTTCATGGATCAGTTCAGTTCAGTTCAGTCGCTCAGTCATGTCCAACTCTGCGACCCCATGAATCACAGCACGCCAGGCCTCCCTGTCCATCACCAACTCCCGGAGTTCACTCAAACTCATGTCCACAGAGTCGGTGATGCCATCCAGCCATCTCATTCTCGGTCGTCCCCTTCTCCTCCCACCCCCAACCTTTCCCAGCATCAGAGTCTATTCCAGTGAGTCAACTCGTCGCATGAGGTGGCCAAAGTATTGCAGCTTCAGCTTTAGCATCAGTCCTTCCAATGAACACCCAGGATTGATCTCCTTTAGAATGGACTGGTTGGATCTCCTTGCGGTACAAGGGACTCTCAAGAGTCTTCTCCAGCACCACAGTTCAAAAGCATTGATTCTTCGGCGATCAGCTTTCTTCACAGTCCAACTCTCACATCCATACATGACCACGGGAAAAACCATAGCCTTGACTAGACGGACCTTTGTTGGCAAAGTAATGTCTCTGCTTTTCAATATATTATCAAGGTTGGTCATAACTTCCTTCCAAGGAGTAAGTGTCTTTTAATTTCATGGCTGCAATCAGCATCTGCAGTGATTTTGGAGCCCCCCAAAAAATAAAGTCTGACACTGTTTCCACTGTTTTTCCATCTATTTCCCATGAAGTGATGGGACCAGATGCCATGATCTTTGTTTTCTGAATGTTGAGCTTCAAGCCAACCTTTTCACTCTCCTCTTTCACTTTCATCAAGAGGCTTTTGAGTTCCTCTTCACTTTCTGCCATAACGGTAGTGTTATCTGCATATCTGAGATTATTGATATTTCTCCCAGCAATCTTGATTCCAGCGTGTGCTTCTTCCAGTCCAGCGTTCCTCATGATGTACTCTGCATATAAGTTAAATAAGCAAGGTGACAATATACAGCCTTGATGTACTCCTTTTCCTATTTGGAACCAGTCTGTTGTTCCATGTACAGTTCTGACTGTTGCTTCCTGACCTGCATACAGGTTTCTCAAGAGGCAGGTCAGGTGGTCTAGTATTCCCATCTATTTCAGAATTTTCCACAGTTTATTGTGATCCACACAGTCAAAGGCTTTGGCATAGTCAATGAAGCAGAAATAGATGTTTTTCTGAAACTCTCTTGCTTTCTCCATGATCCAGCGGATGTTGGCAATTTGATCTCTGGTGCATCTGCCTTTTCTAAAACCTGCTTGAACATCTGGGAGTTCACGGTTCACATATTGCTGAAGCCTGGCTTGGAGAATTTTGAGCATGACTTTACTAGTGTGTGAGATGAGTGCAATTGTGCGGTAGTTTGAGCATTCTTTGGCATTGCCTTTCTTTGGGATTGGAATGAAGACTGACCTTTTCCAGTCCTGTGGCCACTGCTGAGTTTTCCAAATTTGCTGGCATATTGAGTGCAGCACTTTCACAGCATCATCTTTCAAGATTTGAAATAGCTCAATTGGAATTCCATCACCTCCACTAGCTTTGTTCGTAGTGATGCTCTCTAAGGTCCACTTGACTTCACATTCCAAGATGTCTGGCTCCAGGTGAGTGATCACGCCATTGTGATTATCTGGGTCATGAAGATCTTTTTTGTACAGTTTTTCTGTGTATTCCTGCCACCTCTTCTTAATATCTTCTGTTTCTGTTAGGTCCATACCATTTCTGTCCTTTATCGAGCCCATCTTTGCCTGAAATGTTCCCTTGGAATCTCTAATTTTCTTGAAGAGATCTCTTGTTTTTCCTATTCTGTTATTTTCCTCTATTTCTTTGCATTGATCACTGAGGAAGGCTTTCTTATCTCTCCTTGCTATTCTTTGGAACTCTGCATTCAGATGCTTATATCTTTCCTTTTCTCCTTTGCTTTTCACTTCTCTTCTTTTCACAGCTATTTGTAAGGCCTCCTCAGACAGCCATTTTGCTTTTTTGCATTTCTTTTCCATGGGGATGGTCTTGGTCCCTGTCTCCTTTACAATGTCACGAACCTCCGTCCAGAGTTCATCAGGCACTCTATCTATCAGATCTAGTCCCTTAAATCTATTCCTCACTTCCACTGTATAATCATAAGGGATTTGATTGAGGTCATATCTGAATGGTCTAGTGGTTTTCCCTACTTTCTTCAATTTAAGTCTGAATTTGGCAATAAGGAGTTCATGATCTGAGCCACAGTCAGCTCCTGGTCTTGTTTTTGCTAACTGTATACAGCTTCTCCATCTTTGGCTGCAAAGAATATAATCAATCTGATTTCGGTGTTGACCATCTGGTGATGTCCATGTGTAGAGTCTTCTCTTGTGTTGTTGGAAGAGGGTGTTAGCTATGACCAGTGCGTTCTCTTGACAAAACTCTATTAGCCTTTGCCCTGCTTCATTCCGTGCTCCAGGGCCAAATTTGCCTGTTACTCCAGGTGTTTCTTGACTTCCTACTTTTGCATTCCAGTCCCCTATAATGAAAAGGACATCTTTTTTGGGTGTTCGTTCTAAAAGGTCTTGTAGGTCTTCATAGAACCATTCAACTTCGGCTTCTTCAGCGTTACTGGTAGAGGCATAGGCCTGGATTACTGTAATATTGAATGGTTTGCCTTGGAAAGAAACAGAAATCATTCTGTCGTTTTTAAGATTGCATCCAAGTACTGCATTTCAGACACTTTTGTTGACCATGATGGCTACTCCATTTCTTCTAAGGGATTCCTGCCTACAGTAGTAGATATAATGGTCATGGATCAGAAGCCTCAAAATTATTAACATGCCAGTTTCCCCCAAATTGATCTACAGATTCAATGCTAGCATCCTCATCAGAACACCAGCAAGCTTTATTTTCTCTTTTCTTAGTTTCTTTTTTTTTTTTTTGGTAGAAAATCATAAACTGATTCTAAAATTCATATGGAAATTCAAAGGGCCTAAAATAGGCAAAACAACTTTGAAAAAGAGCAACATTGGGGGATTTACACTCCCTGAGTTTTTTAAACTTACGATAAAAAGTGAAAGTGAAAATGAGAGCTGCTCGGTCATGTCCAACTCTTTGCGACCCCATGGACTATACAGTCAATGAAATTCTCCAGGCCAGAATACTGGAGTGGGTAGCCTTTCCCTTCTCCAGGGGATCTTCCCAACCCAGGGATCAAACCCAGGTCTCCCACATTGCAGGCAGATTCTTTACCAGCTGAGCCACAAGGGAAGCTCAAGAATACTGGAGTGGGTAGTCTATCCCTTCTCCAGCTGACCCAGGAATCGAACCAGGGTCTCCTGCATTGCAGATGGATTCTTTACCAACTGGGCTATCAGGGCGAACTTATGATAAATCTATGCTGATCAAGACACTGGGACATCCCTGATGGCTCAGTGGTAAAGAATCTGCCTGCGATGCTCGTGTTCGATCCCTGGGTCAAGAAGATTCCCTGGAGAAGGAAATGGCTACCCACTCCAGTATTCTAGCTTTGAAAATCCCATGGACAGAGGAACCTGGCAGACTACAGTCCATGGGTTTGCAAAAGAGTCAGACATGATTTAGAGACTAAAACAACAACAGTTTTCAAGATAGTATCAAGTCAGTTAATGAAATAGTATCAGAATCCAGAAATAAATCCAAACATATAGTTAACTGAAGCTTTAAAGGTAGAAAGGCAATTCTGTGGTGAAAGGATAATTGGTGCAGGAACAATTGGATATTCATATGGGGGAAAAATAAACGGTGAGCATATCTTACACCACGTAGAAGGCTTAACTGAAAATGGATATAAATTTAAATATGAAACCTAAAACTATAAAACTTCCCAAAGAAAACATAAGAAACAATCTTTTTGACTTTGTTTTAGGCAAAAAGATTTTAGATATAACAACAAAAGCACAATGCAAAAAAGAAAAAATTAGTAATTTGGCCTTCATTGAAATTAAGAATATCTTCTCTTCAAAAGACATAGACAAGAAAATGAAAAGACAAGCTGAATACCAGGAGGAAATATTTGAAGATTATAAGTCTGATAAAGGACTTGTATTCAGAATATATTTTTTAAAAACACCTATCTTTACTCAATGATAGGAAAACAAACAACTGCATTTATTTATTTATTTTTAATTATTTATTTTAATTGGAGGTTAATTACTTTACAATAATGCAGTGGTTTTTGCCAAACATTGATATGAATCAGCCATGGGTGTACATGTGTTCCCCATCCAGAACCCTCTTCTCACCTCCCTCCACATCCTATCCCCCAGGGTCATCCCAGTGCACCAGCCCTGAGCACTGAGCTCATGCATCAAACCTGAACTGGTGATCTGCTTCACATATGATAATATACACGTTTCAACACTACCCTCTCAAATCATCCCACCCTCGCCTTCTCCCACAGAGTCCAAAAGACTGTTCTTTACATCTGTGTCTCTTTTGCTGTCTCACATATAGGATCATCGTTAGCATCTTTCTAAATTCCATATATATGTGTTAGTATACTGTATTGGTGTTTTTCTTTCTGACTTACTTTACTCTGTATAATAGGCTCCAGTTTCATCCACCTCATTAGAACTGATTCAAATGCATTCTTTTTAATAGCTGAGTAATATTCCATTGTGTATATGTACCATAGCTTTCTAATCCATTCATCTGCCAATGGACATCTAGGTTGCTTCCATGTCCTGGCTATTGTAAACAGTACTGTGATGAACATTGGGGTACAAATGTCTCTTTCAATTCTGGTTTCCTAGGTGTGTAGGCCCAGCAGTGGGATTGCTAGGTCGCATGGCAGTTCTATTTCCAGTTTTTTAAGGAATCTTCACACTGTTCTCCATAGTGGCTGTACTAGTTTGCATTCCCACCAACAGTGTAAGAGGGTTCCCTTTTCTCCACATCCTCTCCAGCATTTATTGTTTGTAGACTTTTAGATAGCAGCCATTCTGACTGGCGTGAAATGGTACCTCATTGTGGTTTTGATTTGCATTTCTCTGATCATGAGTGATGTGATGAGTGATCATGTGTTTGTTAGCCATCTGTATGTCTTCTTTGGAGAAATGTCTGTTTAGTTCTTCGGCCCATTTTTTGATTGGGTCGTTTATTTTTCTGGAATTGAGCTGAAGGAGCTGTTTGTATATTTTGGAGATTAATTCTTTGTCAGTTGTTTCATTTGCTATTATTTTCTCCCATTCTGAAGGCTGTCTTTTCACCTTGCTTATAGTTTCCTTTGCTGTGCAGAAGCTTTTAAGTTTAATTAGGTCCCATTTGTTTATTTTTGCTTTTATTTCCAATATTCTTGGAGGTGGGCCATGGAGGATCCTGCTGTGATTTATGTCAGAGAGTGTTTTGCCTATGTTTTCCTCTAGGAGTTTTATAGTTTTTGGTCTTACATTTAGATCTTTAATCCATTTTGAGTTTATTTTGGTGTATGGTGTTAGGAAGTGTTCTAGTTTCATTATTTGACAAGTGGTTGACCAGTTTTCCCAGCACCACTTATTAAAGAGACTGTCTTTTCTCCATTGTATATTTTTGCCTCCTTTGTCAAAGATAACGTGTCCATAGGTGCGTGGATTTATCTCTGGGCTTTCTGTTTTGTTCCATTGATCTATATTTCTGTCTTTGTGCCAGTACCATACTGTCTGGATGACTATAGCTTTGTAGTATAGCCTGAAGTCAGTCAGGTTGATTCTTCTAGTTCCATTCTTCTTCTCAAGATTGCTTTGGCTATTTGAGGTTTTCTCATAAACAATGCCATTTAAAGATGGTCAAGAGATTTGAACAAACTTCACCAAAGAAAGATGGCTTAAAAAAATGAAGACTGCCCAATAATGTGCATAAAATTAACAATACTGTTTTGTACAGTTAAATATTTGTTAAGAGGGTAGATCTCATCTTATGTGTTTTTTACTACAATAAAATTTTTTCTTCAAAGTACATGAGAACACACTCAATACAAGTGGCATTAAGCAAAAGCTCAAAATCCTTCAAGCCAGGCTTCAGCAGTATGTGAACTTAGAACTTCCATATGTACAAGCTGGATTTAGAAAAGGCAGAGGAACCAGGGACCAAATTGTCAATATTCATTGGATCATAAAGAAAGTAAGGGAATTACAGAAAAACATCTACTTCTACTTCACTGACTATGCTAAAGCCTTTGTGTGGAACACAATAAACTGTGGAAAATTCTTTAAAAGATGAGACTATCAGACTATCTTACCTGTCTCCTGACAAACCTGTATGCAGGTCAAGAAGCAACAGTTAGAACCAGACATGGAACAATGGACTGGTTTAAAATTGGGAAAGGAGCACGTCAAGGCTATATTTTGGCACCCCTGCTTATTTTATCTTATATCCAGAGTACATCATGTGAAATGCTGGACTAGATAAATAACAAGCCAGAATCAAGATTCATCAACCTCAGATATGCAGATGATACCACTCTAATGGCAGAAAGCAAAGAAGAACTAAAGAACTTCTTGATGAGGATGAAAGAGGAGAGTGAAAAAACCTGGCTTAAAACTCCACATTCAAAAAACTAAGATCATGGCATCTAGTCCCATCACTTCATGGCAAACACAAGGGGTAAAAAGTGGAAACAGTGACAGATTTTATCTTCTTGGACTCCACAATCACTGTGAATGGTGAATGCAGCCATGAAATTAAAAGATGCTTGGTCCTTGGAAGAGAAGCTATGACAAACCTAGACAGTGTATTAAAAAGCAGAGACATCACTTTGCTGACAAAGGTCAGCATAGTTAAAGCTATGATTGTTTCAGTCATCATGCATGGATGTGAAAGTTGGACCACAGAGAAGGCTGACCACCAAAGAATTGATGCTTTCAAATTGTGGTGTTAGAGAAGACTCTTGAGAGTCCCCTGGACTGCAAGGAGATCAAACTACTCAATACTAAAGGAAATCAACCCTGAATATTCATTAGAAGGACTGATGCTGAAGCTCCAATACTTTGGCCACCTGATGCGAACTGTCAACTCACTGGAAAAGACCCTTTTGCTGGGAAAGATTGAGGGCAGGAGGAGAAGGGGGCGACAGAGGATGAGATGGTAGGATGACATCACTGATTCAACTGGTATGAATGTGAGCAAATTCCCAGAGGCAATGAAGGACAGGGAAGCCTGATGTGCTGTTGTCCATAGGGTCTCAAGGAGTCGGACCTTACTTATGGACTAAACAACAACAACAACAAAGCAAATGCAAACTAAAACCTCAGTGAGATATCACTATGCACCTATTAGAATGTCCAAAATCAAAACTACTGAATGTATATACCATTTGTTGGCCAATTGCTCATGAGAACGTAGAGAAACTGGACCTCCTGTTCACTGCTGGTGGGAATGTAAAAAGAACCAACACTTCTGGAAAACAGTCTAACAGTTTCTTTAAAAGTTTATCATGCATCTACCTTATGATCCAGTCATTCTACTCCTAAGTATCTACCTTTAAGAAATCAAAGTCTATGTCTATAAAAAGACATGTACTCAAATGTTCATAGCAGCTTTATTTGTAATAACCAAAAGCTAGGAACAACCTAAATGTCCATCAATATGGGAATGAATAAACAAATAATGGTATTACTATATCCATACACTAAAAAGTCACTTGGTAAAAAAAGAATGAACTTCTGATAATGCTACAACATGGATGAATCTCAAAATAATTATGCTGAAAGAAGCCAGACAAAAAAGATTCAATATGTGATTTTGTTTATATAAAATTCTAGCAAAAGCTAATTAATATACAGTGATGGACAATAGATCACTGGTTGTCTGGAAAGTGAAAGCAGCTCAGTCATGTTGGACTCTTTGCAACCCCATGGACTATACAGTCCATGGAATTCTCCAGGCCAGAATATTGGAGTGTGTAGTCTTTCTTTTCTCTAGGGGATCTTCCTGACCCAGGAATCGAACCAGGGTCTCCTACATCGCAGGCAGATTCTTTACCAGCTGAGCTACCAGGGAAACTAGTTGTCTGAGGGGCACAGGAAGTGAGGATGGGCTGAAGGGAGGGATTGCCAAGGGGCATGAGGATATTTGGGGGGCATGCGTGTTTATCTTAATGTTGTGATGATTTCATAGGTATATACTCTTAATGGCTAATTTTATGTGTCGACTTGACTGGGTCACAGGGTTCCTAGATTAAACATCACTTCTGGATATCTCTGAGGGCATTTCTAGGTAAGATTAGCATTTGAATCAGGGGACTCAGTACCACTGGTTTCCCTCATTTTCAAGTCTTCGGATTGAAGTACACCACTGGCTTTCCTCGGTCTCCAGCCTACAGATGACAGATTGTGGGACTTCTCAGCCTCCACACTAATTTCTAAAAAGAAAGGAAGGAAGAAAGAAAGAGAAAAGATAAAGCGAAAAATATATAATTGGTTCCGTTGCTGGAGAATATGACTAATACAATACATATGGTAAACATCGAATTATACTTTAACTTTTAGTTTAGTGCATATCATTTATACTTCAATAAAGCTTTTTTTTTTAATCAAGAGAACCAATTAAATACACACATATTATCTAGCCTGAAAAAAGATACATGGTAGAGTTACCACCATCCTCCCAGCCCACGGCAGACTTGGCCAATCGATTTCATGGTGATTCGGACAGCCGCTAACAGAGTCAGACCTTAACATATCTATCTTGCATGTCTGACCCAAGTTAGCCACCTTATTTTATAAAACTGAGGCCCAAGTGCAGAACAATTAGTAGCTAAACTGAAACTAGTATTGGCATCTCTGCGGTGCTAGTGCAATGTGTTTTTCACAACATAAGTTTAAGAAAACTGGAGTAGGGAGAAACTGAAACCACAGCCTAATAAAGAGAGGCTTGCAGAAGACTGTAAGGGAAAAAAATCAAAGATTTTTAATGGGACACGACCTTTGGAAGAATGTCAATGAAGTATTGTAGTGCTGGTTTGAATAGATCTATTTTTCATAACACTAATAATATTTTCATGCAAAGGAAAGACGTGTCCACAAGAAAATTAATGTAATTCTTATTTTTATATTTTTAATAATGAAATGTTACAATAACTCAAACTCTTTTTGACTTAACATGAAAGTGATTCTTAAGACCTGATAACTATCCTCTTTGCAAATAAGGCGAAGAAGCAAAATGATATAAGAGTACAGAAAATGTAAGCCAATAAAATTATATGTAAATACATAGAAATGATATTAGTCCTGATGAGAAAATACATCATTAGTTTGGGCCACAAGTATTTCTCTTTAAAAGCAATGATTATTTAATAGCTATCTGTAAGCCATGTGTTCACTTAATAATAATCACATGTGCCTAAAAAGATAACGACAGACTACTCGCTGATGGCCAACACTGAACAAGTCCACAGACTTTGGGTCTGCCTTTTCAGTGTAACTCCTACTGTGAGTTCCCCATGAGCAGCAGCTAAGCTTTCTCATCTTCGTATTGTCAGAGCTAGCAGAGTCACTGGCATATTATCAGTCTTTTCTTCTTGCTTCCTGGCTCTCAGTATGTGAGATAATAAATGTCCTTGTTGTTCCAGCCAGTTAAGTTGAAGTTTCCTTACTTGAAGTCAAGGGCATCAGTATGGACACGACCACTGAGCTGAGTCTCAGTTTCCTCAGCTACAGAAGACTAGTACAGTCTGCCTTCTCCGGTTTTGAGGGCAGTAAGTGAGATAACGCATTTACAACTTCTTGCACAGGATCTGTCTCAGGAAGTGCTAAATAACTGTGAGTTCCCTTCCTCTTCTCTTTTCCCTTTCTCTCTTATGGAATCTTCAATTTAAATATTAGAGACACAAAGTTCAACACACTTGAAGCTTACAGATGTGTCATTCTGTTATGTCACCTGCTAAACTTGATGCCACCTATTTTGAGAAAACTCATTTTTACATTAACTTTCATTGATCTTCTCTCTAATTTGTGTTACTGTTAAACTCACCAAAGTATTTAGTCCAGGAAACAGAAGATTTATGAATGAAAACCTAAATTTGCACTAGGCAAGCAAGAAGAAAACAGCTGGAAAAAGTGTTCCTCCCAGGGAAGTGGCGAGGGAGAAGTTACAAACTGTTAGTATACAATAAGCTTAAAGGATATATTGTACAACATGGGAAACATAGGCAACATTTTGTAACAACTGTAAGTAGAGTAAAGCTTGATTGTACCCCTGTAATTTATATAATATTATACATCAACTGTACTTCAATTAGGAGGACGAGGAGAGGAAGAGGACTCTTCCTTTCAAAAACTAAGCCATTTTGCTGGCAGTTCAGTCGCTGCAACCCATGTTCACTCCATCATAATTTTCAAAAATTTTGCACTTAGAAAATGTTAAATTTATAGGAAAGTTGTAAGCACAAAGAATAATAATACTAAGAACACTCACATACTCTTTACCCAGACTCACCTATTGTCAACGTTTTGCCCATTTGCTTTATCATTGTTTCTCTCTCTCGAAATCTCTCTGCATATTCATATACGTTTTTTCTTCTTTCTGAATCATTTGAGGGTAAGTTGGTGACAGTTCCTATAATGTTTGCTGTTATGTGCTCAGTCGCTCAGTTGGGTCCAACTCTTTGGACCCTATGGACTATAGCCTGCCAGGCTCCTCTGTCCATGGAATCTTCCAGGCAAGAATACCGGAGTGAGTTGCCATTTCCTTCTCCAGGGGATCTTCCCAACCCAGAGATCAAACCTGCGGCTCTTAGGTCTCCTGCACTGGCAGGTGGATCCTTTACTGCTGAGCCACCTGGGAAGCCCCGTTCCTATTATAATACATTTTAATTTTAGATTTTGTTTTAGAATTTAAACACTATAAAAATAGATACTTGTATATGGTTCAAAATCCAAAGTGTACAAAAGAGGATAGAGCTAAAAATAGGTCTTTCTCCCATCCCTATGCCCTAGACACCCTAAGTCTCAGAATGAGAACTTAAAGTTCAAAAAGGAATGTATCTTGAGATTCTTCAAATTCATTTTCTTTCTCAGTTACAGGAAAACTTTCATATATCCAAAACAATTGTGAAAATTATATCTTCCCCAAAGAAAAAATCCAAGTAACCGAATACCTATCAGAATCCCTCAGAAGCTACTGCTGTTTCTGGTGCTGCAAAGGTTTGAGACCTTTGGCTTTACTTAGCCATTTATTTATTCATACATTTATTCATTCATCTACCAATCCTTTATTGAGTCCCAGGCCCTGTGCTAGGGTGACATATTGTATTTCCAACATTGTCCATCTCACAAGCTCTTTTCATGGTGTGATTCTGGCAATCCTTCCATAGAGAGGTGCATCTGTGTTCCCTGCCCGACTTGTGACCACAGCAGTAGTGACATCATTTATTTGACTTCACAAGGGCCAGGTCATTAAAGGTAACACAACTTCTGCCATCAGGTTCTCTTGGGATGCTCATTTTTGGAATCCAGATATCATTATGTGAGGAAGCCCAAGCTGCCCTGTGAAGAAGCCCATATGGAAAGGGACTGACAGTTTTCACCAACTCGTCAGCCACGTGAGCGAGCTGCATTGGAACAGGACACTCCAGTGGAATGAGACCCGGTGGAGCCACCCTAGCTGAACTGCATGAGCAAGGACAAGCAGTCTCCTGAGTCCTGTCCATGCTGTGAATGTGTGAGCAAATCAAATCCTTTTTGTTGTTTTAGCCTTCTAAGTTTGGGAGTATTTTTCACATAGTTAACCAGAATAGCTGGGTACAGAGGATGCAAAGGAAGAGATCTATCACGTAGGGTACTTGCTTTCAAGAACCTCATACACTAGTGGAGAAGGTAAGCAAGTCAACAAAAACTAGTTAAATACAATATAATGAGGACTTTTATATAAATACCATTCCTATATAAAATTTTAAGAGATGGGAGACATTATCTGAATTTAATGGAGGCTCAGAAGGACTTGAAGAAAACAAAAGCTGGCTTAGGTCTTAAAGGATGTGTAGGAGTTCATTGGAGAAGGCAATGGCAAGCCACTCCAGTACTCTTGCCTGGAAAATCCCATGGACCGAGGAGCCTGGTAGGCTGCAATCCATGGGGTTGCTACGAGTCAGACATGACTGAGCGAGTTCACTTTCACTTTTCACTTTCACACATTGGAGAAGGAAATGGCAACCCACTCCAGTGTTCTTGCCTGGAGAATCCCAGGGACGGGGGAGCCTGGTGGGCTGCCGTCTATGGGGTCACACAGAGTCGGACACGACTGAAGTGACTTAGCAGCAGCAGCAGCAGCAGGAGTTCATCAGACAGAGCAAGAGGTCTGGTGGATCACTGAGGGTCACGGACCTTGGCAGTGGACTGTAAATAAGGGTGGTGAGGCAGGCAGGCGCAGGATAAAATCAGACAGAAGGAAGGGCTTACGGATGTTGGTTAGAATGAGGACAGGGAAGAAGTAGGAAATGGGGAGGCTCAGAGAGGGAGACAGCAGGAAACACATGAGGCCACAGGATCACGGAAGTTACTGCGTAGGATGCGGTCGTCAGAGGGTGCAGAACCAAAGACCCATGCCTGATTCTGCCTCTGACGTGGGAGCACTGTGGGCTTTAGGAGCCTGGGAGAACGTCTCTGTCAATGGAAGCGTTGCAATTTAGCAGCTTTAAGGCCCTGTCCAATTTTGTGGGGCTAGTGGTAAACAATCTGCCTGCCAATGCAGGAGACAAGGGTTTGACTCCTGGGTCGGGAAGATCTCCCCGAGGAGGAAATGGCAACCCACTCCATGACACTTAAAGTCAGAAGTCTAAAGGTCAGGGCTTCTCAAGATGAAGTCCCATACAATCAGGATGTCTGGGTACCTGCTAATCTGTATTATATCTGTTCCCCAGGTTATCCCAGTGCCAATTATGTTTAAGAAACATTATCATATGAACGGAATGAAATTAAACTTCTCATACTCTTGGTTTCATTGCATAAAATAAACAACAAAGAAATGTTTGCATTCTGTGGAAAATACTGTAGAAATATAACATAAAACTGTGTAAGATTTCTTTTAAATACCACACCGGTTTATAGTTTTACACGAACTGTAAACTGATTCTTTTCCCTTTAGATGAGAAAGTAGGACCTCCCTTTCCCTTTTCTCTTAAGGAAGCAAACTTATTCCACCAGAAGGGTCACTAAAGTGCTATCCTTGACATGGGCAACTGAGACTACTCCTAGAAGACTTGAAAGCCCCAGGGAGGGAGGGTGGTGGGTAATTCAGGATGGAAATGTTGCAACTTACTCCCTAACCCTCTTTGGCTGAACAGCCACTGAAAGCATCTGCCTTTTGTTTTTGGTATCAGTTCAGTTCAGTCGCTCAGTCGTGTCCGACTCTCCGCGACCCCATGAATCACAGCATGCCAGGCCTCCCTGTCCATCACCAACACCAACAACTTCTAGAATCTTCTAAACAGTTGGTCTTATAGAGATGAGGGTGACTGATTTCATCGGCTGGTACAGAAGCTGAATCATGGGAGGAATCTTCTGGAAGAGAAAATCAGAGCCTGGACAAGCTTCTAGAAATCAGGCAAGAAGAAGCAGAGCAGAGGCAAGACCTGCTTTTCAAATGTTAATGAGTGCTCTTAATCAGATAACCGTAGCTCTCATCAAGCCTTCCGCTCCCATACACCCTAGTTTGGGGCTGAGCTAGACTGGCATGCGCTGGATTAAACTCAGCTCGGATCTCATCCAAGGGCAGGCCTGGTGTTTCATCTTTTAAATCACCAGGAGAATTGTAAATAACCACATTTAGGAAATATAAATTCCCCCACCTCCCTTAATCTCAACAAACTCAGAGAAGCACGCATGTGTCTACTTGACCCAAAGATTCAGCAGTTAGCTGAAAAATTATCAGATCCTTTAAGAAAAAGGAAATCAGAGAAAGATGGAAAGAGAATGGAAAAAGAACAGTGAGTGGAGATGGGCCATTTCCAGACAGTGCCTTCCTGGGGTTCACCTGTGTGGGCTCCTTTGAGCACTAACGTGAAAATGAACCTGAAGCCCCTGAAGGGCAAAGAAGAGCCTGTGGGGAAGGAAGCACTGTGTGCTGGCCCAGGGCCCCTCCTGCTCTGCCGCTGAGAGGTCTGTGGACTCACTGCGTATTCCTGAGGATCACTGAGCTCTGGCAGCATCCTCCTTTCCTCCCCCAAGTGGTGCCTGCTCCTGCTGGTCCAACCTTCCCCTCCCTCCAACAAAAGGTCCAAGGAAGTGGCCCCTTTTGTAAGGCACTTATAAAATTTGTAAGGAAAATTTGTAAGGAATTTGTGGTTTATAGGAAGGAGACACCCCTAGGTGTAAGAATACAGACCTCAAAGAGATAAAGACCTACAGAATATACTTTAGTTCCTTTTTCCCCATGATCTATAGCGCTTCTAAAAGATTTATTAAAATCTAAAAGGACAGAGCGGTGAGGGGTGTTGCCTAATCTAAATCTCTTCCCTCACCCCAACTCTTTTCAAGGTTTTATGACACATTTGACATACTTGTCCTGTGATGATTTTTGCAAACCCAAATTTATGTTCATGCCAAGAAAAAAAAGAGAAAAAAAACCCTCTTCCAACCTGTAGGATACCAAAACCAAGGCTGACTTTATCCCGTTTGTCAACAGACAGGCTCAGGAAGCCACTGAGGGTGGGGTCGCCAGGAGGAACAAGGGGACTCAGCCTTTCTTCACCACCTGAGTCCATTCCGGGCCTGACAAGCTCCCTAAACACCAAAAGGGAAAAGAACTTCACAAAATATTGCCAGGTAGATGAAGAACAATGTTCATGTATTTTATGTCCATGGCACAAAGCCATATTGGAAATTTCTTTTTTCCTGCATTATTAAGGACTGGTCCTTGAGATAAGCCTCTGTACCCCCCAAAAAAGGAGACCCAGATCTCCTAACATTGAAGGGCTTACAAGATGGCCATGGTTGAGTACCACCTCGGAGAAAGCAAAGCAACCATATCAGGGATTGAAAAAAAGGAAAGGATCTTTTTTTTCAAGGTCCTCCCATGGGTTTTAGCATCTCGTGCTCCAGTACTCTTGCCTAGAAAATCCCATGGATGGAGGAGCCTGGTAGGCTGCAGTCTGTGGGGTCGCTAAGGGTCAGACGCGACTGACTGACCTCACTTTCACTTTTCACTTTCACACATTGGAGAAGGAAATGGCAACCCACTCCAGTGTTCTTGCCTGGAGAATCCCAGAGACGGGGGAGCCTGTTGGGCTTCCGTCTATGAGGTCACACAGAGTCGGACACGACTGAAGTGACTTAGCAGCAGCAGCAGCAGCAGCATACAAGTAGTTTACAAAGTTTAATAACACAAGTCTTACAGTGAAAACAGCAGTCTCCTGCTCCCTTCCCCCACCTGTCCTTTTCAGCTATTTCTTATCTTTTCCCCTGGATATAAGCTTATACTGCTATTGATTTATCCATTTGGGACATGACATATTGGCTTCCTGCTATGGTAGAAGAATTACATCAGTCTCCCTATTTTGCCTTCCCCAATTCTCCCAATATAGATAAATTCTGATTTTTATCGACAGTTCACATTTACATTATTAGAAATTGTTGCCATTGAGGAGAGAAATGAACTGAAGTTTGATTTCCTTGGTTTTCTGGCATTGAGTATTCCTACTGAGAAGTCCTGGGCCATTGCAATTCCTGTTCTTCTGAACAGAACCTGTTTTTATACCTCTAGGGTGTTTATCCACAGTTTCTGAGATTTCAAAGTGGTGTAACACGGCATGGATCTTTTCAAATTCACAGGGAAATTTTCTGGTATCATTTCTTTGACAATTATTTCACCTTGTTCTTTTTATCCTCTCTTTCTGGAATTCCTATTGGATTACAGTTGGCCTTCTGAGATCAATTCCTTTATTTAGTCTTATCATTTTTTCCTTCCTGGGCATTTTTGTCTTTTGATTCATCTTTCTGGGAGATCATTCCACTGTATCTGCTAACTATTCCTTTATTTTAGCTCTTCTATTTTTAATTTCTGAGAGATTCTCTTCCTTGTGCTTTGCTCATTCCTGGATTAAAGATCCTGCTTCTGATTAGTGGGTGCCATACTACTTCTTATCTCCCCCGAAATAGTAAATATATGTTGTGCGTGTTGGCGAAGTTTTATCCTTCTCCCCTGCATTGTTTGGGTTTCCCCCTAAATCTTTTCCCTGATGGAATGATTCTGGACTCTTTCATCTTGGAGGCTTTCCTCCAGAATCAGGTGAATTCTCCATGTCCATCTACATTGAAGATCCAAAAGTCTGATTCATGGGTTTACGCTGAGGTGTGTTAGCAGGGCTTGTCGGATGGCAAATTTCATTGATGGAGACAAGGTGGTGGGATTCCTGAGCCCTTTTCAGGGTTTGATCCCAAATGGCATTCTTTGCAGGTCTTTTCTCTTCAGTCACTCAGTTCTCTGGGGTCTCTTTTATAAGGATACTAATTCCATTTACGAGGGTTCCACTCTTACAACCCAAGCACCTTCCCAAGGCCCCACCTCCAAATACCATCATATTGGGGGTTAGAATTTAACATATGATTCTGGGGGACACAACCATTCAGTCCATGGCATTCTAGTTCCCTTTGTGTCCTTACCCTACCTTTACTTTAGATGGTCATTCTTAGAAGATCAACTTCTCACTTTCCAACTAAAAATAGACTTATGCTTCCTGATGCATTCTAAAGTCAATACTCACTCAGAAAAATGTGCAATGTTTTCTTGTAGTATTTTGCCCCTTTGTAAACTAAGTAAGAGTTGATGCATATTTCACCTGCTGAACATTGACTCCCCCATGAAGGTTTAGGATCGTCTCCACTATTATAAGGGCCACAGAAGATAACATAATGCCCAGCACATTGCACATCACAATCCTTAGGAGATGCAAAAGATCTTAAGTTTATTTGGTCTAATCTTCTTTTACAGATGATCTAAGTAAGCCCAAACAAGATGAAATTATTTACCCAAGATTCTGAGGAAGAGGTCAAGCAAAAGCTTGAGCTGTCCCTTTCAGCTCAGAATTGGCGCCCCCCCCCATTCGTCTGTGCAGCCCAGAACAGGTGTTCTGGCATCTCACGTCTACATCATGACCATCATCCGTGTTCTCCCCATCATAGCCCAACTTTCTCTTTTCTTCTTAAATGCGATTGTTTCAACAACAACAATACTTAACATAAACTGAACAGTTAATTACATCTAAAGGAAAGAAAGCTAGGACATAAGATATTGGATGAATAACTACCTACCCAAATATAACACACAATCAACAATACTCTCATCAATATTTCTATCATGTATACTCTCATAAAGGTTGCCACAGGTCTGCACATTTTATGCCCCTGGAGGCTGACAGTTTTGTGCACCTGCTGCTGCTGCTGCTGCTAAGTCACTTCAGTCGTGTCCAACTCTGTGTGACCCCATAGACGGAGGCCCACCAGGCTCCCCCGTCCCTGGGATTCTCCAGGCAAGAACACTGGAGTGGGTTGCCATTTTGTGCACCTAACAGAGTCTTTTTTTAACTTCACAAAACTAGCCCCAACTAACCTCTGTGCTCGTTGAGTATTGCCTTCACTAGGGTCACCTGAGTGAGTTTAGATTCAAACACCTGACTGAAGGAGATTCTGATCGTTTGCTTTTGTGTCTCACCCACATGGACTTGCCCCATGTGACTGTTACTGGCTGGAGCCAGAACCAAACTCAGGTTCAGCTGCTGATCTCTGCAGAATCAATGTTCGAGAGCCAAGGGTTGGTGGAAAAAGGAAGATGTTTTATTTAGGCAGTCACCAACCTGGGAAGATGGCAGACTAGTATTCCAAAACCATCTCCCAGGTGTCAGTCAGAGGACAGAAGGTTTTAAAGGGGAGTTTCAGGTGGAGGCCTACATGCGGAGCAGCACAGTCAGCTCCAACAATCCTCTTGAAACTGGTCATGCGGTGGTCTGGTCAGCATCACCTGGGATGGATTACTTTAAGCAGTTAATCTTCAGTTCCAGGGTAGGTGTGCTCCCATTTCACTGAGGCCAGTTCTTGCGACTGCAAGGTGGAGCAGCTTATGTCATAGCTACAGTTTGGTCATCATGCAGTTAGCTTTTTCTTTCTGGAGGTGACCTGAGTATCTACAAAACAACTCGCAAAAGTGCCTCAGACACTGTTATCTATGTCCCTCAGGGAAGGAACTAAACTAAATTCTGTAGCTGCCACATGGCTGATTCACTGTTCAAACTGTCACCAGCTCTCCAGGCCTGACTGCCATCCTTGTCACATGTTCATTTCCTCTTAATCATCAATTCTTGAGCCAGGCTTTTGTGACTCAAGGGAAGCATTTCTACAAACAAGAGGAGGGCAGTGGCCATTCCAGCACTCAGCGGAGGTTCACTGTAGGCCTACCAAATGCCAGGCCCTTGGGATACAACACGTGCAAAACAAAGCCCCTGCACTTGAGGTGCTTACATTCTAACAACGATAAGCATTAAAAACAAAAAAAGGAAATTATACAAGTATGTTGGATTGTGAGAAGTGATGCGGGGTAACGGGGGAAGGGAGTCTGAGGCAGGTGGTCGGGCAAGGTGACGTTGGCACAAAGCCTTGATGGTGGTGAGGGAATGTGCCCAGGAGATGTCTGGGGTGGAGGTGGTGGTGGGGAGAGAGAGGGGTGGCGGGGCGAAGGCGGGTGATTCCCAGCAGAGGGAACAGTCAGTGTGAAGGTCCGCAGGAGAGAGTACGTCCAATCCATTTGCATACGGGTGACACATTTGGGGAAAGACGCCTAAGGAAGAGAGAGTTGTCATTCCCTGATTCCAGAGAGAAACATGAAAAGGAAGCTTCTAGGAAGAAAGGGTGAGAACCTGAGGTACAGAATCTGTAACAGTGGCGTGAGAGTGGGAAAACTGGGTAGCCAGAAAAGATAACTGAGGTGAGAAGGCAGCACTTCAGAGTCAGGAAATTGCTGCAGGATGATTCCCCTCGGCGCTGAACCTCCCACGCCTGTGCATTCACATCACCTGGTGCAGAGCAGGAAAGGCAACCTGCCTGCAGAACGCAGGGACGGCTGACAGGTGACCCTTCTTGCACTATGTGTGGTGAAGGACTGGAATCAACCCAAGAGCTGTGCTGTGAGGTCTGCGGCAAATCTGTCCTTGAATTTATTTCTAAGAAGGGGGATGCACCTAAAAGAAAAGTTTAGCAACATTTCTTTTCTATTCATTGGTTTATTCAGTCTGCTTAAAACCCAGTCAAATGAATTATGGAGTCTGAAAAATGCATGTGTGGCTAAGACATCTAGGCATGTGGGGAAGCTGCAACCTGGTGGTTGAACTGAGCGTGAGTATAGTGCGTATGTGTGTGTCTTTTATCAAGATGATGTTAATGGGGTGGGAGGAATAGGTATTAATAGAGCCTACAGATTTACAAACCTTTTAAGAAGGTATTTATATACATTCCAGTGTGATATTGAATTGCATCAAGGCTTTTTTGGTTGAAGTAACAGAAAGCACTTCAAACACTTAAGCAATAATACAGAGTAATTTATTACAAAGCTACAGAGGTAGCTCCTGGAACCTCAGGGCAAGAAATCAGTCAGACATCCTCAAGGAGCCGAAATCCAGAACTAGCAGGTCAGTGGGAACCCGGGAGGCTCCCCAGGGTCCTGCTGTCTCCCACGCTCACGCCACACTGCCACGCGGTCTTTCAGCCCTGTCTCTGGGTGTGTAACCCTCCTCTTTACTCGGCAGACCTCCTTCCCATCCGTCCACAAGGCCTCCCCAGCATGCCGGGATTTATATTACCTCAGTCTCAGCAACAAATAGAGCCGGAGACCAATCTCAATTCCAGCGTTGCAGGAAGGATGGGCGCTGCTCTGGCCAGTGTCTGCGTCTGCTCCAAGTAACCACAACCAGTGAGACAATCACTTGTTCAAACAGCTGCCTGGGCATTTATTGTGACCTCAGTCGGTTTGTCCTAAGTCACATTCATCAGGTTCTTTTCAGTGGCCAACGGTAACCCCGACCCGCTGGTTAGAGGTGTGTGAGTGCTATAGTTCTCCCCAACCACCTCCCTGTGCAGGAGGTGTCAGAATGCATGCAGGTCTCAGGCAGAATACCACCACACGTACAAATATGTGTACATATTTGTGTACATACATGGAAGCAAGCACAGAACATCAGACCAGGGGTTCATGGACACTCAGAGAAGCATTGAGAGCAACAGACAACAGCTCACATGGGAATTCACTCAAGGAAGGGAGAGGTGACAGCACTCCAACTGCAGCATCAGCTCAGCGCCCAGCTGCATCAGTGGCTGAAGCCTCTGGGACACAGCAGTGCACAGAACTCCATGGAGCCCCCTTCCCAGCGCTTCTCCAGGCTAGGGGAGCGGCATCCTCAGGTGGACCCACTCTGCTGCTGCTGCTGCTAAGTCGCTTCAGTCGTGTCCGACTCTGTGCAACCCCATAGATGGCAGCCCATCTGGCTCCCCCGTCCCTGGGATTCTCCAGGAAGAACACTGGAGTGGGGTGCCATTGCCTTCTCAGGACTCACTCTAACACCACGTTAATGCCAGGGTGCAGGGGCCTTTATACTGTTTCTGGCCAACCCACTGTTAACCCATGTGAATCCTCCTGCTCATTAACAGACCCTTAAGTCAAGATCCAGGGGGTTGTCTTCTGCCGTCTTTGGAGAATAGACTTCAGACCAGGACCCTCCAAATGTGCCTCCCATGCTCTGGAGTGTGGATTCCTGACTAGGGACATCAAATGTGAACCAACCAACCCTGGATTTAGATGAAAATAAATGAATACACACACACTGCAGTGGTTGCAGTAAGGGCCCCTGCCAGATGAATTGGCCTCCTCTAAAGGGTTGTCTTGGAAGCTCCCCCATGCCCCACTGCTGCTTACACATCACTGGCCAGTCCTGTTAGCCAAAGAGTCTGGAAATGTTCTTTATTAACTGGACATATCGCTATCCATAGGGCTTCCCAGGTGGCACTAGCAGTAAAGAACCTGCCTGCCAATGCAGGAGACATAAGAGGCAGACACACGTTCAATCCCTGGGTCAGGAAGATCCCCCAGAGGAGGGCATGGCAACCCACTCCAGTATGCTTGCCTGGAGAATCCCGTGGACAGAGGAGCCTGGGGGGTGGTAGTCGGTAGTGTCGCAAAGAGTTAGACATGACTGAAGCGACTTAGCACATCCTTGTCTGAACAATACAGGGGTCTCATTACCAAGGAAAAGAAAGGAAGACAAATTGGTTGGGCAGGCAGCCCCCTCGGCTGCACTCACTGATCTAAAGCAAATTGGAGAAGGCAATGGCAACCCACTCCTGTATTCTTGCCTAGGGAATCACATGGACAGAGGAGCCTGGTAGGCTACAGTCCACGGGGTCGCAGAGAGTCGGACACGACTTCACTTTCACTGTCTCAGTTTCCTTATCTATAAAATGGGGTTATCAGTATCTACCCTGCCCGTTTCTCAGGGTTTGTGTGAAAATCAAATGAAAACACTTTGAAAACTTAGAAGCCTTTTTCAAACAGAAGACATTATGCTGACAGCTTATATAAGAAACCACAGCATTGTATAACCATCAAAAGGGTCATTCTTTCAAATCAAAATGTAACCACACATAAGCACTGATGCCTGATTCCCCAAAGCTTATTTGTACTTTCCAGACCAGAAACTGTCATTTTTTATTGTCAAGGATCCTTTATGATGCTTGCTAGTTTATGGGAGGCTGACTGGACATACGTGGAGGCTACATAAGGTTTTGTAGATTTATTGGGGCTTTCTCTGTGCTGGGCGCTGTGTTGCACATGAATTATCCCACTTAATCCTCACACAGCTCCAGGGGTGGGCAGTGCTATTCTCCTCCCAGCCTGCAGATAAGGAAATGGAGACTGAACACCCTCAGCACCTAACACGGGTCAGTGGAGAGCCAGGATTTCAGTCTCAGCCACATCGGCAATGCCTGAGCATCATCCTCCAATTCTAAAATGTTGTAGCTTCCAGTCACCACGTGTAGGGTAAGAACTGTGTTTCCCCCTACCCCTCACCCCCTGCAAAATGCATGCTGGAGTCTTAACCTCAGTACCGGTGTATGTGACCTCATTTGGAAACAAGGTCTTGGCAGATGAAATCAAGTTAAGGTAAGGTCACACCAGATTAGAGTAGGTCCTAATCCAATGACTGCTGTCCTTATAAGAAGAGGGAAATTTGGATGAACACACAGGGTTAAAGGCCACGTGAAGGCAGAGGCAGAGGCTGGAGCAATGCATCTACAAGGCAAGGAAGCCAAGGACTGCCAGCAACACCAGAAGCCATGAGAGATGCCCAGGGAGGTTTTCCCCTCACAACTCCCAGAAGGAACCAGCCCTGCCAACATCTGGATTTCAGACTTCTGGCCTCCAGAATGGTGAGAGAATCAATATCTGTCATTTTTGAGGCACCAAGAGTGTGGTGCTTTGTTACAGCAGCTCTGGGGAACTAATGCATCACATGAATATGTGATGCCCTATAAGGAGCGTGGGCTGGTGCTCTCTGCATCCCCGCACAAATGAGGTTGGGGGCGCAGTCTCAGGTTCCCGTGGAGGTACTGTCTTTACAGACGGAGCAAGACCCTCCCCAGGCATGCTCCTGGGTCTGCAGACCACCCTGGCTGTGTCCCAAGCAGAGGGGCATCTCTGAAGGCACCTGTGAGATGCGGGGCTCAGCCTGAGCAGTTCAGACACAACCCTGAGGACTGGCCTACGTGTTCAGGTCACAAGATCCGTTAGGGCTGGGCGAGGGGAGAAGCCTCTGACTTTTCTTTCTATTCTGCTTCTACTGGGATTGCCCTGAAGTCTGTGGGGAACTAGATCTATTTGCTGGGTGAGGAATCTTGCATTTCCAAGAACCAGCATTTCCTATACTTTTGGCTCATTCCAAAAGTGTGTTTGCCAAAGCTACACATCACTTGTGTTTTTTAAAAAGCAGTTTTATAATACTCCCTAAAATGAAAAGCCAGAATCATCTGCCAAGAACAAAAAGTAAAAGTACTAAAATGTAAATATTTACCTGTTTACTGTCTACATATCAGGGAGAAGGTGATTGGTAAATTGAAGCTGGATCAACACTTTTCTGGTAGATACTCAGATCAATGCTAGTCAGATAACTTTTGTGAACAGAACTGCTTTGACAGCACCTGGAAAATATTAAGTAACAATACGAAAGAAGTTTATTATTATAAACTTGATTACTGCACTGCTGTGAGGATTCTCAGACCACCACAGAACCACCTGTTTGGCACAACATTCTGTGGATAGAAAATTCCGGAATGGGATAAATTGGATTAGCTTTTAAATACATAAATGCCAACTTGTATACTTATATACTCATGGCTTTTCCTTTTTATGTAAAGTCTACTACATTTAAGGCCTCAGTGGATAATGTTTTCCATATCCCGTAGGTTTTAAGACTTTGTATTTTTGTTATCTTTCTTTAACGATGTTGTTTTTAATTATTAAGTAAAAAAATAAAATAAATAAAGCATAAATAAATACATAAGTGCCACTCACATTTAAAAGAACAGATGCTGGCATTTCAAGTCTGAGAAAATTAACAGTACGGACATCTGCCATCTGTATGACCTTGCTTAAGTGTCACTTTATCACTCCTGATAATAACTGGTGGTGTGTCTTGTCTTGACTGGAGAAAATAAATAAGACTACTGGGCTAAGAAGAGATCTTTTTATTGTGCTGGTAAGAGGAGAAATCTGGACACCCAGCCAAAGAACACAGGCTAACCTTTGTTCAGAGACTCGCATGAAGAAGAGGGGAAAGGGCTGCTGGGATAAAGAGATACTTGTGTTTGCAGTGTGCGGGGGCAGGCAGGGAGCCACACTCCACAGCACAGAGCAAGCCTCTACGGCCCTGAGGCTTGAGGCAAACAAGTGTGTCTATTCGGGTCTAATATTGCCTTTCCTGGAGCTGAAGGTGAAGACCCCTCCATGGATGAGATCCCAATATGGAAATGGAGGCATGAGGGCCTAGAATGCCAAGCTAGTCGCCCAGCTTGGCGTGAACTTTTAAGAGTTCGACTGTCGTGAAAACACCGTGAGAGCTGTGCGTGCTTCCTGCCGCCAGCTTTCCCTCTGCATGCCCTTTGCAGAGATCGCGGGCTAAGCAAATGCAGGCTGCCCTCCACAGTAATAATCTCAGGTTAACTGAAAGCAATGACTCCAGCACATAACAACTCAGAAGAGTCTAGAAGACCGGGAATATAACATTCCTTATAAGGGGAAGGCGAGTAACGCCGTCACATGATTGTGAATCTATAGCGACGCTGATGTCGTGGCCAGAAAGGGACGGCTCACTCAACCGGAACTCTTGAAGAGACTTTTTAACCAAGGGATGCTGTTGCCATTTACTCGCTTAGTTGTGTCCGACTCTGCGACCCCATGGACTGTAGCCTGCCAGGCTCCTCTGTCCGTGGGATTCTCCAGGCAAGAATACTGGAGTGGGTCGCCATTTCCTTCTTCAGGGAATCCTCTGGACCTAGGGATAGAGTCAGTTTCTTCTGCATTGGCAAGCGGATTCTTTACCACTGAGCCACTAGGGAAGCCCAATGAAGGAATATATATATATATATATATATATATTTTTTTTTTTGGACGTGTGAGTGGGAATAAGGAACAAGCCACAGAAGAAAACTGTCACCACCCTGTATTCACTTGCTAGAGCTGCTAGCACAGGTTACCTCAAACTGGGTGGTTTAAACAACTGCAATTTATCAACTCACAGCTCTGGGGTCCAGATGACTAACATCAAGGTGTTAACAGAGTTGCTTCCTTTGAAGATTCTAGCAAAAAATCTGTTCCAGCTCCTCACCTAGATGCTGGTTGTTCCTTGGTGTGTGGCAGCAGAGGTTCAGTCTTCACATGGCATTCTCCACATGTGAATGTCTGTATCCAAATTTCCCCTTTTTATAAGGACACTGCCCATATTGGATTAGGATGACTTCATCTTAGCTAATTACATTTGCCAATAATTCCCACTTCAAGTAAGGTCACTTTCTGAGCTTCTGGGGGTTAGGATTTCAACAGAAATTTTGGAGGGACACAATTCCACCCCTAACACTGTCCTAGGCCCGGACAGGCAAAGAAAGGAGAGATGTTGGAGACCCTGGTTTAAAGCTGAAGCTCAGGAATGTTGCGGTCACTAGGGACATGATAGGGCCTGAAACAACCAAAGCAGGAAGGGGGCCTGAGAAAGAAATATTCTGCCTTCTCTCTAATCCCACTGTCCAGGCACCAAAGCCAATCAAAAGGCAGAGGATGGGGGCCCAGGTGATACAGTTTGGGGAACTCAGCCGTCCCCCAGGACAGGGCAGGGAAAGCGGGAGAAAGCAGAAAGGGTAGGCCAGCAGTTACCGGGGCAAACAGAGGGAAACCGGCAAAATGAACACCCATGTACATGACAGAATCAAGGGATCCAAGTGGGTTAGAGAAAGAAGTTGATTTATAAGAATTCTCCAAACTATAACTTAGGAATCTGTGCATCTAGAAAATCCGGAGAAAATTAAGGTGTACATTCTCTCCCAAGAAAGATACCCATTTGAAAGTGTCTTCTCTTTAACTGAAAAGGCAAATCAGAGTCGAAGGTTCACATTTCAACAGAAAAAATAAAGGCCCCGGAGAAAACATCGCCCTGTGTGCACATGCAGACTTCCCTCACAGCCTCCTCTGATTATTTTGTCACGTCCCTCTGTCTCCTGGCACCTGAGTCACCGGACGTCCCTTCATCCTTTACTCTGTCAGTCCCGTATCTCCATTTCTCGTCTCATCACCTTGTTTCAGGACCGCCTTACTTCTCCCCGCATCCACCCCATCAGGTTCAGTCTTCCAGGCTTGGTCTCCCACAGTCCATCCTGCACCCTGCAGGCTGAACAGTAAAATTCAGACTTCCTTGCGTGATGGTCTAGGCTCTTTGCAATCTGGTCCCTGTCTGCACTTCAGCCCTCATCTCCCCTTTATCCATATCCCACCCTCCCCTATGGCTCTCCAATAAAACTAACCCACTCTGCCAGGAAAAATGCGAAAAATTTTGAAACAGGTCAAAAATAGATTACTGGATGTTCTGTCTGTTGCTGCCTATTGGGTTATCGTTATCTTTTCTGGATTTGAGCTATTTTATTTCTGTTGAGTTGTAGACTATTTTATGTTTTATTTCTATAAGTCGTACGCTAGTGAAAGTGATGTAAATGATTCTTGGCCATAGATGTGCAAATTATATCCCTGGAGATGCAACAGATTATCGCCCCGTGGTATTGAACCGTTTTGCATCTATTCTTAACATCTTTTCATCATTCCTGATCATTTATAGATGAATGTTGCTTGAATTCTCCTTTGAACCATTTATAACATCATATTGATTTTCTCATTAATTAATGAGTTCAGTAAAACCTTTGACAGGTGCTCAATTTATAAATCTATGAGTCAAATTTTATCCTTTAAAATTTTTTATCTTTTAAGAACTCCTAGGGTTCTCTGATTGGGCCACACTCTTTCCTGCCTCCCTTCGAACAAACTGCTGACACTGTTCAGAATGCTCTTCCCCAGCTTGGTCTAGCTGGTGAAATCCTAATCATCCTTCAATACTCAGCTAAATGTTGCCTCTTCTGTGAAGCCTTCCCTGGTTACCCAATGGATAGTCCTGAGTTCAGTGGTACTTTGTATCTGCCTGTCTTTCCAAGTTTGGTATATGTGCCAATATCTGCTTTCCACACTAGTTCTGAAATTCCTATAGATAAGGACCATATTCTACTCATCTAGAATATGAGTATTTATGCTCCACTCACCTGGGACAGAGTAGGCACTTAACAATATTTTATTGTTTTTCAGTCACTCAGTCATGTCCGACTCTTTGCGACCCCATGGACTGCAGCACACCAGTCTTCCCCATCCTTCATCATCTCCCGGAGCTTGCTCAAACTCATGTCCATCAAGTCAGTAATGCCATCCAACTATCTCATCCTCTGTTGTCCCCTTCTCCTCCTGCCTTCAATCTTTTCCAGCATCAGGGTCTTTTCTAATGAGTCAGCTCTTCGCATCAGGTGGCCAAAGTATTGAAGCTTCAGCTTCAGCACCAGTTCCTCCAATGAACACCCAGAACTAATCTCCTTTAGGATTGACTAGTTTGATCTCCCTGCAGTCCAGGGGATTCTCAAGAGTCTTCTCTCACACCACAGGTCAAAATCATCAATTCTGCTGCCCTCAGCCTTCTAATGCTCACATCCATACATGACTACTGGAAAAACCATAGCTTTGACTAGATGGACCTTTGTTGGCAAAGTAATGTCTCTGCTTTTTAATATTGTCTAGGTTGGTCATAACTTTTCTTCCAAGGAGTAAGCGTCTTTTAATTTCATGGCTGCAATCACCATCTGCAGTGATTTTGGAGCCCCAAAAAATAAAGTCTGACACTGTTTCCACTGTTTCCCCATCTATTTGCCAAGAAGTGATGAGACCAGATGCCATGATCTTGGTATTTTGAATGTTGACTTCTGAGTTTTGTTTTTTATCAAGAGATATTTTAACCAGCTTGGGACAATGAAGAGCAAAATGATTTCCAATGCCTTAACTTCTCTCTCCTAATAAATTAGCCAAAACATATTAACCAAGGAGAATTGGCTATCCAGATGAATTCCTGGTTATCATTACACACTGAAGCTTAAATGAAAATTGCTCTTTTGGGCTCACATGAACAGCACAGCACTTGGCATACACAGGTGCCCAGCAGGGAATATCCACCTGTGGGTGCCTTGCACAGGGATGTTCACAATGCAGGGGCCAGCTGTCCAGGGAGCAGCACAGGGAGCCCCACCCCTATTTCTCCTGGCACATCTCTGCTGGCCAGCCTGCTCCTGCCAAGGGCACTTCTACTATCAGGGCTGCCTCTGGGATTTGGAGTTGACAGAAGCCTCTGGAGCATTTTTTAAAATTTAAAATTGCTCAACTTTGCTGAACGGGTAAAGAGTGAAATAAAGCCTGGTTCACCACCTGGGTAAGTGCCAAGCCTCCTTCCTCAAGGTGACCCGGGCAATCTGACCTCCACTCTCAGGGTTGAGGCAAGCAGAGTGCATGGCCGTAACAAGGGAAATGACAGGAAAGGCCGTGCTGGGCTTTGATTACCTGGAGTGGTGTGGTTACGGTACCTTTGATGTTGATAATCCGCCTGAGGGCCATTCATCTCAGGCCTGTCCTTGGAAGTTTGGGCTCAGGCAAACCAGGGTAATCACCTTCAGCTCCAGCTTGTGCCGGGGCCAGACTGCATTGAGTCTTGGGGAGCAGAAAGGCCAGGCGGTTGCAGCTGCATTTCCCCCCAGTGCCAGGAAAGGTTCTAATTCAAAAACAAATGTATTTATCACTCCCAACCGCTCCGCAGGGCAGGGCATCCTGCCTCTGGGTGGAGTGTCAGTATGCAGTGGGAACAGTGGCAGGCGGCCAGCGGAAATTTCACATTTCACCAAGGTTCCTGCCACTCTGCAGTGGTCCTGCAGACCCAGCATCACCCAGTGGAGAGAGTCCAGCCTCCCAGCCAGCCCTGGAGACACAGGCACCAGGCCAGAGCCAGGCCCTCAAACCGCCAGCCAGCCAACCCCTGCCACTGGAGGCCGGGCCCTGAGACTCAGCCACCCCCACCTGGTGACTAAGATTCTGTCTAAGCCAGGACTGTGGGCCAAGGGGGACGTCCATCAAGAGCAGGCAAGGGAAGGTCTGTCTGGATCCCCACGACGTACGTGTGCGACACCCTGTGTAAGAAGCCTGAGGCTCCTTCTGCTATAAGACAAGACTGCCTTTAGCTGGGGGGCCATCAGGCCACCTGGACATCGTCCAGAGAGAAGGAAAGGAACTGCAGATAGTTGTAGTTCTCCAACGCGCCGGCCTCCAGGCTACTGCCCAGTCCCTACTCCTCCAATCCAGGTTTTACCACTGCTGGTGATCTTTCCACCACAGACTAGCGTTTGTCTCTCTCCAACTGGACACTCTCCTGGAAGAAGTCCACACCCTCTGGTGCCATGCCCGGTTCTTCCTGTACCCACTGTCCCATCTCAAAACTCTCCTTCATGTGCCTCACTTACCAGCCCCCCACTCCGTGAACAGGCCATGCACTCTCATAGCCCTCCAAATAGCCTTTAACTTTTGCTGCTTGTTCAGGCCAGCTCCAATGTCATCTCCTAGGTGAGGGCTCTCCTGCATTTTCTACCCACATCCACACAGAACTCGAATGCCTGCCTCCCTTCATAGTCCTTCATAGCTGTACATACCTACCGCTAATGTAACAGTAAACCACATTGGAGCTGATTCACTGATTACAAGTCCACCCCTCTGATTATGAGCTCAATCCAAGTAAGGGCTCCTTTTGCATTCATCAGGTGCCAGTAAGTGGAAAGAATGAATGAGCAGATGTCCAAAATCATCCTTTTTCCTTGGAGAATCTTTTTGTTTAGGAGGATATAATCCAATTCTGAGCCATTTAGGGGCCAAGGGACATTTATGTGTGGAAAACTGGACAAATTCTGCCTTTCCCCCAAGCCTAGAGAAACCCCAAGGCAAAGAAAACAACGTGCAAACTAACAACTTCATGATAAGTGTACCCTCAGATGCTAACAATTTTACTGCCTGTAAAAGCAAAGCAGAGGATGAGGTGGTTGGATGGCATCACCAACTCGATGGACATGAGTTTGAGCAGGCTCCTGGAGTTGGTGATGGACAGGGAAGCCTGGCATTCTGCAGTCCATGGGGTTGCAAAGAGTTGGACACGACTGAGCGACTGATCTGAATTGAAGAGCAAAGCCAAGCCACACACAGAAGTGAAACTTCCTGAACATCCCCCACCAAGCATTAGTTGACTGCCCTGGTGGAATTTTGATAATACTAGGCATCTGGGTAAAGGCGCACTGTGCAAGAACAGAGGGATTCTGACGATGCTTTTATGTATAAATCTTCTGCTTTTCACTTCTGCAGGCATGGCATCCCAAGAGAAGGGGAAATGGTGCAGTGTCCTTGGTTTATGACCTTAGTTGTCCCATTCTTACAAAATTCTGAACTGTCTGTGTCAGAACTGTTAGTCTCTTAAGATTCTTTGGCTCTAAAAAGGATTATCATTATTATTATCCTTATTAAGATAGTTGTTGAGACTCACCTCCTCTAAAAACAAAACAGGCTAAAATCTGAAGAAAAGATTCCAACTTTACCAAAGATAAAATTTATAATTTCAATATTCTGATGGTAAGATCAAGGTCCAATTAAACAGAACAAACAAGCTAATGTTTGTACTGGGGCATTACACACACAAAGCCTTTTCATATATGTAATCTCATTGATAAGAGTTGTTTTAACTCATCAGTTCCACACTTGGCAAAGAGGCAAAACTTTTAAGTACTCTCTCCTAACCGCCAATATTGCTGAGGGTCTCCCCTCACTCCAGTGCCCACCCCAGCTGGAAAGGAAAGCAAATACCCTTTCATCTCTAACACCTCCAATCCCATTTCCAGGACAAGGAGGTCATAGCTCTACGGTGCAGAAAGAAGCAGAGTGCCCCCTCCCCACATCCTGATCCAACCTCCCTCTTCAGCCTCTCCCCCAACTCAGCTACAGCCTTGCTGAACCACTCACAGCTCCAGGAATGCACCACACCCATCACCTCCCACAGCCCTCACCATCTCCACAGCTCACTCCTACTCAGCTTCTGAGTCTTAATTAGCACCTCCTCCTGGAAGCCTTCTGCCAGCTCCCAAGGCTGAATAAGGGCCCCTTCAGCCTGTTCTTAGCTCAGCCTGTCCCTCTCCTTATCCCAACACTAATCATGTTACCTTATGATCATCAATTTCTTGTTTTCTCATCCTCTAGAGAACACTGTCCAATAGTCATAATGCCAGCTATACATGTAATGAAAATTTTCTAGCAGCCTCACTAAAAAAAATAAAAATAGGTGAAAATGATTTAATAATAAATTTTATTTAACCTAATATATCAAAAATAATATGATTTCAACATGTAGCCAGTATAAAACAATTGTTAATGAGATATTTTATAGGCACTTCTTTTCCTACAAAGCTTTGCCGACTGGTGTGTATTTTACAGCACATCTCCATTTGGACACTTCAAGTGCTCGATAGCCACCTGAGGCTGGTGGCTGCCACATGGGACAGTGTGGAGACGTCTAACTTAAACTCCTGGCAGGCAGGGCAGAGTCTCAACCCATACACTCTTAATATCTCGCACTGTGCTCAGCACAAGGTCAGCAGTGTGAATGTCCTCATCCATTCGGGCTGCTCTAACAGAAATTCCACAGCAAATATTTATTTCTTAGAGTTCTGGAAGCTGAGAAGTCTAAGATCAAGACATCGGCAGATTCAGTGTCTGGTGACAACCTGATTCCTGGTTCATAGCTGGCCATTCCTGATTCAAAGTTGGCCATCTTTTTACTATATCCTCACACGGCAGAAGGGATAAAGAAGTTCTCTGGGGTATCTTTTATCCAATTCATGAGGGCTCTACCCTCATGACCTAATTACCTCCCCAAATGTCCCACCTCCTGATACCATCACATTGGGGGATAGGGTTTAACATATGAATTCTGAGGGACACAAACATTCCATTGATCACAGTGAACAGTGTCTGTGAATGACTTCATCCCCCAAGGAGGGAGGCTTGGGTGTACGAGTGCCTCCCTGTGGCCCAGAGCAACGGGTGTCTACAATATAAGGTGCAAGTTAGCACGTGGGGGCTTAGTCAAATCTGTTCCAGTGAAACTCCCCTAATAAAAGAAAAGGGCCATTCACATCATGTTTCAAGCCTTACTCAAATGACAGAAATACCAGTTCAACAAAGCAAACTGATCAGCCCCTTGGAATTTAGGACAATGTAATTTAACCTTTCTGTAAGATTGAAACCAAAATGGAAACACAGCATCTCCAGGAGACTTCCTTGAAATGGGTCAGCCAGAAACGTTCTCTGCCACGGGACCAGAAGGCAGGAAAGAAGCCCGAGGCTAAGGAGGAAGGACAAGAGTGGAATTATCTGAGTCCTACCCACTCTTTGCTTCCAGATTCCTAGAGTTTTTATCCTAAAAGCTGATACTTTTAAAAGTGCTTTTTGGAAACAGCAAAGCACTGGTGCCAGGAAAAACAATGACATCAGCCCCAAACCCTAGAGAAGCAGCCTTCAGGAAGACCTCAAGGACGCACGAGGAGGTGACACTGCACAGCTGAGGATGCGTGGTCTGTTTCTGCTCTGCCCAGTCAGATAGTTCTAGATTCCCGAATACACACATGCCAGGGGCTTCCCAGGTGGAGCTAGTGGTAAAGAACCCGCCTGCCAATGCAGGAGAACTAAGAGACGCTGGTTCAATCCCTGGATCGGGAAGATCCCCTGGAGGAGGAAATGGCAACCCACTCCAGTATTCTTGCCTGGAAAATCCCATGGATAGAGAAGCCTGGCAGACTACAGTCCATGGGGTCACAACGAGTCAGACATGACTAGACTTAGCACAGGACTCCTGACACAACAGCTGCTAAACCTGCAGTTCTTCAGTTGGGCGGGCAGGATTAGAACGCTTTAGGGGACTGGTTAAATAACCAGATTGCTGGCCCTCACCCTTCAGAGAGTTTCATTCAGTCGTTTTGAGTTGGGTCCCAGGAAAAACGCATTCTTACCAAGTAACTTAGGAAATTCTGATTGGGAGTTCCACCCTTTGAGAAAAACAACCCTGAATAATCAATTCACTTTTCTCTAACCTCTCCTTCAGACACCCTGAAAGCTGTACCTTCTAAGACAAGTATAGCCATGTGGTCCCCACATTACCGAACAGCTCCCAGCTGAGAAGGCAAGTGGGCATTGAGATCCAGGTGCTTGGCATGGGGTTTGTGCCCACCCAAAGGAACAAGCACTCTTTCTTTGGATAGTGTGCATGCCAAGTCACTTCAGTCGCATCTGACTCTTTGCGACCCCAAGGACTGTGGCCTGCCAAGCTCCTCTGTACATGGGATTCTCCAAGGAAGAATACTGGAGTGGAGTATTTCCTTCTCCAGGGAATCTTCCTGACCCAGGGATCAAACCCACTTCTCACATCTCCTGCATTGGCAGGCCGGTTCTTTACCACTAGTGCCACCTTCTCAGGTGCCCTTCTTTGGATAGAAGCATCTCCAAATGCAAGCCCTCTGCCCTAGAGTGGAGCTGGGTCAGCCCAGAGTGGGTATCTTTTCTCCTGATTTGTGCAAAAACACAATGTAGGCTAGTGGCAGCTCCAAATCTGTTGTCCAATGTCTTGGACACTGCATCTTCCTCAGACCCCAACAGCTAACAACCTCAACCTGTCATTGCTCTTGAAGGTGGAAACCAGAAATGGGATTGATGGCTCATCACTTTCCTTGTGCGTCATGAGCCAGCCAACAGCCAGCGAGGTCCTTCCTGGGCCCTGATGATGCCGCGGCAGTGTCAGGCCGGGCAGTGGGTCAGCACCTCCCTGAGCGATCCCCACAGCATCTCTGCATGAATGAGGAGTGCAGTATTGCCTCACTGGGTCTCTTTCCTGGAAGGGCTCTGCCTCGCTGATTTCATCTGCAGGTGACAGATTTCTCCTGGGCTTGGTGATTATTAAATAGGAATGATGGCTCCGTGGGAATGGCTCCTGTGCACATATCCAGGTTACCTGGCTTTTCAAGGGAGCGGGCTGCTGAATGGGATGGATGCCCAAGTGAGTGACTATATTTCTACAAATTCTCTTTTCACTCTTCAATTCTCCCCCAACTTTTAAAATGTTCTGAACTGGATGAATACTTTATGACACCCTATGCCTGTCAAGGCAGACAAAGAGCAGGTCACTGGACGTGCTGTGAATCTCAGATGCAACCCGGGTGAAGTGAAAGAGGAGTCCCTCCAGCTGCTAACAGTGAGGAAATGCGATCTGGGCTGGGCTGGGAACTCTAGCTCTGCTACAGCCTGGCTAATCGCTACTGGGCAGACAAAGGACAGGTAATCATTTGCAGCCTAGAGAGAAAAGACATCTGAAAGTGATTGCAGAGTTTAGTAAAAAGACAGCTGGAATCTGAATCTACCTCTTTTTGTTCAGGGGACAGTTATGAGGTGCCTTTTCCCATCATGTCACAAGCACTGGTTGTCCTAGGTCCAGGGAGACCCAGGACCCTCAAAGAGCTCACTCACAGAAGAGAGGGTGGTGTAGGTATAAACACATACTTGCAAGAAAATGTGGTCGACAGCAAGAAAGAGAGAGGCACCACCAAGCACCGTGGGCGCCCAAGCAGGAAGGTGCCAGAGGGTGACAGCTGTGCCTTAAGTGGAGCACGGGGAAGAGCCAAGAGAGAAGGACGTGCAAAGGCCAAGGGGCACTGAGCTCAGATCGCCAGGTAAGACAACGCACGGCCACGCCTGCCCACGGAAGCGCAGGGTGAAGGAAGGGAGTTGGCTGCGGACAAGGCGAGGAGGCCGCTGAGGCTGGTCGTACCTCGGCATCATGTGCTCAAGGATCTGGACTTTCTCCAGGAGGATTCCTTGAAGGTTTTCGTTTTTGCTTTTTAAACAAGGAAGTAACTAAGATCAAATCGATGTTCTTCTTTGCTTTCCTACTTGCTCATTTAAATGAACTAGTTTTGAAAAGTAATTTGTGCACATGTCAGGAAAATTCAAACTCTCCCAAAAGCAGGACATAAGGCAAACCTCCTTTCTACCCACTACCACCGAACTGAGTCTTCGCAACCCATAAGCAACCTCTCTCTCCAGCTCTGTGTATATCTTATACCAGAAATATCATACACAAGTATATTCATAAAGGATTAGAGGGTATTGTTGGGCACAAATCCACTCAGCCTAGGGGACGAGTCCACTATACACTTGCCTGCCTAGTTGCTTCCTTGCATGGGCTGGATATACCAGAGGGGGCATCTATTCCTGACTTATTTAAAGGTACTGCATGGGCTGACCAAGACTGTTTATACATGTGATACACACACACACACACAGAGGCACTCACTCATTCTCACGTCTTTTATTTATGTAAAAGGAACCATATTCGATATTCATTGTGTAATACCTTCATTTTGGTTTTTGGTCACCTGATGCTAACAGCTGACCCACTGGAAAAGTCACTGATGCTGGGAAAGATTGAGGGCAGAAGGAGAAGAGGGTATCAGAGGATGAGATGGCTGGATGGCAACACCAATGCAACGGACATGAACTTGGGCAAACTCCGGGAGATGGTGAGGCAAAGAGAGGCCTGGCGTGCTGCATTCTATGGGGTTGCAAAGAGTCAAACACGACTGGGCCACCGAACAACACCCTCATTTACAGAGCGCCACAGGGAGAAATCCACCTGGACAAAATAGGCTATGAGCATTCTTTAGTGTCTAGCATCCTTATGGTAGCAAATGAATGCTTACCTCAAAGCAGCTGAAATAAGAGCCAGACGGCAAAGGGCTTCAGCGTGTCACCAGCTGGACTTCAGTAGGCTCCATTCTCCAGCCACACTCCTTTGGCTTAGCTCCTGCCTCAGGGTCTGGGCTTCAGGTCTTATGGGAGCTCCAGGCTTTCCCCTAACTGCAGCTGCTCCAAGTCTCATATTCATCCTGATTGGATAAGATTTTATTTTCCATGAAACAGTCCTGAGGCCGGGGAAACATGATGGACTGACTGGCTTCCACCAACTGGGTCTACCCCCAGAGATGGGACAGGGATCAACACCAGGCAATTATTAGAAGGGACAAAAGGAGGAAATGGATTCTAGAATAAACCAGCAAATGGTTCTTACAAAGTCCATCATCCAGTTACCATCATTCATTTCAATAGCTCTTACCAATGATCCTTCAACTTGTTTCTAGTATCTTGCCGTTGTAAGCAACGCCACAACTGACATCCTCACACATATATCTTTGCATGTACAAGGATATCTATGGAATAAATTTCTGGAAGAGGAACTTTGAATCAAAGGGTGTCTGTTCTTATGCCTCTGATAGACATGACCACGTTCCGTTCCGTTCCATTCAGTCGCTCAGTCGTGTCCGACTCTTTGCGACCCTGTGGACTGTAGCCTACCAGGCTTCTCCGTCCATGGGATTCTCCAGGCAAGAATACTGGAGTGGGTTACCATTTCCTTCTCCAGGGGATCTTCCCGACCCAGGGATCGAACCCGGGTCTCCCGCATTGGAGGCAGACGCTTTAACCTCTGAGCCACCAGGGCCACACTGCCTTTCAAAGGGGCACCCGTTCACCCCCACAGCAACTCTGAGATGGCTCATTTCCACATACACTGGCCTGTGTGTTGTCAACTTTCTTAGATTTGTACTTAACAAAGTTCAGTTTGACAACCGTGTGGTTAATGGATAGGAAGGGGAATAAGAGTGAGATAAGAAAAGCAGTTACATAATTACAGTAATAAAAAGGAGAGATGATAAGGACTTGAGCCATGAGAACTGCCAAGGGTGTTTGAAAGTAGGAGCAGGGTTAAGGTATGCGTCTTTCAGAACAATGTGGCAGTGGAAAATGTAACATTGTGCTGAAAATTTCACACCGAGAAGACTTTGTTTTGACAAAAAGAATATAGAAAGGAAGGAAAAAAGGAGGACGGGAGGGAAAGCGGAGGAAGGAGAAAGGGAAAGAACGGGAAGGGAAGGAAAGGAAAAGATTCTATTATTAAGACTTTTCCAGCTGGAAATAATAAATAAGCTAAGTACCAAAGACCTTATGCGCTTCCCTGGTGACTCACTGGTAAAGAACTTGCCTGTTAATGCAGGAGATGTGGGTTTGATCCCTGGGTCGGGAAGATCCCCTGGAGGAGGGCATGGGAACCCATTCCAGTATTCTTGCCGAGAAAATCCATGGACAGAGGAGCCTGGTGGGCTACAGTTCATGGGGTCACAAGAGTTTGACATGACTTAGTGACTAGCCAACAACAACCAAAAGCCTTAACACAGACTCTACATTGAGAATTTGGGTCAAACACACTCAGATCTCAAAAACAAACAAACCTAAAGTTGGAATAATGCGTCATCAGAGCAAACGTTAAATAACACTCTAGAAGCACATTCTGTAAATTCTTAACAGTCTACAGTGTGAGACAATATGACAATACTTGTCTCATTAAAGCAGAATAAAGCACTGAATCCTAAGGACTGCTGTTCCACTCTAGAAAAACCTTTCCTCTCTGAGTCCGACCCTTGGAGGTGGTAGACGGGAGAGCACTCAGCTGACACCCAGATCCTTTGTACACTGTAGGCCCTGCAACAAACGCTGGCAGTAGTTTAAGATCAACCCCTGACATCTTTCCCTGGCTTCAGAATGACTGTTAAAAAATTCTTGATTATGTTTAAAATCTTCTCATATAACTGCATATGAATGCACTTTGCAACTGAGGCCCATAAAACCCTCTGCGTTGCTCACATTTCTCAGAATGGTTAAAATTATTTCTCCACTGGGTGCAGTGACAAGGGAAAAGAAGTATTTCTTGGTCCAAATCCCCTGACACTGTAGCTACCCACCCACTCCTGCTTTTCTCACTGTCTGAACCAACCATCCTGCAATCTTTCTTTCCTACAAAATTCTTGAAGGAGAAAACAAAAAGGAGAACATTTTTGAAATAGTTGCAAAGGTGGGGGAGAAGAAAGCAAACATATTTTTTGGAGGTTTAACATGCCCATGGGAAAGAGGGTCAGATAAACAAGGTAGGGTGTGGTGAGGGGTTAGTCCTGGGTAGAACAGTCCAGGTCATATAATGCTATATCTGGTGAAAGTCCCTGGAGGAGGAACCAGGAAGTTTGCGGACCTGAACATGACAGCTAGAGCAGTTCACCAGGTACTTTGAAGCCACATGGGCACCCACGGCACCCCTCGGAGCAAAGCCACATGTGTGAGCCCTGCCCAGCGCTTGTATGCTCTGCAGCCACCTGCTCTCCGCTCAGTGGGAACTTTCTCCAGCAAAAAAGTCTGGGTCTACCTTGGTTTCCCTTATTTCCCAGTGTAGGCATATAATTGGTACGTCTTTGCCAGGATGCCAAAAAGCCCAGAGTCCAGAGAATTCCCTGAGCCCTCAAACCCACACTGGCCAGGCCCTTCAGTGTAGCCTGGAGCCCTGGGTACTGACTGATCAGGGGCCAGTAACCTCTGGTAGGAAGGAGGATCTCTCAGTTCAGTTCCGTCGCTCAGTCGTGTCCGACTCTTTGCGACCCCATGGACTGTAGCCTACCAGGCTTCTCCGTCCATGGGATTCTCCAGGCAAGAATACTGGAGTGGGTTACCATTTCCTTCTCCAGGGGATCTTCCCGACCCAGGGATCGAACCCGGGTCTCCTGCATTGGAGGCAGACGCTTTAACCTCTGAGGCACCAGGGAAGGAGGATCTCTAGGCAGGAGAAAGTTTTTCCCTCAAAGCCCTTACTGCAGCCAGGTTGAAAAGCCAGCTCTGGAATGCTGTGTCCCTGGCCCCACTCCCAGTCCCGTCCCCTATTTCTGTCTGGCACTCTCTCAAGGATGCAAGGACAGGAAGTCTTGCCTCCTCCATGATGCCCCCCAC
Organism: Moschus berezovskii; assembly: GCF_049115385.1. Taxonomy (NCBI): domain Eukaryota; kingdom Metazoa; phylum Chordata; class Mammalia; order Artiodactyla; family Moschidae; genus Moschus; species Moschus berezovskii. Next base: position 114,791,605 of record NC_142461.1, on the reverse strand, counting down.
TTGACCCCCACCCACAAGAGGCTTTCGCTCAATCTTCAGTCAAGCCCTACTGTCCATAACTGTTCCTGCAGGAACTGTCTCCTCAACTAGAGTCCCCACTGCACACCCACAGGTCTCCCCGCAGCGGGCAGTGTGGTGCAGGGACACACGGGAGACACCCAGCCATTGAATCAGGCCATGCTATTTCACCTCCCCACAATCCAATTCTGGAAAGAATCTGATGGTTCTTGCAGCTGAGACTCTAAAGGGTGATAAAATCATCTGTTCACTTTCAATGGAGTCACCTTGCAGGCCCCACAGAGTCCTACTCTGACTGTGACTAAGTCTCACCGTGCAGGCTCACAGAGTTGCTCTCTGACGGTGACTAAGTTCCTGCTTCCTCAGGGTCCCTCCCTCCTTCCTTCCACCCTCTGCCTCTGCCCGCCCACCTACCTGCCCCCACCATAGTCTCCCCAAAGTCTGGAGCTATGAGGCCTCTGGAGCCTGCCCTTCATTCTGAAAAAAAAAAAAAAGAAAAAAAAGCATGAATTCTTTTTCCACATGGAGCCTTCCGTGGGCAATCTTCTCTCTTGCTACTATTAAAAACCTTGCATAGTATAATCCTGATATATTTTTTGCTTTAAAAACCCCTTCCACCAAGGATAGGCGTGAGGTGGAATAAAGTGAGTGAAGAGACAGACAGTTTTGCGGTAAAAAAGCAAATTTCTTCCTCTGAGAAATTACTTTAGATGCCTGAACGAGTTAATGAAATTTCCTAATGGCACCAGGTGTACCAGGAGGCGGTGCTCCGAGAGGTGGAGCCCACAGCTGGCCCCGAGTCCAGGCAGGGCAGGAACGTGGGTATAGTCTGTGCCCTCCTTGGCACTGCAGTGGGAGGCAATCTGCAGACAGCCACTTGAACTCCATCAGGGCCGATGAGCCCCTTGCCTAAATCATGTCTTCCCTTTCCTTACAAAGCTGTTTCCTCAGTGGGTTCAGGGAGGAAACCCCTGAGTAAACAGAGCATGCCGCTGGCCCCAAGCTTTCTCCAGGGATGCAGCCCCCAGCGAAGCCCACTTCCGGTCTTCCTGCCGGCCCTCAGCCCGTCACAACTGTTGTCCCACAACGTTGTTGCTTTCAGCTCCATTTGCCTCAGCGTCTGAAGGGAAAGCTTGCAGCAAGGCGGGGGAGATCTCGAGGCAGACGTCTGCTGAAGGCCCTGAGGCCCTAGGCCCCTCCCGGTCAGAGGGCCCACCCTCACCCCACCCACGGCAGCAGAACAATGGCTCCAATTAAGCCAGGGACCTCCACAGGCTTCCAAGTTGGCTAGATTTCAGCATCTGTGTGGTTCGGGGGCCTCATCTTGTGTCTAGGGGTGGAGATGAGTAAGATGTAGCCGATGTGAGACCACAGAGGCGTGGATACAGTTGTTCCCCCACTTTACAGGTGGAAATATATCGACCTCTTAGGGCTCAGAGGTCGATAGCTGAGGACTGACAGGACCGGAGGTCTAGTCCAAGGCTGTCCAGTTGGAAATCCCACATCTTAACCAGTACCCTTTATCCACTGTGGGCTGGTACTGACTGGGGCCAGGGCCACAAAGCAGGCTCACCATCTGGACAGGAAAGCCCTCGATGTACTGCCAAGCTCAAAGGCTGGCTCAAGAAATACGTGGGCTGACCTCAGGAGGGGGGCCAAGGAAAGCGGGTTTTGGCAGAAGAAGAAGACTGTCCTTGGCCAGTATTATCATTGCTATTTGGTCCAGAAACTCAAGAAACAGCAGATAATCTCCACCACTTACTTACTGGTACAGTCTTCAGCAATTTATCCAATCTCTGTGTGCCTCAATTTTCTCATCTGTAAAATGGGAATAATAAGAGCCCTGACCTCATATGGTGGTTGTGAGGATTAAGAAACTTAATGTGTGCAAAGCACCTAGAACAATACCTGGCACATGGCAAACACTGTATATTACTGATAGTATCATTGTCATCCTCCTCTTCATCACCATCATCTCGGTCTGATACTGCCCCCAACTTCTCTCCAGGCAGAATCAAGCACTCCTGCCCATTACTCCCACAGGCTCTAGTGACACCTTTATGACCGTCCTCATCACTTTGTATCAATGCCTCTAATCTAAGCAGGAATTTTGACTTTCCATCTCTGTATCTTCAGAGCCTTCTACAGTGTCTGGCACATAATGGTTATGCAGTAAACATGTGTCGAATGAATGAAAAATGGTGCTTTATTCTAAAAAATAACTTTCAGATAAATCACAAAGGGTATCTGATTTTCATAAGATTTTAAAATATGACTTCAGTTCGGTTCAGTTCAGTTCAGTCGCTCAGTCGTGTCCAACTCTTTGCGACCCCATGAATCACAGCACGCCAGGCCTCCCTGTCCATCACCAACTCCCGGAGTTCACTCAAACTCATGTCCATCGAGTCGGTGATGCCATCCAGCCATCTCATTCTCTGTCGTCCCCTTCTCCTCCCGCCCCCAATCCCTCCCAGCATCAGAGTCTTTTCCAGTGAGTCAACTCTTCTTATGAGGTGGTAGATCATGCCTTAGCAATCAGAATGTTGTAATAAGGTAAGAAAATTGAAAGGGCTTTCAAGGGTGGCATGTCAGACACGCGTAAGACATTTTCACTGTTCTATCAAATTAAAAAAAAAATCCCATTTAAGGCACTGAGTGTCCCTGATGCCCTAAAGACCCCCTCCCTATTCAGCATTTGAGGACTCAGAAATAGGCAATCCAAGGAGTAACCCCATGAGTCTTGCCACAAATAAAAAAAATTTCCAAGGAATCAGCATTTTGTGGAATATCTTTAAATGAACTTTCAAAGAGAATCCAAAAATAGATTCGTGAAATACTGACTGAGCACCTCCTCTGTGCCAGATACTGGAACAACACGTATAAGAAGACGCGTCTAGAAGGGGGAACAAACACATGAATAGAGAATTTATGTACAGGAGTGATATGCAGAGGCAAGCCCAGCATGTTCAGAAGGTACAGAGGAGGGGACCAATTGGAGGCACTGGGGATTTTCAAATGGCTGTAGAGACTGACCTTGGAAAATGGATGCATTTTAAGGTTCTTTCCAGGGCAGTTCTTTCCAGTTCTTTCCAGTTCAGAAATACCAAGGACTGCTAAGCACATCGCTGCACATTCTAAGAAGGTGACACTACCAATCTTACAACCCACATTTAAGGCGCCAGAAAGAAAAGGCCCTCACCCTGGATAGGGACCTGGGCTCCATGGCCAGCATGGAGCCCCAGGGTGGGGCGCTCCCTCCTACCACCAGCACATAGTCATCTTTGCTCAAACAAAGCCCACACTGTCCTACTGCTGAGGGCTTCCCTGCAGCCCACAAGCCCTCCCCGCCTGGAGTCCGCAAATTATAACTGAACATCATCCAAGTCACCTTAAAAATGCTCACCACCTCCAAGGTCCTGGGGAGGAGCTCTGTCCTGTCATGCTCTGATGACTCCCTTCCTCAAGCCCAGGCCCGTGCACCCACTAGTCATCCTGGGTGTGCTCCCGGTTTTCGAGGGGTGGCCATACCTTGCACTTGGATAATTATTTTTAAGTAAGTGAGGAGTGGTGAGAAGTGAAACAGTAGTGCCTGCTCATGGTAGGTGAGAACCTTTCATTCACCTAGATTGTGCAGCTAGATTCTCCAGGCCAGAAAGATGCAGGAGAGTACAGATCAAGACAGCTCTCAGGTTTGGGACTGAGTTGCCCTCCTTCTAAGGAAAGAATCTTACAGCTCAGGCTGTGGCTAGTCAACATGGCTGCTGGGGCACGGCCTTCTCAGAGGGGACTGCCCATCCCTACAGGCGGGACTCTGGAGGCTGATGCTGGCCGGAGGTCTCTTAAGAGGATTACGAGTCAATCATCCCAGTCAGGCTCCTCAGTTTTCAGTAATTACCTTCAAGTGACCTTCCTTTCCCCTTGGAGGCTAGGGGGCCTGTGAAAGGCCTCTCCCCCAGGCCTCCAAGCACCTGGGAATGCAGGTCCCAGGAAGGAACTCAAGGAAGAGGCTGGGCTGGGAGGAGGAGAAAAAGGAGGAGGAGGAAGAAGAGAAGGGGGAGGAGGAAGTCTTGGCACTTCCTGAGCTGGCTCTGGGCTGAGGACAGTGGCTGCAGAGAGTAGCACATTCCTTTTGCTTACTGAGAAGTACCCCCAAAGAAATTCCACACCATGGAGTGCTTGTTGAAGTGGGAAAGGCAGAGGAAGGCCCTACCATGAGGCGATAGCTGACAGGACAGAGCCTTGTGGCAGAGCCACCAGATTTATAAAATGGAAAAAGGGATAATATCTATAAAATAGAATCATTTACACTTTGAAATATTTGGCCAGTTCAGGTATTGGGTGATTTTTGCAAATCACAGGACTTTAATAACAATACATTGGCTTCTCTCTTATGATATATGCTTATGGTAAAAGTTCCAGAAACACAGAAAAGTATAAAGAAATTATCAAAACCATCAGGAAGCTGGCCACCCAAGAATAACCACAGCTAACATTTGATGTACAGCCACCTTATCCTTTTGAACTATATCTGCCTATCACCTTAGATTTTAAAAGTCATATAATATCATTGGTATAGATATTTTATCTCTCTCACAAATACTTATTGATGGCTTATTGTGTGCTAGGGGATTCAACAATGAGACTGTAGCGACTTAACACGCACACATGAATGGTCTTTTTACTTAAATTTTAAAATTCTTAGGTAATCTAACCTATCAGTGCTTCTTTTATAATTTCATCTTTGCTTTCTCACTGCAAGACTGGTAAGTGTTTACCTATATTTTCTTTATCTTAAAAATAATTTCCTTTAAAAAATTCAATCCTATCAATCCTATTATTTATGTGATAAATACATAACTTTTTTCTACTTATCCAACCAATTATCATCCTGTGACTATGAATTGAGCAGTGTAACCTTTTCTCATAAATATAAAGCATACATTTATAATGTACAAAATTCATATATGTGTGTGTGAAAGCTTACACAAATATCAGATTTTCTATCTTATATCCATTAATTTGTAAGTCTTCCCTTGAAATAATATCAGATTGATTTACATATTGTAGCATTTTAGTAATTTTGATGTTTGGTAGGAAAAGCATGGGACTTCCCTGGTAGCTCAGCTGCTAAAGAATCCACCTGCAATGCAGGAGACCCTGGTTTTATTCTTGGGTCAGGAAGATCCCCTGGAGAAGGAATAGGCTACCAACTCCAGTATTCTTGGCTTCTGTGGTGGCTCAAATGGTTAAGAATCTGCTTGCAGTGCAGAAGACCTGAGTTCCATCCCTGGGTTGGAAGATCCCCTGGAGAAGGAAATGGCTACCCACTCCAGTATTCTGGCCTGGAGAATTCCATGGACAGAAGAGCCTGGCAGGCTACAGTGTATGGGGTTGCAAAGAGTTGGACACGACTGAGCAACTTTCACTTCACTTCACATATCCAGGAAGAAGGGGAAGACAGATATGGTGGACAGCTACAAAAACCAGCCATGATGTGCCCCCTCAAGAAGAAGTTGTGACAAAAGAGGTTGATTAATTAAAGGAGATGTGTCAAATTATACAATCACCAGGTCTGGTGCACTTATTCCCCAGCCTCCATCCCATCTGACACATTATTGTCACTTTTACGATTGCAATGCAGTGGCATATTTGACCACTTCCTCTCCACTCAGAAGCAGATGGAAGATTTATAATGACCAAACCAAACTCATGAGAACATGTCACTGTTTTCTGCGTTTGAAGACAAGGCCACCTTTGGTCCTGTACTCACATAATTGCAGGCTATAGCTTTTAGCATCAACACTGACACATTTATTCAAGATAAATCTTTCTCTTGGTGGACAACCAGGTTCGTCTGTCTGCCACTGTGCCTCCCATCTACTCCACACGATGTGAAAATGGCTTGTGGCAGGAATGGCCAGTTGTTCACCAATATCTAGTCTCCCTTCCTAATTATCAGATGATAATTAACCTGGTACTGGCCGTCAGAATAAGACTGCACACTTCCCATCTTCCTTTGCAGCTACGTGTGACCAAGGTACTAGGTTCTGGCTAAAGGGATGTGAGCACAGGGGAACGTACAGCTTCCCAATCGTGCCCTTAAACAGAAGGAGCATGCCTTCTCTTCCTCCTCTTCCCTTCCTCCTGCCTAGAATATGGATGTGCGGGGAAGACAGCACTCCGGGGATGGTAGAGCAAAGAGCAGAAAAACCCTGGGTCTCTGACAACTCTATAGCACTAAGCACATGCTGCCTACGGCTTTTACATGGAAAAGAAATACTCCTCTACTGTGTCTAAGCTGGCTCCCTGTGACAGCAACTGGAACTGTATCTTAATTACTGTAGAATTTCAGGAACACTTTCTGTGAAGTCGTGTGCCGTGGCTGTCCAGGGCACAGTGATGCTGCAACAGCCCCTGAGCATAGGTTTGGGGAATTGATTCTCTCATTCCCTCGCAGCATTTGCTTACTTAGTTCCCAAATGTGCGTAGAGCACCTGCCCTGAGCCCAGCATGGGGCCAAGCTTTAGAGACATAACAATAAACGAGGCAGGGGTTCCATCCTTGAAGTTTGTTCGGAGAAGACCGATCACATTAAGCAGTATATAAGCGTGAGCTGGTGAAGAAACTCAGAGAGAGCTAAGAAATTCTGCTCCAAGTAGTCGATATCAAGTCAGAGACCCATACCCAGCTCTCTCAGGGTCTGTGAACCGGTGCACCCTATGCCAACTCCACAAGCATAGTGGTGGCTCTGGAAAAGAAATCCTAGGACGATAACTTGTTTCTATACCCTTCTTTCTTGTCTTTCATATGAGGGTCTACAAAGTTTAGAGACCTTACCGGAATGCAGCGATACAGACTGTGCTTTAACAGTTTAAAGCTGGCTTCCCAGGTGGTGCAATGGTAAAGAATTCACCAGCTAAACAGGAGATGTCAGAGGTGCAGGTTTGATCCCTGGATCAGGGAATGGCAACCCACCCCGGTATTCTTGCCTGGGAAATCCCATAGACCGAGGAACCTGGTGAGCTACAGTCCATGAGGTCACAAAGAGTCAGACACAACTGCGTGACTGAGTACACACACACAAAGCAAGAATGATTTTAACTGACCCCCAAGAGTACCCCCTCCCCTCCCCCAAGAGTCCCTACCCCCACACCTCTGGCGGCCGCTGCTGTTCTTTCATTCAAACAGCTGGGCTGTGGATCAGCCTCATCTCCCACAGCCTCTCACCCGAACTTGCTCCAATCAAACTCAACCTCTGGTTGTGTCCTAAACACACCTTTTGCTTTTCAGCTTGTGGGCTTTTGTTCAAATTGTCCCTGCCCCTAGAAAGCCCTTTCCCAGGATGTCTGATGGAATTTCAAATATGAGGATTTTTTGATCCCCAAGCAGAAAGTGTTCACGTACATACACCCGGACGCTTAAGAGAGTCTCCTTGTTCCCAACCAGACTGTAAGCTCCTCGGACCAGAGGCTGTGTCTCTAACTCATCCTGGTGCACTTAGTGCAAAGTTAAGCACGTGGGAGGGGCTTAATACGCATCTGTTGGGTTTTACTAGGCTGAATTATCTCTCTCGGGGCATTATAACAGAACAAAAGGGCACAAAAGGAGGAGCTGGGGCGTAGAGACAATGGGCTCACCTTGGCAGTGTAACACTGGTTGCCTCATAGGTAAAAAATGGTATAACAACAATACTCCAGTCTGCTGCAGGGGAAAGAGTGGACATCTGGAGACAAAGATTCTTTGAAGTGAGTGAAGTCAATGTCGCATATATCCCTTCTAGACACACTCCACAGCACAGCCGTTCACAGCTCTCTTGATAGAAAAGAAAGATGCAGATGCTAGTGGACAGCTAGCAGTCTCTGCCACATAAACAAACTATAAAGAAAATGAATGATAACATCTAACTCCATTAACTTAAACATTCTATTCAACAAAGACAACAAAAAGGTTAAAAAGGTAAGCATCAGACAGGAAGAAAATGTTACCAACATATATAATTGACAAAAATTAGTATCTAGAATCTATGCATTCTTTCAAATCAATAAGAAAAAGAGAAAAAACAACAGAAAAGTAGGCAAAAGATGTAAACAAGCAGTCTTCAGAAGAAACCCAAGTGACCAATATACATGTGAGAAAAATAATCAGCCTCGTGAATAATTGTTGTTGTTGTTTAGTCACTAAGTCCTATCCAACTCTTCGTGACCCCATCAACTGTAGCACACCAGGCTTCCCTGTCCTTCACTATCTCTTGAAGATTGCTCAAACTCATGTCCATTGAATTGGTGATGCCATCCAACCATCTTATCCTTTGTCACCCCCTTCTCCTCCTGCCTTCATCTTTCCCAGCATCAGGGTCTTTTCCAATGAGTCAGCTCTTCACAACAGGTGGTCAAAGTATTGGAGCTTCAGCTTCAGCATCAGTTCCTCCAATGAATATTCAGGGTTGATTTCCTTTAAGATTGACTGGTTTGATCTCCTTGCTGTTCAAGGGACTCTCAAGAGTCTTCTCCAGCACCACAATTCAAGAGCATCAGTAATTAGGGAAAGGCAAATTAAAATCATAGATACCATTTCACATCCATCAGCTTTGCATGAAATTTTTAATCTGCAACACTAGAATACAGAGCAAGGGAACTCAATCACTGTTGGAAGTTGTATAAATTAGTGCAGCTGTTTTAGAGAATTTGATGCTATTGAGAAAAGTCAAAGTGTACATATCATATGACCTAACCATTCCACCGTTAGACTGGTATGCTGGAAAAACTCCTGCACCTGGGCACAAGGAGACTGTGCAAGGACATTCATAACAATATTGTGTGTAATAGCAAAATAAAAATATTACAAGCAATCTGAATGTTCATAAACTGGAAAAAGAATAAACAAACTGTGATGTGTTAACACAGTGGAACACTTTATAATCACTAAAAATAATTAGAGCCATGCAGATTAATATAGATGGATCTCACAAATATAACTCTCAACAAAAAGAGAAGGTTGCAAAAGAATCACACAGGACGATGCTACACATAAAGCTTGAAACTATGTCCAACAACTCCATATTTTGTTTGCTGCTGCTGCTGCTGCTAAGTCACTTCAGTCGTGCCCGACTCTGTGTGACCCCATAGACGGCAGCCCACCAGGCTCCCCCGTCCCTGGGATTCTCCAGGCAAGAACACTGGAGTGGGTTGCCATTTCCTTCTCCAATGTGTGAAGGTGAAAAGTGAAAGTGAAGTCGCTCAGTCGTGTCAGACCCTTAGCGACCCCACAGACTGCAGCCCACCAGGCTCCTCCATCCATGGGATACACAAATTTGTGGTGGAAACAGAAAAGAATGCCTGGAAGGATGAACACAAAATTCAGAATGCTAGTTTCCTAATGGCAGTGGGAAAGGGCTTTCCTGGTGGCCCAGTGGTAAAGAATCTGCCTGCTAATGCAGGAGATGTGGGTTCGATCCCTGGGTTGGGAAGATCCCCTGCAGGAGGAAATGGCAACCCCCTCCAGTATTCTTGCCTGGAAAATCCATCGACAAAGGAGCCTGGGGGGGCCATAGTCCATGGAGTTGCGAACACTGAGCGAGGAGGTACCAACAAAGGACAGTGGGGCAGGGAAGGAGGAAGACACGGTCAGGGTGGGCGCTTGGGGGCGTCAGCTGAACTGATTACAGTTTATTCTTGAAAGGGGAAGTAGGTAGGTACACAAGTACATGTTAATCCTTTTTTTATGTTTAATCCACTTTTCAATCCTTTTTATAGGTCTAAAAATATTTCACAATAAATGCTTACATCGTGTTTTAAGAGAAGAGATTAGTAGCATCAGGACACAAGACAGTCCCATGACCCTGGCCTCCTGGTATTCACATCCGTGTGCAGCGACCTCCCTTAAGTGATGATGTGTGTCTTCTGATACTAGGTTGTAACAGACGTTGGAGCTCCTGCCTTGTTCTCTTGCATCACCTACTCTAGGTAAGCCATCTGCCATGCTAGAAGATACTCATGTAGCTCTGTGAAGAGGCGCACAGGGAGAGGAACGTCCCACCAGCAACTTGCACCAACTTGCCAGCCACGTGTCTGAGCCACCTGGGAGTCTGATCTTCCAGCCTCGGTCAAGGACTGCAGCCCAGATGACATCTGACTGCAGCCATATGAGAGACCTGGAGCCAGGAGCACCCAACCAGGCTGCTCTGCACGCTACACCCACAGAAACCACGGGAAGAAATAAATGGTTCTTGAATTCAAGCACTATGGTTTGCGGTGATCTGTTATGCAGTCATAGATAACTACTGTGGGGCTGTACTGAGTGAGCACAAGGTTCCTTCAGATCTAGGCTTCTTGGATTCCTCCCACCCCTAACTCCATTCATCCAATCACTCAATCACTCAACTACTGTGTAGAAGAAACTTCAAAAGCCTTAGGATCATGTCTAACTCCCTTGGGGATCCAGTCCTGGGCTAGAAACACTCCAAAGAGTTAATAACTCAGATTTAGTAATTTTTAGTTTTACCTAGAAGAGATTCCGTGCATGAAAGAGATCCCCCATCCTTAGTTTAATGCCACTGTAGAAAGCACAAGACGACTCTCCAGAGGGAGAGGGTCCTGTGCTTTCACATGGGGTTACATGTTTCCAAGGGGCATCCCAGGGGGCTCAGTGGCAAAGAATCTGCCTGCCAATGCAGGAGACTTAGAGATGTGGGTTCAATCCCTGGGTCAGGAAGATCTCCTGAAGAAGGAAATGGCAACCCACTCCAGTATTCTTGCCTAGAGAATCCCATGGACAGAGGAGCCTGGCGGGCTACAGTCCGTAGGGTCAAAAAGAGTTAGACACGACTGAAGCTACTTGGCACAGCACAGCACATATGTTTCCATAAGTATAGATCCTGGGATTATAGTTGCTATGATGTAGTAAACTGCTGGATTGCATGTTTTAGCATACATATTCCCCTGAAAAGATTTCTTCCACTTGCCACAAATTTACTAGCTACTACATTTTTACTTCTCCGTCTGAACCACACCAGCTACTTCTGATCATTTGGTAGATCAGTAGGGTCTAGAAAACACAAAGACTGACCCATAGCCAAATACACTTAAGAATCAGCCTACCAGCAAAGATACATCCCACAAAAATAGAACAAGAACAAAATTTAAAAGAGGCTGGTTGTGGGCGAATGCAGGTGTGTGCCAGCTCCATGACCGCAGTTAAACGTGAAGCGCATCCCCATGGATGGATCCTGATGTGATACTACAGGGAAAGCAGCACAGCCCACTGGGTTTAGAGAAAAGCGAAACTGCCAGCAATGCTCCTTCTCGGTTCACCGTCTCTCCTTAAAGGGCTTTGCAATTTTGCATTTACTTGGTATGATGAAAAGTCACTGACCTGGAGTGAGAAGACCTGGGCAGGGGGAGGCTGTAATTTGGGCTTCTTTTGTAGACTCCAGCTAACATAAAGACAACTTTACTGAAAGGAACTCAAAATAACTCACAGGATGGAAAGAACAGCTGAACAGCCAAGCTTTGAGCCATCCTGGCAATCAGGTAACAAGAAGCCACCGCCCTTCTCTTTACATGGTTTCAACATCTCCCTCCCCCAGGGAGTCTCCCCATGAGATTCAACTGTGCAGCATAAAGAGTCCAGAGGCCTAGCTAGAGCTGTCTGCCCAACCCTGGCGGTGAGGGATGAAAGGCATTGGAAAGATGGGGCAGTGTTGTGACTGACAGCCCCACCAGAACGCAATGATTAAGGAAAAGTCCGTTTCCAGTACTCTTGCCTAGAAAATCCCATGGATGGAGGAGCCTGGTAGGCTGCAGTCCATGGGGTTGCTAAGGGTCGGACACGACTGAGCGACTTCACTTTCACTTTTCACTTTCACACATTGGAGAAGGAAATGGCAGCCCACTCCAGTGTTCTTGCCTGGAGAATCCCAGGGACTGGGGAGCCTGGTGGGCTTCTGTCTATGGGGTCACACAGAGTCGGACATGACTGAAGTGACTTAGCAGCAGCAGCAGCAGCAGTTTCCTAGAGAAAGGGATGCTGGGTTGGCCAGCAAGAGCTATCCACTCACTGTCTAGCCTTATATGCTCACAGGTCATGCACCCATGAGAGTTGCTTTTCAGTTCAGTTCAGTTCATTCGCTCAGTCGTGTCCAACTCTCTACGACCCCAGGAATCACAGCACACCAGGCCTCCCTGTCCATCACCAAATCCCAGAGTTCACTCAAACTCATGTCCATCGAGTCGGTGATGCCATCCAGCCATCTCATTCTCTGTCGTTCCCTTCTCCTCCCGCCCCCAATCCCTCCCAGCATCAGAGTCTTTTCCAGTGAGTCAACTCTTCACATGAGGTGGCCAAAGTATTGCAGTTTCAGCTGTAGCATCAGTCCTTCCAATGAACACCCAGGATTAATCTCCTTTAGAATGGACTGGCTGGATCTCCTTGCAGTCCAAGGGACTCTCAAGAGTCTTCTCCAACATCTGCAAATGTTAAGTTCTTGCTCATCAGCTCTTCTTGGATATAGAAGCAAGAGCCTTTCCTTCTGACACCCCTGCCCCTCAGAGGCCCAGAAGGAACTATAGCAACCTCAGAGATACTAGATCCTTCAGGTCCAGGGCTGTGAGCCCCAGTCACAGCTGTCACCAGGCAGGGAAACTAGTCATGGCTTCTAGAAGAGTTGTCTGAACCAATAATCTGAGGTTTAGAAGAAATGCAACTGCTTGGCCTTTATGGGAGGGGTGTCTCTAAAGTGACCACCTGTGTCTCCCTCATCACCTCTGAGACCCTCCCCTGCATGGAGCACCAGCAGTGTAAGGCAGGATGATAGTTTCCAGCCCTGCCTGCAGCTCAGGCTGTGCCCCCAAGGCAAGTAAAAAAACTGCCAAAGGAGTTACAAAGAAATCGTAGCAAACCTTTCATCACGTCACGTGGTGCAGACTGCTTTTCCCTTTTACTCCAAATGCTGTTTCCAGAGCCCTGGCAGACTGACTGATCTCTCTCTCCCACTCGCCTACCTCCCCCGTCCCCTTTGACGTACTCGATTTGTAATTTTCTTTTTTTCTGGTTCTCTCCTCATTTCTTCTCAATCACAAATAGAATGTTGGCAAATAGCCCTGAGGAGGAACCAGTGTTTGGAGACAGGATGGGGACAAGTGGGAGGTTGCTTAGAAAGCCAAACGCAGCCTTGAACAGCCTGGTGGAATCTTCTCTTATCCCTCATCTCAGACATGATCCCTGGGGAACTGAGAACAATGAAGAACTATGAAAAGCCGTGACCAGATGGGGTCATAGCCCCACCTAGGAGTTCCCTTTCGGACCCCCCAGGAACACAGGTGTCGTCCAGCGCTCACCCTGCTACCACAGGCCTGTTCAGTGACCCTCCCTCCTCCTCTGGGTCCTGGAGGGGGAATTTTCTTTGTTCCCAGTCCTTAAAATGGTAATGATTTTCCTTTTCATCCCTGAAATGTGCAATGTCGCCATGGGAGACAAATGCATCAGTATTAGCAATCCTCAGATGAAAGGTGCTTTACACGTGTGAAGGGATGAGCTTTAATTTCGTCTCTCGGGTATATGGTGAGGATTAATTAGTTAATCTTAGCAAAGTGCTATAATTGGCAGGAGGAATTACCAAAGCCCTGGGGAAGGAGTAGCTTCAACTGTAGTCACTTCAAACTGTTCTGCTGCGAACAGCAGCTGAGGTAGGGGCTCTGGTCTCTCAGATGTCACAGGCTGTCTCACTTTCCAGTAACACTCTAGACTATACGTGCCTGGTCAGGGGTGAAAAGGTGAAAATAACTTTGGGAGCAGGGGTGAGAGGAGACACTGATGTACAGAGAAAAGTCAGGACCCGAGTCAGTCTCTGATTCTCTTCTCACCATTGACCCTTACCTGAGCCCCCGAGCGTATCTGTGTGAAATGGAGCATGTGGGGCCTGACCCTGCACAGAGCTGCCCCCAGGAGGACATGGAAGGCTCCCCAGCTCAGGACATGCAGCAGACAGATCCTGAACCTCTCTGGGGCCCCATGTCCTCATTTGTAAGATTAAGAGAGTGAGCCAGATGTCTAGGTACTGTAGACAGTACCACATGTACACAGCAATAGCCCGTGCTTATCCAGCCCTTAGGGCATGTCAGCCATTCTTCTGTACCTTCACGCCCATTAACTCAGAGATCACCGCAGCCCATAAAGGTAAGAGGTTATTCTCCCCACCTTTCAGAGGTGGTAATGGTCATGTTTGAAGCCAGGTGGTCAGGTCCCACAGCCCACACTTTTTTAAGAAACTTTTTTTTGTACATTGGAGTAAAACTGCCAAACGATGCTGTGTTAGTTTCAACTGTAGACAGAGTGATTCAGTTACACACATACATGTATCTGCTCCTAAAGGAAATCAGTCCTGAGCATTCACTGGAAGGACTGATGCTGAAGCTGAAGCTCCAATACTTTGGCCACCTGATGTGAAGAACTGACTCATTGGAAAAGACCCTAATGTTGGGAAAGATTGAAGGCAGGAGGAGAAGGGGATGGCAGAAGTGAGATGGTTGGCTTCACCAACTCAATGGACATGAGTTTGAGCAAGCTCTGGGAGTTGGTAATGGACAGGGAAGCCTGCCATGCTGCAGTCCATGGGGTCGTAAAGAGTCAGACATGACTGAGCAACTGAACTGATTCACTTTTAAATTCTTTTCCCAACTATGTTGTTACACAATATCGGGCAGAGTTCCCTGTGCTATACAATAGGTCCTTGTTGATTATCTATTTTAAATATAGCAGTGTATACATGTCAATCCCAAACTCCCCCAACCATTCCCCTCTGGTAACCATAAGTTCTTTCTTTAAGACTGTGAATTTGTTTCTATTTTGTACATAAGTTCATTTGTATTATTTTTTTTTTAGATTCCACATTTGATATTTCTCTTTCTTTATCTGACACTTCGCTCAATAATAGCATGCTGCTGCAAATGGCATTATCTCATTGTTTTTAATGACTACCATTCCATTGCACATGGACACCACATCTTCTTTATCCATTCTCCTGTCAAAGGACATTGAGGTTACTTCTGTGTCTTGACTCTTGTAAACAGTGCAGCAATGAGCACTGGGATGCTTGCATTCTTTCAGGCCATGTTTTTCTCCAGGTATGTGCGCAGGAGTTACAACCCACATTTTTAACTATTACACCATGCTGCCTCCTTTCTTACAAATGTTCCTGTATTTATTTGGTTGTGCTAGGTCTTGGCTGTGGCATGTGGGATCTAGTTCCCTGACCAGGGATCGAACCCAGGCTCCCTGCATTGGGAATGCAGCATCTTAGCCACTGGACCACCAGGGAAATCCCCACACTACTTCCTTAAGGAAAAAAAATCTCTTCATGAATCTCCCTTCACAAAGAACCCAGAATGAGGGGAAAACACTCTAAAAATACCAAATGTGAAACTCTTGGAGGTTCTCCACAGTTTAAGCCTAAACTCACAGAAAGAAACAGCGCTGTTATTCTTCCAGGTGTCTGAACTATTGTAGCATATAAAACGGAGATTAGGAGTACAACAGCTCTCTCCTCTGAGCTTTTAACAGTCTTAAAGTGAGTTACATGTTGGCTTTTAAACCTAGATTGTATCCTTAAACTAAAATAACAGTTGTTTAGACGACATCGATGCTTTTGGCAGTCTCTTAGCAAAGCTGGCCAATTATGTGAACCCAAAACACTAAGCTTATCTGGTTTGCAAAAGCCATTTGCAGACTTAAGTGCACTGATATGAGTAACTTTTCAAGGGAATCTGAAGAAGAAATCTAAGCACAAGACTTTTTATCTGCCCTTGTCTGGCTCCCTATTCTCATGCATCAATCAATGAACAGTTGATATTCGCATGGTGCACTGGGTAGACATTAGGTCCATGGTTGTGCCCCAAAACAGCAATTATATATGTCAGTACCTGACTTTTATTTGCTCTCTTTTTCTCAGTCCAGTTTCTTCTAAAACAAGCAACGCATTTAATAAGCAAACTCTTAGGTGAATTTCTTGCATTTATAATCACTCATTAGAAAGCCTACATTCTGGCTGTCCTAGGTCAGTGAGTCGGAAGCCTGTGATGTGTACAAGGATTCCCTGTGCTGTACTGTGCTTAGTTGCTCAGTCATGTCTGACTCTTTGCGACCACATAGACTATAGCCCACCAGGCTCCTCTGCCCATGGGGATTCTCCAGGCAAGGATACTGGAAGCAGTCTCTGGGCTTTGTTAAATCTGATTCTGATTCTGTAGGTCTGGGGTGGGGCTGAGGTCTTACACCTCTAATAATTCCTAGGTGACACTGATGCTGTTGGTCCCCTACTCAGATTGAGAATCTACCTCTTATACCTCAGTGAATGGACAAGAGAATGGCTTGGGTGACAAGCAAATCTGACTAGGAGTCATCAGAATTGGTGCCTTTGTAGCATATTTCAAGGGCTCTTCTTGGTAATGACCTTCCATTTCCAAAAGAGGGGGGAAAAGCCTGCCACCTGAAGTAAGTTACTCCTTCATCTTCTTAATGTAGATGAAGAGAGATATCAGTTTATCCCAGGTTTTGGTGAGGATAGGCATTGAGGGTACTATAGGGTGTTGGGGACACCATGAGGGGAGCTAGGGGATGCGAAAGTGGGGAGGGACCAGGAATGATGGCAGGAAGGCTGGACCTGGGGACCAGAGGAGATGCCACAGGTGTTCCGTGCCTTCCACCAGTGATGGAGGATCCTGATGAAAGGCAGGTTGGCCTTGGGCTTACAGTCCTGCCCAACTTTCCTGCACATGTAGCTTCAATAAGGGGTTTTCCTGATACAGAAAGAGAACTCAAGCTTAGAGCTGGAGCCTGCACGAAGCTTCTGATAAGAAGGAGAAAGAAGCAGCAGGGGACTTCAGGGGGAAGGGGGATCTGATAATACAGCACCTAAGAACTCAGGCACTGGATCCAGGTGGGCTAGGTTCAAATCTGCCCCAGTCACCCACCAACTATATGTCTTAGGGCTTTGCTTCCTTGCTGGTCAAACAAGATGTGAAGAAATTAAGAATTTACTCCAACATCTATTCCCATCTTCTTCCTTAAAACTCAAATATTTACATTGCTGACTGTGAAACAGTAAGATTAGATTTCTCAGCCTCCCTTGCAGCTAGATATAAATGTAACTCAATTCTAACCAATGAAATGTAAGCAGAAGTATTGTTTGGATTTCTAAGAATAACAAAAGGTGGCCCCTTCACCCTCCTTTCCTGCTTCTTGCTGCCTGAAACAGAGATGTGATGATTGGAGCTACTGAGGTAGCTCCATATGGTGGAACAGAAAAATAGATCTCTCTCATGGAGCCACCATATCAGTAGCAGCCCGGCCTACTTCTAAGTATTTTATTTTTTTTTACATGGGAGAAAAATTAACTTCTATCTTATTTAAGCCATTATTGTTTAGGATATCTCTGCATAAGCAGCTGCACTTAATATTAACTGATACAAGGATAAGATTAGCAACTACCTCACCCTGTGTTTGTGAAAACTAAATGAGAGAAGGTGCATAAAATTCTTAGCACAATTCCAAGCATGCAGTAATTGTTTGTTATTATTATTTAGTGATTGAGAGAGGCAGAGCTTAGAATGATATCTCAGAGCTAACTTGACAAGGAACTCAGTCACCAACCAGGCCCCAAAATTTAAAAATGGGATGACTGAGACCCAGAGAGGCAGAGGCCATTGAACAGAACACCCAGCCTGAAAGAGGCAGCCCAAGCCTCCTAATGTTCATGTTGCAAAGCCTTTCTCAAGGCTGAGGAGTGACTGAGAGAGGATGAATCAAGTCACTGGGTGACCCCTAAATAATAGGAAACACAAATGTCCTGAGGGGAGCTAAACATTTAATTCTGAGGCTTTCATTCAAACAAAATCACTCTACATTTGATTATTTACTTAACTACCAGGAAACAGGGGGGCGGGGGAGGAGAGGATGAATAAGGAGATCAGGTTTGGCTCCATAATGGACTGTGCAGTGTTTGTGTCTGGAAGCCTGCCAGGTCCATCAACTGCTGCTGTGGACGGAGGCCTGAGATACTGGTTATGAAGGAAGCGGGCTTCTTTGATATCTCTTCCTCGGCTGGCCCCTGCCCTGGACCCAGGAAGAAATACTCCCTAGGTGCTGTAAAGAGTCCCCTCCTGGGCTGTCTGATGCCGGAGGCCTATGACTGCTCACTTACTCATCTTCCCAATGCTGACCCACAGAATCCCTTACCTGCCTTAAACTCAACAAGGCAGCCTTGGTCTGTTTGATGCTCCTCAGAGACAGGACTTAGTCTGGTTTTCTTGGGTCTGTAGCAAGACCAGAGAGGATGGCGTGACCTTGATGACTTGAGAGCCCCCTGCCCCTAATCTGCTCAGAATAGCAATCTCCATCCGAACAGTCACACATGCCACTAAAATGCTGGCTCCAGTAGCTCAAGGAAGGTCCACAGTAAGTTACCCAGAAAGCCCCTTGGGCAGGAATGACAAATGGTTGTTTTTCATGTGCCATCTGCTTACTTAATACCAGTTTCCTGGAGAGTTGTGTTGAGAAGGATTCTGAAGCTCAGTAGTAAGAAATTCTGCAGTGTACTAGCATTGCCATGGGCCTGGCAAGAGCTAAAATCATGGGGTCCTACGTTTGCCATCCTCAGCCTAGATTTCAGATGAGCAAGAGGTGAGTTAGACCATCAACCTCAAACTAGTTCACCACAGATCTGTGTCTTAGAGGAACTATGGAGCGCCAGCCTGCAGCTCATAAACACATCCGACTCCCTTCTCACAGACACAGCTTACATAAAGAATCATTTCAAGTTACTCTCATTTTTGCCATTTTTGCCTTTGAAAGCACTTAATCAGCAGAAATCACTGTGGGTGTTTACTCTGAACAACTAAAGCATAAGTAAAATATAGAATATCACTCTGGGTGCATGTTCTTTTCTCTGGAAATCCCCATTCTCCATTGCTGGGGATGGGCCCCTGGCAGGTGCTCAGCCACATCATCTTGTCCACAGCAAGAGTCAGGGAGCAGGGAAACCACACGGGGCTGCAGTTCCCTGGGGATGGTCAAAATAGAGCTGTTACCACAGCGGAGTCCAAAGAGATGAAAGGCAAGACGGGCTGCTAGAACTTGGAAGCAGAGAGTCATGCTGAGAAGGTAAACTTAAGATAACCTGTGACTGCAGGCCAAGAGACTGGCCAACCCAAGGCATTTCCCAAGTTAGGAGCCTGGGGAAGAAGCACACTGATCTCATTCTCCTTCCTCTGATTTCCTGGCAGGATACAACATGGGCCAAACCCAACCGGAAATCAAGAGAACAGGAACCCATTGATACAGTCCCTAGAGCCCATCATAGTTCACAGAAGCAGAGAACAGAGTGGGAATGGTAGAAAGCTGACTGGAGAGGCAAATAGGAAGGGCCTAGCACAGGCCTAGAACTCCTGCCCTGGTCCCCCCTCCCCCTGAGATCTGGAAAATCGGTGACTTCTGGGACTTGCTGAATTTTTCCAGTTTCCTCCCAGTATAGCATTTTTTCTGCTTAAGCTAGCTAGCTAGACTTGGTTTCTGACATTTGTCACCCAAAGAATCTTACTTATCATGCCCAGTCTGTGTGAAAATGACCATATGTAGACAGTCAAACGCCAGTGAATTCCACTAATGCTCAGCCACAGCAGAGCAACCCCAGCTCACACTCAGAGCTCTCTCTTCATGCCAGCCACCAGCATTTCAGGATATGACTGATCAGGTATTTCCTAAATAATAATCTGTTGAAAAAAGTGATTGTTCATAGTTAGTTATCAATAATAAAATGATAAAGCTGAGTGTATCCCCCCAAAACTCAAGGGTGTTATAATGAATTACATATACGATAATGAATATTCTATCCTAAGTTTAGATACTGAGTTATTACGTGATTTACAATTCCAAGGATTTTCCCTTGGGAGAGGGGACCATTGAGTCCATCCTATCTAGCACCCACAGAACTTTGACCAAGATACTTATGTGAATTTTTTTAAATAGTCTGCAAGTAGGAGATAATGTGAGAAAGGAAGAAAATTTGCACTAATCACTCAAAAAATTTAAAAAAAAAAGAAAAAAACAGTCAACTTTGTATGAATGAAATTTACTGTGATTTTCAACAAGAACTTTGTTTAGACACTATTGTAGGCTTGTGCATTTCAAAAAAAATTAATGTGGTAAAATGAAAATTCTATGTTGAATTACAAATCCCTCAGGACATGACCTTATTTGAAAATAGGGTATTTAAGGAAGCAAGTTAAAATAAAGTCATTAGAGTGGGCCCAAATCCAGTATGGCTGAAGTTCTTATAAGAAAAGGAAATCTGGATATAGACACACAGAAGGAAGACCATCTGCAAACACAGAGAGAAGACGGCCATCTACAAGCCAAGGAGAGAGGCCGGGAGCAGACCCTGCCCTCGTGGCCCTTAGAAGATATCCAAATTTGATCTTGGACTTCTAGCCTCCAGAACTGTGAGAAAATAGATTTCTGCTGTTAAGCCAACCAGTCTGTAGTATTTTGTTAAGGCACCCTGACGAGCAAATACAAGCACCATAACAATAACAGCAAACATTTGCACAGGGCTTGTTAAATGCCAGGCGCTGCTCTCATGTGACGTATATTGACTCATTCAATCTTCACAACTTCATGTTTACCATTTCTGTGTTATAGACGAGGAAACTGAGGCATGGAGCGGTTCAGTAACTTGTCTAGTGTCACACATGAAACAAATAGAATTTGGACGATAAAACTCACTCTAAATTCAAACTCTATACCCTACTGCCTCTGGGGTGCAGAACTTCAAGATTCCCTCTCCTACCCCAACTCCTAAGCTGCTACTAGCTAGACCGCGTGAAAAGTCAGACCATACAGGTGCATCCATACTCAAGTACTCAAGCCCCTTTGATGGGGACCTCCCTGCTGGTCCAGTGACCAAGACTCCACACTCCCAATGCAGGGGGCCCCGATTCGAACCTGGTCCCTGGGAACCTTGTTCGGTGGTCAGGGAACAAGATCTCACACGCTGCAACTAAGAGTCTGCATGCCACAACTAAGAGTTCGAATGCTGCAACTAAAAAGATGCCATGGTCTGCAACTAAAGATCCTGCATGCTGCAATTAAGACCCAGTGCAGCCAAGTAAAAAAAATATATACATATATATATATATTTTAATTTTAAGCCCCTATGATGAATCTGATACCCTCAGAGACATTGAAACAACACTGTCATGGATTAAATTTTGGGTTCCCCCAAATTCATATGTTGAAATTCTAATCCCCATGTGAGGGTATTATGAGGTGGGGCCTTGAGAGATAAAGCCCCCATGAATGGGCTTATACCATTATAGGAAGAAACACAAGAGAGATGATTTTTCTTTTGGCCATGTGAAGATGTACTAAGAAGATGCTCCTCTGCAAACCCAGAAGAGTGTCCTCATGGATACTGGATCTGCTACCACCTTATTCTTGGACTTCCCAGCCTATAGAACCATGAGAAATAAATGTCTGCGGTTTAAGCCACCAGTTTATGATACTCTGTTATAGCAGCCCAAACTGAGACACACTCTTAAAAATTACCAGGGATAAGACATGGGAGACTGAACCAACCTTATCCCACAGCCAAGGCATGCAGTTCAGTTCAACATAATCTGATGGGGTCATATAGTATGCTTCCCCAAGTGCTTATGGATCATGCTGGAACCTTTGCCCATTAAAGTCCTGTCGGATCTACTTACTTATCCAGGGATGCTCCCAGGACAGTTAAAGGCAGGCAGCTTAGGCACTGCCTTTGAAACCGCTTTCCTGCTCCTTGCCAGGGTCAACGGCCACCACCACCATCAGCACCGCTTGGCATAACCTCCAAAGCGGGTGGATGAAGCCAAAATAGTATCTGCTTCATAGGGTTGTTGTGAGAATTTGATTTTAGCAGATAGTGAGCTCTCAGTAAATGTTAGTCTTTTTTCCCATTGCAACCACTTGGTACAGCCTTGTGAAGGCTAAAGATGAAACTGTTGGCTATAAACTTGTGCTGTGTTTACATTTTAACTCATTTTATTAAACTGAACCTCCTCTCCTGACCTTTGCAGGGTTAGTGACTTGTGTGCAGGCAGATGTGAAAGATACGGACGGTGCCCAGCCTGTGTGGTCAGCATGAGGTTGTGAGTACTCTGCTTACTGCAGGAACTCCTTCATCTCAGTAGCTGACTGGAAGGGAAGGAGGCTCGTGACATATGAAAACAGGGAAGAGGCATTCTCTGCCCAGAAGCAGCATTCTGAAAGGATGACCCTGTTCATCCCAGTCCTGTTTTGGCCAGACTCTCCTGTCCATTAACAGTGCTAATGTCCAGCTGCTGTAAAATACAGGAGCTGTGATCTGTTCTGCAGTGCACCGTGCCAGTCCAGACCATGCTTCAAAATCCTGGTTTTCCCCTTTGCACAAAAGAGTTGGGACAAAACAAAGCTAGGATGAGCAAGGTCATGAGCTCCTATACGCTATTGGCCAAAGAATGGGAGACAAAGGCAAAGCAAAGACTGGCTGTCCAGAGCTTTGCAGATTGTGGGAAGTGGTGTTGCCAAGGTGATGATTTAGCGCTAGACGGGAGGAGCTGGTGTTAACAAGGACAGGAGACCCAAGTCACATTTCCTGAAAGGGAAGAGAGCAGCTCAGAGGGAATTTACCACCAATTGGTAGGATTTCCATGTTTTGTCTAAAATATATATTTCTAGCCTGCCTTATGTTGGAAAATTGTGTTCAGAACTCTGAACTCTGAATACAGCAGACTTATCACATCCTGACTGTCAGAGATAATTTAAAATCAGATGCAAGGGAAGGAAGGGACATTAAAAGTCATGGTTGTTGTCCAATCCAAGCCTGATAAAAAGCATTTGATAATGGTCTATTTATAGAGACATATGGGATGGTCATCAGCGGCAGAGAACCTAGGCACTGGGCCCCAGCTCCAATGCCGGATTTTGCAAGAGACACTCACTAGTTAGGGAAATCATTTAACCTCCTGGTACTCAGATTAGATCACCAATGAAAATGAGTAAGACCCGTACAATTTCAGATTGGAGAGAAAAAGGCAGGAAAAGCCTGACTCCTCACATTTAGTTTGGAATATTAACAATTCCTTTTCTTTTTTACAACCAGAACACATTGTCAGGGGACAACAGGTCAACATGCTTGTTTATTTATGCTTAACTCATCAACTTGCCTACCAAGGACTATTAAGTGTTCTAATTTCTAAGCCAATTCTGTATTTGAATAAAAATGTGTTTCTTTGTAAGAGAAAGTCAACTCCAGGCAGATCTATATTCAACTCAAAACTCACCTCTGCACCGTTCAAGTCATTTACTCAGTTCCCTTATTTTATAAACAGTGGAAGTTATTTATTAGCAAGTGAGAAAAGTCATGGAATAAAACGAGGGGACTGTGCCCACTATTAAGCCATGAACAGTTAGTTCTTTAGAAACTAGGAAGGGAATAAAGGCAGAGCCTGAGTGCACAGCCAAGGAGCATGGTTATTTCTCTGATATAAAACTGGGATCTAAGTGGTTTCTGAGTGTTTGTTACAAACACAGCACAGAATTTCACAAGCTAAATGAACAGATATCACCAAGACAGCAACATCTTTTGCATGACATGTTACTGGTTGACCAAGTGCTTTGCTTTTATCTATATTCCTTCATTTGATTCTCACACCCCTTTGAAAAGTCAACAAATAAGGTATGGACTATTATCTCTATTTTATGGAAGGGGCAACAGATGCCCATAGAGTATCCAAGGCAGCTTTGTACACAGGGAATGATGTAACCTATGAGGTTTTTACAGTCACCAAACAATAGAGCCAGAATCTAAATCTAGAGTCTCAGATTGCTAACCCTGTCCTATAAAAACCTCAAGACATCATGGCCACCATCCCCAACTTCCAAAATAAAACTTTCTGTTCAAATATAAAGGCCCCACAAGTAGTCATGACATCCACTTAAAAGCAGACTCCTTTCTCTGTGGAATTTCACTCAGCATTATTCTAGAGCATCACAAAATCTTAGATATGAAAATACTCCCTAGTCCAATGTACTTGTTTTATAAACAGATGAAGAAATTGAGGCACAGAGATGTTAGGTAATTTGCCCCAAATCACACAGCTGAATGACTTGTACTGGTTAAAATTGTAAAATCAATTCACTCAGTCCACAGTTTATAATTAGAAAGTGTCCATTTACATAATGTGACCTTAATTAAACATCATAGTTAAGGGGGCAATTAAGTGGCTTTAATCTGATTCTACTGGTTCCCAAGTGATTCAAAGTTAAAAATTCATAGCACATGCTCCAGATGCCAAAGACAGGTAGCTGGGAAAAACTGCATAGTTACATGTAAAAGAATAAAATTAGAGCATTTTCTAACACCATATACAAAAATAAAATTTTTAATGGATCAAAGACCTAAATGTAAGACTCAGTTCAGTTCAGTTGCTCAGTCATGTCTGACTCTTTGTGACCCCATGGACTGCAGCATGCCAGGCTTCCCTGTCCATCACCAACTCCCTGTCCAAAACCAAAATATAAGACTGGAAACCATAAAACTCCTAGAAGAAAACATAGGCAGAAAATTCTTTGGCATAAATCATAGCAGTATTTTTTTGGACCTGTCTCCTAAGGCGATGCAAACAAAAGCAAAAATAAACAAATGAGACCTAATTAAACTTAAAAGCTTTTGCTTAGTAAATGAAACCATCAACAATTTACTGAGTGAGAGAAACCATCTGCAAATGATATGACTGATGAGGGGTTAATATCCAAAATATATAAACAGTTCACGCAACTCAATATCAAAAAACAAACAACCCAATTAAAAAATGGCAGGAAGACCCAAACAGACTTCTTTTTCAAAGAAGACACGCAGATGGCCAACAGGTACTTGAAAAGATGCTTGACGTCATTAATCGTCAGAAAAATGCCAATCCAAACCACAATGGAATATCACTTCCCACCTGTCAGAATGGTTACCACCAAAAAGACCACACATAAACAAGTGTTGTCAAGGATATAGAGAAAAGGGAATCCTCCCACAGTCTTGGTGGGAATGCAAATTGATGTGGCCACTGTGGAAAACAGCATGGAAGTTCCTCAAGAAACTTAGAAAAAACAACAATTTCAGCCCTGGGTATACATCTGAATAAAATAAAAACACTAACTGGAAAAGATACATAGGTAGAGAAGCAACCTAAGTGTCCATCAATAGATGAACAGATAAAGAAGATGTGGTATATATTTGCAATGGAATACTACTCAGTCATGAAAAAGTCGTGAAATTTTGCCATTTGCAACAATGTGGATGGATTTAGAGGGTATTATGCTTAGTGAAATAAATCATACAAATACTGCATGATGTGGAATCTAAAACATAAGACTAACTATTGAATATAATTCTAAAAAGAAACAGACTCACAGATAGAAAGAACAAACTAGTGGTTACCAGCAGGGAGAGAGAAGGGGGAAGGGCAAGACAGGGATAGGAGACTAAGAGATATAAACCATGACATATAAAATAAATAAGCTACAAGGTCTTATTGCACAGCACGGAGAATACAGCCAATATTTTATAATAACTATAAATGGAGTATAAACTTTAAAAATTGTGAATTACTATGTTGTACACCTGAAACTTATATAATATTGTAAAGCAACTATACTTCAATTTTTAAAAAAAGAGAGAGAAACAGGTAAACCAGTCAATTATTTGGGATATAAATAATAGCTGCTTGCTATTTAGTTGCTAAGTCATGTCTGACTCTTTGCACTCCCATGGACTGTAGCCCCCAAGGTTCCTCTGTCCATGGGATTTTCCAGGCAAGAACACTGGAGTGGGTTCCCTTTTCCTTCTCCAGGGGATCTTCCTGAACCAGGGATTGAGTCCACATCTCTTGTTTGGCAGGTGAATTCTTTACCACTGAGCCCCACCTGGGAAGCCCACAAATAACAGAGAAGCCCCAACTAAAGCAGGTTTTCTAGGTAGTTCAAACTGTAAAGAATCTGCCTGCAATGAGTGAGACCTGGGTTCTATCCCTGAGTCGGGAAGATCCCCTGGAGAAGGGCATGGCAATGCACTCCAGTATTCTTCCCTGGAGAATTCCATGGACAGAGGTGCCTGGTCCATGGGGTTGCAAAGAGTTAGACACAACTGAGTGACTAACACAACTCTCCAACGAAAAGAAGCTTAAACAATAAGAAAAAATATTTTATCTCACATAACTAGTCCAGAAGTAGGGCAATTCCAAAGCTGATTAATTCAGTGACTCCAAAATGTTACCAGGAACCTAGGCTCTTCCTTTCCATCATACTCTGCAATGACCAGGTTTGGGGCTCACGTATTATAATATCGTTGTTTAACTACAGTCCTGCCCCAGGTCCAGGCAGCACAAGTAGACAACTGTGTCCAGGGCAGGAAAAGAAATGCCCTTCCCCTGGCCCCTTTCTTAGAACAGACAGAACCATTCCCAGGAGCCCCACTGAAGACGTCCTCCCTTGTCTCATTGTCTCCCTTGTCACATTGTGACAAGAATTGTGTCACATGTCCATCTCTAAACTAGTAACCCAAGGTAAAGGGGACAGAATTCAGGACTGGCTTAGAATAATCAAGATCCACACTCATTCCTGCCCCATGTGAGCTGTTACCTCCCTAGGTTCCCATACAGTTTTCACAAAGGCTCATGTCAGCCTTGGTCATACAGAAGGTCAGAGTTAGTATTTTTCAAACTAAAGGTTGTGATCCATTAGCAAGGTAAAATCAATTTAGTGAGTCACCATCAGCATTTTTTTAATGAAATAAAATAGCTTTAAAATAGAGTGCCTTGCATGCAAAGGCAAGTATTATTTCAAGAAACTTTTGTCCCAATTTTTGTATAAATACTATGCTATGAGTGTGTACTGCGTGGTGATTATATCCTACCATGGGTCATAGTCAAAAGGCTTGAAACCCACTGCATCAGAAGGCACTTTTTCTAAGGGCAGAGCTCTGCTTTATTCATTTCTGGGTCCTCAGTGCCTGGTATATAAGACAATTTAAGTATATGTTAGATGAACTGAATTGATGAAAATTTTGAAATTGACACTCTGCGCCCTAATTTTCTCTCACAAAGATTAATATATCAAGTGTTTTCTGGCAAACTTCAGCCAGCTGAGCAAGTAGTATTTCCCCATGGCCAAAATGGCCAAGTGCCTACCTTTGGCCATGTAGGAGATGGGCACATGGTATACCTATATCATTTCATCTTTCCATCAATTCTACAAGATTTGTTATTATTACTGCCATTTTCTAGCTAAAGAAATGATAGTTCAAAAACAGTTAATTTGCTGAGGTCACAGAATAAGGGGCAGAGGTGGTGGCAGGGTTTGAAAATGGGTAGATCCGACTCCAGACTCCTTGGCCTTACCCACAACCATCAGCGTGTTGTGTCAATGACCCTTCGTGCCTGCCAGGAAAAGCAAGAGAGAGGCACGGCACGAGTTCTGCTCATCATGAGTGCGAAGGTCTCACCCACACATGGACACCTCGGACTTGACTGTATCCAGAGACCTCTCAGGCATACCTCTTCCCAGACTGTTAGAATTCAAATTCCAAAGGACTCCGTCTGCCTCCCCAGCAGCCCTGGCACAGGGAAACACTACTGAGCAGTTCATGGCAAGCAACCCACAGTTCAGGTAGATGGGACTCAGAGCAGCGCACAGCCTCAGACACAAAACCCGAGACTCCTGGGGGCCCCCACTGACCTTCTCAAAGGCCTCCACACTCTCAAGCCTAACAGCACGACTGGAGGGTCATTTTTAAAGGCCTGCTTTGACCCGTAGTTACCACAGCTTATGGGCTCACAGCCCCCTGTACACCACACCCTTAGTAACCATGGTGGTTCCGGGCTTTCTGGCCCAGGGTCATCAGCCACTGAAATCCAAGAGTTATTTCATTAAACTGGTCTCAAGTTACATGCTCTTAGAAACCTGAGGGGAAACTAAACCTGTCGGCCCATTGTCTGTGCTGTGAAACAGCCACTTCTGTCTCCCAGGCCTTGTGCTCCGCTACTGAGTAAGGGCAGAGGAGTAGCTGAAGCACTGGTTTTACCAAATGAGATTTAAGAGGTCTCTGCTTTCTGAGCGTCTCCTTCTCAGTCGCCCCGGTAGGTTGGATGCTTTTGCAAAAACCCCACAGAGCTTTTCTTCTGTGTCTTTTTTCAGAGTATTAGGAGGACAGGACAGCACAGAATACCATCAACTGTCTTCAGTTTCTGTCTTTGCCTTTAACTCTTCAGTGGGAAACTGACAAATGTGCCATGAAATGTGACCTCACAAGGGAAAAAGGGGAAACCCAGGCATACACAAACACCTTCATTTGGCCCAAGGTCAGTTCAGTTCAGTCGCTCAGTCGTGTCCGACTCTTTGTGACCCCATGAATCACAGCACGCCAGGCCTCCCTGTCCATCACCAACTTCCAGAGTTCACTAAAACTCATGTCCATCGAGTCGGTGATGCCATCCAGCCATCTCCACTGATCTCCAGTAGCATAATGGGCACCTACTGACCTGGGGAGTTCCTCATTCAGTATCCTATCATTTTGCCTTTTCATACTGTTCATGGGGTTCTCAAGTAAGTCTGCCCTTTTTTCCTGGATAATAGCTGAAAGTGGCTCTGGGTGTTTCCCCCAAGCTAAATGCCTTAAATCCTAGCTAGTCCTGTGCACCTGGATGATGCTTCTGGACCTTTGAGTAGGTCAATGCAGATGCTATAAAAATCCCTCTTTCTTAGAATTCCTTAGTCCTCTGACAGCCAGTAAATGTACAGAGAGAAGGCACACACCCCATCAGGACTGTCTTGGAGTGTGTTGTTCCCCTGGAAGATTTACAGAGTGCAGAGGGTATCCAGAGGGGGCTGAAGACCCCTGTCAACTTCCTGTGCACCCCTGCCACCACTGGGCATGGGGAAGACATTGCTAGGGGAGCAGTGGGAACAGGCAACTGGGGTTCAGGTCCTCTGCTGCTTACTCTAAGCAACATTGAATACATGCCTGGACCTCTCTGCACCTCGGTTTAAACACCTATAAAGTGGGGGCAATGGTATCTGCCACGCAATATGGAAAGGTCTTTGTAAATGACGAAGCATTATTATTCATAAAAGCAGTAACATTGAGAAGACTGTAAGGATTTTTCTCTGATGTGTCCTAAGCTGCTACCTCTGCTACTGCTACTGCTACTGCTAAGTCACTTCAGTCGTGTCCGACTCTGTGTGACCCCATAGACGGAAGCCCACCAGGCTCCCCCGTCCCTGGGATTCTCCAGGCAAGAACACTGGAGTGGGTTGCCATTTCCTTCTCCAAGCTGCTACCTCTAACAACATTTAAAGGGAAATTTTTTGAAGGTAAATTTAATTATTGCTGTCATCACTGTCACCTTCCTTCAGACTTGGTACCAGATGAAACAGTCACCAACATCATCCCTAAAATAACAGCTGGTCAGACATTTCAGACATCAAAACAGCCCCAGCCCCACCCATCGGAACGCTCAGCTGTGTTCATTCCTCCACTTAGGCTCCCTTCAGACCTCACAGCACCTTCGGGTAATTTGAAATTTCTACCCACTGCCTCGCACTATCTGGGCTGTACACTCAAGCAGCCTGGTTCCTGCCTGGTGAACCACA
The DNA here is from genome assembly GCF_049115385.1 of Moschus berezovskii. Taxonomy (NCBI): domain Eukaryota; kingdom Metazoa; phylum Chordata; class Mammalia; order Artiodactyla; family Moschidae; genus Moschus; species Moschus berezovskii. Next base: position 114,761,881 of record NC_142461.1, on the reverse strand, counting down.
CTGAAACCAAGGGAATAAGAGCTAATGTAATTGGTTGAAGTCATTTCCAGAAATACACTGTGGGGGATGTATCAAGAAGGTATCTGGGTTCTAAACAGGAAATCATAATAATTAGAACTAATGTAGCATCCAAAGGGAAACAATTGTTACAAAATCAGATTACAGACACGCCAAGCTCCTTGTTAGAAATGGAGTCTTGCTTTTTTATTATATCCCTTTATTCCAGTAAATTCCTTGCTCACTCTAGAAGGAATCTTGATTATGCACTATCTTTACAGCTCATGAAATAACACCATCATAATTATACCAACTCTGAAATACAGCTTGGCCCATGCTGTGGGGCAAACTGGGTGCATTAACACAGTCGCACGTGAAACGTGTAGTCAGCCTCAGAATTATGGCAAATTTAAATTGGTGCCAGAGAAAGAAAATACATATGCCTTTTAACTGACTCAGAAATGGGCTTCCCAGACCCCTGTGTCAGTCCACACCTCCACCTTTTGTGTACAAATACCTCTGACGGGGAGAACTAGGATGCCCAAGAGCATGAACACACAGTGAATAGTGGAATCCTTTTTCTTTTTGCAGAAAGTGACAAAAAGAAAGCAATTTAGAAAATGCGGGCAAAATGGAGGAAAGGAAAGAGTGAAAGAGAAGATGAAGGAGGACGCAGAAAGGAAAATAAAACACAGAGGCTTTCATGGTGTCCTGACGCTAGGCTTGAGCTCATGTTTTCTTCCGTATGCCCTTCAAAAAGAGAGGCCGCATCAGAGCTGATGCCAAGGGAACTTCTCCTTCACTCCGCTCAAGTCAGGTGTCTTTAACACACTGTAGCCATTTTTGTCCTGTTTCTTAGCAATGGGCTTTCCTTGTAAGTGATTGGCTGGGGGTGAGTACACTATTATCGACCATTGACAAAGCAACAGGACATCTTCTGTCCCTGGGTACTCACTGGTTACCCATCAATCATTTTTTATTGACTCTGTACTAAGATCCATGAATTTAAAAACTGCAATTTAAAATTTTATAGGCAAATGATGTATCAGTTTATACAAAGCTGATTCTTCAATAATGCACTTGAAGGGCATAGTCCCCTCCGTTGATGGAGCCCTGTTTGGGGGGCTTTCTCTAAGAGGAGGAGGAAAGGAATACTTACTGAGCCCCTGGTATGTGCTAGGCACTGTGTGGAATGCTTTACACGTATCATGGAATCTAAATTGACACCAACTGTAACATATCCCTTATTTTATGCACCACAAGTAAAGCAAAACCACTATCAATGAATTGAAGGATTGCATCCAGGGTATATTCATTGTGAAGCTAAGGAAACAATAAGCCTCAAGGCCCTGCACTTCCACAGATCCTCCCAAGGTTCCCAGAGGGGCCCCAGCAGTGTGCTCACATGCCCATATTTTTTGTAAAATTTGCAAAAGATATTTTAGTTGCAATCAGACCACTGTCTCTTTGCACTCTGACTTCCAGTCTGTCCCACTTCCCCTGTGTTGAGTGGCACTGGAGTGGTCATGGGCAATTTGGGGACCTTCTTAAAGGGGAAGCTGAGTTGGGGACACAGTAGTCTGGGTCCAGTGGGTCGTGGCCACATTCGTGCAGTCAAGTGATGGTGAGTCATTCTACAGTGATGGCGTCACCTCTACCCTCCACTCCGCCAGCTCCCCTGAGGCAAGACCCTCAGGTGCAGGGCTTCAGATTATATCGAATAGCAACATGTCCCACTATGCTGACCAGATATACACAGTGTAAGTAGTGGGAAAAAAACAAGGTCTGAAGTACACAAAGCCAAAAATTAGCCTGTGGAAAATTCTTCCAAATCTTATAACTCCCATATGAAAGAAACTTCATAAAGATTTCCCCAAATTTGACAATCCTAAAAGTTTACTTGACATTACCTAAAATAACTAGTGAAACTGGAAAATACCTCTCTAAATTATCTGAAGTAAAAAAAAAATTCTCCATCAGCCACAGAGAAGGAATACTGAATTGCCTGCCTGTTCTCTCTACAGAAAATGACATAACAAAATCACTGTTATACAGCCCAAAAAAATTAGGACAAAGAGGTATTACAGAGGCGTGTCAGACAAATTAATAAATGTGGTGTTTTACGGATTTTATGGTGTTTCTGATTTATGCCAGCTTTTTAAAATTTATAATTTGTTGTGATTCCTTTCTCATCTAAACCAAATATTCACATTTTTACCTAATTTTGCAGTCATCATTTTACATTCTCTTTTAAATTATTTATTTATTTATGTGGCTGTTCTGAGTCTTTGTTGTGGCATGCAGGATCTTTGATCTCTATTGCCTCATGTGGGATCTTTAGTTGCAGTATATGGGATCTAGTTTCCTGACCAGGGAACAAATCTAGCCCCTTTGCAATGGGGGCTTGGAGTCTTGGCCACTGGACCATGAGGGAAGTCCCTACGTTCTCCTTTTTTTAAGTTACCCAAATAATATTAGTTTCAGCCCCATAAAACCTGGTTCTATTCCTAGATACTATCCCAATTTCAGGAAAGTTTTTAATTTGAGAAGGGGAGAAATATGTCTTAGAACTGATGAAATAAGTGTGCATTATTTCATTTAACTTCACATAACAAAACTGTGAGGTAGGTATTATCACATTCACTTCACAAATGTGGAAACTGGGCTCACAAAGTTGAGAAATTTGCGCAAAACTAAGCAGGGTTAATTCTGTTGTCATAGTTTCACCAGCAATGTTCAAACCTTGAAGCCACAAAGTGAGGCCTATGTCACTTTTTGAGGAGCCTCAAAGCTCCCCTATCCCCTCTGAGTCAGTAAGAGTCAGAGGCAGGATTAGAAGATTTTTCACTTTAAATGCCAAAGTCTTGACACCACACTGCACCGTAGCCTCTTTGGGAAAAGAACTGTTATCAGTCACTTCCTCATAGAAATTTATATTTCCTGCTACCCATCCAAAGACATGTTTCATTTCACCCTTATGTGTAATTATGCAATTAAAATCTTTGTCTTCTGTTCAGAAGTTTTAGAAAATCAACAACGGACCTGTCCCAAATTCCACTCTTAACCTCTGTTCCCACAACCTGACCTTCCAGAGAAGACACCACCTTTGGGCTAAAACATTAAAATCCCCCTCCTTTCAAAATGCACATGTCTACCCAGAAGTAGAAACTCAACCAGCAAGCTCTTTTCTTTAACAAGAACATATTATTCAAAACACTAACACCTCACTGAGAGGAAGACAGACTGTTGATCCTGGCAGACTTTGTTTAGGAAGGTGAAGTCCTGAATAGCCAGGGGCAGCAGTGCTGTGGGCATTTTCATTTCTATTCTACCCAGCCTGTTGCAGTTAATAAAATCGATTGATTAGTTTCTGGTGCAAAGCGCCTCTTGGTCATGAAGCCGCACCACCAAGCCCAGTACTTCAGGGGACAACATACAAGAAGGCCCACTGCTGTTGCCACATTTGGGACTGTCCACCATCAAGGACGTCATCACTGACCACTGGCCTGAGCTTCCTGTCTCCCTTCTCCATGATTTATGGGAAGAAAGCCAAGGTTTAAAGCAGGCATTTAATGTGGGGTCCTTGAGCCTCCTTGAAATCACACAGCAAGCTGCTGCAGGAGTAGGTTTCCCTACATTTCTTCAGGGAAAGAGCCCACAGCTTTCATCAGAGACCAAAGGGATCTAGGATCCCACCTGCCAAAAAATTAAGACCTGCTGTTTTAGGAGAAAGGCACTGAAACAACAGTGAGTACAGGTCTCAGGGAGATTCTCACTTGATCTTAGCCAAAAGGCCGAGAAGCGATCAGGGAGATTCTCCTACCAAAAACTTACTCAGACTGTTTTTTGAACCACAACACTCTTTTTTTAAAAAAAGAAGATGCATGTGTACGCTATGTGATGAAGAAAAGGTTTATTATGTTACACTGGTTTGCAAATTTTTTAAACTGTTAAATAATCAGTTAAGAACTTGTCATATTATTAAAGCATTAGAATGAAGACTTAAGATTTACTTCTCTAAAAGGGTTTGCATTATAATACTAGACGAGCTATAAACCTTCCACTTTTAAAGTACAACACAAATACAAATGTTGTGAAAGTGAAAGCCACTCAGACTGTCCGACTTTTTGCGACCACATGGACTATACAGTCCATGGAACTCTCCAGGCCAGAACACTGGAGTGGGTAGCCTTTCCCTTCTCCAGGGGATCTTCCCAACCCAGGGATGGAACCCAGGTCTCCCACATTGCAGGCAGGTTCTTTACCAGCGGAGCCACAAGGGAAGCCCTTTAAAGTACTGGACCATTTTATTTTGAATAATACAACTTAGCAAGGATTCTATTTTGGGCCATAAGTCAGACTACTAAACAGAAAATATCAGGCTGCAGAGAAATCACCCTACCCCAGTTTCATTTTGACCTTCTTCTCTGAAGCTATCTTTTAAATATATTTGTTCCATGTTTAGAAATGCATCATTTATTACTTGAACTAAAGCAGTAATTTGTTTCTGTTAATACAAAAAAGCTCTGCCAACTCAACCAGCTTCTTGAATCAACAAAAATCATGGCATCATTAAGGTTACTTTGAAAAGAAAGCTGCTTTTCTTAAGAAAGTAGCTTCTCTTGTTTGACCTTTGAATAAAAGAACCATCTTTCTCTGACATACAAAATGCTTCATCTCCTATTTCTGTTCTTTCAGGCCCTTCCAATCCTTGTCCCATCACCTCACAGGAAAACCTAATTTTGGATTCTGAATCAGGACTTTCTAGTTTGTTACTTTGAGAGAAAAGATCTACAACTGGTTTGAGAAAAACTGTAATCTGGAATGACATACGCTTCAAACATGGATGCTTGTTCAGCGTTGGTTGCCCATACATCCAAACTCACACATTATCTCCTTTACCACCACCCCTTGAAAACGGTTTGCTAAACTTACTGCAAATAAAGGGACAACATTCTCAGTGGGTAGCACTTTTTTCATTTCTTAAATGTTGGTTTTGGAGTCTGGTTGTTTGGGGCTTGTTTTTTCTCTTCCATTTCAGCAAAGAAGAACACTGAATCTCTCTGTCCCTCTCCAATCCTACCAACCACAGCACAGCAAACATCTGGTGTTGTGAGAGCATGCATAGCATACGTGCTTAGTCCCTAAGTCGTGTCTGACTTTGTGACCTCGTGGACTGAAGCCCACCAGGCTCCTCTCTCCACAGGATTTCCCAGGCAAGAATACTGGAGTGGGTTGCCATTTCCTCCTCCAGGGGATCTTCCTGACCTAGGGATAAAACTCGCATCTCCTGCATCTCCTGCATTGGCAGGCAGATTCTTTACCGCTGAGCCACCTGGGAAGCCCATTGTGAGAGCAGGTAAGCCCAAAATCCTTGACGTTGTTCTTATACCTGGGGAATGTCTCACCTTAGGAGTGCTCACCTCCTCTCAGCAGATACCAAAAACTCACTTTGCCTGCTTCTCTTGCAGCTAAGGCCTCATCCACGTGATTCAAACTCTGCCAGTCAAATGTTCTGACACAAAGCTCCATTCAGAAGTGAGCCACAGGAGGAAGTCAACTGTGCCAAGTCTATTTCCTAGAAAAAGGTGGTGCTGGGTGTCCAGCGCTCACAGGCAACAGTGGCATGAGCTGTGCTGTGGAGTCTAGGCCTGGAGGCAGCAGCAGAGGCCCTCTGCCAATTCAACCCAAGGCGTGGCTGTTCTAAGCAGTTTTGGCTTCCTGAACTCCAAGCCTGACTCTCTGACTCACTTGTAGATTTTAAGTGTCTTAATGTCCTTCAATAAAGACCTTTTCTGCTTCAACTATGGTGAGTGGGTTCTGTTGTTAGTAACAGAGATCCTTGAGAGATATAATGCCAGTGGAGCACTGCATGCTCTCCAGGTAGCCTGCTTCTCCCATTCCATCTGGCAGAATTCCCCCTCCTCACTGGGCCTCTGACCCTTCCTCCAGCGGGCTACATTCTTTCCTGCCTCAGGCCTCCAGGCCAGCCATTCCCTCAACCGGGAATGCTTCACTCTGCTCTGATCCTGATACCCCCTGAAATGCAAAACACAGCTCATAAGTGACGGGGTTACGTCCCCCTCACAAACAGCCTCCCAACATTCTGTACTTGCCCTTCATCATACTTATCACAATTGAAATTAAGTACTTAGTTGGTTAATTAGTGTTTTTCTTCCCAAACAGACTGTATAAATTATAATGATAACTAACATTTATTGAGCTCTCTCCACATACTAGGAAATCTTCTAAGCACTTCACATGGATTATCTCATTTAATCTTACTGCAACTCTGGGGAAGGTATTATTATAACACCCAATTTAGAAATGGAGAATCTGAGGCCACAAAATCTGACTACAGATAACACTCTTAATCCCATCTGTGGTCTCCACCTGTGGGTGTCTGCCTCCCCAGAAGTTGTACAAGGTAAGCCATTGGAGGGTGGGAAGAAAATATTAGAATGTATCTATCTCTATATTTATGTATATATTAATTTATTTCATCCTAATTATTTTATTTTGTATGTCAGTTTTATAATGCATATATTTTATGATATACATAATAAGTAATACATTACATAATCTATAAATAAATAAAAACAGCATCAGTCAGTCAGTTCAGTCGCTCAGTTGTGTCCAACTTTTTGCAACCCCATGAATCACAGCACACCAGGCCTCCCTATCCATCACCAACTCCCAGAGTTCACACAAACTCATGTCCATCGAGTTGGTGATGCCATCCAGCCATCTCATTCTCGGTCGTCCCCTTCTCCTCCCACCCCCAATCCCTCCCAGCTTCAGAGTCTTTTCCAGTGAGTCAACTCGTCGCATGAGGTGGCCAAAGTATTGCAGTTTCAGCTGTAGCATCAGTCCTTCCAATGAACACCCAGGACTGATCTCCTCTAGAATGGACTGGTTGGATCTCCTTGCAGTCCAAGGGACTCTCAAGAGTCTTCTCCAACACCACAGTTCAAAAGCATTGATTCTTCGGCGATCAGCTTTCTTCACAGTCCAACTCTCACATCCATACATGACCACGGGAAAAACCATAGCCTTGACTAGACGGACCTTGGTTGGCAAAGTAATGTCTCTGATTTTAAATATGCTATCTAGGTTGGTCATAACTTTCCTTCCAAGGAGTAAGCGTCTTTTAATTTCCTGGCTGCAATCAGCATCTGCAGTGATTTTGGAGCCCAAACAAATAAAGTCTGACACTGTTTCCACTGTTTTTCTATTTCCCATGAAGTGATGGGACCAGATGCCATGATCTTTGTTTTCTGAATGTTGAGCTTCTAGGCTCAATTATTTTCCTACATGCATGTTCAGTCACTTGTCGTGTCAAACTCTTTGAGACCACATGGACTGTAGCCCACCAGGATCTTCTGTCCATGGGGATTCTCCAGGCAAGAATACTGGAGTGGGTTACCATGCCCTCCTCCAGGGAATCTTCCTAACCCAGGGATCAAACCTGTGTCTCTTATGTCTCCTGCACTGGCAAGCAGGTTCTTTACCATTAACACCACCTAGGAAGCCCTTTTTCCCTACAGGGACTTGCAATAACTGAAATTTGGAGACCACTCCACAAATGGCAGCCCACTCCAGTGTTCTTGCCTGGAGAATCCCAGGGACGGGGGAGCCTGGTGGGCTTCCGTCTATGGGGTCACACAGAGTCGGACACGACTGAAGTGCCTTAGCAGCAGCAGCAGCCTCTCAGCTCGTGAAAGTAGGACTCTTGCTCACCACTGTATCCCCAGCAGCCAGCATCATGCCTGACACATAGAAGATACCCAATAAATATGTGTTGACTGAACACTTGTCCCTACAAAGTAAAAACTCCCAGCACTAACTAGGAAGAAAGCCCCGATGTCCCAACTATAAGTTCAGGTTCCCAATGTTTTTGTATCTGTGAAAATTTCCTCGCTTGTTCCTCCTCAAATTCCGAATCTCAGACCAGCTGTGTTCACCCACGCTTAGGGATGGTCCATTCCCAGCAGAGACTCACTTTCTGTTGCGCCAGAGGTGTCAACAGCCCCTGGGGCAGCCCGTGGTTTCTTGGGTTGTTTGTTTGACCTGCCCTCATGGCCAGTAAGGCCTGGGCGGGGTGGGGCTGGGGGGATGGCATGCGAAGTGCAGCTCAGGTCTTGCAGCGTCACCGGTGGAAAGTCTGTGCACACCAGTTCCTCTGTCTTCTGCCTCTGCTGCCCTCGCACTCAAACTAATGTGAGTTCTTCCTTTCTCCACAGTTACAAAGGATCCTAGGGGCTTGGGGAGTCGGAGGTGGGGATCACACCTGAGCTAGGAAGAAGGATCAGGACAACAGGAATTTTATCAGAGAGTGAGAGGGAATGACAGTGTGAGGACTGAACCCTTCCTCCTCTGACAAACGGCTGGTGAGAGTGGAATGTCACTGGACAAATTCTTGCTAAATGAAAACCAAACTAAAATCACCATCTAACGTGGGTGAAAAGATGAAACTAGCCAAGCCATGTGGGCGTGGATTTCCCACAGGGCCATTGAAAGTCCTGCTTTGGATACAGGCTCAGACCCCGTAAGTGTTACTCTTCAGTCATTTTTAGAATTCCGCACCAGTTGAGTTGTTTCTAGATAGGTTTGTGGGTTGCTTCTTCTTTAAGAGATGGAAAGCTGGGTGGGGTGCAGGGGTAGCACAGAGGGGCCTGTGGAAACATCAGACCTAACCACCAAGGAACATCTGGGCTTGGAAGTCCTCAGGTCAGGGGAGGTAAGCCAGGGAAGAGGCCAACAGCTGTATTTGCAATCACAGGTGCGGCCCTATCCAGGGCAGCCCCATGGGATCAGCTGACCTGTGAGCATCATTCCTGGAGTTAACAGCACACACCAGGCTCCCACTGACTTTCCTTTCTTAAATCTCCACCACCTTCAGCGCTGCCCATGGGGGTGCAAACAGCAGACAATCTTCCTCTATTCAGAGAGGAAGCAGTAACTGCCGCAGAGCAGAGCTGGGCGTCTACAAAGGCCACTGCTGAGGCTGCACCCCTCCTGTATGTTCCAGAAACAAACAAGCTACTCCTTCCACTTCTTCTGTGCAGAGATAGCTCTAAAGCCGGCCTTCCCCAAATGGCCACCTGCCAGACTCTTCCAAAGGACATTTCTCATTTATTTAAAACACATGAAATTTGATAGGAACCTTCAAGCCTTTTAAAAAGATATTTTAAAGGTATCTCAAAAAATTTCATGAAATGCATTTTAAAGGTACTTTCACTACAAATATGTATTCAATATGCATAGTCATCAATTCAGTAATCATTTAGTCAGAGCTTGCTATGTGCCAGGCAATTATGCTGAGAATGTTCAGTGCAAAAGGCAAACCCACGCACACACACATGTGTCTGTCTATAAACAGATAGCTATGAAATTTGAACTAAAACATTAACCATCTAACCTTGATATCAAATAAGTTAATTCCTTAACAACCAAACTGATAGTAGGAAAATATTTTAAATGATTACTGTCAGGCTATTGGGTCTCAATTGAGTGTATTCAACTGAATCACTTTGGGAGCTTTTTTTTGGGACAAATGTCAAGGCCCCACCTCAAACCCACTAAATCAGAATTTCTGAGAATGAGTCCCAAGAATGTGTCCTTTGAAAATGCTCTCAAGAAATCTTGATGTTTCTTCCTTGTTCAGACCCACTGACCTAGATGATCTTAACAGTAGCTGAACAACTTGAGATCCATATTAAAACCAAATTTCCTTATCATTTGTAACTAATCATCATTAACTGTAACCACACTAATTGAGTAGGGACCATATGGCGGGGTGGGGGCACTTCCAGCTAATGACACCATGACCAAAGCAAAAAAGGACATGGAGCCCAGGCAGGACACTAGGGAAGGAAGTCAGGAAAACTACATTGAGTACTTAAGTAAATGTCCCAGAAATAAAATCCAGCCCAGACACCAAGAGAGTGGCTTAGGGAACCACAGACCATGTCCAAAACTTATGAACTAGAAAGACAGTCTGTAGTCCACCACTGGTTCAAGCCCCATTTGGACAGGCCCAATTAATGGCATCCCCTAATAACTGGCAGATGGGCAAATAGGGGCCACGATTCCCCACACTAAAAACTGGGAGAAAAACAAAGGAATGTTATTAGTGTCAGGGAAACCCATTTATTTAAAGAGGTTCATTGTCACTCAAGAAAAGGGTGAGTAATAACAAATGTTTTCAAGCATTTCCTATGGAAACTAAGTGCCTTAAGCAAATGAACCAAACACTACTATTAGATACCTATTATCAGAAGCCCTCAGGTCAGGTCCCAATTAAAGCAGCTTCAGAAGAGCAAGTTTTAAAACCTTGTTTCATCAATAAGACTCTCTGTATTCCTGCTCTGGTGGCATGCCCCTAACCTTCGGTACACTGACTTTTGGACATTCCAGCCATGCCACAGGTCAACACAGTACGTGCTTGGGCCAGTGTGAACAAAGAAGGAGCATCCCCATTAAGCTTGATCATAGCCATGATTACTAGCAAAGCCCTCGAAAGCAACACTCCCCAACAAAAACAGAATGTGAGCCACAAGTGTAAGTCACATACATAATGTTTACATTTTCTAGTAGCCATGTTAAAAGTAAATAACAGGTGAAGTTAATGTTAATATATTCCATTTAGCCCAATACAACTAAAATATTATCACCTTAAAGTATCCATATGAAAAAACTATTGATGAGTTATTTTATATTCTTTTTTTCCTGCTGTCTTTGAATTCCAGTGTATATTTTATATATATATCTTAATCTGAACTACCTGCATCTTTTTGTTAAACTCTCTTGAGGAATAATTGATAAATACAAATTTCAAGTGTTCAATAGCCACATGTGTCCAGTGGCTTCCATACTGGATGTCTCTAGAGGAATATAAAGGTTAGCTGCAGGGAGGCATCAATACTCAAAATCACCTCTCATAGCTAACTTCAGAGGATGCAAGCTTTCTTTTGATTTTTAAACAATAGTCACTTTTCCTTATAGTCTCATCTTCAGAGGATGGAAATTCATCCTCCATGGCTTGGATGACTTCCATTTTCAACCTGAAAATTGTTGGGGTTAATTCCTTTACATTTTAGGAGTCTCTTATGCAGAAACTATTTTTCAATAGTGCCTGGCTGAAGCTAGTCCCATGAGGGCTTCCTTGTTTGAGTCTTTGGAATTTGGTAAATAAGAGCCTGTCAACCCTTCCTGGGCCACTGGGTTATCTCTGACTCGCTCCCCAGCCCTCTGATGGGGCCTTTAAGCTGTTCCATGAAGAGGCCCACTCTTCGAGAACCGCAGGTGGTAACAGTACAGCTGCTTCGTACATCCTGAAGCCCTTTGGTCTCGGTGTCTGTCTGTCTCTCTCTGCAGCTGTCCTCAGTCTCTCTCCTGCTGGGCAGGGCCCAGGGCGGCACTCAGCAGTCCCACTGCACATGGCACACGTTTAATGCAGAGGCACCTGTTTCAATCATGCCTACCTTTTTTGTGTCCCTCTTCCTTTTTTTTTTTTAACTGTTAATACACCTTGGTAAGGAAATTATATTCCAGAAGTACCCAGAATCCTTCTCCATTGGCTTTTTTTTTTTACTTTTGAAAACCACATTCTTCAAGAAGGCAGATGAGAATTCCAAAAACTCAAGCTTCAAGGAGGGGCCCGTCTGACAGTTACTACCATGTACGAACTTGTCTAACATTTTTAAAGTCCTAAAACATAATTTGGGTGACTAATATCCCCTGGGATAGGCCAGACACTTGGTTTCTTCCAGCCCCACCCAAATTCCCAAGTGGATCTCAAAAACATACTGTCGGAAAGCCTGTTCTCTTTGTTTTGAACGTCCCAGTACCTTCCAAGCTGAAGTTATGTGATCAAAAAAATAAACCCCTCCTGCTGCACTAGCAGACCACGCACAGAGGCCTTGGAAGGATGTCAGTTGTGGGACGTGATATTTTGGTGGGCCATGGGCAGTCATGGTCCACGGAGAAAGCCTGCCCTTCTGATGCAACACCTTAGCCAGGAAGGGTGTGACTGGCAGCATTCTGAGAGGGACTCAAAAAGAAAATAAGGGGGGATTGATGGAAAAGAGAAACTGGAGTACCTGGGGAGGCCTCAGCTGGCTGGGGAGCAGAGAAACAATCTCTGTGGAGTGGCAGGATCTACACCACAGGAAATATGGAAGGCAGGCCTTGGAGCCTTCCCTCAGGATGCGCCTGTGCTCCTTGCAGGATGCCCTTTGTCGCTGAAGCCTTTAAAATGTTAAGTATGAAAAAGACTAAGAGAAATTGGGAGGGGGACAGGGGAAATCGGTCATCCCTCAGCAGATCTCACCTCTTAAACAATGCTCGGTGCCACCAAGGGGTCAGCAGCTGAATGTTTTCTTCCTGCTCTCAAGGCCTGTGCTTCCTTCTCTCCCTGCCCTCTGTGAGTCTCAAGATTTTAATTATAGGGAAGGTAGAACTTTTACAACTGTCTGGAAAGCACATCAGACATTTTTTTTTTCTGGACTTTTAAAATTCTGGGATTTTCCATATTAGCCATCAAATGAATTCCTAAGGAGTTTCTTGCTAATCCCTGTCTAGGTGATACTAGACAAACACACACACACACACACACACAATCACAATATAGATTCTGGTGGGAGCAACCAGCAGGCAGTATTGACAGCAGGAATTATTGACAGTAGAAATTCTGAAATCTTTTGTTCAAAGGCGAGGATGTTTCCTGGGATTTTTCTTGTTTTGAGCAGACAAGAAGCAAGGGAAGCAGTTGCTGATGGTGACTAGGGAGCTGGCATCAACTGTGGTACTGTGGCTGCTGCATCCTTAAACCACCCTGAGAGGAACAACTGTTCTGTTCCATCTGACTCATGAACGGGGCAATTATTTGAGTAGCTTGGAGGGCCTGCGGCCTGTCATCTAGGAGGAGCTGCAATAAAAGGGTTGGTAGGGAAAAAAGCAAATACTGTGTCACAAACCTTAGAGGCTCTATTTCCAGTCAAGAAATCCTTCTCGCTTTTACCTTTCAGAGATTATCAGCCATTAGTTGGCCATGACCTGATCATTTTAAAACAATTTATTTGGCATATTAAGCTCAATTTGTTTGGCATATTAAATCATACAAAAAATTGTATGATTTTTACAATTTTTAAAAGTCCCATGCAAGAAGGGCCTCTTCAATCCAACTTTTGCAGTGACATTTAAAAACTGGCCATCAATATATCTGGACAAAACTGTAATTAAAAAAGATACACGCACCCCTACATTCACAGCAGCATTATTTACAATAATCAAGACATGGAAGCAACCTAAATGTCCATTGACAGAGGAATGGATAAAGAAGATTGCTTTAGCCAAAGAAGACAGGTAAAGTCATGTGGAATACTACTCAGTCATAAAAAGGAATGACATAATACCATTTGCAACAACATGGATGGACCTAGAGATTATCACACTAAGTGAAGCAAATCAGACAGAGAAAGACACATATCATATGATATCATTTATATGTGGAATCTAAAATATGGCGTAAATGAATTTCCATGAAACGAGAACAGACTTGTGATTGGAGTGGGGGGCGGAGATTGAGTAGGGAGGGATGGACTGGGAGTTTGGGATTAGCAGATGCAAACTGTTATATATATAGAATGGATAAACAACAAAGATCCTACTGTATAGCAGAGGGAAATTCATTCAATATCCTGTAATAAACCATAATGGAAAAAATATGAAAAAACGTATGTAACCATCATCTTTAGTGGAGGCCTTCATACCCTTGAGTTCAGCCTTGTTAGAAGTTTCCTTGAGTTAATCAACCACCAATTTTTCCCAATCAGCCCCATAAGGAAACGATTTGATTAGGAAGGCCAACGCCACACAGCTGCGGTGCACAGCGCCCTTGGTCTGTGCTGGTCATCAGAATGCTGCTGGCTCAGTGCAAGCCCTCCCGCCCCCCACCCTCCCAACTCTCACACAGGTAAGACGGAGAGCAGTCCGTGGAGATCTCCTTCAAACCAGGGAAAGGCCAAGAGATTTGTTTCACCCAGCACTTTTCCTTCTCTGAAACACGAAGGTGGTTCAAGGATCTGAGCCTTTGCTTGCGTGACACCTTTTTGGGTAAACAAAAAGGCATCTGTAAGCATGGACATGGATCTAGCAGTGGACACATAGATGTCTTTTCAGGATAGAAACAGAAACTTGTCAACAGAATCACCTTAGGGAAAAGGCCTGGGCCAGGAAAACTTCGTTTGTTATTGTGTATCTTCTAAAGCCATCTAAATTCTCCAATCATGTCATTATATAACTTCTATAACAGAAATGCATCTATATTTATATCTGATATAAATAAAGGTAACATATAAATATAATATTAAAAATACCAGCTGAGTCACTTGACTCTATAAGGGAGTCTTATAAATTTAATCATTAGAAAATAGTCAGTTGAATCCAAATTGACAGATATTCTGCAAAACAACTTACTCGAGCATTTCAAAAATGTCAATGACATAAAGAAGCAGGGGCCGGGATAGGGGGATGTTGAGGAACTGTTCCAGATGAAAGGAAGCTAAAGAGACTTTACAACAAATGCAGTGCACGTGCTATTCATATGCTGTGTTCATTTGACCAATTACTTAACCTCTCTAAGCCGCAATGTTTCCATCTCTAAAATGGGGTAATAATAATCATTATCATTCCATGGGGCTATTTTGCAGAGTTAATAAGATTGTGCATGCAAGTGCCCAGTACATAGAAAATATTCCTTAAATGAGAGTGTAATTGCTTCTGTTGTTTTGAAGGGTCTGACTCTAAGGTATGAAAATCAAAGACCATTTTTTAAGCAGTCACCTAAATTGTAGAAAAACGGTTACTTAGTGAGGGGTTTAATTTTTCCTGAACAATTTACTATGAGCAAAATCATTGAAAAATGATACTTGTAAAGGGCAGACTTATTACACAATGACACTTCCAAGGTTTATTATTCCTAGTATTTAACTACTTATCTCTTCAATTTTAACACAAAGCTAATCATTAATATTATCATATTCTAGAAGTAATTATTTTAAAAGCTTTTGCTGTAATAGCTGAAGCCAACCTTGCTATTCCCAGTACTGAAGAAAGTAAAAGTCTTTATTTTTTTTAGGACTGACATGAAAGAGATTGATTTCTGATGCCAAGAAATCACTTAGCATGCATGTGACTTCAACTTCACAGCATCTTGGAATATGTTTATCCTTGATCAAAATTCTTCCCGGGGCAAAATGCCAATACCTTCTGCCTAGTACCTTCCCTAACAAAATCTAAAGAGAAGTTAAAGGCAAGGTCATGACCCACTGCTCCTCAGCCATACTGGGAACACTTTGGAATGTCATGAGCTAACATGAGCTGTAACCATTTTGAGTCCATTTCTTCTGGGCACCCCTTGTCTTGTGAATAATACTGTACCTCACTTTTCAGTAGAGAAATTGAGATACAAAACTGGAAAGAAAAGGCTGAGATCAGAATATCCATTAGAATAAAATCACTGAAGTCCCCAAGCTTGGGCACCAGTGGCCATCACTCCCTGTGTGAAGTATGAACAGTTGGTAAGGGGTACACATGCTTTCAAAACAGCCTCTTAACTTGCAGGGAGGTGGGTATCTTTTACAATTAGCCCTAAGTTTAGCACAAATGAAGAAAAACAATTTTTTTAAATTTTTAGACTGTTAAATAAAAAACATTTAGAGAAATCTCTATTTCTATAAGATTGTGAGCTTAAGCATAGAAAATTGCTAGACACTATTTTCAGTACTCCACAAATATGAATTCAAACCTTATAATGGCCTTATTATTGTCCCCATTTACAGAGGAGGAAACTAAGGCATTAAGAGTTAAATAACTTATCAGAAGTCATGGAATGACCCCTAAAACACATTGTTAACTAAGAACATTGCACTATAGATCCCATTTCTACAAAAAAAATTTAATATGTGCATTCGTGGGTATGTGTGATATAAATATACAGAAAGACGCCTAACTGGACAAATACAGTTGAATCACTGTTGGCTATTATTTCTGGACAGGGAGTAGTAGAGTGGGGAAGATAAGTAAAACTTTCAGATTTTGCTCTTTTTACTTCTGTATCATTTGCATATTTTACAAGGAGGTTATTTCAGGTATTAACATTCATAATTTTTTATCTTAAAATCAGAGAACCAGTTCTAACAAAGCAACCACAGAAATGAGCTTATCCTTCTTCTAAGGCACATAAAACTCCATGTGTGATGTACTGTTGCACTAATCTCCACCAAAGTTTCTAAACAAGCATTTATTGCACACCTGCCAGGCATCATACTGGGTGCTGCTGTGTATTTTATCTCACTCAATCTTCACAAAATCCTCTTAAGACACAGATTCAATGTTTTATCTCAAAATTTTAAAACAGTATTGGGGGCACTTGGGGTTATTAGAAGGGAATAATTTATGTAACACTTGATGTCGTACTTTTCTCCTTAATCTTTTACCATAACATCCTCCTAAAATGGTGAAATAGGAAGCTCAAGAGATTATTACTCCCAGTTTATACGTGTGGAATCTAAAGCTCAAAAAGAAAAAGTTAATTCGGTCAAGATCACAGTGACTGATGAGGGAACACTATAAACAAGAATCTGATTTCCTGGATCTCAACCTTATATTCTTGTCACCAGAGTGTGGCCCAACTGGCCTAGTCACATTGCCATCTTAATGCCAACATTTGTACACAGAGGCTGGTTAGTGACCATCTAACCAGTGCCCCTCAATCCTGGCTACACAACAGAATCACGTGGGGAGCTTTAAGATACATTAATGCCTGAGGATTGTCCCAGACCAATTAAATCAGAACCCATACAGGTAGGGTTCAGACATCTGTATTTTGTAAATGCCCTTCAGTGATTCTAAGTCAGAACCGAGAGCCAACCTTACGAAGCAAAAAGGTGTCATCTGAAATGCTAACTCCAATTCATTGAAAGAAGTACAAGAGGGCCATGTGGGAAGGACCATGAGAGGACATCTAGGCTTGGGGAGAGTGTGTGAGCAGTGAGTGGAGTCTGCTGTGAATGCAGGAGGATAGGTGGCTTGGGAGATGTGTGCCAGGCAGTCCTGATCCAGGAGGAAACCGAGGCTGGAATACTTAAGTGGTTTACCATGGTAACCAGAGGAGCTAGTGGCAGAGTCTAGTCTAAGCCCAGGTCTGCTAATGTCCCGCTCACTCCTCCACTTCTGTATGAAACTGAGTTCAGTTCAGTTCAGTTCAGTCGCTCAGTCGTGTCCGACTCTCCGCGACCCCATGAATCACAGCACGCCAGGCCTCCCTGTCCATCACCAACTCCCGGAGTTCACTCAAACTCATGTCCACAGAGTCGGTGATGCCATCCAGCCATCTCATTCTCCGTCGTCCCCTTCTCCTCCCGCCCCCAACCTTTCCCAGCATCAGAGTCTTTTCCAGTGAGTCAACTCGTCGCATGAGGTGGCCAAAGTATTGCAGTTTCAGCTTTAGCATCAGTCCCTCCAATGAACATCCAGGATTGATCTCCTTTAGAATGGACTGGTTGGATCTCCTTGCAGTATAAGGGACTCTCAAGAGTCTTCTCCAACACCACAGTTCAAAAGCATCGATTCTTCGGCGATCAGCCTTCTTCACAGTCCAACTCTCACATCCATACATGACCACGGGAAAAACCATTGCCTTGACTAGACGGACCTTGGTTGGCAAAGTAATGTCTCTGCTTTTTAATATACTATCAAGGTTGGTCATAACTTTCCTTCCAAGGAGCAAGCGTCTTTTAATTTCATGGCTGCAATCAGCATCTGCAGTGATTTTGGAGCCCAAAAAACCCCCCAAAAATTCAGGACTACCAGGAAGATGTCAGACCAGCCCTGTGATTACCCTGACCATGGCACCCATGACACACCTGCCATCCTGTGAGTCTACACCCAGCATCACTCTCGCTGCAATGTGCAGAGGCCCCCAAAACAGGCATGGCCCATGGCGGCCAGCAGGCACCAGACACTTCCAGTACCAGCTGCTTTCACTGCTGCACCATTCAGGTTGACCTTAAAAGAGAGACCCCAGGAGGAATAACACTGGGCCTGGGGTTAGGAGCTGCAGCCACAGCCTCCGTTTATTACTAAGGCTCAGGAGAGGTCGCTCAGGAATGCACCTGGCAACAGACAGCTGACCACCTCCTGCCTGCCCCAGGCAATTTCTCTGGCAGTGTCCAAATCACTGCCTGTCTTTGAAGCCTCTGGGAGAGGTGACTTGTGCGTGTGTTTGTGTGTGTGAGAGAGAGTGTGAGTGCGTGTGTGTATGTGTGTGACTCAGGAATCTGTCATAAACACCCCATGAGTCACCCACTTCCTGACCAACACACTGTGGAGACAGCTTCAGGATACACAAAAGCACAGGAAAAGAGCCTTTTGGCCAGGAGCAGGTTATATGTTTTCAGGAAACTGGCTACTTTTAATACAAATACACACACACAGCCCCAAGCTAAAACTCAACAAGTTTAGGGTCTCTTAGTTGAGGCAATTCTGTTCACAGTGGCTGTTTTCTATTGTGGCAAAATATACATTACACAAAACTTACCATTCTAACCATTTTTAAGTGTACAGTTCAGTAGCATGAAGAGCATCCACACCATTGTACAATCATCACCACCATCCATCCCCAGAACTTTTCATCTCCCCAAAGTGGACCTCTGTACTCAGAAACAAAGCCCTCCATTCTCCCTTCCCACCCAGCACTAGTGACCACCGATTTCCTATCTGTCTCTATGAATTGGAAGACACCATCTGCCCACTGTGCTTCACTTCAGGCATCATTTATCACTTCATCATTATCATTTTTAATGGAAAAAAAGGGTAATGCTTTGAATTCTTGGTATTTATTTAAGAACTCCCTAAATATAAACAGAAATGATTCTCCTGAGTTTCTATTTCTACTGGGTAGCTATAGATGGAGAGGTAGAGAAGGCCAGAGGGGGCTCCAAATGAACACAGAAGTGAGCTTCAGAGCACCAAACCAAACACACTCTAGCTGCTCATACAAAGAGACCCCCAAATGCCACAATCCAGTGCTTTCCCTGGGTGGGCAGTCGTGGCTTTGAAAGGAAGCCAGCTGATGTGTGAGCCACATCAGCACAGGAGCCACACAGGGCTCCCCACCTTAGCAACTTCTCTGGGAAACCCATAAAAGAAACGCAGAGCAAGCAATGAGCATCAGTATCTTTGGCTCACATAGCTGAATGGTTGTTAACACTCTGTCGCGTAAAACGCATCTGCAGACCAGCTCTGGCTCTGCACGCCTCTGCAGGAAGGGCAGGCGGTGCCCACAAGGACTGCAGCTTCCAGGGGAACCTCACCAAGCACGCTTCCTGCACCCTGTCACTGGTCTTGGGCCAGTGTGGACAACCCCTCAGTGTACAGGCTTGAAAGAACCAGAAAGCGGTTCACTTTTGAGATGTCCTGCGGAAGGTTTCTTCTAAGGAAAGGTTTCCAACTTGGGTTCATAAACATAGTATCCTATGGTCCCATGACCCAAAGAAGGTCAAGAATCTCAGGATTTGTGAATACTTTCAGCTCAGACCATAAACCAACCACAACCAACGTTGTAGGCAATATAAACACTTCTGAAAGGTATAATCCCTTCCTTCAAGAAGCTCGAACCTGGTGAGGAGACTCGGTCTCCATGGAGGTGAGTCTGCCTACTGGATGCCGAACCCTCCTTGGAGGAAGGTGCTAACAGAGCTGGGTTCCACTGGGAAGGAAGGTTTCTGGAGGAAGTTAAGTCCTGGAACTCTCAGGGGCCAGTTCTGTTAAAACATGCGGACTTTTTGGTGTACAATCAGTCTGTTTTTTAAAGTTCTGATCTTTAATCTCTTTGAAACAGGCCTTGACCATGAGCTACCAAGCCCATGAGTGGCTGGTCAGTGAGAGGAGACCCACCCTCCACCAAGCTCTCCCCGAGGGAGGCCGAGGCGGCCCAGCACTGCCCATTTCTGGACGATCAGAGGCACCGTCAGAGACCTCACCTGCTGATTCATTTCCACACCTTGTCGAGCTCCACCTACAGAACAATATGTAGAAACGTGTCAACGGCACACACCGAGTCCCGCCCCCACTCCCAGCATCCTAAAGCAGCTACAAAGGAAATTAATGGTTTCTCCCAGAGGCTTTTATTTACACAAATGTGAAGCCCCTATAAATACCTTCCCAGGTTTGTAGACCTCTTCTTGTTGTTTTTCTCCTGTTGCTTGGAATGAAAGAAGGAGGACAGTACGAAGATAAGCCCCTTTAGTACTGCATGAGGGTGATAGTTTGGCGGCAAATTGCAGACAGTGGTTAAGTGAATCTGGGTGTGGCATTAGGACAGCAATTGCAATCAGTCACCTTTTCAAAATTAAACACAATCATGTCCCACACACACTTCCAACATCTCCCTCCCACTGCTCTCAGGACAAAGGCAGAATTCCCAATGGGGCGTACCGGGCTTGCCTGCCTGTCCCCGGTCCTTCTCCCTGCCCCACAGGTACGCCCCGCGCTTTCAAGTCTGCACTTGTATCACACTCCCTCCAGTCTCAGAACATTTACGCCTGCTATTCCTGCCTAGAATACAGTTCCTGCTCAACACTTCATCTAGTTGACGCATTCTAGCCCTTGCATTCTCTAGAGCTCAACACAGACTTCATTTGCTCAACACAAACCTCACTTCAACAGTTCCTGACCCTTGCATCTCCCTGTTTTTCTCCTTCTAGCCTCACCATCACACCCTCTTTCTTTATGTGCTAAATAAAGGCGACTACCACTTCTGTCACTTTCAGATTCCCTGTGACTACTAAGTGAGAAGTAGTATGGGATGGCAGACACAGAGCAGATGCATCAATCCAGTTTTCTAGTGTGCCTTTCTATATCACAGAGGCTGCAAAGATAAAAACCTAGTTTCCAGACTGTTTCCGAAAGACTTGGATTTAGAAAGCTAAGAAGGCCTGAGGTACGCATTCTGCTAGCACAGAGCAAAACTGGAACTAGAGCCAAGAGTTCTGATCTCCAACTTACAATGAATCATATTCCTAGAGCCAAAATTTCTGGGACTGGCTTCCTGATGGTGGCAGAAGTAGACGCTCCCTGGGTAGAGCCAGTTCTGGGGTCCAGCTCTGGTATTATTCGTGGAAGACCAGCCTGAAGACTGTTTCTTCTAAGCACCCGATTCTCTATACTAAATCTCTTTCTGCCTAAACTTCTAAAGTGGTTTCTGTTACCTGCCCTGGACCCTGTTTGATATATATTGGAAAGAGCTTCTGGAACTATAAACTGCTAAGGAAATGTGAGTTATGGGTACTCATCACAAAGCAGAGCTGCCTTCTGGAAAGGGGCCATGGGAATAGCCATCAGTCACGGAAAGTGCAGTTTCAGGAAGACTCACGCTCTTGACACAGTCTCCCCTGTGTTAATAGCCACTTTATTTTATTTTTTTATATAACAATACTTGTAAGTTATTTTTTTATGTTCTTTTTTTATTTTATTTTATTTTTTTATTGGAGGCTAATTACTTTACAATATTATATTGGTTGGTTTTGCCATACATTGACATGAACCTGCCCCGGGTGTACATGTGTTCCCCATCTTGAGCCCCCCTCCCACCTCCCTCTCAATAGCCATTTTAAACCAGAGTCCTCACCAGGAACACGGAAGTGTCCTGAAGTTGCACTTTGGAACCCAGCTTCCCTTCTATAGCCTTATTTCTCCGTATCTGGAAAACAGGAACAGTGTGGAGTTGGCAGCATGTGGCTCCTGGGGAGGTTTTACTAGCATTGAACCTCTCCTAGAGCGCAACCAGGAAGGGCCCACATTCAGGCGGAAAGCCATGAGTCATTCTCAGTGGCTCATGCACACCTCTCTCGCTTTGGCAAGTCTACTCTGCACCCTTGATGCCTGCTCATCCTGCAGTCACTCCCAGCTCAGGCAGGGAGGGAGAGGGCTTTGGGGTGCTGCTCACCCCCTCACATTTGTCACCACACAGGGCAGACCATCTCAGCACCTGGTCTTACAAGGCTTGGCTGACGCTACCGGGGTGTCATCCAACAGGATGACAGCACAGAGGTCTTGCTTCTTCAGCACATAGTTTCTCCAGCCATCTACAAACCCTGGCTCAGCTACAGACAGCTCAGTTGGAATGCCCCCGGCGTGGCATTCATGAGCCTGAATGGAAAACCTGAAGCTCAGCAGGAGAGCGGGTGAAATTGAACAAACATCAGCTAACGCAGCCTTAGGGCCTCTGATTACTTGTCCATCTCATTTTACCACTCCTTAAGGCTTCTGGTGATCACCTGCCAGGATGAAAGCCTCTCAGCTCAAGGAGCTAGCAGGGCAGAAGGGATAACTGAGAGATAAAACACAGAGTACTGGAGATGTGACTCAGGAGAAGTGGAGGGTGGGGGGGGGCGGAGGGAAGAGAAAGAATAAATCACCAGCAGACAAAACTGGGTTCCTGACTGGCCTGTATGACAAGGACCGTGCATCCCTTCAGGGTGGGAAATGTCCTTTTTTGATTGAATAGACAGCTCGTCAGTGTTCTTGGTAATACTGGGTACTCTGGCAGCAGCGTCGTGGGAATACATCCTCAGACAAAGCTTGGGGCCAAGCTGCCCTTGGGGAAGGGGCAGCTGAGCTGTAGAAACCCCCACATTCATCCTGTTTTCATCTAGAGAAGGTCCAGCCATATTTGTTTCACATGCTGCACTTCTTGAACAATTTTATTTGAAAAAAAGAGATATTTGGGGTTTAAAAAGAGAGAGCTGCGGAAGGCCACTTATCTGAGAAAGAAGCACTAGGCTAGGAATCAGGGAGCCTGGCTTTACCACTACTTTTCTGGGCAACCTTAGCAAGTTATTTCACCCCTCTGGGCTTTAACTTCACCCAGACACAGGAAAAGTACTGGCTTCCAAAGGTTATTGTCACATAGAACTAACTATGTTCAATATCCACAGATAAACCATAATGGAGAATAATATAAAAAAGAATGTATATATGTGTATGACTGAGTCACTTTCTGTACAGCAGAAATTAACACAATATTGTAAATCAACTATATTTCAATTAAAAAGTAAATTTTTTATAAAAGGGAAAAAAGGTCATTGCAAGGGTTCTGTGGAGGAATGAGGCAAAGCCTGTATCCAGGAGCTGTCCGTGGTCTCCTGGAAAATCCTCCCCAGGAGAAAGACAGAAGCAAATATATTTTAGACCGGGGTGGGACCCTAGAATCAGAAAGCATAATCCCCACGGACTCCCAGCTGAATTCTAGGAAAAAGGAACAGCAAATAAAACAGGAAAGGGCTACTGAGCTTAAAATTCATGAGCCATTGGGAGCAAAGCCCTACTGCTCTAGATCCATGCAGTGAAGAACAACTCAGAGGTGAGATCAAGGACACCCTGGAACGCATTTGGGAGGTCGGTCCAGATCGGTCACTGAGAGGCCCCCACTTGTGAACAGAGACACACAGCAGCATCTGTTCAGGGCGCCCTGGGGCAAGGGGGCTTTAGCGGGCAACAGCAAGTTCTTGGAGCTCTGTGAGATCAGGGCCACAGGAGGAGCCTTCACCACTGGCCAGAGTCAGTGTAGGAGGGAGGGGATTCAGACCATACATGGCCACCCTGGGGACCCTCGGAAACAAAGGTGATCTCAAGGAAGGCTGAAGGACCTGCCTCAGCAGGTGAGGACAGAGCCTGAGACACACAATACTGATGGCTACTTTCCCATAAAAGTCCCAAATGACTGTGGCCTGGCGAGACGACAAACACATCATGCAGGTAATGGTTTAAGATGAGAAAATGTGAGATACCACCCACGCAGTCCATGGCTTCACTGACTTCCAGAGATTTAAGCTTGGTTCACACAGAATACGAGAAGAGCCCCTTTTAGCAAGCAGGCCAAGGAAGCTGCTCCGAGGAGGTGAGCTCTGGCTGGGCCATGCAGGGTGGGAAGAACCAGAAAGCTTCCAGACAAAGCCAGCAGCATGAGAGGAAAGCACCAAGGCAGAAAGATGGGAGGCACTTCCAGGAAAGTTAGGGGCCTGGCCAGCAGATAGTCACACAACCAAGGAGCTGCAAGAGCGAGATGAGGGACCTGCACAGGACTTCCTCCAAAGCAGCTTCAGAGCCTGCCCGGGCATCAGGACTTCTGGGGCTGAGTCAGCTTAACCTTGGCACTTCCGTTCCCTGCCAAGCAAAATTAGGACAATGACGCCTTCCATTTACCTCTAACTGTAAACTGTGCAAGAAAGTTCATGGGCTGATGTCTGGGAAAATGTCTTCAGAGGGCAGATGAAAGGTTCATAACTGGTTTTCTTAAGCAGAACTAAACGTTTCTAGGGGTGAAGTCATAGACAGACCCTTTTGAGAGTCTGCAGGAAACTTAGGACTCTGATAATGAAAAAATAACTCTGCATATTCACATATCTCAAAATGTTCATACAGCTTGCAGTGATTCTTGGAACCCTGAAACTCATCATAGAACCTTCAAGATGCATGACGCCCAAGTGGAGAAACTGCTGTCTCAAGGAAACTATCAATACTTTACAATACTTTTTCACCGTTTTATATGGAAATACCCTGAACTGAGTAATTAGAAGTGTCCTGGGTCATTTCTGTTAACAGGTGGTATGATGAGGTGGCTAAGGACACACATTTGAGAGTCAAGTAGGCTGAAATTTCAATTCTGCCACAGGCTGTGCGGCTTCAAGAAAGTGATGTAAAATGATCCACGGCAATCTGGCCATTCAACCCAACATCATCACCCTGAGTACCAGTGGTTCCACTCCTACAGGTGGGTGGGAGCTTTATGTTTCCTCCCACAATAACCTGCTACTCAGGTTATGCTTCAGTGAAAGCAACCCTCAGACAGACACACAGACATTCCCAGCTAATGGACAGACACAGCCACAGAGTGTTTCTAGCAGGGGATGGTGTCCCTAGGTGCAGCCGGAAGAATTTTGCATCAAGGCAAACTCAACCATGTTCTGAAGTCAGGATCGGCCAGTCTTCTTGTGGACCCAAGGACAGAACCTTTCATTAATGTGAAGGTCCCAGAAATAAGTGTTGGGCCACTGGTTTTGCCAAGTCAGCTCTGTACTTTGTTCCTATAACGGCAGAAATGACTAAGCAGTCTTCCTATCCTGCTGCTGCTGCTGTTAAGTTGCTTCAGTCGTGTCTGACTCTGTGCCACCCCATAGACAGCAGCCCACCAGGCTCCCCTTTCCCTGGGATTCTCCAGGCAAACACACTGGAGTGGGTTGCCATTTTCTTCCCCAATGCATGAAAGTGAAAACTGAAAGTGAAGTCGCTCAGTCGTGTCCGACTCTGAGCGACCCCATGGACTGCAGCCCACCAGGCTCTTCCATCCATGGGATTTTCCAGGCAAGAGTACTGGAGTAGGATGCCATTGCCTTCTCCAAGTCTTCCTATCCTACATATCTCTTGATGCCACTCATTTCATCAATGAAAACCTATTTCTAATATCTCTTACACTAATCAACAGATGCTCTGATGAGAATATAATGATATTTAAAGTTCATTTTCAGAGAGTGGGTTTCTGAGGGAGAGCTTTAGATGTTTAACCACCACTGGGGGTAATTAAGTGTATCTCACATGCACAGATGCACCACACTGTCTATATAATGAAGTTATAAAAATAAATTATAAACAATATAACAGCAAGTTACTTAACTTTCTGAGCTTGTTTACTCATCTCCATAATAAGGACAAAAACATGTATCTCACTGTATTCTTTTGAGAAATAAATGAGATACTAACAATAACAGCTAACACTTATGAAGCATCACATCCTGCCAGGCACATTGCTAAGTACTATGCATGGATTATCTCATTTCATCCTAACAGCCACCCTGTGTAGGAGATAGGCACTCTTTTTGTCTTCTGCTTACAGATGAAGCAACCAAAGACAAAAGTTTAAGTGATAACTAAATCAAGAAAAAGTGTATTTAAGGACCTGGTGTTGTTTGACATACAGCAGGCATGTGCCAAGTAGTAGCTCTTACGCTTATTGTCAAAGTGATGAGCAGTTATATCTGCTCCTAGAAATTTGGCTTTAGAGTTTGATGAATAATACTACATATTTTAAACACTGACATTTGAAATTCAGATCTGTAAACAACCTCTTTGGAGAGGTTACTTAATTTGAGGATGGCTCCATGGTAATATTGATACTTTAACCACCTTCCCATAGTAAAAATCACCCTTTATTTTCCCCAAATAAATCTCAGGTTATAGTGAAAAATTATGTCAACAGGATATCTGGAGACCCAGGTATGTTGTATTGTGGAGTGGTGTGTTATGGTGTGGTGTGTTGTGGTGTGGTCCACCCCGCTCATGTTCACATTGTCTGAGCAGTTTCCTCATACACCTAACAAGGAGATTAAAGCTAGAGGGGTTTTACAGGTCTCTCCACTTTAACATTATATAATCTAAAATAATCTCTTTTCCCCTTATGCCCTGGTTTTGGGGTGTTTTTTCTTTTAACTAAATAGGGCTTCATCATACACACACACACACACACACACACATATATGTATGTATGTATCAAAGGGCTTCCCCAGTGGTTCAGTGGTAAAGAATTTGCCTGTCAATGCAGGAGACACATGAGCCACAGGCTCAATCATTAGGTCAGGAAGATCCCCTGAAGGAGGGCATGGCAGCCCACTCCAGTATTCTTGCCTGGAGAATCCCATGGACAGAGGAGCTACTAGCTACTAACCTACCAGGCTCCTCTGTCCATGGAGTCACAAACAGTCAGACACGACTGAAGCAACTGAGCATGCACACACCTCTTTAAAAACCCTCTCTCTACATGCAGTCACATTTCATATGTCTGGGGGTCAGGACTGCAACTTGTGGATCTTGAGGGAACACAGTTCAGCCAATACCGCCAACAAGAGAAAGCCTGTTAAAGAAGTGATGGCACATTTATACAATAGAATAAATGCCATAGAGCCATTAAAAAACTAGGCAGCACCTAAATCCTGAATTTCTATGTCCTGGAATCATCCCCAAGATATATATGGTGATTGTTGTTGTCTAGTTGCTAAGTCATGTCTGACTCTTTTGTGACCCCATAGACTGTAGCCTGCCAGGCCCCTTCATCCATGGAATTCTCCAGGCAAGAATACTAGAGTGGGTTGTTATTCCCTTCTCCAGGGGATCTTCCTGACCCAGGGATAGAACCCAAATCTACTGTATTGGCAGGTGACTTTTTCATCACTTAGCCACCAGGGAAGCCCCAAGATATATACTAAGTAATGAAAAATTTAAGCAGAAAACAGTGTGCATAGTTTTCTGTCATTTGCATTTAAAACGAGAAGAAAATGATATATATCCTGTGCTGGTTGATGCATGGACTGTCTTGAAAGTCACATTAAAAAATAAAAAAGTCTCCAAAGAAAGATCCTGTTAGACTGGAGCATAGGAAAGGAAAAAACATTTGATTTTCGTTATAAATTTTCATGCAAATATTAAACATTCTGCATGAACGTACTGCCTAGTTTCTAAGGTCAATGAAATATTAAACGTTAATTTAAAATGCTAGAAAAATTTGGGTTTAGAAGGGTGCATAAACCACATTTAGGTTTGTTCTACAAAGCTCAAGCATGGTAAAGGGTTTTGCTTTATCGTGAAAGATTTCCCCAACCCTTGGACTCTTTCTGCACAAATACCTCTTCACAGATGTCTGTCTCCATGGCAGCTGGCCAGTGCTGCCTGTTCTCTTTTTGTAGTTCTCTCTCTCTCTCACACACACACATACTAACACAATTGAAAGAGGAACTTTCTTGAATTTTGGAGAACTTGAGAGAGTTCCTGAAAGCACCTTGTCAGGTTATTTCCCACTGCCAGGATGAAGGAAAGGGGGAGGCATGGGAAAAGAGAAACCATCACTCCAAAAAGAATGGAAATGGAAGCACTGCAAAGTAAATAGCTGCAAATTTCACAAGTGTCATTCACCATTCACAAAGATTGTCTTTAGACAACATAATAATCCACTACGACATTTATTCTGTCTATGGGATTATTACAGCACAATTTTACCTTTCCATCTTCCACGGCGTAGTATGATTTCTTTAATAGTCATTCTTTGTCTTTCCCAAGTTTTTGGGGTCAGACTAATTCAAATGATGACTTGGAGAAATTGAAGTGAGGGCTGTTGGCAGCCTGAAAAACCACGTGAGGACTCTCACGCCTTCAGCATCCCCACACAATTACAAGTCACTGCTTTCTAACCAGCCCTTTCCTTGGCATGACCTGGGATTATTTACTGTGCTCTGTCTCAGGCCTGGAATATCACTCCCTCTACCCTTCTCCAACAAAAGTCCTAGTTCTTCCAGGAAGCCTTGCTTAACCACAGCAACTGACAAGCTCTTTCTTTTTTAAATTCATATGGTGTAATTCAACAAGTGTTAATCAGGTCCCTGCTGTTGAGGTGGAAAGAACAGAGAACTATTCAACCCAATTCACTGGGCTGGGGGGAAGGGGGACACTAAGAAGAAATAAGAGATAAGGGAAGAGATAAGGATGTCACAGGATCTGATACTGAGCCATGGTACAGCCAGTTTATGTGTGACCTTTAACTTCTAGAGATGGTTATTTCTGGTAGCAGTTGTAGGCTAGTGTCTACATGAGTCCTCTTCATTCAAAAACCTCAGTGGGAGTAACCTAGAAGCCCCATTTCTAGCAAGTAGGTGGGAGAAGACACGTGCCATTACCATTTGGTAATATATGACACACATTACTTGAATTTTCGAAATAGGCACAGGCTGATGAGGCCTGAAACTTACAGGCATGGGTTACACATAGATGACCTAGATTCACCCTTGATGTCATGGATCCTGTATTAGTCAGGGTTCTCCAGGGAAACAGAACCAATAGGATATATATAGATACAAATGTATAAAAAAGGAGATTTAGGGGAATTGGTTCATAGGATTATGGAGGCCAAGAAGTCCCATGAACTGGCATCTGCAAGCCGGAGAACCAGGATAGCTTGTGATGTAACTCAGTCCTACTACAAAAGCCTGAGAACTAGGGGAGCCAAGGGAGTAAGGCCTAATCTGAATCTAAAAGGCCCAAGAAGCAGAAGTGCCAGTGTCCAAGGGCAGGAGAAGAGCGATGTCCCAGTTCAAACAGAGTAGATTTGCCCTTTCTATGCTTTTTTGTTCCATCCAGGCCTTCACTGGATGGGGCAGTGATTGTCATTACCAGTTTGCTGATTCAAATGCTAATGCTAATCTCTTCTGAAAATAACCTTCCAAAAATGATACCTATCCAAAAAATGATATTTTACAAGCTAAGTAGACATCCCTTAGCCCAGTCAAGGTGACATAAAATTAACCATCACAGAGACTGCAGCCATGAAATTAAAAGATGTTTGCTCCTTGGAAGAGAAGCTGTGACAAACCTAGGCAGCATATTAAAAAGCAGAGACATCACTTTGCCAACAAAGGTCCATATAGTCAAACCTATGGTTTTTCCAGTAGTCATGTATGGATGTGAGAGTTAAAACATAAAGAAGGCTGAGCGTAGAAGAATTGATGTTTTTGAACTGTGGTGCTGGAGAAGACTCTTGAGAGTCCCCCGGACAGCAAGAAGATCAAAGCAGTGAATCCCAAAGGAAATCAACCCTGAATGTTCATTGGCAGGATTGATGATGAAGCTGAAGCTCCAATACTTTGGCCACCTGATGCAAAGAGCTGATTCATTGAAAAAGACCCTGATGCTGGGAAAGACTGAGGGCAGGAGGAGAAGGGGGTGACAGAGAATGAGTTGGTTGGATGGCACCATCAACTCAAGGGACATGAATCTGAGAAAATACCGGGAGATAGTAAAGGACACCGAAACTTGGCCTGCTGCAGTCCATGAAGTCGCAGAGTCAGACATGATTTAGTGACTGAACTACAAGAGTCCCATCTCACAGGGATGTTAAAAAATACAAATTCTAAAACGGTACAAGACATTGGGTAGCACAAAAGAAAGAAAGGGTAATTCTCTAAGAGAAAGCTTCCTGGTAGAAGCAAAGTTGTGAATAACAAGTTTAACTGGTAGACAAGGAAGGCAAGACATCACAGGCAGAGGGATCCTCAAGAAGAAAGGCAAGAAGAGGTGAAGTGTAGGATGCTCCAGGTCAGAGCTGTTATAAAGACAGCAGAAGTAGAAATTAAGAATGGAGAGAGGTCTACAGAGATCAGATCATGGAGATCTTATATCTAAAAAAAGAACCAGTAGAGTTTCAAGGAAGAGAGAGGTAAAAAAGAATTTTAAGAAAAGTACTTTGGCAAAATGTGGAGGACAGAGAGGGCTTCCCTGGTGGCTCAGACAGTAAAGAATCTGCTTGCCTAGTAAACTGAGGAGAGGTTAGAGGCAGGCAAGTCAGTTATGATGTTATTAGACTTGAACCGAGGCATTGGCAGGGGAAATAAAGAGAAGAGTGTGGATTTGCAAGGTCAAGAATGTAGAACAAGTTTACGGCAAGGGGAAATAATGAATACAGTTTGGTACATATTGAGTGTAAGATGCAGCAGGGCTAGCCAGGTAGATATTTCCAATGCAAGTTTTTGGAACTGGTGATGGTTTAGTCACTCAGTCGAGCCTGACTCTTTGCGACTCTATGGACAGTAGTCTGCCAGGCTCCTCTGTCCATGGGATTCTCCAGGCAAGAATACTGGAGTGGGTTGCCATGCCCTCCTCGAAGGGATCTTTCCAACCCAGGGATGGAACCCCTGTCTTCTGCATTGCAAGTGGATTCTTTACCATTGAGCCACCAGGGAAGTTTTTGGACAGATGGTCCTAAAGTTAAAGAGAGAAGTCAGAGCCAGAGACAGGAATTTGGGAGTCTTGTGCATCTACATGGATGGTAAAGCCATGGGCTTGGAGAAAATCAATGCAGATAGAAGGTAGGGAGCAGAGTAGAAGAAACAGGAAAATGGAATCCCAGCAGGAATGGCACGATAGATTATATGGGATCTTGTAATATTTTCTGGATATTTCTCTTCCCAATTCAATTAAATTCTCCATGCTTCTTCCTCTACTGTTAACCGCTCCCTCTCCTTTTACGGGGAGCGGGGGCATTCCTTGTGGCATGTGGAATCTCAGTTCCCCAACCACGGTTCAAACCTGTGCCCTTGGATTGTAGAAGTGTGGAGTCTTAACCACTGGACCCCAGGGAAGTCCCACCCTCTCTCTTTTCAGCCTACATCCTTTCCCAGGCCACTATGAACCTATTCAGTGTCTTTGTGCACTGAAGTTAGAAAAGTGCACACCCTCTGAGCACTTGACTTGGCAAGCAGCTTTGGGTAAGTTAGAAAAAAGTACCCTTCCTTTGGGTTAAGACAGCTTTGTACCAGTACAGAGCTCAATAAGTAGAGCCAAGATTGATTCACCACCTTAACCTGGGTCTTTGTGCAGTACCCTAACATTGCCCAAGCTTATGGGGGGCAGCCCTGGCCCCCATTCAGCAAGATCTTCATAATAAGATTCCTAACAAGGCCCATAAGAGATACTTACAGATGACTCTTCAACTTCTTTGTGATTTCAAGTATTTTAAAGCAGCATTTTATTTCTTCCCTTTGTACCAGATTGTAATCTGACAAATTTTGCTAATAATGGCCCTTCAAAACTGGACCCCAGCTTATAACAGCTGAGAAATAAAAACATCATGCTCATACTCATGCAGTTCTTGATCCTTGTCCCTGATTCTAGTGAAAAAAAAGGGCACAGAATCCTCCCTTTCAAAGGATGGCAGCTCTGAGATGCCAGTAACTTCATATTCTGTGGCTGTAACCTGGCCAGCTCCCAGCCACATGCCATGCCCAACCCATGTCTCTTTCAAGCCTTTCTTCAAAGCAGCTTCCTTCCTGCCTTTGTTCTCTCTCCTTTGGGAATAGTCTCTTTAGGAACAATTGATTTATATTATTATCGAACAGAATGGAGAATTCTCTATCCTCGAGATCCAATAGTCATCTTATCTAAACAGATTGATTCATGCCACATATCGACGTGCAGTGTGCACAGTATAACCTTTCAGGCAAGGTCCATGCCTCTGCAAGTGCTCTGCCATGTTTAAAATTATGGTACAAATAATTACAGGATTCATTTCACTGATATTATTAATAATAAATTTCTGTGAATTTTATTTATTACACTCTCAAATGCCTGGGGTGGTTTTGAATGAAAAAGAGATTAGAGAGAACTTCAAAGAAGAGAGAACACTAGAATTAGTAAGCTTTGAAATAAGAAAAATGAGAGGAAACATAAGACTGTTTTCAGCGGCATTGAAAGGAGCATTGAAGTTATCTAGACCAGTTAATTTTATTAAACTGTCATCCTCACATCTCGCACAAATAGAAGAAACTCACCCATAATCCTCAGTTCAGTTCAGTTCAGTTCAGTCGCGCAGTCGTGTCCGACTCTCCGCGACCCCATGAACCACAGCACGCCAGGCCTCCCTGTCCCTCACCAACTCCCGGAGTTCACTCAAACTCATGTCCACAGAGTCGGTGATGCCATCCAGCCATCTCATTCTCTGTTGTCCCCTTCTCCTCCCGCCCCCAACCTTTCCCAGCATCAGAGTCTTTTCCAGTGAGTCAACTCGCCATCAAATTAAATTATTCTTATTTTTCTGAGTTCCCCTCTAATTTTTGTCACATGTATATAAAATGGGTTCATAGTTTTAGTCACAGATCCTGCCTAGTTTCATCAGATTTCAAATATGAAATGAAATTCAAGTCGATAAGTATGAATTGAGCATTTATTATTACTTAAATCTCAGCCATGGGAAGGCTACCAGGCTACTGTTGCCCTAAAGAGTTTAGAATCTCCGACATAGGTGTACCAGAGACAAAAGCAAGACAAGCTAAGGAGGAGACAGCTACTAGGAAAGAATGCCAGCATGAGGGGTCAGGAGCTGTGGGTTCTGAGTGTTTCAACCAGCTTTGATCTTAGGCAAGTCTACCTCTCTGGTTGCTTCATTTTCCTCACCTGCAAAATGAAGGGATTGTACTGGATCAATAGTTTTAAGCTCTGTTCCTCAAAAGGCTGCAAGAATATGCTGGGGCAGGAGTTGTGATGTCTGCCCACCTTCCTGCAATCAGAGCAGCTCCATCTTTTTCTACTTTTTATGCCAATGTGTCAGACAACAAGACAGATCATGTGCATTCAGGGTTCTCTCAGAAAAGCAAGGACATAGGGTCACTCTGATTATCCACAGTATAAGCAGCCAGGGTTCAGAGAAGGGGGAGCTCAAGGAGGGCAGGAGAAGAATGGGAAAGGGTCATGGAGGAGCCAGGGTTTGGATGGTCCTTGAAAGTGAAAGAGGAGAGTGAAAAAGTTGGCTTAAAACTCACCATTCAGAAAACTAAGATCATAGCATCCGGTCCCATCACTTCATGGCAAATAGATGGGGAAACAGCGGAAACAGCGTCAGATTTTATTTTGGGGGGCTCCAAAATCACTGCAGATAATGATTGCAGCCATGAAATTAAAAGACGCTTACTCCTTGGAAGGAAAGTTATGACCAACCTAGATAGCATATTAAAAAGCAGAGATATTACTTTGCAAACCATGGTCCATCTAGTCAAGGCTACGGTTTTTCCAGTGGTCACATATAGATGTGAGAGTTGGACTGTGAAGAAAGCTGAGCACCGAAGAATTGATGCTTTTGAACTGTGGTGCTAAAGAAGACTCTTGAGAGTCCCTTCGACTGCAAGGAGGTCCAACCAGTCCACCCTAAAGGAGATCAGTCCTGGGTGTTCATTGGAAGGACTGATGCTAAAGCTGAAACTCCAATACTTTGGCCACCTCATGCGAAGAGTTGATTCACTGGAAAAGAGTCTGATGCTGGGAGGGATTGGGGGCAGGAGGAGAAGGGGACGACAGAGAATGACATGGCTGGATGGCATCACCGACTTGATGGACATGAGTCTGAGTTATTCCGGGAGTTGGTGATGGACAGGTAAGCCTGGCGTGCTGTGATTCATGGGGTCGCAAAGAGTCAGACACTACTGAGCAACTGAACTGAACTGAAGGAAGATGGTACAGAGGGTTTCCAACCTACAACAGTTCAGCTTACAATATTTTGACTTTACAGTGGTGCAAAAGCGCTGTGCGTTCAGCAGAACTTGTACTTCAAATTTGGAATTTTTATCTTTTCCTGGGTGGCAATTTGTGGCAGCAAGCTACAGCCCCCAGTCAGCCATGCAGTCACAAGGGTAAGCAACCAATATATATATGGTCACTCTGTACCCAGACAACCATCCTATTTTTCACCTTTAATACAGTACTCAATAAGTTACATGAGATATTTAACACTTTATTATAAAATAGGCTTTGTGTTAGGTGATTCTGCCCAGTTGTAGGCTAATGTGTGTGTTCTGAGCACGTATCTTGCCTGGAGAATCCCAGGGACGGGGGAGCCTGGTGGGCTGCCGTCTATGGGGTCGCATAGAGTTGGACACGACTAAAGTGACTTAGCAGGTCATTGAAAGGACTGATGCTGAAGTTGAAATTGCAATACTTTGGCCACCTCATGCAACGAGTTGACTCACTGGAAAAAACTCTGATGCTGGGAAAGGTTGGGGGCGGGAGGAGAAGGGGACAACAGAGAATGAGATGGCTGGATGGCATCACCGACTCGATGGACATGAGTTTGAGTGAACTCTGGGAGTTGGTGATGGAAAGGGAGGCCTGGAGTGCTGTGGTTCATGGGGTCGCGGAGAGCTGGACACGACTGAGCGACTGAACTGAACTGAACTGAACTGAGGCTAAGCTATGATGCTTGGTAGGTTAGGTATATTAAATGCATTTTCAACTAACAATATTTTCAACATCCTATGGGTTTATCAGGATGTGATCCCATCAAAAGTCAAGGAAGACCTGAACTTGGAAAGACACAGGAAAGAGGTGAACAAAGGGTGCATTTCAGGGAAGGCATAGTGGTATGTTCAAGTCCCCAAAAGACAGGCGCACTTGGGCTGGAGCTGGGCCTGGGGAGCAGAGGAAAAGGCTATGGAGTAGGATAGAAAGAAGGGCACGCGTGCTTGAAGGGAAGCAGTAAATACAAGGCTGACAAAGTAAACTTTGGATTACTCTGTAAGATCTCCTGAAGATTTCTGAGCAAGGGAATGACATGCTGAAATTGGTGCGTAAGGAAGATTAGTCTGTCAGGTTTTCAAAGAGCAAGCATTTCTTGATGCTTATGAGGAGTCTGCAGGCACTGAGAATACAAAGCTGGAGAAGACAGCAGCTGCCCTTGAGGAGCCTGGCAGAGGGGAAGGCAGAATGGGTTAAACGGCGGAGAGCAAGAGTTGGGGCTGGATTAAGGAAGAAAAATTAGGGCAGGGAAAGGGGGAAAGAGGAAGAGATGAGAGACACTGCAGAGTAAACATAAACAGGACTTGATGGCTGGCTGAATAATGTAACTCGAAGAAAGTGAAAGTGTTAGTCACTCGGTTGTGTCCAACTCTGCGATCTCATGGACTGCAGCCTGCCAGGCTCCTCCGTCCATGGAATTCTTCAGGCTAGAATACTGGAGTGGGTTACCATTTCCTTCTCCAGGGGACCTTCCCAACCCAGGGATCAAACCCACGTCTCCTGAAATTCAAGCAAGTCCTTTACCATCAGAGCCACTCAGTTCAGTTCAGTTCAGTTCAGTCGCTCAGTCATGTCCGACTCTCCGCGACCCCATGAATCACAGCACGCCAGGCCTCCCTGTCCATCACCAACTCCCGGAGTTCACTCAAACTCATGTCCACAGAGTCGGTGATGCCATCCAGCCGTCTCATTCTCTGTCATCCCCTTCTCCTCCCGCCCCCAACCTTTCCCAGCATCAGAGTCTTTTCCAGTGACTCAACTCGTCGCATGAGGTGGCCAAAATATTGCAGTTTCAGCTTTAGCATCAGTCCCTCCAATGAACACCCAGGATTGATCTCCTTTAGAATGGACTGGTTGGACCTCCTTGCAGTATAAGGGACTCTCAAGAGTCTTCTCCAACACCACAGTTCAAAAGCATTGATTCTTCGGCGATCAGCTTTCTTCACAGTCCAACTCTCACATCCATACATGACCACCGGGAAAACCATTGCCTTGACTAGATGGACCTTGGTTGGCAAAGTAATGTCTCTGCTTTTTAATATACTATCAAGGTTGGTCATAACTTTCCTTCCAAGGAGTAAGCGTCTTTTAATTTCATGGCTGCAATCAGCATCCACAGTGATTTTGGAGCCCAAAAAAATAAAGTCTGACACTGTTTCCACTAGGGAAGGCCTAATGTAACTCAAAGAGAAGAATAGATACTAACCACACTTTTCAATCCTGAAGCTTGAGAGTAGCTTCTTCTCTTGGAGCCATCAGTAGACCTTCCTTCCCAGCCTCCCTTGCAGCTGAGTATACCACAGAGGAAAGACTGTGAACAGAAGTAATGTGTCCCCCAGACACACAGTAATGTGTCCATAAAAATCTCCCACCTGTGTTTCTCCACTCTCCCTCCCATCTTCCTGATAAATGGAGAGGGCTCTAAGGCTGAAGGGGACGTCAGATCCGCAAGACTGAAAGAGGCCTACATGAAAGTCTGCCTGCCAAACAGAAGCACCACCTAGGCTTCACATGACCACTGACATGCTGGAATCATGTTACCTCTATTAACTTATCCTGAGACCAAAACAACAGTCATGCCATTTTAACAACAAATACAGGAAGTTGAGATGGGCTTAGAGGGTGAGATAATAAATTCAGTGTTTCATTTAGGGTTCTTTCTTTGAGATACTATTAAACCTGAGCTAAACTAACTTTTAAAGGGAGATAAAGGGATAAAGGAGATCAATCCTGGATGTTCATTGGAGGGACTGATGCTAAAGCTGAAACTGCAATACTTTGGCCACCTCATGCGACGAGTTGACTCACTGGAAAAGACTCTGATGCTGGGAAAGGTTGGGGGCGGGAGGAGAAGGGGACGACGGAGAATGAGATGGCTGGATGGCATCACCGACTCTGTGGACATGAGTTTGAGTGTATTCCGGGAGTTGGTGATGGACAGGGAGGCCTGGCGTGCTGTGATTCATGGGGTCGCGGAGAGTCGGACACGACTGAGCGACTGAACTGAACTGAACTGAAAGGAGTTCCAACTTCCAGTATAGCTTAGAAGGAAGCCTTTTCCACAAGGTTATGAGCGTCACTTTGATTGGGCCAACTTAAGTCACGTGCCCCACCTGAGAACCAATAATAAAAGCCCTCCTTGTCTTGAGCAGAGAGGCTCCGTACTTGGAAAACGATCAACTGTACGCTGAGCAAGGGTGAGGGAGACTCCCCAGAGGGAAAGCAGGATACCACTACTACAGAAGGGGAAGTGGATGTCTGATATTAAAAAGCAGTAGAAGTGCTTTACTTTCTGTTACAGACATGCCTAATTATTTGGAATGTCCAAAAAGAAAGGATATGAAGTATGAAATTAAAACCTAGATAGAACTGATACAAAGTTTAGTCCAGGCTGTGTGAATAAGAGATTTCCTTCCTTTTTTCTGACTCCCTAAATCAGAGAACATTCAGTTCAATTCAGTTCAGTTCAGTAGCTCAGTCGTGTCCGACTCTTTGCGACCCCATGAATCACAGCACGCCAGGCCTCCCTGTCCATCACCAACTCCCGGAGTTCACTCAAACTCATGTCCATCGAGTCGGTGATGCCATCCAGCCATCTCATTCTCTGTCATCCCCTTCTCCTCCCACCCCCAATCCTTCCCAGCATCAGAGTCTTTTCCAGTGACTCAACTCGTCGCATGAGGTGGCCAAAGTATTAAAGGTAGAAAAAACAAATTCCTTTTGGGGGTCTCATTTGATTAACAGTAGCTTCACTGTGTCCCTTGCCTGTCTTTGCTACTGAGTCTTTATCTGAGAAGTTAGGAAAGTAACATATTTTAGGGACACAGGTGAGGAATACAAAAAGAGGTAATATATAATATTGAAAAGTATTTTGCAAACCTTACACTCCCATGGCCTTTTTTAAAATGCTGACTTTTAGACTCAGTTGATGAGGGCTGCTGATTTGGGTTGCACAACCCCAGGACCAACTTTCATTGAGAATTCAGATAACATGAAAACAGTGCCCCCTGGAGTTGTACATTAAAGCAGCACTGGATTCAGGAATTTTCTTTACATAAGAAAAGTCTTTACCTGGACA
This sequence comes from Moschus berezovskii, assembly GCF_049115385.1. Classification (NCBI taxonomy): domain Eukaryota; kingdom Metazoa; phylum Chordata; class Mammalia; order Artiodactyla; family Moschidae; genus Moschus; species Moschus berezovskii. Next base: position 114,723,645 of record NC_142461.1, on the reverse strand, counting down.
CAGAGAATATGACTGACTATGATCTGAACCCAGCTTCTACAGCTCGGGAACATTCTAAAGCCTTCCCCATATTTTTATAAAAATGTTTGATCTTACTTCAGACATTTATAGAGTGTATCCTACTTACTTATGGACCATACTACGTCCCCTGGATATTTCATGCCCCTCAACTCCTCTCCTGCATCTGAGTCTGCCATCTTGGTTCCACCCTCTGTGGATCACTACAAAAATTTGCCTTAAACCAAGCACCTTATGAGCTTAAGAACTATATCATGTGTCAGACAATAAAAATAAAATCCCCATTTGATTTTTCTGTTCTCTGCACAAACTCCTCTTTATAAGCCTCCTTATGAACTCAAAACTGCACATTTATTTTGACCCTTCCCATGAAGCTTTTCCTAAATCTTTCCCTGCCCCAGTCAGTATTTTAGTATCTTCTATCCTGACTCCCTTTATAACAGAACCATGCCATCCTAATTATTTTAACTTTAAAATAAGCCCTGAAATTAAGTCATGTAAAGCTTCCAACTTTTTCTTTTCAGTATTGCTTTGACTATTCTAGATACTTTAGATTTCCATTTTCAGTTTGTCAGTTCCTACCAAAAAGAATCTGGGGAGAAATGACATCTTAACAAAATCATATTTCTAATCCATGCACAAAGGATATTTCTCTCCATTTACTTAGGCCTTTAAAATTTCAGCAGTATTTTGTTATTTTCAATGCTCAGGCCATATGCTAAATTTAACCCTAAGAATTTCATACTTTATGCTGTTATTTACATTTTAAAGTTTTAGTCTAATTGTATACAGCTATCATATAGAAATACAGTTGTTTTTTTATATGTTGAGCTTGTACCCTGCAACCTTGCTAAATAGGATGCAAAATGATATAGTCATGTTGGAAACAATTTGGCAGTTTCTTATACAGTTAAACATACACTTACCATATGACCTAGAAGTTTCACTTTAAGGAAATGGAAACACATCCTCACAAAGATGGATATGCAAATGTTCATAACAAACAAAACTAGAAACAACCCAAATATCCATCAACAGGTGCTTAGATAAACAAATTGTGATATATCCCTACGAAAGAACACTACTCAACTAGTAATACACACAGCAACATGGATGAATCTCATGGATGAATTTGAAAATTGTCTGCAAAAGGAGGTAGACAAAAGAATATTATATGATTCCATTTATATAAAACTCTGGGAACTACAAATATATAATGACAGGAAGTAGAGCAGTGTTTCCCTAGACCAAGGGTTAACAGTAAGAATAACTGGGAAGGGGCACAAGAGAACATTTTGGAAAGGTACAAAAGTTCTGTGTCTCAACGGTGATGACTACAATGCTACTTCCCCTTTGTTGATCACAGCTTTGTCATGGCAAAGGGGCTGTGTAACTCTTTAAAGCTATGCCATGCAGGGCCACCCAAGACGGAGGGGCCATAGTGGAGAGTTCTGACAAATTGCAGCCCGTTGGAGGAGGGAATGTGAGACCACTCCAGTATTCTTGCTGCAAGAACCCCATGAACAGTAAGAAAGGGTAAAAATATATGGCTTCAAAAGATGAGTCCCCCAGGTTGGAAGGTGTCCAGTATGCTACTGGGGAAGACAAGAGAGCATTTACTAATAGCTCCAGAACTGCTGGGCCAAAGCAGAAATAACACTCAGTTGTGACTGGTGGTGAAAGTAAAGTCTGATGCTGTCAAGAACAGTACCTCATAGGAACCTGGAATGTTAGGTCCAAGGAGAAGTGACAGATTTTATTTTCTTGGGCTTCAAAATCACTGTGGATGGTGACAGCAGCCACGAAATTAAAAGATATTTGCTCCGTGGAAGGAAAGCTATGACAAACCTAGAGAGCATATTAAAAAGCAGAGACATCATTTTGCTGACAAAAATCCATATAGTCAAAGCTATGGTTTTTCCAGTAGTCATGTATTGATGTGAGAGTCAGACCATAAAGAAGGCTGAGCACTGAAGAGTTGATGCTTTTGAATTGTAGAGCTAGAGAAGACTCTTGAGAGTCTTTGGACAGCAAAGAGATCAATCCTAAAGGAAATCAACCCTGAATATTCATTGGAAGGACTGATGCTGAAGTTGACGCTCCAGTACTTTAGCCACCTGATGTGTAGAACCAACTCATTGGAAAAGACCCTGATACTGGGAAAGACTGAAGGCAAAAGAAGAGGGCAGCAGAAGATGAGATGGCTAGATAGCATTACCAACTCAATGGACAATGATTTGAGCAAGCTCCGGGAGATAGTGAAGGACAGGGAAGCCTAAAGAAATGCAATCCATGGGGTCACAAAAAGTCAGAGACGACTTAGACATGGAACAACAACAACACAATGCTGTTTACATTGGTCAAAACTCACTAAATTGAGCATCAAAATGAACGCATCTCTTGTATGTACATTTTATCTCTTTATTGAGAAACTAAAACTGCTCAGACTTTCAGAAAGCAAGAAGCGTATATGCACCAAGAAAAACTGAACTTCAAGGACATAGCAAATAGGACAGAAAAGAGGAATTCTTTCCTAAACTGATTGTTATTACCTCTACACACAGTGTTGACCAGTAGAACTTTCTGCTCTGTCTGATACAGTAGCCACTAGGTATACATGGCTATTAAGCTCTTTAAATGGGGTGGTACAAATGAGTAACTGAGTTTTACATTTTATTTAATTTTCATTAATTAGGATATAAATTTTAACAGCCACCTGTGGTTAGTGGCACATACTGGACATCCAGGATAAGGAGTGAATTTCTTATGTCTCTGTGCCCGTTAATTCATCTCAGACCTGGTAGTAGCTCTTCAATAAAGATGGAAAAAGGAAAAAATGAAATTAAACAGGATCCAGATAACCAAATGTTCACTGTAGCTGTGCCAAATGGCAGAGTGGACAGAACATCAGACGTGGTCCGTGGGGTTCCTCTTCTGTTAAAATTCGGCTTTTACTCACTGTAGACCTCGCACTGTCCTTGAGGCTAAAATGAGAAATGCAAGTAGGAAGACTAACCTTAGGCTGCAGAGCAGTGTGCACACGGAAGGTGCTGGATGCGTTAACGATATGGTGGCCGCATCTGGGGCCATCAAGGGATGTTCAACTGCAGGATCAAGAGGGTAATGCTCAGGCCTTCCTGGAGCCACAGAAGAGACTGCGTGTATACCTTGGTTCCAGCCTAGCTTTGACATGCTAATACTGCAGTTTCCGAGGAATGCAAGCCACCTGCGCCTCAATAACCTTTCGATTTACATACACACGCGTGACCTTCCCTCTCCTAGGGCCGCTCCACCAGTATTGATCGCTGGTTTGCAGGAGGGCGCGCTCTGCATGGGAAATGACGGTGGCGCGGCGGCTGCAGCAGCCTGGGGGGATAAGCGCTCTGGCGCTCACTGCCGGCAAAGGAAAGCGAGCCCCACCGTGAACAAGCCCCGCCGGACGCGGAGCAGAACAGGGAGTCCTCGTTTGCACTCTCCGTGGATCAAAAGTTGTCCCGCTATCTCCAGGAACTGTTCGCCCCTCCCTCCACGGCTGTCTTTTGTCTTTGAAGCCCCGAGACCGACAGTTGGATTATTATCTGTGCGTGCAGGTGTTGTTGAAGAGACCAATTTGTGAACAATGGCCCTTCCCACGTTGTCCAAACAGAAAGACTGCGCCGCAGCTGTTATTTGCGGAACCTGTCACTGCTCGCCGCGCGGCCGCGGAGCCTCCAGCTGTCCCGGAGCGCGCTGCGCCCCGCGCCGCCCGCCACCGCAGGCGCCCCCGGCCCTCCCCGCGCCCCGCGCCGCCCGCCGCCCACCGCCCACCGCCCGCGCGAGGTGCCCGGAGGCCGGGCGCACGGAGCCGCTCCACCCGCCCGGCAACGCGCGCCCGGCAGCCTGGCCGTGGTCTCGGCCTTCCTCCGGACTGGCCCGGTTTCCAAAGCTCGCTCCTGGGGCTCCTCCCTTCCCATTCCGTACCCATCATCGGGGCAGGAAAACCGAATCCACGGGTGGAGTTGTTCAGCCAGCCTGATAGAAGACGAGTTTAAAGAACAAATCTTCATTTGGGCATTGATTTTAAAGATGTGACCCAAAGTTAGGTGCAGGTCTCCTTGCCCTGTAACATCTTGACGAAGTTGTCTTGAACCCACCAGTTCTGCAGTTCAGGACAGTCCAAAGACCTCTCCCCTAGAGTCCTGCTAATTCCCCTGGGGTCTGAAATCCTCCTGCTGCCGGAATCTGCGGCCATTCTTCAGTTCCTCCACCTACCCTAAAGCCAAGTGCCCTTCCACTGGTTCCCAAAATAAATCTGTTGGCCTGAAGCAGTTCCTGAGAGGTTTCACTGAAAACAAGGAGGGGGGTTTCCACAAGAAGAAGGGTCGCTTCTCCAAGGACACTCTCAACCATTCTCCCCACCCCCTTCCCATGGCGACATCTCTTATGTTTCCACCCTGAGAGCTCCAAACTCCTCTCTCCCTGCTGTATACACAGTCACTCTCCATCCCTAGGCCCTTCCCCCAGACTTCACTGCCCAGTTTCCACCAAGGGCCATCCAGTGTCAGGGCTCCCTCTCCTTCAGGGAAGAAGCACTGTTTTCTTCCTGGTACAAAGACCTTCAGTTCCCGCTGGTGTCCTGCTGGCGTCAGCATGTCTGCTGGGCTGCCAGTTTGTCAAAAAAGTTCACTGGCCTCCAGCTCTCTGCTTTCTCACGACAGGACAATTCACATGGACTGGATGGCTGGCTCCATGAGGAGCAGGATTTCGTAAATAGCTTTCAGTCCTGAAATTCCAGCAACGGTCTTAAAAACATCAATTGCTGATTCTTGCAGGATGCAGCTGCCATGCTTGCTGGGCAATATATACTTAGATTGACATATTTTACAAGCTAAGCTAAATTCAAACTGACTAGCCTTTTCCAAGTCCCTGACAGGTGACTCCAGTGTTCCAAAAGCCTACATCTGTGTACCCATTTCAAGATTACAGACATGAGCATATATTATTTCTTAGATTATGATACTATAGATATCTTAAAGAGTATTTTGGGTGTGAGCTGGAAATATTTCCTAAATTTCTTCAGATACCAATTTCTAAGACCTCTGCCATTCTCAAGAATAGAGCTATAAAATAAGTTGAATAGTCCTGGACCTCTTCTTAACCACATTCTATGCTAATGGAAATACACTCTAAAATGACCAGTCATGTCCTTTACAGAGTAACCTTAAGCCCAGTTTCCTAATTTGTAGTTAAATTTTTTAAATGTATGTTAGACGCATAAAATATAATTCCTTCTCCCTTCACTTTTACCCAAAAGACAAATACCAATCAAAAAGAATTTTTTTAATCCTGCTCTTAGATAACATATCCTGGTTTGTTCTGGAGTTTTTAAAGGTCTGAAGGAAAAGGAAATTTTTTGAAAGAAAGTTGAAATCAGCTTCCCAGAGAGAACATTAAAATTCAAGAGGTTTCCATTTCGAAAGGCTCTAGGATTTTGTCTACTGCCCTTGAATTCCATAACACAGAGGCAACAAAGTAGATTCACACATGGGAGGGAGTGGGACTTGCTGAACAGAGGTGAAACTCATGTGATTCAAAGTGGTCCAGTCCTCGCTGAGCAGCAGTGGTTGCTTCAAACAGCAGCAAGCCTGCGCCTGCACCGATGCTCTAGGTTGGATAAGTGGCTGGCACCCAGACACTGTCTCTAGGGCAGGGTTAAGATGTCACAGCCACCCGGGGAGGAGAGCAGTTCTGTGCATGTTAACAAGCTCTGTGGAAGAAGGCAATGCACTTGGCTCAGCACCACATTAAGACTGGGGAAATACGAACTGGGCAAATATTTATCTTTGGGGACCTCCAAGAGACCTCTGGGGGGAGAGGAAAATAAATCTCTATACATGTTTACTCATAATGATTTCCAACAGTCCTATCTACATACAAGTCCAACATTTCATTAAATAGACTTCTTCAGTGGCTGCCGCACTGGGTAAATACATTATAAATAAAGGCACAGATCCTCTTTTCAGGGTGCATGGAGGCGTAATGTTTGAGTACATGATACCCATCTCCCAAACCAACCCCTTCTCTGGGGTCCCAGGAAGCAAAGAGTTTGCTGAAAGATTTAATTTCCTTTTTTCGATAGAGTTGTTTATGGAGCGACTTCCATTTGAAGGAGCATATGCTCATTTTCACAGTTTTGGAAAAACAGAAATTTGAAAGAAGGGAAGATTAAAAAAAAAAATCCTTGATCTATCCAAGGAAACTCAAGAACATTCATTGAACATAATTTTAAAAATGAGTTCCACAGGGCCGATTTCCTCATCTGGCAGGAACAACAAAGCTAATGTTGGACTCCAAGTTTGAGTGCAAGAAGAAAAAGAGCATGACATCAGACCACCTTCCCACAGCAAGGCCCCAGGTGATGGTGAGAAGGCACTTGGTTTTGGACAAGACTCCAGCATGTCCACACACACACACACACACACACACACACACACATGCATGCACACACACACACAATCCTTTCACACAATGGCTTGATGTAAAGAAAGCAGGGAAATCACTCTCCAGGCTACAGATTCTCCTATGTTATTAGTCACCCTTCCCTCCCCCTGCTAACTCTCACTGGCAGCAGGGCTGGGCAATGACTCAGGAAGCCAGGCAGTGGTGAGAAGCTAGCTCACCACCATGGCTTAAGAAAATACTGAGGCCTTTTCAAGTATGTGTTTTAGTGGCACTCAGTCATGTCAGAGTCTTTGTGACCCCATGGACAATAGTCCACCAGGCTCCTTTGTCCATAGGATTCTCCAGGCAAGGATACTGGAGTGAGTTACCATTTCCTTCTCCAGGGGATCTTCCTGACCCAGGGATTGAACCTGGGTCTCCTGAATTGCAGGCGGATTCTTTACCATCTGAGCCTCCAGGGAAGCCCTTTTCAAGTATAATTAACTCATAAACTTACTAGTGATCAGAAGAGGGAAGAAGGGGGCCAGTGAAGGGTACAGGTGTGTTTTGGGGCAAGGTGGGAGATGAAAGGCATGTGGACCATAGTTAATGGAAAAGTGATAGCCCCTATTTTCATGAACATGACTCATGTAAACTAGCAAATAATATTCTGATAACTTGTGCACACTTCTTCATGAATATTCTGCCATGGGGAGATCTGAGTTCAGCAAAGCGCCACCCTCCCCCTGCCATCCCGAACTCACTGATGAAACCAAGTCCCATTAGCACTGCATATTACTTACTGGGAGCAGCTTTGCAGAGTATGACAGGATCTCTGGAAGGGATGGTTGAGAGCAACAGCATGAAACTCAGACCTGAGCCGAAGTGAGAGATGAGTACCAAGAGACACCACAGCCAGACGGAGGAAAAACAGTGCCAAAGCACAGTGTCTTCAGCCCTAAAAGCATTTCCATTGAACATGGTGGTTCCTTTCTCTGTGTATGGTATCTAATTTGGCCATCGTGAGTGGTAACACCAAAGGAAACACAATCTAAACACACCTGATTGCGTTTGGGGGTAGCACCTTTTTTCTGCTCTTTTTTCTTTGGACATAAAGCAAAATGTCCTTCCGTCTTCACTACTCAGGAAGCAGGGCAACAGCTTGCTCTCATCTAACCCCATAGTGATCACATTATAGATGTCTGCCACCCTGACCCTTGCCTGTCCCTCCCTGTCACAGCTGGCTGCTCACACCAGCCATGACGACATGATTGCAGCTCCAAAAGTGGAACGTTAGGGAGGATAACACCCTCAGATTCTCAACACTCAATCACATGCTCCCCAGCCTGATGTTCCAGACTATAGCACTCCCATCTACATGACTTGCATCTGATTTATGGAACAAACTCTACTGCTTCTGGCTCTTAGTCAGCCCCACATACAAAGGAATGAGTAAAAACTGTTTTCCCCACAGCAGTATCTCGCCTCCTTGGCAGGTGGAGAGGATGATGTATGGAATAACTGGCATCTCCTCCTCCTCCTTGGAAAAGGATTCAGCACACACCAGCCCCGTCAGCCAACCCACCAGCCAGCTGACTCTCCGGGGGCCTCGGAGGGCCGAGCAGCAAGGCTGGCCCCAGCTGCCAGTTCCAGGAGAATAAGCCACTGCGTTGGTTCTGCCCTCTCCTGGAGCCCAAATCCCCAGGCAGCCTCAGCCTCCAAGCCCACAATCTATGCTCCAGATCCCCATAAAAGCCTCTCCCATTGTCACATGTAATCAACTAAAACGTCACTGGAACTTTCTCTTAAGGCCCTTTCTAAAAGCCTATCTGTCCCACTAAAACCTCCCTTTAACCTACCTGTGCTTCCTCTATGCGTGTGTGCTAAGTCACTTCAGTCATGTCCAACTCTTTGTGACCGTATGATGCTGGGAAAGATGGAGGGCAAGAGAAGGGGACGACAGAGGATGAGATGGCTGGATGGCATCATTGACTCAATGGACCTGAGTTTGAGCAAACTCCAGAAGATAATGAAGGACAGGGAAGCCTGGCGTGTTGCAGTCCATGGGTCGCAAAGAGTCAGTCATGACCTAGCAACTGAACAACAATGGAGAAGTTTAGAGTTAGAGCTCATGAAATCATGAGGAGCCCTAAAACCCCATCCCCACCTTGAAGTCGCAGCTTGACAACCCAAGTACAGCCATTGATTATGATGCCAAGATACCCCAGAGTCAGTCCTTCTGGAAGTAGCTTCAGAGGCCAGTCAACCAGCTTTTTGCTATCACAAAGACAGCCCATTTCCCTGGCGCATGACAAGATTTAAGTAAGATCATTCTGACAAACATGGTGGCCCAGGGCAGACTAAACTGTTGTGTGGCTGTGGCAATAAGCACTGCCATTAATTTAGCATCTACCAAATCATACACACTATCTAGAGAGCCTTGACTCATTGAATTGAACCCACACCACAACCTTGTGAGGTTAAGTATCACTCCCCACTCCATTTTAGAGGTGAGGAAACTGAGCCCCAGTCCCAAGATCCAATAATGAGTAAGCAGTGGTCCCAGGCTCTGGACCCAGTTCTACCTAACTGTAAATTTCCCCTGTTGCTGTTGCCTGCCTGCTGTATGTCCCAAGTACGTTATCTTCATGCTAATTTCTGATTTCACTCCCCTTTGTTACTAGCCTTAACAACGACAACAAGACGTTTTGGTGCCATCCCTCGGCGGGAAGCGCGAGCATCACTTCCCAGCTTAGGAATTAGAATAACAGCTCACTGCACCAACAGATGACGCGGTGCCAGGCCATCAGAGAACTGGTCTCAGCCAGTGGAGGCTGTCCTCTGAGAAGGAGAGGCCAGTTTGAAAAGGGGAGATTTTCACTGCCCACTGAGGAAAGAACGCAGAGGTGCTCTTAATCAGGGGATCCGCTCCTTTCTGGTTCCATACAGCTTTCTGTTACTTAGCAGACTTGCTGGGGAGGGAACTCTTTGGTGTCACTTTCTCATTACACGGAAAAATCTCCAGGAAATGAACCCCACTATCTTCCTGGCATTTCCTACCTCACTCCAGCTCAGGTATTTTTTAGTGTATGTCCCATGCCATATTTGTGCATACTTTTTTCTTAAAAAATCATTTGTTGCTTATCTGAAATTCAAATGTAACCAAGGTCTTGCATTTTACCTTGTATTTCACACAGCACTACTCTCTTCAAAAAAAATAAGGGTGCTGCTGCTAAGTCACTTCAGTCGTGTCCAACTCTGTGTGACCCCATAGACGGCAGCCCACCAGGCTCCCCCGTCCCTGGGATTCTCCAGGCAAGAACACTGGAGTGGGTTGCTATTTCCTTCTCCAATGTGTGAAAGTGAAAAGTGAAAGTGCAGTCGCTCAGTCGTGTCTGACTCGTAGCGACCCCATGGACTCTAGCCTACCAGGCTCCTCCATCCATGTGATCTTCTAGGCAAGAGTACTGGAGTGGCTTGCCATTGCCTTCTCCGAAGGGTGCTAATAAAGGTCAAAAACTATCACGCAGATGGTGACTGGAACATAACCAAGGCAGGTAGTCCCTGAATTAAGACCCAGAGAATCCTTACCGTACCCACACACAGAGCCCTTCCTCGGGGCCTGATGAGAGTATCTTCTGACCAGGAAAGGACTAAGCTAAGCAGTTGGAACCCCTAAGTACCCGAAGAGAAGTAGATGAGTCAATACTACATTGAGCTCTTTGGATGCAAACACACAGTTCCTTTCTCCTTTCCTATTGAGGGTAAGTGCCCATGTAAATTCTCCTTTGCCGAGACAGGAAAACCCCTTCCATCTCCCACACTAGCACATTTTTAACAAAGCAGCTAAGATCTCACCAGCTGAAACTCCTCTTTCACAAAGATCTGCTTGGAGGAACAGATGGGAAGAATGGCAGTTACACAGCCAAAAAAAATTACACTGGATGCCAGAGCAAGTTCACACTCGTAACCACCAGTTCTGTCCAATGTTTTCATTTTTCAAGTGCAAGCATGTTGTTGAAATCTAGATGCCATTTCAAAACGAGATTCTGAAAGAGCAGCAAAGGGGTTTCACTAGCACTGAATTCTTTTCTTCTTTGCTACTCTACAGCAAAACAAACTTCAGTGTCTCCATCACCTTCTATGGAAAGCCTGTTCTATTCTCCCTCAGAAATCCAACGCCCACCCAATCAGGAGAGCAGCTTCCCCAAGTTCCTGTCGTGGTTCTGAAATTCTGTTTTATGCATGGCCTCTCCAACCTGGCTCTTATCACTAAGTTATCTGGACCACACACCCACAAAAGGCAACACCTGTCTTTGCAAGAACTTAGGACCAACAGCCTGAACCCGGCTTCCTCTGGACAAGCCCAACCTCCCCACCCCAGGCTACCCACATCTGTGCCAGGCACTCCCTTCCAGTTTCCTAACAGCCTGATTCAGTGCATCTGAGCTCCAGGCCTGGGGCAAGACCAGGGTGACCTGTGACCTTCGCTAACTCTAAAGCTGCTGCTGCTGCTAAGTCCCTTAAGTCGTATCCGACTCTGTGTGACCCCATAGATGGAAGCCCGCCAGGCTCCCCCGTCCCTGGGATTCTCCAGGCAAGAACACTGGAGTGGGTTGCCATTTCCTTCTCCAATGTGTGAAAGTGAAGTCGCTCAGTCGTGCTTAGCGACCCCACGGACTGCAGCCTACCGGGCTCCTCCATCCATGGGATTTTCTAGGCAAGAGTACTGGAGTGGCTTGCCATTGCCTTCTCCGAACCCTAAAGCAGTTTCAGTTATTTTTCTCTGGGTCTAGGGCTGGTGGTTCCTGAGGGGGCAGCGAGCCTGCCCCTCAGGAGAGGCCTATCCAGGAAGATAGGAACAAGGCTCTCCAGGAGGATGTTTTATTCAAAAAAGCAAAATTAGTAGCATGCCATTTTATACTGGAAAACTTTATTATTTTTGCAACACAAACTATAGAAAAGAAAGGGCAAACATTTACAGGGATCGATGTTTCACATTTTGTAGTAACAAAAGTAGCTAATATTTGAGAGATGCCTAACACCAGGCACCATGCCGAGCATTTTACAGGCATTATTTGGTTCACTCCCTAGCCATCCCATAAGGCAGTACCATCACCATCCCCTCAGGCCCTTTGGGCCCCTTGGCTCCTCAGCCAAGTAAGGAGACAAACGCACGTCCCAGTGAGGGGCAAGGTACAACTGAATCCCCACGCCTTATCAAAGTAAACCCTCACCATCACGCCTTATCAAAGTAAACCCTCACCATCACAACTGAATCCCCATGCCTTATCAAAGTAAACACCATATTCAAGGACCAGCTCATGTTTAGCCATTGCCTCAGACACCACTGGCTCTCTCTCCTGCTGCAGAGACCTGAGACTACACTGCGAATCAGGAAAGACAGCTATAAAATCAGTTATTACTGTGTCATTTCCAACAGCCTACTAGACCATACACATGCTGCAGAGTGTCTGTAGGATAAAACTAATAAAATCATATGTAGACCTGGCTCCTTCTTGTTAAATTCTTGCCAAGGAAGAAAATCTTCAGGGAAGTCCAGGCAAAAATCAAGTTTGGCTGAATATCTTCAGCCACTGAAAGAAATCAGTATGTCACAGCACTTGATTAGTGCCTTGACACAGCAAGTTCTAAAGCAATGTTGTTCTCCTGAAAGTGGAACAACTTTAAAAGCAATGATTACTTCTTTCTCCCTATCCCCCTCCTTAAGATGACTCTTAAAAGGTCATTCATTCACTAGACAGGCATTAATTGAGTTCTGCGATGATGAGGCATCATTGGCATGGTGATAAACCCAAGATATATCAGGTAATCCTATAATTGAGAGCATTATAATTCATTGGGGAAATCTATATACTTTTTAAAGGCAAATACATGTGTATTGTTTTCTATTGCTATGCTAACAAATTACCACAAGCTGATTCCCTCACAGTCTCGTAGGTTAGAGGTCTAAGCACAGAGTGGTTGGGTTCTCTGTTCAGATCTCACTGGGTGAAAATCAACATGGTCTGAGCATCTCACCTGGGGCTCGGTATCCTCTTCCAAACTCATTCAAGTTGTAGGCAGAATTCCATTCCTTGCAGTTTTAAGACTGAGATCCCCATCTCCTCCATGACTGTCAGTCAGGCTGCTTTCAGCTCCTAGACACCACCTCCCTCCCTTGCCACATGGCCTCCACCTTCAAGCCAGCAATGGCACGTATCAATGGAATCATTTTGCTTTGAATCTCTGACTTTCTCCTGGGAACCAGTCAGAGAAAAAACTGTGCTTTTAAAGGGCCCACTGGATTAGGTCAAGTCCACGGGATCTCATCCTAGTCACAGGTCCTCTTTGATTCACATTCAGGGAGAGGAGACTAGATAATTGTGCGGGTCATTGGGGGTCATCTTAGAATTCTACCTGCCACAGTATGCATGCATTTATGTAAAAATACTGTGTTTTCAACCATTGTTGACAGTGGTTCCCCGCCCCACCTTGGGGAGATTAGAACAGGGGAGGAAGCAAGGATGCTTGCTTCATATACATCATATAGTAGTCAAAGAATAAATGTCCTGGATGAAATATGCAAAGGACCCTCGCTGAGAAATACTAAACTAAATGAAACAGAAAGAGCCTTAAAATCTGATGGAATGCTAGCGCCCTTCTTTGTGTAACAAAAGATCCATTAAAAACTGACATGGCTCTTTTTACAGTGATAGATTCCCACCCATCAGGCAAAGAAACTAAATGGATAGAAACTAATGCTAAGTCACATAATAATGGAAGCCCAGTAACTTCCCAAGGACTTCCATGGTGGCTCAGATGGTAAAGAATGGGTTCGATCCCTGGGTTGGGAAGATCCCCTGCAGAAGGAAATGTCAACCCGCTCCAGTATTCTTGCCTGGAGAATCCCATGGACAGAGGAGCCTGGCGGGTTACAGTCCATGGGGTTTCAAAGAGTTGGACACGACTGAGCAACTAACATATAGCAGGTAGTAACCTCCCAAAACAGGACTAGACTTCTTGCTAAAGGAGGAAATATTTATTTTCTTAAAGAGATTTCTGACTTAATTATTCACCACCTTCTTCCCCATTGATTGTCTGCTTGGAGGATGCTTAAGTTTAACAGGTCAACCAATGCAGGGATCAAGCTAAATACTGTTCCCAATGGTGGTTTATACTAAGGGAAAACTTGATCTTGAATCTCAGCCCTGTGGTTTAGCACACTGCTGTGGAAGCCAGAGGACAGCAGAAGGCTATCCTGAGAATGAGGGTATTTCCTGTGGAAGGAGACAACTCTGGGGAGCAGAGGGCAGGGGCATAAGGTCCTTGCTAGCTGGAGGTTGTCAAGTGTTTCAGCAGGGTCTTGAATGAGGAGAAGTTTTGTATTTTAGAGATAAGGCAGGGAGAAGCTCAGCAGTGAAGGGGAAGGGAGTAGGGCAGTGAAACTAGAGCAGGTTACTTTTTTTAGGAGGAAGCTAAAACATGTTTGGAGGCTGATAAGGGTTCAGTGGAAAAGAACAGAATGAAAACCAGACAAATGACACAAAAGAAAAGGAGAAGAAAAGGCAGGAGGGGATGGGATATGAGATGCAGCAGGCAAGTATTAACTATGGGCACTTCTGCTTTTGCGATATGAGGAAGGAAGAAAGCATGGGTGAAAACAGAGATGTTGAAATGGGTGGGAAGAGGGAGTTAGGTCAGATTGCCTCAGTCTCAGTAACTGGTCCTCCAGCAGCGAGGGCTTTAAAAGTGCAGCATATCTTACATATTTAGAAAGAGCCTACTGTTTCCTCTAAATATAGCCATCCCTGCCATGGGTGGTTAGGGGAAGACAATGTTCAAAATTAAAAGGAATAAAAGCACCCATAACTTAGGAAGGGAACTGGCATCTGCTGAATTATTAGTATTAAAACATGACATTTCACTAAAAAGAGATAGAAGAGAAGTGTTTCTTAAGGGCTCAGAAGAAAAGTGTGCAAGGTAGCCAAAGTCCAAAGGTTCCTGAAAGAGAGCCACCAAGACCAGCTCCTCTACCCACAAACCTTCAGGAAAATGTGTCTTCATAGTAGAAGGACCCCTGCCATGACCAGCTGGATGGGGAAAGTCCTGTTTACTCAGCTTTCTTCCTATTTGTCTATAACCAGCCCAGTGTTTACAGAAACAGAGAAAAGTCATTCTCCTACATGTACCAATATGCCAGCTCAATAAACAGCAGGGTTATCTTCCACTCACATTCTGAAGGACATGTTATAATTGTTAGAGAAGAATTAGTTATTTTGTCTCTTGTAGAAAGAGTAATTTTGTAATGTGCCAAAGGTATCTAACCATCTAGTCAAGGCTATGGTTTTTCCAGTGGTCATGTATGGATGTGAGAGTTGGACTGTGAAGAAAGCTGATCGCTGAAGAATTGATGCTTTTGAACTGTGGTGCTGGAGAAGACTCTTGAGAGTCCCTCGGACTGCAAGGAGATCCAACCAGTCCATTCTAAAGGAGATCAATCCTGGATGTTCATTGGAGGGACTGATGCTAAAGCTGAAACTCCAATACTCTGGCCACCTCATGCGAAGAGTTGACTCACTGGAAAAGACTCTGATGCTGGGAAAGGTTGGGGGCGGGAGGAGAAGGGGACGACGGAGAATGAGATGGCTGGATGGCATTGCCGACTCGATGGACATGAGTTTGAGTGAACTCCGGGAGTTGGTGATGGACAGGGAGGCCTGGCGTGCTGTGATTCATGGGGTCGCAAAGAGTCGGACACGACTGAGCGACTGAACTGAACTGAACTGAAAGGTATCTAAATTAAGTAAAAATTCTGGGGGAAATTTTGCCCAATGAAATCAGTTTTCCTAAGTGAGCAACTTCAGCAAAAGGAGGGTAAATGTTTTACCCACTTCTGGTCAATACCAGTTCAGTCTCCGTGTTTGTAAATAGATCATACAACCTTACCACCCCTAATACAACCTAGTCCTCAAATCTAGTTCTATCTGACAAGTTAGACCTTACTGCAGCTTGGGAATAGAGCTTTGGTTCTTATAATTTTTTAATAAATCAGAAACACTTCAATTTAACTGCTTGGGGTCAGCTGTGAGCCATTACTCAGTGGGAATTGATGGGTAAAAATGATATATGTGCAAATAAATGCAGAAATTTTTGATGCACCAAGAAAAAGAATGATATATACACAGTGCTGTTACACTGCAAATATTTTAATAATCAAAAAGGTTTGACATACTGTGTGAATTTCAGAGAAGGTTTGTTATGTCATTCAAACCATGTAAAGAGTGATATGCGCTTTGAAACAGGTGCTAAGATTTAGCAGAAAAAGACAAGCTCAAACAGTAATATAGGAAGAGAGAGAGGGAGAAATAGATTGTTTTGATTGCATTTCTACAGTCATCTAAGCAAAATCCAGGCCAGCTTTTTACAAAAACCTACCTAAGGCAAGTCACAATGAAGGGCTGGCTGGCAAGCCCCTAACATACCCTAGAGAAATGTATTATGATTCA
Organism: Moschus berezovskii; assembly: GCF_049115385.1. Lineage (NCBI taxonomy): Eukaryota > Metazoa > Chordata > Mammalia > Artiodactyla > Moschidae > Moschus > Moschus berezovskii. Next base: position 114,707,698 of record NC_142461.1, on the reverse strand, counting down.
GGAATATTTTTAAAATGTACTGTTCAGCAAGAATACCATAGCTCTCCTATAGATTAGAAATTTGAGCACGTTTAAGGCCATTAAGGACAGAGCAAAATAAAAGAGAGAAAATCTTGGTATTGTTAGGCTTAGATATATCTTCCTTAAAAAAAAAATGAGAAAAGGAAAATACATTTTTTATTTGCACTTTGGCCCTGGAGCCAGTGCCAGTGTGGCGTGCTTCACCCCTGCCTCCGTATGTTGCGTCAGGTGGTTACGCACAGCTGCCACCTGTGGGGGTGTCAGTGCTGAGGCTCAAAGAGAGACCGAGAGTAACTGAGACAGTGCCCAGCGGAGCAGGGACAGGGTGACCAGCTCGCCTGTTTGCCCAAGACTGAGGTTTTCCTCAGTACTCGAGACACTCAGTGCTAAAGGCAGAAGAGTTGCAGCCAAACTGGGATGACAGGTCACCCTAGCAGGCACAGAGGAAACTGCAGGCGTGGTTCCTGGTGGAGACTGAGCAGGTCAAGGCTGCACCACCCCAGGCTGTTGGAAAACTGGGACTGTTGTCCCTGGCTTGGGCCCCCAGGCACGTATACCATGGCGAAGCTCCCTGAAGGTGTACACTCTACCCAGTACCCCTTCCTTCCCTGGCAGGTACCATGAAGAACTCAAGATGCACAGACACACACATATACACACTGTATATCTTTGCTGTAAACATTTTATATTTACACTCTAGAAAATAAAAGAGTAAGTTATAATGTTTATAAAAGTAAGGGAAAACAAAAGGAATAAAGCATTTCATTTCCTAGGCTCTGAATCATACTTATTTTGATTAAAATTTTTTCTAATTATAAGTAATATCCTCATAATAAAAAAGTATACAGAAAAAAGGAAAAAAATAAAAGAGCCGACTCCCATTCTATTCAAGTACGTGGTGTATGCTAAGTTGCTTCAGTCATGTCCAACTCTTTGCGACCCTATGGACTGTAGCCTGCCAGACTGTCTGTGGGATTCTCCCAGCATGAATACTGGAGTGGGTTGCCATGCCCTCCTCCACCCAGGGATCGAACTTGTGCCTTTTATGTCTCCTACATCGGTAGGCAGGTTCTTTACCACTAGCGCCTCCTGGGAAGCCCTATTCAAGTATAACCACTCTTATATACTTAGATGGACTTCCTGCTCTATACATGGTCCTTAACCTTGACAACATATTAAAGTAACCTGGGAAGCTTTTGTAAAATAGTGAAGTGTGGACATAGCCCCCAGAGATTCTGATTTCATTGGTCTGGTCTGATTTTATGGATCTGACATCAGTTTTTTGTGTTTTTGTTTTTTTTCTGCTGTGCCAGGTCTTAGTTGCCATATGTGGGATCTTCGTTAGGATATGCGGGATCTTCAGTTGGGACATGCAGGCTCTGGTTCCCTGACGAGGGGTCAAACCCTGGCCCCCTGCATTGGGAACGTGGAGTCTTAACTGCTGGACCACCAGTGAAGTCCCCAGCATCACTATTTTTAAAGTTACCTCCAGAGATTCTAAGCCTCCAGAAAATCTGGAACCACTGCTCTAGGCCCTTTGCAAAGTGTCAATCGCCTCACACACACAGAACCATACACACAAACACACATGTTTATATCATACCTAGCATGCTTTTTTTCACTCAGCAATATTTAGTGAATAGATGCCCATGTCAATAAATCAATTTTATAATACTTTAAGTGGTAGCACAATATTACAATGTATGGGTTAATGCATTTAATATATTCCTATTGTTGAATATTTTCATTGTTTCCAGATTTTGCTCTCACGGCTGCACTGGGGATAATAATTAAAAGTCTGAGCTTTAGAGTAGGCTTGCTTTGGTTTGAGTCCCAGACACTGCGTGCATTAGCTGAGAGGGACGGCAGGCAAGTCATTTAAACTCTCTAGGCCTCAGATTCCCCATCTGTTAAGTGAGGGTAATAGTGGTGTCTGTCTTTTAAATGAGATAATGCATATAAAGCACCGACCAGGAGTTTAAAATGCATTAGATACTATGTAACTATTAATCTTTGCCCACTTCCTAAATTATTTTCTTAGAAAAATACCCAGACGTTCAATTTTGAGTCTAACAGTGTACATAACTTTGAGACTTGTGACATGATTACCACACTACCCTCCCACAAAAGTGTAAGTTGAGGGTATCCTGCAATCACCAAAGCATCTACTCTGAGAGTAAAAGAGGCCTCTACCCACTTCTTCATCCCTCACTCATGTTGCACCAATTTTATCTCTGCGGTTCATGATGTAGTTATGATGCATGAACATGGTAGAATGATCTGTAAAAGTTGAAAATAAGCTATAACATTGCTCTAAGAATTGCATTTGGAAAAGATAATAATATCTGCATTTATTTGTAATTTATCTCCTAATTGCCTGGCCAAAATATGTAGTTTGGGGGGAAAAAAACATGCTATAAGACAGCTAATAAAATAAACATTTAGGAAAAAAGTTCACTATTTGAAAAAGAAAGGGAAAGATATGAGACAGTCATGAATTTCAGCTCTGAGCTTCCTAGCAAAACAAGTGAAAATAGAAACATATTTTCTACTCCAAAATAAAAGGGAAGCAAATAACTTTATCTAGAAATAAATGTCTTCCTGTTACTAAATTCTAAAGAAAAGAATTACCATGCATTTCTTTATGTAAAGGCCACCAAGTAACGTAACAAACAATAGTTTGGCCCAAATTTGCAGCAGATGTTAAAACTTTTTCAAGTGACCAATTTTTCATTTGGATCCTTGGAAAAATCATCAGCTTTGATCACCAAACAGGCTGAAAAGTCAGCCTTCAATAGGGAGAACCATGAGAGTTAATTTTATGTGCAATTTAACTGGGCCACAGGGTGCCCAGATATTACAGGGTCCAGCACTATTCTGGGTGTGTCTTTGAGGGTGTTTCTGGATGAGATTAATTAATATTTAAGTCAGTAAACTGATTAAAACAGATTGCTCTTCCTAACATGGGTGGGCCTCATCCAATCAGTTGAAGGCTGAAGAGAATAAACAGGCTCACCCTCCCACGAGTAATTAAGAACTGCCTGACTGCCTTCTGCTGGGACATCCTTTTTCTTCCTGCCTTTGGAAGAAAGGCAGAAACATCCAGTCTTTCTGGGTCTCAAGCCTGCCAGCATTCAGACTGGAACTACATCTCTCTCCTGGGTCTCCAGCTTAATGACATGTCAGCCTCCCTCATCATATGAGCCAATGCCTTAAAATAAACTTCTTTCTCTATCTGTATACATCCTACTGGGCCTGTTTCTCTGGAGAACCCTAATACAAAAATTAATGAGCCTTTCATGGATTTTCACACAAACAGAGCCCAGAGGTAGAAGGAGGAAATTCTCATTAATAAACCTTCATGATCCATCCACCTCCAGTCAAAGGTTTCCATAGCAACCTGAGTTCCAAAGCAAGGCTCAGGTCACATTTCCACAAATTGAAATGGAATAGATGAGTGGAAATAAGCAACCCCTTACAATCAACCAAGAAAACGAAGAATAATGAAAGAGTAACACCAGTGCCTGAGTTGAATTAATTTACCAAGATTTAGGACTGTGAAACACGGGGCACACACACTCTACCACAGAGATTACCTAATTTCTTACGGTCAAAGCAATGTTTTCACACCATTACCATTTCATACATGAAGAGATTTTTCTTCCTTTTTCTTAATCCCTCCAAACTCATTCTGAGAGGCCATTCTGTATCAAGAGTGTGAGTGCTGCAGTCTTACATTCTGAATACCAATTTCATCACTGGCTAGTTGTGATGACCTTGGACACGTTATTTATCATATATACGCCTCCGTTTGCTCTTTTATTCACTAGGAATAAGAATCTAATCTATCTCAGTTCAGTTCAGTTCAGTTCAGTTGCTCAGTCGTGTCTGACTCTTTGCGACCCCTTGAATTACAGCACACCAGGCCTCCCTGTCCATCACCAACTCCCGGAGTTCACTCAAACTCATGTCCATCGAGTCGGTGATGCCATCCAGCCATCTCATTCTCTGTCGTCCCCTTCTCCTCCCGCCCCCAATCCCTCCCAGCATCAGAGTCTTTTTCAGTGAGTCAACTCTTCGTATGAGGTGGCCAAAGTATTGGAGTTTCAGCTTCAGCATCAGTCCTTCCAATGAACACCCAGGACTGATCTCCTTTAGAATGGACTGGTTGGATCTCCTTGCAGTCCAAGGGACTCCAAGAGTCTTCTCCAGCACCACAGTTGAAAAGTTCAGAATCGAACCAATAAAATAGAAACTACTTTTAAGCATTTGCAATAGAAAGAGCTCGATGCAGGGAATTATTTCCACTGATGAAGGGGAAGCTGAGACAAGGCAGGAAGCTGCTGCTGACCCTGGAGTGGAAGACAAAGAGAGGAGATGAAGTTATGGAAGTCCAGGGTCAGCTGAGGAAACTAGGTCTCTGAGTGCTCGTCTGCAGCTGCAGCCAGGGCAGCCTCCCAAGGCAGAGGTGGGGTAGGAGAGGGGACCTCCCTGGCTTCTCCCATCCCCCACCTTTCAGTCCTACCGACGCCTTCCACTGGACACACCATCCAGATGCAGTCTGGCAAACACGCCCTAGAGTTGGCTGTCCTGAGGCACAGAGCCGGGGCTCCATCTGAGGGCCCAGGGTCGCAGAGCCAGCACAGGACTGCCAGGCTTGAGTGACAGGCTCATAAAGTCCCTTGGTCTGCTCTGTGTGGCAGAGTCCCCTAAGCTGGATATTTTAAATCGGGGCTGTTGTGTCTCACTCGCCTCTTCTTCACTCCCTTCAACACATTTTCCACTCCTTACGGCTTCCCTTTGTCCTCCTACTCCCTCATCACCCAGTTCTTTCCTCCCACTTCCTCACCCACACTCAACAGCAGACAGCAAGTTGGCTAGCCTCCCAATGAAACTACAGACTCTATGAAATCCGAGGGATGGTGGTGTCAAGTCTGGCTGCCAAAGCCAATGATGTCCTCCTCTTCTCAGAGCTGGAGTCCCCTGCCTCCACACACCAGCTCACAAAGGCATGGCCACACGTCAAGCGTGCTGCCAACACAAGCAAGACAAGAGAATGCTGGCCTTTTATCCTGAAGATGTCCCTCGCCAGGCCCATCACCAGGGGCCATGCAAGCTTGTGCACTTTGCCACAGAGTTATCTCCTTCAAACACCCTGGTGAGGCCTGCTGACCAGAAGGAGAGTGAAAGAGATGACCTCGAAGTCCCCTTCTATTCCATCCTACAGCATTCCTAATAAAGTCAATTGTAGCATGTATATTATCATAAGTGACCAGTCCAGGTTCGACGCATAAATTTTCCTCTGTTCATTTCTTTGCATTTGTGCTTTTTTAATAAAATTCTTTTTTAGAAATAAATAAAAAATAAATAAATAAAATAAAGTCAATTCTTATTTAAAAAAAAAAAAAAGGCCCTCATTGCAGATAGATTCTTTACCATCTGAAGGCTTCCCTAGTGGCTCAAATGGTAACGAAAATGAGGGCGACATGGGTTCACTCCCTGTTTGGGAATCCCCTGGAGAAGAAAATGGCAACCCACTCCAGTGTTCTTGCCTGGAGAATCCCAGGGACGGCGGAGCCTGGTCGGCTGCCGTCTATGGGGTTGCACAGAGTCAGACACGACTGAAGCGACTTAGCAGCAGCAACAGCCTTATAGGAAAGTTCCCAGCCTCCCAGCCAATCACGTGCTGTTTCCATGTCGCCTTTTCTAATACACTCTAAGACTCGCTCTTGCCCAGAAGTCCTCCGGAAGAGTGCTCCACTGCCCATGAGGCACTGGACTCCCCCAACCCACGGACTGATTCCCCTTGTATGAAGGACAGAAAACTCACTACTAAATTATTTTAGTTTTGTCACTTGACACTACAATGATTTCCATTTGTGTAAGGCTGGGTTGTGGCACCTTCCCCACCTGCCTGTATTACATTTCGCCAGAAGTAAAAGTCCCCAAAGTCTTGGGACCTGGTGCCAAGAAAGGCTTTCTGTTATAGGACAGGCATTGAAGAACAAAAGACCCCAAGGCTTATCCTAGGAGCAGCACAGAGCATAATATTCTCATATCCAACCCTCCTTATAAATAAATTTTAGATCTATAGATTAAAATAATTCAGAATTAAGAAGGGAAATTTAGGGCAATAAAAATGATTCCACAGTACAAGGCCTATACTGAGACTTTTCTGCCAATATATATCTTCACCATCCTCAAAACCCTTGTACATTTTTCCTTCATATTCCTTCTCCAGGGTGTATAAAAAAATTATTCCTCTGATACTGCCTAACATTTAAAACCCAGATGTGAACTGAGTCCATCAGCTTGACCAGCCCATACCAGGCTACTTGTTAAGTCCAACTAGAGAGCAGTTGGTTAATAACTCAACTATCTGCTTTGTACTAGACTGATACAAGTCAGGTCACAGCTTTAGCCATTTAACAAGCCCCGTTCTACCTGTGGGCTTCCCTAGCAGCTCAGATGGTAAGCAATTCACCTGAAATGTGGGAGACCTGGGTTTGATCCCTGGGTTTGGAAGATCCCCTGGAAGAGGGCAATCCACTCCATTGTTCTTGCCTGAAAAAGCCCCATGGACAGAGGAGCCTGGTGGGCGATAGTCCATAGGGTCACACAGAGTCGAACACAACTGAGCAACTAAGCACAGCACAGCTCTCCCTGTGGTTCTCAAAGTATGTTTCCCAAACCAGCAGCATCAGCGTCAGTATCACCTAAGAACCTGTTCGAAATACAAATGTTCAAGTCTCACCCAGCCTACTAAAAGACAGAAATCACGGAGGCTGGGGCTCAGCAATTTGTGTTTAACAAGCCCTCCAGATGATTCTGATGTAGGTAATGTCTGAAAAACCACTGTGCTAGAAAAACACACACACACAAAAACCAACTGATTTCAGTGAAACATAGCACATATTATTGGTCATTTTTCTAATGACATGAATTTGAATTTAAATCCCAGATCACCCCACAGCCTGAAATCTACAGTCTTTCTAACACCTATTTTATTCAGTACTCATTGTACTAGGAAGGCTTTTATTATTAAGGGAGGGTAATTTCAAGCAAGAAGACAATGGAAATTAGAACACCGCTGCTATTGTCCTGTCAAAATGAACAAAATCCCCCTCTATCAAACAGTCATTTTATGTTTGGGGGGGAAGAAAGGCTATAAGCCTTTGCCAAGCATGCCACACTTTTGCTCATAAATGCTTCTTTGCTATAATTGAGTGAATTTGCACAAGTGCCCTTCTGTACCCACCAAGAAATAGCAGGTCCCAATATGGGAATGGAGCCATATTTCCTTGCTTTGTTCCCAACCCTGTAAAAGCTCTTCATCCTCTCCAGGCAAAGGGGAATATGGGCAAAGAATTCTCCAGGGTGACAAAAAGCACTTTCTCTGCTCTCTTTTATTGTGCTGTTAGTTTTGAGACCCTTTTGCCCCGAGAACAATACACTGCAGAGTCACTTTCTGACGCTGCCTGCCACCGTGCTTTCTCCAGCCCTTAGGATAACAGTCTGCCGTCCTAACATCAGAGACCACACTGTGGCTGCTGAGAATCTAAGTGTAACGCAAATCAGGCATGTGAGCACTACTAGCCCAACTCTTAGCTGAACTGCTCTAAGGGGGTTAATTTTTAAAAAGCAACGTTGCACTCCAGTTAGAAGGCCAGGGAGCAGGAAATGGACTCCCACATCAATAGCACGCTAACCACCCTGGTGGCACACAACCCAGAAGGTAATTTGGGGAACTTAGGAAGTTGGAGAAGATGAATAAATAAGAGAAGAACCAACCAATTTCCTTTTTCCCTTTTATGAAGACTGTGATTGTAGGCTGCAATCTTCTTTTCGTCATTAATGAAATAAGGGGAAGGGGGAGTTTAAAATATGTGGTAGTCTTAAATAACCCCTAACTAAATGCATGGGCAAGATCGAAAATATACGTCAGATGGAAACACGATGAGGGACTGGAAATTTGATGTAAGGTTTTGTTCTAAATACAACTCCCTAAGCAAAACCCTTAAAAAAATCTCTACTAGCACTAAACCAGAAATAAATATTTCTAAGCATTGCTCCCAATGATATAAAACTAGCTATAACTCACTATAGCCTCAAGTAAAATGAAGATTTGCTGGTGAGCTCGATAATTAAATCATTCTAGACAGTCAATCTGGGCAAATCATGTCCCAAAGCTAATGTTTCTCCTTGTAATTATCTTATGTCTGTCTACAACGATCAAATTAACCAAAAAATTGCCAAGTCTCCAACATGATGTGCAGACAGACTGCAAAGCGTCCACTGGGGCTTCTCCATTTGCTCCTTCTCTTTCTTCCATATCTCACCATTTACCCTTCCATCCATTTCCCTCCCAAAATTACTTGGGTTAATAGAAGTTAGGCCACCCGGGCCTACGATTTACAGAAGGATTTATTTGCAATGTTCCAACCCTGGCTTTTGCTGTAAGCAGTATTCACTTCTGACGGTTTCAAGCATTCCACCAGAAATATGCTTACCTGTGAGAGAGTACAGAGAAGAAAGAGGGCTAGATGCACAGACAAGGGCTTCACGGTTTTCAAAGTGCTATTTCATAGCCTTGTTAGTCTCATCTCCTAGCCCTGAGGTGGCAATTATTTTACATGCATACAAACTGTGTCTTCCAATGACTTTCCCAAGACAAAGGCCTAATAAATTCAAAGACATCCTAGAACTCAGGTCTCCTGCTCCTGAATGCTCTGAGACTGGGCTGGAACGTATCACCAGGAGTCAAATGCAAAGGTGCAATTCTGACTCCCTTAACGTGAGGGTAGAATACAGAACTCCTGCAGGATGGGAATGAATGTGTACGCCTGAGGCTGACATCCATATATGTGAGGTTTATGTCTCTTAACTAGAACTTCGTAACCATGTCACTGACATCCCTACCCTTCACAGAGCCAGTGACGATGAGAAACTGAAGGTTTCTATCCCTCCAGGTAGGGCTAAAAGGGATGACAATTGCAATACTTCTCAGAGCCCTAAGACAATATCTATTCTAGGTTAGTAGTTCCAACTTTTTTGGACCTGATATTTATCTTATTTCAGGAGGCCCAGACCCCTACACAATCTGAGTTATGATTGAGAACAGAACTGAGAACAGAAGGCTGTGCAGTCGTGCTCAGTTGCTCGGTTGTGTCCAACTCTTTGCGACCCCATGGACTGTAGCCCACCAGACTCCTCTGTCCATGGGATTCTCCAGCCAAGAATATTGGAGCAAGTTGTCACTTCCTCCTTCAGGGGATTTTCCTAATCAATCAGGGAAGATCCCCTGGAGATCTCCCTGTGTCTCCTGCACTGGCAGGCGGATTCTTTACCACTGAGCCACCTGGGAAGCCCCCTTCAAAATCCCTGGAGACAGGGAGCCCCATAAGTTAAGGAGGAAGTTTAGCCTGAATAAGACTAAGGTCTCTTTGGGTACCATCTTGGCTGGAGTTCACAGATTGGGGGATTGTTCCAGAGTTGGAAGTTGGCTTAACCATAGGTAGTTAGACCCAAGGAGAGCTATTCATTTTATCCAAACTTTGTCAACACTGGTTTTTAATTAAGAGGTAATTTACTGAATTAAACTGAGTAAAACCTTTCTTAGGATTTGACATTTGCATGCTCCAATCAGAACACCCCTCCTCTATACAGAGGTTCTTTAGTGAGAGTGGCATTATTGGAGAAAAAGGTAGACATTTGAGAATGTTATGACAAGTGTTACATGTCAAATTAAGGGTGCTGCTGCTGCTGCGTCACTTCAGTCGTGTCCAACTCTGTGTGACCCCATAGACGGCAGCCCACCAGGCTCCCCCGTCCCTAGGATTCTCAAGGCAAGAACACTGGAGTGGGTTGCCATTTCCTTCTCCAATGTGTGAAAGTGAAAATTGAAAGTGAAGTCGCTCAGTCGCGTCCGACCCCCAGCGACCCCACGGACTGCAACCTACCAGGCTCCTCCATCCATGGGATTTTCCAGGCAAGAGTACTGGAGTGGCTTGCCATTGCCTTCTCCACAAATTAAGGGTACAGTAGCTTTAATGCATGGAGCAAACAGAAAGTAAATGGTTCTAAAATGTAAAAGTAATTGATGGAAGAGAAATTTCTCAGTGTGCATAGAACAAGGTCCAGGAGAGAGCTATGCTTTTACTTGAAGCAAAAGTGTGCGATACTTTAGAAGATCAGCCACGTAAAGCATCCCTTAAAGATGCAGAAATAAGGAAGCAGGTCAAGAGACAGTCATGCTGGATGAGAGTTAAGAGGAGAGAACTGTAACTAGTATGAACCCAGTACTCCTCTAAATCATTTAGAGTCCATTTCATGGTAAAAAAAAATAAAATAAAATAAACTCAAACTGACTAAAAACAATAAAACTGATTTATTGGTTCCTATACTGGAAGTCAGGGTTGGATTTGAGTCAGTGACTTGACTATATCATCACGAATCCAAGTCCCATCCTTCTCTCTGCTCTGATACTGTGGAGGAGCTCGGCTTGGGCTCTCAGTCAGAGCCCAGACACGTGACCTCTCTCTGTGTCTTGATCTTCTCACATGGTCGCTGGGTTCCAAGAGGGAGCATCCCAAGGTTCGGTTTTTTTAATTGAAGTATAGTTGTGGTGGCTCAGATGGTAAAGAATTTGCCTGTAATGTGGGATACAAAGGTTCAGTCTCTGTGTTGGGAAGATCCCCTGGAGTAGGGAATCCACTCTAGTATTGTTAACTGGAGGATTCCATGGACAGAGGAGCCCGGTAAGCCACAATCCATGGGGCTGCAAAGAGTCAGACATGACTAAGTGATTAATACTTTCTCCTTTTCTATTGTTGATTTACAATGCTGTGTTAGTTTCTGGAGTACAGCAAAGTGATTCAGTTATATATATATATACATATATTATTTTTCATATTCTTTTTCATTATGGTTTATCACACAATATTGAAAATAGTTCACTGTATTACACAGTAGGACTTTATCATTTATCTGTTTTATATATAATAGTTTGTATGCTAACCCCAAACTCCTAATCTGTTCCTCCCTCCTTTCCCCGTCAACAACCTCAGATATGTGGATGGTACCACTCTAATGGCAGAAACCAAAGAGGAACTAAAGAGCCTCTTGATGAGAGTGAAGGAGGAGAGAGAAAGAGCCGGCTTAAAACTAAATATTTAAAAAACTAAGATCATGGCATCTGGCCCCATTCAGTTCAGTTCAGTTCAGTTCAGTCGCTCAGTCGTGTCCGACTCTTTGCGACCCCATGAATCACAGCACGCCAGGCCTCCCTGTCCATCACCAACTCCCGGAGCACACTCAAACTCATGTCCACAGAGTCGGTGATGCCATCCAGCCATCTCATTCTCCGTCGTCCCCTTCTCCTCCCGCCCCCAACCTTTCCCAGCATCAGAGTCTTTTCCAGTGAGTCAACTCGTCGCATGAGGTGGCCAAAGTATTGCAGTTTCAGCTTTAGCATCAGTCCCTCCAATGAACATCCAGGATTGATCTCCTTTAGAATGGACTGGTTGGATCTCCTTGCAGTATAAGGGACTCTCAAGAGTCTTCTCCAACACCACAGTTCAAAAGCATCGATTCTTCGGCGATCAGCCTTCTTCACAGTCCAACTCTCACATCCATACCTGACCACGGGAAAAACCATTGCCTTGACTAGACGGACCTTGGTTGGCAAAGTAATGTCTCTGCTTTTTAATATACTATCAAGGTTGGTCATAACTTTCCTTCCAAGGAGCAAGCGTCTTTTAATTTCATGGCTGCAATCAGCATCTGCAGTGATTTTGGAGCCCAAAAAAACAAAGTCTGACACTGTTTCCACTGTTTTTCCATCTATTTCCCATGAAGTGATGGGACCAGATGCCATGATCTTAGTTTTCTGAATGTTGAGCTTCAAACCATTACTTCATGCCAAATAGAAGGGGAAAATGTGGAAGCAGTAACAGATCTCCTCTTGGTCTCTAAAATCACTGCAGATGGTGAGTGCAGCCATGAAATCAGAAGATGATTGCTTCTTGGCAAGAAAGTTATGACAAACCTAGACAGTGCGTTGAAAAGCAGAGACATTACTCTGCTGACAAAGGTCCATATGGTCAAGGCTATGGTCTTCCCAGTGGTCACATATGGCTGTGAGAGCTGGACCATAAATAAATTTTGTAGAACACCAAAGAAATGATGTCTTCGAACTGTGGTGCTAGAGAAGACTCCTGAAGGTCCCTTGGACAGCAAGGAGATCAAACCAGTCAATCTTAAGGGAAATCAACCTTGAATACTTGTTGGAAGGCTGACGCTAAAACTGAAGCTCCAGTATTTTGGTCATCTGATTCGAACATCTGACTCACTGGAAAATCCCTGATGCTGGGAAAGATTGAGGACAGAAGGAGAAGAGGGCATCAGAGGATGAGATGACTGGATGGCATCACCGATGCAATGGACATGAACTTGTGCAAACTGTGGGAGATGGTGAGGGACAGGAAGGCCTGACTTACTGCAGTCCACGGGGTCGCAAAGAGTCACCCACCACAACTGGGTGACTGAACAACAACAACCTTTCCCCTTTGATACCATCATAAGTTTGTTTTCTATGTCTGTGAGTCTGTTTCTGTTTTGTAAATAAGTGCATTGGAATCATATTTTGGATTCCACATAGAAGTGCTATCGTATGATATTTGTCTTTCTCTGTCTGACTTATTTCACTTAGTATGATAATATCTAGGTCTGGGACATCCCTAGTGGTCCAGTGGTTAACAATGCACCTTGCAATGAAGGGTTCAGTCCCTGGTGGGGAACTAAGATCCTGCATGCTGCAGAGCAGCTAAACCCACGTGCCACAGCTACTGAGCCCCTGAGCTCTGGAGCCTGTGCACCCCAAGGAAAGATTCCGTGTGCTGCAACTAAGATCCACTGCAGCCAAATATATAAATAATAAAGAAATATTTTTTAAAAATCTCTAGGTCCATCCATGTTGCTGTAAATGGCATTGTTTCATTCTTTTTTATGGCTGAGTAGTGTTCTATTGTATATACGTACCTCATCTTCTTTATCTATTCATCTGTCAATGGACATTGAGGTTGCTTCCATGACTTAGCTATTGTGAACAGTGCTGCTATGACCAACGGGGTGCATGTATCTTTTCAAATCAGTTTTCTCCAGTTATGGAGAGCATCCCAAGATTGAATATTCCAAGGGGCCCAGGAGGAAGCTGCAAGGCTTCTTATGACCTATTCTTCGAAGTCTCAGAATGTCATTTCTACAATATTCTATTGGTTAAGCAAGTCACTAAGGCCAACCCAGATTTAAGGGGAAGAGGGGTAGGCTCCATCTCTTCAGGGAAAGAATAACATATGTGTACAGACAGGGAAGGCTATCAACCACAACCTGAATGACTGAACATCATAGAGGCAAGTTCCCTATTCAGAAACCTCTGTCACTGCCCGGGTGCTGAATTCCTGGCGTTTGAGACCCTTGGCCTGAACCAGTTTACTTTTCCAGGCTCATCTTCCACTATCGTCAGTCACTCATCACTGCCTCAGTCAGCCCTGTGTTTTTCCCTCCATGCTTCTGCCTGTGACATGTCCTTTTCTACAAAAGCCTTCCCCCATTCACTTCTTCCCAAGCAAATCTTGCCCCATTGAGGCCCAGCTCAAATCCCTCCTGCCCCTGTACCCCTGGCTCAGACGAGTTCAAACTTCTCTGAAATCATCCTGCACCACTGATTAGGCTCTTCCCGAGGGGCAGTTCACTGGGCAATAGTCCATCTGACAGCATGGTCCCAGGAGAGAGAATGGATGAGGACATACAGGCTTTTGCCCCTTATTCTCCTGGTTTAATATTTCATGGCAAACATTTAGTGTTATAAAAACAACTGGAAGCAAGAGCGAATAGAAAATCATTAGAAAAACTGATAAGGGCTAGAATAAACTCCAAAGTTTCCTAAAGAAAAATAGTTTACCCTGGGAATACTTAAAAAAAAAAAAAAAACTTCTCTAAATGATATTAGTTCATGACTCAGTCCCCTATTAATAATGTTTCACTGCTCAGCAGTGTGTGCCTTTCTCTGGTTTATCGTCTTCATACTCCAGAGTTTTCGCTAAGACTATTTAGCAAGAGTGAGGAATGGAATTGGGAGGGTCAGGAAACTCTGAGAGCTGCACCAGGCATGCCCTGTAACCTGCACAAAATATTTGACAATTGAGCTCTCAAGTCAAAAGTCACCCTTAGCCCTGAGCCTGGACTCACCATCTTTTATGAACATGGAAAGAGGGGTCAGATATGAATCAGATCAAGGCCACTTCCCTCTTTAGGCTATTTCACAATGTATAGCCTTGAAAATTGCCATCCCAGAAGAGAATATCTGCTCTTTTCCTGACTCTGTTTTTCACAATATAAGTTCTATAAATAGACTCTTCTGCTACCTCAGCCTTTGTTCAACATTGGTTCCCTCAAGTTAAAAAAAGAAAAGAAAGAGACACAGAGGAGCAGCCTCCATGAGGAGGTCCTTCAATCTCTCTTCTGGCTTTCAGACGGAATACACATTTCTAACTAATAAGAAGATATTTCTAGAGAAAAAGAAGTCCCTGGCTGCCTCAGAATTATCAACCCTGACTGAGAAGGCATGTCTCCTCCTGACCAAAATCCCTCCTGGTAGTCTAGGATCACTGTGTCAATGCCTTCATGAGCTCCACAGAAGGGACAGTGCCCTAAAAACCCATGTTACTGCCTAGATGTATCTGTTGGAGAAAATAGATTGCAGATGGGCCTGTCCTTGCCTCTGTAAGGCAGTGAGTGTGTGTGTGTGTGTGCATGTGTGAATGTGTGTGTTAGTCAGTCGTGTCCAATTCTTTGTGACCCCACAGTCCACCAGGCTCCTCTGTCCATGGGATTCTCCAGGCAAGAATACTGGAGTGGGTTGCCATTCCCTTCTCTGGGGTATATTCCTGACCCAGGGATCAAACCCAGGTCTCCTGCATTGCAGGCAATTCTTTACCATCTGAGCCACCAGAGAAGCCCGCAAGGTAGTGTAGGAGATACCTATAAACAGAGATACCCTTGATATCTATAAATAAGCCAGGCAGGTTTTGTCCCTGGAAGAGAAACAGGTAAAGAAATAAGGATGAAAGGAGGTCCCTGAGTATTTCCATGTGGCTGTACCTTAGAAAGTCATCCATACAGTGAATACTGTGAAAGACAGATACAATTTCTCCTCTTTACTAATCCAGCCCCATACAAGACCATTACAAAGACAAACTCCCATGAAGGCCCCAATTAGGGAACAGGGAGAGGGTCAGGAGTGGATAAGCACAGCTGGCTATAAGTCAGAATTCCAACCTGTCTTCAACAATCTAAATCCTTCTTGCTGGTGTGGAAAGGGAGATAGCAGACAACCACATTCTATTCTGGAGTAGGAATACCTCACTGCAAAAACGGCCCAGAGCTTATTTTCAGGGCAGGGTTACAAGGCCACTATGCCCTCATCCATCAACCTCCATGCCCCAGCTTCCCAGCACATGTTTACCAAAGTGGGTAAGTCAAGGAGGGGGTGTTATGATGACCCAAGCAGTTGCGTGCCTGGCTATTACATGGTTGTCTAATCTTTTACCCCTTGAGTTATGACGAAACAGATGGATAGAACTCACAGAATCCCCTCACCAACAAGTCCTCTCAGACAACTCTATTTGCAAAAACACTTTGTGTACAAAAAAGGTACATTACTTGGGGCCAGAAGAGCCAAGTGATTTGCAAGCTACCATATAAACAAAGTCACTACAGCTCCTGACAACCGCATGGTTTTCTAACCCCATTTAACCTCAGCCTCGCTGAAAACTTCACTTTTGAGCAAAAGCTTGAATTAAGGGAGCAAGCAAAAGGGGTGTCTGGGTAAGCAGTTTTCCAGACAAAGAGAATGGCCAAGCTAAGGAGCTGCCCCTGGATTTCCCTTCCCCACATTCTGGAACATCACCGCATGAGCACATCAAAGGCCAGGAGGAGCCAGAGGCAGGGAGGCCAGAGCAGGCCAACCTTAGTGTGATGGCGAGAGAGAAACCTAATAGACCCAGAGGTTTTGCCTCCTTCCCTTTTCACGCCCACTTCCTCCCGGACTGAGTCCCTCCACTCCTCCAGTTCAGAACCCCACATGGTCCCTACGCAAAGGTCCCACTTCCTGCTGGACACTTCCAGATACATCCCCACAGGTATTTCATATCCACATGTCCCACATGGACCGCGGCATCTTTCCCCCAAAACCTTTCCTTCACCGCTTGAATTCAGAAGTTCACCCAAGCTGGAAACTTGCCTTTCTTCTCTCTCCCTCGTGGCCTATATCCAACAAGATGAAATGTCCTATTAATTCTATCTGCCTCATGTCTCCAGAATCCCTCTTCTTCTCTGCCTGCTCTGCTATTATCTTACTTCAGACATTGATCACATCCTAACCAGTCTCTAGCCTGTCCACAATGATTCTTCTAAAACCAAACTGACCATATCTCTCCTTTGCCTGAACTCCTTCAATGGCCTCCCATAGTATAAAGTCCGGGCTCCTCACAAGGCCATAGAAGTCCCCCAGGAAAGACCTCAGCCTGATCACTGCCCATTCTCTACTCAAACCCTGTGCCAGCCATCTGCACCGTACCACTGTGGTCCCTGGAACCTGCCATGCTCTCCATTAACTCCTGCCTTTACATGTACCTTTGCATCTGGAATACCTTTCCCATCCATCTATGTCTGGTTTATTCTCATTTATTCTCCAAGACTCAGCTGTGATGTCACCTCCCCGGGGTCTATTAGTGCCCTCCCTGTGCTCCTTCACACGCTGCGAGCATCCCCACCATACGCTCACAACCTGAATTATAAGGGTTCCTCTCTCTCTCTTTCCCTCGCTCTCTCTCTCACTAATCTTTGAAGTTCTTTAAGGCAAGAGCTGTTCTATCCCTCTAGGTCAAATAAATGGGAACCATCCCAGAACCAGATTAAAAAACAACAACAATGAAAGCATTCTCAGTTCACAGGAGAAACCATGACTCTGTTCGGTATGGGGGCCAGAAGCAACTGCTGCAAGTTTGAGAAGTTACACTAGAAATACAGATAGGAGTCCCAAGGCATATCAGTTCTGAGGAGTGGGATTTCGGCAGGAAACCAGCCTTTCAGTTTCCAGTAACAGACCTGGGGCCTCTGTATTAAGATGTATACAAATGAGTGTGAGCAAGTTTTCGTTAAAAGGTACAGATCGTCAAAGAAAAGAGGGGCAGCAGAGATATTACAAGTCCTAGGTAAACAGAAGGAGACAATAACACCTAAAATGTTAAGTTGACTATTTTTAAAAACATCTTCATTTATTGGAAGTGTGAATTTGCTCCAGTGGAACACAAAATCATTTTTTTATCATTGAACATGTATCAGATTAACTGGGTTATAAATCAATTTAGTTAAAGCAGCAAATGCTATGCAGGTGGCTCTTTACTGTTTATTGCACATGCCAAGAAGTTTTCTACTCAGATTTCTCAAAAATCAGAGGTAAGATGTAATGTTCAAGGAGTAGAGGGAATCTGGGAGTTCCCCAGTGGTCTAGTGGATAGGATTCTGGGCTTTCACTGCTGTGGCCCAGGTTCAATCCCTGATCAGGAAACTGATGAAGAAGAAGGAGCAAGAGGAAAAAGAGAAGAGGAGGAAAGATGATCCCTTGGTTACACAGGGGGAGGACCCATGACCATCTTCACAAAATGCAAGTGTCTTAGTCATAAACCAACCCTGGCTGACTTGTACACCTTTTCTTACATCTTACCTCCTTCCTTCATATACCCACATGACCCAGGCCACCTCCAGTCCCATCTCCTAGTTATGTCTGATAAGGTAAACCAAATTGAAATGTGACCCGAATCATGGTTCTGTGAGGTTTTAGCTAAGCAAAGCAGAGAACCAGATAGAAAGGTTATAAAACTTAAAGTTACATTTCTACTTCAAAAGAAAAAATTTTGAGACAAACCTTTTCCCTTTATGAAATAAGTTTCTAAAACTTGAACAGTATGGCAGCAAACACCAGTCAATTTAACCAAGATTTCTTTTGGAAATGTATTCTAAGAAGTCACCTCTACAAGAAAAGAAAAAAAAAAACCTGTTTCTTTTGGTGGCTTGTGAGGGGTGGATGGAAATATTACAAGGAATACAAATGTAATCTTAATCTAATTAATAAACTCTCACCGGCCTTCCTCGCATAGCTATTGGTAGGTTTTCTGTCTTCAGAAATAAAGAACACCTTCCAAACGGATGCCCAGCTAGAAGCAAACCTGCCAGGTATAGAGACACATATGCCATTCTGTGACACTCATTTGCCACAGGACACAGCCTTCCTCACTTTTCCCAGTGATGAAGGTGGATCTGTAGCGAGCCCTTGTCATGCTCCTCATGCTTCCTGGGCTCAAATGGGCTCTGAGTGTTGATTTATGACCTTGAAACAGACTTTTTCTACATGTGAACTAACCAGTTAATGGGGGGATTAAATGCATGAATTCAGCTTATGGGTTCTAGAAAACCAAGCCTATATTTAGCAGCATGCTACAGATCACACCAGCCTACACAGTACAAGTATTCCTAAACCAATGAACTAACTTATTGCTATTTATGACTGAGCATCTACTGTGTTCCAAGCACTCTGCTAAATTTTTCACCCAATACTGATGTTTAGCATATCCCAGTATATAATTTCTGGATTTCTGGACTCTTTAAATAATTTTAAGATTCAATTTAGACTTCTATCCTCCAGGAGAAAAGTGAAAGTGTTAGTTGCTCAGTCACGTCCAATTCTGTGCAACCCCATGTAACCCACCAGGTTCCTCTGTCCATGGGATTCTCCAGGCAAGAATTACTGGAGTGGGTTGCCATTTCCTTCTCCAGGGGATCTTCCCAACCCGGGGATCAAACCAGGGTCTCCGCACTGTGGGCAGATTCTTTACTGTCTGAGCCACCAGGGAAGTCCATAGGGGAATATGGTCTCCTGCAGGAGACCGTCCCTGACTCTCCCAGGCTAGGGAAGGTATCCTCCTTCTGAACCGCCTGTGTCCGTATCTCTATCACTGGGCTGACCCCACGTTTTCTAGTTCTCTTTGTGTGTCTGTCTCCAAACTCAAACATAAAATCCATGAAGGCGGGAGACTCTGCTGGCAAATCCTCATAGCCACCCCCCGCACAGTGCTACTGTGTAGTATATTTTGGTTAAAGATACGAAAAAATAGCAAATGAATGCAGAAAACCACATCCATAAACTAGGACTTAAGTTCAACTCCAAGAAGGACTTCTCCAATCATGGCCATGATTCTCAACAGGTCCAAGTGGTACTGGTCATTCTGTGATGGTCACTCTGTCCTCTATTTATTTAAGAACTACCTGTGTCAGGAACTACGATAACTATGCATTCATAAACAAAAGATGGAGTCCTTGGCCCTGGGGAGCCTGTGGACTAGCAGTGCCCTTGTGTGTGTGCTCAGTTGTGTCCAACTCTTTGCAGCCCCATGGACTGTAGCCTGCCAGGCTCCTCTGTTGATGGGATTTTCTGCTCTTGGAACAACACCAATCCATGCCTGGTCTTTTGGAAATGCCATGTTTCTATTTAATTCTATCACATTCTAGGAAAATACTTCCTGCAGGAAATAATGGCATTTTACATAGAGGCAACATAATATTATGATTCTAAAAGCACATCATGAAAAAAAAAAAGTAAACCAAACCTAATAAGCTGGTTTTGTGTTTTCCTATTAAATTTATTAGATGTTCACAATAATTATTAGATAAATAGCAACAAGAACCAAGAATTAACATAAATTTATGGACAACAAGCTTTCATTTCAGAGAACTGAATCCATTTTCTGTGACCTGATATATTACCACAATAGTTTGACTTCAGCAGGAAAACACCACTGTTCTATATGTTCACGTCTGCAGATTACTTTTGAATGGCTGAAGTTAGAGGTTGAGGTATATACACACATGTGTGTGTACTCAGTCACTTCAGTCATGTCTGACTCTTTGCAACCCTATGGACTGTAGCCCACCAGGTTCCTCAGTCCATGGGATTCTCCAGGCAAGAATGCTGGAGTGAGTTATGATGCCCTTCTGCAGGGGGTCTTCCCAACCCAGGGATCAGACCTGCATCTCCTGTGCCCCTGGATTGCAGGCAGATTCTTTACCACTGAGCCACGGGTGAAGTCGTGAGGTATATACATACTCAAATATTAAAGGGTGACACCTACAGGCAGGTAACATACTGCAGCTCAGATCTATTAGATATCAAAGAAGACACCAGAGGAATCACATCAGAAACAAAAAGTGTTAGTTTGGGAATTCTTTGTTCCCCAGCATCCAAATCCTCTTCCTATTTGGGTAAAATCCTCCAATGTAAGTGGCCCCAACTTCTATTACAGAAGCTAAACTAGATAGACCCTCCTCTCAATCTATTAGACAAGATCACCTGTAATTTTGAATCTTAAGAAAGAGACCTCAGGAAGAAGGGATGGGTAGACTAGGGTTGCAACAATGGCAGAGTCCAACAGTGGTACTTGGGCCCAGAAATGGGACCAGAATGTCCTGATTAGATGATTTCTGCTGTCTGGCCTCCCTTAGTTCCTATCTATTGTCAGCATCTGCTTTTCCAAACTTCATGTCAGTTCTGTGAACTATCCAACATCTTTCCAATAAATTATTTTTCCATGTAAGGTAGCCTTAGTAAGTTTCTGTGCTTAGAATCAAGAATAGTAGCTGATACACTAAATAATGTTTACTTCTATGTGTCAGGCATCGTGCCAAGTCCTACACATGCATTATCTCATCTGGTCCTGCCCCAGTAAAACCCTATAAAATAAGAATAGAGAGGGAAATAGAGGCCAAAGGACTAATTTGCCCAAGTCATACAACTAGCTTGGCAGAACCAGAATACAAAATCAGTTTAACATTAGGACTAATTTTCTTAATTGTTTCACTGTCAGACAAAGGAAAATACTCTGGGGCTTTTAAAGTATGAACCTGGAAGACGAGACGTGAGACATAGTTGTATAGTCTATAGGCATTGTGAGCTAATAAATCACAGAGATAAGTCTTGCAAACATATAAGGAAAATGAAATATTAAACTGAGACTGAAGACAACTTTTCCATGCAGTTGATGAAGCTCCAGTGCTCTTCATTTGCAAGAGGCTCTTTCCAAAGCTATAAATTTAAATTTTTCTTTACATGTTTTTATTCTTTTTCTTAATGAAGGCCCTTCAAAATAGTAAAGCTTCAGACTCCACAAAACCTGGACCTAGCCCTGGATGAGACCATGAATTTCTTAAACTAGAGACTCATTATCTAGCTTCAGATTTGGAGATCAAGCAGAGAATCAGAGACCTACAGAATATGGATAACAGCGCAGACAACCTTCAAGGACACTTTCACTCTGCTGTGCCCAAGGGGAGAAAGGAGGAGAGTTGAGTTGCTCCTCATCACTCCAGATTGGGTTCAGTGTGTACTTGGGGACCCATGGGCCCCCAGAAAGCTGGTTTTCTTCTCATAATCATCTGTGCTGCCAGCAGGGACACCAGCAGCAGCCAGAACTGCGTGTGCGTCCCTCTGTCTCAGGCAGAGAATCACCAGGGCCCCTTTCTTATGGAACCAGTTTGATGGGGGCCAGACTGTCAAACAGAAGGGGCAGAGAGCCAAGTCTCATCAGAGACACTAGGCGAATCCTACCTTTCTTTAAAATTTTGATATTTTGTCCACATGGATTTTTTCACATTAATTTTATTTTTAAATTGCATTAAAATAGTATTTGCCTTGATTACTGAGGTTTTTTTGGTGCTCCCTTAAATTTTTCACCCAAGATGAGGGATTTACTCACCTTACCCTCATCCAGGCGGTGACAGGCACATGGAGAATCAGCAGGCATGCAAAGTCTGGGGTTTCCCTCAAAACAGCAATAACTCATCCAGTCATTCTCCTGTATTTCTAACCTAGACCTGTCACCTGAATTAAAACCATTTTACTATAATCCACATGCATCATCTGTCTTTATATCTGAATCTCATGAGCCTTTCTTACTTTAAGGGATAGGCAAAAAAGCCAACCCTCATTACTAAGCCATATTGTCCGGAAGGGTCTTGGCCCTAGAAAAGCAGGACTGTCCTATCAAGACAAACAATGGTTAGGCCGGTGGTTCTTTGCCCTGGCTGGACATTCAAATCAGCTGGGGAGCTTTTCAAAAATGCCAGTGCCAGAATCCTGCTTCCAGAGATTTTGATTTTATCAGCATAAAGTGATACCCAGGCAGGGTTGTTTAAAGACCTTTATGGAGGTGCAATTTACATACCATAAAATGCATCCACTGTGAGTTTAGTGACTTCTTATAGTAAACATATGCAGCTGTGCTCCCAGCACTACCGTCTGGAGTGGCCCCTTCTCTTCACCCCAAAAACATCCCGGGGCCGATTTCAGTCAGTCCCCGTACTCACCCCAGCCCCAGGCACCACCGCTCTGTCCCGGTCTCTAGACTTCAAGCATGAGTACTTTCTAAAAGCTTTTAAGTGATTTTTGTGCAGACACGGTGAAGAATTACCATTCCAGACACCAAAGACATAAACTCCCTCCTTAGTCCTGGCTCACAAAATTTGAGACAGCTTCTGGTAGAATTTTTCCATATTGAAAAATCTCTAAATACAAATCAAAACATTTTGGTGGGATAGAATACTTTTTGGGACAAATAGTCCGTAATCAACTTTACTAAAATACACTAAGTAAAAAAAAAAAAAGCCTGCATGTGTATTTACACTCCTAATAAGTATGAAATGCCAATTTCTACACAGGCCTAGGATACAGAGTCCTTTGGCTCTGGGGTAAAAATTAAAAGCCCACTGTGTTATCTTCAAAGTAATAGTCACTGCCTTAAAAATTAACAAAGGAACATTGATCTCAGACTGAAAAATTATGAGGATTACAAACAACTTGCCCTTAGACATTCAAAAAGTCTTCAGGGGAAAAGATTTAGAGAAGAACAAAGTACCTTTAATGGTATGTTGCACAAACAAACATGATATCACACTGGCACAGGAAAATTCTAGAAAAAAAGTCACTGGAAAGTTATCCTGCGGAGCTGATGTCCTTCTGTCATTTTAGGCATGCAGGGCAAGCAAGCACTTGTGAAGGGGTGAGCCTGAGGAACAGGAATGAACTTGACAGAATTCACAGAAATGCCAGCCCCAGAGGGCTATAAAGGCATGTGAGTAAACCACAGCCCGAGGCTGCTGGGTGAGTCAACACTTTCTCAACGCAAGCAGTTCTTCTACCTTCGTGGGCCAGGACAGTGAACCGCAGACAGCACCAGCTGTCAACACAGCCAGGACGTGGGAAATGTTATGGGGTGCAGCTGAACATGACCCCACCCGTACCACTCCCTAAGGTTGCAACGCTTTAGAACAGTGCCCTCAGCCCAGGAGGTGCTGTCTCCGATTAGGCCACTGAAGTTCTCCAGCAACAAGATTGCCCGGAGTCAGAAGAGCAGCTTCTGAGAAAGTGGCCCTTAATTGCCGATAAAGAAAGTTTGGATTTTGTCAAGTGGATGGCCCCCAACCATGCTTTCTCTGTATTTAGATTTTTAATTCCTAACATCTATTAAGGTATTGGGAGGCAAATATTAAGGTATTTCCTCCTCTGATGATCAATACTGAATTCTTAGTCCACAAGAAAACCTCAAATGACTTTGAAAAAAAATCATCTGAGAAGACTGGATAAAGAAGGCTGATGTGTTCCATACTACTTTTCCCTTTCCAAATCATCAGAAATGACAGGGAAAAAGTTTTAAATAAATAAATTAGAAAACTAAAGGCAAGCAAAGAAAGGCAGTCTCTGGGACCAGTAATAATGAGCCCTCCCCAAAAGACAAAGTTCAGAAGGAATCAGATCACGAACCTAAAACATACACAGGAGGGGACAGTGGTGGGGATGTCTTCAGGGGATCCTAACGAGAGGGAGAAGATATTGGGAGTCTGTGTGGATAACAAGGTTCTGGCCACCATCAGAACTGGAGGAGCAGCCAAGCCAAGTGTTTACAAACACACACATACACACACACACCTCAAGCTCGTAGGGGCAGTAAGCCCAAGGGGCATATTTTGGGCCAGAGAATCAAGGTGGTACTTCTAGTAGCTGGTCTCACCCAGGAGGATTGGAAGTGTCTTGGCTTGAGGACTCCACTGACTCACCTTGCCCGGCTCACACCCTGCTCCTACCCTGCCAGCAGAGGACAGCACGTTCTCAGACACATTATCCGGACCTCTCAATGGCCCAGATACACAATCACAAATCACAGAATATTTGAAGAAAACCTTTACTGTAACACAGAGACACCAATTACAACTAAAAGAACTTCCCACCCAGCACCCCCTCTCCCATCCCTCAAAAAAAAAAACCCGGTCTTTAAAAATCCAGTAGATGAACTGTATAGCAGAATGGACACAGCAGAACACAGACTAAGAAAGCAGACAGCTGGAACAGATAAATCCTCCCAAAAACGAAAAGGATGACAGATGCACGAAGGGTACATCCAGAAGAGAGATGAGCCCCTCAAAAAACGATGAAAGAACATTTTCCAGAGCTGCAAGATTATCTTTCAGACAAAACTAGGACTACTTATATTTTCTTTATGCTTTTTTTGTGTTTTCCTGATCTTCTTCAATGAGCATTGTAGAGTCGGGCCATTCAAGATGGCTGTTCTCCAGCTCTCTTTACATCCCCTGCTTGACCAGTCCCTGCTTCACTTATACCAACACACGTGACTAGCCAATCCTCTTAATTATAGGGCTTAATCAGTAATTGCCTATGTACCCTGGTAACTGATGAGCCAACCTGACGTCAGTTCCCTCTATAAGAAGTAGCCTCCTTCCCCCCTAGTAGTAAAGGCTGCTGCCATGCTCCACTGCACATAGTGGGGTGTCTCTCCACAACTCAGCTCCAGACATGGAAGATCCAACAAGCCACTGATGTCTCTGTCGCTGCCTCTGGGCTCTTTCTTCAGTCTGGTGGCTGGGCAATTACAAGATTTGCAGTCCTGTAGGGTACAGCCCAACAAGCACACTATTTAGAGGGGAAAATCTAATTACATATAAGGTCTGAAAAGAATAAATAAAAGAAACCTCCCTAAACTACATGATAGGCTTCCTAAGGGAAATGGAGGTTAAAGTCAGTCAAAATTTCCCCCAAAGTGATCAGTCACATGTGAAAACAAATAGAAGTCACAGAAATTTTGCAGGAGAAATGCTGATCTTTTCCACTTAAAAACTGGAGAAGGATCCTCGCATAGTTTCTAGACTTATCATCCTAACTACCTGTCAGAACCAGAGGTGGTCTTGTGGGGCCTTGAAAATGCACAGGAAGAGACTGAGCTGTCTTCGTAAGGCAATAAAAAGTCAAAGATGGCTTTCATGGCATATTTGAGGCAGAACTGCCATCATCCAGGGAGAAGAAGGAGGTGGTGTCCCAGGACAGAAAACCCAAGGAGTAAATGTCTGCTTAGCAAAGGCCTCAAGGGTTGCCATTTACAGCTCTGTCAAGAAACACACAGAACCTCTCTCAGAGCACATTTCCGTGCCCCAAACCAACACCCACGTGAGCCTCTGAGCTCTTTGTGCCACAGCCGCCCTAGGGAGGTAAAATAGTGCCATTGTACTTGTAATTGCAGGTTCCTCCTTGTGTTGGAGAGACACTCAGGAGGGTTTCCAGGGTCCAAAAATACATCATGGTATGATGGAAAGTGAGCCCAACCCCTCACATGGCAAGATGCTACTTTCTGGGGTCTTTTTACATTTATTGCTTCTCTTTTTCCTCTGACCTTAGAATTTACAAAACAGTTTAGACTTACGTACAACCTGTCCCTGTGCAGTTACTTCCCCTAGGATCTGATAGTTTTAAGGTCTGCTAGGGGACTAAAGCAGGAATGTGGGGAGTTTCCATTTAAAACTATAAATGTATGTTTTTAAACTAGGAAAGTGTCACCAGCACTCAAACACCAACAAAGGGAACAAATAGAGGGACCCAGAAAGGATGCCAGTGATTTAACTGCAAAACCAAGTCCAAGTCTTCGCAGCAGATCTTGAATTAGACAGATTCATATTTCAATAGATCTACTTAGTACCTACTATGTGCCAGGCATCATGCTCTTGCTAAGAATACAGTGCCTTCTGAGCCCTGAGAGGGGCAGCGGGACAGTCTGATAAGGAAGAGACAAAGCTTACCTACTTCAGCCCTTCCAAGACAAGGCCTCCAGGAACGTCAGGGGTCCAGTGAGGGAGACAGTGAGCAGCTGGCACATGCAGCAGAGGTGAGGGACCCTTGCCCACTGGGATGACCAGAGACACCTTCATGGTAGCATCAGAGCTGAGTCTAGAATGATGAGAATTCCAACAGGCAAAGTCATGTGGGAGGACAGTGAAAGGCAGAAAGAAAAGTTTAAGAGAAAAATAGAGGAAAGAGACATCTTCTGGTCTTAAACTGCAGCTCCAAGGTCACTGCAACTCTGTAGTCATTCATCTAGCCAGGAGACTCCAGGAGAGGGGTGTTTCTGAATGAAAGGAAGACTTGTCTTTGACATGGATGCTGATGGGAATGAGCAGGAAGGGGCAGAGGGAAGAATATTGGGAGGCAGAGGTTGGAGATGAAGAGGACCAAAGGCCTTTTCTTCATCAGAAAACTGAGTTGAAGTGGCATCTCTTCTCATCTGCCTCAGAGCTGCCTTTTCAACCTATCCTGGTTACAGTCCCTCCAATCCAGCCTGGCTTTTAGAACAGTCTTGGTAACTCAGTGGTAAGAAACAAACTGACCAACCATGGGGTACATCTGATATGAGCATTTCCAAACCAGATGTAAATTAATTACCAATGATCAACCATAACCCAGGAATGTGAGCTGACATCTGCAAATAGATAAAGGACACCAAGGAGCCCACTCCAGAGCCTGGAGAAGACAAGTACCCAGTAATCCTGTGAAATCAGTATGATCTCCTTCCACGTAGTCACAAGTCATTACACTCCTGCAAATTTCTCAGACATGCCAATCCACTCAATACTGGGCCTCCTTCCTGGTTAACTGCAGGGAGGCATTAAGTAGGGAAGCAATAGGATCAGATTCTGGCTATAACTCAACTCTGGAGGACGCTTGCTCCCTCTGAGAAATAGCTGATGGCATCTCAGCTACTGCTGCATCTATCATCCATAGGCGAGGCCTGGCCCAACTCTGAGCCACAGGCCCTCTAGCCCCACCAAGCTTCCCGCAGACAGGAGAGGAAAAGGAGTACTGCTTTGTAAAGCACCTTAAACCCTGATGATGAAGGGATGAGTTACACATCCACACCACAGAAAACTGTGCAATTGTTGAAATGAAGCTTTGTCTATGCCAACAAAGGAAGATGTCCAAAATAGGGCACTAGGTGGAGAATACAAGCTGCAGTGCGTCTATATAGGATTATTCCATTTGTTTATATAAAATATTTAAAAATACATATATTCTTGCAAGTACATGGTAAGTTTCTGGAATGACACAAAAGAAATTATTCTATTTCTGGAAGTATGAGAGGTAGAGGGAACTTCTCTTTTATTTTATATCCTTTTTGCGGCTTGACCCGTGAACTTCCAGATGTTCCAGCTGGATTTAGAAAAGGCAGATGAACCAGAGATCAAATTGCCAACATCTGTTGGATCATCTAAAAAGCAAGAGAGTTCCAGAAAAACATCTACTTCTGCTTCATTGACTACGCCAAAGCCTTTGACTGTGTGGATCACAACAAGCTGTGGAAAATTCTTAAAGAGATGGGAATACCAGACCACCTTACCTGCCTCCTGAGAAATCTGTATGCATGTCAAGAAGCAACAGTTAGAACTGGACATGGAACAACAGACTGGTTCCAAATTGGGAAAGGAGTACATCAAGGCTGTATATTATCACCCTGCTTATTTAACTTCTATACAGAATACAGCATACAAAATGCTGGGCTGAGTGAAGCACAAGCTGGAAGCAAGATTGCCAGGAGAAATATCAATAACCTCAGGTAGGCAGATGACACCACCCTTACGGAAGAAAGCGAAGAAGAACTAAACAGCCTCTTGATGAAAGTGAAAGAGGAGAGTGAAAAAGTTGGCTTAAAACTCAACATTCAGAAAACTAAGATCATGGTATCCGGTCCCACTACTTCATGGCAAACAGATGGGGAAACAATGGAAACAGTGAGAGACTTTATTTTCTTGGGCTCCAAAATCACTGCAGATGGTAACTGCAGCCATGAAATTAAAAGACGCTTGCTCCTTGAAAGAAAAGCTATGACAAACCTAGACAGCATATCAAAAAGCAGAGACATTACTTTGCCAACCAAGTTCCATCTAGTCAAAGCTATGGTTTTTCTAGTAGTTATGTATGGATGTGAAAGTTGGACTACAAAGAAAACTGAGCACTGAAGAACTGATGCTTTTGAACTGTGATGTTGGAGAAGACTCTTGCGAGTCCCTTGGACTGCAAGGAGATCCAACCAGTCCATCCCAAAGGAAATCAGTCCTGAATATTCATTGGAAGGACTGATGCTGAAGCTGAAACTCCAATACTTCGGCCACCTGATGTGAAGAACTGACTCATTGGAAAAGACCCTGATGCTGGGTAAGATTGAAGGCAGGAGGAGAAGGGGATGACAGAGGACGAGATGGTTGCATGGCATCACTGACTCGATGGACATGAGTTTGAGAAAATTCTGAGAGTTGGTGATGGACAGGGAAGTCTGGTGCTGCAGTCCATGGAGTCACAAAGAGTTGGACATGACTGAGTGACTGAACTGAACTGAACTGAATAATTTAAGAAATAGTTTGAAAATCTTTTCTAAATGATATGATAAAAGAGGCCAAGAGAAACTATTATAAATATGATGTCTCTAGGACACTGAAGCTTGAAAAAATCATCTTCTTACTTTTATTTCTCCAGCCTGATATACATTTCTGTATTAATACCACAGCTTTGCTAGGCTTACTATGGTGCTGCTTCCGTTCAATGGAGCTCAAGCTTTATAGTGAAATCAAATGAAATGTGAGTGTATGCACAAGTTGTATTTTCAGAGAAAGATATAAACATGTCTAAACACTGAACAAATCAATACCTAACACACTCACACTTCATGCAAAGGCTTCTGTAGTATTGGTTTGGCCTGCTGAGCATCCCTTTGCATTTGGAACTTAACTATCCTCATCTGACTCCGTGGGCTCCTGGTAGAGTTGTCTATCATGGTGCCACAATCCCCATCCCACCTCAAAGAGATAGGCTGACGTCTCCGGCTGGCCCATCACAGCACCCCATTCTCCTAACTATAGTAACTTGTCCAGCGATAGGCAAGTGTCCTAACCTGGAACAGTCAGAATCTTCCCTAAGATTTAACATGTAGGCACTAGAAGAGAAATGTCTCTCTTACTGCAGGATCTTAAGCTTAAGATCACAAAGGCTTGAATATAGTCAGGCAGAGAAAAACAGAGTTGAAAAAAGGAGAGTGAAGGACAGAGCTGATGGCATCACCCTAAGTTCCAGATTCAGTCACATTTGAAATCACAGTTACTTCCCTTGGCCTTCCCATTCATAAGGATCAATAAACTCCCCCTTGTGGCTTAAGCTGGATTCTGTTGGTTTTCTCCCTTGCAACTTAAAGGGTCCTAACTAATTAATATCACAGTTTCCTCACTGGAATTTTAACAAACCACTGCAACCATTGTGACTATCAGCCAAACTCAAGAGTCAAAATCATCGTCCATATTCTAATATTCTGAATGTCATTGTTAGGAAGGATATCCTATTTTTTCTTCAGGAAAAGGAGGTACAAGGAACTTTCTATATGGAATTTCCCCAAGGTCATATAATTTATCAGAAGCCAAGTCCAGAGCAAAAAGAATTTCCCTAACCTTTTCTTTAAAACAAACAAACAAAAAAAAACCCTTTATTCAAAAGCAAAGGAGAGAACTGTCTGCCCAGTCAACAAAGGGTAGGGAAGGAGAGACTCAGTGTTGATGATGTCTTAGTTCAGGAACAGGAAGGACCAAAACTAACCAACCTCAATTCTCCAAGACTTTCAGAATGCTCATCTAAAGCATTATTTACAGTATAAATGAAAGCCCTACTGATGAGGGTTTATAGTAAGTTCTGCTTTCTCAATGAGAAGCAAAATAAAAGCCTGATAAGTAACTGAAGCAAAAATGCAGCATAAAATTGGTTAAACTCTCTAAACCAATGGAAAATGGTTGACAAGAAAGGAAATTCACAAAGGAACTTTTTCAGTGCAAATGGCAGCGCAGAAGGAGAAGGTGAGAAGACTGTACACGGAGCTGAGCTTTCGAGGGAAGTCAGGCATCTGGCTCAGCCAGGATTCTACAGAAATACGCTGTATTCAGAAATTCCGTAATCAAAGCCAGTAAGAGCCAGTTCACACACACACAAACCGCACTGAAGAAAGAATGTACAATTCAGATAATAAACACTAGGAACTCCGGTGCGAATCCTGCACCACCTCACGCAGCTAAGGAACACAGGACTCACATAACATCTCTGAACCCCAACTTCCTCACCTGTAAATGAAGGGACTGGACCAGATGCTCTCTGACATGTTTTCTAGATGCACAAGTAATAACACTTATAGTTTCTCGCTCTGAGCTTCAGAGATGCTATACAGTTTAAAAAGGAAATTTCAACTTTTAGTCTGTCAGGCAAGCACTGAAATATGAAAACCATAAGGAAATAGTTGACTTGCTTCTCTCTTTATGTGCAAAAAAGATATTAAAGGAAAACACAGAATCTACAGGCGTCCTGGCACATTATAGCCAGAGATTAACTGATCACATGCAAAAAGGTAGTTAGGCACAGGAAGGCTCCATCCCAAAACTAAATCCATATTCTCCATTCTTTGCAGTACATTTTACACTTTTAGAATTGGCTGAGTGGAGAAGGAAATGGTAACCCTCTCCAGTATTCTTGCCTGGAG
Source organism: Moschus berezovskii (assembly GCF_049115385.1). Taxonomy (NCBI): domain Eukaryota; kingdom Metazoa; phylum Chordata; class Mammalia; order Artiodactyla; family Moschidae; genus Moschus; species Moschus berezovskii. Next base: position 114,676,667 of record NC_142461.1, on the reverse strand, counting down.
AATCCCATGGATGGAGAAACCTGGTAGGCTACAGTCCACGGGGTCGCAGAGTCGGACACGACTGAGCGACGGAACGGAACGGAAGTGAGAAGAGAGATGCATATTATCACAACTTGCTCAAAACAGTGAAAAATTAGAAACTCCCTAATATCCTTCCCTGGTAGTCCAGCTGGTAAAGAATCCACCTGCAATGCAGGAGACCCTGGTTCGATTCCTGAGTCGGGAAAAATCCCCTGGAGAAGGGATAGGCTACCCACTCCAGTATTCTTGGGCTTCCCTGATGGCTCAGACAGTAAAGAACCTGCCTGTAACGAGGCAGACCTGGGTTCAATCCCTGGCGTAGGAAGATCCCCTGGAGCAGGGCATAGCAACCCACTCCAGTATTCTTGTCTGGAGAATTCCATGGACAGAAGAGACTGGCAGGCTACAATCCATGGGGTCGTGAAGAGTCAGACACAACTAAGCAACTAAGCACAGCACAGCACAGGACTGGTTGAACACATTATCTTTAAGTTACAGTCACTCAGACCTTTTTTTAAAAATAACATTTTCTACCTGTTTTCAAAGATTAGGTTCATTGTAGGGAATATGGAAATATACAATGATATAAGGAAGAAACTAAAGTCATTGATAATTCTACCACTTAGAGAAAAACAATAATAAGTGTGTGTGTGTATATATACACACACATATATATAATTCATACCCCTTATATTTTGTAACCTATTTTAAAAAATAAAGCATTATTCTATGGGAATTTTCTCAGGGTATTAAGCATTCTTCTAAACATGATTTTAAATCATTGAATTACTTTTTATTGTGTAAGTAAGATAATGTGTTGAGGGCTTCCCTGGCAGGTGGTAGCTCAGACAGTAAAGAATCCACCTGCAATGCAGAAGACCCAGGTTTGATTCCTGCTTTGGATTTATTTGACTTCAAATTATATATTTACCTTATGAAAAAAATAACATTCTTTCCCTTCTGTTCTAGCACCCAGGAAGCTCCTCATGTATCTGGGTCTCTTTGGAGAGGCTGCCAGACTAAAATTGTAGACCAGGAATATGTAGATGCAATATTTGGGTCAGGAAGGTCTTTTTAAACAAAACAGAAAACCCAGAAGCTAAGTAAGAGACTAATAAATTTGACTCTGTAAGTATGAAAATTTATGAAACATAAATACTGTAAATGAAGTCAAAAGGATGAATAGATATGAGCCAAAAATCTAATTTCTTTAGTATATAAAAAGAATTTTCAATCCATAAGAAAAAGTCCAACAATCCAACAGAAAGCAGGCAAAGGAAAAGATCTACCCACAGAATTCAAATTGCTTTATTCATGTGAAAAAGAATAGACCTCACTCAAAATTTAAAGAATGCAAATTAAGACAATGCCATGCTACTTTTTAATCTTTCACACTGGCAAATAGTATTTTAAAGGTCAATAAACCTATTGTTAACAAAGCAGGGGATGGGGAGTAGCCACTGAGGACTTTATGACTTGGTGCTACCTTTAATTGCAAAGAAAGTGAAAGTCACTCAGTAGTGCCCGACTCTTTTTGACCCTATGGACTGTAGCATGCCAGGCTCCTCTGTCGGTGAAATTCTCTAGGCAAGATCAATGGAGTGGGTTGTCATTCCCTTCTCCAAGGGATCTTCCCAACCTAGAGATCTAACCCAGGTCTCCTGCCTTGCAGGCAGATTCTTTACCATCTGAGCCACCAGGGAAGGCCGGAAAGATATAGAAAATTAAAAAATGAAAATATTCTTCATCAAGACAGCTCCTCTTCTAGGAATTTATCCTATAGACACAGTTACACACACGGTTCAAGCACATACACACAGATGTTCACTGAATTGTTTGTAACAGCAAAAGACTGGAAACAACCTCGATATCCTTCAGTCAGAGACTGATTGAATAATTACAAGTTGCTGCATACCAGAACACCACCAGGCAGCCATTCTAAAAGAATGTCCCGGATCCACCTGTGCTGAAGTGAGGCCATCGCCAAGCTGTATTATAAAGGGAGAGGAGAAGCCGTGCACAGGTTTTGTGTTACAGAAGAAACTTGACAGGAGATATCCGTATACGTTTGTTCCGGAATAAATCAAAAGAATACTAAAAACGGCTGCCTCTGAGAAGGGGGCTTGGGGCCATATAAAGGGGGGAAGGTTTCTGTACTGCTTACATTTTCTACCACATGTATTTATTATTTTTCCATTTTAAAAACTAGCTAATCGGGGATTCCCTGGCGGTCCAGTGGTTAGGATGTCATACTTTCACTGCCAAAGGCCGGGTTTCAATCCCTGATGGGGGATTTAAGATTCCACAAACTGCATGGCATGGCCAAAGGTGGGGGTGGGGAACGAAAAGAATAAGTATCAAAGAGAGGAAAGGAGAAACAGATACTAAAAAAAAAAAAAAAAAAGATTATTAGCTAATTGCTTTCAATAAACATTAAATTAATATTTAAGCAGAGTGGGAGACTCCATGGTGCTTTGAACTCTTGCGTCAGGAGAACGGAGGCTTCAGTCCCCAGTCCAGCAGTGAGCACTCATGGAAAGTCAAACAGACAATTTTTAAAATAAAATAAAGACGTGCAGATATAAAGAAAATTAAAGCGACGCAACGAAAAAACGGGAGTAGCTCTTTCCACCAGCGAACAGCAGTGCGAACCAGTGCGGCGGAGCACGAGGGCCACCCGCTGCCCTCACCGCGATCGAAGCCTCTCCCCCACCCCCCAGCCCTCTCTCCCACGAAAGGGATCGCTCTTTCGTGCCATCCTGGGGGCGACAACATATCGAGGTGCCAACTCCGGGCAGACGGTGGGCAGCGGGGACGGCCGGAGCTCACGGCCCACCAGATGGTGGCGCAGGGCAGCTCCGCGGGTGGGCGAGGTGCAGCCCCTGGGATAGATATACTGTCAAACACAAACTTTGCCGGAATTTGGAAACCTCTGCGTCCGCCGCAGCCCCGGAGGCCCGCGGCCTGGCAGCAGCTGCACCGCGAGTCGCGTCTCCACCTGCGCGCAAGGCTGAAGCCGGCCGCTCCCGAGCGCCCCTGCCCGGCCCGGGCGCGCATCCGTAGGGCCACAGTGCGACCCAGCGGGCCGCCGGGGAAACTGCGCCCGACGGTCGCCCCGGCAACCGGCGGGGCAAGGGCCGGAGAGTCACCGCCTCCCGCCAGTCTCAAGAAGAGGTGATGGAGAAGAAAAGTCTCTTTCCTACTTCGTAAACGGAGGGAGGCGATCTGTTTGCCGAAACACTTGCTAAACTCACAGGTCGTTCTTACTGCATTCAGCCTCTGCGTAAAAATCAACTTGCCAGAAAATTCTGGTTTGAGATGCTGCGGTATTTTATGCCGAATTCTAGACAACTGGTCATTTATGAAGTCCAAGGAAGGAACTATTAATTTTTATCTGAAGAATGACCCTTATGGTCTAGTAAAATCTATGGATAGTAGAACTGACTATCTGCAGGCTTGACCAAAATGCCACCTGTTTCTTGAAATACGCCCCTGGGAAGTAGAAGTGTCCCCTTGTTCACTGTCATGGCCTTGTGTGAGGGACTGTCCTCTGAGAATCACATCTGCACATCATCCTGATTACTGGAGCTACAAGCTCCCTGAGGCTGAGACCATGTCTTACTCACCATTAGGAGGAGGGGGAAAGACAAGCCATGCAGACCTTGGGAACAGGAAAGAAAACAGAAGGAAGAAGCTATGTCACAACAGCAATTTTTTGTCATTTGAATAGTTTATCGAACACCAAATTGCTATCCTTGGTTCAGTAGGCCAGAATTCCTCAAAGGTTTCCCCCTGCATGTTAGTTTCAGGGCATATTAATGTCATAAAATTTGAATATCAGGTAATTCTGAATATAGAGTAATCTCACATTTTGCAAGGGAAAAACCTCTCAAAAAACACGGTTGAGGTTTTGGGGACCTTTTGGCCAACTTGAAAATATAAATATTTCAGCAATAGGTAAGAGAGTTAAATGTCTGTCTATAGGATTGACTTCATCCCTTTAATTACATTTTAAAGTTTAATTAACACATGAAATAGCAGGTTGATATTGCAATATTGCTTTTTTCCTCTCGCTTTTTATGACTCAATTTTATTTAAACTCTCACCTGAGTCTTTCAATATCTCAGTCATCCCAAGAGGCCCTTCTTAAAGCATCTAACACAGTTGCTTTTGTTTGCATGAAGTATTTTTAAAATCCATGTGTAGTGCTGTCACTGGACATTTTAGTCCTAAACCATAATTATATAAATTCAGGGTTGTTTTTCAATTTTGTGCTATAGGTTTAGATTTATCTCTTTGACATAATCCCTAACTATATTGCTTTTTAATCATTGCTTTTTACATGCATACCAAATATTTGCATAGGGAGGTCATGCCCTGTATCAGTAAGGGTCTAGCCTCAGAGAACAGAATCTGTTCTGACTAGTTTAAGCAAGAGGAGATTTGTAACAGGGTATCATATAATTTCCAGAATCACTGGAGTGGGGAGTTTGGCAAGAAACAGACTCTAGGCTGAGCTTCCAAAAATAATTCCAAAGCCACACCAGAGGACCAGCCGGAGAACAAGAAGCCACAAGCCAAGTCTGGCTCTGCCGCTGCAGCACACACCGATACTGTGCCACTGTGCTTCAGTCAGAATGCTGCTGGTGGAGCTGAGAGTCTGCTGTTGCATATCACCTCTGCTGACCATCCACAAACCAAACTGAATGCCTTGTTCCGAAGTCAAGTTTCATGCAAGTAAATCTCTTTTTAGGAACCTAAAGTACATCCAAAATGCTCACTGCAGTGTCTAAGAAAACTTCTTCTAAGAAGTTTCCAGTTTCTTCCATATAAGAAGACGGATCAGAATAAAATTAGAAAAGACAATGAGCAAGCTAGTCCATAGCATCTGCTTCATACTCTCAAGAATAATTACCAATTTTGCGTTATATTTATTTTTTAAAAAAATAATTAAAAAAAAACTAATTCCATCAGACAACCTTTCAGTTCAGTTCAGTTCAGTTGCTCAGTCGTGTCTGACTCTTTGCGACCCCATGAATCGCAGCACGCCAGGCCTCCCTGTCCATCACCAACTCCCAGAGTTCACCCAAAGTCATGTGCATCGAGTCAGTGATGCCATCCAGCCATCTCATCCTCTGTTGTCCCCTTCTCCTCCTGCCCCAAGTCCCTCCCAGCATCAGGGTCTTTTCCAATGAGTCAACTCTTCACATGAGGTGGCCAAAGTATTGGAGTTTCAGCTTCAGCATCAGTCCTTCCAATGAACAACCAGGATTGATCTCCTTTAGGATGGACTGGTTGGATCTCCTTGGAGTCCAAGGGACTCTCAAGAGTCTTCTCCAACACCACAGTTCAAAAGCATCAATTCTTCGGCGATCAGCTTTCTTCACAGTCCAACTCTCACATCCATACATGACCACTGGAAAAACTATAGCCTTGACTCGACAGACCTTTGTTGGCTAAGTAATGTCTCTGCTTTTTAATATACTATCTAGTTTGGTCATAACTTTCCTTCCAAGGAGTAAGTGTCTTTTAATTTCATGGCTGCAATCAGATCTGCAGTGATTTGGGAGCCCCAAAAAATGAAGTCTGACACTGTTTCCACTGTTTCCCCATCTATTTCCCATGAAGTGATGGGACCAGATTTCCTACGTTTAGACACTTATTTTTGGCTTCTCTGATACTTACTGATACTCTTTCTGAGAACTTGCCCAGCAGGTAAATTGTAAGCCTACACTAGAGTGTGTTCTGTGGAACATCACTTCTGCGAATAGTATTCCATGCTCAAATACATTTGAGAATCATTGTGTGGTGGCTCTCTCTCTAGAAGGTTCACAGTGCACGTAAAAGATTTAAAGGCTTTGCAAAATCCTGCAGCAAAAAAAAAAAATTGGCTTAATTTGTTTCCTTCAGCCTTTCCTAAATTTATCTACTGCAGTGGGTCAAATGATGCCCCCTTAAAAGATACATCCACATTAATCCCTGGAAACAGTGAATGTTACTTTATTTGGAAAAAGAGTCTCTACAATTGTAATTAAATTAAGGATCTCAAGAACAGATCACTTTGAATTCTAGGAGTGGGTCCTAAATCCAATGATATGTCCATATAAGAGAAAAATAGAGGGAATTTGAGACATACAGGAGAGAAGAAAGGTACAGAAGAGGGACGGTCATGAAAACTGAGGCCGTTTGGAGGGATGTGGCCGTGAGCCAGGCGAGCTGAGGATGCAGACAGCTACCAGAAGCTGGAGGCCAGAAGGATTTGCCCCTAGAACCTCTAGAGGAAGAGTAGCCCTGCTGACAGCTTAATTTCAGACTCCTGACCTTCAGAACTCCATGGGAATATATTTCTGCCGTTTTAACCTGCCCAGTTGGTGGCAATTTGTTATGGCAGTCCTCAGAAACCATAGGCACACCTCATTTTATTGTGCTTTGCAGATATTGCCTTTAAAAAAAAAAAATTGAAAGTTTGTGGCAACCCTCGGTTGTCAAATAATGGTTAACATTGTTTAGCAATAAAGTTTAAAAAAATTAAGGTGTGTACATTTTTAAGACGCAATGCTATTGCGCACTTAATAGACTACAGGGTTTCCCAGGTGGCGCTAGTCGTAAAGAACCCGCCTGCCTGCCGATGCAGGAGACTTAAGAGACACGGGTTCAATCCCTGGGTCGGGAAGATCTCCTGGAGTAGAAAATGGCAACCCATTCCAGTATTCTTGCCTGGAAAATTTCATGGACAGAGGAGCCTGGTGGGCTACAACCCATAGGGTCGCAAGAAGTCAGACACAACTGAAGTGACTTAGTATGCACAGAGTGAAAGTAAAACTTTTATATGCAATGGGAAACCAAAAAAGTCACATGACTCAATTTATTGCAGTATTTGCTTTATTGAGGTGGTCTGGAATCAAACCCACAATGTCTCTGAGGTATGCCTGTAATCCATTTGCCCATAAAACTCTTTAAAAAAAAAAAAAAAAACTTTTCATGGAACAACTACTGTCTATGCCCAAATATGAAGTGAGGTTTTCTTCTCCCAAATTATCCTTCATGGATACATAAGATGGAGATGGATATTTAAGATACATAAGATGGAGTTTCCTTATATTCAAGGGTTTTCAAGATCTCATATTTCAAGCCAGTTTCTCAATCATTTACTTTTGAAGAACCAAAATACTGTGTGAGGAAAACTTGATCCTAAGACAACTTTAATCAGTGTTAGTTTTAGTTGCTAGTTGCTAGTAAAGGTTGTCAAGCTGGAATCAAGATTGCCAGGAGAAATATCCATCACCTCAGATATGCAGATGACACCACCCTTATGGCAGAAAGTGAAGAGGAACTAAAAAGCCTCTTGATGAAATTGAAAGAGGAGAGTGAAAAAGTTGGCTTAAAACTCAACATTCAGAAAACTAAGATCATGGCATCTGGTCCCATCATTTCATGGGAAATTGATGGGGAAACAGTGTCAGACTTTATTTTGGGGGGCTCCAAAATCACTGCGGATGCTGACTGCAGCCATGAAATTAAAAGATGCTTATTCCTTGGAAGGAAAGTTATGACCAACCTAGACAACATATTAAAAAGCAGAGACATTACTTTGCCAACAAAGGTCCGTCTAGTCAAGGCTATGGTTTTTCCAGTGGTCATGTATGGATGTGAGAGTTGGACTGTGAAGAAAGCTGATCACTGAAGAATTGATGCTTTTGAACTGTGGTGCTGGAGAAGACTCTTGAGAGTCCCTTGGACTGCAAGGAGATCCAACCAGTCCATTCTAAAGGAGATCAGTCCTGGGTGTTCATTGGAAGGACTGATGCTGAAGCTGAAGCTCTAATACTTTGGCCACCTCATGTGACAAGTTGACTCACTGGAAAAGACCCTGATGCTGGGAGGGATTGAGGACATGAGGAGAAGGGGACGACAGAGGATGAGATGGCTGGATGGCATCACTGACTCGATGCACATGAGTTCGGGTGAACTCCAGGAGTTGGTGATGGACAGGGAGGCCTGGCGTGCTGTGATTCATGGGGTCACGGAGAGTCGGACATGACTGAGTGACTGAACTGAACTGGAACAGAGGAAGGCTCTCAAGGACTTGGCAAGAGTAACGATTCTAAACTATGACCACACATCACTACTAAAGATCATCCCAGTTTACAGCCATAAAATGAAATCAAGACTTATCCCCAGTTATTAGATTTCTCCCCACCAGATCTATTTTGGTCCAGAATGAAGTGCACACTCTCAATCCTTTGCAACCAAATCCTCCATCAGTCTTCTTGCCCTATATTAATCCTTGCCCTAGCCAAACTTATCCACACACTGAATTTCCTACTGCCACATTTTTGCCATGAAAATGCCTTCCCCAGTGCCTCACCTGGACACTTCTTTGAGCAAACTCCAAGAGATAATGGAGGACAGAGGAGCCTGGTGTGCCACAGTCCATGGGGTCGCCAAGAGATGCACACAACCCTAGCGACTGGCCAACAACAATGCCTCAGCTGTTATTAGCCTACATTCATCTCTAGATAAAGCCTCCCTCAGCACCCTAGAAAGCAGGGCTCCCTCCCTCTGTCCTGTATCTGGCACAGGACATTTGTCAAGTGCCTGGTTTTAGAGTTCTTTGCATGAAAGCATCATCTCTCACTGGCCAGCACTGGTGAACAAGGATCATAATTCAGGTCTCTTCCTGTCCTCTAAGTGTCCCAGCATGGTGCTTTTCATAGTACAGATGCTCAAAAGAAATGTGTTGATTGACTAAAATAATCAAAATTAATTTTCTCAGGAACTGTGTATGTAGATGTAAAAGTGCTGTCCAAATTCCCCAGGTCCACCCCATCTCCAAGATGAGAGTAGACTGCGGAGCAGAAGCTTGCCCAGGAAAAAGGCTCTTTAGAGTTGAGAGAGTTACTCAATTACCAGCAATCGATGATAGAACCACATGCTGCTGGCATTGAGGACCTAAGTTAGGCAGAGTCCTGGGTTCTCTAAATGATTTAAAGCAGAACGACATATCCAAAAGAATTGAAAGCAGGACTTTCCTGGTGGTCCAGTGGTTAAGGGTCCACCTTGCAGTGCACAAGACACTGGTCGAAGAAATAAGATCCCACATGCCACAAACAACTAAGTCCGTGCATGGCAAATACTGAAGCCAGCATGCTCTGGAGCCCAAGTTCCACAGCTGAGACCCAAAACAGCCAGACAGAGATTAACCAGGACCTGGCCAAAGGTTACAGGAGGCAGCAGGAAAGAGTTTTTGCTACCCAAACTTGGGACAACCTGAGCAGCAAGTGGAAAAATAGAGTAATGATAATAAGGGGCTATAACACAATGAACTATTTGTGAAAAATAATAATCATCATCCACGTTCCATCAGTTCAGTTCAGTTCAGTCGCTCAGTCGTGTCCGACTCTTTGCAACCCCATGAACCACAGCACGCCAGGCCTCCCTGTTCATCACCAGCTCCTGGATTTCACTCAAACTCATGTCCATCAAGTTGGTGATGCCATCCAGCCATCTCATTCTCTGTTGTCCCCTTCTCCTCCCGCCCCCAATCCCTCCCAGCATCACTCTTTTCCAGTGAGTCAACTCGTCGCATGAGGTGGCCAAAGTATTGCAGTTTCAGCTTTAGCATCAGTCCTTCCAATGAACACCCACGACTGATTTCCTCTAGAATGGACTGGTTGGATCTCCTTGCAATCGTGATACTCAAAATAGAGAAGGAGAAACAGATTTTCCTTATAGAAGGAATGACAGGATTAGAAAATGACTAGGTTGCAACCTGTGATGTAACTATCAACTCAGGCAATGGATGCAAAAAATGAAGGGAGACGGTATATTCACATGGACTCAAAGTACGACTGCACGAGGACTTACTAACTATAAAGGGGGGAAATGCAGACATATGGGGGAACACTTCACCAACTGGTGGATCACTAACTGAATGACTATACTTAGCAGCTTGTTATATGCCTCCCAGTGAGATACAAAAAGAGACACACAATCTCACGTATGTAACATTTTTGCCAAAAATGTTTCCCTAAAAGTAATCAAGAGAAAACAATCAGACCAATGCCAACCATGATACATTCTACAAGGCAACTGACTTCATCTCTTCAAAAAACCAGTGTCATCAAAAAGGGAGTGGGCAGTTATTCTGAATGAAATGAGACTGAAGACATAACAATTAAACATAATCCATGAATATTGATTATTAATAGATCCAAGATTAAAAAAAATAGTCATAGAAAGACATTTGAGGGAATTCTCTGGTGGTCCAGTGGTTAGAACTCCATGCGTCCACTGCAGGGGGCACAGATTCAATCCCTGGTCAGGCAGCTAAGATCCTGCCAGCCTTGCAGCACAGCCAAAAATGTTCTTAAATGATTAAAAAATTATAAAGGCATTTAAGGAGAAACTGAATACAAATTATGCATCAGAATTATTGCTAATTTTCTCAGGTATGATCGTGGTATTTTGTTTACATAAGGGAGGCCTTACAAATAGCTGTGAAGAGAAGCGAAAAGCAAAGGAGAAAAGGAAAGATATAAGCATCTGAATGCAGAGTTCCAAAGAATGGCAAGGAGAGATAAAAAAACCTTCTTCAGCAATCAATGCAAAGAAATAGAGGAAAACAACAGAATAGGAAAGACAAGAGATCTCTTCAAGAAAATTGCAGTTACCAAGGGAACATTTCATGCAAAGATGGGATCGATAAAGGACAGAAATGGTATGGACCTAACAGAAGCAGAAGATATTGAGAAGAGGTGGCAAGAATACACAGAAGAACTGTACAAAAAAGATCTTCACGATCAAGATAATCACCATGGTGTGATCACTGACCTAGAGCCAGACATCTTGGAATGTGAAGTCAAGTGGGCCTTAGAGAGCATCACGACGAACAAAGCTAGTGGAGGTGATGGAATTCCAGTTAAACTATTTCAAATCCTGAAAGATGATGCTGTGAAAGTGCTGCATTCAATATGCCAGCAAATTTGGAAAACTCAGCAGTGGCCATGGGACTGGAAAAGGTCAGTCTTCATTCCAATCCCAAAGAAAGACAATGCCAAAGAATGCTCAAACTACTGCACAATTGCACTCATCTCACACGCTAGTAAAGTCATGCACAAAATTCTCCAAGCCAGGCTTCAGCAATATGTGAACTGTGAACTTCCAGATGTTCAAGCTTTAGAAAAGGCAGAGGCACCAGAGATCAAATTGCCAACATCCACTGGATCATGGAGAAAGCAAGAGAGTTCCAGAAAAACATCTATCTATTTCTGCTTCATTGACTATGCCAAAGCCTTTGACTGTGTGGATCACAATAAACTGTGGAACATTCTGAAAGAGATGGGAATACCAGATCACCAGACCTGCCTCTTGAGAAACCTGTATGCAGGTCAGGAAGAAACAGTTAGAAGTGGACATGGAACAACAGACTGGTTCCAAATAGGAAAAGGAGTATATTGTCACCCTGCTTATTTAACTTATATGCAGAGTACATCATGAGGAACGCCGGGCTGGAAGAAGCACAAGCTGGAGTCAAGATTGCCGGGAGAAATATCAATAACCTCAGATATGCAGATGACACCACCCTTATGGCAGAAAGTGAAGAGGAACTCAAAAGCCTCTTGATGAAAGTGAAAGAGGAGAGTGAAAATGTTGGCTTGAAGCTCAACATTCAGAAAACAAAGATCATGGCATGTGGTCCCATCACTTCATGGGAAATAGATGGGGAAACAGGGGAAACAGTGTCAGACTTTATTTTTTTGGGCTCCAAAATCACTGCGGATGCTGATTGCAGCCATGAAATTAAAAGATACTTACTCCTTGGAAGGAAAGTTATGACCAACCTAGATAGTATCTTAAAAAGCAGAGACATTACTTTGCCAACAAAGGTCCGTCTAGTCAAGGCTATGGTTTTTCCTGTGATCACATATGGACGTGAGAGTTGGACTGTGAAGAAAGCTGATCACTGAAGAATTGATGCTTTTGAACTGTGGTGCTGGAGAAGACTCTTGAGAGTCCCTTGGACTGCAAGCAGATCAAACCAGTCCATTCTAAAGGAGATCAATCCTGGGTGTTCATTGAAAGGACTGATGCTAAAGCTGAAACTCTAGTACTTTGGCCACCTCATGGGACGAGTTGACTCACTGGAAAAGACTCTGATGCTGGGAAGGATTGGGGGCGTGAGGAGAAGGGGACGACAGAGAATGAGATGGCTGGATGGCATCACCGACTCGATGGACATGAGTTTGAGTGAACTCTGGGAGTTGGTGATGGACAGGGAGGCTTGGCATGCTGTGATTCATGGGGTCGCAAAGAGTCGGACACGACTGAGCGACTGAACTGAACTGAAGGGAAATAGCATTATTCTCAAGAGATGCATGCTAAAGTGATATAATATTTCCAACTTTCAAATATTAACAACTGATAAATCTAGGCGAATGATGTATAGATGTTAATTTGATTATCCTTTCACCTTTCCTATAGATTTGAAATTTTTCAACTAGAATGTTGGGGGCAGAGACTTGAACATGGCCTCAATGTGTGTGTGTGTTTTAATTCCTTCATGATCCTGAACAGCAAAGCATTCCCCATGTCTTTGTAAGTTATCTTTTGTTTCAAATGCCTTCTACTCTGACCCTCCTGGTGCACTTGAGGCTGAACTCCCAGCTGTTCCCAGCAAAGCACGGGTCCCACTGCCCAGAAGAGTGCCAGTGTGCCCTCTTCACAGCTGTCATCACTGGGAGCATTTTTCTGCTTCAGAACCTCACATGTTTGTCATTTTCTCATGGATGTGTGCCGCTTTAGGAATCTGTCATTGTCTCTTCGTGACTTTAAGATGAATCATTCTCCCACTCTCTACGAGAAAAGATACCATAAGACTTCCTTATTGCCCCGAAGCAAGAAGGAGCCATGACCACAGTCCTCTGTTCAGATCACTAGCAGATTCCAACAAGTGGTTTTCTAAGTTTATAACGGATTCTGAGGTATATTGGGAACACCACTGGGCTAGAAATTGGGAATCTCCCTGAGAAAGTCATTTCACCTCTCAGGGCTCCCATTTCTTCATTAGTTTAAGGCAGGGGTGATTGGAATGAATATTTTTAAAGTTCTCTTCAAGCTCTCACAGCTTATCATTCAAGTCCCTGCTTCCTGGAGTAGATATATCGATCACCTTGGCCCAGAAAGCAAAGCTCCTAAGGGCTAAGTCTCCTCCTCGAGACCAGGCCTCAAATTCCTGGCTGCTGTCATGGTGAAGTAGCACCCCCAGTTCCTCTCCAAACAGAAACATTTTCATTGCAACACGATTTACAATAACCAGGACATGGAAGCAGCCTAAATATCCATCAACAGAGGAATGGATAAAGATGATGTGGTATACATATACAATGGAACATTTCAGTTCAGTTCAGTTCAGTTCAGTCGCTCAGTTGTGTCCGATTCTCTGTGACCCCATGAATCATAACACGCCAGGCCTCCCTGTCCATCACCAACACCCGGAGTTCACTCAAACTCATGTCCACAGAGTCAGTGGTACCATCCAGCCATCTCATTCTCTGTCGTCCCCTTCTCCTCCCGCCCCCAACCTTTCCCAGCATCAGAGTCTTTTCCAGTGAGTCAACTCGTCGCATGAGGTGGCCAAAGTATTGCAGTTTCAGCTTTAGCATCAGTCCTTCCAATGAACACCCAGGATTGATCTCCTTTAGAATGGACTGGTTGGATCTGCTTGCAGTCCAAGGGACTCTCAAGAGTCTTCTCCAATACCACAGTTCAAAAGTATCAATTCTTCGGCGATCAGCTTTCTTCACAGTCCAACTCTCACATCCATACATGACCACGGGAAAAACCATAGCCTTGACTAGACAGACCTTGGTTGGCAAAGTAATGTCTCTGCTTTTTAATATGCTATCCAGGTTGGTCGTAACTTTCCTTCCAAGGAGTAAGTATCTTTTAATTTCATGGCTGCAATCACCATCTGCAGTGATTCTGGAGCCCAGAAAAGTAAAGTCTGACACTGTTTCCACTGTTTCCCCATCTATTACTAGGGGGTAAAGGGAGGAAGGTCATAAATTGGGAGATTGGGGTTGACATATACACACTACTCTAAATAAAACAGATAACTAATAAAGACCCACTTACAGTCCAGAGAACTCTACCCAATATTCTGTAATGACCTACATGGGGAAAGAGTGAAGAAGAGTGGATATGTGTATATGCACAGCTGATCCACTCTGTTGTACACCAGAAGTTAACACAACGATGTAAGTGAACTATACGCCAATAAAGGGGAAAAACTAACCTGCCTCCACACCTGGCCTATATTCACTTTCCTCCTGGAAACAAATGTGTGAGATGGCAACTTGTGAAGCCTCAGAAAGAAATTAATTCCATATGGACTTAGCATGCTATATAAAGAGAGCATCAAAGGAGGACACTCTGTATGGAATATGGTTATCTGCTTCCTTTATTCTCTGAAGCTGAATATTGTCTGTGAGCGATAGGCCCCCTTGCAAACCTCTGACAGAGCCAACGGATAGAAGATGATGGAAGATCTGGGCAGAAACTGCAAAGGAAATCGGTAAACTTTCATCCAGGGTGTGGCCAGGGCAGATGAAGAAGATGAAAAGTGTAAGAGATCGGAGAAGAAATGAAGAAGAAAATACGTTTAAAAAAAAAAATACTGGAGACTGATTCTTTTCCCACATTCAGTTCACTACCCTATACTTCAATGGTGTTTTCTACCCTGTTCATTATTGTAATAAATATTGATGAGAAAATATTTAAACAGCATCCAAGTCAAGTGGCAGTCCACAAAACTGTGATAGTTTCCAGAGTGTAGAAGCCACTACATTTTTATGATTAGCTAGTATATTTCAGATATGGCTACTGTGAAACCCAGAGGTGGACCACCCTACGTCTCAAGGACACAGGCCAAATTAACCTCTCCTATCTTTCATGTGACATATGCAAGAATCCTTTTTTTTTTTTTTAGCACAAGAGTCCCAACAACTGGACCACCAAGGAATTTCTGAAAGAATACATTTAAACAAAACAAAAGAAAAAAGATTTCCTTTTAAAAGAAAGAACCCAGTACTCAAAGAGCTCTAAATAACACAGCTGAAAGCTGAGTGATTTATGGTGCCGTGTTTGTATATCAGTTCAGTTCAGTTGTTCAGTCGTGTCCGACTCTTTGCGACCCCATGAATCACAGCACGCCAGGCCTCCCTGTCCATCACCAACTCCCAGAGTTCACTCAAACTAGTCGGTGATGCCATCCAGCCATCTCATTCTCTGTCGTCCCCTTCTCCTCCAGCCCCCAATCCCTCCCAGCATCAGAGTCTTTTCCAGTGAGTCAACTCGTCGCATGAGGTGGCCAAAATACTGGAGTTTCAGCTTTAGCATCAGTCCTTCCAATGAACACCCAGGACTGATCTCCTTTAGAATGGCCTGGTTTGATCTCCTTATAGTCCAAGGGACTCTCAAGAGTCTTCTCCAGCACCACAGTTCAAAAGCATCAATTCTTCGGCGATCAGCTTTCTTCACAGTCCAGCTCTCACATCCATACATGACCATGGGAAAAACCATAGCCTTGACTAGATGGACCTTGGTTGGCAAAGTAATGTCACTGCTTTTTAATATACTATCTAGGTTGGTCATAACTTTCCTTCCAAGGAGTAAGAGTCTTTTAATTTCATGGCTGCAATCAGCATCCACAGTGATTTTGGAGCCCAAAAAAATAAAGTCTGACACTGTTTCCCCTGTTTCCCCATCTATTTCCCATGAAGTGATGGGACCACATGCCATGATCTTCGTTTTCTGAATGTTGAGCTTCAAGCCAACATTTTCACTCTCCTCTTTCAGTTTCATCAAGAGGCTTTTGAGTTCCTCTTCACTTTCTGCCATAAGGGTGGTGTCATCTGCATATCTGAGGTTATTGATATTTCTCCCGGCAATCTTGACTCCAGCTTGTGCTTCTTCCAGCCCGGCGTTCCTCATGATGTACTCTGCATATAAGTTAAATAAGCAGGATGACAATATACTCCTTTTCCTATTTGGAACCAGTCTGTTGTTCCATGTCCACTTCTAACTGTTGCTTCCTGACCTGCATACAGGTTTCTCAAGAGGCAGGTCTGGTGGTCTGGTATTCCCATCTCTTTCAGAATGTTCCACAGTTTATTGTGATCCACACAGTCAAAGGCTTTGGCATAGTCAATGAAGCAGAAATAGATAGATGTTTTTCTGGAACTCTCTTGCTTTCTCCATGATCCAGCGGATGTTGGCAATTTGATCTCTGGTGCCTCTGCCTTTTCTAAAGCCTGCTTGAACATCTGGAAGTTCACGGTTCACATATTGCTGAAGCCTGGCTTGGAGAATTTTGAGCATGACTTTACTAGTGTGTGAGATGAGTGCAATTGTGCGGTAGTTTGAGCATCCTTTGGCATTGCCTTTCTTTGGGATTGGAATGAAGACTGACCTTTTCCAGTCCCGTGGCCACTGCTGAGTTTTCCAAATTTGCTGGCATATTGAGTGCAGCACTTTCACAGCATCATCTTTCAGGATTTGAAATAGTTTAACTGGAATTCCATCACCTCCACTAGCTTTGTTCGTCGTGATGCTCTCTAAGGCCCACTTGACTTCACATTCCAAGATGTCTGGCTCTAGGTCAGTGATCACACCATGGTGATTATCTTGATCGTGAAGATCTTTTTTGTACAGTTCTTCTGTGTATTCTTGCCACCTCTTCTCAATATCTTCTGCTTCTGTTAGGTCCATACCATTTCTGTCCTTTATCGATCCCATCTTTGCATGAAATGTTCCCTTGGTATCTCTAATTTTCTTGAAGAGATCTCCCTTAGTAAAATAAGATTTATCATCTGTTGATTATTTAACAAACTTGCTATAGTCAGTGTATTTGCAATAAAAAAAAAAAAGTTTGGGTTACTTCAGAGATCTAACAGAGGAGTGTCAGGGAGCTCTCTCACAAAAGTCAAAGAGAAAGGCCATGTCTCTTTATCCTTACTGCACGATGAATTTATGTAAATAATTTGTTCATTCTTTTATCAATATCTCCTTCTTTCAAATATAAATTCCATAAATATATCTGTCTTTTTCACCACTGAATCCCCAACCCATAACATATATTGAAAAGCATTAAGGAAGAGAGGATGTGCCACTTGTAATCAGGAGGAAAATGCGATATCGTTTTCCATTCACATTTTTACTCTCAGGAGATGTTTGTTTGTTTGTTTCTTTAATATAGATCCCAGAACACATTTCTCATTAAGCTTATTCCTGGCTATTGTGTGAGTTTTGTTTTTAAAAACTCGATCTCCCTCTCTTTCTCTCATTATATTTTAAAGCCCATCCATGCTGGCATGTGAAAAAACTTTTGCTTTGAGTAAATCTATTGTGCTTGCAGCCAGCACACTAAACTTTCTTATTAAACCCATTAGCTGGGGGTTCCTTTTGTCTGATTCTCTAAGTAGGCCAGGTATAAAATCATATCATTTGCAAATAATAAAATTTTGTCTTTTCCTTTCCAACAATCTAAATCTTATTTCTGTTTCATCTTTAATTGCACTAGTGACAAACTGGGAAAGACATCAAATGAGAATGGTAATGACGGGTGTTCTTGTAATCTATTCATGGTTCTAATGAGAAGGCCTCTGGTGTTTCCTCATTCTGATTTTCACATCTGGAGCCTAGCAACCTCTCATATGCTCACTTCCTTTCACTTTACTCTATTACAGACCACTTAAAATAATCCTAATGTAATAATATAAGTCTTAATAACACCAGGGTGGTTAGCTCTCAAAGAAGTTTCCTTTCTGTTCCTAAACCACAATGTGAAAGCATTCCTTTGCCTCTGTTGAATACACACACACACACACACACCCAGATGCAGCACGCCCAAGCTACGCCACTCCTGGGATTGAGAGGCTGTGGAGGGTGGTGGGACAACTCTAATGCCTCAAGGGCTCCAGCACATCCACAGCACTTGTGGCTAAGGCAGCTCCTGCAGCTCTAAGAACATCAAAAGCTGGCACCCTTGCCATAAACACATGTACTTCCATGGTGAGTCCTGGCAGCGCCATACGAATAAGCAGATCGTAACTGTGTGTATGTCCTAATAACCACAAAACATGAACAACATATTGAAATGATATAAAAAGAATTACTCTGCTCCTGCCCCAGACAATGACTCTGGTGGACTCTGACTCTTTCCTTGGTCTACCCACCCACCCATGCTTAAGGCAAATCTTGTTCCATCCCCTCTACCTAACTGAAAGCAGGTTGAAACTGTAAACTACCCTGGAGCTCATGGAGAGACTCTGCCCTTCTCTGGCCTCAGACCTCCACCTCCTGCACACCTCCCCTCCTTTTCAGAACCAAGCTCAGCCACTAGCTGCCTCCAGGTGATGAAGACCATGTCATGAATACAGGGCAATGCACCATCAGGTTCAATGGCACCAGGACCTCAGTGGATAGGCCTGATGCGCCACCTTGGCAAGGAGGTCTTCTCCAGGGTCCCCATCCTCCCCAGCCCACTGGCCAAGCTTTACTGCTGTCAGAGCAGCCAAGGGGAAGCTTGGTTCATCTCCACTCTCCTAGGCATTCAAGACTATTCCCAAGACTTCTCTTGGGTTTTCCCAACCATGGCAGCAGGAGTGTCATGATGGGGAGGAGACCTGGGAGGCAGATGACAACAGCAGTTACATTTCCCCATCAGCCAGCCTTTGGCACTGGCTACCGTCACCATCACTCTCAAGCTACGTTCGAAGAACTCAGAACCTTCCTTCTCCCATTTTATCCTCTGGCAGAGCTACAGGGACCCTGGTCTAGTAGAAGAGGCAAGAGTATATTTGTGTGTCCATGCTGATGTTCATGGACACACAAATATACTCTTGCCTCTTCTACTAGACCCCACCCCCAGCTTCTTCCCTCCACCTCTCACGCCCTCAAGAAGTGAAGTGAAGTGAAAGTCGCTCAGTCGTGTCTGACTTTTTGTGACCCCATGGACTGTAAAGTCCTGGAATTCTCCAGGCGAGAATACTGGAGTGGGGAGCCTTTCCCTTCTCCAGGGGATCTTCCCAACGCAGAGATCAGACCCAGGTCTCCCGCACTGCAGGTGGATTCTTTACCAACTGAGCTATCAGGGAAACCCCTCTGCCCCCCACCTCGAGAAGTCTGCAGCAAATGTGCTGGCCGGAGCTATATTCCCAAACCAACCCTAATCCCAATTTTTCTAATGCTGTCCCCAATGCTATATTTCATTCATTTGTTCGTTCATGTTAGCTTCATTCCAGTCCTCAGCCCTGACCAGTGCCCACCCCTAATGCCCAGTCCAGCAATCCAAGCCCAGGTATTATACTAATAATTCATCATTGCAGCTAACACTTGTAAGCAAGTACATGTACACACACACACACACAAACACACACATGTATATACTCTTTACAGCAAACCACTGAAGTAGGTACTACTATTACTTCCATTTTACAGATGACAAAACTGAGACTCCAGGGGATTAGGTGATTTGCCCAAGGTCGCACAGTTTGTAAATAGCATAGCTGAGATTCGAACCCAAGGTCTTTAGTCCTAACCTCCGAGCTCACATCAACACTGGAAATGTTACCCGCATCCCCAATCCAGCCACAGCCCCACCCTCAGACTCTCCACATCTGACGGCAGATGTGCTCCTTGATAATGCAGCTGAGCCCACACCTAACGTCAGGAGGAAGAGTGTGCCCACCTCCCCCATCAGGTGCTCACCTGACACAATCCTACCTCTCCCACAGACAACAACAGAACCCACGTCAGTGAGAGGTCAGTGCTGAGCCAGGCCAAGGGGGTCCTGGGAAGCACACAGAAGTCCCAGGGAGCTTCCCCGCTGCTGACTAAAATGAGCTCCAGACACCCAGGATATGGCCATGGCACTGCAGACCTACCTTCCGGCACTATGGAGGATGTTGCCTCATCAAAAGCATTTCTGTGTCTGAAACCAGCTGTGAGATCCAAGCAGTGGGCAGCGGAGGAAGGCAGCTGTGGGAAGAACAGAAGGCCTGAGGGTGACAAGTCCACAGCAAAGAGGTCTGGACAGAGACCTCACCTCCCCTGCAAGAAACAGCAGTGGAGACCACCTATTGCCGTTCTAGCAGAACCCTGGGTGTTGACTTCTCTGAGCTGTGTGCCAGCAACTCCAGGCTGCTGTTATGCAGCTTTCTGGACCAAACCGCACTCTCCCACTTTACGTAACTTTCCCAGCAAACACGCCTGGGTTTACTCTCAAACTGATTCAGCATCTCTCAGCTCCATCTGTCCCAATTCCCCCATCCCCATGCTTCTAGCACTTCTTAAGGCATCCATCACTGTGGATTATTTACAGTCAGATGTACAATTTGTTCAAAATTTACAGGCAAACTCATTTAGTTCTTATATTCATGAGTCACATAGGGCTTTGAGATAGGCATCCTGCCCGATTTACCGATGGGGAAAGGAAACCCTAAACTCAATTGCCCCAGGTCAGGCAATTGACATAACACTTTACGAGGGTCAGTATAAGACAAATAATTACATATTACTTTTACTGAGATCAAGATAGCATCTTTTACTGAAAACAAGATAACTTTGCTTTAGGAAATGCTGGGCAGGAAAAACAAAAATGACCCACTTGTTTCTCTGGCCTTTGAGTCACCAGTTCAAGATTCTGAGTTTACTAACTCAAATCAGCCTGCCTATGGGGACCCTTGCTCTTAATGCCTAGGCTATCCTAGCTCTGCCATTCCCTTTGTTCCTACTCATTCCACTAGTACTAAACAGAGTTGTATAAGAAAGGAAGAAAAGAACCAGTACTGAAGAATTCCCAGTGCAACACAGAGGGAAGTTCCCACCAACCTGCGCCACGAAACCAACAACTCAGATACAAGACAGAACCCGTGATACTAAATTTAAGCACTGTGTAGGGAAAGAACTCTAGTGAACTCTTTAAATCCCCATATAGAACATTTCCAAAGAGAAGCAAAATTTGTTCCAAAACTAAGAGAAAAAAAAGATGCCGTAAGAGTCATTTTGCGTCTATTTCATTATCTCCTTAAGACAATGCTTTCCAGTCACAATGAGTGAACAGGTCGAGGGGGTGGGGGGAATACAGCAGCAAAGAGCATGTGAAACGCGATCTAGAAAACTTGGTTCCAAGCTGGGGGGATCATGGTATCCTTAGTGGCCTTCAGGGGTCTTGGTACATCTTGGAAGCTCCTTCAAAAATTTGTGTCTAATGTGTGTTTTTTGGAAAGAAGGTTCATAGCTATCATCAACAGGCCCACATTATTGGGGAAAAAAACACTAAGAACTACCACCTTGGGCTTCCCAGGTAGCACTAGCGATAAAGAACCCACCTGCAGGAGACCTAAGAGACGCAGGTTCCATCCCTGGGTGGGAAGGTCCCCTGTAGGGAGGCATGGCAACCCACTCCAGTATTCTTGCCTGGAGAATCCCGGGGACACAGGAGACTGGTGAGCTGCAGTCCATAGAAACACAAAGGGTCGGACGTGACTGGGGTGACTGAGCATGCACACACGCTACTAACTTATAGTAAAAATGATATTTTCTATCATCCAGCAGCATTTTCTAAAACCCAATTGCCCCTGCCTCCTGAAACAGTGACCTCTCCCTCAATGGCACCTTAGAGGAGCTGGGGGCACCAGGAACTCAGTGACACCAGGTTTGGTAGCCACCTCACCAGCCCTTCCTATCATTCCTGTGCTCTGGCTTAGTCTCCTCTGCAATGGAAGCCCATAGCACCCTAATTAAGCCAAACTGGGAACATTCAAAAGTGCTAAACAGGATATAGCATGGAGAGGAAACACCCAGTCCCCAGGAGAACACAGCTCAAGTCGCCTGCAGAATGGCTCAGTGAAGCCTGGATGATGACTGGAATCAGTCAAGGAAGCAGATGAGGTTTCAGAAGGTTAGGGAGGAAGAGCATATTACATGGGCTGGGCTTGCAGGTGTAACAAGCACAGATCAGAGGCAGGAACAGATTAAAGCAACAGAGAGGCGAGGAAGGAACAGATGGTCTGGTCCGGGGCCAGGGAGGAAATGAAAGGCAAGATGAAGGCCATATCATGAAGCATCGCTGAGAGACGAAGCTTGAACTTTTGTACGGAAGATGTCAGAGGCTGGGCAGATTTCAGTGGGGAAATAGACTACGTGACTGTGTTCTACAGAGGAGAAGATCGAGGAGTGGGGTCTAAATGAATAGAAGACAGAAGATATGACTGCAGAGAAGAGAAATAGGCCAGCACATGGAGTGTCAGGTATTAATTTTGAGGGCACATGGTAGATGAACGGACAAGTCAGCAAGAGGCATACAGGACCAGATGCAGGTGTGGATAAGTGGGGTGCCTTAGGTCAAAGGAAATGGAGGGGTCCTCCCCTTCCTTTCCCTACCACAGACTTCTGCGGGTGACAGGCCTCCCACCGCATGCCTGTGGCCTGCCTGCAAGGAGGTCTGCCCTCAGCTCTAGGAACTGGCTATTAATGTAAAATTATTGTAAGTACTTGTGATGGTCCCAATGTCCATCTCTGCCTATACCTTGTCGGAGCAACCTTTTTCCCAACTGAGTAGCAAAGATTAAAGAAAAATATAAATTACAGCACAAGAAAGTCAGAAAATAACCAATAGTTTCCAAGTCATTCTAGAACAAGTCTTATACCCTGAACCTGGTTTGCATTCTTTCCCTTGATTTGTTGTTATTGTAGAAATGGTGAAATTCTCACCATCCTAATGACTATTAGAAAATGAATGGTTAAATAAATTAGAATTTCACCATCCTAATGACTATTAGAAAATGAATGGTTAAATAAATTAGAATTTATTCATACTCCAGAATACTATGTACTACTTTAAAGAATAAACTGCATCCAGATCCAGAGGTACTCACATGGAAAAACAGCCAAGATTCCTTTTTGGATTGAAAAAAAAAAAGTTGGAGATCACATGTATAATGTGATCCCACTCAATAAAGAAAATTATACAAATAAATATACATCGTATAAATGTGCTTGATATTCATTCATTCAGGGAATATTTACTGAGCATCTTCTGTGTACCAGGCACTACGGCAACCCACTCCAGTATTCTTGCCTGGAGAATCCCATAGACGGAGGAGCCTGGTAGGCCACAGTCCACGGGGTCGTAAAGAGTCGGACACGACTGAGAGACTTCACTTTCACTTTCATACAGAACTTATATTCCAGTGGGGAAGATGGATAATAAATTAGAGAAAAAGCAAAAGGTATATGTACAAAAGGCTAAGGAATTAAAAGAAAAATCAGGGAAGGGGGATAGAAGTGTCTAGTCTAGACCACTAGGAAGTATATTTGAGTGAAAACTGGAGGGAAATGAGGGAGATTGTCAGGCTGCTGTCCCGAGGAGGAGCCTGGGAATTAACTAGAAGCAGAAGCTCTGAGGCAGGAGCATGCCTAGAGGGTTCCAGCTGGTGGGGAAGGAGGGACTGAGCAAGCAGGAGCACAGTCAGGGGCAGCAGGGCCTTGCAGACATTGTGAGGACTCTGCTTTCACCCTTAGTGAGATGTGTATGTTAGTCACTAAGTCATGTTTGACTCTTTGCAAGCCCACGGACTGTAGCTCACAAGTCTCCTCTGTCCATGGATTTCTCCAGGCGAGAATACTGGAGTGGGTTGCCATTTTCTTATCCAGAGGATCTTTCCGACCCAGGGATTGAACCTGGGTCTCCTGCATTGTGGGTGGATTCTTCACCATTGAAAAGCATATTAGGAAAAAAAAACGTTAAGTGAGAAAAGGGATTAGTAAGAGGTGTGGAAAAAATCTTTTTAATTTTCACATTATATATTTTTATACAGGTTTTAAATTTTTTTGAGTTTCTATGCCTCTTGTTATTAATTTTTAAACCAGTTCAAACTCAACATTTCTATTTTTAATGGTAAAAATCATCATTCCAATAAATATATAAATTCAATTATTTTGCTACTTTTTTAATGGTCTGTGTTTTCTTAGATTACATATTTGTCTACCTGGCATCCATTCATCACAGAGCCAATTATGTTAAAAATATTCTCTTATTTTCTGTATTCTTGATACTCTGGGGCCCTTGCAGACCCAGAGATAGACTGCCCCTTCCAGGCTTGACTAATTCCTAAAGGTAATAACAACTTGCCAAGGAACACACCTTTCATATGCAAACCAATCAATCTCCCATCTATACCCCCAATGATCTCTTTATCTAACTCTCACACAACCTAGCCAATATTTCCCCCACCCTAAATCAACTGAGGGCCAGTTACCAAGCAACGAGGGACAGCCCCTGTGTCCCAAGGCCTAAAGCAGTTATTCAAGCTAGCCAGTTCTAAACCATTCACTCTGTCCTACCTTGCCTTTCACCAAGAAAGGCTCTTAATGATTCCTCCCCTCCCCCCTCCTGCCCATCCTTTCCCCTGGGACCTTATGTGATGCAATGTAAAATCTTCATTCAACAGCACTGACATCTCCATGCCAAACCTCAAACCTCTATAAATTAAATCCTAGGAATAATTTTAGAACAGGTAGCTATGTTTTTTAAAAAATTCCAAGGATTTCCAAGAGAGGAAGAGGGACCATTGTGTTTTGCTTTTCATTTTAATTGTTAAATTAACTTTATCCAGCTCATTCAAACTTCAGCTTATGTCCTTGAAAAACAGAAAAGATCACTGAAAACCATGAAGTGACAAAACTACAAATGGGACTCAGCTGAGCAGACTATACCCTAGTTAAAACCACAAAATCACCTCTTCCTCCTGCCACTCTCAATAATTGCTATAGGAAAGGAGGCCTTGGAAACAGACAGCTGAACGGTGCAGGTGGTGTTGAATTTGAGCAAGTCTGTAGGTGAAGCCAGGATAAGGGGCTTCAGTGAGATCTGAAGAGGGGTGGATCACGGAAAAGCATCTGTTTCAGCCCTCAGACTTCCCTGGAACAGGCATTCAGATGTCTAATTAAAGGTGTCAGAGTAGAGTTTTTATATAAAAGAAAGATTTGACACAGAAGCCATTAGAGACCTAAGAGAATCTTAAAGTCAAACCAAATGTAAGTCAGAGAAGGTGCCTGAATGGGTGTTCAGAAGTCTAAGTCAGAGAAGGTGTGTGAATGAGTGTTTAGGAGTGTTCTTGACTCTGATCAGCCTTTGAAAGGACAGCCATAAAGTGCAAATTATAGGTTTGCATTAGGGCAGGGGTCTGTAAATTCTTGGAAATGGTCAGATAGTAAATATTTGCAAGCCCTACTGTATTTGTGCCATCACCCCAACTCTGACATTAGGCACAAAAGCAGCCACAGGCTATATAACTGGGTCCAAAAAAACTTCACTGATGGGCACTGAAATCTGGATTTTACACAGTTTTCCCATGTCAAAAAACAGTATTCATCTTTTGATTTTTTTTCAACCATTTGAAAATGTAAAAACCAGTCTTAAGTTCCAGGCTATAGTTTAATGACACTTTCCTTAGGGAATGAAGTTTAGAAGGCTAAAAAGATCTCAGGAAAAACAAGTGCTGGGCTTTGGCTCTTTTTCTGAGGATATGTGTTGATGTGGGAAATCTTGCGAAACTCCTCAGCAAGGAACTCCTACTTCCATTGTGAATCTGTCTTGGTGTGTTCAATCCTTGCTCACCCTCTGACTCACCAGACAGGGTCCTAATCCCCTCTTCTCAGATTGCTGTGGGCTCCCCTGTGTATTAGGCCAATGTTAAATTCCTGAGCTAAAGGAAACATCAAAATAACCTGATCCAGCTCATATTTTATAGCTAAAGAAGCAGAGGCTTGGAGAGAGTAAATGGCTTGCCCAAGGTCACCCAGCTCTCTGGAAACAGGGACTAGAATTCACGCTTCCAAATTACGAAAAAATTGGGAAACTCTCTCAGGAAAAATTATGAAGTTTGTTAAGGAATTGAGGCTGGGGGCGGGGGCGGTGGGCAGAGGATGAGTAAAGTGTGGAGAGATTATAAGCACTTTTAAAAAGACATGCAATATCATTAAAAGGCCATCACGACATCTACAGAATATTTTTGTATTGCCAGTCCCAAACTTGGGGCAAGGAGGAAGAAATCGTGGCGCTCCAGGAGAGGGAAGCTGAGAAATATTTTTGCAACGGCTGCTCAAATATACACCTTTACTAAACATTCTCTACGTATTACTACTAATAATAATACCACCTTCCATTCATCAGTATTATCCAACAGTTCCCAGAGTGTAGTCCAGAAACCTACGGGGCTCCCTAGACACTTTCAGAGGCTCCATGAGGTCAAAATTGTTTTCACAATAAAACAAAAACTTTATTCGCCTTTTTCACTGTCAATCTCTCAAAAATGTACCACAGGGACTTCTCTGGCAGTCCAGTGGTGAAGACCATGCTTCCAACTGCAGAGGGCAACGGTTTAACCCCTGGACAGGGAACTAAGATCCTGTATGCCAAGTGACCTGGCCACATAGACACACAAAAAAATATATAGCAAAATTTTCAGAGGCAACTCAGTGTGTAAAATTGTAACAGATTGAATGCCAAACTAGATAAAAAATCTAACTGGTTTCTATCAAGCAAAACGTTAAAGAGCTCTACAAAGAAAGCAATATCATATTGCTAAATTTTTTTGTTTTAGAAAACATTGTCACTTTTCTCATAAGTGTATTATTTGTTAAAACCTAATGGATTCACTATTATTTTTAAAATGAATCAACAAACAAGTATTTTAATTGCTCTGTTTTAATTTCTAATACAGTAGATATCAATAAGCAAACAAGTAACTTTTATTTGATTATAGCTCCTCAATAGTAACGGAGAAGGCCTGACCACAAAATTTGAGAACTCACTGACTTACAATTTTTCAGCTATTTTTCTCTCTCTCTCTCTCACACACACATACAAAAATTAATTTGAAAGTGTTACTGAATTTTTGGCTTCCCAGGTGGTGCAGTGGTAAAGAACCACCTGCTAGTACAGGAGATGAAACAGACTCGGGTTGGATCCCGGGGTCAGGAAGACCCCCTGGAGTAGGAAATGGCAACCCACTCCAATTTTCTTGCCTGGGAAATCTCATGGACAGGGGAGCCTGGCAGGCTACAGTCCATGGGGTTGCAAAGAATTGGACACGACTGAGCACACATTCACTACTACTGAATTTTTGGTAGCCTTTTATCATTATGCATTTTCTTAAGAGATACTAAAATTATAACTACTATTATATGGTTTAAAATGGTGCTTATCACCACAGAAATAAAATTCACATCACCACAGGGATAAAATTATAAATACCTAAGACAGAAAAACTCTACTGGACAAATGATACAGTTTAATCAATAAATCAATGGCAAGAAAATAAAAAGGCTGGGGAAAATAGGTACTAAGAAGATCTAGAAACCAAATGCAATATGCCTACCTCATAAGACCCTGATTCTAACAAACCAATCATAACAAAGCACTCATGACACAATGGAGGAAACTTGGATCCTCAGAAGATATTCAATGATATTAAAGAATCAGTTTTATTTGTGTAATAATGTATTGTGGTTGTGTTTTTTTAAACAGTCCTTACCTTTTAGGGATACATGCTGAATATTTATGGATAAAATCATTTGATATGTTGACTTTCCTTCCAAACAATCCAGTGGGAAGGGAAGTGAGAGATTTATAAACAAGATTGGCCATAAATTGATAATTATCAAATCTCGGAGGTGGATAGATGAGATACCATTCCTAATACATTAGTGTATGTTTAGAAAAGTCTACAATAAAAAAAATTTAATAGGTTGTCACGCTAAAAAAAAAAAAAGTGAGAAACTACTTCCCTAACTCATTCTTGATTTCAATCAGTTCAATTCAGTCTCTCAGTCGTGTCCAACTCTTTGCGACCCCCGGGGACTGCAGCACGCCAGGCTTCCCTGTCCATCAGCAACTCTCAGAGCTTGTTCAATCTCACGTCCATCGAGTTGGTGATACCATCCAACCATCTCATCCTCTGTTCTTAATCTAGCCATTTGCAAATCAACAAGCCATATAATTTGGGGCAGGGAATTTAAACCTGGCCCTGCCTTGTAACCGGAACATCAGATTGTTAAGAAAATACACTTAAAGCAAGGAGCATACTGCAGGAGGGACTGCAACTCTACAGAAAGTCACTGTTAAAAAAAAAAAAAGCTGCCTTCAAAGAGACTCTTGCTTTGGGTGGAACACAGGGAACACAGGACCTGTAAAAAGAACACTTAGATCTTGTCCTACCTACTCCAAGATCCCCACCTGGGTATTTTGCTGCTGCTGCTGCTAAGTCACTTCAGTCGTGTCCGACTCTGTGTGACCCCATAGACGGAGGCAAGAACACTGGAGTGGGTTGCCATTTCCTTCTCCAATGTGTGAAAGTGAAAAGTGAAAGTGAAGTCGCTCAGTCGTGTCCGACCCTTCGCGACCCCACGGACTACAGCCAACCAGGCTCCTCCATCCATGGGATTTTCTAGGCAATAGTACTGGAGTGGCTTGCCATTGCCTGGGTATTTTACCAGTGTCCTAATCTGCAAGTATACTAGTCTCCCCTCAAGAGTCACCATGTTATCAGGGGTATCCAGAAATGCCTGGAACAGGAACTATCATGAAAGTGGACCACTTTACTCAAGCCTTAGCTCACTTACACTGATCTCTTAGAGCAGACATTTTTAATGACAAAATTTAACAGATGCATACTAAAGAATAACTTATTTTATCTTTTTTTCTATATTGACAACAACATATTTGTATATTGATATACAAATATATTATTGTCAATATATTTCTATATTCACAACAAAAATTTTATATTTTTCTATATTTTAAAAGTATATTGCACAAATGCTTATCACAACAACTTTGAAAAACAGTTTAGAATTATTTGCTAAAGTATAAGATATACATATCCTATGATCCCTCTATTCCATTCCTTGGTACATATCCAACAGAAATGCATATATATTTGCACCAGAAGACAAACTTAAGAAATTCTTAACAAAGTCAATCCAATGCCATCAATAACAGAATGGATAAATTATTATATATTAAACATGTTGGAATATTATATAGCGGTGAACATGAGCAAACTACAGCTACCCCTATGACATGGATGAATCTTATAAAGCTGAGCAAAAAAGACATATGCAAAAGAAAACTTCCCATAGTGTTAAATAAAAAACAGCAATTTAATCTCTTGGTAAAGACTAAGTATAGAACAGAAAAAAGTCAAACTGGGGAACTTAGTCCAGCACAGAGTCTAGACTCTGGAAGATGAAGCTGGGGGGACAAGAAGTTGGGGGTCACTTAAACCCTAAAAGACCAAGACTTTTCTTGGATGGATACTAGGAAATCAAAGCCTCACAAGCCACGCTGAGAGGCTAATTAGCTGTGGCTTTGTGTTACCCAGCCAGGTTCACATCTGATATGGGCAGGCTAGGTAGCCAAGTCAGTGTTTCTTTTTTTATTTTATTCATTTGGCCATGCCACACAGCATGTGGGATCTCAGCTCCTGACTAGGGATCAAACCCATGCCGCCTGCATTGGAAATGCAGTCTTAACC
Organism: Moschus berezovskii; assembly: GCF_049115385.1. Taxonomy (NCBI): domain Eukaryota; kingdom Metazoa; phylum Chordata; class Mammalia; order Artiodactyla; family Moschidae; genus Moschus; species Moschus berezovskii. Next base: position 114,647,043 of record NC_142461.1, on the reverse strand, counting down.
ACTGGACTGCCAGGGAAGTCCAAATCAGTGTTTCTTAGTATTAGTCCATCCAGGTATAAAGTTCAAAAACAGGTAAAATTTTAAAAAGCAAGGAAGTGGTTACCATAAGAGCCAGGCTAATGGTTACCTGGAGAGACGAGGAAGGCTGAGAGGTTATCCGGATGGGAAACATAGGAAGTAGTTCAGGCAGCAACAGCAATGTCCTATTTTTTTTAATCTGGGTGGCATTTTGTGTTTTTTCCTAACTGTATCTACTTTATAATTTTCTATCATACTTTGTGTTCTATGCACCTCTATGTGTGTTATCTTTCACAATTAATAAAAGTTTAGAATAAATAAATCAACCTCACTTTATATAACTAGAGAAGTCCCTTTGGAATTATTAGATTTTAACAAGTGTATTAATACACCTTGATTTTTGGATGAAGGTATGCAAAGTGGAAGCCAACTATTTCTGACTTGATAAATTCCCATATGTTAAGTTCTCATGCCTGTTGATTTAAATATAGATGAGTTTCAGAATAAAAGCTGTAAACATAAAAGTATGTTTAACATGGCTTCCCAGGTGGCTAAGAGGTAAAGAATCAGCCTGCCAATGCAGAAGAGTTCAGTCCCTGGGTCGGGAGGATCCCCTGGAGGAGGAAATGGCAACTCACTCCAGTATTCTTGCCAGGAGAATCCCATGGACAGAGGAACCCTGCAAGCTACAATCCACGGGATCACAAAGAGTAGGACACAAACAAGTGACTAAGTGTGCACACACATGTTTAACACACTATTCCAAAACATGACATTTGACTTCTAAACAATCCCAAGAACATTCTAAGAACAACTTGGAAAAGTATTATAACTAATACAACAATTTAATTTGAACCTTCTCCATTTTACTAAACCTTATACCAACTGAGCTAAGATTTCCAGGCCATGAAAAGTAATTTGAAAGAACTGCGACATTTTCAGAAAACAGGAAAACCCGTGCTCTGGAGATCACACTCTACAAGTTGGTTCAAGCAAATTTCAATATGCAAATACATGCTTTTAAATTAAGCTTCATTAAAATGCACTTACTAGTTTAAGTGGAGGCTGATTTTGTAACCACATTTGGAATTTAGATTCTTACTACTTTAAAACAAATGCTATGTAAACATGAAAATTAGATAAATGATTCTTCACCCTCCTTCTACAACACTTTTCACTTGAAATGTTTGATGTATTTTAAGATACAAATCCTCAAAATATCCTAGTGAAGAAATGGAGTCCCAGGCTTTGGAAATAAACCAAGTCACGAGCAGACTGAGGTCATGGAGACCATTGGTGCAGGGTTTGCTTAAGCTATTTGAAAGATGATGCTGTGAAAGTGCTGCACTCAATATGCCAGCAAATTTGGAAAACTCATCAGTGGCCATGGGACTGGAAAAGGTCAGTCTTCATTCCAATCCCAAAGAAAGGCAATGCCAAAGAATGCTCAAACTACCGCACAATTGCACTCATCTCACACGCTAGTAAAGTCATGCTCAAAATTCTCCAAGCCAGGCTTCAGCAATATGTGAACCGTGAACTCCCAGATGTTCAAGCAGGTTTTAGAAAAGGCAGAGGCACCAGAGATCAAATTGCCAACATCCGCTGGATCATGGAGAAAGCGAGAGAGTTCCAGAAAAACATCTATTTCTGCTTCATTGACTATGCCAAAGCCTTTGACTGTGTGGATCACAATAAACTGTGGAAAATTCTGAAAGAGATGGGAATACCAGACCACCTGACCTGCCTCTTGAGAAACCTGTATGCAGGTCAGGAAGCAACAGTTAGAAATGGACATGAAACAACAGACTGGTTCCAAATAGGAAAAGGAGTACGTCAAGGTTGTGTATTGTTACCTTGCTTATTTAACTTATATGCCGAGTACATCATGAGGAACACTGGGCTGGAAGAAGCACAGGCTGGAATCAAGTTTGCCGGGAGAAATATCAATAACCTCAGATATGCAGATGACACCACCCTTATGGCAGAAAGTGAAGAGGAACTCAAAAGCCTCTTGATGAAAGTGAAAGAAAAGAGTGAAAAAGTTGGCTTGAAGCTCAAGAAAACAAAGATCATGGCATCTGGTCCCATCACTTCATGGGAAATAGATGGGGAAACAGTGGAAACAGTGTCAGACTTTACTTATTTGGGCTCCAAAATCACTGCGGATGCTGATTCAGCCATGAAATTAAAAGACGCTTCCTCCTTGGAAGGAAAGTTACTACCAACCTAGATAGTATATTAAAAAGCAGAGACATTACTTTGCCAACCAAGGTCCGTCTAGTTAAGGCTTTGGTTTTTCCAGTGGACATGTGTGGATGTGAGAGTTGGACTGTGAAGAAAGCTGATTGCCGAAGAATTGATGCTTTTGAACTGTGGTGCTGGAGAAGACTCTTGAGAGTCCCTTGGACTGCAAGGAGATCCAACCAGTCCATTCTAAAGGAGATCAATCCTGGGTGTTCATTGGAAGGACTGATGCTAAAGCTGAAACTGCAATACTTTGGCCACCTCATGCGACGAGTTGACTCACTGGAAAAGACTCTGAGGCTGGGAAGGATTGGGGGCGGGAGGAGAAGGGGACGACAGAGAATGAGACAGCTGGATGGCATCACCGACTCGATAGACATGAGTTTGAGTGAACTCCGGGAGTTGGTGATGGACAGGGAGGCCTGGCGTGCTGTGATTCATGGGGTCGCAAAGAGTCGGACACGACTGAACGACTGAACTGAACTGAACTGAGTTTGGGGGCAGTTTATGACACAGCAATAGGTAACTGATAGAGATACCTCAAACTTACTATGTTTAAAACTAAACTCAGAGCTGATAATTATGGAATGTGATAGAAGTGCTAATGATCACTACAATGGCAATCACATTGAAATATTAATATTTAATGTATCAGATAAACATGTTGTATACTTTAAATTTATATAACGTTTTATGTCAAATATATTTCAATTTTCAAAAATGAGCATGACTATAGTCCAATAATACTGTATCTAAAAAAAAAAACTCATAGTGTTCTCCTCAATTTAAGCTGACTCCAATATTTTGTCTTGATAAATAGTAATACCATCCATCCAGTTCTTCATGCCAAAGACCTGGGAGTTAACCTTGATGCTTCCCTCATCTCTGACCTCACCAAATTCCATTCATTCTACTTCCTAAACATTTCTGGAATTCACTCATTTCTAACATTTTCTCTCTGCCCACTTAGTTAAGCAACTAAACTACAGGGGAAAAAAGTACTTGATTGGTCTCCTCACATCCATTCTTGTCCCTTCTGCATCCATTCTCCAGACAATAAAGTGTTCTTTAAAAAAGAAAGAGAAGACAAGAAAAACTCTGCAACAGAGCCTATTAAGAGGATGGTAAGACAAACTACAGGGTGTGAGAAAATACCAGCAAACAACATATCCATCAAAGACTAGAATACATAAACTTTCAGCACTCAGTAATAAATATGCAAATAATCCAATTGGGCAAAAGACATGAAGAAACATTTCACTAAAAGGAAAAGATGTGCATTTGACAAATAAGCACATGAAAAGATGCCCAACATCATTATCTATTAGAGGAATGGGAATTAAAGCCACATGAGATTCCACCACACACCTATCAGAACTACTAAAATAAAAAACAGTGGCACCACCAAATGGTCATGAGTATGTGGAGAAACTAGATTCATACAGCGCTAGTGAGAATATGAAATGGTACAGCCACTCTGTTCACCAATTCAGCAGTGCATTAATTTGTAGGGCCGCCATAACCAAGAACCAGAGATTGGTTATGTATTCCAGTCTCTTTTGTACATGTTATTTGCAGATATTTTTTTCCCACCCTGCAGCTTGTCTTATCATCCTCGTAATAGGCTCTGTTGCAGAGTTTTTCTTGTCTTCTCTTTCTTTCTTAAAGAACACTTTAAACAACAGGCATTTGTTTTCTTATAATTCCAGAGGCTAGGAATCACAGATCAAAGTGTCAGTAGTGTCAGCTGCTTCTTTTCTCATTCCAGGTTTATTGAGATATATTTCACAGATAACATTGTGTAAGTTTAAGATAGTCATGTCTGACTCTTTGCGACCCCATGCACTATACAGTCTGTGGAATTCTCCAGGCCAGAATACTGGAGTTGGTAGCCTTTTCCTTCTCCAGGGGATCTTCCCAACCCAGGGATGATTATCACTCCGCTTTTGCTAACATCTCCAACAGAGGGCTGACTTCTTTTGAGGCCTCTCCCCTTGGTTTATAGAGGGCTGTCTTCCCCCTGTGTCTTCACAGGGTCTTGACCTCTGTGTGTGTCTGTGTCCTAATCTCTTCTTTTTACAAAGACATAGTCATATTGGATTAGTACTCCTGACCATATATATCAGAGAAACAAAGACGTTGTTAACACAGAAACATATACATACATATTCATAGCAGCTTCATTCATAATAACCGAATCTGAAAACAATCAGGTGTCTTAAAGGGGGTGAATGGTTAAACTAGTAGTACATCAGTTTACTAAACAAATTTTTAAAATTATAAAATATTGATACATACAATCTGGATGAATCTCCAGAGAATTATGCTGATGAAAAAAGCCAAACCCAGAGGTTTCATATGATTCCATTTATATAACATTATTGAAATGACAAAAATTATAGGAATGGAGAACAGATTGGTCATTGTGAGGGGTCAAGAAGCAGGTGGGAGTGGTTGTGATTTATACTATAACTTTGTAAGACATTGCCATTGGAAGAAAACTGAGATAAGAGTACAAAAGATGTCTATTATTTCTTACAACTGCAGGGAATCTATAATTAAATCAAAATAAGTTTAATATTTTAAGTCCTTTGAACCTTTAGCTTTCCCATTGTTTCCAGGTCAAAAATCTATTAGGTCCTATGTGATCGAGCTCCTACCAACCTTGCCAGCTTCATCTTGCACAGTCTTCTCAGGCTCCGTGGTCCAACCCAACTGATCTTCTTCCATGTCTGCAAATATCCCTTTCAGACTCTGAAATTTGCACATGTTATTCTTTCTTCCTATAATGTTCTTCTCAACTTTTTACCTTGCTAAGTCTAATTTTCCCTTCAAGTCTCTGATGTGTCACTTTTCTCATTCACTCACTTACTAGGTGATGGGATCCTGCATATAAGATACAGATGGTCCAAACCAACCAAGAGTTTACAGCATTTGGCCATCTGGGTCCAGGGTACTTTTGGTGTTTATTTTCCCCTATTATCCCAAGACTTAAGTAAAACCTTATTTAAACATCTCAGGATTCCCCCAGCTATGCTTTGGATTAGGATAAGAAGGCCAGACGGTCAGAGTATCAAAAGTGTAATGGAAAGAAAGAGAGTTATGGAATCCTCCATATAGTGAGACATGCCCAAGGAGAAACTATTAGGGTACAAGAGTCACAGCTTGGGTCTTCCCTGGCGGTCCAGTGGGTTAGGAGTTTGCAGGGGCCGTGGGTTTCATCCCTGGTCAGAGAACTAAGATCCTCATTCCCCACAACTGGGGCTGCAAAGTTCAGCTGCCACTTCCTTTACAAGATGTGAAGAGTCTGGGGGGTTACTGATGTTATGGGTAAATGATTACATTTTGTTTCATTTAAAAAAAGAAAAAAGCAAACAGCACTTTCCTTATAGTAAAACATACAATTTGTTGGTTCTATTACTAATTGGGCTGATGTAGATGGAGACACCATGTTAAATGATCTCTGGGTGTCATCAGAGTCTTAGGTGTGGCAGCGGTCCATGTGATTCCTTAGTGGTCAAACTTTTCTGGACGAAATAAATTTTGCTCAGTTCTGGATGGAATCAAAGCATATTATCCATCTAAAACTTAACTATGTAGTTTGACATAAGCAAGGAGAACACTGCTGAGAACCAGGCAATAGGCAAAACTACTATCTTGAAATGGTCTAAAACGACATCTCAAAGTCCTTTCACTTAGGTTTGCACATACTCTCCTCAAAGGAAAGACTTTAGGGCCCTTTTAACGGGAAGTTCCCTGCCATGCTCCCTTTCTTTTTTTAAATTGATTTATATATATTTTAATTGGAGGATAATTATTTTACAATATGTGGTGGGTTTTGCCATGCACAGCATGAATGTGCTTCCTGTTTTAAGTTATTTCATTATCAGTACCTCTTGCCCTTGTACTGCCTTTATTTTGGCCCATCCCACTAGCTCAGACCCCCTTCACAGATCACTGCCTTATTGTGGTGAAGGGACTTGCATAACTCGATGAAGTTATGAGCCAGGTAGCTATGTTGTGTTGTTGTGTATGACCCAAGACAGATGGGCATAGCGCAGAGTTCTGACGAAATGTGATCCACTGGAGGAGGAAATGGCAAACCACCTCAGTATACTTGTTGTGAGACCTCAGGAACTGTATAAAAGGACAAGAAGATATGACACTGAAAGATGAGTCCCCGAGGTCTGAGGGTGTCCAATATGCTATTGGGGAAGAGCGGAGGAGAACTACTAATAGCCTCAGAAAGAATGAAACGGCTGGGCCAAAGCGGAAACGATGCACAGCTGTGGATGTGTCTGGTGACGAAAGTGAAATCTGATGCTGCAAAGAACAGTATTGCATAAGAACCTGGAATATTAGGTCCATGAATCAAAGTAAATTGGATGTGGTCAAGCAGGAAATGGTAAGAATAAACATTGACCTCTTAGGAATCAGTGAACTAAATGGACCAGAATGGGCATACTTAATTCAGATGACCATTGTATCTACAACTGTGGGCAAGAATCCCATACATGAAATGGAATAGCCCTCATAATCAACAAAAGAGTCCGAAAGGCAGTACTCTGCACAACCTCAAAAATGACAGAATGATCTTAGTTCATTTCCAAGGCAAGCCATTCAACATCACAGTAATCCAAGTCTATATCCCTACCATCTATGCCAAAGAAACTGAAGTTGATCAGTTCTACAAAGGCCCAGGAGACCTCCTAGAACTAACACACACACACACAAAAGATGTTCTGTTCATCACTGGGTATTGGAATGCAAAAGTAGGAAGTCAAGAGACACCTGGAGTAACAGGCAAATTTGGCCTTGGAGACAAAATGAAGCAGGCCAAAGGCTAACTGAATTCTGCCAAGAGAATGCAGTACTGAGGATCCAAAATAGACTGCAATAGGAAGTGGGCTTATTGCCTCATGACAACTCCTAAGAGTAATAAGCATGTGCCGAGAGCAAGACTGTCAATGACCTGAAGAGGAGGGCCACACACAGCAGGGTGACAAGACTTCTGCAACCTGTCACCTTTCAAAAGAAACACATATGATTTAGACTTAGACTTGCCAGAATCTCAACAATGATCATCTTAAGACTTAAGTTCCTAATGAGAACAACAAGCTGTGCTGACCTATTTCTATTCAATGGTTTGAGTTCTACACTTAGCTTCTAATTCCATCTCTAGCTTTCACAGATAAAATACATTCTGGGGTTTGTTTGTTTGTTTGTTTTTCTTTCTGTAACTTGCTGACAAAGTCATCATATCCTGACTCCAAGGTCATATTAGTTACAGTAGTTAGGCTGCTATAAATATATTTTTTAAATCCCAAAAGGCAGTAGCTTAAAATATGAGAAGTTTATTTCTTGGCCAGGCAACCATTCAAGGCAAGTATTGAAGATTCCTTAGGAGAGATTCCTCTGAGTGATTACCCTAGGGCCATGTCATCTGCATAGTTGACTCTGGTTCCAACCAGTGGAAGAGGAGCAGGGCGGAGTCTCAACTCTTGTCTTCATTGTCGCATCCTAGGAGGGGCACGAGTGACTCTGTTCCAACGATTGCCTAGAACTGAATTACATATTTAATCTAACTGCAAGGATCATGTGGAAGTGGTGGTCTAGCGGTGTTCCCCAAAAAAATCAGATTTGGGGAGACAGCACTTGGACTATTCCACAATTTCCCATCACTATCCCAAAGGATGAGGTTTTATTCCGATTAAATACTAAATTGAGGCACAGTAATTTTCCCAAGGTCACACAACTAGCAAATGGCCAGGTTAAAAACTGAGCCCCGGGGACTCCCCGAGTGGTCCAGAGGCTGAGATTCTGAGGTCCCAAGGTGGGGGGACCTGAATCCCACCCCCGGTCAGGGAACTAGATCCCACATGCCACAACTAAGGCCCAGAGCAGCCAAATAACGGGAAACTTTTTAAAAAAAGAAAGAGATGACGGGATGTGGTCTTTAAAAAAAAAGAAACGGAGCCCAGAGTCTATACTTTAAACCACTCCAATATATTTCTAATACTGCTTGATTCTCTTACAAGTTACTTTGCAATTTTTTAAATAACAATGTTTCCTCTTATTTCAAAAGGATGCAAGGAGCTGGGCATAGCTACAGAAGGCTTCTTAGGAACAAACTGCAGGGCTCCTCTTCATCCCCCTCTTCAGTTTCAAAGAGGTGTAGAAGCAGCCTGGGTATGCCACACAGGGAAAGTACTTAAGGCTTTGCATAGTTGGGCTCTGCCCAGGGGACTGAATAAGGGTAGTGCAATGCCACACGGGTTAGGAACAGCCTTCAGAGCCTTTCCTAAATTCGGTGCTGCAGGCAGCCCTGCGCTCCCCACATCCCAGCTCCTGACCTCTCCTTAAGACACATGGGCCATGCACTGCGGATTGGGAGGCAGATGCCTATATCCCCAGACTGCTCTGGTCCACCGGAGTGAGCAGGCCTCCTCTGCTCTCAGCCCTCTGCCTGGAGAAGGAATCCTTATGCACTGGAGAAGAAAACTGGGCAACGCCCTTGCCTTGACCTCTTAGAACCTGCAGTGCCTAGACCAGAGAATGCCCAGTTCTTCAGATGCATGGGCAGCAGACAAGAAAACGTGTTATTCCTAGGCGATAATCCTAGGAGGAAGGTACTGGGTTTTTTGTTTGTTTGCTTGTTTTTGTTTTTTATTTAAGTATAGTTGACTTACAATATTATGTCAGTTTCAGGTTTACAACAAATGACTCAGCATTTTGATAGATTATACTCTCTATATACTTATTATAAAATATTGGCTATATTTCGTGTGCTATACATTATATCCCTGTAACTTATTTTATACCTCTTAATCCTCTTCACCTGTTTTGCCCCTCCCCCTCGGGAGGTATTATTATTACTCGTATTCTACACATGCAAACAGTGAAGCACAGAAAAATGAAGTCCTTGCCCCAAGGTCACACAGTAACAGCAGCGGTTCAGCCCACCAATGTCTGGCTCCAAAGACAAGCAGTCTGCAAGCACATCCTCTTTGCATCCGCAGTAGGTGGCACAACTCTAGTGTGTGATGAGGGGTGGGTGTGGGCGGGGTGGAGAAAAAGGAATCCGAGTACCCAAAAGGATACTTTTAAGTTTCAAAGGTCCCTTCCAAGTTGTTTTCCTGTTTGGTGCTGGCGAGGGAGGAGGGGGACGCTTTAACCACTGAAGAGACAATAAAGTGAATCGAACTTGAATTAAAGTCTAAGATCAGTAAGGCAGAAGGCGAAATTGGCTCTGAAAGTTTCAGAAGCAAGCTATAACTGACAACCCCCGCATGAGCTTCAGGGGGGTGACCGTCGAGTTTGGGCACGCGCATAGGGAGGGGTTCACTTCCGCCCCTCTTATGGGAAGAGTTGCCCTTTCAACCAGACAGGCAGCAGCCAACCGTGGCTGGGCACCGCAGAGGGCAGAAAGTTCTAGAATGAAAGCAGCTCTCCCGGGCCAGCCCCGCATGCAACCCGCGAGCGCCCGCACCTGAGCTCACCCGGCTCCAACATTCCCTGCGGCGTCGGCGGTACCGAGCCCCGGGCAGAGGGCAGGGCATGTCAGAGGCTGTTTTCCTTTCAGCTTCAAGAATAAAGCTGGTTGAAGGCCATCTGCTTGCACAGCTCCTATCATGCCACGTGGCTGCAGCTGAAAGTGAAGGTCCCAGTGTTGTGAGCTGGGGATCGGAGTTGGGGAGTCGGGTGGGGATGAGGGGGTAACTTGCTCCATCAGCGCGCATGGCCCGCCTGCCGGGCCTGAGATCTGAAGCTTGTAGCCGCGGAAGGAGGAGGCCTCCCTCTCGCCCACTGACATTTGCCCGCCTTGCCGAGTGTCGGCCCTGGCAGCGCCTCCGAGCCCCGGGAACCCTTCGCCCATTGTGGGCGCCCTGGTCGGGTCAGGAAACCCCGCTTTCTCTCTCTTTGCTTTAACCGCGGAATAGGCAATAAAGCGACAGGGGCTTGGATCTGGCTCAGGAACACCTAGAAGGTGGCCCGGGAAGTTGGTCTGAAAGTTCTAGAAAGAAGCACGCTGAACTGAGCACCCAGCGCCAGGACGCAGCGGGTCGCGGCCGTGAACGCCGAGCGTCCGCTGGCTCGCCGGGCCCTTCGGGTTTACCCGCCAGAGCAGGGGACTCAGGGGCGCAAACGGCGGGGACAGAACACTGGGCGAGGAGCTGGGGTTCGCGGGCGAGCGGGAGGGGGCGCCCGCCTTCCCCTCGCGCCCCCTATAGGGACCCTCGAGTGTGTTCCGGGGGTCTCCCTAGTCCGCTGGGGCCCCTCCGAGGGCCGGCGCAGGCTAGCCTCCCAGAGAAGTCCAGCCCTGGCGCCGCTGCCTCGGAGCCCCTGCCCGGGACCCCCAGGCCTGAAACTCGGCCTCGGGTGACAGCGGCCTTGCTTCTGTGGCCCGGACCTGCAGGTCGAGTCCCGACGCCGCTACGTTTCCTGAAGCAATATACATACATATATCTTTAAGCCTTGGTTTCCGCGATGTGGATAATTGTGTCCCGACCACAGAAGACGGTTCCCAGGGCTCAGTCCTTGGCAGAACTCCTGGCGATCCTGAAAGGCTCAAGAAATAAATGCTGGCCATCGCTATTAGTCATGGCAATACGTGTTTCCTACGAGACTGTAAGGTACTGGGGGACAGGCACTCCCCACAGCTGGCAAGGTAAGCGGCCCCCGGGACTGGCTGGCTGAGACACTCAAGCTCGTGGGGAAGGCCGGGGAGACAGAGGTGAGGCAAGGGGCCGCCAGAGGTGCGGAAAGGCGAGCCTGTGCGAAGACTGGAGAGGTGAGGTGAGGATGCGGCTGGGGGCTGCCAGGGCAGCACAGGGCAGACACCCGCAGGCCATCGGCTCTCTGCACGGACCCTGGGCCCCACGCGCAGTCCCCGAAGTTTTCCAGAGGGTTTTTTCCTTCCAGTCAGAGTGTGTCTACTATGTCCTCTCCTCGAGTCTATGCAAGGGAGACGAAAAATGCGTGGGATTCAAGAACACTGATCCCTGCTGCCTACAGACCAGAGGGGCTGGGAGGGGCTGGCCACACCACGAGGCCTCGTTAGGGGCTGGGGGCGGGGGTGGGGGGGTGGAACCAGGTTGAGGACACCAGTGAAGCGAAAAGACTGAGTGAGAGTTGTGCCCCAGAAGATGCAAACGGCCAGTGGGGCAAGGATAAGCGCACGGCCAGGCTGGTCCTGGAAAGATGGAGATGAGAGGTTCCCATAAACCAAACCCTCTCCCGAGGTCTGTGACTTCTAGAACGAATTCCCAAAAGACCTGAAATTGCAGGATCCTAGAGGTAATACTTTGAGAACAAAAACACGAAAGAATGCCTTTCGGACCAATGGCCCGGAAATCCGTGTCCCTGGGACCGTCGACGACAGAGTGGGGACAGAGGGCAGTCTAGCGGCAGCGCGTGTGACCCCGAGCGAAGTAGGTGAATGAGACTGTCCTGGCTGCGCACGAATGGCCCTCGGGCGCCCACCCTCTGCCAGCAGGGGGCATCCTCTCCCCCAGGGCACCCCTCGGAGTTGGCTTTCTGTGTAGTGGAGGACGCCCAGTGGTCCCGCAGACACGATGCGCCGAGCCAGGGGACGCCCTGGACTCCTGACCCAGGCCAGCGGTGGGGCAGGAACTGAAAGCTAGACGCAGCAGACCTGTTCAAAGAGCCGCTCGCTGTCTTCCGGAGATAGGCAGCTGTTCAACCGAGGCTTACAGTAAATACCCTGCGGTTTACATTGTGGCAACAGAGAAAGGAGGTGTGCTTAACTCAAAGGAAATCGTTTCTACCCTGGAGCCTCAGTGTTCCTGTGTACAATGGGAACGATGATCACGTTCTTGTCTGCAAGGGTTGTCACAAGGCTCCCAAGGAAGGAGACGGTGAGACTCCGTGACTAGATAGAGTGCCGTGGGGACACCCTGGTGGGCCTGGAATCCAAAGCAGGAAGGTCTCAGCGATGATGTGGAATATACAAGACCAGAGCAGAGACACTGAGCCCCTTCCTTCCCCCATCCTTCTCTAGAAAACTGAAAGCAGAAAGCGGTAAGGAGGGCGCCTTGAGGTGGAGGAGGAATTTTGGCCGCAAGAAGACATGTCTAATTAGCCCAAACTCGGTCTGAGCCCCGCTAAACTCCTCTCCAATCATTATGGAGAGAGGCATGCCCCTAGGCTGAACTGCTGAAGGGAGTGTCAGTTCTCTACGCTGCCGCCTCCCTGACTTTAGACCAAAGGGAGGAAATCATTGGGATATCGTGATGCAGGGATCAGATACTTTAGGTAAACCCAGATTTGTGCCTGGATTATCAGAATTGACATCTCAGGTCTTTACTCGACTCTCCAAATGCAGTTTTAAATTCTGCGTCACTCTCTCTCTCTCTCTGCTCCTTGCCTCTGGTCTTTCCTCCCACACACATAAGTCCCTTGTTTTCCAGTTAAAGGGGGTCTGGGGTCATATTTCCTTCCAGGAAGATGCCATTTTCCAGATCTCAGCTGACCTAGACTTCATGCCATTAATGCAGGTTCTCACGGTTAATAAAATTCAACACACTTGCCACCATGGAAAAGTCTGGTGGGAACACAGGAACAGAAAGTCAAGACTATGGAAACTGGATCTTTTATATTTCATTTCCAATAGGAAAACAAGTTTCTACCTTAGGTCGAAACAGCTACCACTGTGATGACAGAAAGATTCGTCATGTGGTGTGAAGACACCAAAAAGCAATCTTTATTACCTATCAAGAGGTTAAGTTTGTGACTGAAGCCCCCAAAGCAGCAAGCTGCGCCCCAGTGGTGAGCCCCACCTCCCAAGGCTTTCTAAACCTGCTCACTCTTCTCCATCTAGGGGCCTTTTGTAACCAAAAGGACGGCTGGGAATTAAATCCAGGCAGATTTGAAGGCGGATTACCTTCCTCACTATTCGGCGGAGAGTGAGCTCTGTGGATGCTGGAGTTTTAATTACACACTTGCTTTTTCTGAGGAAGAAAACCAAAGATATTTTTCAAAGTATCAACTTGTTTTCATTAGGCAGTTGTTGTAACAAGTTCTTTCAGCGACCTGTTATGTCTTTAGGACGGTGTGCTTCAGATGGCACGCACTAGCACAATTTTGTGGCTTTTAATTACTATTTTGTTCTTTTGGGGGGTTTCAGAGGCTGGCGCCTCGGCGTCATTAGACTGTCTACTGGGTCCACCGCAATCACGAACACCTCCACCAGGTGGCGCCACAAGGCAGGAACTGCGGAGTCCAGTACAGGCGAGTGTCCCTCAACACCCGGCCGTGGTTTCCAACCACGAGGAAACAGAAAAACAAGAAGTCGCTACCAGATTTAAAAGAAAAATAAATTGCAGCGATAGGGTCAAATAGGATCCTGAAATGAAAATAACTTTAAAAAGTCTTAAGTACACGAGATAAAACTTTTCTATTTGCTTCTGTAAGTTTACCAAGATGTGTAGTATCAAGACAACACTGTCACCAATGTATTATCCCATTTCTTTTTCCGTAAAAATATGGAATTGAGAGTTAGAATGAACTTGAAAGGCCATGTGATCAGTCTGGTCTAGCGTTCCAACCTAGAGAGGAAATCACCGGGATCATGTTTAGGTTGTCAGTTAGCCATCAAATACACGTAATTACTCAGAGTCTCGCTGTGTCAGAAAAGTATAAAGGGAAAATGGTTTCAAATATATCATTAGCAATAATATCTTTGAATTTATATAGCTCTTCTCTCAAGGAACAAAGAAAATAGTTTAAATATTACCGTATTAATTGTCTTAATATCCCTCTGGGTTGGTTGGGAAGCAGGTATTATGGTTAATTTAAATCAGTTGGCTCTGTCAAGTGTCTAGGGGCTGACAACGGTAAATGTCAGGCCCTTCGAGGAAAAGCGGAACTGGAACTGGCCGTGGTCTCGGGATCACTTTATTTCGATTAACATCTGAATGCTGACCTCGACATGAAAGTCGGAATCACTGGCATTGGTCGGCACTTGTACACAGTATGGGATGGAAGACCCCATTCCTTCTTCATCAGAGGCGAAATGATCGTCCCCGTCTTCTCGCCTTCCGTTCTCCTGCCATCGGCCACCTTGACTCCCCAGGGGCCCCCGCCCTCCAGCCTCGCGGCTCCCAGCAGGCAGCAGCCTGTCTGCACCCACGACCGCAGCGCCCGCCCCGTGACACCGCCCCCCGCCCCGGCCCGGCGTTCCAGGGCGCCAGGAGCCGCGCGGCCCGGAGCCTCGGATTGGCCGTTGCTAGGTGACGTCGCTGAGCTCACGTGATGAGTGTTAAATGCCCACCCTGCAGGAGCCCGCCCGGCAGACAATCGTAAAGCCGCTCGGGCTGCTCACCTGCTCCGACCTCCTCCCAGGGCCCAGGCCAGGCCCCGCCACCCCTGCCCCCTCCGCTGCCCGCGCCCGGCCCGAGCCCGCGCTGGGCAGGGAGCCGAGCAGCCCGAGAGGCGGAGAGAGGATGCGGCCGGCTGCAGCTGTCCCGAGCAGTGCACGGTGATCGCCTCCCCCGGAGGAGGAGTTGCCCAGACCGTTGCTACATTTCTTGTTTTCCTCCCCCCTCCCCCTCTGTAATTACATTGGCTGCTGGAGGGGACGGGGAGAGACGGAGGAGGCGCCTCGCTACCCCCCTCGCGCCCGCCACCCCTGCTCTTTCCCGTCCTGGGCCAGGATGACTGGAGTCTTTGACAGTCTGGTGGCTGATATGCACTCGACCCAGATCACGGCCTCCGGCACGTACCACCAGCACCAGCAGCCCCCGAGCGGCGGCGGCGCTGGCCCCGGCGGCAGCAACGGCAGCAGCCTCCACAAGCCTCAGGAGTCGCCCACTCTCCCGGTGTCCACAGCTACCGACAGCAGCTACTACACCAACCAGCAACACCCGGCGGGCGGCGGCGGCGGCGGCTCGCCCTACGCGCACATGGGTTCCTACCAGTACCACGCCAGCGGCCTCAACAACGTCCCGTATTCAGCCAAGAGCGGCTACGATCTGGGCTACACCGCCGCCTACACCTCTTACGCGCCCTACGGGACCAGTTCGTCCCCGGCCAACAACGAACCTGGTACGCTTAAAGTTGGCATCACGGGTGCCAAATCAGTCTAGTTCCTGGGGGGTGGGGGGCGGATAAAAATGTTTGGGGCGTGATCCATCTGGAGCCCTGGCCTTTCACATTGCTTGCTCCCTGCTCGCCTCGCGCCCTTTACCCTCCTAAATCTTCAATCGGCCGAGGGTCACCGGATACGTCCCTCAGGTGGTGGGACTTCAGGTGGTGGCACCGGGCGGCCACGTCAGCCGAGGTGCATGCCTCACGGTAGCCTCATTTCCCTACCACCTGCTGCTCCTCTCTCCGAGGTTTGCGCCGGTCTTCCCCTTCCCAGGAGGGGCCAGCTCCCGGGTTCGTTGGCGGCATGGGTCGGCGCCTTGCAAAGTTGCGCCAGAGCGCAGAGCAGCGTCTCCAATAACCCGCCTCCCGGCTTAGGCAAAGTTCCACTTTACCCTCCCTGCGGGCGGGCACTCGTGGGCTCCCACGGTTGCATGTTTCTCACGATTCCATTTCACTGCAGAGAAGGAAGACCTCGAGCCTGAAATCCGAATAGTAAACGGGAAGCCAAAGAAAGTCCGGAAACCTCGAACCATCTACTCCAGTTTCCAGCTGGCAGCTCTTCAGCGGCGTTTCCAAAAGACTCAATACCTGGCACTTCCCGAGCGAGCTGAGCTGGCGGCGTCTCTGGGCCTCACCCAGACTCAGGTGAGGGTTCACGGCCTGGGAGGCATGAGGAGGGCACTGGCCTGGGATGGCCGGGAAGCAGGCAGGTTGAGGACTATGTTTTTCTTAAGTAATTTTAAGGATTTTGAGGCTGCGCCTTGGACAGCCTAACCTTTTACGCCCGAAGCTGAAGTCCCCCAGGTGATGTGATGGAAGGGAAGTGCCAGTGTGGGCAGAAATCCCGTGCCAAGTTGTCCTTCTGCGGGCTGCTGATTAAGCGGGTACAGCAATTGGCCCTGCTGACCAGTGCACACACATCGGCTGTCTCGGTTTGTTTTTGTTTTGAGAATACCGCTCCTAGGAACAGACGCAGCCTCCAAGGCCGCAGCACGTGATCCGGTTACCTGCCCAGGCTGACAACCCACCCCACTCCCACCCCGCGCCCCTTAGCGGCAGTCTTCCTAAGTTTCCCCCCTTCCCCTATCCCAGGCCGAGTTTCCTCCACTAATGCTCAGGTCTCTTTTCCACAAAGGTCAAAATCTGGTTCCAGAACCGCCGATCCAAGTTCAAGAAGATGTGGAAGAGCGGTGAGATCCCTTCGGAGCAGCACCCGGGGGGCAGCGCCTCGCCACCTTGTGCTTCGCCGCCGGCCTCGGCGCCGGCCTCCTGGGACTTCGGCGCGCCGCCGCGGATGGGGGGCGGCGGCGGCGGAGGCGGCCCGGGCAGCGGCGGCAGCGGGGCGGGCAGCTCCGGCTCCAGCCCGAGCAGCGCGGCCTCGGCGTTCCTGGGCAACTACCCGTGGTACCACCAGGCCTCCGGCTCCGCTTCGCACCTGCAGGCCGCCGCGCCGCTGCTGCACCCGACACAAACCCCGCAGCCGCACCACCACCACCATCACCACCACGGTGGCGGCGGGGGCGCCCCGGTGAGCGCCGGGACGATCTTCTAACCCCCGGAGACCGCGCCAGAGACTGAGAGTGCAGAGACCAGTTAGCCTCACTGCTCGTCCCCAGAGCCAGAGGGTCGTTCCGTCCGGCCCGAGGATGCCACCCGCCGCTCGCGGAGGTGGCGGCCCGAGGTGGCCTGCCCCCAGGCCCTGCTACCCTCGGGGACTGGAAGGCGTGTTCTCGCGCGCCGGGCTCCTCTCCGAGAAACCCGGCATC
Source organism: Moschus berezovskii (assembly GCF_049115385.1). Classification (NCBI taxonomy): domain Eukaryota; kingdom Metazoa; phylum Chordata; class Mammalia; order Artiodactyla; family Moschidae; genus Moschus; species Moschus berezovskii. The sequence continues at coordinate 114,629,905 of NC_142461.1, read as the reverse complement.
CGCGGGAGAAACCCAGCCCACGGCGGCCTTGCCGACCCGAGCCCCGCCTCAGACTAGCTTCCCCTCCCCTCCCCGCCCGGCGAGGCAGCCCGGCGCCGTTTTCGCCGCGGGCCGCGAGCTGAGTCCTGGAGAGGGACGCCTCCCCCGCCCGAAAGGGCTCTGAAGCTCCTTTCTCCTCGCCCGCCCCCAGGCTCAGCTCCTGTCCTCTGGGGTTATTGACCTCCCGGGTCCTGCCTGCCTGCCCAACCCCCCCCCCCACGCCCCCTTGACCCCGACGGCCCGCCGCTTTTTTTTCTGCCCCGCTGTTGCCAGCACTTGGAGCCCGCGTCCCTCCCCTGACTTAGCTCTCCTCCCAGGAACGTTCCCCTCCCTCCCTTAGCTCTCTCCTCATCCTTCACCAGTTGAGTTTTTTTATTTTTATTTTTTTAAAAGTTTAGGTGCCTTTGCGGATGACCTCATTTTGATGTTGGGGAAAAACGATTTTTTAATATGTGGACACTGCAAAAAAAAAATGTGTTTAAATTATCTTTTTTAAAACCTATTCAGGATTATTAGCCTGGACTTGGACATAGCGTTTGTAAATAAACGTGTCTGTGCAGATTTTCCCACTGATTTATTTGTATAAACATACTCATCTTTTCATTTTTTTGTAAATCCCCTCTTGTGAAAACTGCGGTTTAGCAGTGACCTCAGCACCCCTCCGTTTTCTTTTTCCCTTGAAAGATTTTCTCAGTTTAAGCTACTGATTTGGATTTATCTTATCCTAAAGTCTTTGTTCTTGAAATGAAAGGTATTTTGGGGTTATTTATTATGAAAACAACATGCTCTTAATGTTGATTTTACAATATGAAGAGATTATTTAAATAAATTATTGTTTTCATTGGATGTGTGCACTTTTTCCTTGGTGTCACAACCCGGAAGCTCGAGCTGCTGCCCAGGGGGGACCTGGGTCGGTCGAGAGTGACAGGCTGCGAGCTGCGGTGAGGTGCGGCGAGGCGAGGACAGGCGCACTCGGCGCAGGGCCGCCGCGAGGGTTCCCGCTCTGCCCGCATGCGAGTCCCGGCTCGAGGTTCGCCAGCTCTCGGCGCGGTGAGTCACTCAGCGCCGGGTGGCTCCAGCCTCCACCCGCCCGGCCCCTCCGGCGCCGGCGCCAGCGCCACAGCCCCGCGTCTGGGCGGTCTCAGCCGCCCCCGCGCGCGCGGTGCTGGCCGGGCAGTACACTCAAGCCGCCGCCGCGTGGAACCTGCCGAAGCCGGGTCGGACCCCTACTTCGGACCCTCCCCTCCGTTTGCCCTGCAGCTCTTGAGAGGCTGACCGAGTGGACAACTCAGTGAGTCACCCAGGCTCTCGGGAGACTGGGAATGCAGGGCCACCACGGGCACACAGGGCTACGCTGGCACACACGCAGCACACGCGGTCACACACCGTGACTCTCAGAAGCGCATCCATACTATCACATAGAATCACACTGACACAAATTCATGCACGTTCCCACGGAGACCAGTGCAAATTGCTGTGGCATCGGCACCATCCACGGATGCTCCACCTCACCATCTCGGAGGGGAAAGGTCCGAACGTGATTCAGCTCTGCTTTCCACCTTGGGTCCCACACAGCTAGTGTCCAGCTTTGGAAGTGACCCTAATTTCTAGCATTCCCTTCAAAGGCCAGGGGTAGGTGTGTAATGCAGACCTAAAAGTCTGCAGAACTGAAAGTTTGTTTTGTTTTTCCTTGAAAGCACTAAGGCCTACACTTGGAAACTTCTTGACTTCAATCACTGGGTGACTTTAGGCTACCCACTTAAACTTTCTGTGCTTTTTACAGATCTATAAGATGGAATAGATAATAATAGCTATGTCAGAGTTGTGAGCATTTAACCAGGCAAACACAGTGTGTGGCACATGGTCAACGCTCCATAAAAATTTCCTTAGCAGTATAGTAGTATATGGGCTTCCCAGGTGGCTCCAGTGGTAAAGAATCCACCTGCTAATGCAGGAGACGTAAGAGAGGTGAGTTCAGTCCCTCGGTGGGGAAGATCCCCTGGAGGAGGGCATGGCAACCCACTCCAGTATTCTTGCCTGGAGACTCCCATGGAGAGAGGAGCCTGGCAGGCTATAGTTCATAGGGTTGCACAGAGTTGGACACGACTGAAACGACTTAGCACAGCACAGCATAGTTTTACCCCAATGCCTCCAAATAGTGAGGTCTTACTTTTGCCTGCAATTATGAGGTCCAGAGTTTTACCCAGAGTCCTTTCCAACTTCACCTTGTGTGGGAGAACAGCATTCTAGGGCTGCAAGAGCTCTGGCCCCTTCCTATATGAGAACCTGAACCTTAGCCATCCCCTCAGAAGCGGTCAGTGTCTACTGGAGAGGAGGCTGGGGGCAAGTCAGACAGCCCTCCTTGCCAGATTCAGGCCTCCTCTCTGCCAGGCCATCCTTGTGTGTCCTCAACTAATCTCTGCCAAAAAACAGATGTGGGACAAGGGTGACCTTCTAGGCATCCCTGAGAGGAATCTTGACTTTTCTGACCAGATTGATTTGAGGCCTGCATCGAATCTGATTTACAACAGAGCATGGTCCGTGGAGCTGGGGGGCTCTGGGGAAGGAGGGGAGGCTACTCAGTCAAGTGTCCGTTTGCATTCCTGCATTGTTTTTCCGGGCTGGGAAGGCCTGGGATGAAACTCATTGAGCCCACGATTCTGACTTCCCTAAGCAGTCGGCGCCTAGCAGACCCCATTCCTGCTACCCTTCCTCCCCCCGCCCCCCACCGCCACATTTTGTGGTTTTCTTTGAGTGCCAGTAGCTGGTGCCAGCCTTCTTTCTGCGGTTGACTATGCCCTCCCCTCCTTTGGGCGCACTCCCCTCCCCCTCCTGAAACCAGCGAGGAGAGACGGGGCAGTAAATTGGCTGGTGTCGAGGATCTGCAGCAGACAAGATGATTAAGAGGCCTACGCCGGAGCGCCCGGGGCAGGGAATGTCAGCCCAAGTTGGAATCACGCAACAGGCCTTGGCATGAGCGAGCCTGGGAGCCGGGAGGGCGGGCGGCCCCAGCTCCGGGGTGGGCCGCGGCTCCGCAGACTCGCCGGAGTCACCGAACCTGGCACCCAGCGGCAGCGGGGTCGGGCCGGGCCACGGCGTGCCTTTCCCCGGGAAGCCCTTGAAGCAGAGAGCAGAAGGGTGCAGGGGCGAGGAAGGGGGCGTTTCCGCAGACCAGGAGAAGGGCAAAGAGAAGGGAAAGCAAAGGATGCACCGGGGTCCCAGAAGGAAGGGGGCGGGGAGGAGGAGGGGTGAGCGGAGGGAGAAACAAAGCCGGGCTGGGGGGAGGCGGGGGCCGGCTCCAGCCCCGCCGGGGGCGACGCGCTGGCGAGGCCTTGGCCCAGTCTCGCGGCCCGCCGGGAGACGCGGAGCCCTGTGATCAGCCCGCCGCCGCGCAGACAGGCTCCCCCCCGCGCCGGACTGCGCTCCCCAAAGCGCGAATGAAAAATGGAAATGGGAAGCGGCGATCCCGGCTCCCTACACTGGGAAACCAGCCCCGCTCGAAACACACATAAATCTTCATTGTAATCCCCTTCCATTTGCTCTCGTGAAATATCAGGCCAGAGACAGGATGTGACAAGCGCTGGGAAGCAGGGGGAGGGAAGCCGAAGAGTGAGGGGTGCCCGACGCCTTCCGCTACACACACACACCCGGCAGGGTCGCTCGGAACTCCGGCCGAGCGCGGGCACTGAGTTCCAACTCCCACTGCAGGCACTTTGGGCGCTCCTGAGTCCCCTGCTCCTCGCATCCCCCCGCCATCTCCGCCAACACCCCCCCAACCCGTGCCCTGCACGCGCCCCGCTGCGGGCCACCCTGCCCTGGGTGCTTCTCGGGTGTAGACACACACCCCACCCGCTGCCCCAAATTCCCGCCGCTCCCAGGCCGGTGTTGGGGTAGGGGGTGGGGAGGAAAGAAAGGGAACGGATCCCAGGCCTAATCAGAGCGGCTGCAATGTGGGATCGTTTAGGAGGCTTCCCCTCCGCCTTCTTTCAGGATTACTTGTGAAAATTGTGAATATCCGTCCTGTGTAAGGATTTCCGAGACTTGTGGGGCGAGTTTGGGGGAAGTATCAGGTTTGGCGGGGGCGGAGAGAGTGCTGGAAGACCGGAGTTTTGTTTACAAACAGTTCTTTGGTAGAAGGGGGGCAGGCGGAAAAGAAGGGGTAAAGAGAGGAGTTAGGAAGTGGTCCGAAGGGTTCCCCACTGTTAAAAGGTCCCGGGAAGGAGACTGATGTCCAGGAGCAGAAAGCCCCCTCACAGAGACGTCCTCACTGACGTCCTTCTGTAAATCCCAGAAGCAAGTCAGCCCTCCCCAAAACACCCGTTTCCCTGTCCCTGTCCCGTGCACTCCCTGAAAAGTTTCACACGCCGGGTCTTTTCCCTTTAGAGGACAGCGACCACCAAGTGCCTTGAGCCTGTTTGGGGTCAGAGTCCTCTTCCAGCATGAAACCACAGATTCTCCCTTCCTCCTTAAATAGTGGTCCCCTTGCATTTGACTTTGTTGTCCCCGTAAGCCGTTGGGTAGGATGCGATCCTGCATTTTTTTTTTTTTTAAATAAACCCTTCATTGCAATCCCTGACCAGGGGTCGAACCCGGCCCCCTGCACTGGGAGCCGGGAGTCTTTAGCCACTGAGCCACCAAGGAAGCCCGATGCTGCGGTCTTGATTACTCGGGCCCCTGGCCGGGTCTGACCAGGATCGCCCGAGACTGTGGCTCTCACAGGGTCGAGATACCCAAAACCGCCCCAGGGCAGCCTCCTTCCCCTTCTGGGATCTGCCCCCGCCGCCCCCACACAAGCCTAACCCGCTGCCCAGCCTCCCATCCGCCCCCCGCAAACTCAATTGCGCGGGCGGATGCAGAGGCCCCACAACTCTCCGAGGCCCCCCTGCCGGGAGTTCCCCTGGAGGGGACGGGTTTGGCAGTGATTGCCACATTACAAGATGTTACATTCCACCCCGGGGCCTGGGCCCGGGCGGGGCGGGTGAGAAGCTGTGTTTCTCGAAAAGAAAGGAGCAGGCAGGCAGGTCTCGGAGGAGCAGCCACTCCGCCTGCACGTGAGAACGCAGGCAGAATCTCTCAATAGACCTTTCTTTCTCCGGCCGCCCCGACTCCTCTCCGTCCTCCGGGTCGGGCCAGACCGCCAACACTGCAGCATCTTAGCCGTGGGCGGGCTGCGCAGCGCTCCCAGGAGTCTCCGGAGGCCTTTATTTTTTTTGGAGGGGGTGTGGAGGGGAATCCTCAGGTGTCCTGGTGCCACTGTCTGCGTCCCGGGTCGGGTTCCGCCAGCGCTGAGAGCTGGAGGGCGGAAGCAGGGGGATTGAAGGCTGGGCGCGGAGCCCGAGAAGGTGGAGAAAGGCTCCCCGTGGCGGGCCAGGGCTGCGGGCCAGAGGGTTAGAAGTCCCGGGGAGGAGAAAAGGCGGGGGAGAGGGCGGGACTGCAGCCGGAGCGCGCAGGGCGATCGCGGCGGCCCGACTGGGGCCCGCACCGAACAAACATGGCGGGCTCGGCCTGCTCGCGCTCCTACCCGCCTTTTGTCGTCCAGGAGGCTCAGACACCCTAGACGTGAAATCGTCGCTCACGGAACAATGGCGGCTTCCGGCCCCGGAGCCCGACGGAGCCCGCGCCGCTCCGAGCGGGGTCCGGCTCCGGGCGGCCTAGCTCCCGCCGCTAGCCGCCGCCACCCGCGCCCCGCCCCGCCCCGTCCCCCGGCGGCTCTGCCCCCGGCTTCTTAAAGCCGCAGGCTGTCCCGTGGCCCGCGAGGGGCGCCGCCCGAACGCGAGCAGGGGTGGGGTGGGGGCCTATCCCTCCGCGGTGGAGATCAAGGGAACGCCGAGGGGGCCGCGCGCCGCGCCGCGAGGATCCTCAGATCCTTTCCTTGCCCCGTCCCAGAGCTTCCAGAACGGGCTCGTGCCCGCCGGCACCGCGTGTGTCCTGGTGTGATGATCACCTCACATCAGTTGGCTGAGGAGCCAGCTGCCCCCGCACCTCCCCTCCCGCCCCCTGGACTCGGCCTGCAGATTGCCAGGCCCTGCCTGGCTGCGCTCTGGAGGGGGGTTGCAAGAATCTGGGAAAGGGGCCTAAGGAAAGAATAGAGAACTGGGAGGAAAAAAAAAGAATAGGTGTTGGGAGGAGGTGGGCATCCGGCTCAGACACTTTCTTGCCCAGTTACATATTTAGGGTCGGGGGCCCCGGCCTCACGGGTATCTCAGCTAGAGCCAGCAGGCACGCGGGAAAAGGGATTCTCTTCCCGACACGTTCAGGGGAGAACAGTGAAAATTTGCCTTGGGTGGCCAATTTTCTCATTTGCCCCTATTAAAAGAAAAAGCCCAAGAAATTCAATTAAAGCCACCCTGGCCAAGGCGCTATTTGAGGCATGAATGTTTCCCCTAAAGCTGCAGCAATCATGTGGCATTAGACACTTCCGGAATCCTATAGCCAACCTGAAAAATCCCAGACCCCCTTTTTCCCTAATTTTTGCTCTGATCTGTAATTTTATCCACATTTGCACTAGTTTGAGCATTCTGGCTCTCCCATCTGAAAGCCTGCAATTACTATATAATTCTTCGCAATTTCAGATGTCCTAATATGGACTGTAATTTTTGCGCAAGACAATTTCCTGCTATTTCAAGCATCAACATTGTCAAAGTTGTATGTACATAATAAATGGGAATATCAATGCATAGTTTTTAGCATAACATCTTGACTCCTCGATAATTATATCCGTTCGGAGCCTACGCAGAATTAGCCTGAATTGCATGGTAACTGCTGCTGCTTTAAAATTTTTAAAAATTACTCATAATTTTCCCAAAGATTACCAAGATCTCGAGTGCACAATGTCATCAGCGTAATGAAGAGTAAACATTTATGCTAATAATCTGCAATTTTTTTCATCAGCTATAAAGACAGAGGCTATATAGCCGAAATTTTCAGTCCTATCCTGCAAGAGCAGCGCTGCAAAAAGCCTCCGGCGCTCGCAGGCTCCTGGTCCTGGGGACCTCTTTCCACTCTTTACCTCAGGATAGAAGGATGGGGCTGGGGGATTCTTTTTGGTTTTCTGGTTTTGTTTTGCTCTACTTTGGTCGGTTTTGTATTTCCTATTTTTCTTTTTTGTTGTGTTTTTTTTTCTTTTTTGCCTTTTCTTTCCTGTCGTTCTCCCAGCCAAAAGCCGCCTTCGACCCTTTTGATTTGATGTAGCAAAGATTGTGTCCAGATTGTCTGAAATTGACACTGAAGAAGGTAAGGGTGGAAACCGGTTTCATTTTTCAGAGGGTTGGAAGGCTGAGCTGCACCCGCCGCAGCGGCTCCCACTCCGGGAGTAGGAGGGTGGGGGAGTGATTATGTATGCACCAGCTAATTCTTCCATCAAAACTTCTTGTCAGCTATGTCAGGATTATTTTTTTTTTCCTTTTTATAAAAACACTTGATGTTTCAGGAAGTGTTAATCCCTGAAGGTTGGGGAATGAGGGCGGGGGTAAGCAAAGGAGTTGGTGGGGGTGACAGTTTCTTGAGCCTGGGTAAAATACCCTTTAGAACCCTTTGCCAGCCAACACGGAATTGGGGTTTGTTGTGGAGCTGGGACAGAAGGAGGGTTTCTTCAAGTCATGGGAGGGAGAGACTCTTACTTTCTGCATTTGATAGAGATTTCTATGGCCATGAGGGATAAGGAGCAGAAAAGTTCGCTTTAGCCTCTGATTTAGGGATGTTTAAACCAGGCAGTGAGATGACAAAAGCTGGAAAAATTTGAAATCATTTTTTTAAAAGATACAGAATGCAAGTCATGGGTAGCAAGATAAAAATACATAACTAGGGGCTGCGATTGCTTCTTTCCTCCCACTTTTTCTTGGGGTCTCGTATCTCGGGTTTTACATCCAGTTCCCAGACCTACCTTTCCTTAGGTGACAGAAATGGATGATTTCTTCAAGGAGAGAGATTTGGTTATTTTCTACATCAAATGACTCTAAGAATAAACTCATACTTCTGTGCATGCAGGTGGGGGAAATTCTAAAACTTTTTTTTAGTTTTGGCTCTTAAAACTAGTGCAGAATAGGGAAAGCTGGAGCACCATCTGATCCAGCCTGCTGCAGAGCTCAAAAAGAAACAAAGAAAGAAAAATAAAACATAATAAGCAATGAAGGAAAGTTGTGAATTACAAACATATTTCCAATTTTGTATTATATTGCCTAGATTTAGGAGAAGGTTTCTTCCACAATTAGACCACAACTTTCAGGACCACAAAGTCCCAGACTTATGAAACCCAAGACCAGTGAGGAGTGGGGTGGGGATTGTTGCCCCTCCACCCCTACCCTTACCCGTTTTAGAGTGAGTGTGTGAGAGAAGATATTAAAGCGGTATCTGTTGTTTGGCAATTTTGCTAAGTCTGTCTTCATTACTTCGATGCTGTGCATTTGCTAATTTGGAGGCCCGGCCATTGACAAGCTTGTTCCATACACCTGCAAGCAATTTGCCGGCTCCGGTACCGGAGAATTGCAGAGATGGCAGCTCGCACCTATTTGATTTTTTTTTCCCTTTTCTCAATGCACAGCAAATTTGGCTTTCAGTGCGTTATCTCTTTTGTTAATGCAAAAAGATTCCCTGGGCGAAAAAATTGCTCATAATTACCAGAGAGATGGGGAAACTGCATTAGAATAAATAAACCTGAAATTACTGTAATTATGTTGTGTTTGATGGGCCCGGCTTGTAATCAAGAAGAGAATACAGTGAAATGATGCTGACCCTCTTGGGTTTGCAGCTGTACGCGCACTTTGGGGTCTTTTTTTGCAGAAAAGAGTCATTTTGATAATCATTAAGCTGTGTGTAACCTATTTCAGAAGTGTTTTAAAATGAGGTTCACATTTTTTTAACAAGGGGAAAAAAATCCCAAAATTGCATTTTGCCATTACAGACTCATACATAAGGAAAGGTTGTGTTTTCTAAGTGACAATTGTTAAGACATAATATTCAAAATCAGTATTTAATCATTATAATGAGGTATTGTTTAAATATAACCACCTTTAGATTATTCATAGTTTAATTAATGTACTCATTATGAAAATCTTTGAATCAGATATTTGATGAACTACTTGTCAGTAACAAGGCAGCATTAATTAGGCCTATATTGAGATTAACATTTTTTTAAAGTACAACCGCTTATAATTATAATAGAGCCTAACTAAAGACCGCCTTCGTTGAGCTAAAACTAATAATTTCTCTATTTGAACTGTTAGCAAGAGATTATTAAATTAGTATAAGCTAATATCTCAAAGTATTAAAATCCGCTTGACCAAACAGATTTTGTCTGTGGCTTCAGACGTTGGGTCCTGTCTGTCGTCTGAAGTAACAGAGTTGGATGCACGGAGGAAATCTGCCAAAACCTCCACTCTAGCAAAGTCACATCTTGCAAGGGAAACCAAATCTAGGAAGGTCCCTGCCTCCCCGTGGAACCCCACCCAGGGAAACCAGCTCTCTCTCTTTAGCTTCTGACATCGACTGCCCAGCCAGCATCCAGGTCTCCGAGGTCCCATCACCCCCATTAGCACTCCAGGTTCTGGGGGCCTGTAGAAGAGGAAAAGCTACAATCTCAGGCCCTGAAGGAGCCTCGAGGTAACAGGCTCCATCCTCTACTACTTCCCTGTTCCCTCCATCACTAACCACCCCCCCAACTTCCCCTCCCTCTCCCAAAGGGCGTCGGAAAAGCCTGGCGCATCTGATCTTTCACCAGCACCAATTGAAAAATGGGTGCTTGTCACAACACAGATCACTGCCTTCCTCTCTCTGCTCCCCACCGCGTGCTGCAAAGGGCCCCCCAGAGGCAGAGGACCAGCCCCCACGGGAAGCAATGTCGAAAGGCAAGTTTGAGGGAAGCGGGAATCATTCAAAGCAGCCCGTCGGGGCCCAAAGCTTTCCCGAGCTCTTTCAGGTCGCTGTGGGGTCTGGCGCTGAGGTTGGTCTGAGGCCCAGGAGGAGGGTGCCAGACTGATATTAGGAGCTCAGAGCCCACCTTCTTCTGGAGTGAACTGATCAAAATGGTCTACTGGAGGTGCCCCTTAACCGCCTGGCCTTGGGACTTTGAGGATGGTGGTGGGATAGGGGTTTGACTTGACAAGCTCTCAGGTTCCAACGAGTCAGCGGAGCCCACCTGCCCCTCCCTCGGCACCTCAGCATCTCCTAGTCGAAGAGAAAAGCCCGGGGTCATTAGGCAGGCAGGGGCCTCTCATTATGGATGGGCCTGAGTGGGTGGGAGTGGCTCTGGAGGGGCCCAGTGGCGCCTTGGGACTGTCCCCCGGAGCTCGCTGATTGATTGGGGGGTAGCATGACAGACGTGTCCTTCCGGCCCCTTTCCGGGTGTCTGGCCTCCTCTTTTCCGCGTGGAGATCCAGCGCCCTGCGGGCCTGAAAAAGCCGGGAGATCAGATCCCGGTAGAGGCAAGGGGCAAAGTCGGGTGTCTCCACTTTCAGGCTTCCAGGCCTCACGGGGTGGCTGGGCACAGGGGACACACACGTCTCACAGGGTGGCTACTTGTGAGCTCCGCTTCCATCTCACCTCAGACGGCCTTCACAGTCCCTTTGGTTTCTGAGCCCTGGCTCTGCCAGGCTGCACCTCTTCCTGATTCTCCTTCCCAGGGACCCTTGCCACTACCCTCTCACTCAGGCAGAGGACAGACCCTTGATGGGCAGGAGCTCTGCTTGAGGAATGATCCTAACAGGGGCTTCACAGGCCTCCGCTATTATCCTATGTCCGGAGCCAGGAGGGGCTGCCCCTGTCTTCCCTGTCCCCAGAGGTGGGAGTCTGCTGGTGCGGCCCCAGCACCCCCTCACACAGCACACCAGACAGCCAACTCTTTCTTGAAACCATAATTTTACTGTCTCAAAGAAACTTTATAACTTATTTACAAAGTTCTTTCCCCCCCAGATACAAAGCAATAAGTTAACATTCTCAATATAAAACTAAACTTTGACATAGAGAACACAAAACACGGTTGATTTCAATTGATCACATTTTCCAAATTTCACAAGTAAAATGTCAAGATTCTCATTTCACAAAGCATTGGGTTTTACAGCCACACACAACAGAACGGAAAAAAGCTAAGTTTGTGCAACATGTTTACAGAACAATAATAGTAACAATAATAATATGTACAGCAAATAGATCCTGCACCGGAGACTGTGCATTCAAGTGGTGCTCTGTGGGCGAGCCTCTGGGGACTGTTGTAAAGCTGCTCTCGTCTTACTTTACCCCTGGCATTAGGGCACTGGCGCACCCTGCCTGTTTTTTTTCTCTCCCTGCCCGTCAGTTCGCTCGCTCTCCCCACAAGGAAAGAATTAGGATCTTTCCTCTTAACCAGGCAAAGTGATCAAGCGTTCTTCCCGAGATGAGGAAATTTTGTCGGCTTCATTTCTCTATTTTCTTCTTTTTTTTTTAAATAATACGGGACATGTAAAAAATGCAAATCATTCGGCTCCAACCTCTCCATACCAGCGAAGTACAAAAGTTACTGTATAAGTTAAAAATCACCAGATCCTCCTCATTCGTTTTTCTGAGTGCGTTTAAAGGAATGGGTACGTTTGGACCCTGCTCTCCTCGCGCCCCGCAAAATCGCGAATGGGCCGAACCTTCCATCAGCCTCAGGAGAAGTCCATTTCTCAATAAATAAAAACCCCCTCCCTCGTTTCCCCCAATCCCCGAAGGAGCCACGCCGATGGTTAGGCAGGCCCAGGAAAAGGTCCGAAAAGACAAAACGATCCGGTATCCGGAACTGGGTGGCCCGGTGGACAAAGCCTCCTCCGACCTGATGACTTTTTTCAGAGGCCGAAGAACTAGGACAGCGGACGGACGAGAACCTCGACTTCGTCAGCGCACAGATACAGAGCGAAAGGAGACAAGAGACGGACAGGACAGAGAAGAGCTTTTGCTTTTTCTACGTGGTTTTGTTTTCCTGATGGTCCCACACAGCTGCGGGTCGGCGGTCGGGGCCGGCGGGCTCTGGCTGCCTCGCCCGCTGGCTCGGACCGCTGTGCCTGCGCTTGCAGGCCGCTGGCTGCTGTCACTGCGCGGCCGAGGCCGGGCGTGGGCATCCGGGAAGGCGCCTGGCCAGAGCGCGCGAGACTCCGAGGAGGCGGCGGGCGTCCTGCCGCTATTGTTCCTTCTTCGTCCCCGCTGGGCCCTTCTTCAGACCCAGGGCACGCGGACAGGGTGGATGGACTGGGAGGCGGAGGGGCCCGGGCCGTGGGAGACGGGAAGGAGGCGGGCGGGTGCGGGCGCGCAACCTCACATGAGCTGGGGTTGCTGCAGAGCTTCTTGGTGCGCCGAGGGGTACCACGACGTGTAACTGGGGATGTAGGAGCCCGCGCTGCCGCCCGAGCCCTTCCCGGAGGAGGAGTTGGGGTTCCAGCCGGGCGGCACCGGCGGGGAACCGGCAGACAGCGCCCGGCCGTTAGCCAGCGCACTACCCTCCAGAGCCGCCCCGCCCTGCTTCATCAGCTTCTTGAACTTGGAGCGCTTGTTCTGGAACCAGATCTTGACCTGCAAGAGCGGACAACAACGTGACTCGGTCTAGGTCCACTGTGCCTACCCTGGTCCTGGGATAAGGTAGGGAGCCATGGGACAGCGTGAGAGGATACCGCGGATACCACCCCCCACACTCACACACCGGCCCCCTGCTCTGCGCAACCCGGCGGCTCCCTGCTGGAGAAGCATACACGTCGTCCTTCCCGCCTAAGAACCAAAGGCTGGGAGGCCTCATCGCCCGCCCCGGAGGCCGGCTGGAGCAGCTCTCTGAGAGTCAGGGGGCGTGGTGGTGAGCGGCGCCGGGATCCAGGCCTTCAGCCTGAGGCCGGCAATCGTCTGGGTAAGACACAGAGCCCACAAAACACCGAGCCTTCAATTCCAGTGTGAACATCAATAAAAGAGTGGAGAAAAGAAGTGGAGGAAATTTATTTGCAATGCGACCAGCCTTCTCTTTGCTCCATCATCTCTACCCTTGAGTGAGCTGCGGGCTGACTGAGGAGGCCACCGGGTTTTGTTAAACTTTTCGTTTGGACTCAAATCAACCTTTCCTTACTTAGCATCTCCCAATTCTGCTCCTAATCCCGGCCTGGACGTGGAACCGGCGGCAATCGTGATCAGAACGTCCAGGGGGTCCCCAGAATCTTAAGAGAAAACAGGGAAGGAAGGGTCCGTCTCTCCTCCAGGTTCTGGGACTTGGGAGGTGAGAGGCCGGAGGAAAGGATCTCACCCCCAACCAAACTCGGTGAGAAGGAGGAGGAGGGAGATAGAAGCTTGGGCCCAGGCCCCGAGTGATTAGTCATACACTTTAAAGGCAAAGAAGGGATTAACCCCCGAGTCTATTGTTCCAGTTGTTCGGGCACGTGTGACCTCAGAGTCCCCAAACAAAACGCCTAGGGAAATCCTTCTTGCGCCCCTAATCAGATTGTCCAGGGACGGAGGGCCGCGCGGCTGGCAGCCCGCAGTACAGAGTGCAGCGACAGAGCCAGGCCAGAGAAAACTACGGAGGAAGGAGAGATGTTGTGAGAGCGAGGGATAGGACACACAAACACACACGCATACCGACCCCCGAGGCCCAGAGAGCAAGAAATGAAGCTCCAGGGGGCAGGTGGGCCGCGGGAAGCCTGCAAGGCGCCACGGTGGGGCAGCGGCGAGGTACCTGCGTCTGCGTGAGTCCCAAAGAGGCCGCGAGCTCCGCCCTCTCGGGCAGAGCTAGGTACTGAGTTTGCTGGAACCTCCGGTTCAAAGCCTGCAACTGCAAACTGGAATAAATCGTCCTGGGTTTGCGAATCTTTTTCCCCTTGCCGTTGAAGCGCACTTCACCGCCTTCCACCACCGTGCTTTTCTCCGAGTCAGCCCCTGGAGGGACAGCAGAAGTGGGGGCCGTTGTTAAGGCGAGGGACTGCCTTGAGTGTGGGGAGCCGAGAGCAAGTAACCACAGAGGGGTGGCAGAGGAAGGCGCAGGAGGGAGATCGCTCGAGAAACTCCGAAAGCCGGGGAAGGGTCCGGCCAAGTCCAAAGGGCCCGACCCCGGGCGCTGCAGGCGGACTGGGGCAGTTTGCAGGAGCACAGCTCCTGCCTTTGCAGGGAAAGTTTGCTATTTTTGCAGGCGGTAGTTGAGGTTTAATTACCCTTAATTGCATACATTGTTTATAGCGCTACGCAATAAATAATTACCGAGACTAATACGTGCACATGTGGGTTTCTGTTTTCCAGCAGAGCATTGTGTGCTTGGCGCACGGAGCCGCCCAGAGGCCCAGCCAATGCCAGGGGACGCTCTTGGATTTATCCTTTGCTGGATAGTTGCAAATTGGGTGGATATATATTTTTAATTTCTTTCCTATGACAGGGTTGCAGAGATTGATACCCGAAACCTTTCACTGCTCCGGCGCCCTCCCCACCCCCATCCCACCTCTCTCTCCTCCTCTCCTCTCCCTCCTTTCTCTCTCTCTCCCCCCCTCCCTCTCTCCCTCCCTCCGTACCTCTTCCTTTCCCTGGCAGGCGCACGTACCTGGGTCCTCCAGGCGGCTCTGGGTGAGGCTGGCGCTGCCCGGGTAGGACTGCACCGAACTGATGTAGGGGCTGGACGCGTGGCTGCTGACCGAGTTGACGTAGGGGTAGCCCAGCGGTCGGGAGAAGGACGAGGCCGAGCTGTAAGCGCCGTCGGGCTGCGAATGGCCCGCCGAGTGTAAACAGTGCATGGAGTAGTGCCCGTGGGACATGGGAGAAGGAGACATTTGCTGGTTGGGCGGCCCAAACTCCATAAACACCGCCTTGCCCGACACGGGGCTGTTGAGACTTTCTGGCATGGTGGTCATGGTCATCTCTTCTCGCGGGGTCTGGGTGTGGGTCTCTCTCTCCTCTGCTTCCCTTTTGGGGGTCTCTGTGTTTCTCAGGACAAGAAGGGACCCAATTTAAGCGGAACAGGGGTTTTCACTTTCCATTCATAAGAAAATGGAGTTTGTCTCTTTGAAAAGTCTAAGCATGATGCTGCCGAGCTCCCCAAACTCGCTTCAAAGCTTTGACTCAGCCAAGGTCATAAATATTCATGAACTGGCGGAGCTGATTGGTCCGCTGTCTTGCATAATCACCGGGGATTGGTCCGAGGCGCTCCGGCTCCGCTGGACTAGAGCGGGCGAGGCAGCCGGGCCTCCGGAGAGACGCATCCACACTTCCAGGCCCGGGCTCCTCTGCAACAGAGCGCGCAGCGTGAGGCGCACAATGGGCTGCGGCGCCCGCGCCGGGCCCTCCGCGGCCCGCGGCTCTTCAGCCTCCCGTCTCTCCGGCGCGCTTTGCTTCCCAGAAACCAACTAGCGGGGTTGGCACCGCCGCCCACCGCCTCCTACAGTCCCCACCCTCCGCCCGCCCCCAACACCGGGGCCCAGGGCACCTCTTCTTCTAACCATCGCTACTCGTCCGGTGCAGAACTAGGGCGGCTCTGGAGGCCGGCCCCGGCCTCCCGTACGCTGAGTCGCGCAATCCGGGCGCTGGAGGAGGGCAACGGAGCGCTATCCTCCGGAGAGTCTTGTGCCTAACGCAGCGCTCTCCTCGCCGCGCCTCCCTGGCCTGGGTCCCCTCTGCCACATCCCTGGGGGCGGGTTTGGGGCTCTCCGGGCGAACTCACTCACTCGGCCGCCGCGCCGCCGCCGCTCTCTGGGGCCCGCTCGCATTGCTCCAGGCCAAGCTGGCCGCTCCAGCTCGAGGCTGCACCGGTCTGATTAAAACAGTGCGAGCAGAGAGCCAGGAACCCGCACTTCTCCTCCCAGGAAAGGCTGCCGCACCGCCCCCCTTCCCCCCCAACACCCACCGCCTCTTTCCCTCCCAGCCTCCCTCCGCCTCCCCCTCCCTCTCCATTCCCTCTGCGCGGAGCGCCCCGGCTCACTCGCCCCAAGGGCGCGGCACAGAGAGACGCCTAGGAGCTGGCGGGCTCCGTTCGGCTTGAGCCGCGGGTGCCAGGTGGTCATTTTCCGGCCTCCTGGGGTCTGGCGATAGTACCCGAGGTGCAGGAGTCCTGAGGGACACCAAAACCCGCGGCAAAACCAGGCCGGTCGTAGGCTCGCGTGTCTCTCTGTGGACACGTCTCATGGTCGCCCACGATTCTCATCTCCAGGGTCAAAGCGGGCGCCACCGAGCCCGGGGCAGGGCTAGTGGGGGCAAAAGCTGCCAAGGCGCCTTCTATCTTCTGGAGCGCTAGGTACAGAAAAGCGCACAAAAGCTCCCCCCGCCTCCCCTCGCAGCCACCACCCCACAGCCACCACCCCCCGTGAGGCGTGGCGCGCACCACGCTGGCTGCGAAGGGGCTGTTGGTTTCCTATCCCGCCAACCCCACGGTGAATCCCAAATTACTTTGTTAGGTAATTAGAAAGTGTTGATAATTATTTCTTTCATAATTTAGCGGTGTGACGGGAACGGGGAAATGATCTTGTGAAAGTTCACACGTGCAGATGTATTAGTTACTGATTCATTTGATTAAATGGTAGTCTCAAGTGCTCGGATCCGCAGCTGAAGGCGCCCCATTAGCATAACACTGATGTTTAATTTTCATACGCATAATTAGCCATATATTTAACACTAATAGCAACATGCAGCCTTTCAGCGTTAAACAGCCCGGGATTTGATCTGGCCTGAGCTGAACCTTCGCCGAGGCACCTTCCCCTGTCTAGAGTGCGCGATGATCACAGGACAAACCTCTGTAATCAAGCACATTTTGGCAGAGGGAACACCAATAAAAATGAACATTCAAAACAAATTACATCGGTGCTGTCGTTACAGATAGTAGCGGAAGGGGCTTCTCTCTTTTAACTTCTGCAGCAGCAGCTGCTGCCCGCGGAATTCCTCTCCTTTGGTTTAAGGGTGCGATGTTGGGGGTAGAGATATTTCAGGCAGCGTGGTTGGAGCAAAAAGAAAAACAAAAGCCAAGCAAAACAAAACAACCAATCCTCCAAACCAATAACGGGTTTGCCAGCGTTTAAAAAGATTTTTCTTTCTTTTTTTTCTTTTTCTTTCTTACTTTCTCCACCCCCCCCCTTTTTTTTTCTCCCTTAATCATCGAAGCACACGGCGAGGCTTTGTAGCAACAACCAGCTAATGACTCCGCCACCAGACAACTCCCGGAGCCGTTACACTCCTCTTGATTTCCGTGTTGCACTTGTGATTTTAATTGCTCTTTCCTAGTGCCTGTTTGGGGGTGTGGAGTGAGGTACGCCCTGCACAGCCTCGGATGCCGCCCTGGCCCCTTGTCTCCCGCGCGCCTCGCGGGCCTTGCCCACGTAAGTGATCTCCGCGGCTGGCGCGAGGTCGGGATTGGGACGGAGGGAAGCAGGGCTGGCGATTCCAGATACTCTGGGCAACCGGCGAGGAAACCCGACGGCTGGGCTGCCCCGGGCCAGCTTCTTCCGAAGAACTGAAGGGTGGGGGAAGGGGAGAGAGGCGACCGCAGGTCGCGACGGTCTCTAGGGCTCTCTGGTTCACATCTAGAGGAGGGATCCAAGTGTCGCAGCACAGGGGACCGGGTTGGATCCGGAGAACAAAGGACCCGCACGGGAAACGGTTTCAGAGACTGGCTTATTTTTAAAAATTGATTATATCTGGGAGAAGGAGTGTCTGCACTCCGCAATTATTTCTTAGCCCCAGAGAAGCAGGTTCGGGGAAGGGTGGCTGAACCCGGGCCCTCGGGCTCCGAGACGCCCGGCCTTGACTAGCTTCTCAGTGTGTGATCTTACGCCTAAGAGCCTAGGGTGCCTCCCTTCCAACCCCCACCGCTGAGGTGACACCTGTTCTGAAATGCCGCTTTGCTTAGATCTTCGCCTGTCCCATCTCAGAGAGGAAACAAAACTCTCCCATTTATCCTGAGCGCCCCGGATTCCGAGTAGAACCTATTGGAGACTCCACCGACCGGGTGCCTGGTGGTGTTAGCAGCAGTCATGCATGGCTGGAAACCCTGCAACCCGGGGTGAGGTTTGGGGCCAGTTCAGTTGTCGGAGTTGAGGGTGGG
Organism: Moschus berezovskii; assembly: GCF_049115385.1. Lineage (NCBI taxonomy): Eukaryota > Metazoa > Chordata > Mammalia > Artiodactyla > Moschidae > Moschus > Moschus berezovskii. The sequence goes on along the minus strand of NC_142461.1, from coordinate 114,611,874 downwards.
GTCTTGGACAAGGTATTCTAAAATCTGCTTCTTAACTTCAACTTCAAAGCGTGTTTAATGGAATTCGATCTAATTCAAGTTTGTTTCCTACAGAGCTGCTGACTATTGGCTGGTGCTAGTATATATGCATTTATATGTATAATATTTAAACTTTACTCACTTTAATAAGTAGGATTATAAATCTTCCACAAATACCTCCACCTCGGAAAAATTACTGCATAAGCAGAGAGTTATCCCAGTGGCTGGTAAAATTCTGTATTCCTAATGAAATTATTCTTGGGAAATCTTGGGGTAAATGGATCTGTGGATAAGATATTGGCTACTCATTGCAATCTGCCTAATCTAGGAAAGAAGTGAAATCAATCTCTGGCAAAACTCTCCTGAGGTGATCTGGGCCTTATTTCTCTCTAGAAAATTCGGCTTGTTCTGGGGACAGCAGCCTCAGTCTCTAGGCCTTTGCTTGGCCAAATCTTCAGCACCCCTAAAGTTTTTCCGTGGATCTTGTAAATCGTCAACCCCTCCCTCATCTTTTCCAGCTCTCAGATCTCAGAATTGGAATTACCTCTGTCCAAGTTCTGCCTGGAGGAGAGGAAGAAAGCCCAAGAGAATCCCAAATTCAGGGAAAAGCTCAAACCAGTCACTTTTCCAAGCTCGCTCATTGGCCTGTTTCCTATGAATTTCCCCACACTCTTGAGTGTCACAAAGATGGACTGGCTCTCCAGTCCTATCACAGAGGCCACCTGTCATGGCAGTGGCGGGTGTCCACATTTCCTTGGTGCTCTGGAGCTGAGCCCAATCTATCTTTAGTGGATGGCAGCTTTGTGTAACACGTTTCAGTAGAAACAAGAGTTGGCACAACCACACACTGGTGGAACAGCCCAAAATCATGGCCAGGGGGACACTACTTTGTACGTGGCTTGCTAGAAATCCAGGCCTCTCCACCTTTGAGCCCAGGTGTGAAGAGGTCCCCAGGAGCTCGGGTGAGGGAAGACAGAGTACCCAGGGCAGGGATGAGCCTTGGGAGACTCCTTGGATTTCCCGCTTCTAAAGCGGGAGGAGCTGCTAGAAGGCTGAATTAAACTCGTCAGCTCCAATCCTGACTAACTAGGCCCTTGCCCTCAAAAATACCCGTGTCTCTTCTGGAAGGGATGTGCTGGGTCTCCAGTGCATTAGCGCCGGTCTGAAGAAAGCCAGTGTTGGGAGAGATCAATTTAGGGAGGATACCCGCCTGACACTGCTCACATCTGGGCAGGTGGGACTGATGCTCCAACTCCCAGAGCAGAAAAATCCTTACCTTGCCTCTGCATGTTGGTGAGAGGGTCTCTCAAAAGTAACCTTTGGGATGGCCCCGCGGAGCAGTTTGAGGGCGGGGAGAAGGAACCACAGGGGACCAGAAAAGGCAAGTTTTTGGATTGATAACCCCAGGCCCAGGGTCTGGAGGCAAGGAAATGTTTGTAACTAACTCCTCCATTCGCCGGCTAATCTTTTCATCGCAAAGCAGCTATGAAGGGGAAAGAACCGGAAGGACTGAGGGGCAGCTGGCCGGGCCAGCGCCCTCGGGGCCGGCCAATGTGGAACCCACAAGCGGGGCGGGAAAAGAGACCAAAAAAAAAAAATAGTAACAGCTAGGCTCGGGTTTTTCTTCCTGCGCGCGCGCGCGCGCGAGTGAAAAGTTCAGAGACTCAAAAATTAACCGCGAGGCACAGTGGTTTTAAGGGGTAAAAGCTTTCTATTCGGGCAGAGTCAAGGCGAGGGAAAGAGAAAAGTATGCATTTCTAAAACTTCCTAGTCTTCCAAATGAGGGCGTCCCCATTCCTTTCCAGACGCGTTTCCCGCGCTGGGAAACAGAGACTGGCTCCAGGATATATCTCTCCGAATGCGCACGGCCACTTCGGGGCTTCAGGTTTGTGTTCGCAACGGCTCCCAAGCCCTACCGCATTTTCCCTAGCCGGCGCTGCTAGGTGCGAGGTAGGTTACTCTGGGAGTTAGCCAGTTTCGTCTAAAAGTTCTCCAGCTGGATTTCAGCAATTTAAGAAAAAGGGCCCCGGGTCTCTTGCGACCTTCGTATTGCTCCTCAGGCCTCGTGGGGCAGTTTAGTCAGGATCTGCGCGCCCCTCGACGTGATGAGAACTGTGTGCTCGAATTGGGCAGACCTGAAACACACAAGACAAGCGATCAGCGAGCTCAAGCGCCGGCGGGGCAGGGATCAGCAGCTCGCCCGCGTCGTGGGACGAACCTCCCCTTCCAATACAATTTAAAAGCAACCGAGCAGAAAGCAAACACCTTTGATTGTCCAAGGAGACCACAGTCCATGAGTCCTCCAGCACTTTAAATTCAGGGGATCCCTCGGTTACAATTGGCTCTGTAAGAAGGAAAATATTTACTGCAGTGATCTAATCAAATTCTTGTCAAACATTGTTTCGACTGATTATTAAAAAAAAATACGGTTCTCCCGCCTCCCTCCCAGTGCTTCTCCCACGAGTTCATGTTGTCATCTCGCAAGCGCTGATAATTGATGTTGCTTACATAGTATGCTACAAACTAAACAGTAGGAAGAGGAAACGCTATGGCATTCAAAAATGTATGAAGTTGCCTACTTCGTAATTTTTTTAGAGAAAAAAGGGCATTTTAATCAAGACTTAATTAGGACCCTGTGGATAATAACCACCCAAACACCAGTCCCTCATAAATATCAGTCGGTTTTTTAAAATATTTGAATTTTTAAAACATGCTCAAAATGTTCATTAATCAGCAAATAACAATTTTCTTATTTCACTCTAATTGCTTCTCCATTAAGCCCCACAGTCAGAAATATGATGCCTTCGCGGCTTTAGGTGATTGGAATTTGGTGGTGACACCAATCACATGATCAGCCAGGAATGGGTCGACAGAGAGTATATGCCACTTGCTGACAGGGAGCAAGGGACATAATCACCTCTAGTTACTGGGTGTTAATTAAAGAAGAAAAAACCCCCACAAAAAAAGCAACACAAAAAACCAAACACCACATTATGTTGGTAACAGAATTAAAGGTTGGATGGCTGCTGTCTCCTAAATGTGTCGGTAAGTATCTGATTTAGGAAGATGGGGCTTGAGGATATTATTTAATCAGATTTACTATGCATCTGAATTATTTCATTACACTGATTGGCTTTATTAGTCCTTCACCGGACTGCCTGGCCTAGGCCAGCGACGCTGCGCCGCGCCAGGGATCCCCTGCTCTCTGAAGAGGAACTTAGCACTAACCTATGGTGAACGCCATACCCTCCTCCATGAGTAGATCGCTGTCATTCGCTGTAAGACAAAAATACGAGTGTGGGGCGTGGGGATGGGATATGGAGAGAACAGAGAGAAATGGGATTAGAAGGGTTAGGCTGCACCAAAAAAGTGGCCATTTTATTTTTCTTTTAGGAAGAGGTTGCTAGAATCTTGAGTGGTGGCTACCCAGGGGTTAAGCACAGGGCTTCTGGGCCCTCAGCCTCTGCATTTTCTGAGCTTGGGGTCAGGGCCCCTAGGAAGGGTGCACCAAGGCTGAGCAGCCCAGGTGCTTGAGACACTTTTTGGGCTCCCCTCTCCACTGTCCCCTTGCTCTGGCCACTTGCTCTGAGGTTTGCTGGCTTCCATCTCCCAACGGAAAGGGGAAGACATCTTGGGAACTGAGACAAAGGGAAGGCAGGTTGGTAGGAGGGAAGAACAAGGGTGACCTGAAATATTTCCAGGGCTTGGCACTGGGTGGGCACTCACCTGAGAGGCCCTTTCTGTACTCCAGCCTGGGCCTCTTACTGCTGCCTCAGGTGAAGTTCTTTGGCCTAAAGGAAGTTCTGACCTGCTGAGTGTCTAGGGATCTTTCATGGGGTAGATTCCAGCTAGTAATTCCTCTCTGGGGCTGTTCCCACCCCCAAGCACACAGGTCAAAGCCCCAGGATCAGCTTTCCTTTGGGGTTTGTCCAGGTATGCATGCCTCCTGGGGACACTCCACAGAACTGCTTCATGGTCTAACCCAAATCCCCGACCCCTTCTGGCCCACCCGTGCCTTCTCACTGTAGGGAGAACATCCAGGCAGTGAAAAACGGGAGACTCTGGCTATAATCTAGGAATCACTAAAGAGTACACGCTGCTAAATACATCAGCTGTCAACGCTGTGTAGGATGTAATGAAGTTTAACCACAACAGTCAGCAGTTAGAGAAGGGGGTAGAAAAAGAAAAACAGAAAACAGTCATATGTGCATGCTGCTGGGACATTGATGCAGTGGTGTTTTGTTTTCAGTAACTTTTCCTAGACAAATATCCCTTGTGCCTTCCAGCCATCACCCTTCAGGAGAAGACAAAAAGCAAAACAAAGCTTATTTGGGGATTGAAATGGCTGGGCTCTAATTCAGTAACATAGTAACATGCTGGTTAGGATTAAATAAGACCACTCCCCCCCCACCAGCCACACACACAAACCCTTACAGAGAAGGATGACAATGTGAATTCCAAGTTGCAGCAAGAGATTCAGGAACAAAACTGCTTTATCTTGATTCCTTTCAATAAGCAGCTCCCAAACTAACTCTCTTACCATGATGCCAAATTTCTGGATGTCCATGAAAGTAAGATCCTATCCCATGTCCCACAAAATGTGGACAGACTTGGAAACCATTCTGATGAGTTATCTGGCTTTAAAAGTGACCAAACAAAATACTGAATTAAATTGGATCATTTTAAGTGCATATATAGATAAGACAAAGTCCCTTCAAAGTATTCTCTGGAAAAGAAAAAAAAAAAATCAGTTCTATTTAGAGTCATATGGTAACAATTTGTTTTCATTATTCTGGAAAAATTTTATATTTTGTCACAGCTTGCAACAACTCCCTTTGGATACATGAAGAAAAAAGATATGTAGCTAACACAATAGTTTGCTTCAATTACTTTAGTACAGCATTCAAACGGAGGTCACTTTTTTAGATAATGAGTATGCATACACATATATACAGTGCAACATAACCAAGATGTATGTGCAGGTAATGCAGGTCATACAAACCTGCCTGATTTGTATGGAGTTTCACTAAAAGACTGTACAAATTATTACTGACTTGGGAACCAAACAAAAAAACCCTACAATCTGAAATGTGATTTCTATATTGCTTATTCTGGTCTATTTCAGAACATCAAACATTTTACAGACACATTTATACAAAAGGTCACATCTGCTTTGTCAATATTCTTAAAGCACTCCAAAACTTTGTGATTATTTGAGATTTCTACTCAAGACCTATACCATTAACCAAATTCATAAAATATGATTTTTAATTGCTATGATGCTTAAGAGAAGCTAGTTTTGTGATTCCTAATTCTTATTGCTACATTAGTTACTTCTACATGCAAATCTTTTGGATTCCATTTATTCCATACAAGTGAAATCTTAGAATCCAACCCGAAAATCTTCACCTACAAGGTTAAGAAGTTGTTTTTGAAATCAGGTGGACATGTTCATTTCTGGGAGCACCAGAAAGACAAAAATGTACATACCATGAACAAATTATATTTTCATGCGGATGAAGAGCAAAGTGGCTTAACCCTAACCATAATAATGGATTGGGATTTATAGGACTACTATTTAAATTCTTAACCAAACCAAAGTTCTTGGATCCCAAGCTAGTTTTCAGCAGCCCTTTGGTTTGGTTTACCACAAACTCAAAGGCATTTAGCCAGCATCTTTATGAGCACTCCTGTCAAAATACTTTTCTCTAGACATTTTTAACCTTCATCTTCAGATCTGTAAAATGTCTTCACTTAGGCCAGGATGTCACCATAAATATCAGCTGGGCATTCTCTCATTCAGATTTAATTTCTGTGTAACAGAAAAAGGTGAGTTATACATGTGTTGAGGAGAGAAACAGTAAGTGAATGCTTTTATCTCTTAATTTGTTCTTTATGGTTACACTTATTTCTGTGTGTCTTTTTACTCTGGACAGTAGGTATAACAACTTTTCCAAGTTGCTTCTATTTGTACCACACAATTCCTGAATAAAAACTCAGGATGGAGAGTAGATAGAGGCTGGAAGAGAGATTATTCAGTAAGATATGCTGATCTAGATTTTTTTTTTAAGTAAGAATAGATCTTGTCTACCCATCTACCCATTATGTTATCTATGTCCCAACAAACCTTAATAATTCTAAGAGGATTCACTATAAACTGTTCTTCTATTTTCTTTTCTTAAAAAAACAACAACTATTTTTAAGGCTCTGATTGGCAAGCGTCACAGTTACATTGTGAATGTGTGTTACAGTGGCAATCTTCATTTTAATTTCTGATGAGAGGATAGGAAGAAAGCCCACTATGAAAAAACACTTGGGGTCCCTCCCCCCTCATATCTCTCATTCCTCTTCATAAAAGAAGCTGTGCAATTACTAGGTGGCTAAAGATATCTGAGTGCATTCTACAACAGTTTACTGCCTGGATCCTGCTGAAACTTTTGGTTATAGAAGGATCATAGAATGTATGTGTCATGGATGCAAAGGTTAGAGGATTTCACAGCCGTGTGGAAAGAGGAAAAGATCAGGACAAATTTCCCTCAGTTCCTCGGTTGAGTACCTGTCCCAGTGGTTGATTCTCAGGAACTAAATAAAAATGCCTGTCAGCTTTTTAGGGTCTTTTCCTTTTGGATTGGTCGTTAGCTGTTTTAACACATACTTCCTGGGACTGAATGGAATAAATCTCATTAATGTTTCTAATTACTGATGAAAAGCATGCCCCTTCTACTATTCTACTGTGTACTGTTCTTCTATTTTGGAATATAAGGGAAGCCCAAGATTAATTTACATGATTCTAAGATTTAAATCTAACTTCGTGGAGACAACACAAGCGATTGGTAGGAGCAAATGTCTGCTCTAAAGTGAAATCAAGTACTAGAAACCCTAGTTGTAGCCCACGAAAGCAGAGCATGCAGGCTCCTCCTGACTAGTGTGTTGGGGAAAGTGGAAGTGTTGGGTGGGCAGGGGTGCCCACAAAGCATACGGTTGCTCCTTAACACCAGCCCTCATGGGTTGTGACCTATTTCTGAGCATGAAGGTCTTCTTGCCTTGGATATTACACAGATGAAATCTGCCTTCTTTTTGTTGAAATCTGCTAAAAAGAACTCTCCGAGTATGAGCTCTTCTGTTCTGATTTTTTCTAACTAAAAACTCTCTAAGACAGCAGCTCACTTATTTAAGTCTGAGCACATTTGGGATTTGAAGCCCTTCATATGGAATATTTGGGGAGGAGGAGAGAGATGTATAAAAGTAGTTTATGAACTTACTTGAAAATTATTCCGTGGTACAGTTCATGTTTCAGGGTGGTTTAGAGTTACAAGAGAAATCTCTCTTAAGGAACTTCGTCCTGTGACTGTTTTCTTAATTGAATCCCCTCTCATGAGACAGTTTTCCTCAATAAAAGTTTTGTCTAGATAGATTAAAATTCTTGATACATTTAAACTATATTTTAGGACTAAGGATACATTCCCCAAGAGGCAGAGGAGTACTATTTTTAAGTACACACTCTTCTAAAGGAATAAAAATGCACATGGAAATAGTTTTATTACTATTTCTACATGAATTCTGTCAACAGAACTGATTTCCAAATGGTCACATCTCTAAATTAAAGGATCTCAAATGGCACCTGATTTTCTAAGTCATGGAATTTTACTTTATCTTTTTCAGATTTTTATTTTAAGCAGTAGTCTTTGGATGCAGGAATGCACAAATTCAAGGATTCCCTCTAATTGAAAAGGAATGTTTAAGTACAATTAGTAATATTTTTGAAAGCCAACAACTGTTTTCCAAAAGAGGAGTACATTTTTTTTGTTTGTTTCAAACTGGATTACAAATTACTGTATTTTTCTTACAATAGTGCTGAACTTTTATTTGAGGTTTTCTGTTTCTGAAAAGCAGACATGATGGATTGAAATAAAAGATAATTTATTGCAATGCTTACTTTCATGTGCAGAGAGAAGCAGTGTAATTGTAATTTACAGTAGCTGTCAAGAAAAAATCCATCACAGATGACATTAAAATGACTTATTTTGCCTGAGCCACTTATTGTTTAAATGTGTATAATCTAATAGAAAGAGATTATTTTTAAAAATCTGCTTTATATTCTTCTAAATTAATATCAAAACATATATTTATGAATTAAACATTAAAAACCATTCACTGATACTTTCATCATGGCATTTACAAGGATAAGTTTAAATTATTTTTGATTGAACTGTCACATATTTGTGATGCATGAATCTACACATTCACAGTATCCTCATATGTACAGCTCATATCATCGAAGGATAATTACAAAAATACAGATTTAGAAATATTTTAACACAAATGGAGGTACAGTGAGCATAAAAATGCTGTAACCTAAAGACCACTAGACATCCCTCATAAAAAAGAAGGGCACAGAGAGAACTCTTTTAGCCAACACTTCTTCAGAGATATCATCCTATTCTTTAGGTTTCAGAGAATTTCAAAATTTCCTATAAAGATCACCAGGTTTTTGACATGATACTACTGAAAGAGGCTTGAATGTTCTTTCAATGGTGTATCAGTAGGGAGAGGCTATGCAAACGATGGTGACTATCTTAATCGAGGCTGAGTTGAAAGATGTTTGTAAACCTTTGGTCTACAATGATTCCAAGTACTTCTGGCTTAAAGGTGGAGACTGTTTATTTACTCCCTTGAGAGTTTGCCTGAATAAGAAAAGGCGAAATAACAGATGTCCAGAAACACTGCCTTAACACATCAGAACAAATATTTGTTAGACTCGGGGCCAGTTTCCTCCTCAGAGGCAGACACAAACCATCTAAATAATGAAATGCATTAGAGTAACGGGAAAAGTTCATTGTCTATGTTATTTTTCACATAGTTTTGTAAGTGCAGTTGTCGGGACTGATCTGGTTTTCAAAGGAGCTTGTACATGCAAATTCATTCTCTACGAAAACTGACCTTTGCATCCAGATAGCTAAAATTCAATGTCACTTTCAATTTTACTCTTCTTCTTCTTCTTCTTTTTTTTAATGTAGCTAGAATTAATGTAGTGAATATGTAATGAAATGCATTATCCTACATGGAGATTTATCAGATTTTCCGACTGAATGCTATGCTTTGCTAGTACTAGCTGGAGTTCACCTGCATGTTGGTGTGGCGTGTGGCTCTTTTTTGTAAAGAGTTAAGTCGCACACAAAAAAAGGGAACAAAGGTCAGCACCCAGCCGCCACTTGAATGTGAGATTTTTCTTTTTATTCCCCTTGATGTATACTAGGCTCTGTGTTATTAGTCTTAATGATGGAAAATTGTAGTGTTGATACAAATCTTTTTTTCAAAGTAGTAGGCGGGAGCTCCATTTGTTAGTAAGTTTTTTTGTGACTAAAAGCCACGGACAGTACATTTATGTAGCAGTAAAAGGCCTAGATGCTCTTTCCATAGCGGAGCTAATTATTCCTACTGTGACCTTACTGATCTAGCCTGTTCCTAGTACGTCTCATCTGCACGCCTGTTCCTCTGTGTAGATGGTGTCAGAGAATATGAAAAACCCTATAATGAAACCATTTTCATGATGGAGAAAGGCTACTGGAGTTGCACTTGCTACAAAGAGGCTCAATTATATGAGTAATTGTGATAATTTTCTACATTCATAGCCTTCAATGGGGAAAAAAGAATGAGAGCCACAAAGGAAAATTACTTTAACAAGAAAGTACAGAGAGTAAAAATGGAAGAAGAGACAAAAAAAGGGGGGAAAAAAACAGAAAAAAAAAGTTTAAAAAATAGATCTGGAGGGAGGAATAGCGAGACAGGGAGAACAACAGAAATGCTCAAAAGCCCATGTGCAGCTGTGTTGCACAATTAAATTGAATTTTTTTTTCTGCAGTTGATGAATGTGACTACTGCAAATGTGCCTCTGTAGTTAGCTATCATTTGTTGTTCCGTGACAGGAAAAGGATAATTACCTCTCAGAGAGAATCAAAGGCTGACATGCCCTTTAGACACAGCCATGAATGCAGAGCTCGATAGAATGCTTGAATAAGAATCTAGTGTTCTCTGCCCCCTTCTACTGAAGAATAAATTTTGTTAAAATGCAAGAGCACCACCAGTAAATTTGTTGAACCCTAGGTGTTCAAAAATATGAGGTACATCTATCGACTCATCCCATTTGCAAAAATAAAACTGCATTTTGAATTCATTTCTATTATATTCATGGACAGTAAGATAGTGAGATATGCATTAAATTTCTTTTCCCAGTAGGGGTCTGATTCAACATTTCCTATGAAAGAACAGAGAGACACTATCCTTTTTTCCCAGGCTAGTTAGCCTATAATTTAAAACTGTCAAAAACACAATTTTGTTCAAAGTCTTCAATAAAAGCTTCTCCGATATAACCCAAAGAGATTTTACTAAAGTTTGATTCAGACACTGTTACAATATTTTTAAAGCCATAAATACATTTAACTGATATTTTACTGCCTTTTTTCTTAAAGGATTCGAAGGCTTATGAAGAAAAAAGGCAGCATCTTTTCAAGGTGACTAAGCCTTCCATCCTTCAGACAAATGGGAAGTATTCAATGGTTCATATTAATGAGAGCAGTACTTTAAAAGGTACTGATGTAACCATCTTTAAGAAAATATGTTACTTTTAAATGAAAATACATATTCTGCACATCTACTTCAAAAGAGTTAGGGGTAAAAAAAGAGATCTAAAGTAGGTAACAGATTACAAAGAAAAGTCTTGAATTCAGAAAATACACATACTCTCAAAAAGCAAGGAGAGAAGGCTGTGTGGAAAGTAAACAGTGGTTTACAGAAAAAATGAACCAGACCAAAAAAAAAAAAAAGATCACCCTTTCAGGCTGTTTGCTAATCCACTAATTTGAAAGGTAAGCCTTGCTTGAGCTAATGCTTTTTATCTTTCTGTCACAGGAATAATTTCACTTCATGCCTTTATAAAATCTAGCTTTTCTCCTGTCTCCTATTCAAGATTTGAGATCCTTACCTTTTCTTAGCTACTCTTCCATGTTTGGTATGAGTTTGAATATAGGAACACTGCAGACCAAAACGTCAAGCTAAAACTAAAGCAGTCATAAAAATATTGCCTGCTGCTTCTATAAGTTTCTTTGTTGACCTGATAGAATTCACTTTTTTGAAACTGTTTTCTTTTTTTTTTAACTCAGGGAACAGCGCTGCACCCTGGCAGTTCACATACTGATATCAGACTGAAATGATGGTTCTGAATCATAAAACATGTCATCAACTTTACACCAAGCCACCAATAACCTTTGTACCATCTGCCATCCCTCCCTTTATTTGTCACTGTAAGGCTTACCTGATTGTGTTTCCAATGACAGAGAAGGGAGCCCCCGCTCTGCAAGCCGCAATTGCTTCATCTCTACACCTCCTGGCAACCTCCACTAACTTTTTACCACATTCATCCACATTGCCCACCAAAAATGTTTCAGAGGTGTCTCCATGGTAGCCATTGTAGTAAACCTAAACACAGGCAGAAATTTACAAATATGTCCTTGTTTAAAAATCTATTCTCCTACAGTCTACATTGCATTCCTTTATATATTTAGTAGATTCATGTGTTTCACCCTTCCAGAATTATTAAGTTCACCTACAAAAAAAGAAGAAATAACCTTACAGAAACATGAAAAAGACACACAATGATATTACAAAAGTTTAAATAAATACATGACTAGCATGGCTCTTTCAGCACTATGATTATCAATATTCTTTAACATTTTGAGTCCGCATTTTATTTCTGAGGCAAAATTATATATGCAAAAATAGTGACCAAAGACATTGACCCATGATTACTACAATAGGTTTGGAGAATTCAGAAGTATTTAACACAGTGAAAAGTTTCTTAAAGTGTCATAAAGATACTTATCTTTTATGTACCAGTCCAACACTTGGAAGTGATAGATAAAGGTAAGAAGAAATAAGATAGATGTGTCAGTGTTATAACAGACAGAAGAAGAATTCCGTTCCAAGAACTGAAGTGGCTCAATATCAGAATGAAATAAGTTATAGAAAAATCCTGGTTGAAAGTGAAATCTTAATCAAACGTTCCAGATAGCAGAATGTTAACAGAAAACACTATACATGGATTTTTAAAGAATCAGAATATAACAAAACATGTTTAAGAATAAAATTACAGAAAATAGCATTTTCTCTGTCTTCAGTGACTCAGAAGGCCCTGTAGGATCTTGAAAGACACCATATTCATTATAAAAATCAATAATTACCAAACACTGTAATAAATACAGAAGGCAGAGGAGACTGGTTGAATATTGATCCTTTGATATAGCATAGAATTTGCTATTTTGCATAAATTTGTCCTATGTAATTATTTTTCACATTTCTCTTTCTCATGAAGCAGAATGCAGAAACTGTAATAAAAAAGATGTTTATCTGAGCTTTCTGTTTTAATATGGAATTAATCTGTTTACTCGTCTTCATCAAAAATACTCTTGTATGCTCTGTAAGGGAGGCAGGAGAAGTCTTTATCTTCACTTTTCAAGTCAGGAAACGGAGGCACAGACAACTGACTTGTCTAAGGTTAGTGGCAGAAAAGAAGAGGCAGATCCAGGTCAATATGATGGATTCTTGGCTTCTAATCAAGTGTTTTTTCTACTATATCAAGTCACCTTGCAATACAACAGTGTTTTATATATTTATTCCCGTTTGTAACCCAAGAGAGTACAAATTTTTACTTTATACACAAGAATATAATATTTATTAATAAAGAGTAATTATTAAGACAAAATTGTAACCCTGAATGTTTCTATAGTTGCTATTTAAGTAAAAATGTATTTAAAAAATCATTATTTGCCTTTTCATATTACTTTTCACTAGTCTGAAAATGATTACTTGAAAGAGTCAATATATATGGAAATAATACTTTTGAAAGTCTGTGGCAGTTATCTATAATTACTGCTTTTATCCACAAACTATTCTTGCTTTATACTTCATTTATTTAATTCTTCATTTATTAATAATTTGATAACATTTAAAATGTTTATTGAGCAACTATTATAGGGTATCACATCATCTTTTTTTTTAAACATTCAACTTTCAAGGGGAAGTCTATTTTCTTGTGATATACTAGATGTAAACAATTATAAAATGTAATGAGTATTTTCTGATAAGTAATGAAGCCTTTCATTTAATAAAATATTCCATAAGAAATACAATTTAAGTTACTGACCTGTATGTTTCCTTGGTCCCTTCACATTTCTCTGTGCATATGCTTAGTTGCATCCAACTCTTAGCAACCCCATGGACTGTAGCCCACCAGGCTCCTCTGTCCATGGAATTTCCCAGGCAAGAATACTGGAGTGGGTTGTCATTCCCTTCTCCAGGGGATGTTCCTGACCCAGGGATCAAACCCACATCTCTTGTGTCTCCTGCATTGGCAGGCAGATTCTTTACCACTGTGCCATGTGAAAAGTCCTCACATTTCGAGACACTCGAAAACATTTCACTTTGATCATTTGAATGTTAAAAATGAAATTGTTTACTGAAAGTCTTCAGGAAATTTAGGAAAAGCAGAGACTATTCTCTTTGGGCACAATGGAAACAGGCAGGAAGGGCATGCTGATTTCATTGAAAGCAGGTCGCAGAGTCGGACATGACTGAGCGACTGAACTGAACTGAACTGAGGTGAGATAACAAATAGATAGTCTCTAAGTCAGGCATAATCTAAAAGAAAAATACATAATGAAAAATACTTTATTTTATGTATACTTCATGAACTATCCCCTTCTACATATTCTGAGCTGGAGAGAGAGCAACAATATATGTGGAGCAAATGTTCAAGTATTCTAAGTAGGACAAAATGACAGAGAGAGTATCCACCACAAAAGAATTTTTGACTATGTACTAAGACAAACTGCTATGAAGAGAAAAGGTTGAATTAATTTAAACAACTAAAAATCAGACTGAACTAAACTACTGGATGCCAACCTCTACCATATTCCCACTCCCGTCCAAGTTTCATGACCTGGATATGAAATCACTGTTATTAAGAATATTTTCACACTAATAGAGAAAATACTCATTGAATGCTGTCTGTCTCAACTAATTCTCAGCAGATGTTTCCTTTATATTTATTTATTTAAAATGTACTTATTAATCATCAGATGTATAGAATTTATTTACAATCCCCATTATCCTAAGGTACCATTACATAATTTTTTAGTAAAATGAACTGCCAAAGCACAAATAACCTAAGTCTGAGAACTGTGAAAGGCTAAGAAAATTAGAAAAGGTTAGAGCTTGTACAGTTTGAAGTTCCTGTGTTAAATTACCTGGGGCTATTATTTGAAAGAAAGGCTGTTAACCATTTGGTGAAAACTTAAGTTCAAGAGAGAAAAGCACTCTGCGTGTACGCTTCGAGTTCAAGGCTGTCTATACCAGAAATGGAACACAACGTTACCTTCAGGGATTTTAATAAATGTAAGGAACACTGCTAGCAAAAGAGTTTCTGTCCAAATAGACTGACACACACAGGCCAATGTAGCCCCTAATGACAGAGTAAGATAATGACAGGCCCCACTCAAAATCAGCAGGAAGAGGAAGATCAATCTTGGCAGAGTGAAGGAAAAATGCTGGCTTTCTTCGCCTTAGCTCATCTCATATATATCTAGCTTCAGCAGCTGCCCAGTGCTGTAGGGCTCTGCATTAACTACACAGTGGATCAATAACAATTACACCTTCTCAAAAACATGACACATAGCAGGATTGGGTTGACATTTCACTTAGGCCAACATTGATCTCAGTGCATCTGATTCCAGCCCTAAATTCAAGTCAGGCCTGGGTTTACTTGGAATAAACACAGCGTTAAAGACAAAAAAGGAAACCAGCTGCTTGCGTCTGGGTCTAGAAGTAAACAGCACTTCCATCGGCGCAGTTCACGTTTTCAATCCACTCTTCTTCCTGTTGCTACCAGCAATTCTGAAGTTGATCAAAGACTGTTTTTTATATGATTTACTCACCGTGACATCAATGTTGATAATATCTCCATCCTGAAGAGGTCGACTGAAATATAAACAGAAAAAAAAATGGTGATAGATCCCAATAAAAGGAATATAAAAATAAATACCTAATGACTACTCTCAGAAGCCCAATGAGTAGTGATGACAATTCAGAGTGGAGAAGGATTGAGTGGAATAACTGTATCTAATCTTTAATTTATATTAGTCATATCATTTTTACTAGAAATACATAATACGAACATGTATCATCACTGTTTAAAAATCTACTTATTCTCAACAAAATATACTTATTACCTTAATTTTGAAAAGAGCCAAAACAACAGTAGATGGTTAAAAATTTGAGATGGTAAAAGAAATATTTAATGTACAACCACTTTTTCAGATTACATATTGCTTTAAGAAACATTAAATGGTGGTATTATCTTCATTTAGAAACAAAATACTTCAAAATTGTTGCTTTACCATAATCGGTTTCAAAAGTTTGCAGGCAGGTTTCAATTAAACTCTAGTGTCTTTCAACATACATTATAGATCTTAGTTTCATGTTTCAGCTTCCAAAGGAACAATATGTTATTAAGCAGTGAATACCTGTCAGGAATACCATGACAAAGCACGTTGTTTACAGAGGTACAAACAGATTTTGGAAAACCTCCATAGCCCAGAGGTGAGGGGTAGGCGTCATGACTGATTATTTCCTGATGAACAAGAGCATCTATCTCTTCAGTTGTCATGTCAACCTGAAATGTTAAACAAAGAAATTGTGAAGCGACAGTTGGAGATATCTCCTATATTTATTGACTATGCCTATAGCTACAGCCCTTCCAGATGAGGTTGTACAAATTTACTGTGATAAACGTGATACAACATTTTAATTAATTATGATTAACACCAAAATCCTAAACTGTGCCTTTCTGACAACTGTTTGGGTATATGGTGGTGTTATGGAGCAGGAAATGGCCATTTTAAACTCTAAGATCCTTTCAATTATTTGTGAATCATTAAATGACAGGATTCCTTTTTAGCCTGGAGATTTAAAAAACACGTTCTGAGCCAATTCCTTCCTCTTCCTCAATGGTTAGTGGCCTCGGCTGATCAAAGCATATAAATTCTCAAAAGGATCTTCAGTTGAGGTGACAAAGCTTGAAAAGTAGGTCAACCCATACCTTTTTATCCCAGCAAAACATTACATGGGTTTTGCAGTGATGGCATGGAGATTACAGATCATCATCTGAAAAAATTAGTTTGATATATTTTGTAGAGATTCTGGTTCACTAATCTTGATTTCTTTCCTACCAAAACAAATCAGTGTGTTTTTAAAAATAGTTTTCCCTCACTAGAAGATATCTAATTGCTCCCAAACTAAAAGAAAACTAAAATCAAGTTTTGTGGGCACATAAAGGCTGTCTCCATAAACTCATATATCATAAGTAAAAGTTTAAAACAAGATCTTTTATTGAAAATTAACTTTCCTTCAACTGCTTTCTTTATGTTATTTTGTATTCACATTATGGATAGTTGTGTTGCTATAACAAGTCTGTCACACAGATGTTACACTAAGTGTTTCATATTTGAGTCCCATTTCCTAAATGCTGCCCACCTTTTGGAAACTATGGGCTGGTATTTTCTTTTATGATCCTTACATAGCAGGATTCAGATTCAGTTTCAGATTATTCTGAAAGACCTAAGTCTTACAGTGAGATAGTTGCATACAATTACATGGCTGAATTACCTACAGCTTGGTGTGTCTGGTCTGATCTTTCTTTGCAGAACCAATGCAAGAAAATAGGAGACAAAGTATGAAGCAAAGCAACTCTTCAGGCACAAGAAATAATGTGGGGAATAAAAGCAGAAATTACAGGTAGAAATAAGAGGGCAAAAGTCAAAGCTATCTGTCATGGAGCAACGTGGACAGGCTGACGGAGCCCAAGCTATCTTCAGAATTCTGCTACTTAACATTGACTTTGGATTTTAAATTATCTTTTGAATAAACAGAAAATATACAATTCCTGTCCCCTATCCCAAGGTTTTACTTAATTTTTAACAAATTAGATGTGTACAAAAGAAGAGTTAAAGGAACAGGGGGAAGCAGGGAAGGTTTGCTGCCCTTTATGCAAGTCTTGCGAGGCTTTGTGAGACGCCACCTTTAAACTCTTCCCGGCCAAGAGGAGGACATGTCGGGCCAGCTGACAAGCCTGGTGAAGCCCTTGAATCTGATCTTCATTCTTAACTTCTATGCTGTCTCCCCAGTCGGGTACAATTCCTGTCGTCACATAGTCTGGCTTCTTTATGTGCTTGAGGAAAAAGGATTGAAAACGAAGATCAGAACCCAGCGCATGACAATGGGATCATTTTTTCCGCACACAGCCTCCTGCTTCATGGAGCTCTGCCCTTCCTGCCGGAGCACCGACCTCCAAAGCCAGCACAACAGACCCTCCAGGCTGCCCCCAGTTCCTTCCCCTGCCCTTTTGAACTTAACGTGGCCTGTTAGTGCTGCCTCTGGATGGTCTGTTAACCTTACTGGTGCTTTGAGTCACACTGGACTGAAGGAGACTTCTGGTCGAAAGAAACAGTTGTTTTCTTTTCTTCCTCCTCCAACCCTGTTAGAATTGCTATTGATGACAAATAGCACCCAGCTCCCCAACCGCCAAATGGTTAATTAAGAGTGCTTTCATCTCCTCGACACAAAGATAAAATTTATGCAAAGGGTAGCCCACAACACCCTCTCCCAATGAATGTATGTAAAAGGCAGACCCTCAAGTTCATGGATGCCTATCAAATACACACTTCCCCTACATGTTGCAACTGTACCCAAACTAGAGGACAAAACAAAACAGCTCTTTTGCCTTTTCCTTTCTTTTCCCCCAAGTACATAAAAAATACTTTGAACACTTTCATAATTTGTCAAAAACAAACTCCTCCCTCCTCTGAAACTCAAAATGTTCCACTCTAACAACCCTTGGAGAACCTTCTCCCCACTAACTTAAATCCATGGGCAGTATTCAGCAAATAAATACTGTCTCTCACACAGAGCTCCTTTCAGACCCAGGTTTTGCACAGCTCTTTACCAACTATTTATGGCAACTGCTACATGAGTTTTGTTGAATATCACCCAGTAAGGCTACACAGACTTTGGGGACAGGAAGCTGAGGGAGATAACACCATTCAATGAACATCACCGCAACTCTGGAAGGGCTAAGGTTAGGGCTCCGTGCTTTGTGAACTGCATCACACAGGATTTAAGGACCTTCACTTATTCCTGTGTTCAGATGGGCCTTTCTGACACAGGTAACACCACTGCTTGGGCTGCCACCGCCAAGCGTGGAGTGGGCGTCTTCCCTCCTACGGCTTGGGTGCCAGTGCCCACAAAGCACTCCCGGCTCCACAGCCCCGCCTCCTCCCGGCTTTGCGAGCTGGCCAGGTTACAACCACAGGCAGAAGGGCAGAGTGTCACTGACACTCTAAAACAATACATTTACCTCTCTGGAGACTTCTTTTTTTGTTTTCTACTAAGGAAATACCAGAAACATACCCTGGGCTCTAGTGGCCTGTCTTGTCAGCCCTTGTCACAAAAATGGGCCACTCACCTTCAGGGAGTATGATATACTTAATGTGGATTTACTACCCCACAAAAAAAGTCATAGAAAGAGGGAAAGCAGGTGATTTTCGTGGCAAATCTTTATTTCTTTCCGCTATTCTCACTCTTCCTAAATGATCCCCACACCTCCTTTACATTGCATTTGGAAAAATGGATAGATTGTCTTTCACAGAACTATACTCTCTGAAAAAAATCAAGAATGCTTTGAGACAAGATGTTTTATTTAATTTACTCTAAAGGACAATTGAAAGACAGCATTAATAATAACACAGAAAATGTAACAGCAAGCTTTATGAAAAAAACGCCTAGTGTATTTGCTTCAAGGAATCTTTCTTAAATGATTCCAACTGTTGTCAAAAAAAATTTTTTTAAGTTAAGAAACTACATACATAGAATCTTATCTTCATGGTAGAAATTTAATATGGAAAATTTCATGATAGAAATTTAAATTCTAAAGAATTAAGCAGTTAGAAGCTCAGTGCCTTATTTTAAAAAGTGAAAGAACTGCAGGATGTTAACACTTCCCAAATCACAGTTTTATATCACAGACCAAGTTTAAAAATTATAATTCAGATGGCTCAGAAATCAAAGGTGCAAAAACACTCCATCGCTTCTGCAGTTAACCTTTATTTTGGCTGGAAAAAGCAACAGATAACAGGCAATGCAGTACCTTAGGGACTGGATGAGCTGAAGAAACTGCAGCCGGCAAAACTATACTGTGGGAAATCTCTCTTTGTCTCCGGAAAAAGAAATTTCTTCTTTGTTGACTGCTTGACTGCTTGTGTAAGTAGATATGATTGAGTGGTGACAAGAAAATCCTATGACAACCTGGGAGCCCAAATAGACATATGTTAAGTTAAAAAAAAAAAAAAACCTACTTAGTGCTACATTTTCAGTTGTTGCGTCATTGTCTATTAAATCATTATAATAATCTTTTATTGGTTCAAAAAAGAAAAAGCTCCTAACAGAAAGGAAAGCAGTGATATTCTGAGTTCTACTACAATAGTAGTACAGCATATTTATTAGCTAATGCTATGTTTACTTAAATGTTTGACAATGGAAAACTCTATCCTAGTGGGAAATAAACATATAGAAACATCTGCTAAACACCAGGTTTATAAAAAGAGCAATTTGTGCTGTGGTACCTTAAACACAGCCATGTCCAGGATGACCCTAGATTCAGGGCACTGTTTGGGTGGCTTTATATTCTTTAAGGTCGTTTTCCTTTCACGAATCCTGGACAAATTGCCAGCTGCACTTTTTTGCCCTTGATAGGATTACTACTCTGTGTTAAGTTCATGTGCAGCGAGGCATTATACTGAAATTCATTGTAATGAATGCTCAAGTCAGATAAAGACAAAATAGTACAAATGTAGGGTGCAACCCTGAAAGAAAATGAATGTAGGCTCCAAAAGTACCCACAATAGGAATTTAGAAATATCTAGCAAAATTTTAAATGCACATATCCTTTGACTCATCAGCTCATCTCCTAGGACTTTACTGTATGCAGTGATGGAAGTGTGACGATGAACTGCAGCACTGTTTGTGGTAGAAAAAAATGAGCAATAATCCAAATGTCCATCCATAGGGAATTGGTTAAATATATTATGGTAAATCTACACAACAGAAGACAGAAAAGCAGAGAGGTATTAAAGAGAAAAAGCTAACTCTGCATATTGATATGGGAAGAGGTCATAATATATTGCTAGGAAATGCTGAGAAGTACGTATGAAAAACTCATTAAGGTAAAAAGAGCTTATGCATTTATATAAGTTTGTATATGCCTATACAATTTCTGAAGATTGATATTCATCAATAGTGGTTATTTCTGGGGCATCTGATTGGGGCTGGGGTGGGAAGAAAGACTTCCTGATTCATTCTATTTTCTCTAAACCAATAGACTTTTAGGAACATTCACTTGCATTATTTTTATAATTAAAACAGTAGTTTAAATCTCCCTTACATGCCATAATTGTATGTCAGGGGCTGGCAAACTACAACCCAAAGGGCAAATCCAGCCTGCTTCCTGTTTTCATAGAGCCAACAACTTGAAAATGATTTTTATGTTTATGAATGGTTGAAAAAAATAAGAAAAATCCCATTTTATAACATGAAATTATGCAAAATTCAAACTTCAGTGCCCATAAACCCATAAATAAAGATTTATTGGAACACAGTTATACTCATTCACTTATAATTAGTCATGACTGCTTTTGCACGACAGTAGCAGAGATGAATAGCTGTGACAGAGAACATGTGGTTCACAAAGCCTAACATATTTACTACCTGCCCCTTAGAGAAGAAGTTTGTCAACTCCTGATCTAGAGAACTGGTTCTCAAAATGTGATACCCAGACCAACATCTGAGTATCACATGAGGAAAAGATGCAAATTCTTGGGCCCCTCCTCAAATTACTGACCCAAACTGTGGGATGAATTCAGCAATCTGTGTTTAACAAACCGTCACCTGGGTGATTCTCATGCACACTAAAGTTTCAGAATTACTGGCCTAGAGTAATGGAAGCACAAATTGCAGGTGACTAGGAGATCAGTCCTGGGTGTTCACTGGAAGGACTGATGCTGAAGCTGAAACTCCAATACTTTGGCCACCTCATGCAAAAAGTTGACTCATTGGAAAAGACCCCGATGCTGGGAGGGATTGGGGGCAGGAAGAGAAGGGGATGACAGAGGATGAGATGGCTGGATGGCATCACTGACTCGATGGACATGAGTTTGGGTAAATTCTGGGAGTTGGTGATGGACAGGGAGGCCTGGCATGCTGCGATTCATGGGGTCGCAAAGAGTCGGACACTATTGAGCGACTGAACTGAACTGACTGGCCCCAAAACTCAAGATCTCTAAGTGAATTGGAAAAAGGCACAGATGCAAACAGACTCCAATGGTCACTGATTCAGTATCATAGTGGAAAGTTAGTCACTCAGTGATGTCTCACTCTTTTGTGACCCCTTGAACTGCAGCCCACCAGGCTCCTCTGTCCATGGAATTCTCTAGGGAAGATTACTGGAGTGGGTAGCCATTTCTTTCTCCAGGGGATCTTCCCCACCCAGGGACTGAACCCAGGTCTCCTGTATTGTATTCTTTACCATCTGAGTCACCAGGGAAGCCTATCAGTGTCATAAGTTTCACTCAATTATGTTCTTCCAGAAAGCTGAATATTGTTGAATAAAACTTACAGAGCTGTTTCAGGTATTATATTTTAAACAATTCCAATACCAGAAAAAATACTGCCAGGAATATCACCTTTGTTTGATAGAGGCAGATACACATTCCCTAAAGTTTGTAAAGTACAACATTTCCCTAAAGACACCACCACCATCCCCAGGGGGATTAACTGGTCTAAGAGAGGGCAGGGTAGTTTCCTAGTAAAAGCAGACAGCTAGAAATCAGAAGCCTGGACTTTTGTCCCCGCTCTCCTACTTCTCAGCTGTGTAGGCCTAAGCAAGAATCTTGTTTTCAGTCTCAAGTGAGAATTAATTGGAATAAAGTATGCGAAAGTGCCTTACTTTTAGTAGATGCTCAAAAAACAGTAGTTCCTTCAAGAATACTTAAAAAGCAAAATGAGAAAGAAACTATGGGCTTCACTATAGCTTCGAGTACTAAGAACTTAATGGTTGTTGTTCAGTTGCAAAGTGGTGTCTGAGACGACTGTTTGCGACCCCATAAACCATAGCATGCCAGGCTTCCCTGGCCTTCACTATTCCCAGGGTTTGCTCAAATTCATATCCATCGAGTCAGCGATGCCATCCAACCATCTCACCCTCTACCACCCTCATATCCTTCTGCCCTCAATCATTCCCAGTATGGGGGTCCCCTCCAATGCTCTTCACATCAGGCGGCCAAAGTATTGGAGCTTCAGCTTCACTATCAGTCCTTCCAAAGAATATTCAGGGTTGATTTCCTTTAGGATGGACTGGTTTGATCTCTTTGCTGTTCAAGGGCCTCTCAAGAGTCTTCTCCAACACCACAGTTCAAAAGCATCAATTCTTCAGTGCTCAGCTTTCCTTATGGTCCAACTCTTACATCCATACATGACCACTGGAAAAACCATAGCTTTGACTAGACGGACCTTTGTTGGCAAAGTGATGTCTCTGCTTTTTAATATGCCATCTAGGTTTGTCATAGCTTTTTCACTGAGAACTTATTATTTATCAATTACTGCACTAGGCCCTTTACATAGGTTAGCTCATTAACCTTCATGAGAACCGTGTAAGTTTGACCTGTTATCACTGCGTTCCACAGTTGAAGACGCAGAGGTACACAAAGGTAAATAACTCCCCTCAGAGTGCAAAGCTGAGGGGACCTAGGTCAATTTGCCTTCATGAAGTATATTCCTCTTCCACGCATAAGAAACATGAGCTAACAACACACAAGGAAACACTCTGAAAATGTAAAAGTCATCCGAAAACTATTAAAAGTTACTATTTTTTTTTTTCCATAAGTGATGGGTTGACCTAATCCATCCTCTTTCTCAAGCCAAACTCCCTTTGCTGACCAGATACATGCTGCAGGGAGGTGACTGACAGAGGCTTGGCTGGACAGTCTGTGAACTGTCGTTGTTGTTCAATTGCTCAATCATGTCTGACTCTTGTGACCCCATGGACTGCAGCACGCCAGGCTTCCCTGTCCTTCGCCATCTTCCAGAACTTACTCAAACTCATGTCCATCAAGTCGGTGGTGCCATCCAACCATCTCATCCTCTGTCATCCGCTTCTCCTCCTGCCTTCAATCTATCCCAGCATCAGGGTCTTTTCCAGTGAGTCAGCTCTTCCCATCAGGTGGCCAAAGTATTGCAGCTTCAGCTTCAGCATCAGTCTTTCTAATGAATATTCAGGGTTGATTTCCTTTAGAATGGACTGGTTGGATCTCCTTGCAGTCCAAGGGACTCTCAAGAGTCTTCTCCAACACCACAGTTCAAAAGCATCAGTTCTTCAGCACTCAGCCTTCTTTATGGTCCAACTCTCACATCCATACATGACTACTAAAAAAACCCGTAATTTGACTATACTGATCTTTGTCAGCAAAGTAATGTCTCTGCTTCTTAATATGCTGTCTAGGTTGGTCATAGCTTTTCTTCCAAGGAGCAAGCTTAATTTCATGGCTGCAGTCACCATCTGCAGTGATTCTGGAGCCCAAGTAAACAAAGTCTGTCACTGTTTCCATTGTTTCCCCATCTATTTACCATGAAGTAATGGGACCAGATGCCATGATCTTTGTTTTTTGAATGTTGAGCTTTAAGCCATCTTTTTCACTCTCCTCTTTCACTTTCATCAAGAGGCTCTTTAGTCTGTGGATACAGAATGGAAAATCTGGATCCCAGCTATTACCAAGGAAAGGCTCAGGTGGGATCAACCCATGATTCTGGGCTCCCTAACTGCATCCCTGCTGCTACTGCTGATGCTAAGTCACTTGATTCGGACATGACTGATGGCACGACTGTGTAACCCCACAGACGGCAGCCCACCAGGCTCCCCCATCCCTGGGATTCTCCAGGCAAGAACACTGGAGTGGGTTGCCATTTCCTTCTCCAATGCATAAAAGTGAAAAGTGAAAGTGAGGTCGCTCAGTCGTGTCCGACTCTTCGCGACCCCATGGACTGCAGCCTACCAGGCTCCTCCACCCATGGGATTTTCCAGGCAAGAGTACTGGAGTGGGTTGCCATTGCCTTCTCCAACTGCATCTCTAGGTAGGACCAAAGTCAGGCTCCCAAATGTTTCCCTTCTGAGAAAAGCATGTATTATGACTATTAATGATGGTAAGACTAACAAAAATAGTAAGAGTGACAGTGGTTAACACTTCATAGCCAGTTTCTGAAATCAAGCAGAGTTCTGGGTGTTCCACACACATTAGCTCTTGCCAATGTTGTTAGGGAGGGGACAGCTGTTGATGTCACTACTTTATGGGTGAGGAACCAAGATACACCTCTGGTGGCCCCAGCTAGAGTCCTGGAAGTCCCAGTCCAGGGCTGAGTCTGCTGCTCCAAGCTGCCTTTCAACAGTGTGCACAGGCTCTAGTAGCTGGCATGCTTGGCTAGAAAGTGTGTTTTTTCAGGGATTCAATTTCAAATAATTTTTTTTAATCATGAAAAAAGTAAACCACATTGAGACCAGCCAACATTCAGAAAGAATGTATTTTTCATGAAAAGTCTTAGAATTGATCTAACTGGGAGGCATTGCAGTAGTGAGAATAATATGAGCTTTGAAGTCAGACAGATCTTGAGTTACCAAAACTTCTAAGCCCCACTTTCTTCACCACTAAATGGGAACAGTAGTGCTTTCCTCACCACAAGGCTGTTGTGAGAATTGGCAGAAATAACATTATCCTCAAACCATTTTTAAAAAGTAGGCGCTCTATGGGGAAATTCCCTGGTGATCTAGTAGTTAGAATTCTAGGCTTTCACTGCTGTGGCCTGGGTTCAACCCCTGGTGGGGGAACTGAGATCCTACAAGCCATATAGTGTGGCCAAAAAAAAAAGAAACGAGACGCTCCATAAATGTTTATGTCTCTTTCTTTCCCCTCTCAACACTCAACATGTTTACCTTGGGCCTCAAAATGTGTTTATTCTTTTATTTGACAATTACTTACTGAGCTCCTCCTGGGCTTCACTGGTCGCTCAGTTGGTAAAGAATCCGCCTATAGTGCGGGAGACCTGGCTTCCATTCCTGGGTTGGGAAGATCCTCTGAAGAAGGGAAAGGCTTCCCACTCCAGTATTCTGGTCTGGAGAATTCCATGGACTGTATGGGGGTCGCAAGGAGACATGACTAAGCAACTTTCACTACGGAGCTCCTCCTATATGCCATGCTTTAGACATGAGGTAAACCAAGTGACAGAGTCCCTCTCTGGGTGCTCACATTCCGTGGTGACACACAGGCAAGAAGCAAGCCAACAAATACATTCAATTATATCAGATGGTGATATTCTTGATGAAAAATCGGCCCAAGTGACACACCATGGGAGCTAGAGATTCTGCTCCTGGACCTGCCAGGAACTGTGTGACCCTGAGCAGTAACCACAGTGGATACTGGCTGAGAGCATCCTCGTGCCAAGCTCTGCGCTGAGCACTTCACAGACACTACCCACTGCTACAGAAGACTTGAGCTTCCCAGATAGCTCATCGTAAAGAATCTGCCTGCCAATGCAGGAGATGTCAGAGACGCAGTTTGACCTCTGGGTGGACAAGATCCCCTGGAGAAAGAAATGGCAACCCACTCCAGTACTCTTGCTTGGGAAACCCCATGGATAGAGGAGCCTGGCGGGCTACAGTCCATGTGGTCGCAAAAAGGCGAACATGACTGAGCATGGAGCACGCATGCGCAGAAGACATTAAAGGGCGGGAGCTGAGCTTCACAATCTTTGAGGTCTCTTTCAGCTCTGACAGCTGTGCCTTCATTCAGCGGCTTCTGACTTCTGTCATGCCACAACCCAGGCCGTGGGATGATGTGGAATCTGATCAATTTTATGACTCATGAAGGTTTTATTCAATGCATCGGATAACACGAAAGAGAGAGCACCTTTATCAGTATTATCAAGTTCAAGTAGACAGTCATTACAGGGGGAAACTTTCTTATGTCCTTAAACTCAAGGCATTAAGTCATCAGGCCTCATATCTGAATGAGGTTTTTGATACATTCATTTCTAAAATGAACAGCATTGCCAACATACCTGTTCTGCTAAATAATGAGCTCACTGCCAAAAAAGAGGCAGGCAACCCCCCTACACCCACACAAATGACTTAAACATTGGGAATATAGCCTGAACATATCCAATCTGTTGACAAGTATGGTTTAGCAAAGTACTCGGCAAACTCTACCTTCATATTTTTTATTGGAAGCAAAATCTTTTCTTTCAATCTGATAAAGGATACCCTATAAATGTTGTCACAAAGTAACAGGATAATAAGGTACCATACTGTGTTTATTCCACCAACTATTCATTACAAACTAGAAAAAATACTAATTTAGTGTTTTTACAGGTGAAATGAAGAAATGGTCTTACATCAATATGTGCCTTTAGAAGATAATGGCTCTCCAATTAACGTGGCATAAAAATGGGGGGGGAGAGCCTTAACTTGCTTATCATAGTATAATTAATAAATAGCAATTGGGCTTCCCTGGTGACTCAGTGGTAAAGAATCCACCTGCCAATGCAGGAGACACATCAATCCCTGATCCAAGAAGATCCCACATGCCGGGGGGCCACTAAGCCCATGGGCCACAACTACTGAAGCCTGTGTGCCCTAGAGCCTGCGCTCTGCAGCAGGGGAAGCCACCACGATGAAAAGCCCTGGCACCACAACCAGAGAACAACCCCCACTCACCACATCTAGAGAAAAGCCCGCACAGCAACAAAGATACAGCACAGCCATAAACAAATAAATATTTTTTGAAAATAAATAAACAGCAATTAGCAAATTTTCTAAATGCAGAGTGAGCAAAATTAAAATCTCCTATCCCAATTACATTCAGGGTTAAAAACTACATTATCTATTAGAGATTATTCTAGAAAAGGTTTGTTGAATTTCCTATATATTTCCTTTCTTTGTAAAAGTACTGCTTTGTACATCCAAAATGAATACATATGAGACACATCAGCTATATGTCAATTTTAAAAGATAATTAAATAGAAGAATGGCTAATACAGTTATAAGAAGAACAATATAAGAATAATACAATATTGTAAGAACAATACAAGAAGAATAGATACAGTTACAAGAACTTTTTATAACTATATCTAATTTCCAACTTGCTACTGTCAATGTTACAGTCAATTTGATGCATGGATGTCCATCATCAGAGGCAGGGACACCATTTAGGTTTCCATCAGCCTCAGGACTGGCCCCTTGGTCTTCTGGGAACCATCACTCACCCAAGACACACAGCAAATCCTCTTTTGTTAAAAGTTATTTTCAGGAAAGAAGGGGCACTTTGACTAATCTGAAGTTTAGGACACGCTAGTAGGAAATCATCAGAAACCTCAGGAGAAGAGAGCCCTGAGCAGCAAGGAGCTGCTTTGGACTAATTTGATCTTAAAACACATGATCATAGTGAGTGTTGTCACTGTCAATTACGGAACAGAAACTCTATGTAGTTTCCTTAGGCAGTAAATCTATACGTTATTTGTTATGAATACTAGAATATTTAGTTATCACAGGTAATAATAAGAATTTATTTTCAGTGTCATAAAAACTCTATCAGCTCCTAGTTTAAGCTGAACGTTGAAAACAACAGGGAATTGCTTCTTTCCCTCTGCAGAGGAGCATACGGTGTGGCCTGAATGTTTCTTGAAATTGCTGTATATCCTTTGGATCCTGTGGCACATTTTTCATATCCTAAATTTGCATTTATAATGTAAATCTACATTATGGTTTTAAATATTTTCATATTCAGTAATAACATCAATTTCTAAAAGCTGCATTTTATTTCCCTGTACCAGTTAAGTCTGAAAGGTGAGACTGCTGAATTCAAGTGTGATGGGGGAGGAATGCATTCAAAATAACTCATACTGCTGCACCCTACATGCCCTATGTTCATTGGCCTCTTGCTCAGGGTCCGTTTTAATTGTTATCTGCGCGTGCATTCTATACCACATAATGAAATGCTTCCATTTCTCCCACTGAGCCCTGGGTTTTTATGTGCACCTCTATTAATGACCCTTAATTAAACCGATTTTACCCTTGGAAATGCAAGTTTTCTTTTGGTCAACAAGTATTTTTAAGGGAGCTTTGTGAATGAACTTTCAAAGAGACATTTAAAATGCTTATTATCTTAAGCGGTTGTAAAACTGAACAAAGTACATTTGTACTCAAGTGTGGGCTACCAATACCTCTGTCTCATTGTACATTTCCAGGGCAGCACTTTTACCCTGCACAGTGCCGTCAGTTCGAAGTTATGGTATATTTCAGAGGCTTCAAGTATCTGGGCAGAAAACAACACAGTAAAGTGGCCTGTGCAACTTTACATTAGCCAACAATGTCAACCAGAGATAATATGCAATTTAAAAGACACCCTGTAAAATGTCTTGCTGAATGTATTTGTTCATAATGATGAGCAAATGCCAAAGTCTAGTAGCAAAACTATTATTTATAGCATATCAACATCTAATTGATTTTACAAATGGAGGCAATTATTTTGGATGGAGGGAGGAATGCCTGCCAGATTTAAATGATTTATGATTACTAAGAGAGAAAACAACAATGTTTCACTAATTCATTTTCAAATATGGCTCTTACACTCATTGATGATTTTCATTTTAAATCAAATTATTTCCTAAAATAATATATTCATGTTAAAAACAAAAAATCAACTTTGTGACAGCAATCTGAGATATTTTGAACTGCTTAGAAATATTGGTTACTGCAGTAGGCTCAGGAGGGACTGTCCCACAGAAAGATATTTTCAAGGTGCTGATTTAGAACCACAGAAAGATCGCACTTCATGAACGCCAACCAATTACCCGGGGAAGAAGCGCAGGTTTTCATAGCACGGGGAATGCAGCCATGCATATTTCCTGACCTAAAACACTGATTGTCCGCTTGATAGGTTTGATAACTTGCACAAATGTCCTGAAAGGAAAATTAAACAGTCTGCCTCACTCGCTGTAGCTCCCATTGATTTTTATAATCCAGCACTAAGAGATACATATTTCAAAAATAAACGAGAAAGATTGAAAGTTTCTTCCCATTTCAAGGAGACTACAGAGGAGAGAAGCTCACATTTCACAAGAAATAACCTGTGCATATGTTGAAGAAGAAGCAGCTTGTGGGGGTGAGGGGGGAGCAAGAATCCAAACAGCTAAGGGAATGCCCCAGGCTGAAGCAGATACTGATTGGGCAAAGCTAAAGGACAAGGGCCCTTGGAACTAAACAAAAGCAAATTCATTCTGTTGATAGATGTTGATTACATCAAAGCAACAAGGAACTCCCCCCATTCATAATTTTTTTTTAAAACAATTAATACCTCTCTACAATCTACACAATAAGGACAAAGTATGTTTTTAACCCAGTCATAACAAATATTATTAAACTTGTTTTTTAAAAGTTTCAGTTGAGTTCTGGTGTGTCTTTAGCCATGGGCTCCCCCAAACAGTGCTTTATTCATTCCCATGGACATGTCTGGAGAGCTAAGCTGGCCATACCATCAGCCCCTTCCTTCCAGGGGTTAACTGCTCTGGCTGCCAAATAAAATACAGAGCAAGCCATGTAATTATGGAGACAGTCAAAGGGCAGGCTCTATTTTGAAATCTATTTGCACAGACAAGGTCTTCCAATTGAGCTTACAGGAAACAAGCTGGTAAAGAGCCTCCTTTTCCCCAGATGCGTTCCACACTTTTTCTTCAACTCAGGAAATCATGGATATGGACACCATACACCATTACTTCCTGGATTTCAACCTAAGATGCCATTACAAGGGGAAGAGTGGATCTGTTTCACAAACCTGTAAAAAAACCTTTTTTTTTTTTTTTTTTTTGCTTAATTAACAGCATTTGGCAACAGCCTCTGGATGATAAAGCTCCAGTGTTTAATAAACAACACTTCTCAAGAGGATGCAGGCCAATTGTTATGCAGGTACTGGAAAACAGATCACTTTCTTTAATGCTCAAAATAAAGCACACAGTCTAGAGTATACTGGCATAAATACTTGTCTGAAATAAAGGTTCTACTTGACATCCAAGAACTGTTGTCCTTGAAGTTATTTATAGCAAAGACTCCTAAACAGCAACAAAGATTTCACGGAAACAAAAAAAGAAATAAGCAAAGTATTTTAAATGATGAAAAAAAAAAGTCACAAGTCACTTTTATGCTAAAACATAAAAATTTGTCCTAGTTGCTTAAAGGTCTAAGTTTGAAAATTTTATGAGACTTTATCATTCTCATATTAAAATAGAATTGAGCCACTACAATAAATAAAACTAACCAGGGCTTCCCTGGTGGCTCAGTGATAAAGAACCTGCCTGCCTATTCAGGAGACACAGGTTCGATCCCTGATCCAGGAAGATCCCACATGCTGGGGAGCAACTAAGCCCATGTACCACAACTATTGAGTCTGTGCTCTGGAGCCTGGGAGCCACAAGTACTGAGCCTGTGTGCTGCAACTACTGAAGCCCTCACTCCCTAGAGCCCAAACTGCACAACAAGAGAGCCCACACACCGCAATGAAGAGCAGCCACAACTAAAGAAAAGCCTGCGCAGCCATGAAGACTCAGAGCAGCTATAAATAAATAAATATAATAGTAATAGAAAAACAACTAAATAGTCAAATGAAGGTGAGATAGTAGTCCTCATCGCACACACGAGGCTATGGATGTCAGAACTCACCATCAAGCCCCCAAACCAAAGCTTGGGAATCCTGGTTCTAGAGAAGATGAGCTGGAAAGCCAGCCACACAGCACTTCTGGGAAGAGGAACGGGCAGTGCCTGAGGGCACCCTCCACCAATAATAACAACATTCAGGAAAGATGCCTGGGTCAAGGGAAAACATGACCTTCCTGGCGGCTCCATCGGGAAGTTGGCTTCATGCTACACCCCTTTTCCTTTTAAAAAATGTATCAGTACTAACTGATAGTATAACGTCAATGACAAGTTCAGAAATGGGTTGAGGAAAAATATTTCATTTTGTTTCTTGACAAGAGCAAACTGGATAATATGTGATTATTCATTAATTTACACCACCAGCAACTAGGGATCTGTGATTTAAACAAAAAGCATTCCTCTCTTTTTGGGCCACAAAAACAACCCAACCTATTCTGGAAACACAGATCAATAAGTATACCTATTTAATAAAGTAGAGTTATATTTGTGAAACTAGAAAAAAGTTCCTTTAGGCTGGCCCAACTCTAGCCTGGGGAAGAATGTCAAAGATTATAGTAAGACACAAAATCTAAAACTAAAAGCAGATCACTTAAGTGGATAAGTGGAAGTTACATAGAAATGATTAATCTGTAAAAGGAACTAAAGCTATTATATAAAATTTCTCCATTTAAAGTGAAAAATGTTTAGTTCAAATTTTGAATTTAAATTAATTTTTATAATCATAAAATACTGAGTCACATTGAAATAGTATATGCTTAGAAAATCCCATTGTGTCTCAGCTAAAGTTTAGAGAAAAGCAGCTTTTTAACACTTCAACAATACATACACTCAGGCAACTTCTTGGACAAAGAAATATTGTATCCTTTCATGGGAAATAAAGGAGCTGTTTATTAGGGCTGTGGTTAAAATGTAATAATTCATTCTAGTTGAGCCCTGTGAAAAATGTCATCAAAATATCATTTTCTTTGCCAGATTTTCTGCATGCCGTGATATCATTTAAATACAGAATAAAAGACAAGCTCTGATCAGAGTAGCAGTACGACACCAAAATGACCCAAAAGCAAACATTCATTCTGTCAAAGTAACAGGAAAGAATTTCACACAGTCCTGATACCCAGAAAATGCACACTTCTAGGTTAGCACAGAACATCTGGCAAACTTCAACTTTGCAACGTCTCTCAAAAAAAAAACAAAAATTCCTGTTACCTCACATACTTGGGCTAAAGTAGAGGAAAAAACAGAAAAAAATTATATTAGAGAACACAACAAAGCATTAGAAAGAGCAATTTCACAGAAATGACACATGGAATTCAATTTTAGAAAAAGTCTATATAAAAATATAATCAGCTTAAGAATTCACATACTAAGAAAGTTCTTTAACTCTTTAAAAAAGACTTTTTAAATACTACTGTCATGTAAAATACTGCTCAAAATATTAGCTATTTGGATAAAAATATCAAGTAACAGAAGACATTGGAAGTTATAATTTATGATCAAAGGTACAGCTTTAGTATGAATACTTTCAATTGTATTAAAGCACTGAAAAGTGCAATTTTAGTCTCTCACAACATGGTCAACTGAATGCTACATGCAACATGATATATCGTTGGATGTATTTCTTTTCCCCTTTTCCTTTCTTTCTTTCTTCCTATGAGCCCTTTAAAGTTATTTGTGCAAACAACAGATATAAAATAGCTCAGAACTTTCACCCAAACTTCAGTATCATTAGCTTCCCCGGTGGCGTAGACAGTAAAGAAGCTGCCTCCAATTCAGGAGACCTGGGTTTGAACCCTGGGTTGGGAAGATCCCCTGGAGGAGGGCATGGCAATCCACTCTGGTATTCTTGCCTGGAGAATCCCCACGGACAGAAGAACCAGGCCGGCTACAGTCCACAGGGTCGCAAAGAGTTGGACACGACTGAGTGACTGAGCACATAGCACTCCCCCCAAAAACCCCAAAAACGACATTTTAGTATTTCCCTGAGAATGTTTTCAATGTACAACTCCAAGTGAAAGGCATGAAATAAAAAGAAACCATTTGAATATAAATACTACAGTGGTATTTTGACAATTATGGGAGCTTTGTCTCTGCCCTGTGACCAGGCAATGGAAGTGGTAGGTAGGTAGGTAGGTCAATAATCACAACTGAAAATGAGAAAGCTAAACTCCAGGAAAACAATGTATTTCCAGCCTTCTGCAGTTGAGACTGCACAGATTCAAGACAATAGAAGCCAAGATCACTCATCAAGGAGTCCTTTTCACACACACACACACAAAAAAAGAGAGAGAGAAAGAAAATACACAGTCGCCTTTTTAGCAAAAGAAAAGGTTCCAAATTATCTGAAGGCAGCTTTTTGATGTTATATGGTTATGTTGCCACAAATAACTTTATATTCAATTCAACTGGGTAGCTTTAGTTGACCATATGATTAAACAACCACCCCTTTGCTTTCAGAATTAATGCAAAAAGTACAATGTATTAAAATACAACAGGCTTAAAAGACTGCTTACAAACTCTCATTTTTTTTCTTTTTCAGATATAGATGCTCAGCTATGAAATCGTTATTTTCTATACAAAAAGATTAAAAATGAAAATCACCATCACTACCCAAATGTGTTCTCTTATCTGTATAAAGCAGACTGCCTCTCATATTTGAAACTATAATATTACTTAAAAACCTTATCTGACAGAGGTCATTCACACTTGATAGAATGACAAATTTGTCATCTCATTTTTAGATTAAAGTCTTCAATAGAGCCACAGTTCTGAAACATTTGATGGATACAATATTTGAAGCATGGTATTGTCTAATGTGAACATTTTTTGAACTATACTTCTATGAGAGTGTTACAAAAGAAAAAAATACCAACCCCAAAATGCCTCAATAAAATATAGCCCAATTGGAGGTAAAAAGAAACAAACAGTGGAATTTCAAACACTTTACATTTTGTTTGTGAGTGTGACATGGATTTCCCTCCCAAAGGTGTGCCTTCCTAATTATACTTACTTGAGCTCTTGTTTAAGTTGGTTTCTCTTCTCCAAGCATTAGTTGGTTTACTTTGGCAAGTTCTCCTAAGCCTTAGTTTGCTCAAATGTTAACAGGAATAGTAATACCTTCCTCACAGGGTTGCTTTGACAACTGTATGACACAAGGTGTGGAAAGTGGTACAAGATAAGCACATAAAAAAGGTCATTATGATCACTGGTTCCCTGGCTATGGGAGAAGGCCACTCTATAATGAACTAATCAGTAGGCAGAAACCAGACTGAATGTTGAAATGTGTTTTGGATAACTATAAAGTAAGTAACTCACAAAACAGTCATGAGATCCTAGGTTGGGTTCCAGAACTGCCACTTAAAAACCACTCTACCCAAAGCACTGGTCCTCTCCTGCCTTTATCACAGGAATACTCTGACCATCCAATGAGACTGCAGATGGATAAATACAAACTGGACAGCATCTGATTGCAGTGTATTGAGAGAAGGCTTAAACTCAGGAGGATGAATTACGCACAACCTACTTTTCCTAATTTTGATGTTTTTCTGAGAGTTCTTGGTGGGGCCTTGCTAGAAAGTTGATAGTAAAGTCTAAGGAAAATATCTTCTTCCATATAGAAGCATAAAAGATCCTAGCTTTTTCAAGAATCATATCCTTCTAAACACAATAGTATATTGAATAGATTTTATATTTGTGCAAGGGTGGACTGAAAGAAATTGTGTTCTAGAAATATTCTACTCAGTTATGAAGGCATTTTCTGTAAAGTTGCCTATCACAAATAATTTTGAGATATCAGAATGTTGCTATCTTTATTCTGTTACTAAAGGATGTTTAGTCAATGTTTTGCTTATCCATAAACTGTTACGTTGTCCTTGGTAACCTTAGTACCTCAAAGTCTGTAAGAGTTTAAACATATTTGTTTTGGTGTGAGACTATTTAATAGAAATATTCTAGAGCTCACTGAACCTTATTGTTTAAATGTACTAAAAAGTCTTCTTTGCATAAAAATTCCTGTTTATTAAACAGTAATACAAGAAGAACTTATTTACATTTCAAGCACTACCAACATACATCATTTATGACAAAAAAGGCAAGCACTCCATAAGAAATGCTCAATCACTGTCAATCACAAACACTAAAATATACATAAACCAAAGCAAGCTGTGTGAACTGTATTAAATTCAGCTAAACACAGAATTACCAACAGAACAAACAAAAAAACAAATAATTATCAGTGACTCACAGACCTATTTACACGAGATACACAAAATAACATGGAAAGGTGTAACCATGGTAACCTGATAGCCCAAATTGAGTGCCTTTTAAATTTGCATTTATTTAAATACTATGCCAACTGATGTCCTTATAAAATTTAAATATTTCAAAAGTAGTCAAAGCTTATCCTTGTTATCTGATCATGGATCAAAATAGTTTCAACTATAAATCAGCTGTCTTTAAAGGTATTCAGGGACCATTTAATGAAACCATGATAAAAATGTCTAACAATTTTTTCTAATTTTTTCAGCGAACTGTTATTTTCACAACCACTGATTAACAACTGAAAAAACTCAACTATATACAATAAATCCTGTAGTAGTCAAGTAACATTAAAACATGCTTTGACATAAAGATTTATCTAAAATTCACCCTGTTGCATGGAACCACCCCACTTCTTCTAATTAGCTACTAAAGCAGAAATGGCATTAGCTGTTTCCATTTACAGGTGATTTTCACTGACAATTACCATTTGAATGGTTTAACATTTAATGCTACAGTTAGTCCTAATGTCTTTTATTTTATTTCATAAGCTACAGGAGTAAAACATTATTTTGTAGTTCATTGGTTCCCACACTTAAGATGTGATGTTCAGTGTGTATTTCATTATGTAGATGAGCAATAGATGTTGTTTGACATGATTTAAATGGGTCAACAGTATTTTCCTAGTCACATTAATCATCCAGACAGCTAGAATAAAAAAAGAAGGCCTTGAAAACTAAAACTAGAGAATCTATTCACACAAATGACACTTACCATGGCAGGTTATCTAGGATGTGGTTAAGGAAAAGGAAGAATTACAGACTTTGAACACATGTTTCATTATTTGTTCAGAAACCATTTCAAGACCCTAGCTCTATTTTCAGAATCCAAGTGAACACCCACAGGGACAGATTTC
The DNA here is from genome assembly GCF_049115385.1 of Moschus berezovskii. Taxonomy (NCBI): domain Eukaryota; kingdom Metazoa; phylum Chordata; class Mammalia; order Artiodactyla; family Moschidae; genus Moschus; species Moschus berezovskii. Next base: position 114,575,779 of record NC_142461.1, on the reverse strand, counting down.
TGAGATACCAAACTGTAGTGTTTTTTTTTTTTAAAAAAAAAAAAAGCATCAGATGGAAATCTATGAAAACTTTTCCATTAGAGAAGAAAGAAAAAATTTGGGGAACCCAGCTGCAAAGGGGCCGAGGCCCCAAGGACACAATCAGACCCATATTATCTATACAAATATACAGCAGTATAGATGAGGACACAGGATTCCCAGGTTGTGCTCGTGGTAAAAGAACCCGCCTGCTAATGCAGGACACAGAACAGATGCGGATTTGATCCCTGGGTTGGGAAGATTCCCTAGAGGAGGGCATGGCAATCCACTCTAGTATTCTGGAGATTCCCATGGACAGAGGAGCCTGGGGGGCTACAGTCCACAAGGTTGCCAAGAGTTAGACATGACTAAAAGGACAACACCCATAGACGAGGATACAGCATTATGTCCTCACATGCTGAAGCCTCCTAAGAAGTGAAGGGAAGAAATAAAAGAAAAAGCAGAACTGGCCTTTAGAAATAGCTACGAATCACCTCACTCCAGCTCTGCATAAAAAGAATCTGGTAAGGAACGTGGAAATCGACAGATGTGAAGCTCTGAACAGCAACTCTACTTCCCTCCTCCCTTCATCGCCATGACTGACCTCTGCACTGAGTCTGACCAAGGAACGCAGCTCTGGTCTACACAACCAGGCAGCGTGCTGGAAGATGATTCTGCAGAACCATCCCACCACTTTGTTCCATATGAATTAGGCCCTTTCTAATAAATGGATGTATGCCACACACATCACTTTCCACTCACTGGAAACTCCTGAGCATTGGCAGCTGTGAAGAAGCCAGTGTCTGACATTAACTTTTTCTCTCTGAATCCACTTCTCAAGGGTATTTTCCTGGGTAGATGCACTCTGTCCTCGTCTGAAACCACACAGAATGAGCCAGAGTTCATGGGAAACCTACTTTTTTCCCCCTGATTATGAAATGGTATATGGATGATATTAAACACTTTAATGACAATATCGGGGGCTTCCCAATGGCTCAGCAGGTAAATAATCTGCCTGCAATGCAGGAGATGTAGGAGACACGGGTTTGATCCCTGGATCGGGAAGATCCCCTGGAGGAGGAAATGGCAACCGACTCCAGTATTCTTGCAGGGAAAATCCCATGGACAGAAGAGCTTATTGGGGTCGCAGAGTCAGACACGACTGAAGCGATTTAGCACACACACACACACACACACACACACAAACAACATTGAGAAAGCATAAACAGTATAAAGAAAAAAAGGGTAAAGAGCTTCCTCAAATGACCACTGTTAACATTCAGCAAACATACTTTAGACCATTTCTCTATGCGTGTGTGTGTTAAGTTGCTTCAGTCTACATGAAACTTCTTATCCTCTTGGGTTACTGGTTTCACAGTATTCCTTTATATGGATGAGTAAAATAGCCCTTTATTGAACCAGTGATGAGCACTTAGGTGAGTTCTTTCATTTTTTGCCCTGCAAAATACACTTTTTACAAATATATGTATTTGTAATTATTCTCTTTAGCTTAAATTCCCAGAAGTAGAATTCTTGAGTTAAAAAATATAGAAAATTCTGACATATCTGCACAACTGCTCTCCACAAAAGAGAAATTTATATTCCCAAAGGTGTCAACTTCCCTACACCCTCACCAATATTATTAGTGATGAAATCTTTGTCAGTCTGATAAATGAAAAATGGCATCTCGCTTTTACTTATTTTTTTCAGATACTCCTGACATTGAAGATGTCTTTATGTACTGATATTCTTTTATGAATTCCCCATTTAGGCCTCTTATAGGTTGATTTTTATTGGATTTACTTTTAAGTGTGCTCTATGAATTAGAAACATTAAATGTTTGTGTAGGATATTGTTTCAATTTTTTTTTTCAGTTTGCCATTTGCATTTCAACCTTGTTTTAAAGTGTGTTCAGCCATACGACTGGGTTTATATTGAATTAATAGATTAATCTAGGGAGACTATGACTCTAAAATATTCAGTTGTTTTATTTAAGAGATGTCCTTCTATTTACTGCATGCATGCGTGCTAAGCCGCTTCAGTCATGTCCGACTCTTTGCGACCCTATGGACTGTAGCCTGCCAGGCTCCTCTGTCCATGGGATTCTCCAGGCAAAAATACTGGAGTAGGTTGCCATGTTGCTCTCCAGGGGATCTTCCCAACACAGGGATTGAACCCACGTCTCTTATATCTCCTGCACTGGCAGGTGGGTTCTTTACCGCAGTCTTCTTTAATGTATCTCCGTAGACATCTAATGTCTTCATATAGGCCTGTGTATTCTTTATGATTTGTTTACTCCAAGATATTTTATACTTTGGGTTGCTATTATAAATGGAATTTTCCCCTTATATCTTCTGCCTAAATAGTCGGACATGACTGAGTGACTAAGCACAGCACAGCAATAACTTAAAAAGGACAATAACTTAAAAAGAAAAAAACAAAAAAACCCTTAAGTTTAAAAGTTGATTTAACACTCCAGTGTCATATATTTATGTGTCTTAATATCAGACTCACATACTTTTTCCAGTGGAAAGAAGTGTGTTGGGGCTGAGTGGGGTTAACTGGACTTTGCTTTCCATCACTGCCAACTTACCCCCTTACCTCGTCTTTCCTCAGCATTACCCTCCCTTTTCTCATATATGAAGTGTTGACCCCTATAGGTTTAACAGGTGCTAACAGTGCCGGTAAATTAAAAGCACCAAAAAAGGACAGATTTTTTGGAAAGGTTTGATATTGAAAATATTTTCCCTTGGGACTTTCCTGGTGGCCCAGTGGCTAAGACTCTGTGGTCCCAATGCAGGGGGCCTGGGTTTGATCCCTGGTCAGAGAACTAGATCACACATCTCAACTAAGAGTTTGCCTGTCGCAACTAGAAATTGATGCAGACCAATAAGTAAATTAGAATATTTTTTAAAAATAAAAATACTTTAAAAGATTATTTGCCCTCAAAAGCAATGACCTAATTATGAGGGGTTGAGGGAGAATGTTAAAACTTTTTACGACTTATTAACGTTCTACACTTACCTAATGTTACACCTCAGTCTTGCTATTGTGTTGAGCTATGTGTCTGGGGTAGGCTGGGACACCTCCAATCTTTTCAGCGGTTGGGTTCCCGCCTCCATTCAGCCCTTCTGCATTTTGCAGCTGTAGCTGTGGCTCACGGGATCTTTAGCTGTAGAATGCAAACTCTGAGCTGCAGTATGTGGGGTCTAGTTCCCCAACCAGGGCCCCGGGCATTGGGAGCATGGTGTCTTAGCCACTGGAACACCAGGGAAGTTGCAGATCCAGAACTTTAATTAAAAATAAATTTAAAAGTAATCTGCCAGTTTTCTGAACAAGGTCGCTGCCCATAGCTTTAGTTTCCAGGAACCTTTTGTATTCAGTTTGACTTTCCCCTGGAAAGACAAATATGTCTTGAAGTTGTAAAATAGGGAGCCGAGGTGTGTGGGGCCAAATCCTCTCTTTTGAGGATTTGCTCTCCTCAGAGCAAATGCTCTCCTGATGTATTCTCTTCCATGAGTTTTAGAATTCTAATTCCAACTCTACCTGCAAGTATGTGAAATCCCTATGACATATTCTTGGCAGAAAAAAAAAAAAGACTAATTTTTTCCATTATAAATATCTTATCCACAGGAAATAGCATGGGGGATTACACCCCTTTCTCTACTTTTACCTATATTTGAAATTTCTAATAATAAAACATTCAAAGAGCATTTGATTTAGCACTGAAAAACATAAATTTTTTTATGAATTCAAAGAAGTATAGGAAATCAAAAGATTACTTTAAATCTAGGATGCTGTTTACACGTGAGAAAACAAAGCATTTAAAATGAGTATCAACTTGCAGTGTGCTCCTGTTAGGAACAGCCCCAGGGCTGATTGCTTCTTGATGGCAGAAACTGTACAGTTATCCACATATTTCGAATCTTCAGTTCATAATGACATGTGCTTCTTGGGAGTCATCCTGGGGTTGAGTTTTAGCTGCTCATATACTATGTAAGTAACAGGTTTTGACATCAAACTTTCTGAGCACAGGATGATATGAGGTGCCGGCTGGGCCTTGACCACTCTGTTGTACAGAGAGGCAGGAAGTCTTCACAGAATTTCAATGCTGGAAGTGCTGCAGAAATAATACTGCAGCGAGGAAGGTTCCACTTCCACCTTTGAGTCATAAAACCTTAGGCAGTAAGCAGATTTTTTGCACAATTGTATGGAGCCCCTCAGAAAAGTATCTTGGGGATAATATATAAAATTGGAAGGCTATAAATACTGTAAAGGAGGTAGCAGTAGACTGACACAGAATTTATACTTAGAAGTAATGTTTCATCATTACCAAATCCACTCAGCTCTGAACTACATTGCCATGACTAGATGATGCTGACCTCACTGACCAACCTGAAAGCTGGCAATATTTGGGTTTGGTGATTGCTAACTTCAGACCTCATAAATATTATGTAACTCTAGTCTTTTTGCCTCTAGCCAACCAGCCTGACTCCAATTTTCAGCCACAAGTGGCAAACTGACACTCAGATTTTATGAGCGCTGCCATATTAGTAACGCACATTTCCTTTTGAATTATTCTAGCCTGAAGCAGAGTATAATTATTGTTCCTTTTCCCACACAGATCTGAAGATCTGTAAGTGGTTCAGGTGGCAACATCAATGTTTCAATGTTCTACGTAGGCTGATAAATAAAAGCCTGTATATGACAAATGAAAAGCAGATGGATTTTTGTATTGCTAAACTTTTAAATATCTTAGCTAATTAAAGCTTGGTCCCTGTCAGAGTGTGTCCGTAGAAAATGATTCTCTATCTTATTCGGGATGTTTTTCATCTTACTATCAAATAAATGTATGCTGAACAGTTTGCTTGCAGCAGAATACTCAGGTAGTCAGAGATCCATACTATGGATAAAGTTAGTTCTATACCAAGATAAATATGTGGTCTTAGCTGCTGGAAAACATTTTCCGACATTAACAATGTGGCTAAATTCTAGGCTAACCCATTTGCCCAAAATGTAACTAAAATACTACACATTTGCAATGAAAATAAAAAGCTAGGAAACAATTCAGCTGCAAACACCTAATATTTTAGCTGCATTATGGGTTTTCTGGGCTAGCCTGGGAATGTTGATCCCATTTATAGTGTGGTTTCTAGAGGACAAGATGTTCTATCTGGACAATGAGGGAAAGTGAAATGTCCATTCTATGGCCTCTTACTCCCCATTCTCAGCCTCTTCCTCTCCAGCTCCCACTCGAAAGGGGATGCAGGCTGAATGGCCCTGAAAATACTACAGAGGGGAGAAAGCCAAGTCTCATTCCTTCTCATAAGAGCTGTACCAGCCCCAGAGGCAGGATCCTCATGTTGCTTTAGCTTATTCCAACTTGTAGAGTAAGTGAAAGGAAGCCAAGTCCGCTTTGAAGTTCAAGCACTGGAATGAACATTTCAAGCCCCAGTACAGCCACCTTGACAGGAAACATGGTGGCTCTCCCCAACTACTGTAACTCTGCCCAGAGTTCACCAATATGGGCCGGAGGTCCATTCATAACTTAGATGGAGCCAGTGGAGCTGGACTGTCTAACTTCAGTTCTGGCTCTAAGATTTACTAGCTACCAACCTTTAGCAAGTTACATAAACATTCTGTACCTCAGTTTCTTCATCTGTTAAAAAAGAGGAAATAAAGAAATTATGAGGATTAAAATAAGTTCATATGTATTAAGTACTTATCAGTATGGCACCTGGCACACAGAGATCAAGAAGCTGAGCATGGCACCTGGCACTCAAATACTGCTGAAGAGAGTGTTGATTGGTTCAATCACATTGCAAAATTATCAGAATGAAGTCACTAGTTCACTCCTAGAAATACACATAACAAAAATGCATAGAGGTTACAGAGAAGCACCAAAAGCCATCTATAAGAATGTCTGTAACAGAAAACAGTGGAACTAACCCAAATGCCCATCAACAACAGCATGGGTAAATTATGATAAATTCATAAAATGGGAGACTATACAGGAATCAAATCAAATGTAACTACAGACAATAATATGGATGGATCTTCAAAATATAAAATCATCAGTTCAGTTCAGTCACTCAGTCGTGTCCGACTCTTTGCAACCGCATGAATCACAGCACGCCAGGCCTCCCTGTCCATCACCAACTCCCGGAGCTTGCTCAAACTCACGTCCATCTAGTCGGTGATGCCATCCAGCCATCTCATTCTCTGTCGTCCCCTTCTCCTCCTGCCCCCAATCCCTCCCAGCACCAGAGTCTTTTCCATCATCAGTCAGAAACAAAAAAAGAGAATCTGTGATTTTATTTATATAAAGAAAAAGAAAACAAGCAAAATTGCATCAGTGAATACTATTAAAGTCAAGACTGTGATTAGCTGGGAGATGATAAAGAGATGTAGAATGGAAAAGACAATGAGCGCTCTTCTGAGGTACAGGCAATGTTCTGATTTTTTTTTTAAACTGGCACAGTAGTAATATACCTGTTTTCTAATCACACATTAAATTACACATTTGTTTTGCATACGGTTCTCTGTGTATATTATACATCACAATAAAGTGCTAGAGGGGAAAGAGAAAGAAGGCAGGAAAAGAAGAAAGGAAAGAAGGAGGGAGGGAGGGATAAAGCCAGAATTAGAAAACAAAATAAGCCAAAACAATATGAGAAAATTCCAACAACTTGGTTTCTGTGTATTATAATGCAAGTAATTAAAAATATTTCTTAATATGTTAACTTCAAGCAATTTTTTTTAATCAAGGAAAATAGGAAATCAAATAATTCACAATTCTTACTATACAGTGAAAATATTAATAGCATAGTTATCTATATTATGCTTCTCTGATGGTTCAGATGTTAAAGAGGAATCCCTGCAATGAGGGATTCCTGGGTTCTATCCCTGGGTTGGGAAGATCCCTTGGAGAAGGGAACAGCTACCCACTCCAGTACTCTGGCCTGGAGAATTCCAAGGACAGAGGAGCCTGGCGGGCTATAGTCCATGGGGATGCCTGAGGGACCTTCATACAGTCTATGTTATAATTAATCGACTAAGCTATGAGAAATTTGTATTTGAAAAAAATTAAAATGAATTCTCATAATTACTCTATTTCTATAAGCTAGTTAATAAATATACTTGATGGCCATTCTTATTCTAGGACTTTTTGGCTACTATAATATACATGGAACAACTATATTGCTTGTGGAAGCAGAAAAAGCTACCAAATTTTCTTAGCAGGAAAACCGTATCCTTTCAGAAGCTTTATAATAACTATGGTAAAACAACTGACATGTTTGTAGAAATTTTAAAAACAATTTCATACAGATTATTTAATTTGGTCCAACAACGTGTGTAAAGTAAACTGCAAAGATATTCCTGCACATGTTTTACAAGCAAAAAACCCCTGAGACTCAAGGGGGTTAAGGGATTTCCACAAGATCACAAAAGTTACAGGTGGCAGATCTGAGTTTCAAACCTAAACCTATTTTTTTTTAAACTTTTTAAAAACAGAAAATTTGAAACATATGCAAGGATAGACAGATTACTATAACAAACTCCCATGTGCCCGTCATCTATCTTTAACAATTATCCACTCATGCTGATCTTGTTTAACCTACAAGCATCTTCCCTTCCCACTGAACTATTTGGAAACCAATCCTAGACACTATATCTGTAAATATTTCAGTATGTATATCTAAAAGATAAGGAAACTCTATAATGAATAAACAATCTAACCTTATTATATCTAAAAAATTAATAGTAATCCCTTAATATATCACATAGCTGTAGTCTTTAGGTACTCTCCTTTTGTTAAATATATATATGACAATTATATATATAATTATATAATTTTTTTATTAAACAAATGGTTTTTTAAAACAGGATCCAAAGAAGAGCTACACATTGCATTTGATTGACATGTCTCTTATGCCTGTTTAATCAATTCTTCTCCTTTTTTCTTCCATATAATTTATTTGTTAAAGAAATGCATTTCTTTGTCCTTAGCATCTCCCTTATACTGGAATTCATTAGTTATATCCAGTGGTGTCTCCTTTCCGTATATTTCCTATGGACTAATACTAAACCCAGGGACTCCTTTTGATTCAAGTTCTTTTTTTTTTCATTGGCAAGAATATTTAAGGGGTGATGGTGCTGTGACAGTTGTCTCTCTTATTGAGATACTAGCAGCCCCTGACAGTCAGTGCCTAGATCCATTGATTCCTTAGGGGTTTGCCAAGTGGTACTATTTCATTAGTCCTTCTTAATTTGTTGGCAGGAATATTTCTGTAAAGAAATTCTTTCTTTTCCCAGATTACTGTGTGGTCGGCCTGAGGTTCAGTTCATACAGAGAATCAAGCCAAGGCTTGATCCTTTCTCCCTGCTTCACCAGTTTTCCAGATAGCTAGTTAAAAACGCAGGGCTTTGAACAATAAATTTAGTGTACGTAATCAGAGATTACGTATCTAAAGATGCTAATCTAAAATATTATTTATTTTTATGTAAATGATTTCTATATGAAAGACTGAGTCAGTAAAATTTAATTGCACTTGGGAAGTAAAAATACTGGTCAGAGTCAGAAACATTTCGTTAATTTTTATCATGAAGTAAAAACATTAGTCACTCCGGCTGAATATATCGTGTATCTTCTCCATCCTTTCCTTCTCACACTTTCACTTGTGGGGGAGGTGGGCGGGGCTAGAAGATTAGAGGCGAAAAGACAAGACCGCAATTTAAAGGAGCGGGGAGCCCAACTCCAAATGGATTTTTCTTTAAGAAAGAAATCCAAAACCAAAAGAAAACAGGTAAAATTAGCTATTGGGAATTATGGCCATGTGAATCAACCCTTTCTCCCCACATCTGGCAGCACTTAGCTCCCCGAGGGCACACTTGGTGCCCTAGGGCACCGTTACATATGTTTGACCAGCCGGGCAACAACAAAGGACACGGAGGCTATAAAAAGAGGCAGCAGGTAACCATCAGGCTGGCCAAATGGCCAAGGCACTTTGACAAAAAACACAATGAAGCAACTGGTTATTCCCATGGCTGAAAAGTCAACGAGGGAGGGCTGTGTCTTAGGATTCAAATTCCACAGCGCGCCTCTCTAAGTCACTGGGTTACTTTCTTGTTTTAATCAGGTCCACAAATCCTCCCTTTTCTTTCAGACACTTGGGGGAAAACATCCGAGACAGGCTGTATAAAGCAACCTTGTGTGCTTGCCAAAAGTCCATCTAAGAATTCAACTAGACTGTTTTCTGGACTCTCCCCGAGACTCTCCCCCAGCCAGTGAAGGTGCCAAGTTATTCTGCACACCCTGTGGCATTCTGCTCAAAAATGAGACAGAAGCGTCTGTGAGTGACACGGTCCATCTGCTTATACCCGTTCTACAACTGAGACGACTACAGTACAATCAGTTTTACAGGGCTCCCGCATGAGCAGTCATTTCATAATTAGCAAGTAGAGGCTCTGCCTTTCCCACAGCCTGAAGGCCTCTTTGGAGCCCTTGGTACTGGAGTATCTCCCTTCTCTCCCACCAAGAATGCCCATCCTCCTCTCTACCTCTTCGCTAAGACTATTAAAAACACACCAACTCATTTCTTCTAATCCAGTCTTAGCCAAACACAGGAATGATAACACCTATCAAACAAAGGCTTTGTGTGGATATTCCCTTAACCCAAAGGAATGATTCTAACTGTTGGAAATTTTTGGTTTTACAGGCTGTAGAGTGGAGATATTTGGAGGCCAGTGGACCCTTCCAGTGTTTTCAGTTATACCATTGTTAATAAGCTATTTCATAAACATGAAACTGTGAGGGGGAAAAAACTATAAATGTCTTCAGCCTCCCTTTCCAGTGAAATATTTCTGAATTACAAGTTTTTGAAAATGAGAAGCACTTACAATGAAATATTTCTAAATTATATTTAGTATTTACTACATAAAACAAATTCTTAAAACTAAACAACAAAAATACTTATTGATGTATCATTCAGACATACATATATACATATGTAGGAGTGTTAAATTGTAGAATTAAGATATCTTTTAGCAAATGCATCACATTCAATTAAATACTTGGAGAAGTTAAATATATTTCCATTTTTAAGTAGAGAAGAAAATTACATGAAAGATTTTATTAAGAAACTAATTGATGTTGTTCCAGGGTCTCCAACTTGACATAAAAGGCAGAAAGGTAACAGATGACTGCATTACTATTGCTTGTGACTTTATTAAAAAACCAAAAGCATATCAAGACTTTGAATTTTAAAAGATACTTTCAAATACTGAAGGCTGGGGCCAGGGTTCATGGGTTAAGAATGCAGACAGAGGTTTGTCCGGGATATCTCTCCTGTAATGTGATAGCAATGTTGCGTCACACATCCTCAGCCCCCTTATTTCTTGCCTGCTTCAGTTCATTTCCACCTCTGCAATATGGTTTGCTGTTTTTTTGTTTTGTAATGTAGGCTTAAAAATGAGCTAAGTCAGGTTGCATGAGTTTGAGGCAGTTAACTTTTGTAGACTATAATTGTTCATTCACCTGCTATTTTGGAAAATGTTTGCCATAAAGCTCATACTATCATGGACTCGAAGGCCAGGAAACATAATCCCTGTCGTTTGCTTCACTGTAATATAGACAGTTTCTTCTATTCAAGCTTTTGCTTAGGTTTTATAAATGGGCAAGAACTAAACAATGCTGGAGTTTCTGCAGTTCAAGGAGTTTTAGGTCTATTTTTCACAAAAATGAGATATTCTAAAAGTGAATAAATAAGTACATTTATAATTATTGACAAAAGTAAACTGTACTTTGAAAGGTAACACGTTCTCTGCAGCATTTACTGATCATTTCTTCGTTTGTTATGGTTTGACCACATACTTCCTGCTGAATTCTTATTCTTCTGTTTTCCTTCTTTATTCAAATTGTGTTGTATCAAGAAGACTAAAAATAGCCTATAAGCCTATAACGTTTATATAGACTATAATGGCCTATAGGTTGGGCTTCCCTTGTGGCTCAGCTGGTAAAGAATCCGCCTGCAATGTGGAAGACCTGGGTTCGATCCCTGGGTTGGAAAGATTCCCTGGAGAAGGGAAAGGCTACCCACTCCAGTATGCTGGCCTGGAGAATCCCATGAATTGTATAGTCCCTGAGGTTGCAAAGAGTTGGACACGACTGGTGACTTTCACTATTATAAGGCTGCTTTAACAATAAATACATGGTTAAAGTAGCATACTAATCATGATAAGCTGATGAGAAAAGCAAGGACCCAGTTAGAACGTGTTTCTAATGTTCTTATATTATTTAAGTGAATTTATATCTATAATGGACACTAAAATCCAGCACTGTCCTTCATTTATTACCCCTAAGAAACTGATTTTTAGTCATAGCTTCAAGTTCTTACATATCTATATATATTTGTCATGTTGATCATAGCAAATTAAACTTATTTTTCCTTATAAATCTTCCTTTCATAATGTCCATGATGTCACTGGTAAATGAAAAACTAAGTTGAAGATCATGTGCAGCATGCTACCATTAGAAACACATATGCATAGAGTTTTGCACATGCATAGAAAAACAAAGCCTAGGTGAAGATAATTACTAAGTTTTCCTGCTTAAAATTCTTCAATGTTCATCAACTGCTTTTAGAACAGAATTCGTTTCTCAGAGTTGATGAGGTCCTGCATGGTCTGGCCCTGCCTCCTTCTCTCCCTGTCACTCACAGCCAGCCAGCCACCAGGCCCCCTTTCCGCTTCTCAGACACACTAAGTCCTTTCTGGTCTCTGCATCTGCTCTTTCACCAGCTCCTCACGTCACTGGCTCATTCACATCCTTCAGGCCTCAGCTCAAATGTCGCTTCATCAGAGAGGCCTTCTGGGACCACTTTCTCTAAAGTGGTCTCCCCGGTTACTCACTCCCTCTTAACTTTGTTTATTTCCTTCCAAGCACTTTCCCACTGCAGAGTTATTGTGTCTAATTGTGTCTTCTCATCTCCCCTAGCAGGGTACCAGCTCCACCAGCCCTAACCCACAGCACCTACCCTCTCCTGCAGTGGGAAATCTTTAGTCCTCTGCACTGGAATTTTCTTCTCAGAGTCTAATTTTCACAATTTGGATTTCACTTTCTTATCAAAGGAACTAGTCACATGAGCAAACTCTGCAGTGAGTATAAACTAACTTGCTACCTGAAAAGCTAGAGATGAGAAACTTCATGAAAATGACAGTGCAAATGACATTTGTAGATAAAAGTGAGGAAAATTATTTTTTTGCCACTTCAAGTGAGTTGGTTTAATTCCAGGTAGTACACAATTCAGGATAGAACAAAGACTTAAGAACACACTTTAGAAAGATTCTGGGCTGGATTTATGTGGATCTCATAGCTCAAGCAGAAATAGCTGAGAACTAAAGACAAGTTGAGCCACCATATAATTTAAGAAAATGATTTTTGAAATTACAATGTAAGTCAGAGGGGAAAATCAAATAACACATCTATATGTGCTTATATGTGTATAAAATTATACATCCATATATAAAAGCAAATACACACATATGTGCCTATATATATATAATTATACACATATATATAAAATCAAATACACAAATAAATATATAAATATATATATTTGATTACCTATAAGATGACACAATGGATAATTCTAGACAGAGAGGTCTACGGTTTGATGTGTTAGGTTGGGAGTACTCTAGTATTTATCATCCTCTCCAGTGTGGACTCACTGTCCGCACATCAGTATGTGGTTGTTGAATGAAGAAATGAACCCATTCATTCCGGTAACTAGAGCGATCTTGGCATAGCCAACATCATTCTTCTAGACCCCTTCACATAGCTCTGAAGGAGAAAACTAGGGTCTAGAGAACCAATGTGGTTATTGCTGTAAGTAAGAACTGTCTGCCCCTGATTCAGAAACCTCATGTTTGCTTTTAGGAGAAAATAAATAAATACAGGTATTAAAAACTCGTCGTCTTCCCCTCAGGATGGGATGATGGTACAGAATTGGATGCTCTGACTCACCAGTACTTATGCCAGGTCACTTTGCCTGCAACTGTGGTTTCATTATGGGGCCCCCAAATTTCTGCTCAATTGTGTGGTCATACATTCATCTTAAGATGTTTCAGAAATTGAAAAAAATGTTGAAGGCACTAGGAAAAATTTTACAGATTACTATATTGTGAAAATGAGACTAAGTGTGAAAGCAAGAAAGCTTTTCTGCTTTCTGTAGCAAACACAACGTCTAAGTAGGCAGCTGTGGATTCACTGTGAAAGCTTTAAAAGCCTAACTTAGAAAAGGAAAAATCCATGATGAGAAGGAGAAAGTTCTTCCATGAACTACTTACTAAGTCAAAATACAGGGCTCTCCCTAGGTAAGAATAGCTCTCAGCTACTAACAGGACATAAAGAGAGATAAACAGACATGTGCCTTCTGATGGAAAGATATTACATTACCAATGGTACATTTTAGTCCCCAAATTGAACTTTAATCTGATCAAACTTCAGGATGGAAGTGATGGAATTTATAGGATATACAGGGGAAGGAAAAATGATAAATGACATCATGGGGATAAAATCAGAAAATCTAGACTGAGAAAACCTACGGAATAAATGACCTAGTTTCTTCAACAAATAAATCACAAGGGGAAAAAAAGAAAGGGAAGGGAAACCTCTAGATTAAAAGATTAAAGGGATACATCAATCAAATGCAATGTGGAAACTGTGTTTGGTTCCTGATTCCAACAAATCAACCTTGGAAAAAAAAAAAGAGAGGGAGAGAATCAAAGAAATCTAGACACAAGATATATTTGATACTAGGGAATTATGCTCAAATTTTGTAATGTTTAATACGGTATTTTGTTTACAGTACTTTCAACACTTAAAGTTGCGTACTAAATATGTCCAAGATTTGTTTCACAAATAATCTGTGGAGGAAGGGTATAGGGAGTAGATAGGGGTAGAAGTGAATGAACCAAGATTGTTGAAGCTGGGTGATAGGTCCATGGAATGACCATTGTGCCATTCTCTCTACTTTAGTATATATTTAAAATTTTCCCTAAGAAAAAGCTAAAATAATCTATCAGTTAACACAGTACCATCAAAACACACCTACACCAGTTCTCATGTGATCCAATAATTACATCAATATCACACCAGCCATTTATTAAAATGCAGATTTCTGAGCTCTGCCCCAGACCTACTAATTCAGAAAACCCAAGTGTTGGAAGCTGGGATCTCGACTTTAACAAACTAAATGATTTTTATACACACTGACGTTTCTTACAGAAATGATTCTTATAAAGTCGGAGAACCCCTGACTGGTCATTTTGTGTCAGGCTTCACTTCTCATTTTCCAAGTGAGAAAATCAAAGAAGAGAGATAAATTAACTGGCCAGAGTTCACTTTGAGATCCTGAAGGAGTTGAGATCTTTGAGGCTGTCAAATCTTGACTTTTCAGTTTATTGTTTAAGCTCCGAGCAACATGGCCTCATTTCAAATATATTATCATTTGCTTTTAAAAGTTCGGTTCAAATTCCACCACAAGCAATTTACCCTTTTGACCCTTTGAGATTAAAACACATACGACATAAGTACCACAGGGGTCCCATATATCTTTAAAAAGAGACCTCTATCAGGATATAAGAGATAGCTTGGCATTCTGATAAAAGTAGAGGTGTTTGTGGCCAAACCCCTGAGATATGGCTGAAAACTGAAAGCCCCTTTTCATTTGATAGGGCCTTAGTGTAAGGTATATAGCAGGCAGTTTACCTGCTTTCCATTAGTGAAGATTGTGTGTCAGGAGGTCACGTCCTTTTCCATGGGTCGGGGTGTGGAGGCAACTTTTATCTGCCCAGAGAGGTTATTGGTTGAGGGCATGATGTGGGTTTCTTGGAGCTCTTCTTGTTTGTAAAGACACTCTTGGCTTCCATGCTTGGTAATGGCCTTTCAAAAGATACTAGAGTATGAGGTGGGTGCATTTTTCTATTCACCTAAAGGGCTCACATTCACATCCCTCCCCTCTTCTGATATTAATCCAAGTGGCTTAATTTCAAATTAACAGGGGATAGAATTAAAAATGGTGGTACACAAATCCTCTAATAAGCATAATCAGTACCTTCACTTTTTCTCCAACATTTTATGAACATTTTCAAACATACAAAAGTGTTCAAAGAATTTTACAGTAAACACATTACCTAGATTCTACAATGAACACTCTATTTGCTCTTTGTCATATTTCTAAATATTCTGCTACCCACCTTTTTTTTTTTTTTTTGGAAGCATTTCAAAGTAAAGTTTCAAAGACAGTAACCTTCTCCCCCATATTTCAACATGTATAAAATCAAACTGGAGTATGTGTTTAGAGTTCCTTTCTTTCTGTATTTTGAGGTAAAGTATACATATGCACAAAACTTCGAATCTTAAGTATATCATTTGATGAATTCTGACAAATGTATACACCTGTGTAACCAAATACCTATTAAGATACAGTCTATCTCCAACATTGCAGAAGCTCTTTCTCTCCTCTTTCCAGCACACCCCACTCTTACCCAGTACCTATGGAAATCCACACCATCAGGGACTGAAATTATTATCAACACTTCTCAAACAGAATAACAGCCCAGGGCTAATCTTTTCTCAGATAACATGAACATGACATGAGAACCAAAACCTCAAACCCTGAAGAGTTTTATGCTTTTCCTACTTGATTATATCTCCAAATTTCACTTTAAAAATTCTAAATTGAATTCAAATCTAATTTGTGCCTTCTGATTGTTTCCAAGAAAATAGACAATTTGTCTATAATGTTTTATCAGGGCAAACCTCCAGAAATAGTATAGAGGAAAAGAATCATAGATGCATTTTTAGAAGAGACTAAAAATAATTCACATAGGAAATGCAATTAAGTTTAATTACATTGAATGCTAATACTCCCCCTGCAATCATAAAAACAAACGTTTGAAATATACTCTAATGAAAGGAAAAGCCCCCTCATATATTACACAGCTAAAAATAATACATTTCCTTAATATTTGAATTTTTATTATTATTCTAAATCTCATACCACCCAGATCACAAAAATTAATGATTCTGTTCATTCTACTATTTTCTTCTCATGCAAGCAAAAGCAGTAATGTTCCAAGGATATTCTTAGGGTATCTGCAAACGACCCATAAATAGCAGCTTTTTTCTTATTTGTTTAATAACTGCTGTCATTCTTTTTGTAAGCAGCAATCACAAGATGTCAAACAAATTCTGCCTTGACTGTGGGTACTGATAGATGTCTCTGCTTGTTTTTATTAAAAACAAAAAATTTTTCCCTGCATTAATTACCAACACCGGAGAAGCAGGGGCACGGCTGGGATGTTCACCAGCCTCTGGGCAAGCAGAGAGGCAGCACAGAAAACCACAGAGCAAGCTCACTACCCGAACAGAATACCGGAACACATTTTTCTTTAACTCCCTTGGGGACCCTGGGACTCAGTCTTAGATTCCCTTAAAGGGAAAAGCAAGAGCCTGCATGGGGGCAGGGCGTATCATGTTTATCAGTCACAAACAGTTCCTTTGGGCCTGGATCCAGGTAGTCTGTACTTCTAAATTCAATGAAATATAGGCGCCACCAGGTAACAGTAGTGGTCAGAGAGCTTGCCAGAAACCTGTAACTCAAAACTGAAAAATGAAATTAAAAGGCTACTTTGGCCAGGCAATTTCTTTCTGCAGGATGCAATAACTGCAAACTACAAAGCTGAAGGAACAGACAATTCTTTGTATGTTTTAAAATTTCTTTCTTCCTAATGTGACACAATGTCTGCCAGAAAAAATAGAAACGAATGTTTTCAAATTTGTTATCTCACGACTGACCTGTACTGTTTGGGCAGAACTTCGCCTGTTCTTCCCCCTTTCTTCTTTCCTTCCCCGCGTTGTACAGGGAGTGGCGGGGGGTGGGGGGTGTTGCTTATGGCAGGGAGCCCAGGCCAGCCGGCAGAGGTCTTGGGTGTATCCGGAGGGCAGGTACCAGGGGCAGGAGCTGTGGAGCAGACGCCTGACCCTGTCCTGTCAATAAACCTTAACCCCGACCTGCCAGGCCCCGAGCTGGGCTAGTCTCTGTCTAGACTCTGTCTCTAATTGCTCTAAAAATGACTCTTCATTTAAAAGTATCTTTGTGTAAATACCCAACAGGAACTGACAGTCGTCAGAATTGCCACAGAGTTGTAGTTTTTTAAGGAGTGCGAGAAAAGTCATTTTCTACCTCATTGTGGAAGGACTTGGAAAACAGTTTCAACTGCTGTGCAAGACAATACTCATCACTCTTTCAGCTGACTCTGCAGGCAACATTAGTTTGACTTTTAAGACTGTTTACAGTGAAATATTTGATCTTTTGATGAAGTTATTTGAAAGTAAAGATGGATACGTGATTTTCTCCACAAAACCAGCTTACTCCTGAGCACTCAAAGAGATAAAGCTAAAGTCCCGTGCTTCTCATCCATACAATGAGGCTTCCTTATAAATTCTAAAAGGACCCAAACTTTTTACCTAAACATGAAAATCCAAACTAAAAATTAAAAAGGGAAAGTGGAGAGATAAGGAAAGAGGCTTTGGAATGAAGTGGGGTTTTTTTAATTAATAAAATTAAATCAGCCTTTGCAGATTAGTATAAAACACAAGGAAATGGCAACCCACTCCAGTACTCTTGCCTAGAAAATCCCATGGACGGAGGGGCCTGGTGTCCATGGGGTCTCAAAGAGTCAGACACGACTTAGTGATCTAGCTAACAGCTAATAATAAAACACAAACTTCTTTTTACTGCTTTGTGGCTTAATTCTGTTTCCTTTTTCTTTATAGTGGTAAAAAATTTATATCATATAATTTACTGGGACTCTTTGAGAGCAATTCCTTAAATTATTTCTCTACTAACATGTAATAACGTAATGGGAAAGACAGTTATTGTCAATTCTATAAAAGGAAACCAGACTTGAATTTTGCAAATCCCAGGTTCTCTTCCGATTGGGTGCAGGTTAAATTCTGCCTTTTAAAGCATGGCTTATTTAAACAACTCAAATTAAATAAACTATTGTTTCTAGTAATTTATTACTAAGTCCTGACAAAATAAAAGAAAGTTATCCCTCTCTGTTCCATTATCCCCTCAATTTTTATCACCTTCTAAAATATTCTGCAATTTATTTAATATATTTATTGCCTATCAGAGCAAGCTCCTTGAGGGTAGGGATTTTTGTTTGTTTTGTTCATTGATGTGCTTCAAATGACTAGAAAAGCAGTTCATAGCAAGCCCTCAATAAACAGTCTTAGAATTAATAAAAAGTTGAACAGGTTAAGCAAAAGGTGGGCATGGAAGAAGACTGCCTATGCTTTTCTTTGTCTTTAATCAACTACCCAAATGCCTTTCCCCCCTCTGCAATGCCAGTTAAAATGCAAGGAGGAAAAGTCTTGACATTTGAATTCAAAGATCTTAGAAACCAACTAAAACTGAGGTCTGAGTCTTCAGAATTCTCCAAGAAGCTTGTTGAACATACAAAGTCCCAGGCCCTGCTCCAGATCTACTACAGAATCCCAATGTTCAGGCAATTTATTGCCCAGAAGGGAAAAAAGATAAATCAATTGACCCATGGTGGTGGTTGTTTAATTGCTCAGTGTCAGATTCTTTGAGATCCTAAGGACTGGAGCCCACCAGGCTCCTCTCTCCATGGGATTTTCTGGGCAAGAACACTGGAGAGGGTTGCCATTTCCTTCTCCAGGGGATCTTCCTGTCCAGACCCAGGGATGGAACCCGCATCTCCAAACCTGAGTCTCCTGCATTGCAGGCAGACTCTTTACCACTGAGCCACCGCGGTCACAAAGAGTCCAGCATGACTGAGCAACTGAGCACACACATGCATGCAGCCCACAGTTACAAAATAGCACTAGAGGTACCAAAAGGATGCTGCTGGAACCAAGAGATGGTGCATTATCAATCAAAGTGTATTTGCTGCTGCTGCTGCTGCTAAGTCACTTCAGTCGTGTCCGACTCTGTGTGACCCCATAGATGGAAGCCCACCAGGCTCCCTCGTCCCTGGGATTCTCCAGGCAAGAACACTGGAGTGGGTTGCCATTTCCTTCAGTTTTAAAAAATGAGCATAAACATAATACCTGATGAAACTAGTGGTGATATATGCATTTCACACAGAGAATAGTCTTTGTAAAACCTCTAAGTGTCATGGCTTGAGGGAAGAGTGCCCATCTCAAGAACAGAGATGCAGGCTGAGGGTCAAAATATGGAGAGCTTTGTGTTCTAAAATAAGGAGTGTAAACAAATGTGGGAAGACATTAAAGACTTGTGATTCTAAATGCATAATACAGTTTAGAACTGGGATAACCTACATCTAACTCTAGAGGACAGTTAGCTCTGGAGAATGAACAGATAGATGGGTCAGCAAAGGAGTGGCAGCTGAAGCCACAGGCTGTCAACTAAGGGACCTGCCTGAGGCCACACGGCAAGTCACACCCAGAGCTGAAGTGACCACTCGTCATTCAGTCTTGTGTTCCAACTTCTGTACTACTTATGGAAATATCTCTTAAGTAAGCCTCTTCTCACAGATAAAGAAACATTTCTAATTATGTTTTATCTTATTTGTTACATGCAACAGAATAAGTTATCCTTCAAATCTTGACTGCAATTTATTAGAGTCCTTACCTTCTCATTAATTCATCAATGGCCATGAAGTCAAGTTGATCACCTTAGTGATCCACGGCATGAAAGTCCTCTTTATTTTCCAGATGCATCTATTTTCTAGTAACTTTTTTTTTAACTTCTCTGCTTTTTTATTTTAATCATTACAGTAAGTCATCTATCTCTGTTCTTAATAAGCAGACACAAGCTTACAGGACTCAATTCCATCAACTACCCTGAGTTTTCTCATTTCAAACATCAATGGCAGTTGCACCTCTCTGATAGGGCTGTTATTCAATGACCTTAGCATCACTTAAGATGCTCTCTTCAACATTAGAAAAAAGAAGTTATTTGTAGCTACAACCTCAATTAAACTTCCATTTTTAACATAAACAAACTGAAATTTCCCCTGGAGTTTTAAAGACTTTCTTTTAATTACTACCTGTCTCATGTTGGGTTAAAAGGTTTTCCCTTGTATCCAAATAATGATGCTACTCTTGGCAAGATGACTACATTTCACTCATATAGTTATTTAGTTCTTACCCTCTATAGAATCTTGTATATTTACTGTGACTGGGTGTAGGAATTACTCATAATCCTGCCTTAGAAGATTTGGTAATCCACTGATGTGACAAGGTTAGTGTGAAAACTATTACCAATATAACAGCCCATGGCTCCCAGTAAGTGATCATGGAAAAAACGATCGTCTCAGCGTCCATTCCAACCTCCTCCTCTCTCATCTTCTGTACAGCAGAGACTGAAGAACTAAGAACTATGTTTCCCAGACTCCCCTACATGGAGGTTCTACATGTGAATTTCACCCTACCAATTAGAAACATTAGTGGGAGATTTGAAGCAGGGAATGTGATAGAGGCATCATTTCGGCTGAGTCTGCCATTCTTTCTTTGGCTAGTGAGCACGATGTGGAAATATTAGGGTTTTCTGAGCAGCATCCTCCACTGGCTTCCCTCATTGGCTTTGTGAGTATACAAGAAGCAGCTGGAGGTGGTGGCAGCTTAACTCCCCTGGGGGTCAATACAGAAGAACTGTCCTGGATGTTGTCCCTGCATGCTCAGGGGTGGTAGAGAGGGTCAGTAAATCCCTTTGATGAAGGTAAGGCCTCAAGTACAAGCAGGACTTAGTCAGATAAGAACTGGGAAGGAGCAATTCCTGTGCAAAGGTCCTGAGGAGGAAAGGGCTTAGGGAATGAGAGCCCCTGAAGGACAGGCCAGTAGACAGGAGTGGAAGGACTGGAGAGTTGGGGTGCTAAGTCTTGGAGGTTAGGATTTTCATGGTTAGTGTAATGGAAAGCCAAAGAAAGGTTTTAAGGGGGAGTGAACTGATTCAATGTGCTATTTAAAATGCCACCTGAGTATAGCGTGGAGATAAATTGGAAGAAGTCATTTAGTGACTATATAATAGTCTCTCTCATCTTATGGATGTATCATAATTTAATCATCTATTTTATTAGACATTTAAGGAATTTCTAGTACTTTGCTCGGAGAAGGCAATGGCAAGCCACTCAGTACTCTTGCCTAGAAAATCCCATGTACAGAGTAGCCTGGTGGGCTACAGTCCATTGGGTCGCTACTAGTCGGACATGACTGAGCGACTTCACTTTCACTTTTCACTTTCACACATTGGAGAGGGAAATGGCAACCCACTCCAGTGTTCTTGCCTGGAGAATCCCAGGGATGGTGGAGCCTGGTGGGCTGCCGTCTATGGGGTCGCACAGAGTCAGACACGACTGAAGTGACTTAGCAGCAGCAGCAGTACTTTGCTAATATAGGTTAACACTGTAATAGATATCCTTGAAACAAAATCTTTGCCAACATCTCTAGTTATTTGCTGAATACAGACTTCTCAAAGTAGAATTAAATAATTGAGTTCAAAGGTATGAAATTTGGGGGACTTCCCTGGTGGATCAGTGGTTAAGACCGTGTGCTTCCAATGCTTGGGATTCTGATTCAATCCCTGGTCAGGGAACTAAGATTCCACATGCTACATAGCACGGTCAAAAAATTTTTTAAGATCTTTTTTTAATTTTTAAAAATAGATATGAAATTTTCTGACTATTTTTAAAAAGTTTTTTTGAGGGATAAAGATTTTGATCATTAAATATGAAAACCTACTTCACAAAAAGGATATCTTCCTATTTATCTAGTTAAATGATATCAACAGAAGATTATTTTAAAAGATGAAAAACTTTCATTTGTATGTAAAAAGTACTCCAATTATTTGTTTTTAAAAAATGGTAAGCACGTCATCAAAATCGATACTGTTCAACTTCTCAGTTGGGATGAAAGTGAAAGTGAAGTCGCTCAGTCGTTGCTGACTCTTTGCGGCCCCGTGGACTGTAGCCCACCAGGCTCCTCCGTCCATGGGATTCTCCAGGCAAGAATACTGGAGTGGGTTGCCATTTCCTTCTCCAGGGGATGAGCCACATTTAAAACTATCGTCACAGCCAGAATTTGGGACATCCTAAAAGAACCTCAATGTAATCTGAGCTTCTAAGGGTCCATCTATTTGTGATTTAACTTTTTTTATAACAGTATTTTTGTTATAAATATATTCACAAAGCTGAATAAAAAATGCTTTGTCAGACTACGTGTCCCAGTGATGCGGCTGGTCAGGTTCAACGGAGCAGAGCTGCTTTGCTCTCTCCTTTTTCTCTTCCAACCTCTCACAGGTGGCCTCTTTCACACGCAAATTGACCTCTTTTGTTCCTCATCCCAGCGACGGGCATCGAGACACACACGCTTCGCCTCTCCACCTACCCCTTCCTGCTCATCTCACACACAGACCCGCCTCACACTCCAGGTCTCACATATTTATTTTCCCTTCAGCTGAGGTGATCTTTCTCCCTCTCTCCCACACCCCTCTGCTCTCACTTGCAACCTTCCTCAGAATCCTCAGGCCTCCCCTCTCTCACAAGCGCCTGTCCTGGGTCCTTGTTCGGGGAAGGACTGTTGGTCAGCAAATCTGCCAAGGTGGCTGGGGGATAATTGGGGCGAGGGTGGGGGTGCAGACGCACGCATGCTGGGCGTGAGGAGACCAGGTGGCCAGCCAGGGTTTCCCAGGCCCCGTGGCAGGAGGGGGTGGGCCTGAACTAAAGGCTGGGGCCGCCAGAACAGGGACAAAGGCCGAGTCCTGCTGCTCGCCAGCCGGAGCACACACACTTCAGACACCCAGAAACGCTCTGTGGCCTGGATGGGGTCTGAGAGTTGCCAGTTGGACATCCTGACCTAGACAACCAATTAAGGCATGTTCAAGGTCTGCTGAACAGAACAATCTTCTAAACTAGGCTAAATCCCCTGTTCTGAGTTGCTGATTTTTCTGCCCCTAAATTTTCCAGATTTATCATCCATCATATTAATAGTAAGAATTAGAAGACAAAGCAGACAAGGGTACTGAAAAAATCTGATGGACACTGAAAATCAGAGTTAACGTACTTTTGGAAACAAACCAGGTGTCTGGTGAACACTGTGGGATCCACTAGGTATGCTTGATGAGAATCTGTGCTGGGAAGGAATTGAAGATCAAGGTCAAGAATGATTAATATGGATGCAGGAAGTCATCAACATTTAAGGACAAGCAATATGAATCTCATTAAATCTTCAATCACTTCCTATTGCCTGAAGGAATTGGTGGTAGTCTAATGATTAAAGCAATAACATTAAAGTAAAAGACAATATTAGAAAGTTAATCTGACCCTTAGAAAAGAAGCTAGCACAAGGTACCAATCCACCTAAGAGACTTTACAAGACTCTCCTTGGCAACTGTGAATTTTCTCTACTGGTGAAAGAGACTTGCTTTTTTTTAAATTGAGGTAACTGATCATCCTTCACATGCTTCCCCATGCGCCATCGTACTGCTGTTTGTCTGTTGTGTCTCCCACTTACTCTCTATCAGCAGATCGCACCTCCCTCTGCCCTAGCCTTCTCCTGCTGTGTCCCTCACTCGCATTTCTGATTGCCGCACCCCTGCGCTCGCCTGGCAATGCCCTGAACAGCTGCTATTCACAGAGCATAAAGTAGGGGAGAAATAACAGAAGACGACAGAGAGGAGCTGCCTTTTGTAACATCAATTCTTAGAAGGGCTGGTTTTCAGCTGCATGCACCAGCCAGTTGGCGGGGAGTGCGGCAAGGGTGTTCTTTTCATCCGTGACCTATTTCTACTTGGTCTTATAGGAAAATCATAATCTTACTGATGACAGAGATAGGGTATGTGATGCCCCAAATTCAGAATCATCAAAAGGCTGAGCAGAAGGATAAACAAGTGTAATAAATAGAATCCAAATGTGAGAGACAAAAGGACCTCAAAAGTTAATTTTCCTAAATTAATATTTCAGTAATTAATAAGCTTTCTCTTGGATGTGGAAGGAATTTTTAGAAATCATGGTTCTATTACTAGTAGCCCTCCTTAGGGGGAAAAAACACTTTAGAAATGCCAATTCTAGCTAAACAGTGGACTGGATTGACTTTTTACTTTCTTCTTTATATTTTTTGGTTTTTGGCCATGTCACATAGCTTGCGGGATCTTAGTTCCCCAACCAGGGATTGATTCCAGGCCACTCAGGTGAAAACACTGAGTCCTCACCACTGAACTGCCAGGGAATTCCCTCTTCTTTATATATTTCTATAGTAGCTTAATACTTCCACTATGAATACAGTTGACCATTGAACAACCTGATTTCAAGGGCGCAGATCCTCCTTGCAGGAGAACATCTGTGAATAAATATTATCTGCAGACAGTGTAGCTCTGTGGTACCTACTATAAAAAAAAATTCATGTATAAGTGGACTTGTGCAGTTCAAACCTGTGTAGTTCAAGAGCCAACTGTAGTTTTAAAGGGCTTACTATTAAGAACTGTGTGGTAGCCAAGATGGTCGCTAACTAGTAAGTAGCAGCAGCAGGATTCGAACCTAAGGAGCCTGACTTGACACCCCTCGTTCTTAGCCCCTGTTTATACAGCCTTCTTTGTATTACTTTTATAATCAGAAAGTATATTTTCAAAGTATTTTTATTCCTAGAAAAAGTGATCCCCATGTGTTCCTCACTCCTGTTGTAGAAATAGAGACACTCACCACGTCCAAGGGGACATTGCCCACTTCTCTTCTTTCCATTCCTTTCCACCTCTTTCAGGTCCTCTCTCTCTCTGGAAGCCCCCTGCTCTCCAGGATTTCCAGTGGTCCTTATTCCTTACCATTTGCCGCCCTTCCCTCTGCTTCTAAACACAGCCAGGGCTTCTATGTCAAAAACAAAGTGTATGTCCACACAAACCTTGCACACCAACATCCACAGCAGAATTATTTGCAAGAGTCAAAAGATGGACGTAACCCAGATGTCCAGCAAGTAAAGGAAATGGGATACCCTACTCAATGGGATATTATTTGGCAATAAAAAAGGGATGAAGTACTGATACATACTTTATCATGGATAAACCTTGAAAACATAGTCCTAACTGAAAGAAGGCAGTCATAGAAGACCACACATTGTGTGGCTCCACTTATTTGAAATGTCCAGAATTGAACATCTATAGAGCCAGAAAGCAGATGAGTCGTTACCTAGGGCTGGTAAGGATAGGGGGCCTGGGGGAGTAACTGCTAATGGGTAAGAGCTTTGTTTCATGGCTGTCCAGGTGGTGCTAGTGGAAAAGAACTCGCCTGCCAATGCAGGAGATGTAAGAGACATCCTCGATCCCTTAGGTCAGGAAGATCCCCTGGAGGAGGGCAAGGCAACCCACTCTGGTATTCTTGCCTGGAGAATCCCATGGATAGAGGAGCCTGGTGGGCTACAGTCCACAGGGTCGCAAAGAGTTGGACACAACGGAAGCGACTTAGCACGCATGCAAAAGGTTTGTTTCAGGGGTGATGCAAATGTAAAACTGATGGTGATAGTGGCTGCACAACTCTTTGAGTACACTAAATATCACTGAATTGTACACTTTAAGTAGGTATGAATTGTATAATCTGTGAATTCAGTTCAGTTCAGTTCAGTAGCTCAGTCGTGTCCAACTCTTTGCCACCCCATGGACTGCAGCATGCCAGGTCTCCCTGTCCATCACCAACTCTTGGAGTTTACTCACACTCATGTCCATTGAGTCAGTGATGCCACCCAACTATCTCATTCTCCGTCGTCCCCTTCTCCTCCTGCCTTCAATCTTTCCCAGCATCAGGGTCTTTTCCAACGAGTCAGTTCTTCACATCAGGTGACCAAAGGATTGGAGTTTCAGCTTCAGCATCAGTCCTTCCAATGAATATTCAGGACTGATTTCCTTTAGGATGGACTGGTTGGATCTCCTCGCAGTCCAAGGGATTCTCAAGAGTCTTCTCCAACACCACAGTTCAAAAGCATCGATTCTTCCACGCTCAGCTTTCCTTATAGTCCAACTGTCACATCTATACATGACTACGGGAAGAATCACAGCTTTGACTAGATGGACCTTTGTTGGCAAAGTAATATCTCTGCTTTTTAATATGCTATCTAGATTGGTCATAACTTTTCTTCCAAGGAGCAAGCATCTTTTAATTTCAAAATCTGTGAATCATACTTTGATAAAGATGTTATTTGCCAACAAAGGTCCGTCTAGTCAAGGCTATGGTTTTTCCAGTGGTCATGTTTGGATGTGAGAGTTGGACTGTGAAGAAAGCTGATCACCGAAGAATTGATGCTTTTGAACTATGGTGCTGGAGAAGACTCTTGAGAGTCCCTTGGACTGCAAGGAGATCCAACCAGTCCATTCTAAAGGAGATCAGTCCTGGGTGTTCATTGGAAGGACTGATGCTAAAGCTGAAACTCCAATACTTTGGCCACCTCATGCAAAGAGTGGACTCACTGGAAAAGACTCTGATGCTGGGAGGGATTGGGGGAAGGAGGAGAAGGGGATGACAGAGAATGAGATGGCTGGATGGCATCACTGACTCGATGGACATGAGTCTGAGTGAACTCCGGGAGTTGGTGATGGACAGGGAGGCCTGGCGTGCTGTGATTCATGGGATCGCAGAGTCGGACATGACTGAGCGGCTGAACTGAACTGAAAGATGTTATTTAAAAAAAGAACCCAAGAATCCCCACCCTTCTCTGCAGCCACTTCCATCACTTTTCATCTCTCCTTCCACTGCTATAATTTTGGTCTAAGTCATTATGACTTCCAAGTGGTCAATTTCACTGACCCTTACTGAGTCATCCTGAAACTTCCTCCTGAGCCTCTTTTCCTCACTAGGTTCTCTGTTTGCGCCAACTCCTTCTTTAATGCTTTGACAGCGCCTCTCCTTCTTCAGGTCCCCTTTCCAACCACCAGGTCCTGATTCCTCCTTCTCTGTACCCTTCCTTTTGCATCCATCTCTTCCTTTCCATCCTGCAGTCAATGTACTAATTCAGGCCGCATCACTTTGTTTCTGCCAATATCTCCAAACTGATGTGATAGTTTTCGCTCATTAGTGCATTCAGGGCACCACCTGAATTAAACAGGTCAGTTTAAATTAAACAGGACAGGGAGGCCTGGCGTGCTGTGATTCATGGGGTCGCAGAGTCAGACACGACTGAGCAACTGAACTGAACTGAAACAGAATTAAACAGTACCAGGTTAAAACAGAGACACCATTTCACTTATTTGTCAAAAACTTTCATCAGTCTCTGCTGCCTATAAGATAAACCGTAAACTGGCCTTCAGGGTTTCCATCATCTGGCCCCAACTTCTATTATTAATCTGCCTCTCCTATAACTCTCTTATGCTAACTCTCAGCTCCAGCCAAACCCTCCATTCCAGAACCCTCTGAAAAGGTCTTGACTTTCCTGTATTCACATGCTTTCTCCATCACTGCTCTCCCTTAGGAATGACCCTCCCCCACCACTCCACCTTTCTGCCAACCACCTTACTCATCCTTCAAGGCCCAGTTCTGTGAAGAGATCACTCCAGCCCTTAATTATCCTTCTTCTCTCTTATTCCCAGAGCACTGTCATACTGGTTTGTTTGTTTTCACCAAGAACTTCATTGAACAACAAATTCACTGTTTTGTTCCACTATCTTCTGCCATTTCATAGGCAACTTCATAATTCTATCTTCCCCTAATTTTTTATCTTTTTGAACAATCTTTTCCAGGTGCCCTTTACAATATTCCAGGGAGCTGAAATTTTTTCCATTAAGAGAACTTTTTTAAAGACTGAAAAAATAAAACTATCATACTGTTTTGGTTGTCATATGAATTAGGCTTCCTTCCCCAATTAAATTAAAAACTATCTGACCCAGTTCAGAAGACCACTGCCACCGAACTTTCTCTTTCCCTCACTCCTCATCCTACTATATCTGTTCCTTGCTCTTGCAGGAAATTCTCATCTTAGGACAACTCCTTTCCTCCCTGCACCACCCACCCCCCCGGCCCAATTATCAGCCTCTTCCCTTTTTACTTGTATATTCTATAGATTATTCACTGTATAATAATGAGCCCCAAAACAAACAAAATAGACAAGGTCCTTGCCCTTGGGAAACATTCAGCTTAGACTAGACTCTGCTGCTGCTGCTGCTAAGTCGCTTCAGTCGTGTCCGACTCTGTGCGACCCCATAGATGGCAGCCCACCAGGCTCCCCCGTCCCTGGGTTTCTCCAGGCAAGAACACTGGAGTGGGTTGCCATTTCCTTCTCCAATGCATGAAAGTGAAAAGTGAAAGTGAAGCCGCTCAGTCATGTCCGACTCTTCACGACCCCCATAGACTGCAGCCTACCAGGCTCCTCCATCCATGGGATTTTCCAGGCAAGAGTACTGGAGTGGGGTGCCATTGCCTTCTCCAAGACTAGACTCTAGGATTCACTAATTCAATCCCCCTCTTACTAATCCCCCATTCCTCTTTTCTCTTATTCCCTAGTCCTTCCAGTGCATCCATCTGGAAAATTCCATCAATCCAACTATCCACTTTTACTCCTTTATACACACAGGATGATGCCCATTTGGAGAAAATCACACAGTGACAATGAATGGGGCCACTGCAGATACACGGTCTCTAATTTCACTTGGATCTCAACATTACTGGGCAGTCCTTCTATTATCTCTTGTCATTTTTTTCCCTCCTATTTCCCAATCCCTACCTCATTTCATCTCTAACCTCAGCAAAAATGTACAGAAAGAAACTGAAGTAACTGAGGGACAAGGAGTTTCTTCAATTTTCTGTCCCCTCTTCCAGATGAAAATCTGTCTATGTGTTCATCCATCATCCCTCCAACACTAAGGGAGCAGGAGTCTGGTTTCTCTCTCCCTTTTCACACACATCCCTCAGCTGTCCTGTTCCGATGGCCCCCCAATCCTGTACACGCTACTGTCAAAAGGAGCATCTCCAACTGGCTGCTCCCTAGCTCTCACCCTGCTGCCTGCTGTATTAGAGCAGTAGAGCTCCCAGAAAGTTAAACAGGCTCTCACCCCACCTCTGCCTTGGGACAAGGGGCCTCCCTGTTTCCTGACTCCTTCCTCTGACCAGGCCCTCCTGGCACAGCAGGACTCAGCCTCTGTGAAGGTGAGGGTTCCTTAGTCACTACTCGCTGATCCCATTGCACCTTCTGCTCACCTCTACCTGTGTATCCTTCTTACTTTATTGCAAAATTTATTTACATGTCTGATTCCACCAAGGACTGTGAACTCACGGAGGATAAGAACTGTGTATTCCAAGGCCAGTACACTGGAAATGACATATCCCCCGCTATCTAGGTTCCTTCTCTGTTTCCACAACAATTGAGCCAAATCTCCTCTTTCTTCATTAATGTGTGCATTACTGCTTCATGATCAGAGAATGTAGAATGTACAGTTTTTCTTTCTAGCACTTGTTAAGGGTTTTAATGGCATAACTCACTATCCTTTGCCCTATTTCATGTATATTTGTAAAAAGAATCCTAATCAAAGTATCAAATTTAATATTAAATCAAATTTACTAACAATAACATTCTGAAGTCCAACCTTATTATGTCTACTTAAATTGTCAAATTAGAGGCATGTTAAAGTTTTCTATTATGATTGTGGCTTTTACCCATTTTTCCTTTTATTTTTAACAGCTCTTGCTTTATGTATTTTAACATGTTATTTGACTCAAAGATTCATTATTAATAATTTTATTGTATCACTATTAACCAGCCACTTTTCTCTGATTCATTCAAGAAATCTTTACTGAATGCTTATTATGTGCCAGGCATCGTTCTAGGTACTTGGGCTATATCAGGAACAAAACAAAAACTCTTTCCTGAACTTATGTTCTAGTTGAGGAGGTAGGCAAAAAATAACATGACAAATAGGTAAGTCATATAGTGTGTTAGAAAGTGTTAAGTAGTATGAGTAGGGCCTTATAGGACATTATAAGGACTGTGGCTTTTGCTCTGAGTGAAATAGTCTGGTTTCGGCTGCACAGCAAGGCATGTAGGAACTTAGTTCCCTGACCAGGAGTCAAATCAATGCCCTCGCAAATCAATGCATTGCAAGTGTGGAGTCTTAACCACTGGACCACCAGGGAAGTCCCTAGAGGAACATTTTAAATGACCCCACTAGATATATTCATACAATCAGCAAAATGCAGAATGTGGAAAGCCCCATTAGGGCAGACAGATGAACCAGTTGCTTCAACAAATAAATTTCCTGTAAAAAAAAAAGGGAAAATAAACTTACTGAATAAAACAAATTGACATCCTCTTCAAGCCATGTGGCATAACTGGTACCAGAATTCCTTCCTGCCTTAAACAGCTAGACAAAATGTGAAGGAGTTATTTTTTTGGCACTGGCTGTTGAACAATGTAAGACAGAGAACCTTGAGGGTAAACAGATACACAAGGTGAGTCTAGCTGGGTTGCAGTGTTCTGCCTGGGGAAACCATCCCAAATTTCTCACTGGGAGATGGAGCCCAAGCCAAACACAGCACCTCGCTGTTTCACTAGAGAGCAGATGGTTGGTTGTGAAGCAGCTGGAATTTGCGAGGCAGGGTACTGAGGGTTCTGGAAAACAGAGAGGCACAGGGTCAACCAGAGAGTAAGGCTGCTGCGAGGCTGAGAGCTGAATAGAGGTTCCAGAGGTTGCAGGGCTGGAAGAAGTTGAAGTCTTAGCCCAACCAGAGTAGAAAGACCTCACTAAGGCCCACAGGCATTCAATTGGAACCAGAAAGATCAGTTGAGACCTCGGGAGTAAGAACCACGCAGAAGCAGAGCAAAGGTGAGTGAATTAACACCTGTGACCCAACCCAACTCACTGTCTTTTTTTGTAAATAAATGTTAATGGAACCTAAGCTAGGCTCATTTGTTTACACACTGTCTAGGCTGTCTTTGTACTATATTAGCAGACTTGAGCTGTTGCAATAAGAGACCACAGGGTCCACTAAAGTCTAAGATATTTACTACCTGGCCCTTTATAGAAAAACTCTGTGGAACTCTTTAAAGTCTTAGAGTGATGGCCACACTCTAGAACTTAGAGGAAAACAAAACAGATCCACTGAACCAAAGAAGAAAACCAAGCCTGGAAGAGCAACATAATTTCCACGAGGTTATTATTCATTATGTCATATATATAATTATACATTAGATAACATACAAAGAATAGAAAAATGTGACCCACGGCCAAGGGAAAAAAGCAGTCAATAAAACAGAACAGATCCTGATTTTGTCCAGATGACAGATTGACAGATAAGGACTTTAAAACAGCCATTATAAATATGTATGTACAAGTACTTAAAGGAAAAGACAGACACGAGTAAACAGCTGGGAAACCTCAACAGAGAAATGTATAAGCAGAGAACCAAATGCAAATTCTAGAACTGTTAAGTACAATATACGAAGAAAATTTTAAAGGCTCCTGGCTTTTCGAGTTACATAATGAAGAATCTACAGGTGAAATTATATATCTGAAATGTGCTTCAAAATAACCCAGCTTGGGGAAGCGAAGTGGCTGGGGAAAAAGATGAAACAAGCCGCCATAAACTGATGACTGTTGTAACTAGGTGACGGGTATGTATGGCTTGCTCTACTTTTCTGTATGTTTAAAATTCTGCACATTCAAAAGCTAAAAAAGAAAACCAATCTCTACAAGAAAAAACTGTTTTAACTGCAAAAAAGATGATGTTCAAATGAAACTCTGCATATATATTACTCTCCTCCCATCTTTGCCAAATTCCTGGAGGTATATAGCATCCACTCTGCATTTTCAAAGACTCCCAATGCTTGGGGAAAGTGAGCATTTCATAAAACTGTGAATATTTATTTAGGTGAATTCCATTTCTCTCTCTCTGTGTTATACACTTTGACACACATGGGAATATCAGTATTTGATTTCACAAAGTGAGATTGCATTTAAATACCCTATAACTTGTATTTTCCAAACAACACATGTTATGAATATCATTATTGTCCACAGTACAGGTCAACATCTTTTTCTGGTTAATGACCTCACAGTAAGTATCATTGAGAGTCTACATGTTCTATACTGTGTATTATGATTCATAATTTCAACAGGAGACAGGAACTTTGTGAAAGAAAGCTATCTCAGGCAGAGGGAAGACATAAGAGCATATATGACCTCAGGGACAAGTCTGACTTTAGGGACTTTGGGACATGATTTGTTAATTAAGCATGCTTTAATTTATGTAGTAATAAGCCATAACAGAGTTGAAAGCTATTTGTTAAAAAACATCATATAGCAAAAATCCATCTCCATTCTCTGGTTATCCACATAGAATTTAAGTCACAGGAAGCTCCTTACTAATAGTATTTTCCAAATCACCCATGGGCTGCATCCAGTTCAGTTCAGTTCAGTCACTCAGTCCGATTCTTTGCAACCCCATGAACTGCAGCACGCCAGGCCTCCCTGTCCATCACCAACTCCTGGAGTCCACCCAAATCCATGTCCATTGAGTTGGTGACGCCATCCAACCATCTCATCCTCTGTCATCCCCTTCTCCTCCTGCCCTCAATCTTTCCCAGCATCAAGGTCTTTTCAAATGAGTCAGCTCTTCACATCAGGTGGCCAAAGTATTGCAGTTTCAGCTTCAGCATCAGTCCTTCCAATGAACACCCAGGACTGATCTCCTTTAGGATGGACTGGCTGGATCTCCTTGCAGCCCAAGGGACTCTCAAGAGTCTTCTCCAACACCACAGTTCAAAAGCATCAATTCAAAGTATTGGAGTTTCAGCTTCAACATTAGTCCTTCCAATGAACACCCAGGACTGATCTCCTTTAGGATGGACTGGTTGGATCTCCTTGCAGTCCAAGGGACTCTCAAGAGTCTTCTCCAATACCACAGTTCAAAAGCATCAATTCTTCACCACTCAGCTTTCTTTATAGTCCAATTCTCACATCCATACATGACCACTGGAAAAACCACAGCCTTGACTAGATGGACCTTTGTTGACAAAGTTATGTCTCTGCTTTTTAATATGCTATCTAGTTTGGTCATAACTTTCCTTCCAAGGAGTAAGCGTCTTTTAATTTCATGGCTGCAGTCACCATCTGCAGTGATTTTGGAGCCCAGAAAAATAGTCAGCCACTGTTTCCCAAGGACCTCAGGTCATTGACAAAAGTTTAAAGCACCTAATTTCTGAGGTAAAATAGCCCTCTGCTATCTGGAAGCTAATTTTTTGAAAAACCACTATCATAAGAAAATTCTTAATGAAAGAAATCTATGGCCTTAGAGTCACAAATAAACAAAACCACTTGTAACTATTTTGCATATTTGTTTTAAAAAAATGATAAAATATTAATAGCTTTAAATGTATCTTAAATTATAGTATATATAAGTAATTTCCAGTTATCCTTTGATCATGGAAATTGTAAAGGTGTTCCTTTTCTATATTATAACTTACATAGACATTTTCCTTTGTTGCAGAGAATGTGCACAGTAACAAGACATTTTCCCCCTGGATCTGGTCCCATTCAAACATTTGCTATCTTCTGTATTTGTTTGTTTGGTTTTTTCTTTTCTACAGTTTAAACAAAAGCTTTGAAAATAAAAATGTTATCTTTTCAATGTATAAAATTCAAACACATCAAGCATAAAGTAAAAATCAGTCCAATCTCACTATTTGGAAATAACTGCTATGAACACTTGGGTGAACATCATCCTAGATATCTCTTTGGGCATGTATACATAGGAAGCAAAAATACAAACTTGCTGTAAGTAGGATTTACTGTTCTATACCCATATATACCCATGTTTTCTCCTCCATATATACCTCCATATATACTTCAGTCTACAGTATATCTACATCATCTTTTTTAATGGCTGCATAGCACCCCATTGCAAGGATGAACCATAATTTATTTGGTCATTCTCTTACCAAGCCATTCCAGATTCAGATCCTGGTGAATATTTCCCAATCACTGTTATTATAAAGTTACATTCTTATTCATCCATCTTGGTACACTCATCCTATTGTTCTCTCAAGATAAATTCCTAAAAGCAGAATTGTTAGCTAAAAAGTATGTATACCTTACACCTTGATACACATTGCCACACAGCCCTCTGGAAAGCCCAAATTATTTCACATACCCACCAACTGTGCCTTTCTTAGACTTTCTGCTGGACTTACTCACAGTCTGTTCCCTCTCCTCTCGCGGGCTTCAGTTCGCTCCACAGGTTTACTTCCATAAGCTTTCTTCATCTCTCCTCTGACTACACTGCTTACACTTCAAGCATGTCTCTTTCAGATGCCTTCCCTTCCCCTTTCCCAACCTCTTTTTTCTAATTATCTCTAATAAGTCTGACTCACAACTCAAATTCCATGGAACAAAATTCTCACAGTTGCCCAAAAAGGTATACACAAGTAAAACTGCCTTAAAGTAATCTTGGAGGGAGATGGAACATAAAAGCAGTGGTGGGCAGGGAACAAAGTCACTATCTACGCCAGTCATATGACAAAAACTGAGATTTTGAGATAAATTATTCTCTAGGCCTACCATATAACTTTTGCGCACACATATTTCTACAGGAGGTTGCATTCCGAAAGGTCTTTCATTCATTCAGTTATGAAGGTTAGTGCTTACTTTGCACATATATTATACGCCACATTTTGGGAAGACAGAGATGAAGAAGATAAGATTCTTGTCTCTGAGAAGCTCCCATTCCAGCAGGAGAGTTGGAGGTGTAAAACACTTTTCAGATCAGTGTACATACTCTGATTCAGGGTAATAAGTGTTGTGATAAAGGCATGCCCTGAGTGCTATTGAAGCAGACTGGGTTAGTTCAGCCTGGGCAGAAGCAAAGACAGCTTCAAAGGAGAGATGGCATTTAAGTGTGGCCTTGAAGGATGAATGATTTGCTGGGTGAATAAAGGACACTGCAGGCAAAGCAATTAAGAAGGTACACAATGGCAAACCTTAGCAGATATGAGTTTAGGAAACTGGCAGGAGATGAGGCTGAAGAGGTAAACTGAGGCCAGGCTGAGATGGAGTTATCCTTTGATCCTAAGAGATTCGGACTTTAGACCAGCAATGAAGAGTTCTCAGGGTTTGTTTTTGTTTTTTTTTGTCAGAAGGGAAGCATCATAATCAGACTTGAATTCCAGAAAGATAGTTGTAGGGAAGAAGACAGACTAAGGTGGAAACTAATTACAAGGGACGGTAAAGACTTGTACCCAGACAATGCAAAAAGCTGGAGGCATCCAAGAAATGGGATTTACTGACTCACTGAACATAGACACTGAAGGCAGTGGCAAGGACCAAAAGAACTTAAATGCTTATACTTAGGTAGTGTCTGGATGGTGATGCCATTAATGGAGATAGAGTATATATATGGAGGAGCAGAAGACATGAAGAAAAATATTCACTTTCATGTTGAACCTGTTGAACTTAAGGGACCTGTGAGGCATCAGGAAAAGATGCCTAACAGAGAGTGGTGTTACGGCCCAGTGTTTGGTTCTAGGGGATATTCTTATGATTTTTTAAAAAAAATTGTATAGATTTGGCAATCATTTGAGGTGGGTAAACATGATTGCTGACAACCAGGAGAGGAAACAGGGATGAGGGCTTAGAACAGAATCTTAGGGAACACTAATATTTATAAACCTAGAAGTAGAAGAAAAGCCTAGTGAAAGTCCAGGAAAATCAGAGAAACAGGGGGCAAGCCAGGAGAGACTGGCTCATAAAAGAAACATGAGTGTAAAAGAGAAAATATGCCTCCTTCTTTGCCTGCCCCACACTTTTCCTTCCCATACTCACTGTGCAATGTAAGCATCTTACATGGAAGCTTTGGGAGCTGGAACAAAGACTCTAAAAAAGTGGGAGGTGGGAGTGAGATGCAACAGAAAGTCCCTGGGACCCAGGGAGGGATTCTACACTGTGAGCTGGGATTTATTGACAGTGTCAATTCCAGGAATAGTTCCATCCCTAAAGGGCTTGTTACCTTCTCTCTATATTCCAAGAGACTAATACGTTCTTTCCCCTTTCCAACGTCACTACTCATAGTTTTCATCCATCCCTTAGCTCATGACGGAAGAGACCAAGTATGGCCGAGCCTCGGGGCTTGAGGCCCTATGCCCTTCTTAAGCGGTTAAAAAGTCTCTTCTTCCCATTTTCCAGGAGGGAAATGTGCACACAGATGCTGATGATAAATTCTGGCACAAAGATTTAGAGTGGATTAATTTACATCAATCTAAAGGGGTGAAAAGGAGGGGGGAGAGTAGGTGGTACAGGACAGCCTGTCCGCAACACAAAACTAGTCATGAGTAGTCTATAAAGGGGCCTTTCCCCATTTCCAGGCTTCTTCCTGATGACATATTTTCCCTCCCGCTTCTAATCAGAAGATCCCCCACTTCTAGTCAGAAGATAACCCTTGTGGGGTGTAGTGGGAAGCATTACTACAGCTTTTTCTGTAAGAGCTTTTTCCAAGATTGTCTGACCCATCATTTGTCAAAATCATAAGTGAGAAAAATGATGAATATCTTATTTATATAATCCTCAAAGATTCTATACACATGCATATATATATGTGTGTGCATATAATACACGTGTGTGCATGTGTGTGTTCTGGCTCTTCCTCTACCTTGACTATCTACCCAGATCCTCTTCACCATTACCTGAAGTTCCTAAAAAAGGTCTAAACACCATTAGTTCTTGTCAAAAGAGGAAACAAAAAGTAACTTGATTAGTAAATAGAGTTTGGATTGGAGCCCAGATCTTAAGAGGTGTAAATCGGTGCTCTTTTCACAAGGCTGTACTTTCACACAGGTTTCCACCCTCCCATCCAACCAGTCCAAATCACTACCTACATCACCATCTCTTTACAAATCTCTCACCTCAAATCTCCCTGTGGTTCCTTACTCCACTAACACAAAAAAAAGACAGGTCTATCCTCCTATGAACCTCCTTCTTCTCTAAAAACATCTTTCTCTTTACTTTTCACACACACTCATCATATTTGTCCTGTCTCTGATTTTCTACTTTGCACACTGATTTCTGTGAAGAGATCATGCCATGCAGGGCAGAGGAATGAACCCTTAAAAAAAAATCAGAGTCATATTCAAATGCCCATTTTGCCTCTTAAAATCTGTGCAATCATGGTCTTATTACTTAACCTCTTTGTCTCACTTTTCTCATCAGCAAACATAATAATGCCTAACTCATTGAGTTTTAAAAGGCAATTAGCACGACTTTCCTGGTGGTTCCGTAGTTAAGACTCCCAATGCCAGAGACTGGAGTTCCCCTCCTCTCCGCCCCGGTCCACAACACATGCGGCACCCCGCCCCCCCCTCAAAAAAAGTAGTTAGCACATGTAAGGTGCTTAACACGGTATTACGTATTAATACATAAAACGCCCTTTAAAATGGTAGCTATTTGCCATGATAGTAATATTTGCCTCACAAGACTGTTGTTCTACATTCAGTTCAGTTCAGTTGCTCAGTCGTGTCCGACTCTCCGCGACCCCATGAATCACAGTACGCCAGGCCTCCCTGTCCATCACCAACTCCCAGAGTTCACTCACCTGACACCTAAAGTGTTCTTCAAAATATTTTAATTCCCTTCCTCCCCCAGTTTTGAAAAAACTCTCCAATTCTTTCCAACAAAGATTCAGAAACCAGTTCAAATCGAACAAAGATTCATCTGCAAAACTATTTGCACATTTACTAAAATTTCACCACTTACACAAGTGCTTCCCTGGTGGCTCAGTCAGTAAAGTATCCGCCTGCAGTGCAGGAGAACCAGGTTGTTCGATCCCTGAATCGGAAAGATCCCCTGGAGAAGGACATGGCAACTCACTCCAGTATTGCCTAGGGAATCCCTTGAACAGAACAGCCTGGCGCGCTAAAGTCAATGGGGTCGCACAGAGTCGGACATGACTGAGCGACTAAACCACCACACAAGAATAACAGAATGAAACCTATTTAAAGCTAACCAGACATAATTTCTCCTCTTCTTAAGACAGTGGAAGAGAATAATCACATTTTGCCAGTTCCCCCAAAGACGTGTTGGATAATGCCAACAGATACAAGTTGCTTTCTCTGCGGCAACTGGGTGTCCAGGAGCATTTCCGTTACTGTAGGTTCATCGCTCCGCAGCCAGATTAAACAAGTTTGCTGCACCAATCACACAGCTGACGTGGGCGAAGAAAACTTCAGATAATGTCCCATAAATCTCAATGAGGGACTGCAAATAGATGCCACGCAGTGACGTGATCTAGGCAAGTGACGAACACACGCGGATCTGTTTCTGTGACAAGTGGTAACGTGTGCCTGAATATGTCCGCAGGACTGAAAGCACAATCTGGTGAGCCGAGATGTCTGATCGCGGACGTGAATCCCTTTGGAGCCGACTGCGTAGCAAGTGAGCGACGATGAGAACCCTTGCGTACCTCTAGGAACTTACCTCTTCGGACGAACAGGTGCAAGCCGCTGGGCGCCGCCATGTTGGCGTCGGTCACGTGGCCACGAACTCTCGCCCTGGCCCCGCCCCGCCCGTCGGAGCCTTCCACTCGCCGCGCGGCCAAAAACCAGAGGCGCCGAGGCAGCCGGAGGGGAGCGCGCGTGCGCGCCGGGGGCTGACTGCGGGAGCTCCGGCGGCGGAGCGGCTCGGGCACCCGGGCCAGTAGGGGATCCCGCGGCCGGCCGAGCTCGCTCCAGCCGCGAGAGGCGGGCTGCAGCAGCGGTTCGCGCACTCTCTCTGAGCCCCCGCGCCCAGGTGGGATGGAAGAAGCCTGTCAGGTAAGCGTGGTATCCAATATTTGTAGCATCAACATTTTGGTGCATGGAAACGTGAAGTTGGGAGGAAAAAAATAAAGCACAATCTAGCGTTCAACATAGCACTTTGCATCGTCTGCCACTTTGTTGCATATTTTCCCCTGGATTCAGCTGAAAGGTAAAATTTGGTTCAAAGTCACCAGCTGCCTGTCCCCTTGGCTGTCCCAGAATCCACATTACTCAGCAGAGACAACAGACAAGACAGGATCTGTGTGCAGCTGCAAGATCTATTCTGGGTTCCACAGTGGGTATATTCAGGGGACTTCTCTTTCCCCGAGGACACCTCCAGTTCAGTGGTATTAACTGGAGTCTTAATCCTAAATGAGACTTTTAAGAATGAGAGGATGATGTCTGCTAATTGTGCTGCCAAAAGATGAAGCCTTCGGAAGGCCAATTATGAACCAAGTGAGGGAGCTGATGGATCCCTAGTGATGACGGTGCCCATTTCTACCAAATTCACTATTCCTCTTAGCAGCATTCTGGGGCACATTTCCATCCTGTCGCAGAGCAGGTATTATTCATCTTGGTACCCAGCGGAGAACCTGATATTCAAGGAATGAAGGAATGTCTGGTGAAGAAATTGAACTCTGCATGAACACAGTCAAACCAACAATGTAACAGTTTCCAAATGCAGTGAAGACTGATAAGGATTCTTGGTGAAGGTGTGTGATGTCACCTAATTAACGTTTAAGAATGTAATTTAACTACACAGTGAAAAACCCAGACAGTTCAGAAATGATTTTTTTAAAAAGCATAAATCCCCTTCCTCACCCTGTCTACACACCACAATCCCACTCTCCAGCCAGCCACTGTGTGCGTCATCCCATGCCTTTTACAGGCATGTAAAAGAATAGAAATATTTTAAATAGAATCACATACTTACTGTTACAAAATTGCTTTTCCACTCATCAGAAACATCAAATCTTAGAATACTTCGTTAGAGCTCATTCTTTTTAATGCCCTGATAATTTTACTTTTAAGGAGAGTGAATTTGGGTAGTTCATTAGAGGACACACCTATACTTCTTGGAGACCCAGTTTTATAGGCTTTTGGGTCACCTTGAAAGATAAAGGGAAAAAATAAATGTTTTCCACTGAGGTAGATAAGATGCACAAGGATGAGAATGAAAAATACTCTTTCAGGTGACTTCAAGCCCCACCATTTTCAAATGCAGATCAGTTCCAAGGAGAGAGTTTTTTAATGTGGTAATCTGTCCTCGGTGTAACTGATGCCAACAACCTGAGTGCAGGAAAGGAACCTGAAAGTTAGCAGAGCACCGAGTCTCAAGAAATGTGCAGAAAAAAGAAACCTAGAAGTCCCTAGGGAAATGTCAGCGAGCATTAAGCCCAATTTCAAACACAGTGGAAATTGAGCACATGTTCATGTGATTCAACTCAGCCAATCCTTGGGCTTCCCTGGTGATTCAGTTGATAAAAAATCTGCCTGCAGTGCAGGAGACCCAGGTTAGATCCCCGGGTCAGGAAGATCCCCTGGGGAAGGACATGGCGACCCACTCCAGTATTCTTGCCTGGAGAATCCCATGGATAGAAGAGCCTAGCAGTCTACAGTCCTTGGGGTCATACAGAGTCAGACATGACTGAGCGACTAAACCCACCACCAATCCTTGAAAAACAAATGCACGATTTAACCCCCTTAAACTAGAAGGAACGGAGAAGGCAATGGCAAGCCACTCCAGTACTCTTGCCTAGAAAATCCCATGGATGGAGGAGCCTGGTAGGCTGCAGTCCGTGGGGTCGCTAAGGGTCGGACACGACTGAGCGACTTCACTTTCACTTTTCACTTTCACACATTGGAGAAGGAAATGGCAACCCACTCCAGTGTTCTTGCCTGGAGAATCCCAGGGACGGGAGAGCCTGGTGGGCTTCCGTCTAAGGGGTCACACAGAGTCGAACACGACTGAAGTGACTCAGCAGCAGCAGCAGCAAACTAGAAGGAAAAGGAAACATTATGAGAATCAGGTGGCACCACCATAGTGTAATCCAGGGAGGAAGTCGCCAGTAAATTCAGCGCAGCATGTGGACATCCAGGATGAGTGAGAAATGAAGCAGATATGAACTTGCACAGGTAATAACTTGCCCACTGATTCTTGATTTAGCTTCTTTCATAACATGCTTCTGACATTAGAAAGATTAAGAACTGCCAGCATGTGTCCTCCAAAATCATCAATTTATATAAGATATATGCATACTGATCAACCATATAAAGGGCTAGACTCCTGGCATCTAAGTAAAAGTGTTAGTCGTACAGTCCTGTTCAACTCTTTGCGACCACTCCTGTCCATGGAATTCTCTAGGAGAGAATACTGGAGTGGGTAGCCAGTACCTTCTCCAGGGGAATCTTCCCAGCTCAGGGATTGAACCCAGGTGTCCTGCATGGTAGGTGGATTCTCTACTCTCTGAGCCATCAGGGAAGCCCTTTAAAAGATCCCCAGTAATTCTAACATCTGTGATCCTGGGTATAAGGGCATTAGATTGCTTTCATTTAGATGAGTAACTACTACTGACTCACTTCTCTTCTGTTTCTGCCCATCTTTCCTATGAAATGAAGGTTATGTTGTGGCGCTTCATTGACTTGAACTTCCACCGTTTTTTGGATTTTGTATTTCTTGAAAAAAAATGTTGAATAATTTTTCAAAACCAGAGTTCAAGAAATAAAGGGTAACTTCTTAATACCTTCAGTTTCTATATCCAGAAGTTCATTCTCCGATGTTAAAATATTTTTATTGTGATTAATTATTGTTTTATAGGGTTTTTACCTTGTTATTTTTAATTATTTATTTGGCTGTGTTCAGTCTCAGCTGCCGCAGGCCAGATCCTCATTGCATCATGCAGGACTTTTCATTGTGTCACGTCGACTCTCTAGCTGTGTCTCAGAGTCTTGGTTGCTCCATGGCATGTGGGATCTTAGTTCCTTTCCCTACTAGGATTGAACCCACATCCCTTGCACTGCAAGGCAGATGGATCTTGACTGGACTACCAGGGAAGTCCCATTCCTTGGTTTTTAAAAGGTTGTCTTATTAGCATCTTCTTGTATCTTTTAATCTTCTTTTATTAAAGAGATAAATCAGAAGTAAATTCTGATCTCATTTTTTAAAAGTCATTTTTTCCTTCCTCCTTCTTCTACTTGATATTTTATTATAGACTTATACCACATAACTTTTTCAAATACTGTATATAGTTTGTAGTAAAATTGAAATGATTTTGGTTTCCATAATGAAGATACTGAATTTGTGATTCAAATTCGCAATTTAAAAGCTCTAGAGATTTTGCTACCTGAAGTAAATCCTTTTAAAAATAACTTTTGCTTTGTAAAGACATCATCCTGTAACTTGTCTCACTAGGTTTTTAAATACTTATGAAGATCACCTATAATGCAACGTAAAGACTAAGGTGCAGAAGCCCTGAGCCCTTACACTAAGGTGTATATCCATCGAAGAGTCTTGTCACATACAAACACATAAGACTAACTGAGACAGTGGCGTTCCCTGCGGGGCACTACAGTGGCCTGCTGGGGGCAACTGGTGTCCTGGGACCCGCATAGCTTCAGTGGGGCTGTCAACCCCAGGTGCCTTCATTCTCCCTGAACTCAGTTTGCCGTCTGAACCAGAAAAATTAACCTTTTGGTTTTATATCAGGATC
This sequence comes from Moschus berezovskii, assembly GCF_049115385.1. Classification (NCBI taxonomy): domain Eukaryota; kingdom Metazoa; phylum Chordata; class Mammalia; order Artiodactyla; family Moschidae; genus Moschus; species Moschus berezovskii. The sequence goes on along the minus strand of NC_142461.1, from coordinate 114,533,254 downwards.
GTTTCTTAGCATTTTACTGTATGGCTTGGGAAGAATATTTCCCATCCTGCCCTCCAGTGTGTTCAGTTTTAGTGTGAGGAAATGCTTTTATTTATTTTACATTTTTTAAAAAGTCAAATGAACATTCTTTCCAAGAACTTGGAGTCCTACATAAGCATAAGTTGTATATTTAACAGGGACCTGTCTCCGTAGCTGACTGGACCCCCTAAAGTTAAGCTCCAACTTCAAATGATTATATATGTTCAAGGCACTCTCAACCAACTTGTTGGCAGAATATTGTTTCCTGAACCACTTGAGACAATGGTAGACATGTTACTGGGTAATCTGTGGGGCTTCCCAAGTGGCGCTAGTGGTAAAGAACCCGCCTATCAATGCAGAAGACCTAAGAGATGTGGGTTCAAGCCCTGGGTTGGGAAGATCCCCTGGAGGAGGACATGACAACCCACTCCAGTATTCTTGCCTGGAGAATCCCATGGACAGGGGAGCCTGATGGGCTGTGGTCCACAGGGTCGCAAAGAATTGGACACAACTGAAGCAACTTAGCACCCAATCTAGGGGGACCTGTAGAGAAAATGTATAAATGCTCCATGTTTTTTTGAGGACAAGTAATGTCATATGCAAGACAGTTACAGGAAATCAAGGGGGTTTCTCTTTGCTGCTTGTGCCCTGCTTCCCTCGTCTCTGGCAATGCCTAGAGGAAACCAGGAGGCAGGGGAGGGGGCTTTAATCGTATGTGACCCTCGTGCCCCTCCCATTTTTGATTTGTATAATGACATTTTCTGGATCATATAATTCCTCGGCAAATGAAACTTTATGTTCCACCCTCTTCCAACGAGATTGCCTGTGACCCTCCTACATAGAAATTCTGAAGATTTTGTGAATCTATAGCCATTTATAGGCATCATCCAAGTGGGCTCAGAGAAGAGCATGTTGCACCCTCCTGAGCAGCCTGTCAGTGCTATGTAGCAGGGAAGAATGGGACCAGAGAGGGCTAACTTAGCTGGAGGGTAAGACCAAACTTTGTTCCCTGAGTTGCTCTCAGGCACAGTCTGGCCTGCATTCATTTCAAGCTGCTCCAGCCTCTTGGCTTGAAAGATATTATGGGAGATTTGTAAGCAGAAATAGTGCTTCAGCATAACAGCCTATCCATTGTTGGAGCAGCAGCCTTCCTGGAATGGTGGCAGGGGCCAAGAGAGGGAAGAGATGGGAGGACTGTAAGGATGAGGATGAGGGTGGTCCCAGACCTCACTCACTGATGCATTTGAGTTTTATCTTTTCTTCTTCTAATTGAGTTATAGTTGACTTGCAATATTACATTAATTGCAAAGTTATTCAAACATTTTATAGATTATATTCCATTTACGGGCTTCCCAGGTGGTGCTAGTGCTAAAGGATACACCTGCCAATTCAGCAGATGCAAGAAACTTGGTTTCGATCCCTGGGTCAGGAAGATCCCCTGGAGGAGGGCATGGCAACCCACTCCAGTCTTCTTGCTTGGAGAATCTCATGGACAGAGAAGCCTGGCAGGGGCTACAGTCCATAGTGTCGCAGAGTCGGACATGACTAAAGCAACTTAGCACGCATGCAAGCACACGTGTTCCATTTATAGTTATTATAAAATGTTGGCTGCACTTCCTGCATTGTACAGTACATCCTTGTAGCTTATTTACTTTATGCACAGTACTGTGTCCTTCTTAATCCCTCACCCCTTGCGTGCCCTTCTCTCCTTGCTGCACCCCACCATAACTACTAGTTTGTTCTCTGTATCTGTGAGTTTGTGTTATACTCACTAGTTTATCTTATAGAATCCACGTATAAGTGATAACGTTTGTGTCTTTCTCTGTCTGACTTATTTCAATAAGCATACTACCCTCCAGGTCAACCCATGTTGTTGCAACATTTCATTATTTTCAAGTAATGAAAATTTCATTATTTTTTTATGACTGAGTAGTATTCCACTGTACATATGTGCTTAGTCGCTCAGTTGTGTCTTACTCTTGGCAACCCCATGGACTGTAGCCCACCAGGCTCCTCTGTCCATGGGGATTCTCCAGGCAAGAAGACTGGGGTGGGCTGCCATGCCCTCCTCCAGGGAATCTTCGCAACCCAGGGATCAAACCCAGGTCTCCCACATTGCAGGCAGATTCTTTACCATCTGAGCCACCAGGGAAGCCCAAGAATATTGGAGTGAGTAGCCTGTCCCTTCTTCAGGGGATCTTCCTGACCCAGGAATCAACCTGGGGTCTCCTGCTTTGCAGATGCTTCTTTACCAGCTGAGCTACCATGGAAGCCCCAGTGTACGTATACTGCATCTTTTTTATTCATTCATCTGTTCATGGACACTTAGTTATTTCTTGGCCATTGTAAATAATGCTGCTATGAACACTGAGGCACATGTACCTTTTCAAGTTAGAGTTTTCTTTGGATATGAACCCAGGAAGTGGAATTGCTGGGTCATATGGTAGTTCTATTTTTAGCTTTTTTGAGGAGCCTCCTTGACACTGGCTCTAAGGAAAGTTCAATTCAGTTCAGTTCAGTTCAGTTCAGTCGCTCAGTCGTGTCCGACTCTCCGCGACCCCATGAATCACAGCACGCCAGGCCCCCCTGTCCATCACCAACTCCCGGAGTACACTCAAACTCATGTCCATCGAGTCGGTGGTTTATCTAAATAAAAACATGTACCATTATCAACTATTATCTATTCTCAATTAGTAAGCTCTGAAAAGTAGCACCTGCTTACAGGCTTCTGGAGAATGAAGAATCCATGCAGATTAAGGCAGAAAGGCAAAAAGTTTCCAAGAGAATTTAGTGATCAATCAGCCAATCAATAAATACTTAAGTGCATACTCGGCTCCAAGGAGATTATGACGTTATTTTGGTTCTTAGGAAATTAATTGGAAAGCTGAGGCTAACATGCTCACAAAATTGTCCGTAAAGAAAGAGCAAGTAACCTTGAGACTATAAGCCTTACAGGAGCAACACCAGGTGTGAGGAGTCACAGGTTTTCGCTCTCCCTGACTGCTAAGAACTGAGAAACATGCTGAACGCTAATAAATTCTCAGGAAACTTGCACCTGTTTAAGATCCTTCCTGCAGAGATGACGGTAAAAGGGAAATACTGCTTCCTTTGGCTGTACATGGAACAACAGACTGGTTCCAAATAGGAAAAGGAGTGCGTCAAGGCTGTATATTGTCACCTTGCTTATTTAACTTATATGCAGAGTACATCATGAGGAATGCTGGGCTGGAACAAGCACAAGCTGGAATCAAGATTGCTGGGAGAAATATCAATAATCTCAGATATGCTGATGACACTACCCTTATGGCAGAAAGTGAAGAAGAACTCAAAAGCCTCTTGATGAAAGTGAAAGAGGAGAGTGAAAAGGTTGGCTTGAAGCTCAACATTCAGAAAACAAAGATCATGGCATCTGGTCCCATCACTTCATGGGAAATAGATGGAAAACAGTGGAAACAGTGTCAGACTTTATTTTTGGGGGCTCCAAAATCACTGCAGATGCTGATTGCAGCCATGAAATTAAAAGACGCTTACTCCTTGGAAGGCAAGTTATGACCAACCTTGATAATATATTAAAAAGCAGAGACATTACTTTGGCAACAAAGGTCCGTCTAGTCAAGGCTATGGTTTTTCCCGTGGTCATGTATGGATGTGAGAGTTGGACTGTGAAGAAAGCTGATCGCCGAAGAATTGATGCTTTTGAACTGTGGTGTTGGAGAAGACTCTTGAGAGTCCCTTGTACTGCAAGGAGATCCAACCAGTCCATTCTAAGGGAGATCGATCCTGGGTGTTCATTGGAAGGACTGATGCTAAAGCTGAGACTGCAGTACTTTGGCCACCTCATGCGACGAGTTGACTCACTGGAAAAGACTCTGATGCTGGGAAGGGTTGGGGGCGGGAGGAGAAGGGGACGACCGAGGATGAGATGGCTGGATGGCATCACCGACTCTGTGGACTTGAGTCTGAGTGAACTCCGGGAGTTGGTGATGGACAGGGAGGCCTGGCGTGCTGTGATTCATGGGGTCGCGGAGAGTCGGACACAACTGAGCGACTGAACTGAACTAAACTTGGCATCTCGAATCCACATTTAGAAGAGAAAGGAAAATGTTCTCGATCTCATTGTTAGAATTTTTTAAAGTCTTTCTTTGTTTGTTTGTTTACACATGTATGTAACATGTGCTCTTTAAAAACATTTTAAAAACACAGAAATGGAAAATACAGAAAGTAGAAGTCCCCCAGAAAAGCTCTCTGTGGGTAATCATTGTTACTGAGTTGATGTATATTCACCCAGAGGGTTTTCCAGGTGGCACTGTTGGTAAAGAACTTGTCTGCCAGTGCAGGAGACATAAGAGATGCAGGTTCAATTCCTGGGTTGGGAAGATCCCCTGGAAGGGCATGGCTGCTGCTGCTAAGCTACATCAGTCATGTCCGACTCTGTGCAGTCCCATAGACGGCAGCCTACCAGGCTCCGCCATCCCTGGGATTCTCCAGGCAAGAACACTGGAGTGGGTTGCCATTTCCTTCTCCAATGCATGAAAGTGAAAAGTGAAAGTGAAGTCGCTCAGTCGTGTCAGACTCTTAGCGACCCTATGGACTGCAGCCTACCAGGCTCCTCCGTCTGTGGGAGGGAAGGGCATGGCAACCCACTCCAATATTCTTGCCTAGAGAAGCCCATGGACAGAGAAGCCTGGTGGGCTATAGCCCATCAGGTCACAAAAAATTGGAAATGACTAAAAACAACTTAGCACAATACCTATTTGTCCAGATTTCCTTCTGTGCATCTGCTGAACTTTCTAAGGGAAGATATCTATTTTTACTGGGACTAGGCACACATCTATTATATACAATAAAAAGCAGCAGACTGGGCAAACCATATTCAAGAGGACAGGAATACACAGTATTTTTTACCTGTCTTTGTTGCTGTCTACTGTACATTCTTTTTTTCCTTTGGCCTTCACTCTGCTTTTGTTTCTTTCCTCCCAGTATTTACACCCTTCTATATGATTACTCCTTTTACTGTTTTTCCTTTTCCTTCCTGAAATAATGGTACATTCCTGGTTACCTTCTCATAATTTTTCATCTTATTCTTCTGCTGGTTTTATGATTCTGTTTGCTGTAGTGTCTTTCAGTAAGATATGGTCCTGTAGGATTTTGTGAGACCAGTTCTTACAGAAAGCAGTTGGACCACTAAGATCAGAGGGTGAAAATATTTACTGTTTTGGTATTTCGTGTCTAGAAGCAGTTAGTTTGACTAACTCCTTGGTTAGTCAACAGTTACACTGAATACACTGCAGTAAGAATCTTCGAGGTGGAGATTATGAAATAACAAGAAATTTAATAATAGAAACAACTAGCTGTGTGTCCCTTTCTTGTCTCCCACTCTCCGCCTCCATTCCCCACACTGGCTGACAAACTAAGCAGAAACGTACCACCGCTTAAACTGCATTTCTCAACTTCTTCTGCTCGCCTCTCACTCAACAAATTCTATATTCAAGACGGAAGCTGTTGAAACAAACAAGGGGGCAGATGCTGCCTCGACCTCTCTTCCCATTGAGCTGCGCTCCCCCATCCACTTTAAGCCAGAGAATAACCTGTCTGGAGAGCATTCTCCTCATCTGAAGCACACACAAACATCACCGCGTTTTCCTTTGCCGGAGAAAGGATAAAGGAAGAAAGGCGGCAGCTGCTCTAGTTGCAGACAGCAAACAGGCCTCGCTGTGGTGGCCCCACAGCCTTCACAAAGGGGGATTCAGGGAGCCAGGCAAGCACATTGCACAGCCCGAGACTTCCGTGCAGATTCACCTGCCAATATAATTCATGAAAAATCTATAAAGAACTGTCCAGGTGAATAGAGACTGTAACCAAAGCACATTTTCCAACTGGTCTTTTATGAAGCTGGAAGAGGAAGAATACAGTTGAAGAACTGGAAAGGGCTTCACAGATCACCCAATCCAACTCTGCCTCTTTTAGTTTTAAGGTGAAGCTGGTGGGGCCCTTTCAGTCAAAGAAGATTCATCCCTTCTCCAGCCTCGGTACATTTTAACAATGGAGGTCTTAAAAACATTTCTTTTATATAATAAATTTTTAAGGTATTTCTTGTAGCATTTTACACACAACAGCTCTTCAGATATTCATGTGATACACTTTTATGGCATTAAATTTCTCCACAGGGTAACGAAAAGCCCCCCAAATTATGACATGAAAAATTTCAAAGCTTTGCTTTTACATTTAGTGTGTGTTGAATCACAAGGCCGGTGTGTCCGAGGTGGGGACAGTTTGCTTTGGAAATAGCCAAATAAAGTACCTGGTAAACTATGCTTCCTTTTAGCATCAGTTTCCAAAAAAAAGAACTAAGTATAGGTGTGTTGTTATTAGTTTGTTTTTTATTAAAAGAAACTTCTTCACTGTCTTTTGGCAATTTCTGCTTTGTGAAAGTCCTGAGCACAGTCCATTTAAAGGTGCTACTTATCTGCTTCAGATAAACTTATTTTTAAAATTCCCTTAGTTTACAGTTATATTTTATTTGAACAATATAGCAATGTTAAACAAAATGTTATATCAGAGTAACACATGGTTTTTAAAAACATGCAATTATAATAAATTTTACAACAAAAATCAAAGTCTCCCATCCTGCTGTCTCCCAATCTGCCCTGATTCAACCAATTTGAACTATTTTTGTTTCCAGTTACTGCTCAGACCCGTGCCAATTATACTTTATTATATTTAGACTCTCGTTTTCTTTACACTTCTTTTTTCTGGAGTTCATAATTTCCTATTCTAATTTGGACCGATTACTTTTGTAGGCATGCGATTCAGTTGCCATCCTCAGATTTCGTTTTATTGGGGTCAGATTTGTTCTGCTGTTTCTTGACCTCCACATCGTACATGCTCTTTGATTTCACCTTCATGGCACTGAAATAGATCAACTGGTAACTTCATTATAAAGTTTATGAAATAAGTTTTCTGGTTTCATAGATTTCTAAAACCACCTTTCTTTTGCTTTCACACTTGGGTATAGGACTCTAGATGGAAAATAACTTTCCGTCAGAACTTTGAATTCATTGCTCCATTGTCTTTCAGCATGAAGTATAACTGATAGGCTGGTGCTATTTAAATTCTGACTTCTCTCTCTCCCAAGTTTCCTGTGTTTTTCCCACTGAAAGAATCTAGACCTTTTATGCTCAGTGTTTTGAAATTTAATAATATAGTGTACATGTATATCCTTTAGGTAAGTCCTATAGTGGTTAAAAACGAAAGTGAATCATACTGCCTGGACCCAGATCCTGTCTGCCACCTCCCAGCTGTGTGACTTTGGGCAAAATAATCTCTAGTCCTCACTCAAGGAGGATACATACCATATGTACCTCTGAGGATTGTGAGAATTGAGATTCTCACTGTTGCAGGTGGTTGGCAAATAGTCAACTTTCCAGAAACGTTAGTGATTATTCTGCTCAACCTTCAGTAAAGTCTTCTAATTTGAAGATTCATGTCTGCAGCTCTGAGGAACTATCTTCCCTTTCTTTGATAATGTTCTTCTGTTTGCTTTTCCTCTCTGAAAATAAGCCAGCCATCAGATTTCCTACATTGATTTCTCTTTTCTCTCTTTTCTCTTTTTGATGTTCTGGGAAATTTCTTCAACTTTATATCCCAAGTTTCTATTGCCCTAATTATGTAACACACTCATTTAAAATTTCTGAGAACTCTTCCTTATTCACTGATTGTTCCTACTTTATAGTATCGTTTTTATTTCATATATGCAGTATCTTTCCCAAGTCTTATTTTGAAAACTTGAAAACATACAGGTTGAAAGAATCACAGTGGTGAACACCTGTATATCCCTCCCACCTAGATTCAATAATTTAAGACTTTTGTCATATTTGCTTTATTTGTTTATGTACAAATATCTGTGTGTGTGTGTATGCCATTTACACATACTTTTTTTCTGGACCATTTGAATGTCAGTTGCAGATGTCCTAAATATTAGTTTTGCATGTGACTTCTAGGAATAAAGACATTTGCCTACCTCATCACAATACCATGATCACAACTAATAAAATTAACAAAATCTCATATCATCTAAGAGAGTCCATATTCAGATTTCTCTATTGTCTCAAAGGTATGCAAAATCTACCAAATAGAAAATGTCCATGCCTTTCCACTCAGCGATTCCATCACTGTGTTGCATATATACCCCCACCACATGCACAAAATGAAGAACACACAAGAACATTCACTGCAACACTGCCCGTGCGAGCAGAAGATAAGAAACGGCCTGAATGTCCGTTAATATGCGATTGGGTTAAACAAACTGAAACCAAACTATGGAATAAGTATCAAACAGCTGTTTAGAATCAGCACGTTTAGAACTGAAGTATTCTGATATGTACTAATAAAAATAAGTTAAATTTAAGTGGAAGAGATTCTAAGTACTGCATGTAGTATATCACCATTTGTATTGAAACAGTGATGGATGTTTGCAAACTGATAATTAACTCTGAGAGGCAAAAGAGAAACTGGGAAAAGTAACTGCCTCTGGAGAAGTGACTTAGGTGACTGGGTGGGAGGGCGGGCAGTTTACTTATCAAATACTCTTATTTTGAATTTCGTGTTCCTGTTACATAATTAAAGTCATGGCTTAATGTCAATGAATAATAATCCCATATAGCAGTGGTTCTCAACCAAGGGTGACTTTGCCCCTCTGGGGTACATGCGGCAGTCTCTGGAGACATGCTTGGTTGTTACAGCTGGAGGTGGGGACAGTACTACTGGCATCTGGGGGCAGAAGCCACAGATGCTCTTAACCAGCCAGGACACAGGTCAGCGGGCTTCCCTGGTGGCTCAGCAGTAAAGAATTTCCCTGCAGTGCAGGAAATGCGGGTTCGATTACTGGTAGGGAAGATTCCCCTAGACAAGGAAATAGCAACCCACCTCAATCTTCTTGCCTGGGAAAGCCCATGGACAGAGGATCCTGGAGGGCTACAGTCCATGGGGTCACAGCTTAAGAGACTGAACAACATGAGTCAGCCCCAACATGATCTGGCCCCAAATGCCAGCAGTCCTGAGGATGAGAAACCCTGCTGTAGAGCAGTTCTTCTGGGTGACAAGGTTTGAGAGGAGCTAAGCAAGACTAACGGAGAAGGCAACGGCACCCCACTCCAGTACTCTTGCCTGGAAAATCCCATGGATGGAGGAGCCTGGTAGGCTGCAGTCCGTGGGGTCCCTAAGGGTCGGACACGACTGAGCGACTTCACTTTCACTTTTCACTTTCACACATTGGAGTAGGAAATGGCAACCCACTCCAGTGTTTTTGCCTGGAGAATCCCAGGGACGGGGGAGCCTGGTGGGCTGCTGTCTAAGGGGTCACACAGAGTCGGACACGACTGAAGTGACTTAGCAGCAAGCAAGACTAAAGAAGAGACAGAAAGTCATGGGCCTATGCCTAAGTGTTCAAATCACTGTGCCTTTAAGATAATTCATAAAAAAAAAAAAAGATAATTCATTATTTCTAGCTGTGTAGGAGGATGGCTGGAGAGGTCCAAACTGCTCTTGTTTACACAGCTAATTATCTAGATTGGTACAGGATCAAGCATCTGTAACCTTAGTTAGTATTAACAATTTTAACTGCTGTAAACAGTAGTATAGTCACTCTAAGAATGAGGTCAGACTAAAGGTAATGATTTCTAGGACTTTAATCTCTACACACAGCACATGTACAAGACCATGCATGCATTGCAGCATTGTTTGTAATGGAAAATACTGGAAACAACCTAAATAATAGGGAACTGGTAGAGTAACTTATGGTATACCTGTACAGTGGCTACCATGCAGCCACAGCTCTAATGATTTCCAGGATACCATTAACTTTAGGGACTTCCCGGGTGGTCCAGTGATTAGGACTTTGTGCTTCCACTATAGAGGGCATGGGTTCAATCCCTGGTCGGGGAACTAAGATCTCCTAGGCTGCGCTGCACAGCCAAAAAAAAAAAGAAAAACCAAACCCCTAAACAGCAGTTGTTTCTGAAGGTTTGGGGCAAGGAACTTTTCACAGTATGCCCTTTTACATTTTTGTACTATGTGCATACTACTTTTTATATAGACAGCTCTGCCTAAGTCAAGGAGTAAATTCAATGTGCTGTGTAACTCTACTGCAATGCATAATACAAGGAGAATGAAATATGTATTACAATAAAGATGTAAAGGCATATGGAAACATAAAAGTTGTAGATGTTGAATAACTGAAAATGTCGAGAGGAAATGAGGAACTTCAAGCCATGCTTCAAATGAGGCACCAATAATCTCCGTCATTATAAACAAACATCCTTTTCCCTGATACTTAAGGTTTTGAACAGAGGACAGTTGGGGTATTTGTCCTGTGACTACGTCAAACATGCACGTGAGGTATTTCCCAGATGGCGATAAAAGAAAGCCCCGCTTATGAAGAGCCTAGTGGGTTGGCACGCTTACGACTTGGTCAGCCTACTTGATAGAAGATGAAATGGAGGAGTGGAAGCCAGGTATTATAGTCCTGGCTTTGTCACTAATTCAGTGTGACCTTAGGCAAGTGAACTTCTGGATCTATCGTCTATCTATAAAAATGAGAGTGTAGCCCCTAAAAGTCAAATTTGAAAAATGAAATGGATAATTCCTATTCCTAAGGGAAAAAATTTCTTAAAAATATGGAAAGGTATTCAGCTTTCCCATTAAGCAAAAGGAATACAAATATGAGATTTTATACCTGTGGAGGCAACAACAAAATCAACTGAAATTCTGTTAAAATCAGTACAAACATTAATATCTGTAATTTACAAAGCATTCTGGGAAACAGGGCATGTTTACATAACTGAGCCATGGAGATAGTCCTACCCTTTGATTCAGTAACTACTTCCCAGGAACTGGGATATTCAATGGATACAAATATATATATCCATGAAGATATTAATTCATTTGAATGCTGTAACGGTAAAAAAGAATCTAGGCAAATGGTTTAATATGGGAACCTCCACTTGAAATATTGTACATCTTTGAGAACCATTTTGAACACTAGAAATGTTAAAAACAAAATGCTACTCTGTTCAATGTATACAGAGATAATATACAAATATAAAATAATTTCACTTGGAAGAAGTATGGGTATCTTAATCAGCATTTACTATTTTAAAACTGGCTTATAAATTCTAATAAAAAGAACTTAAGAATGAATTTGAGGAATTCAATCACTTGACCTCTGAGGTCTGTGATTCTTTATTTCTTTGATACAGCACTGAAGGCTTTGCTGTGAGGAAACTCTAGTGGACAAGATAATGGTGGATCAGATAAACCTTCAGAGCAGACAAGCCTCTGGTACAGCAAGCTGAGGCCCCTGCAATTTGGAGACAGGGACATACAGTGGGCTTTTCTCTCCCTCATATACATTAACTCAAGTATGAACTGAATTTTCTGTGATTAAAAAAAGTTATTTTGGATATATACTACATCTATATCCACCTCTGAGTAGAAAAGCTCAAGAGTGACGAGAAAAGATGTAAAAAGGAGAAGCACAGATACTAGAACAGGGAGGAAGCCTGGACACAAGTCTAGTACAACCTCATTTTACATCAGTGTTTTTCACTGATGTTTTGAAAGGAAACATGATATTACGTGTAGAGAAAATGCACCCTGGAGAAGATATGGAAAAAAATAGTAGTGGAGGGGAGGAAGGGAAAGAGCTAAAAGGCAGCAAATAAAATACTGTACATCTGTGTGTATGTTGATGATGAAGGGGATGAAGGCGGCTACCACAGGGTGAGAAGTGACCACTAAGCCCAAAAGGTAGCTGCGCTGGGTTTCACACATGGTTCTGTGTATCTATCCTGGTGTTTAACTATCCTGTTCTAAGTACAGATCTTACTATCAGACTCACTCTTCTAACTCAAAATGAAAGTACAGCTTCTCAAGTCTGAAAGGTTAATGCTAATAAACTAGACCTTTAACCACAGAACACTGTTTTTAAAAAAAAAAAAAAAAAAAACTACAGAAACTGGTATCACATTGGCTTTTTCTGGTTTCTACATAAAGAATGATGTTGAAAGATAATTTATTTAGATTGTACTGATTTTTTCTCCTCAGAGCACATTTTTAGGCATCAGTTGTTAATTTCCAAATTAAAAAAATTTAAATCTTATAATAAATTCAGATGGAAAACACATTTTTTCCATATAGCTTTAGAAGGACTTTGCATTGGTTCAGTCTGTCTGTACGACTTAGGTACGTGCATGTACTCTCAGAAATCAAGTTTTATGTATATAAACTTCTGAGATGAGACTGAAACGTTCACAAAACTCTTTATTATAAAGGTCTGGCTTTAGTGCCATTGGTATGCTGGTGGCCACAACTATTTTGTGTCCAGAGGGTACTACTCACTTTGCTTCTATGTTTGACAGAATTTACTGATGAAAAAAAGCTGATGAAGGACAAGTTAGTGCTTGTCCAAGATGGGATTTTTGCCTTGAGCATTGAACAAATCAGATTTTAAAAGTAAAGTTCAACTAAAAAAAAAAAAAAACGTAAAGTTCAACTTACATCCCATTTTTGATGTTATACAATACTTGGCTTACTGGCACACGTTAAAAAAATCAAGGCTTTACTTTTAATGATTATCAAGCAACTTATTTAGTTCTACTTCAATAAAATAAGGACTACATTAAGCAATTTATCTTTTTTTTTCCCTTCTTAGACGTCAACATCTTGATAACCTTATATTAAATCACAACCTCATTTTACATATTTCAACAATAGTGTGTAAACTAGACTTTTGTTAACTGATTTGTATCTTACTATTTATAAAATGTTTACGGCAACTTCTGAATTATCTTCAATTAATATTTGGTGCCAAACATCTAGGTTTCAGGCTGTATTTAGTTTCCCTTCTCTCTCTTACCCACCCTACTCCTAACAAGTGGTTAATAGTTTATTTAAAACAATTCTACTTTAAGAACATTTTCTACTTAGAAAAATCACATAGCAAGACCAAGATTACTAGGAAGACCTCAAAGAAATGTGTTAAAAGCTTAGAAGCGAAGTGTGGGAGGAATAATGAAAGCTTAAAACTAAAGGTTTTTAACAAGATGGAAGAAGTTAATCATAAGTATTCAAAAATCATATCAGCACACATTAACATATCACAACTAAGCATTTATTACACTATTTAAGAAGGGAAGTAATTGCAGTGGTATTTCAGAAGCTATATCTTTTTTAATGTAATATATGCTCATAAACTCTAAACAGTATTTTAAAATATACACTCTCTCCAAAAGAAAATATTCAACTAAAGATAGATAACTTTTAATGTAAGCAAAATGTTACAAGATTTTTTAAAATTAAAGTCATCATCTGATTTTCACAACACACGTACAGAAATCTGCAGACATTCTGTACAGAGAAGTATAACCTCTACTCTTGAGCGAGGCGTTCAATGACACGTCGATAATCTTCCACGAGTTCCTGAAAGCTTTCTTCCAGCTGTTCGTGTTGCATGCTTATTTCTATCTGGTTCATCTGGTTTGTCAGTTCTTCTGGTCTGAGACATTTTCTCATTTTAGCAAGATCTCTCTGTTTTTTCTAAGTAACAAACACGATGATTGGTTAGACTAAGAAAGCTGACATAAAAAAATATGTCTCCAGTGTTAAAAATAATAGTAGTAGGAATATGCCCAAATCTATCCCATACATTTTTAAGGAAGCCTAAACATAATGTTAACATGAATTACAAGCCCTCTAAAAAGAGGGTTCCAAAAGACATGGAATTTGTATCAATTAATGGTAAATATAGGTATATGAGTGACAGCCCCCTCTCCAAAGCATAATAAAGAACTGGCCAGTACAGACACTCAAATATTTCTTTAATAAATAAGGTACTATAACTGAAGAAAGACAACTGAGATTAAGTGCTATTATTTCATCAATTTAATCATTAATTACATTAATCTTAATTCCAAGCTGGCTTCTTCTGCCACTATCATTTCTGAGTTCCCGTACCCAGTGATGTATTTATGGACCACATATTAATTTTACCATAAACTGTTGGGAGAGTTTCAAGACGATAAGCCCCAAACTGTCACACTTTAAAAAACAGTATTAACTAGCATTTATTGAGTCTCTAATGTCTAGACATACATTATCTTACTAAACCCTCTCCATTTCACTGAGAAGGAAACTACCATTTCTCAGGAAACTGAGATTTGCACCACCCTAAGATGCTGGGAAGGATTGGGGGTGGGAGGAGAAGGGGACGACAGAGAATGAGATGGCTGGATGGCATCACCGACCTGATGGACATGAGTTTGCGTGAACTCCGGGAGTTGGTGATGGACAGGGAGGCCTGGCGTGCTGTGATTCGTGGGGTCGCAAAGAGTCAGACACGACTGAGCGACTGAACTGAACTGAAGAAGCTGGTAACAACTTTTAGACAGGTCACTATCAGAACAATACAGTTAGTATGCTGAGGATGGGACTGGAGGGGACCAAGTTAGCAGGTAGTTTAAGAATTCAAGAGATGATGAAAGCCCAGACCAAGTCTGCTTAGTAACAGCAGAGATGGAAGGTACAGAACAGATTTAGGAAAGAAAACACTGGATGATGTGGGGAAAGAATGCAGAACGACTCCAAGATTCCTAGGTGGGTGGCAATATTGCATTATATAAAACACTGTAATATATGAAACTTTCATACATTTTACACTTCCCTGGTAGCTCAGCTGGTAAAGAATCCACCTGAAATATAGGAGACTCTGTTTCGATTCCTGGGTCGGGAAGATTTGCTGGACAAGGGATAGTCTACTCACTCCAGTATTCTTGGGCTTCCCTGGTGGCTGCAATGTGGGAAACCTGGGTCCGATCCCTGGGTTGGGAAGATCCCCTAGAGAAGAAACAGCTACCCACTCCAGTATTCTGACCTGGAGAATTCCATGGACAGAGGAGCCTGGCAGGCTACAGTCCATGGTCACAAAGAGTTGGACACGACTGAGCGACTTTCGCTTTCTTACATTTTGGATAAACTGTTCTAGATTATATCCTCTTTCATTTAAGCATTTAATAAAGAGCTAACTTTATAAAGAGATCAGAAATCACATATATTAACTCATGTAATCCTAAAAACTATGAGACAGGTACCATAACTTTCTTCAATTGATAAAGGAAAAAAAAAAGGTGCAGGTGTAAATAACTTGTCATAGAGGCAGTAAGCCTAGAAGCCAGGATCCAACCCCTAATGATCTAATAAGAAGTCCATATTCTGAATTCCTATATAACTGCCTACCAAACACAATAAAAAAAAACAACAACCTTGAAAACAGTATCTTAACTCCATCCTAAAAACAAACAAATGTCTCTCAAAGGAAACCCTAATAGTTTTGGAATATAAGACAGGCATGCTTCTCAAACTTAAATGTGCACAAAGATCAACTGGGAACCTTGTTAAAATTAAAATGCAGGTTCTCATTCAGTAGGTCTGGGGTGGGGTGAGGTTCTGAGGTTCTAAAAAGCGCTCCTGGATAATGTTAATGTTGCTGATTTAGTGTGTGTTTGTGTGTGTGGCTGCACTGCTTGGGGGATTCTTAGTTTGCCAACCAGGGATTGAACCCATGGCCCCAGCAGTGGAAGCATAATCATAATCACTGGACCACCAGAGAATTCCCAATGTTGCTGATCTTCTAATCACACTGTGGATAGTAGTTCTAGAGAAGTGATGAAAATTCAGATTTATTACTCCCAAGGCCTGGAAAGACAGTATATTCCTTACTGTTCAATCATGTGGATAATAAATGCTTTGTTTCTGCTGTGAAAGTTACTTCTTTTTTGCCAAGAGGCACAACTCCCTCTTGGCAGCACCCAAGTTAAGGAAACGGCTCAGGAACTAAAAGGTAATACATCCAAAAATTATCATGGTATTATAAGAAAAAAAATTATTCTTCTAAACTGCTAACCAGTTATAACATTTATAAAATAATCTAATCCCATTGCTTGAATTCTCATATACGACAGAACCATCATTTTAATTCTTAAATATTCTTAACAATCAATTCTGCTACAAATAACCTACAGAATGAATCATGTGCCAGTGATATACTGTTTTAAATTATTAACTTGTTTTAAAACTCAACATTAAGAAAACTAAGATCATGGTATCTGGTCCCATCGTGGCAAATAGAAGAGGAAAAAGTGGAAATAGTGACAGATTTTATTTTCTTGGGCTCCAAAATCACTGCAGATGGTGACTGCAGCCCTGAAAGTAAAAGATGCTTGCTCCTTGGAAGGAAAGCTATGACAAAACTAGACACCATACTAAAAAGCAGAGACATCACTTTGCTGATAAATGTACGATGTAAGAGCTGGACGATAAAGAAGGCTTAGCACTGAAGAACTGATGTTTTTGAACTGTGGTGCTAGAGAAGACTCTTGAGAGTCCCCTGGACTGAAAGATCAAACCAATCAATCCTAAAGGAGATCAACCCTGAATATTCATTGGAAAGACTGATGCCAAAGCTGAAGCTCCAATACTTTGGCCACCTGATGTGAAGAGCTGACTCATTGGGAAAGACCCTGATGCTGGGAAAGATTGAAGGAGAGGGTGGCAGCAGAGGATGAGATGGTCAGACAGCATCAGTGACTCAATGGACATGAATCTGAGCAAACTCCAGGAGACAGCGAACAGGGAACCCTGGTGTACTGCGGTCCATGGGGTCACAGAATCAGGCACAACTTAGTGACTGAACAAAAACAACAGATTTCTTAAGAGTGTTTACTTCCCCAGTTTATCTCCCCCTTCATTGCTACCTTCAATTCCATTGTCAGTTTTTTCAGATGGATGTCAGAATTAATTTCTATTGACATGGCAGTACATCTCTGAATTAAATTTAAGAGCTCTAAGTACCTAGGAATAAAAAAATACATGTACTAGCTTTATGGAAAACTATGAAACTATTATAGAAGTTCCTCATGAGCATGTAAACTATGGTTCAATTTTTAAAATAAGTTATTTGAGCTATTTGTTTTATTGATTTTAATATTCCTAAAACTGTGTATGTATACTGCTTTGTATATGTATGAAATATTATAAATTCATCTTTTAAACTGTGTTTAAAAAAAAACTTAAAAAAATAAACTGATTGGGGACCACCTCTATCCAGTGACTTACATTGGGAGTACAAATAAAATACTGAAAGACAGAATTCCGTAAGATTGGAATAGACCTCCTACAGGCGCAGAAGAAATTTCTCCCTCCAAAAACAAAAAGTTAATTCCTTCATAGATTAAGGCTGTGGATAATTTTAATTAATGCAGAAAAATTAATTAAAGATCATATTAGTGTCAGTTTTGTTAACATTTGGCTTTAACACATCAGTTCAGTCGCTCAGTCGTACATACAATGTGTTTAAAGGTCCAAAAAACAACTTTCTTCTTGCCTAGTTTTCAGAGGTTCCAAGAAGGTTTACATATATCTCAAAAATCCCACATCCTCTAAGAGCGCCTTAATTTCCATCTGCTCAACCAGTCTCTTTTGTGAACTACAGAAATAAGGTTCTTTTGCGGGAATTTAAAAATAATAATGGCGTGGAGACATGTAACAAATCCCAAGACTTATCGAAAGGCCATCTTTAAAAACACGCACACTGTACTGTATTTCTTTCTCTTCAGTTCCTCACTATGGGAGTACGTCCATTTTAGAGAAGAGAAGCCTAACACCCAGATTTTAATAAACTGTCAACACACACAATTTGTAAAAGTCAAAACTAGACCTCAAAACTGAGTTTTCTGATTCCAAATCCAATGCCATTATGAACAATGATTCTAAATTTTATACTTGCAAACCAATTACGAATTAAAATATGCCTATGAAACAATATAAAAATTTAAATGCTAAAACCAAGCAGCTGCACCAACTTTTCTTTTTTTTAGACAAATTGTTCAAATTTATCTTTTGAACACCTGAAAATTACTTCTATACTAAAGAATTTCTTTTTGTGCTTTTAAAATGATTCTAGTTAATACAAATTATTTTTATCCCTTCTTGGCACTGATACAAATAAATTATCAGTACTTAAAGAACTTTTAAAGTAAGGTACAACTACTTCTAATATCTACCCAAAAAAATTTCTTAATGGGACAGTATGACTAAACTGATATGGAAATTTAAGCCCTTAAAAAATGCAGCACAGAATTGGTGGACTTTGCTATCAATAAACAATTCCATTCCTCCATAATAACTTATGACAATCTAAGTTACACCTTCTTATCATAAAATGTGTTGAAGTAAAACATAAATTCTAGATTCCAAACTTTCCCCATTTGACATATATTTTAAAGACTTTTAAAAAATTCAAAATCACACTCAGTATTAAGCAATTTTACTTTATTCTTAAATGTAACTTTGCATTTGAGAATGCTGTGATAGCACAGCACAGTATACAAGTATCAGCTTGGAATGACAAATTGGAGAAAACCATCTGCATACATTCAACAAAGAAATCTAACTCTTCCCATGCATATAGGGCATTCAACTATTTCTAGGCTTTTACCAAGTTTGTGGTAGGTTTTCTATCACATTGTGGCTATCAACCCAGATCAAGATTTCTTGGTTTTCTCAATGAGACAGAATACTGGATAACTAAACTCATTAAAACTGGCATACTATAAATAGGGTTTGATCAAGTATCTAAAGAATTTGATATTTTGTATGAATGCAAGGATGGTGATACCAATTTTGGCTGTTAAGAATTTAAATAGTTTAATAACCAGTTTGTGGTCGTCTTTTAGAAAAGGTGAACTTGCTAGACAGGTGAGTGTACTTAATAATATTAAAAAAATCATTATTCTTAAGCATAGACAATACTTGCTTTTATGAACTACAGACATTCCCATTATTTGACATAACTTCATGACTGCTATTTATACTTATAAATCATCTTTTATTTGCTGTATCTGCCTATATAAAATATCACAAGTATCTGAGATCCATAATTTAATAAATTACTAAAACAGTTTTAATACTCTTAAATGTTATCATGCTAACATCTAATTATATTGTTTTACATGCCCAATTTCATCATAAAGAAATTTTCCAACTAACAAGTTAATATTAAAGATAAAAATCTTTGGAAAGTATCGTTTCTACCAATTTTCTGAGTTGACAAACATAAAGATTGATAAAGAATAAAATGTTATTTCTGACAAATTTTGGGGAATCGTTGTTATAATTTATTACAACCTGTTAAAAGCAGATGGTAGTTCCTAAGTTAGATTAAATCAATCAATTAAAATGATTTTATTAACTGATTAAATTTAAATATTTCATTAAGTTGCTTAATGAAATGGCACTATGAAGAAAAAATATATGAATTCCAGACACAAGGATTTATAGTTCAGGCAAATAATTATTTTTATATTCAGAATGTGCTATGTTTAGAATTATAAGAAATTAAGAAATACAGTTGCACTGCAAACAAGATGTGATAAAGAAAAACAGCTGAGATTCAATGAGGAGTAGTGAGACCCTATATACCATTAACACTCAAAAGACTGGCTCTATAAAGCAGAATCTCTGATAAATAAAACTTGGATTTAGAAAAATCATAAAAATCATAACTATGTACTTGATATATTAATTACTCATTATTAACTGACTTTCTCCTTAAACCTTAAGACAGATTTAAATTTGTCATTCATGTTCCCAACTATGGTGCTCTATAAGCCTCTAGGTATAGTATATACAAATGCAGCACCCAGTAATTAGTTGCTGAATAAATAAATGAATATTCTCTCCAATCAGATTACTGCCCAGCTATAAGAATCACAAATCTTCCTCCACACAAGTTGGCATGGACAATATCTACCTTAATAATGGGCAAAAGATGAGGACGCCAGACCTGATCTAGGAGGGGAATATTTTTGAGTTAAAGGAAAATAAAGGAAATGAAAAAAAGCAGGGGGTAAAAGAGCAAGAACGACAACAAAAAACAAAACAGGTAAACAACACTAAGTTGCGATTTTCAGCTATGGTCAAGTACAGGGGTTACAAAAGGCAACGAAGGCCATATTTAGGAAGAAAGAAGCAAATGTAAGCAGAATACAGGGACAAATAAAAAAACGGAAAAAAACCAAGGTAATCTGTTAGGCAAGATTCTGGGCATTCTGTTTTTTAACAGATGCATACAAATGAAAAAAATAACCATGAGTAAACTATCCTTGGGATTAGTTTTTAAGTGAATGGAAACATTTATAGTTTACACTGGAAAATTATGACAGGGAGAATTCTTATAACTAACTGGGAGAATATTTTCACTTTTGTGAAACTTAATTTAGCAGAGTGATTTGTACTCTCCCCCGCATTGGCATTTGCTGGATATTCTTCATTTTCAACAGTGACAAGAATATAACGTTTAAGACTCTTCAAAGTCCTACCTTATATGGGCTAATTAGTCTTCTTTTAATATCCAGTCTGTAGCTTCTGTATTGTTCAGCATCACTCATGTCAGTTACCAGTAGTCGAAGAATTTCATAAACCCGTCTAGCATGTTGCTAATAAAAAAAAGAACGTGAACATTTCAAATTACAAACAGTAACACTTTCCCAAAAGAACACATCATATATTGAATACCTGCCACAGGCCAGAAATTGTGCTTGGTGCCAGACAAAAAGCAATAAAAGATAGTCTCTGCCCTCAAGAAGGCAAGCAGTCTAGTGTACCACAAATGAATGAGGTACGGTTAATTTCATGACAGAATGTGCGAAGGACGCTAGGGCAGCACAGCCTGAGAACGGGGAACAATGTCAGAAGAGGGTTCCTGCGGGAATAAAACCTGAGCGAACCTGAAAGCAAAGGGAGCACGCTGTTCTTAGAACAGGGGAGGGCACTATATGTGTGTGCACGTCACGTACACACGTGCACAAGTAGTTTAACACTGCTGGGACACAAAATGAAAAAAACCGCAAGTAAATCAGCTACATGAAAATGGTAGCAAAAGAAGGGTAAGGAGACCAATCAGAAAGCTCAGTTATTAAATCAGGCAAAAAATGATGATGGTATTAACTGAGACAGTACAAACAGTAATGCTAAGGGGACAAGGATTCTAGAAATAAAGAGGAGGAAGACTGACTGTGGAGGAGGGTATGGAATGACAGTGAGGTTTTCACAGAGCAGGAGAGATTTAGGAGGCAGGAGAACATACACATCTGAAGAAAGTTCCAGACCAAGGACAAGGATTTAAGCAGTATCAATATACAGGGAAAGAGTTTAAACCTTAAGGCTGGTTAATGCTTAAGACAGTCCAAGGAAAACATACACAGTGAAGACGGGGGTGGGGGGGGGAGGTCAGAACCCTGTAGTATAGTGCCAGTTAATGAGCAGAGAAAAACAGTCAAAATATGAGAAAAATCAGGAAGTTGTGGTAACACTGAAACCAAAGGAGGAGGCCTAATAGTTTTCCTATTTCTGTCATTCCACTTATGTATTTATTGGGCGTGAGGAAGAGGTCAGGTATACACAGGTTAAGATAATACTGAAATTTCTGGAAGAAACACCTGAACTGAGCCTGAAAAATGTACTACCTGGCCAGGCAAAGATGAAGAAACAGGAGAAGGGGGTATCAGGGCAAAGGGAATAGTTGATACACAGGTACATAAAAGGAGTCAAGTTGTAGCACAGTTGGGAAATGGCAAGAGGTTCAGTAGAGCCAAAGCATGTGGGAGGAAGTGGAAGGAAGCTGAGGCGAGCAAGGCAGGCACGGGCCAGATGATGCTGGTGTCTGTATGCAGTACTGAGGAGCTATAATCTCAATAATAGTGTGTTCATATTCTCTCTCTTAAAAGCTGAGCTATTAAATAAATTCTAGTTAATTAAAGGTTTAATACAGTCTGAGATATAAATTATTTTCTAAAATTGTATTTTATCCTAAAACCATGAACCCATTAAAGTGTTTTTATGCAGGAGAAGATGGAAAGTTTCAATTCAAATTAAGTTGTTTGTTGAAGGTCAGTGACCAGTGAATGTTTGGCATAGTTTTGGACCTCAGGAGGAAAATCTGGGTTGCAGATGTAACACATGAGCTCTCTCAGGTAGAATTAAGTAGAATGAGAAGAAATGAGGATTGGATTAAAAAAAAAAAAAAACTCTGGGGAAGAATTATATTTAGGGACATACAAAAATGTAGAAGCCAGTGACAATATCTCAAAAAAGAAAAGCACAGTGGTTAACTGAAAAACTAGGAACTGTAGTGCCTTAGAAGCCAAGGGAGGGGAGGTCAACGGCACCAAGTGCTAGTCCTCATTACTGGGATACTCTTCATCCCTCATCCTTTTATATTCCGAAACCTGCCCATTGTTCAGGGCTTAGATCAAACGTATCCCCACTATGAAATATTCTGATTTCTTGTTAACATAATAATTTCCTCTGAATTCCTATATTATTTTTCTGTACTTACCTTAAGATATTTATTACTTTAAAATCCAAACAAATACATCTAGAAGTATAAAAAGTGAAAATTACATGTTTTATTCCAATCCTCCTCCCATCAATATAGTCTCCAGGGGCACTAACTGCTTTACCAGTTTAAATAAACATTTTCTTGTTATACGTAATGCAGCCATGAAATCAATTATCTTTCCATTCTATTAATGAGAAAGGCACAAGGAAGTAAACCAAATTGCCCTAAGAGCAAGTGGTAAAGCCAGATTTGATCCTGGGCAATCTGCCTTCAGGGCCTGTATTTTTTTTTCTTTTTTGGCATGTGGGATCTTAGATCCCTGACCAGGGATCAAACCCATGCCTGCTGCAGTGGAAATGCAGTCTTAACCACTGAACCACCAGGGAAGTCCCAGGGCCTGTATTCTTAACCACTGCTACTTCCCACTCATGTATTCTTAATGTATTTGCAACATTTAAATTATGTACTTAAATTATTTTTTTCAAAATTTAAATGTTTTCCTTCTACAGAATAAAAATACCTTATTTATTTTGAACTTCTGTTGAGCCTCTATTGCCATATCTTCACTGAATCCTTGCATTAACTTTTCCCGGGAAAAACAGGGCAAATCTTGACAAAACTTCACAAGCACAAAGTCTCTCAATTTCACATAGCTTTTGGATGGATCTTCCGCTAAAGAAAGAAAGCAGAATAACATTTCCCTTACCCAACATAACTTATCATCTGCAACCTCAGTATACACACTAACCTTAGAAAGGCAAATATTCTTCAATGAATTATATAATACAAAAGTTACAATATGAAAGATTATAAATCAAATAATAGCACTATCATCTTCATCAAATAAAGTTATAGGTACAATCCTTTTGCAAATAATACATTATTTGTGAAATTAGAACTACTCTTTTTCAAATATAAATTTTTTACTAGTTTGTTATCATATGTACCTTAGTTTTATTTTCAGCTAAAGTAGCTGTATACACAAGAGATTCAAGTTTGGATAATCAATTCCAAAAGCCATTTTCTGATAGCTAACGGACGGAGAAGCCTGGTAGGCTACAGTCCTTGGGGTCGCAAAGAGTCGGACACGACTGAGCGACGGAACGGAACGGAAGGGTTCCAAAGCTAAGTTTGTAACTCCCTTATTTTAATCTAATAAACTTCAAAGTCTTCTATGCTTCTTTAACCTAATTTTAAAAAAGTTCTTCCTTTTACAAAACACTCTTTTTCATTTAGAGAATATGATTTTGATTCTTTCTTCATTGCATCTGAATAGCATAGATCTTCCTTTGTCTGTGTTTTCTACATCAGACTGAGTTGTGGACAAGGAAGATACCAAAATATGATAGGTAGAAAAAAACATTGCACAGTCAGAGAACATGAGTTTGAGTCCCAGTTCTGTCATTCATAGATGAAGGGCTTTAGGCAAATTATCTCATTTCTCTGAGCCCTCATTTTCTAATTAGTAGATGGTACAAGCAAAGAATGTTGAAGTCTGAGCTAGCTCATGGCTCATAAAACAGTTTTGTTACAGTATCTATTCTCTACCGACTGTTCAATGCAATCCCTATCAAAATCCCAGCCGGCTTTTTATTACAGAAATTAACAAACTCATCCTAAAATTGATATGCAAGGAAATCAGAATAGCCAAAACAACCTTGAAAAAAGAACAAAAGTTAGAGGACTCACATTTCCTGATTTCAAAATTTACTCCAAAGCTACAGTAATCAAGACTGTGATACTAGTATAAAGATGGACATGTAGGTTAATGGGACTGAGTTGAGAGTTTAAAATAAACCCATACATTTTTGGTCCATTAATTTCTGAGAAGGGTGCCTTGCCAGTTCAATGAGGGAAAGAATAGTCTTTTAACAAATGGTACTTGGACAACTGGTTCTCCATAAGCAAAAAGAATGAAGTTGGTTGGCCCCCCTTTCCTCACACAATACACAAAAATTAACTCAAAATAGATCATAGACCTAAATGAAAATAGAGGAGTAAATCTTCAAGACCTTTGGTTAGGCAATGGTTTCTTAGATAACAGAACCAGAAGCACAAGCAACTAAAGAAAAAGTAGATAAACAGGGCTATATAAAAATTTATAACTTTTGTGCTTCAAGTGATAACCTTTAAGAAAATGACAAGATAACTTATAGAATGGGGTGAAATATTCCCAAGTCATATATATGATATGTAACTGTAACCAGACTTTCTATATAAAAAACTTTGTAATTCAATAAGAAAAGGTCAAATACCCACCACCCAATTAGAAAATGGGCAAAGAATATAAATAGGAATTTCTCAAGAAGATATAAATACACACAATAAGCATATGAAAGGATTTTTAACATTATTAGCCATAGGGAAATGCAAATCAAAACCACAATGAAATACCATTTCTTGTCCACTAGGATGACTAGAATAAAAAAGACAATAACAAGAATCAGCGAGGATGTGGATAAACTGAAATCCTCATGTACTTGCTGGTGGAAATATAAAATGGCACAGCCACTTTGGAAAACAGTCTGGTGTTTCTTTAAAAGGGGAAACATAGCAGATTTTCCACCATTTCCACTCTTAGGTATGTACCCAAGAGATATGAAAACACAAGTCCACACAAAAATTTGTACACAAATATTCCTAATAGCATTATTTAGAAGAGCCAAAAAGTGGAAACAACCCAAATGTCCATCAACTGATGAATGGATAAATAAAATGTAGTATATCCATACAATGGAATAGTATTTGGCAATAAAAACAAAGTACTAGTGGATGCTACAACAAGGATGAACCTTGAAAACATTATGCCAAGTGAAAGAAGTCAGTCATTTTATTATACAATTCCAATGTCCAAAACAGGCAAATCTACAGAGATAAAAAATAGATGAGTGGCTTTGTAGCACTGGTGGGAGGTTGAAAGGGTAGGGAAATAAGAGGAAAGAAGTGACTGCTCATGAGTACTGGGTTTCTTTTTGGGAGAGTGAAATACTCCAAAATTAGGTTAAGGTGATGGCTGCACTGTAAACACGTTCTTGAAAAACTGTACACTTTAAATAAAGGACTGTATGACATGTTAACTATATCACAATAAAATTTTTATTAAAAAAAAAGTCTGAGCTAAAGGTGTTGTTTTATGATTGAGTCATTCATTCATTCAATCTGTATGTACTAAATACTGTCTTTATACTTCTGTGCAGCACTTCATATACATGTAATTATTAAGTAACATTATATGACTATGGCTTTAAGGTGGTAAAGTGAAATTCTGTCATGGCATCCGTTTGGTATGAAATTGTGATTAGGAATACACAGAAAATGAAATCAACAGTAAACCAAATAACAAATGCAGACCTACAGAAAATCACCAAATAAACATAACACTTAATTAGTTACTTTGTCTAATTCTTCAGTCTTTTCCTTATTAATCTGGTCACATGCAGTTATACAAGTCACCCAGAAACATGAAGGACATTCTGATCTCTCTCCTATGTGCTGCCACCAGTGGTTTTTTTTCCAACTACTACAATAACTTCCTTGCTTTCCTCACTTGTACTCTGCAGCTTTATAAAATGTAAAATGGACTGACATAAACCTAAATTAAAACCATTCAAAAAAAAAACAAAAAAACCATTCAAGTATACCACTGTAACTGTAATGTGTGTCTCAAAGAAAGGGAAGAGAGAGAACAGCTGAGGAAATACTGGCCAAAAACTTTCCAAATATGACGAAAAATTTTTTATCTATACATCCAGAAAGCTCAACAAGCTTCAACTAGGAAAAACACAGTGTTACATATCTAAATACATCATAATCAAACTTCAATGTGAACTGAATGAAATGAAAGCACAATTTATGAAAATTTATATGATCAGTAAAACCGGTACTTGTATTTATATAATAATATTTAAGTATTATTTAGACAGCTATATTATTACCAAAAAAGGACATCAAATCAATAACCTAAGTTTCAATCTTAACTAGAAAGAGTAAATTAATCTCAAAGCAGTAAGAAGAAAATAATAAAAGTTAAAGTGGAAATCAATGAAGTACAAAACAAACAAAAATTTTAATGAAAACACACCAAATCAATTCTGAAAAAGAACACAACGGACTTTCATTTCCTAATTTCTAAACGCAACATAAAGGTCGAGGCTCTGCTACCACTGGAGCCATGACGTCCAAAGAGAGCAAAAGCAAGGCCACAAAGGCTGGATGAGGCAGGATGTGAGTCCCAGGAAGATCAACAAACCCATGGTCCATTGATGATGAGTCTGCAGCAACCAGCGCGAGTCTGTGTTGTCCAGATGCGCACTGAGAGCACGACTGTCTTCTGGGAGTGTGTGCCTAAGGGGCCGGTCCATTCCCACCCACCTGGCCAGGGCCAGTACCCATTTCTAACTCCACTCATCAATCATTTGAAGAAATGTCTGCTTAGTTTACAGCCCCCTGGCAAAACAGGCTCCACAAATTCAACTTATGCATTTAACAGGCTAAACTTGACATTACTGTTAAGGCAAAACACACGCACAAGAAAAAAAAAGAAACCTCAGTAATAAAACTACAATAAAAATATCAAGACAGTATGGTTCCAGCAGCACTACAGACACAGATTAGAGAGTCCAGAAACAATTCTTTACATTTATGGTCAACCTATTTTGAACAAAGGTACCAAGGCAATTCAATAGAGGAAAGGATGGTCTTTGCAGCAAACTGCTGGAAAAACTGTATGACACATGTAAAGATTAATCTAGAAACTTTCCACACATAATGCACAAACTTTACCTCAAAACAGATCACAGATCTCAATACAAGAGACTGGGGATGGGGACTGATTGGGGATGGACACAAGGGAATCTTTTTATGGTGCCAGAAATATTCTAAAACAGGCCACAAAACTAGGCAAGTATACTAAAAATACTGAACTATGTATGCACTTAAAATGGATGAGTTTAATGGTATGGAAATCATACCTCAATAAAGGTGCTTTAATTAAATCTCTACTAAGTGACAAACTCTTAAGCAAGCATCTCTTGAAAAAAAATTTTTTAAGTGCTAATAGCGACACACATGCTTATCCAAGTCTACCTCTTTCTGAACTGGTTTGGAAAAAAAGAATTGTGTTGCTAATATCAGTATAAAATAAAATTTAGTATGGGTGAAAGTTTAAGTAACTTAAGTTACTTAAGAATTTTAGGGGAAAACACATCAAAGGTAAGAGAATTACAGTTGAGAAAAATCTAGAAAAACTCACACCACATTCTTATCTGTAATTTTCACATAAATTAAAAACTTGTGTAAAAAAAAAGTTTCCACTCAGGTTTAAATAAGCCATTATAGACTAACAATATTTTGTTTGTAGCTTCATATTAGTATAAGTGGCCAAGTCACCACTCCATCTTTAAGCACTTTAAAGGTGTCAGCCTGAATATTTGAACCTAAAATGGTAACACCCATTAATTTGTGACATCCTTCAATTGCTTTGTTTCTATACTACATAAGTGATGCATTTAAAAGATGAAATTTGCGTGGATATAAATTGATAGTTATACATGGGCTCAAAACTTCAGTTTATTTTCCCCAAGTTAAATACATCATCTACCAACATTAATACTCTTCTACCATTTAAAAAAACACTCTTTTAACTCTTCATATTACAAAACATTTACAGATAAAATTCTAAAAAGCCATGTAACATATTCCAGTACTACAAGGAATATTTAAAGAACAGATTTAATTAACTCTTAATATACACTGATAGGTTAGTAACACTGATGTATAGCCCAGGATCAATTTCTACTGTCAAACGCAACTCTCTTTGAAATTCTGGAAGAAATAAATCATTGATTCTATATGTAAGATCATATAACCAAGATGTGTTAAAACGCTGTATATCTTATGATACTGACATCCTCAAAAGGAAAACGGCACACGATATAAAGAACTGTTTTCCAGTATTTTACTTTAAGAGCTTAAAAAAAGGGAACTTCTGGCGGTTCAGTTGTTAGGACTCGACACTCTCACTGCCAGGGCCAAAGTTCGACCCCTGGTCTGGGAAATAAGATCCTGCAAGTCATGAGGCATAATGCACTAAAAAAAAAAGTGCTAAAAAAAGAAAATGGGTGGCAATTATACCACAAAAACTTATCCTGTAACCTAGGCCATCAGTGGTTAGGTTTTAATTTTTACTATATCTGGCTATATGTCAATTAAGCAAAAGGCCATCTCAATATAAGGAATATTCTGGGTTGCAAAGGGAAATCCAGAGCATGCAAAAGATCCAAAAAGTTTTAAAAATATGCAAAATAATGGATCTATACACAACTAAAACAACCAAAGAGAGAAAACTCCATCCTGGAAATCTAGGAGAAATCTCTTAATGAGAACAAACGTATCAGTCATTTTTAGTAATTTGCTAAGAAATGTTAACACTGAAAATAAAGGCCAATACCCAGTTTTCAAATTCATAAGTCCTTTAACATGTTCAGCATTTTCTCTTTAGAGACTTCAGTTTGCAATGGATAAAGGCTACCATTATTGATGACTCTTCACTGAGATTTAAGAAATAAAATTCTTTATCTGCTAATTGGCGCTAAGTATCAAGGACTTTATTGGTTGGAGTAGACAGAAGAAAGTGGTTAAGAGGCTTCACAGAAACAACCCCTGCTGGCACATTACCCACTAGAGAAGACAAAGACTACTCAGGGAAACCCTAATCTCCAGACGAGAATCACCAAAAAGTCCCTTCATGTAGCACCAAGTCCAAGATCTTTAAGTAAACAGAAGCTAAACAACTTTCAGCTTAGCTAAAAAGAAGTGTTACTGATTGTGTAAAGTTTCTATAATTTTACAAGTCTCTAAGCTAGAGAAAGTGTCAATTTATAACTTTTGATATAAACTAACTTTAGTAATTACTTCTTTATCTCCCAAGTTTCCAAATCGTTTAACAGTAGCAATAAAGTTAGATGAAAAGATAAATCAACTTTATAAAGTGCTCCAGAAATAGACTGAACAAATAGTCATACCATACTTGCAATATATATATATAACTGACCAAGAGTTCCCATTTTATATTCAGTTCATTATCCTCAATTTGTTCAACTAATTAAGCACTTCATACTCAGAGATGCAATCCAATTCCACAAAGGGCTTGTGATTTAAAACGAAACTTAAGTCATCTTTAAATAGTTCCAAAAAGACCTCAGGAGACTAATGCTATTTAAATAAAAGTTATTTCTAACAAAACCAAAATTAGTAAAGAAGAGATTTAGAAAACCTCTTTCAGTTAACAAAATTTACATACCTGTAATATCAAGAACAGAAGGAGATGCAATGTAGTATCTATGAACTGTTTCAAGAAGTTGAGCACCATGGCCTTGACCTTGAAATGGAGTCAATATCAGCATTTGACTATAGTAAAGAAATTATATTAAAATATTACAACCTGACCAGTTTACAGATTGCAAATCACTAGTAATACAAACATTTTAAAGTTTGTGTAGTTTTTTTTCAATCCAGCTTTAAGAATTCCAAAAATCACTGAGACACTCAAAATTGTAAACATTTAATCTTCCACACTGTTTCAAAAGGAACAATGAAATAAATCAGTACCCGGCCAATGAATAATGGTGATTTTTTTAAAACAAATCAACACTATTATAGTAAGTATTAGAAACTTCAGCAGTTCCTTCTTCTGAAATAAAAGACAAGGCACGTGTTATACTGCCAATTACCTTACACGTGGCCGGGTTTTGTCTGGGTACACATAGTAATTATAGACTGTCATGTAGCCTACGGTCGCAAAGAGTGTAGCTCCATCCTTATTATACTTCTCAAATCTGCAGATAAAACAGAAAGCCAAGCAGGTCAATTACAGTCGCGCTCCCATGCAGTGTCCATTTTCTTTTCCATTCTCTGACTGAATTTTCAGTGTCAGCAAGCTACTCTGTGAGGGCCCAATGGGTACACCTGCTATGTTCTGAATATACAATTCACTTAATTGGTGTGCAGCAACTTGGATAAATCAGACCTCTTTACATCACTTCAGTGCACTTGCCTATTATAAAGATGAATAGGTGGCAAGTAAAAGAAAACACAGGCAAAGCTCATTTTACTGTTTAAGCCTACATTCAGAGCCCTAACGGACAACAGCATTTAATTCGGCTCTATTCTCAAGGTTTCCCAAAGCATAATGAAGGAAAACTCAAGCCTCATAAACAATAGTTTTTCTTTCCTGGGAAAAATATCATTATACTGTCCCAATAATTGGGCTGCCACAATTAAAATGCTGGCTTTGTGGAGGTAATAAGGTCTACTGTTGCTTTAGAACTGTACTTACACTAGAAAGTAGTGCCATCTTTCATCATCCACGTCAATAAAGCTAGCAGTTTCAATAAACCACATCAAAAAGGTCTGAAGCCTTTCATGATATTCTCGAAAGCCTCTACATGTCATGTCAGCCTAGGGAAAAAGCCAGAAAAAGTCAGGTGAAACTCATCACAGAGGTAAGTGAAAGTCTGCAGAACACAAAACTATTCTGTGGGAAAATGTTTAGAAGTCTCAGATTAAGATGTGTACACAGACACACACACAAAACAGATCTTTGTTTTTAGTGTTGACAAAGACTTGTTTCCTGAAGTTAGAATAAATCACTGAAAATAACACATCAAAACAGAATACGGGTTTCAGGCAAATTAAGTAAGGGAACATTTAGATCTATCTTTACCTTATAAATCTGAAAGGTAAAGTTTTCTCCTCCTGTTGGACTGAGAACAGAGTATGTGTGAAGTAAGGTTCCAAATGGCTTGAAATCAGCTTCTTTTTCCAGCAATGAAAGAAAATCATTCGTGTTTGTGCAAAATCCAGGTGGAATGATTTGTCTAATTTTTCCTTCAACATCATCTGCCTAAGGAATGGAGATTAAAGGACACACAGAATTTAATAACTTTGACCTAGTAGAATATGCTTAGTTTTTTTGAAAGGGACAAAAATTCACAAAACTTCAATTCACTGTTAAACTAAAGAAGTGAACACACAGCAAATTGGGAAAGGATGAGTTTCATGTGTACAAGATACTGCCACAAAAATGTGAGATGAACACAAGTATAACACAGAAATAAAAGGAGGTGGGGAGTCTGAAATCAACTCTTGCATGCAAGAATGAACGCAACCCTATGGAAATCTCTAACATCACGTAGAGAAGGCTGACCACACCCTTTCAGGACAGTTTGAACTGGCCAAAACAAAAGACTGCTTATTATTTTACATGGCTGCTTATTAAGTTACATGTGCCATGAAGAGTATATTATTCAAGACATGAAAGGATCACCAGCAGCAGTGAGGTGAGGCTAGAGTCTGACCAAACAAACGGCAGCCTCACCATGAGCAAGCAGGTCATTAACTCCCTCACACCAAAACTCAAAATTAAGATAATATTTAAAATATGCCCACTTAGGAAATATATAAATTATATGACTGGATATATTATCCACTCATCCTACAATGTGACACAATTTTTACAGAGTTGGATTTGTGACAGTAAAAAAAGACAAGCCTGGACAACAAAATTAAACTCAGAAATTAAAATTACCCTTGTTAAACAACCTCAATGAATGTTAAACTATCAGCTGAGCAGACTTCATAATCCTTTTCAAAACCCAAAAGACCACTTGATTGAATACATTTACTACTTCTCTTTAACCATGAATATTTGATGAAGTCTTACAATAAAGTATTACTGCTTCTCACCAGGCAATAAAACTTAATGAATTGGTCTCAACTTAACAAAACCTTATCCCTCAATACAGTCCCTAAAAGCCTGACATTACATTCAACAAAATGAGCTTGCATTCTATTCAAACTTTTTCCTGAACAGTGAGGCCAGGTTTTTACTTAATGGAGTTTGCCGTGAGTTCAGCTGTAATGTTTGTATTGTATCTATTTCCACAAGGACTGACACAAGAACACTTTGTGTTAACTTACTAAGCAGCTCTTTCATACCGTTTACATGCATGATGGGTATTAGTTCTAAACCAAGACCCTTGCTACTTAGCATTCAAAACAGGGAAATTAAGATGCTTAGGACAAAATACACTACAAAAGGCTAATACAACATGCTACTAATTCCTGTCCTTTCAACCATCTTTTAACTAAGTAGAAGCAATGCACCTGCAGATGAATAGCACTTTATTATCATTCAGTTACATTTCAGGATAGAGAACCAGGGATGGAGTTTATTACAAACAAGTTTTATTTTCAGTGCTCTGGTACACCAACATTTATATATAACTTGTTTATAGCTACAAAAAAGAGCTATTATTTAAAAATATAGCTCTTCAACATTTTACCCAACAGCTTATTTCTAATATGTACACCAGTCTGTACAATCCATTCATGCTCAAGGTTAAATCCACTACATTTGACAGAACTACTTTTGCTTATTTTTAAAGTACTATTTGATAAATATTTTCTCTTGAAACTGCTAACTAATATGAAGAGATGATCTTAAGCGTATTTTACAGAATTTGTACAATTTCAATAACTATAAGAAGAAAGTGTAATAATAAAGGATAGGTCTAATGTCTGTTGTGTGGCAATTAAAATCCAAAGTAGCAATGGGTAAAGGTAGTATTGATTCAAATTTTAAAAAGTCAAGAAACACTACTTTTAAATAAAGAGGTTTATAATCCATCAGTTTAAAAGAAAACACTTCAAGACACACATATATAGTATATATAATGTTAACTTTAAAAAATTTCCCCCAATGTCATGTCTTCTCAACAAGGCATTGCAAAGTATGATCAAATAACTTCACATATCCGGCACCAAATGTACTTCAAAGATTTCTTTGAAACTCTAAGTTTCAAGTAGCAGTTCTGGTGGACTATAGAGCAGCCCAAAGATTTGAGCTCAACAAAGTTGAAAAACAGTTAACGTTTAACTTTCAGCCTTCGAAGGATACCTATTTATTGTAATATCTTCAAATAATTATTTTGCTCTGGGCAAGTTTATACATTATTTTAAGAACTTTTACAGAAGAATAAAAGGCCACGTTTAAAAATAAGTAATCTGTTAACATGTAACGCACTAGAGAAAATGTGTATCTATTATATAAAATATGAAACATAAAACCAACAGCTCTTCAAACTTGGAATTCAGAACTTTGTATCACTAAAGGAAAAATGTCAGGATTTCTCTATTAAATAGATTCTGCTTTAAGAAAAAAAAAAAACCAAATCCTGTAACTATCATATTTTACAGATCTACACTCTTTTCTAAAAGAATAAATTTATTTTAGTTCAGTTAAATATTCTGGAGAAGGCAATGGCACCCCACTCCAGTGTTCTTGCCTGGAGAATCCCAGGGACAGGGGAGCCTGGTGGGCTGTCGTCTATGGGGCGCACAGAGTCGGACATGACTGAAGCGACTTAGCAGTTAAATATTCATTTATCATACTGGATTACTGGCCAGGTAATAGTTATCACTGGAGAAAATCCCCATATAATCTTTTTAAATTGAATGTAGAATTAAACATTAACTGAAACTTACACAAGTTCCAACACTTGTGGTTAAAGGTTTAGATTCTATTTCTGAAGATCACTGAAAAATTCCCTATCTTCAAGAGTATTCTGGAGGAGGCAATGGCAACCCACTCCAGTACTCTTGCCTGGAAAATCCCACTGTTGGAGGAGCCTGGTAGGCTGCAGTCCATAGGGTCGCTAAGAGTTGGACATGACTGAGCAACTTCACTTTCACGCATTGGAGAAGGAAATGACAACCCACTCCAGTGTTCTTGCCTGGAGAATCCCAGGGACGGGGTAGCCTGGTGGGCTGCCGTCTATGGGGTCACACAGAGTCGGACATGACTGAAACAACTTAACAGTAGCAGCAGCAAGAGTATTCTAAACTTTAATTCAAACTACATAGAAATACAGTTATGTGTGCTAAGTCACTCAATCATGTACAACTCTGTGTGACCCCATGGACTGTAGCCCACCAGGCTTCTCTGTCATGGGATTCTCCAGGCAAGAACGCTGGAATGAGTTGTCATGCCCTCTTCCAGGGGATCTTCCTGACCCAGGGATTTAACCCACATCTCTTATAATTCCTGCATTGGCCGGCAGGTTTTCTATCACTAGTGCCACCTGGGAAGCCCACAGTTATAGAAAGGATAAGAAATTAAGCTGATCAAGAATCTAGAGTACAGCATGATATGTTTAATTAATAAGGACATGCCTTACAAATGTTTTCATAACATTTGGCAATGTCTTTTTAATAAGGAAAACATAAAGGTAACTGTTCTATTTAGGTCTTCTCTTAGGTGACTTAAGACGAAATGTTTTGGATTGTATACTCTCTGACTATGGTCATTTCAACTTCCAATGTTCGATACACTGTTATGTATCAGATGTTTCCATGAAGCAATTTTTACACTTCCTCATCACTGCATAAAGCAATGTGCCTGAGACTTAACTGGTAGTCAGAAAGAATTCATACACATGTACTTAATACAGATTTAAAAACCAAATTACCTCTTTAGCCTCTT
The DNA here is from genome assembly GCF_049115385.1 of Moschus berezovskii. Taxonomy (NCBI): domain Eukaryota; kingdom Metazoa; phylum Chordata; class Mammalia; order Artiodactyla; family Moschidae; genus Moschus; species Moschus berezovskii. Next base: position 114,498,245 of record NC_142461.1, on the reverse strand, counting down.
AACCTAAATAGCAGCATTTGTCTAAATTTGTCTGTGGTGCATAATTTTTGAAATACCAGTTTTGAAGGCATGTTAAGGCTTGGCTAAAGTCACAGAGAGTTAATATTAACTGTAATTCTAAGAATACCCAAGATATGCTGCAAAAACAAGCCAAAAAATTCCGTATCTACATAAACTTGCTCAATCTTACATTCGCTGACAATATGTAAGCTGCAGAAATTTCCGTATTGTTGGAGAAGTTAAGTAGAGAAAAACTGTGAGCATTTCCACTTTTTGAAAAACAAAGGTCACATTATGTTAATTTTACTGCATTAGTGCTTTGCAACCTAACTAAACTTACAATAGCTCAGTTGGTAAGCAATCTGCCTGCAATGCAGGAGACCCGGGTTTGATTCCTGGGTAGGGAAGATCCTCTGGATAAGGAAATGGCAACCCACTCCAGCATTCTTGCCTGGAGAATACCATGGACAGAGGAGCCTGCCAGGCTACAGTCCATGGAGTTGCAAGAGCCAGACATAACTAAACCACCACCACCAAACTCACAATGATGTTCCAAGATAAAGATCTAAACACATAATTTTAAAGTTTTTTATGATATTTCATGAAAATAATTTCTCATTAAGAATACTGTCACCATTATCAAATAAGGAATGCAGTGGAATACACTAGGAAATATTATTAGTCTACCAAAGTATTTTTTTCACTTTCTCAAGGTTAAATTTTTATACATATACAGGATTTTTCTATTAAAAAAGCCCTAAGGAATCCAGAAGACTAAAGAAATTTGCTCTTATCTACTCTCCAACTGAATCCAAATTAAAGAGAGACAAGGATAAAATAGATGATTGAAACTCACAGATAATACAAACTTTATCCATGTATTTCAACTTTCTCCAACAAACCTTTCCCTAAAATGTCAGCAATCAGCAAGACTGAACAATCTTTGTTACACATTCTTCTATTAAAAAGCAATGAAATTACCTTAAGAGAGGGCTGGAGGTACTGATAAAAGCAAAACCATAAGACGAACAAGCCATCAGTGTCTGAATAATCAAGTTTATTATATATAAAATTCAAAATAATTACATTATCTTTAAAGATGATAGCTATGGAAATGTTTTACAGACATCTTAATTGTGACTAAAAAAATTTAGGTGCCGCTACTAAGGGTCGGACACGACTGAGTGACTTCACTTTCACTTTTCACTTTCACACATTGGAGAAGGAAATGGCAACCCACTCCAGTGTTCTTGCCTGGAGAATCCCAGGGAAGGGGGAGCCCAGTGGGCTTCCGTCTATGGGGTCACACAGAGTCGGACACGACTGAAGTGACTTAGCAGCAGCAGCAGCAGAGAGTTTGCAACAGAAAAAGAACGGATGATGAAAGATTAATATAATGGCAAAATTTTAATACTCAAATAACTTCTAAGCAGATGTGCTCTGCTTTCTGACCATCTAAAAGGGTATATTTCGCACATGCAAAAATAATACTACAAAGCATAGTATGCATAAACTCAATTATGACATATTATAGTCTCAAACCTTACACATCTAAAACAAAAATCTTGGGTGTTTTCCACTTGAATCTACTTCTCCAATCTTCCCTATCTCAGGGAACAGTACCACTACCACTGAAGCAATGGCAGCCTCCTCATTCCTCTTTCCCTCAACAATCACATTTAACTCGGTAACAGATGCTGCTGACTCTACCTCTGAAGAGGTGACTCACTGGAAAGAACGCTGATGCTGGCAAAGACTGAAGGCAAGAGAGGAAGAGGGTGAGCTGAGGATGAGATGGTTAGACTGCATCACCGACTCAGTGGACATGACTCTGAGCAAACTCCTGGAGACAGTGAAGGACAGAGGAGCCTGGTGTGCTGCATTCCGGGGGTCACAAAGAGTCACACAGCGACTGAACGACCACCAAGGAAACATCCTCAAGCAGGCAAATGCAGTGTTGCCCATAACACTGCAGGGTTCTGGTCTCTCTTCTCTCACTCCTGCCCTCTACAGTGGGTTCTCTGCATAGCAGGCAGTCATCTTTCAACAATATAAACACTAGCACATAACCCGCATCTACTTAAAACTTCCAAGGGCTTCAACTACTCTTTATTCCATTGACCGAGTTTTGCCAACCCTCTTCAACTATCTCCTACCCTTCTTCTCTCATCACCACAATTTAACAACAGTGATCTTTCTGGACAACAAAAATGCCAAGAATGTTGTCATTTCAGGGCCTCTGCATAGGCTGATCCCTTCAGATAACTACATGACTGGCTACTCTTCATTCAGAAACCAGCAAAATGTTTCTTCACACATATTAATTTGTTTATTTAATATCTATTTGTTGACTGCTCCTCTTGGCAAGAATGTAAGTGTCATAAGAACAGTGACTTTGCTTTGTTTGCCATTATACCCCTGTGAAATGAACACTCTCACCGCGAATGGGAAAGAGCCACGCCTGCTCCCCCGCATCTGCTGCTGCTGCTGAGTCACTTCAGTCGTGTCCGACTCTGTGTGACCCCTTAGACGGAAGCCCACCAGGCTCCCCCATCCCTGGGATTCTCCAGGCAAGAACACTGGAGTGGGTTGCCATTTCCTTCTCCAGTGTGTGAAAGTGAAAAGTGAAAGTGAAGTCGCTCAGTCGTGTCCGACCCTTAGCGATCCCACGGACTGCAGCCTACCAGGCTCCTCCCGCATCTGCTACACATTCTTTTTTACGAGGGGAAAAGCAGGTCTCTGCTTGAACGTGTAATTTAAATAAATGATTTCTGACAATAAAGCAAATAAATAATCCTACAAAAAGACATTATAAAAGACTGATTCCTTACTCCTAACACAGTACTTCTAAATGGAGAAACCTCGTTTTCAAGAATGGAACAATTAGAAGTCAATGCAAATACACAGCTATTTTCACTGCACATAATATTTGAAAAGATTTATCAATAACTAATAGTTCCTTCAGAAGAAATCAATTCAGCACTGCCAGCTAGAACTTGAAAAGAAACACAAAAACCCAGCAAACCCCTCAAACAACACTGAATTTTGTACAACACAAAGGAAAAAAAATACAATTCTTAAGAGTAGTTGGGCTTGAAAATTTAACAAGTATTTGATTATAAAAAGCTCCATTTTAGTAAATTCTGTGTTAAATGCTAGTTTGTCTAAGATTAAATCTTTTCAAGTATCAAATCACCACAACTACAGTATTAGTCAGTAAGTCATTTTTATATCTGCAAATTTTCAAAAATATCTAAAAGACACAAACCACTGAAAAAAACAAATATTAAGTGAAACTTATATATACTTATATAACAAGCTGAGTCATCTCAAATAGGGGTGGCAAATGAGAACCAAAAAAAGTTAGTGCTCAAAATATTTCTGATGCTGAAGTTGAATAATGGACATAAGAGACTATTTCAGATTTTTTTATGCTATATATCATTCACGTTTCCATTCCTTTAAGCTTACTAATACGGAATTTTTACCCATAAGGGGACTGCAAGAGGGAAATCTCTCACACTAGCAATAAACTGAGAGCTAATAGCATAAAAGTATGGAAGCAGGCAAACAAATAAAATATACACTGTGAAAAAGAGAAATAAAACCTAACAAGCACAAAAGCCCAGGCCCATTTAGAACAGGTCATAAATAGTTCTAACATCTTTGAGGAGGACATTACTATATATTATGCATACTACGATAAGTTGATTCTCTCCCGTGTGCAATACAGATTATTTACTAGTTGTGTGACTTTGGACAAGTTCCTTACAATAAAATGAAACAAACAAATAATAAAAAGGGGGCAAATCAACCAATCCCTGTAATGAGAGAAGGTTTTAACAATAAAAGAGTGGAGCATGAGGCTGGGAAAAGACTTACATCAGGAATTTAAACTTAGTTAAAATTTTGAAAATGTTTGCTTCAATATCTTTAAATAGGAATGTCTAGGAACAGAACAACTCTAAAATATACAATTTTTTGAAGGTCCCTTAAAGATTCATGTCCAGCCAAACGTGCCAAAGACACCCCCTCCCCAACATCCAGTGAAGTTTCAACCATTTCAAGATCAACTCAAGTCTAAAATCTCATCATCTGTGTTATCCAAATAAGGTACAGGTGAGACTATGGATATAATATATCATGGGGCAAAAATTCATCCCCACCTGTGAAACTAGAAAACAAGTTATCACTTCCAAAGAACAAAGGCAGGACAGCATAGGATAAAAGTTATAGACTTTGTCATTCCAAAGGGAGAAAATGGTAGGAAGAAATAAGTCACCAAACGATTTCAAAATCCAGTAGGTCAAATTCCATTGCTATTGTACAGTCTCTAAGTCATGTCCGATTCTTTGCAACCCCATGGACTGCAGTCTGCCAGGCTCTTCTGTCCATGGGATTTCCCAGGTAAGAATACTGGAGTGGGTTGCCATTCCCTTCTCCAGGGATCTCCCCAACCCAGGGATCAAACCCACATCTCCTGCATTGGCAGGCGGATTCTTTACTGCTTAGCCACCTGGGAAGTCTCAAATTTCATCAGACTAGCCTGAAGCTCCTCCTTCAAAATCATTCATCCTTTTCCTTGAAAGGTAGCACATGTTTGCAGCTAAATAGTGTTATCAACCTGTTTCTTGCCTATTGGATTTTAGAAGTCCATTAACCTTCCCGTATTCTGTCAGTCCAAGCTGGCTATATTTCTGCTGATATGACACTCTGGAAAAATTTATGGGTCATGTATGTATGCCATGAAAGTTCATGCCAATAGACAAGATGGTCCTAAACAGGTGCTCCCTGAATTCATATCACAGAATTCAATTCCTATTTCTGGCTTTGTTGAGATTACTGAGGAGATCAATGAGTCATGCCTGTCTATTCAGCAAAACAAGATTATTTAGCCAAGATTACTATTGGCTTTCTCCCCAGAGCACACTTTCCCACCAATACATTTTCTAAATTTAGTGTCTTCAGAACAGTCTGAGAATTTCCCAAATCAAGTCCTTCATTTTTTACATAAAAGTTCTTCCCTCAATTTCTCTCTTTCTTCTTATACTTTAAGTGGCAAGAAAGCAGGCCACAGCTTCAATACTTTGTTCATAAAACTCCTCAGCTCAATAACCAAGTTCATTTCTTACAAGTTCTCCTTTTCACATGAATATATGCTTAAAAAAACAGAAACTAAAAAAAAACCCCGAAAGTTGGTAAATAAAATAAAACTCTGATCAAAAAAGTGAAGATTTTTACAGAAAAGGCTAAGGATCATGATCACAGGTTTAACTGGAATGACAGGCAGATAATCATCTCCATAATTAAATGTTAAATATGTGGTTTTAAAGCTGTAATATAACAGATTATCTCCTCGCTCAAGTCTTTAACATTTTATAATCTGTTTTATACTCAATTAGGAAACAGTTAAAAATAAATTTATTTCTGTTCTTACCTCTACACAGTCAAAGTTCTCATCAACTTTAGAAGCATATTCAACACGGAACATTGTTGATAGGCTACCAGCAATATAATATAACAAGATCTTCAGACCCTTGTAACCAAAAGCAGTTTCACTGAAAGGGGAAAAAAAGCAGTAATCTAAGACCCGAAAATGAATAAAGTCATTACAAAGTATTAACTCTACACAGAAACAGGTTTAACTTCATGGGTAGTTTCAAAATTTTAAACTATACTTACTAAAAACAACAACGAAAATGTACTGTAATGAAACTGTGCCTCAGCTATCTGTCATAGTTTATAAAGTAACAGAATAACAACACCTACCTTAGGGACGTTATATGGGTTATATAAACAAGTCAATACATATAAATGGCTCATAACATTCACTGGTACATTGTACAAGTGTACTACAGCTACTATTATGAGGTATTTCATATCAGAGACAAGGATTGTTAAACTGATTCCTGGTTAGGCAAGCAGTTAAGGTGGAGCTATAGAGCCCAGTTCTCCCAACTTGTCACTTGCATGTCCAACACAAACATCCAGAGCTGCTGAAAGTGGTTAAGTGGCAGCACCTGACTACACCCCACTTACGAACTCAGAAAGCACATGGGGAGCTGCTGCTATTTCCCCAACCTTGCTCCCGCTATCCATCTATGCCTATTTCCTTAAAAAAAAAAAAAGTCTTCTAAAAAGAGAATTCTAAAGTAGCCAGGCAAGTTCCCTGGTGGTCCAGTGGTTAAGACTCGGCACCTTCACTGCCATGACCCAGGTTCAATCCCTGCGTCGGGAACAAATATTCCACCAAGTAAATGACGTAGCCCCCTAAAAAAGTCCACAATAGGTAAATCTATGAAGACAGAAAGTAGATTAGTGACTATCCAGGGCTAGGGGAGCGTATGGGAAAGAGGGAGCCACTGCTAACTGGTCACAATGGGAATTTTCGTGGAAATTACGAAAATGTTCCAAAATTGGTTGTGGTGATGATTATGCAACTTTCGATATGCTAAAACCCACGGAATTGTACACTTTAAAAAGATTACTGTATGATAAAAGGGTTTTTTTTTTTAAGACGAATTCTGAAAGAATGCTAGAAAGAAGCAGTGTAATTTCCAGATTTCTGCCTAGGTTACCAAAACAAAACAAAAAAAGTGTCCATTCCAGGACTGTGACAATTATGTGTTGTAGAAAAGAGTGGCAATGACACGAGGATTAAGATCAATGTAATGGTTCCCAAGATACAGAGTTATCATGATTATGTGACTCTCTTCCGTCTACCTTAGAGGGGTGTGCAAGCATACCACTTTTAATGATGTGCAAAGTGAGTGTGCAAAATGCCCCTAAGAAGCAGTACTTGTGAAACTAGATGCTACTCACTAAGATATTACCTTAGGAAGAGATTTCAAGTAGCAGTAAGAGGAAGAGAGTAAGACAAAACGCTCCTTAAAGACAGAGATCCAAAAGAAAGCATTCTTATTTTTATGCTGTAATAAAACCTGTTTAAAATAGGAGAGGCTCAAATTTTGGCATGAATCAATTATAAAATTCAGTTATTAATACTTAAAAGCACATAAAATACCTAATCTGATATATTCACAAGAAATTCTTAAGGAACTTGTTTCATGAAGAGACATTTGTCAATTTAAAAATATATTAAATAAGTATGTCAAAAATGCTAAAATAATGCATAGGAAAAAGAGCAATATATAAGAATATTTTAAATGTCAACTATGTTTAAACACCCTTTCCTATTAAGAAAAAAATCCATGGTTCCTTGAGGATATGGCCAATTAGTTCTGCAGAACTAGTGAAGTACAAGGTGAATGTGCAACACTTGATCGTATCACAAAGTAAAGTGTCCTCAAAATGATGATGATATATCAAAAGGACTCAAAGCCAGTTTGAAAGAAGAGTCACTTGTTGAATCTGGGATAATTTTCACTTCCAAGAGTATCTCCTCACAGGTTACATATAAATAACAAAGGAAAAACCCTACAGTGGAGAAACCTTGCAGATACCTCCAAACTTAATGACTAGAGTTAACCAACAATGGGACAAACTGACATCATGGACATTTCGATATGACACACTGAGAAGGACAGCTGCAACTTCTGCTGCGGTGCTATAAATATATGCATTATCTGAATTCAATCATGAAGAAACAGCCAAACTAGTCCAAAATGAAGGCTTACAGAACTAGCCCTACTCTCTACAAAAATAATGACATGGAAAATAAAGTCTGTGGAACTGTTCCAGTTGAAAGGGACTAAAGAAAGATAACAACTAAAAGCAATAAATGATTCGAGACTGGATCAAGGATGAGGAATTACTGAATTTACTGAATACACACAAATTACTGGAATCAATTGGCAAAGTTTGAAATGTGGATTATATTTCAGAAAATATATCAATGTTAGATTTCCTGAGTTTGGATAATTTTACCACAATACTGTCCTTGTTTTTAGAAAATACATACTAAAGAGTTTAGGAGTAAGAGAAGATATATCTGCAACCAACTCTCAAATGGTTCTACAACTATCTATTAATATATGTATATGAGAATGATTAAAGCTAATATAGCTAAATGTTAATAACTGATGTATGTAAAGGATATACAGAATATTATTCTTGAAACTTACTGCAAAGTTGATATTTTCTTCAAAATCAAAAGGTAATGGACTATCCTAATAATGTAATGAAGGCATTAGAAATTTAAAAAATTGTGCTGAACATCCCAGGACATATCTTCAAACTTGCTTCTGAAAATAAATTTCTCTTAATTGCTTATTTATTTCTCATAGAAAAAACCTTGAGCTTTCCAGTGTTAGGGGAGTGTTTTCTAGAAGCAGCATAGCAAAATTGTGCAAAACAAGTAGTTATGAATATGGCCTCTACAGTCTGACTGACTGAATCTGAACTTCAGTCATTCATATGTCCCTAGGCAACTATCCAACTCCACCAATGTTAATGTGATGATACCATTGCTAAGATTATGCAAATTAAATATGATACTGTACCTATAATATAGCACTAAATGATAGGTATTATATAGTAGATTGGTGTCTCAATATAAAACATGCCATTCTAACCTAGTTTAAAAGAAACATGAAAAATAACAGGAAAAAAAATAAATTGATTTCAAAATTTTTTTAAAAATGTGTTTTCCCTACTAATTTGACAAATATCTTACTAAGTTACTTACTCATCCCCAAAGAGTTGATGGGTATACTCAGGAAAGAAAGTTCTAATGTCATTCTCAAGATCTTCAGGAAAACGAACTGTTTAAAAGAATAAAAAATATAGAGATATTAAAGATATAAAGGTGATAGGTATTTTCATTTTGAGAATCTCATTATAACCAGGATATAGCCAACATATTTTTTTTTACTTAAAAATGTCACTTTTCCATTATATGATTTACACTGGATTCTCATGCAACAAACAATAAAAATCAGAATGTTACTTTGAGTGCTTCAGCATCAAAACCCTACTGAGTCTAAGAATTAGAACACTAGGTATGACAGAGGCATCTAATTTAGTTTTTATTTTTCTGTTACGTTCATACACAATGCAAAGAGTAAAAGAGAACAAAACCAAAAGAAGCACATTGAGATGAGAAAAGCTAGTACAAAGGAAACAAAAACAAAGTGCTATAGGAAACATTCTGAGAACAAGAATAATCTGAGTTTGATGAAGCTCATATCATCACATCATTCTTTACGACTGCAAGATGATGATGATGTCTATGTTTTTCCTAGTTTTCTTTCCTTTTGCTTTTCACTATTAAAAATGACACTGCAGGACTTCCCTGGTGGTCCAGTGGTTAAGAATCTGCCTGCCAATGCAGGGGACATGGGTTCAATCCCTGGTCCATGAAGACTCCACATGCCAAGGGGCAACAAAGCAGGTGTGCCATAACTACTGAACCCTCGTGCTGCAAATACTGAAACCTGCCCTAGGGTCTGTCTGTGCTCTGCAACAAGAGAAGTCACCTCAAAGAGAAGCCCACGCACTGCAGCTAAGGAGTAGCCCTCACTTGCCACAACTAGAGAAAGCCCACATGCAGCAATGAAGAGCCAGAGCAACCTAAATAAATAATTTTAAAAAATGTATCATAAAGCACAAAACCTGAAAATGCAATCTAAACTGTATTCAGGCAAAGAAAGCATTAAATGGCATAAAAGAACAATCTCTTCATAGTTATTAAGGTGAATTCTTTCAAGGAACATCTATGTCTATCTAATGCTTTAAAAACTATTCAGAGTGGGAGTGGTAAAGTGGGAAGGCCGTGAGAAAGCGCACAAAGACTACAAAAATTGACTGTCACCTCCCCTAAAAAGAAAGCAAAGAGCAGAAAAACAGACCAAGCTCAGCCACAAACAATAATGGAAGACCATTTAAAGATAATATAAAACAGTCTTCACAGAAACAAAATACACTGTGGTACTGAAACAAAAGGATGATTCAATATCTAAAACTCAAAAAATAATTTAATATTTATGTATTACATTGTATATGACAACATTATCAAAATTATTTCCATGTAAACCGAAATGGCCCTCAATATACTCTAATATGTATATCTGAATAAAAAATTTTGAAAATTGAAAAACACTTTCCAATGTAACAAGCCAGGATTTGAGGTTTATTGGAGAATTACTGTAACTATCTTCATTAATTTAAGTGAAAGGAATGACCACTATCATTTTTTAACAGTGTTCCAAAAGTGCTAGAAAATGCAAATTGGAAAAAGAACAAAATAAGAGGCACATTTATAAAAAAGGAAGTGAATTTAATAAAATGTTCAGATATGACTGCATGCCAGTAAAAAACTAAATCAGCTGAAACCACTCTCCAAAAACAGTAGAAGAACCCAGTAAGATTATCTGTTTTTAAAATACATTAAAAAAACAACAAATATATTAAAGAAAAACACTTCAATTAAAAAATAGGCAAAAGATCTGAACAGACGGTTCTACAAAAAAGATACACAGTGACAATAAGCACATGAAAAGATGTTCAACATCAGTCATTAGGGAAATGCAAATAAAAACTGCAATATCATTTCACACCTACTAGGATTGACTATATATAAAAATAAGTGCTGACAAGAATGTAGTAAAAGTGGAACACTTATACATTGCTGGTGGGAATGTAAAATGGTGTATCCACTGTGGAAAATAATTTGGCAGTTCCTCAAAAAGCTAAACAAAGATTATATGACCCAGCAATTCTGTTCCTAGCTATATAGTCAAAAGAACTGAAAACAAAGACAACACACAATTATATCCTGTCATAGCAGCATTATTCACAATTGCCAAAAGGTGGAAACAACCTAAGTGTTCATCAACAGATGAATAAATAAACAAAATGTGGTATACAATGGAATATTATTCAGCCATTAACAAGAATGAAGTTCTGATATCTGTTACAACATGAAACATCTGCTGAGTAAACAAGCTGAAAATATGCTAAATGAAATAAGCCAGACAGAAAAGGATAAATATTCCACTTAAACAAAATATCTGAAATGGGTAATTCATACAGACAGAAAGTAGATTAGAGATTACCAGGGGCTGGAGGGAAAGGTCAATGCGGAATTACTGTTTAACAGGTATAGAGTTTCTGTTTGGTGTAATAAAAAAAGATTCACTTTTTTCTATAGTAACCTACCCCCAGAGCACTGGATCCCTGTGGGAAAAGTACGTCTGTCAATCTCTCACACATGAAGGGAAAATAGCTTATTAATGGAGAAGAATCTTGGGATAAACCTTAGTGGAATTATTGGTATGCCGTCAAGAGTTAAAGTTATCCCATGTGTCTAGCACAATGCCTATCAGTATGTTCTGATAAATGTTTCTCCACAGAAAGGGGGAAGGGAAAGAGGGAGACAGAAAGAAATGTTGGTTTGAGGGAAGCAAACTATTGCTACTGAGAGTAGGAATGAGATTGCCCAAATAACCTAGTCAACTTCAGTTATGTCAAATATGTGTAGAATATATGTAAACGGGATCTTGATGTGGTAAAATATATATATATTAAAAATTACTTTCCACCATTCTCCTACACACAATAAAGATAGAAAATACAATGGAAGAGAAGATGCCACTTCATAATAGCAGTAAAATAGACGAAATCCTAGGAATAAACAATAAGAAATGTTTATCATCTATACATAAAATTTAAAACTCTACAGTTAGACATAAAAAAGGCCTTAATAAATAGATATGCTTGCTATTAATAAGTAAGACTCAATAATGTAAGGACGTTACTTTTCCCCATATTAACCTTAAATTTTAATAGGATCTCAATTTTAAAAAATTAACAAAACATCTCTTTGGAACTTAGGAAAATGTTCATGAGAAGAAAAAACATTTGAGAAACTTGAAGAGTAATGAGTGGGATCTAGTCACACCATACACTAACTATATTTATTGTAACAGTACACTAATGGCTCAGGGGAAACAAAGGCCTCAAAGTACACCCAAGAAAATATAGTGATACTTTAGTGTGATTGAAAAAAGAAATTTTAAATGTTTAAGAGACAACAAACTGGCAGGCAGATAATTGCCTAAACCATCTGGAAACGTATAAAGCTGGATTCCAACTCTATGCCTTATTAAGATAAAGATTCAAAGGTTCAATTAAAAAAGAAAAAAATTAAAAAATTATTAAAATAAACAACAGATAAATCTTTTCATAATCTTAGAGAAGGAAGGCCCTTTTTATAAGACACAATGAAAACTCATAAAAGAAAAAGAAATTTCCCTAGATAAAAAGTTTTAACTTCTACATAACAAAAGTCAAAACAGGTGTCAAACTATTTGCAAAATATGACAAAAGGAGGGCCGGTTCTTTTAAATATAAAGGATGTACTTCTCTTAGAATTAAAAATCCATTTTAATTATCAAATCAAAAATAGTGACAAACACAGTGAAAAAGAAAAACCTCACTAAACAGTAAGTGTTGGTGAGGACGTGGAGAAACCGCAACTGCTGTGCACTGGTGGTGGGCATGGAAACTGGAGTTGTAATAACCACCATGGGAACTATGGAGGTTCCCAAAGAACTAAAAATATAATCACTATATGACCCAGCAAGCCCACTGCTGGAGACATGTCCAAAAGAACTGGAAACTGGATCTGAGAGAGATATGTGCACATCCCTACTCACAGCAGCATTATTCAAACAGCCAAGAGGAGGAAGCAACGTAAGTATCAATGGATGAATGGACAAATAAAATGTGATATGTATATATATGTGTGTCTATAGATAGATAATGTATATATATTATATATAATGTAAACATTATATTATAAATACTATATTATAATAAGTTTGTAATCATTATATGTAATATATATAATATTAAATATAACGATATTACATTATGTTTCAGTTCAGTTCAGTCGCTCATTATATAAAACATATATACATATAATGTAATATTATCCTGTCTTCAAAGGAAGGAATTTCTGCCAAGTGTTACAACATAGATGAATCTTGAGGATATTATGCTAAAAGACATAAGCCAGTCACAAGACAACAAATACTGTATGCCTGCATTTATATGAGGTATCTAAAGCAGTCAAATTTTAAAACAGTAGAAAGGTATTAGCAACGGGCCAGTGAGAGGGGGAAAATAAGGAGTTCTTTCTTTAATGAATATAGTTTCAGTTTTACAAAATGAGAAAGTTCTGGAGACTAGTCGCACAACAATGAGTATACTAAATACTACAGAACTGTACACTTTAAAAAATAGTAAATTTTAAGTTATGTGTTTCTCAACACACTTGCAAAGAGAAATAAGAAGCTACCTTTCACAAATCACAGGGGCAGGGTGTTTTTTGCTTTTTTTAAAAATGATAATATGCAACACTGATCAGGGTAGAGGTAAAAGGACTGTCTCAAACGTGAGACTGTAATAGCAGTATAAGTACACATACTTTTTCTGGAAGGCAATTTAACAACAGCTACTGAAGTAGAATATGTTCGGAACCCTTTGATCTAGCACAGCAGTTCTTAAACAGAGACAATTTTACACACCATCCTTAGGAGGTATGGCAATGTCAGAAGACATTTTTGGTTGTCACAACTGGAGGAGAATGTTACTGGCATCTAGTTATCAGACCAAGGGTGCTGCTAAACATACTACAAAGTACAAAATAACAAAAGAATCCTTTTACTGTTTAGTTGCTAAGTTGTTCCGACTCTTTTGTGACCTCATGGACTGTAACCCCGTCCGTGGGATTTCCCAGGCAAAAATACTGGCTGCTGTTAAGTCGCTTCAGTCATGTCCAACTCTTTGGACTGCAGCCCACAAGGCTCCTCTGTCCATGGGATTCTCCAGGCAAGAATGCTGGAGTGGGCTGCCACTTCCTCCTCTAGGGGATCTTCCAGACCCAGGGATAGAACTTGTGTCTCTAATGTCTCCTGCACTGGCAAATGGGTTCTTTACCACTAGTGCCCGGAGAAGGCAATGGCAAGCCACTCCAGTACTCTTTGCCTAGAAAATCCCATGGATGGAGCAGCCTGGTAGGCTGCAGTCAGTGGGGTCGCTAGGGGTCGGACACGACTGAGCAACTTCACTTTCACTTTTCACTTTCACACACTGGAGAAGGAGATGGCAATCCACTCCGGTGTTCTTGCCTGGAGAATCCCAGGGATGGGGGAGCCTGGTGGGGTCACACAGAGTCGGACACGACGGAAGTGACTTAGCAGTAGCAGCCACCCGGGATGGGTTGCCATTTCCTAACAACTACCTAACCCAAAATGTTAATAGTGTTGAAACTGAAAAACTCTGATCCAGCATTTCAACTTCTAGCCACCCATTCTACAGATCACTCACACAAGTGGGTACATACATACACAAGGGTATTTACTGGAGAATCACTTTTAATAGCAAAAAAGGAGAAGCAAATCTCACAATAGAGAGTAAGTTTAAAAAAGTATCATAACTTAGGTAAGTCATTCTGAATTACATAATTTAAAAAAATGAGGTAGATCTATATATAGTTACAATGATATTCAATATATTGTTAAGCTAAATAACAAAACAGCCTTTATAACAGGATCCTTGTTTTAAAGAAACAATGTATGTACAAGAAATAAAAACTCTGATCAGTATTATCTTTTTAGTGAGGTGTCAAAACACAAGTATCTTCTTTATCACCTTCTCTGTATTCGTTATGTTTGTACTGTTTTAAATAATTATAGCTAACATTTACTGTGACTGTCTAAATCAAGTTTTCAAGCACATTACTTGTATTTAACCTCATGCTTAATTCACTACAAATAATATTAATTCCATTTTAAAGACGAAAAATCTAAGGAATGGAAAGTGATGGAACCAGAACTCATTAGCACATAGTTATTTTTTAAACAGCCTTACTGAGTTATAAATTTACATTCCATAAACTCAATTGATTTAAGAGTATAATTTTAAGATTTTTAGTAAATTTAGACTTGTGTACCACTACCACAATCTAATTTTAAAATACTGCTATTACCCAAAAGAAATCTAATTTGCAGTCATTCTCTGTTGCCACCCTCAGACCCAGGTAACCACTAACCTTTCTGTTTCTGTGCATTTGCCTTTTCTGAACACGCACGTGAATGGAATCATACAGTAAGTCTGGTTTCTTTCACTTTAGAATGTTTTTGAGGTTCACCTATGTTGCAGCAAGTATTGGCCCTTCATTCCTTTTTAATGTAAAATAGTATCCCATCACATGGATATACCGCACTTTGTTTAACCATTTACCAGCTGATTGGCATCTAGGTTATATCCTTTGGCTATTGTGAATAATACTCCTGTGAACATTCACATACAAGTTTTTGGATGGATACAACATTTTAAATTCTCTTGGGTCTAGGAGTTTAACTGTTCAGTCACATAGCAAATATACGTTTACTTTTTAAGATCCCGCCAAACTGTTTCCCAAAGTAATTGCATCATTTTATGTTCCCACCAGGAATATATGAGTGTCTTTCCACATTCTCACCAACACTTATTTTCTATTATTTTTATAAGCAAAAAGGTAAAGGTAAATGTTTTTAAGAGGTTAAGACCATTTCTACTTGTCATTATTTTGCCACACTGATCTTTTGACATGTAAACTCTGCCATCTCTCAAACATCTACCCACTCCATGACATAAATCAAGACTTCATAAAATCTGGATGTGCTCAATTAGTACAGAAAACTAAACATAAATTGCAATAAACAATAAGATAAGCCATACAAATGCCATAAAAACTGCTCTTACACAAAATCCCACTTCATATACCTAATACTACTTAGAAAAGGCATACATACCTAATTTTAGTTCAATTGCTGTGTTGGTGTTACATTTGTACTCGGCCAGTTTCTTCTCAACTGCACTCTTGTATTCAACCAAAAATTTCTCCATAGCACCAAATCCTAAGAAAAAGGATTTTAAAAAGATTAGTTGGAAGTGATTTAATTAATCAAACCTTAAAAAAAAAAAAAAGAGGGGGTTCTTACTAGAAGTGGAATAAAGGTAAGTCTTTAACTATGCTAATAGACCACAGATTTTCAAATACTCCTACATAAATGTACTGAGTATGACTGTCTCATTATAAAACAGAATAAACATCACTTTTGAGATAGAGGCTTGTGAACCAGACTGACTTCGCATAAATGAGTAAACTTGATAATTAACATAACAGACTACTGACATTTCTAAATCTTTAATATTAATATAAATTACCTGCTAGGATTTATACCTAAGTAGCCCACTCCAGTGTTCTTGCCTGGACAATCCCAGGGACAGGGGAGCCTGGTGGGCTGCCGTCTATGGGGTCACACAGAGTCGGACACGACTGACGTGACTTAGCAGCAGCAGTAGCCTTTTAAAAAGAAATATAAAAAGGATGCTACTGCTCCACTAAGAATCGAGGTGAGAATGTCCTTCAATCATTACAAGATAGCATTTTATTCATAATACTAAAAATTCTACTCAAAGTACTTTCAGATCAACGATTTCAAAACCAACAACTAATAATGCATAGAAAGATTATCTCAGGAAGGATACACAAGAAGCCCGTAAACACTGCTATTTCCAGTATAAAAGAGAAGGAAGGAGGACATGATTAGGAAAAAAAATTGTCTTTTTTAACCATGTGCAAAGACATGGGCTATTGGAATAATCAAGTGGTTTTACTACAAGGTGGCTATCCATCAGTGTATATGATAATTAACAATGGAAGAAACCACTATCCAGATAAACTTTCACGCAAAGATGGCAATAAATCTCCTGATAAAATGATCACAAAAATTAGGGAAAACTTGGGTAAAAAAGTCATGAGAAGAAATGAAAAACAGGGTACATTGACATGTCATAAACTTCAGTAAGTGGTTACAACACAGATACACAGAAAATGGGGAACACTTGAAGCAGTACAGATTAACGGTCTGGAGTCAGAATTGCTGGATTCAAATCCAGGCTTCATCATTTGCTTACTGCATCCATGAACTAGAGCACATTACTTGGCTCCTCTGATCCAACGGATAAAAAGAGTACAACAGAACCTTACCTCAAACCTCATCTATAAAAATAAGATAACAGAACCCACCTCAAGGCATGTATGTATAATCTAAGCAACAAATCATACATTAGTTTAATCCTCACAATTCTACAAGACAAGTAGATACTTTATCAGCCCCCTTTCATATTCAAAAACTCAGGCTTAGAAAGAGGTCTGGTTGCTTAAAGATCACTTGATTACTAAATGCTGGGACTGAGATTCGAATTTAGGTGGATTCTTATAACAGTTCACCCTGTGCAATACACGGGTCCCCCCTCTTAAGACAGTAAGAATGGACCCCAAAATCCTACAATCTCTATCTGATAGAAAAGGTCTTCGTTAAACATCTGTAGAGCTCATGCTCATCCATAAAAGTCTACTGAGACTACTAGGAAGGCACTGGGAAAATAAAAAGAAACTGTCCATCACTTCAAAAGATATGTAACCGGGGGAGAAAAAAAGGCATATACCACACCAAAACAATCTTAATACACGTACAAAATAATAGCAATTATTAGTTATTAAACGCTGTAAATTTAAGAGATTCAATAAAGAAAGCAGAATAGAATAAACACAGAATTATATTAGACACCCCCTAAAAGAGAAGTTTAGATGAAGGAAGAATGCTTCACCCTCTTTCTCAAAGGAAATCTACATAGATCCTAGAACTACTGAAGTGTGAGAGATTAAGGAGACTACTACGAAGTCAAATAAGACTCAAATGAGAGCCCTGGCGCAGGGCAAGGCAGCACTGCGCTAGCTCAGAAGTTGAAGTATGGGGTGGAGAAAGACCTGGAAGAGGAGGGTCTGAGCATTAAAATCAGCTGGCGGGAACAGGCTCAGACTAGACGCTGGGGCAGCAGTGGGCAAAGGGAACGAGAAGAGAAACAGACGTCCAGGCACCTGGCACCTTACGAGACCAAATCACCACGCTCTTCCCTGGGCTCTCGGTCCCTCTTAGGGGCCGAGTTGCCCGCAGAAGGTGCCGAACCCCGAGCAGTTGGGGGCGGGGGCACAAATCTCGGCGGAAAAGGAGCTGGGCTGAGCGTTCCGCGCTACCAGGCTGCAACAGGCCTTCTAGAACCCAGGCAAGAGCTCGAAAGTTCCAGGCGGGTACTGTCACCTCCGTTTCGGTGTTCTTTCCCAAACCTGCCCGTCCTCTCCCCTCGGTAAACTTTTCCCGGGAACTTACCCGCCATTTCCGAGCTGCGAGCTGAGAGAGGACGAATCAACCCGCGCGCTCCCAGGCCGGAAATGAGCCCACTTTCTGACGCATTTCCCCCGCCCACCCCTGGCCTGCAGTTGACCAATGAGAGGAGGAGGTTCGAGGCGCGGGGTGGTGGAAGCGTCTTGGGAGGCGGGGCTAAGACGGCGCGGGGCGGGCTCGGACGGTTGCCTAGCCACAGCGAGCGCAGTCAGTCCCTTTGCAGGCTCGAGTTGCTGGAGGAGGCCGCGACGGGATATCCTCTGTTAAGACGCTCGCTGGCTCGAGGAGAGCTTCTTTCGGCTTGATTTGAATGTATACATACCTTATGGCAGTTTTCTGTTCCCCCTTAGCAATGTCTGGGAGTGGAAGAGAAACTTTTCACTTAGCCTGGACGGTAGATTCAAACACCCAAGCCCTGTCGGTAAAATACAGGGATTGAGTTGTGGTTTCCGGAGACAGTTGCACTTATTTTGTTTATATTTTTGCGGTACATACTTGTTTAACATCGTTTTTCTTTCATGTTTATTAACAATATGCATACGGTGTGAGACTTAGGTACTCTGTTTTCACTCCAAGTTTGTTTCGGGAGAGTTTGCACTGCGCTTACTCGCTCGGTCGTGTCCGACTCTTGTGACCTCATAGACTGAAGCCTGCCAGGCTCTTCTGTCCAGGGGGTTCTTCAGGCAAGAATACCGGAGTGGGTTGCCATTTCCTTCTCCAGGGGATCTTCCCAACCCAGGGATGGCACCCAGGTCTCCTGCGTTGCAGTCAGACTCCTCACTGAGTGAGCTACAAGGGAAGCCCACGCAACAGTTTCAGTTCAGTTCAGTTCAGTTCAGTCGCTCAGTCGTGTCCGACTCTCCGCGACCCCATGAATCACAGCACGCCAGGCCTCCCTGTCCATCACCAACTCCCGGAGTACACTCAAACTCATGTCCACAGAGTCGGTGATGGCATCCAGCCATCTCATTCTCCGTCGTCCCCTTCTCCTCCCGCCTCCAACCTTTCCCAGCATCAGAGACTTTTCCAGTGAGTCAACTCGTCGCATGAGGTGGCCAAAGTATTGCAGTTTCAGCTTTAGCATCAGTCCCTCCAATGAACACCCAGGATTGATCTCCTTTAGAATGGACTGGTTGGATCTCCTTGCAGTATAAGGGACTCTCAAGAGTCTTCTCCAACACCACAGTTCAAAAGCATCGATTCTTCGGCGATCAGCTTTCTAATACCTCAGGTGACCTGTTCTGCTCCTACATGTCTCTAGTCCTAGTGGCCCAAACCACAGGATGCTACCCAATTTGGGCCATACGGCTTGTTAGTGTTTAGTAGCTGCTGAAACTGTCCCAGAGCATATACCAGTTTTCGTGTCTGCGTCCTCAGTTCTTCAGTCCTGTCAGACTCTTTGCTACCCCATGGACTGCAGTCCACCAGGCTCCTCTGTCCATGGGATTTCCCAGGCAAAAATGGCGCAGCGGGTTGCTATTTCCTTCTCCAGGGAGTTTCCCGACCCAGGAATCCAACCAGAGTCTTCTGCATTGGCAGGCGGATTCTTTACCACTGAGCCACCTGGAAAGCCCCTGTTTAGGTATCCACAATTATTCCCACATGTCTATACTAGAATGCCTTGTCTCAACAAATGTTGGTTAATAGATTTTACAATGATGATACTAGAACTAAAATGGACCATTGGGATGACAGTCTAGAACTAACACACTTCCTTCTTTTAAAGATGAGGAAACTAAACCCAGAAAAGAGAATTACCCAAATTCACACTCAGTATACAGCTTATACAAGAGCCCAGGTTTCCAGATTCTCAGTTCAGTATTTCACTACGTGGATATGGCCCTCCTGAAGATAAAGATCAGAAAAGGTACTGAGAATGCTCAGATCCCTTCCTTTGAGCCTTAATGAAACACAAGAAATTATGATCATAATATTAAGAAGGAAACTGAAATCATTGTCACTAATGACATTATAGATCAAAAATGGAAAACAATCTTCTTTATATAATCATTTTTTCAAAGATTCATCATTTCTTTCCAAAACTACCTTACCTGTATGCTCAATAGTTGACTGGCAATTATGATTCTTAAAACAAGAAATCAAAAGGGATTTGTCTTAACTGCAGCAAATCTGAAACAGACAGAGTTTATGACTATATATGACTTCATGGTTAGTTGTGGACTTCCCAGGTGCCAATGCAGGAAACATAAAAGATGCAAGTTCGATCCCTGGGCCAGGAACATCCTCTGGAGGAGGGTATGGCAACCCACTCTGGTATCTCGCCTGGAGAATCTCATGGACAGAAGAGCCTGGAGGGCTACAGTCCATGGGGTTGCAAAGAATCAGATATGACTGAGTGACTAAGCACGGCACAGCATGCATACGATGAGTAAGAAATAAGCTGAATATGAAAAAAATATGATGACACCTATATATTTTGTGACACATTTAGTATTATGATCTGCTTTCAGAATTGAGGTTACAGTTTTAAATTGCCCTTGTTTTAGAACTGTTCATGCATATTTATTTAAAATGTCATGGAGCTTCTCTGGTGGTCCAATGGTTAAGAATCTGTGCTCCCAGTGCAAGGGGCATGGGTTGGATCCCTAGTCTGGGAACTAGGATCCTGCATGCCTGCACAGTGCGGCCAAAAATAAAGAAATAAAATAAAAATAAAATGGAAAAAAAGTCACGAAATACGTGTTTCACTAGTTTAGCTAAATGCTAAATGAATGACTTCTTTCAGAAAGGTAATAGTAAAATTACCAAAAAGGAAAAAAAATTTTTTAGGGTTTTCCCCTTCTTTTTAACCCACTCCAGTGTTCTTACCTGGAGAATCCCAGGGACAGGGGAGGCTGGTGGACTTCCATCTACGGGGTCACACAGAGTCGGACACGACTGAAGTGACTTAGCAGTAGCAGCACCCTTCTTTTTACATTTATATTTTATCTTATTCTAAAGGGGATTTAGAAAGTGAATATTACCGCCATAGAATACAATTTCTGCAAAAGAAATCTGCTGTTCTGAGGTATATGGAGGAGGCTGCATTGTGGTATGAAAAGTTCAGTTCTACTCCTTGGTAAACCTTGTTTCTTCTATTAAGTGGAGATAATAATACCTTCCCATTCATTGCATTGAGTTGTTGTGAAACGCAAATGGAACGATATTTAGGAAAGAAGTTTGTAAGCTATAAAAATTCTATATTAATATGAGGCGGTATTAGTATACCATTTATTCTAGAATAAGAAATTTGGAAAAGGCATTTTTCTCTATAGCAAATAGTCGTATTACATTGCTAGGAATGAACTAGCAACCATATGTTTTGTACATGTTCAAGTGCGTATGGGCTAGTAAATTTTGTTATCCTGTCCTGAAACCTCCAGAAGGGATTTAAAAAAACAAAACAAAACATGGTATTAAAAAGATGGTTATCAGAAAGTGGATGGAGGAAATTTGAGATCCAAAAGAAAAATGCAGGTACTTGATGTGTCTTTATTTCAAAATATATGCCTCTCTATAAACAAATAACAATAACCAGTTAATTCGTTTAACACATAGTGGAAACGGTGGGGGTGTCAGTTCCCAGAACAATTATCCAGAATCCCCTACCCAGATAGATGACTTTCATATGAAAGAAAATAAAAATTGAAAAGTAATGTTAGATGAACAGCTTACGAGGGACAGTACCAACAGTTTACACATTCCATTTTTCAGTTCTCATATACTACCTATAGGTGTGTCAACTCGTGCTTTTTGAGAGGCAATTTAGCAGTTTTAAGAAATATATTTCAATTTGTCTATCTTTGAAATAGCAGTTCCACTTAAAAGTATTTGTCCTACAAAACTATTTGTACACGAATGCAAAGATAAATGATCAAAGATGTTCAAGGCAGCATTAATTTTACTGGCACATTGGAAATAGTCTAAACATTCATCAAAAGGAGCTAGCTAAAATGTACTGACTTGGGGAAATATACTATTGTTGTTCATTTGCTCAGTCATGTCCGACTCTTTGCTACCCCATGGACTGCAGCATGCCAGGCTTCCTTGTCCTTCACCATCTCCCGGAGCTTGCTCAAACTCATGTCTATTGAGTCAGTGATGCCATCCAACCGTCTTGTCTTCGGTCATCCCCTTCTCCTGCCTTCAATCTTTCCCAGCATCAGGGTCTTTCCTAATGAGTCGGCTCTTTGCATCAGGTGGCCAAAGGATTGGATCTTTAGCTTCAGCATCAGTCCTTCCAATGAGTACTCAGGACTGGTTTTCTTTAGGATTGAATGATTTGATCTCCTTCCTGTCCAAGGAACTCTCAAGAATCTTCTCTAACACCACAGTTCAAAAGCATCAATTCTTCAGGTTCAGCCTTCTTTATGACTGAAACATTCATTAAAAGGAGCTAACTAATATGTACTGACTTGAGGAAATGCCTACTATATAATAGGTTAAAAAGTAAGTTATACGGATTCATGTCAATGTATGGCAAAACCAACCAATATAATATCGTAAAGTAATTAGCCTCCAATTAAAAAAAAATTTTTTTAATAAAAGTAAGTTATATTATATTATAATGCTATTTTACTTGTATATTGCATAATGTTAGTTGCTCAGTCATGTCCGACTCTTTGCAACCCCAGGAAGTGCAGGCCAGGCTCCTCTGTCTATGAAATTCTCCAGGCAAGAATACTGGAGTGGGTTGCCATTTTCTTCTCCAGGGGCACGTCCCAACCCAGAGATAACCCGGGTCTCCTGCATTGCAGGCAGATTCTTTACCATCTCAGCCACCAGGGAAGCCCAATTTTACTTGTATAAAGAAGTGTATTTTGATATAAACAAAGAAGACATCTGGAAGCATAACCAACTAGTTTAACTGTGGCTACTTGTAAGAGACAATTTGGAGATGGGGATTAATCATGGATTTTAAAAAAAAGTTTTCTTCTTTTAATGAGGATATATTGGTTTCTTTTATAATTAAAAACATCAATCTTTTGGAAGTTTTTAGACATGGTGGCTAACTCTACACTCTTCTTTATGTCTGGTAAATTATGATACCCAGAATAAAGAGAAGCAGCTTAATTGGCACAAAGAACATTAGTTGAAAATTAATATGTCTGGTTTTGCATTCTGTCATTATTTATAAGCAAAGACTAGTCAGAAAGAGAAAAGAGCACTATATTTGCTTACTCTTGTTTACAAAGCAACCAGTCAGAGATACCCAGTTTACTTTTTGAAACTAGTTTGTAAAAATTGCTTTAATTATGTACATCTACTTAGGGTAAGTAATATAATAATGCTTATGATAGTTCACATTTCTTAAGTTATTACTTCAAATATTAATTCTTTTTTCAGGTTTAGACAATAGAAAAATGACCATTATTCCTCTGTTTTAAACTTTTTTGCTGTTGTTTGTGTTGTACCTTAAGGTGGAAGAGTTTCAGTATAGGAGGAGGGTGAAGAAAACTATCAAAGCCACTTCGTTATTAAACATGCTGTGCTTAGTTGCTCAGTCATGTTTGACTCTTTGCATCCCCATGGACTGTAGCCCTCCAGGCTCCTCTGTCCATGGGGTTTCTTCGAGAAAGAATACTGGAGTGGGTTGCAATGCCCTCTCCAGGGGATCTTCCCATCCCAGGGGTCGAACCCAGGTCTTCCACATTGCAGGCAGATTCTTTACTGTGTGAGCCACCAGGGAATATTACATAATTAAGAATAAAAAGTGGTGAAAATATTAGAGAATACTATCAGCAATTATATGACAATAAAATGAATAACCTGGAAGAAATGGACAAATTCCTAGAAAAGTATACCTTTCCAAAACTGAACCAGGAAGAAATAAAAAATCTGAACAGACCCATCACAAGCATGGAACTGGAGGCTGTAATCAGAAATCTTCCAGCAAACAAAAGCCCAGGTCCAGACGGCTTCACAGCTGAATTCTACCAAAAATTTAAAGAAGAGCTAACAGCTATTCTACTCAAACTCTTCCAGAAAATTGCTGAGGAAGGGAAACTTCCAAACTCATTCTATGAGGCCACCATCACCCTAATCCCCAAACCTGGTAAAGATCCCACAAAAAAAGAAAACTACAGGCCAATATCACTGATGAACATAGATGCGAAAATCCTAAACAAAATTCTAGCAATCAGAATCCAGCAACATATTAAGAAGATCATACATTATGACCAAGTGGGCTTTATCCCAGGAATGCAAGGATTCTTCAATATCTGCAAATCAATCAACGTAATACACCACATTAACAAACTGAAAAATAAAAATCATATGATTATCTCAATAGATGCAGAGAAAGCCTTCGACAAAATTCAACATCCATTTATGATAAAAACCCTCCAGAAAGTGGGAATAGAAGGGACATATCTCAACATAATAAAAGCTATATATGACAAACCCACAGCAAACATCCTCAACGGTGAAAAACTGAAAGCATTTCCCCTAAAGTCAGGAACAAGACAAGGGTGCCCACTCTCACCACTACTATTCAACATAGTTCTGGAAGTTTTGGCTACAGCAATCAGAGCAGAAAAAGACATAAAAGGAATACAAATTGGAAAAGAAGTAAAACTTTCACTGTTCGCTGATGACATGATCCTCTACACAGAAAACCCTAAAGACTCTACCAGAAAACTACTAGAGCTAATCAATGAATACAGTAAAGTTGCAAGATATAAAATCAATACACAGAAATCCCTTGCATTCTTATACACTAATAATGAGAAAATAGAGAAATTAAGGAAACTATTCCATTCACTGTTGCAACGAAAAGAATTAAATACTTAGGAATATATCTACCTAAGGAAACAAAAGACTTGTACATAGAAAACTATAAAACACTAGTGAAAGTAATCAAAGAGGACACTAATAGATGGAGAAATATACCGTGTTCGTGGATTGGAAGAATAAATATTGTAAAAATGAGTATACTACCCAAAGTAATTTATACATTCAATGCAATCCCTATCAAGCTACCAATGATATTTTTCACAGAACTAGAACAAATAATCTCAAAATTTGTATGGAATTACAAAAAACCTCGAATAGCCAAAGCAATCTTGAGGAAGAAGAATGGAACTGGGGGAATCAACCTGCCGGACTTCAGGCTCTACTACAAAGCCACAGTCATCAAGACAGTATGGTACTGGCATAAAGACAGAAATATAGATCAGTGGAACAAAATAGAAAGCCCAGAGATAAATCCATGCACCTATGGACACCTTATCTTTGACAAAGGAGGCAAGAATATAAAATGGAGAAAAGACAGTCTCTTTAACAAGTGTTGCTGGGAAAACTGGTCAGCCACTTGTAAAAGAATGAAACTAGAACACTTCCTAACACCATACACCAAAATAAACTCAAAATGGATTAGAGAGCTAAATGTAAGATCAGAAACTATAAAACTCCTAGAGGAGAATGTAAGCAAAACACTCTCTGACATAAATCACAGCAGGATCCTCCAAGACCCACCTCCCAGAATATTGGAAATAAAAACAAAAATAAACAAATGGGACCTAATTAAAATAAAAAGCTTCTGCACAGCAAAGGAAACTATAAGCAAGGTGAAAAGACAGCCTTCAGAATGGGAGAAAATAATAGCAAATGAAGCACCTGATAAAGGATTATTCTCCAAAATATACAAGCAGCTCCTGTAGCTCAATTCCAGAAAAATAAATGACCCAATCAAAAAATGGGCCAAAGAACTAAACAGACATTTCTCCAAAGAAGACATAAAGATGGCTAACAAACACATGAAAAAATGCTCAACATCCCTCATAATCAGAGAAATGCAAATCAAAACCACAATGAGATACCATTTCACACCAATCAGAATGGCTGCTATCCAAAAGTCTACATGCAATAAGCAAACTAGTACAGCCACTATGGAGAACAGTATGGAGATTCCTCAAAAAACTGGAAATAGAAATGCCATATGATCCAGCAATCACACTCCTGGGCATACACACCGAGGAAACCAGAATTGAAAGAGACACATCTACTCCAATGTTCATCGCAGCACTGTTTATAATAGCCAGGACATGGAAGCAACCTAGATGTCCATCTGCAGATGAATGGATAAGAAAGCTTTGGTACATATACACAATGGAGTATTATTCAGCCATTAAAAAGAATGCATTTGAACCAGTTCTAATGAGGTGGATGAAACTAGAGCCTATTATACAGAGTGAAGTAAGCCAGAAAGAAAAACACCAATACAGTATACTAACGCATATATATGGAATTTAGAAAGATGCAAATGATAACCCTGTATACGAGACAGCAAAAGAGACACAGATGTATAGAACAGTCTTTGGGACTCTGTGGGAGAGGGTGAGGGTGGGATGGTTTGGGAGAATGGCATTGAAACATGTATATTATCATATGTGAAACGAATCGTGAGTTCAGGGTCGATGCATGTTACAGGATGCTCAGGGCTGGTGTGCGGGGATGACCCAGAGGGAGGATAAGGGGAGGAGGGAGGTGGGAGGGGGGTTCAGGGAGGGGAACTCATGTACACCCAGGGCAGATTCATGTCAATGTATGGTAAAATCAACCAATATAATATTGTAAAATAATTAGCCTCCAATAAAAATAAAAATTAGAAAAAAAGTGGTGAAAATTATGACTAGTAATATTCATTCTAAACTGATATAATCTTTCAATCATTCTGTCTTTTTTTAATTGTGGTTAAAAATACACAACATAAAATTGACAGTCTTAATCATTGATAAGCATCAAGTTCAGTAGCACTAAATATATTCACATTGTTGTGAAAGTGTCATTCTAGTGGACTGGTTTTCAGCCACCTCTTTTGTAACCTGTTTACCCATCAGTTCGGTTCAGTCGCTCAGTCATGTCTGACTCTTTGCAACCCCATGAATCGCAGCATACCAGGCCTCCCTGTCCAGCACCAACTCCCGGAGTTTACTGAAATTCACGTCCATCGAGTCGGTGATGCCATCCAGCCATCTCATCCTCTGTTGTCCCCTTCTCCTCCTGCCCTCAATCCCTCCCAACATTAGGATCTTTTCCAATGAGTCAACTCTTTGCATGAGGTGGCCAAAGGATTGGAGTTTCAGCTTTAGCATCAGTCCTTCCAATGAACAACCAGGACTGGTCTCCTTTAGGATGGACTGGTTGGATCTCCTTGCAGTCCAAGGGACTCTCAAGAGTCTTCTCTAACACCACAGTTCAAAAGCATCAATTCTTCGGCGATCAGCCTTCTTCATAGTCCAACTCTCACATCCATACATGACCACTGGAAAAACCATAGCCTTGACTAGATGGACCTTTGTTGGCAAAGTAATGTCTCTGCTTTTTAATATGCTGTCTAGGTTAGTCATAACTTTCCTTCCAAGGAGTAAGCGTCTTTTAATTTCATGGCAGCAATCACCATCTATCACTATGCAAAACAAGACTCTTAACTTCCTATGATCTGGATACACAAAGTGAATAGTTTTTATACCAGCTATATAATACTGTTTAGTTCATAAAACTGTTCCTTAAAAGGATGACAAAATAAGACAGTTTCTAGTAATTTTTCTTCAAATCAGAATTTTGAGGGAATATATCAACATATAACAAGCTAAAGCAAGCTAGAGCTACCAATCACTGTGCAACTTAGTAAAATTAATTCTTTCTGAAAATGTTGCTAGAGGGAATCCAGAATTTAATGAGCGAAGAGGAAGAAACTGTCCTGCTAACTGGCACCATATAATACAAAGAGGAACTGCTTCATCAGATAAAAAGGGTGTGTTGGTGGGGTTAGGACACATTTAAACAATAAATGGTTTTCTCTCACATATCTTTATAAAGTTAAATTTTGTTGTATATCAGTTTATGTTACTATAGATATGGTATTATTTTTTAATATAGTTTAAGAGCAATTAAGGTACTTTAAATAATATAGAATCAGAAATTTTAGAACAAAGTGATTTTAGAAATCAGGTAATCTAGTCATTGTCATGTTTTTTTTTAATTTGGTATGCATGTGCATAAAAACTTTTGCTCACATCCCCTTTTAATTCTTGTATTAAATATTGCTATTATTGTTTTAATTTTTTAGACAAAAGAGAATATGAATGCTCATTTTTTAATATTTTCTATCTAAATTGTTCACCTGTGCACCCCGGAGGATCCCTGACTTAAAACACCCTTTGCTTGAAGTTCTTTAGCAAGTAACTAGCAAAGCTGATGGAGAAGGCAATGGCACCCCACTCCAGTACTCTTGCCTGGAAAATCCCATGGGCGAAGGAGCCTGGTAGGCTGCAGTCCATGGGGTCGCGAAGAGTCGGACATGACTGAGCGGCTTCACTTTCACTTTTCACTTTCATGCATTGGAGAAGGAAATGGCAACCCACTCCAGTGTTCTTGCCTGGAGAATCCCAGGGACGGGGGAGCCTGGTGGGCTGCCGTCTCTGGGGTCGCATAGAGTCAGACACGACTGAAGCGACTTAGCAGCAGCAGCAGCAAAGCTAATACTGTGACCTAAGTCTCTTAGTTTGGTCCCATATTTTCCCATTTTTTTCTTTCCTTTCTTTCTATACAAAGGGCTATTTCCTTCATGGAATACTTTACTTTGCAAAGAAAGTTACTGGGTCTAGCATGTGATTGTTATCTGGTAAATATTTGTTAAATGACTTTACAGTAACACCATCAAGAACACAATTCAACCCCAAAACATCTAAGCTTCCACTTTTGTTCAAGCATTCCATGGTTCCTGGTATTGGAAACTGCTGTTTCCTTGTTTTAAAACATCCATGAGCATGTGATTAGAATCAAAGAGACTAAAAATTAACTTATCCATGTTTGGGTTTTTCTTTTAATATGTATTTTTGTTTATTTATTTGGCTGTACTGAGTCTTAGCTGCAGCATGTCGGATTTTTGATCTTCGATTCAGCATCTTTTGGTGGGTCATGCAAACTCTTTAGCTGTGGTGCTTGGGATCTAATTCCCTGACCAGATGGAACCCAGAACCCTTACACTGGGAGTGCAGAGTCAGCCACTGGACGACCAGGGAAGTCCCTAATTTATCCATGTTAACCTATTACTACCAACATGTGTATAACACAGGTGTTTTTCTTCTATTAAATTGTTCTCTGGATGTCATCAGGGAGTAGGAAGTAATCAATACAATCGTCAGGAGATGATCTTTTGCCAGAGTAAATTAATCCCCAGTATAAGTCTTGAGAAATCTGTAGGCAGGTCAGGAAGCAACAGTTAGAACTAGACATGGAACAACAGACAGGTTCCAAATAGGAAAAGGAGTACGTCAAGGTTGTATATTGTCATCCTGCTTATTTAACTTATGTGCAGAGTACATCATGAGGAACGCTGGGCTGGAAGAAGCACAAGCTGGAATCAAGATTGCCAGGAGAAATATCAATAACCTCAGATATGCAGGTGACACCACCCTTATGGCAGAAAGTGAAGAGGAACTCAAAAGCCTCTTGATGAAAGTGAAAGAGGGGAGTGAAAAGGTTGGCTTGAAGCTCAACATTCAGAAGACAAAGATCATGGCATCTGGTCCCATGACTTCATGGGAAATAGACGGGGAAACAGTGCAAACAGTGTCAGACTTTATTTTTTGGGGGGCTCCAAAATCACTGCGGATGCTGATTGCAGCCATGAAATTAAAAGACACTTACTCCTTGGAAGGAAAGTTATGACCAACCTAGATAGCATATTAAAAAGCAGAGACATTACTTTGCCAACAAAGGTCCATCTAGTCAAGGCTATGGTTTTTCCCGTGGTCATGTATGGATGTGAGAGTTGGACTGTGAAGAAAGCTGATCGCCGAAGAATTGATGCTTTTGAACTGTGGTGCTGGAGAAGACTCTTGAGAGTCCCTTGGACTGCAAGGAGATCCAACCAGTCCATTCTAAAGGGGATCAATCCTGGGTGTTCATTGGAAGGACTGATGCTAAAGCTGAAACTCCAGTACTTTGGCCACCTCATGCGACGAGTTGACTCACTGGAAAAGAGTCTGATGCTGGGAGGGATTGGGGGCGGGAGGAGAAGGGGACGACAGAGAATGAGATGGCTGGATGGCATCACCGACTCTGTGGACATGAGTTTGAGTGAACTCTGGGAGTTGGTGATGGACAGGGAGGCCTGGCGTGCTGTGATTCATGGGGTCACAAAGAGTCGGACACGACTGAGCAACTGAACTGAACTGAACTGAACAATGGCTGAAAAGACAAGATTCCATGGGACACAGGTATTCTTATAGACAAACCCAAATCATCAGTGTCCTTGGCTTTCCCCAGAAAATTTTAACTCAGATTGAGTTCTGGCTTTCTTCCACAACTCGAAGCCTAGCTAGCCAGCTTCCTAATTGGGAGCTCACCCTCCTTCTGTATACCTCTTTCTCTCAGTCAGTTCAGCACCCAAATGTTTAGGCACTATATGTAGACTGCCATCTCCCCAAACCCAGGCCCTGTTTGGAATCTACTTACAGAGTCCAGGAGAAGTGAGTGTGATATAAGTGGTATAGTGGGTATAACAGTCTCTTCTTTCTTTTCTCCCTGGATTTCCCACAACAAACAGGGATGTGGTCATGCTGTGACCGCAGCAGCCCCACGTTTCACCCCAAGTGAGGCTTTTACTCTCTTCCCTCACTTCTCTCTACTTGTCTTCACTGAGGCCTGTCGTATCTGGGGTTTGCTGTGTTCACTCACCAAAGTGAGCCTGCTTATCACAGAAGCATTGCCTCACTCTCCCATCTGTCCTCCTAGGGAATAACGGTGAGGGATCACCTTCTCCACTCTTCAACCTATTTACTTCTTATCGATATCTCCTCCAGAGCTGAAACTGTTTTGCCTTCATCTTCGAGTTCTTCCTTGAAGTGAGAACAATTTTTTTAAAGTAACGTTTACTAAAGATTTTTATTCAAATTAACGGTTGTACTGAATACATTAACATTTAAATTTGCCTATATCCTTTCTTCTTAGGCCCACTCTCATGTTTGTCTCCTTCCCCTTCTCTGTCTGGTCCTTAAGGTCTATTCTTATGTAAGTGAAATTATCTATTTACTGCAACACTGTCTTATATTCTCCATTTATGAAATCTTATCTAAAAGTCTCAATATTAACTTTAAAAATATGTAATATTCTCAATTAGGAATGAATACTTGGTTTTTCCCGTGGTCATGTATGGATGTGAGAGTTGGACTGTGAAGAAAGCTGATCGCCGAAGAATTGATGCTTTTGAACTGTGGTGCTGGAGAAGACTCTTGAGAGTCCCTTGGACTACAAGGAGATCCAACCAGTCCATTCTAGAGGAGATCAATCCTGGGTGTTCATTGGAAGGACTGATGCTAAAGCTGAAGCTGCAATACTTTGGCCACCTCATGTGACGAGTTGACTCACTGGAAAAGACTCTGATGCTGGGAAAGGTTGGGGGCGGGAGGAGAAGGGGACGACCGAGAGTGAGATGGCTGGATGGCATCACCGGCTCTGTGGACATGAGTTTGAATGAACTCCGGGAGTTGGTGATGGACAGGGAGGCCTGGCGTGCTGTGATTCATGGGGTCGCAGAGAGTCGGACACGACTGAGCGACTGAACTGAACTGAACTTGGAGAAGTGAAAACTTCCCTTTTAAAAAAGTCATAGGAATAATGTCAAGGGATTCCTAAAATATTTTAAAATGTTAACAAATAATTATAACATCTTATGTTACATAAGTTTTGTTAGACCAAGATCACAGGAAAAAGCAGGACAAAAATTTTCTTTTTCAAAAAAGTGTGATTGCACATCTACATTGCCCTTGGATGTGTAGAAGCCCTGTTAAGCTAAATTGTCTGTTTCTTTCATTTGGTAAAGATTCTTGCTTTTTTTTCCTTGTCAAGCAGACTTTCAAGTTATTTTATTCTCAAACCTTGAACTATATGTTGTTCTTTTGACTAAAATGCACAGAAGGACTGCATCAGGGAGATGACAAATGTCCAATTCATTTAAATAGTATTAGTATGATTTAATTATTTTAGGTTTTGCTTTGCTTTCTCTTAAATAAAATAAATAAGATAATATGTTTAAATGCTAACTGGCAATTTTATTTATTATTAGGAGACTTAATTGTATATGAGCCCTTATCTAAGCACAAGTGAAAG
Source organism: Moschus berezovskii (assembly GCF_049115385.1). Taxonomy (NCBI): domain Eukaryota; kingdom Metazoa; phylum Chordata; class Mammalia; order Artiodactyla; family Moschidae; genus Moschus; species Moschus berezovskii. The sequence goes on along the minus strand of NC_142461.1, from coordinate 114,465,927 downwards.
CTGCACAGTTAGGAACTTCTCTGGTATTTCAGTGGCTAAGACTCCATGCTCCCAGTGCAGAGGGCCCAGGTTTGATCCTGCTCAGGGGACTAGAACCTGCATGCCACAACTAAGACCTGAAGCAGCCAAATAAATAAAAATAAATATTAAAAACTCAAAACGTTGATAACATGTTATCCATTTATTAAAGGTAAAGAAATACTTACCTATAGTGTCATTGTAACAGAATAATAGCTGTAATTTGAAAGGTCATTCTTCGGTGAGCCTTTATTTTTATGCTGTCTAGTTTATATATATTTCTCACTGGGCTCGTAAGGGTTGACATTTAAAAAAAGATAGCCGTAAGCTTTTTATCTCTTACCAAGCTTGGGTTCAGTTCAGTTCAGTCTCTCAGTCGTGTCTGATTCTTTGCGACCCCATCAATCATACAGCACGCCAGGCCTCCCTGTCCATCACCAACTCCCGGAGTTCACTCAAACTCACGTCCATCGAGTCGGTGATGCCATCCAGCCATCTCATTCTCTGTTGTCCCCTTCTCCTCCCGCCCCCAATCCTTCCCAGCATCAGAGTCTTTTCCAGTGAGTCAACTCGTCGCATGAGGTGGCCAAAGGATTGGAGTTTCAGCTTTAGCATCAGTCCTTCCAATGAACACCCAGGACTGATCTCCTTTAGAATGGACTGGTTGGATCTCCTTGCAGTCCAAGGGACTCTCAAGAGTCTTCTCCAGCACCACAGTTCAAAAGCATCAATTCTTCTGCGATCAGCTTTCTTCACAGTCCAACTCTCACATCCATACATGACCACGGGAAAAACCATAGCCTTGACTAGATGGACCTTGGTTGGCAAAGTAATGTCTCTGCTTTTTAATATGCTATCTAGGTTGGTCATAACTTTTCTTCCAAGGAGTTCAGTTCAGTTCAGTCGCTCAGTCGTGTCCGACGGGACCAGATGCCATGATCTTTGTTTTCTGAATGTTGAGCTTCAAGCCAACCTTTTCACTCTCCTCTTTCACTTTCATCAAGAGGCTTTTGAGTTCCTCTTCACTTTCTGCCATAAGGGTGGTGTCATCTGCATATCTGAGGTTATTGATATTTCTCCCGGCAATCTTGATTCCAGCTTGTGCTTCTTCCAGCCCAGCGTTCCTCATGATGTACTCTGCATATAAGTTAAATAAGCAGGTTGACAATATACAACCTTGACGTACTCCTTTTCCTATTTGGAACCAGTCTGTTGTTCCATGTACAGTTCTGACTGTTGCTTCCTGACCTGTATACAGGTTTCTCGCCTAAGAAGGGGTTAAAAGGCTTTACTATGACTCACTGGAAAAGACTCTGATGCTGGGAGGGATTGGGGGCGGGAGGAGATGGGGATGACAGAGAATGAGATGGCTGGATGGCATCACCGACTCGATGGACATGAGTTTGAGTGAACTCCAGGAGTTGGTAATGGACAGGGAGGCCTGGCGTGCTATGATTCATGGGGTCGCAAGGAGTCAGACATGACTGAGCGACTGAACTGAACTGAACTGATGCATGGTATCAATATGCCACAGGAAATTCTTACCCTGCTCTAGTGTCCTAAAATATTCCAATGTGGGATAAAGACTTCATATATTAAATTACTTGTATAACTATTACCAATGATGCCATAGAAATTGGAATGAGAGATAGAATAAGGTATGGTAGATGATTTCACATCAGGTGGGCCTAAAGGAATCTTCACTAGAGGGCTCAAAGACATGTTTTGTGCAATATCTGCACTATTAACAATTATATGTATGGACTCCCTGCCAACTGGAATGATTGCAGATAATGGATAAAGTCAAGCATAAAACTCAATTTTTAATGGAAAATGGAGGAACTGGAAGATCACACTTTGTTTAGTCTTCTTTGAAATACCGTGGTGTTAATCTTTGAAAAACAACAACCAAAAGCAAAAAAAAAACACAAAAAACCAATAAACCCTGTAATTTATAAGTCCACAGAGGTGGCCAAGTATCCATTGTCTAATATGAGTTTGTGAAAAGCAATCTTACTACGTAAACTTATTTTACTTCTTAAATAAATGGCAAAAAGTATTGTGTATAATAGTATGGCACAGTGGTAAAGAATCCGCCTGCAGTGTAGGAGATACAGGTTCAATCTCTGGGTTGGGAAGATCCCTTGGAGTAGGAAAGAGCAACCCACTCCACTATTCTTGCCTGGGAAATCCCATGGACAGAGGAGCCTGGTGAGCTACAGTCCATGGGATTGCAAAGAGTTGGACATGACTGAGAGACTGAACATACATGCATGCATGTTCAATTAGACATATGATCATTGCTGAGCCTACGAAAAATTGTGATTTAGAGAAAATTCAGTTATCTGCTCCTGGCCTTGTTTAATATATTCAGATTACTCATACAGTTGTACGTGCTATATATGCACAGTTTCAAGTTCTGATTAATTCATTTAACATTATCATAAACTGCATTCTACTCTTATGTGACCAAGTTACTAAGAAATCTGAACTTGGTGCGGATATAAACATAAAATACTGCATTTTTCCTCTAGTCACCGCTCCCGCTGTACTATGTTGAATAAACACCCTTTCTCCACAGGCAGATTCCATAGTTTTCTGCTCTTTTAAGTCACTCAAAGTCCAGCCTGGCCTAGTTTCTAAAATTTTGGTGTCCTAAAACCCCCTCCAATGCGGGCCAGACTTGTAGCCAAGGAAATGTGAAGTGAGGGAGTATAACCAATTTTTCACTCCTTCTCCCTCATCGGGCCCCTAAAGACTGGGCTGGGTGTCTGGTTCTAGGATTTTTTTCCTCTTCTTTGGCAAGGCTCATTCCGCTGGTATTGAGGGCTAGAAGTAGGAATAGAGGAGAAATGAATCTTGCTCTCTGTCTTGGCCATTTATGCTTCTCCAGCTGACACTGACTGCCCTTGGTGTTCTAAACTGCCTCTCCCATAGCACACATCAATCTTCAGTGAGCAGAAGGGACCTCAGTATTGGACCAACACCCTCACAAGGAAACTCTGGCACCCTTCTGTGTTATTTATTGGATTTATTTATTTGTGTTTTCCATGCCATCTTATGGAAAAACCTGAACGAACTTTTTGGCCACTACAACTCAATACTTTGTTAGTAGTCTTCCCTTTTGGTGGAACACTGCAAAAACAATTCAAGCCCCAATATCTTCCTGGTGTCTCTTGACCTACAGGAAATCCACACATTATTTCTCATATGCAGTCAATGTCCCCAGTGCATTGGACACACACAGTCCTATCAGCTATCATATCATCACAAGTAAATTAAAATGTTAGCCAATGCCAATGCTCTTCATGTAAGGTAGGGTAGGGTGGGGAGTGAGAATAATGTAAAGTATAGCTGCTACTGAACCCTGCCCTCTGTAGGTGGCCATGAGGCCTATGTTGATACTGATAACTTCATTATTCAACCCTTCATTTCACATCCCTTTATCCTTCTAAGCATCTTGACCTTGCATTCTTTATCTAGTTCAGTGCCTAAATCTTAATTCCCAAATGATCTTGGTCCACTATAGACTTATTTTTGGACTTATATTGGCTGTCTTCACTGAGTTGTCTCAGTTGGATTTCAAACATCATCTATGTCCCATGTATAGCAGCAACTGAATTTTCCTTTGATGACTGGGATTAATCACCACATGGCTATGGTGACCCTTTTCTGCCTTTAATTCTATAGCTCCAGGAGCCAAAGATAGCCAGGGGAACTTTCAGCTTCCAACTCATCTGAACCCTGATGGAAGCGTTCCTCCCTTAGATATAAGATCTCAAAAAGCATGAGCCCAGCGCTGTTGGGAAGAAAAGCTAAAATTTCTTCAGTGGATTATTTGGTGTGATAGTGAGAGGTCCATTTTTACTTCCTCTTTAATTTAGTACATGGGTTAGTACTACAGGAGATCCTTTTTTAATCTCCAGTGTTCTGGTATTTTATAATCTGCCTTGGTATTGAACCTTTTTCTTTCATTGTTCTGGGTACACAGAGGACACTTTGAAACTCAAAACTCATCTTTTGAATTTGAGAAATTCTCATTTTTTTCTTTGTTAATTTCTTCCCCATAATTTAAAATCTCTATTTTCTCTGGAGATCCTAGTAGCCAATAATCAGTTCCCCTGGTTTAACTCTCTGTATTTAAATATTTTTTTTCCTTCGATTCTTTGTGTATTGTCCTACTTTCTGAGATTTCTACAACAGTTTAATTACAATGCTTTGACTGACCTTTTTACCACTCACTAGCTGTGTAACACTGGGAAAGCTGTTTAATATCTCAGTCTGCTTCCTCATCTTTGAAATGGAGATATTAGCAGGAGATAACCATATTTCACAGTGTTTTTTGAGGATAGTGTCATAAAAAGTGCTTAGAATATTTTGACACACACTAAGTACTCAATAATAAGTATTAGTTAATATTAGCTATTCATCAGTATCTTGTGAACTTCATTATTGGGCCGTTTAGAAGATAATTTCTAACCAGATCCTGACCTTGGCCTCTTTTGAGAAGACCAAACAGTTGGCCTTTGGCAGTCATGCCTCTCTATCTCATTGTGTTCTTCAAGTGCAGAAACTTTCAAAGTCCTTCTCCAGTTTTGCCTAAATCTGTACCTGTGATTTACTGTTGTTGTTTAGTCGTGAAGACATATCCGACTCTTTTGCGGCCCCATGGACTGTAACCCTCCACGCTCCTCTGTCCATGGGGTTTCCCAGGAGTCGGTTGCCATTTCCTTCTCTAGGGTATCTTCCCAACCCAGGGACTGAACCCAGGTCTCCTGCATTGCAGGTGGATTCTTTACTGCTAAGCCACCAGGGAAGCCCTGTATCTGTGCTTATATGTGTATATTTTGTAATGTGAAATTACATGTAATGTGTTGCAGGAAACTCTTATTCTTAAAAAGGGAAATGATGAGGGAAAATGATGATTCATGACAATGGTCTGCTCCAGTAGTGTGCATTTATCCTTTTATCAAGCATCTTTATTTAACACTGCTATGTGTTTAACCTCTGCTAATTGCTAAGGACAAAGATTTTGTTTATATCATCTTCTTAATTACTTTTAGCATCTACTATGCTTGAGAATCTATGTAAATTCACAATCTATGACAGTATTTTTAAAGTATGGGTCATGAAATCAACTCACTATGTTGAAACTTGAGTTAAAAAAAAAGAAATAAAACAGTATAAAATAGTAAATACCAGGGTACATTGCATGTAATAAAGTTCAATATTGCTTCATGGAATTTTTATTTCAGTGTGTCCTGGGGTTGTGATTTAAAAAACATATTTTTACGAAAGCCACCAATGGAATGGCAATAAACAAAGAGGTATTTGCAACACAATGTGATAAATATTATGGTGAAAAGGGGAGTTAAGGATTGTATTCTGGAGGAAGGATTCTTGATCTGTATTTTAAAGGCTAGACAAATTGTAAAAAATGTGGAGTAATATATTTTCAGTATGAAATAGCATAAAAGCTCAAAAATCCTTGTGACTAAAGGAACAAGTATAATAGTAACATATAAGTAAGAGGAAGGGGCCAGATCAGGGAGCTTCTACTCTTCATCATCTGAGGAGCTTGGATTTTATATTGACACCTCTAGAGAGTTACTAGAGGATGGGGAAATGACGAAATTTAGTATCTGTTTTGTACTGAACACTTGATAGCACTGTGAAGAATGGATTTGAGGATAGTGACAGGAGGCAGAAAGTAGAGAACTGGAGGCATGGAGAGCAATTAGGAGGCGCAAAAAAGACCATTTTAATCAAGAGAAGAGATTTTAAAAAGACTGAAGGAGATGGAAAACACAGGACTGGGCAGCTATTTGGATATGTGGAGTAAGGAAGAGTCTGATACCCAGCTTTCTGGCTTGAGCCACTAAGGCAATGGTAATGGTCTTTTTCTGGAAGGTTGCCTATCTCCACTTCATTTTGTTGTTTTTCTGCAATTTTATCTTGTCCCTTCCTCTGGGACATAACCTTCTGCTTTTTCATCCTGATTAACTTTCTGTAATGTGGTTCTGTTTAGGCTGCTGTGGGACTGTGGTTCTCCTTGCTTCTTCTGTGTGCCCTCTGATGGAGGAGGCTAAGAGGTTTGTGTAAGCTTCCTGATGGGAGGCACTGGCAATGGGAAAAACTGGGTCTTGCTCTGGTGGGCAGGGCCTTGTTCAATAAAGCTTTAATCCAATTATCTGCTGATGTTATGGTGTTTTAGTCACTAAGTTGTGTCTGACTCTTGCGACCCCATGGACTGTAGCCTGCCAGGCTTCTCTGTCGATGGGATTTTCCAGGCAAGAATAATGGAGTGGGTTGCCATTTCCTTCTCCAGGGGATCTTCCCAACCCAGAGATCTAACACAGGTCTCCTGCATTGCAGGCAGATTCTTTACCATCTGAGCCACAGGGAAGCTATCTGCTGATGGGTGGGGTTATACACCCTCCCTAGTAGTTGTTTGGCCTGAGGCCACCTAGGGTCTGCAGGCTCTGTGGTGGTGTTAATGGAGCCCTCCAAGAGGGCTGCCACCAAGAGGGACCTTACAAAATGCTGCTGCCAGTGCCCTGTCCCCGTGGCGAGCCCCTGTCGATCCACCACCCCCACCTCCCAGAGGAGACCCTCCAACACTAGCAGGTGGTTTTGGGTCAGTCTCCTGTGGGGTCGCTGCTCCTTTCCTCTGCGTCTTGGTGCGTGCAAACTTTTGTTTGTGCCCTCCTAGACTGGAGTCTCTGTTTCCCTCAGTCCTTTGGAAGTCCTATAATCAAATCCCACTGGCCTTCAAGATCAGATTCCCTGGGGATTCCCAGTCCCTTTGGCAGATTGCCAAACTGGGAAGCCCGACATGGGGTTCAGAATCTTCATAACAGTAGGAGAACTTCTTTGGTATTATTGTTCTCCAGTTTTTGGGTCACCCGCGCAGCAGGTATGGGGTTTTATTTTATTGTGATTGCACCTCTCCTACTGTCTTGCTGTGGCTTCTTCTTTGTCTTTGAATGTGAGGTATTTTTTTTTTGGTGGGTTCCAGTGTTCTCCTGTCGATGGTTGTTCAACAACCGCTAGTTGCAATTTTGGCACTCTCGCAGGAGACGAACGCACATCCTTCTACTCTGCCATCTTGAACCAGAAGCAGTGGTAATGGTCTTTACTTAGGAAATATTGTTAACAGGACTAATAGCTTGTGCTCTTGACCAGGTAAGAATAATCAATAAACACTTAAGTGGTACCTAGGTAGTTAATGTCAAGCACTGAGTAAGTGTTAGGGCCAAGAAGGAAGGATAGGATAATAAGATGTGTCCTCAAAGAAAAAGGAATCATGAATTCAAAAAGTGGCAAATCATGATTTCCATGAAACCTTTTGAATATCACTCAGCTTGAACTGATTTTTTCTTTTTCTGAAATATATTGTGTATTTACCACAGTTAAGTATATGCATTATTTTTAAATATTTATTTTATTATTTGGCTGCACATCTTCTCTGGTGGTTCAGTCAATAAAGAGCCTGCCTACAATGAGGGAGACCTGGGTTCAGTCTCTGGTTTGGGAAGATCCCTTGGAGAAGGAAATGGCAACCCACTCCAGTATTCTTGCCTGGAGACTCCCATGGAGAGAGGAGCCTGGTGGGGTCACAAAGAGTCGGACAGAACTGAGTGACACTTTCACGCTGTGACTGCACCAGGTCTTGGTTGTGGCATGTGGAATCTTTAGTTGCAGATTCAAACTCTTAGTTGCAGCATGTTCCCTGAACAGGGGTTGAACCTAGGCCCCCTACATTAGGAGCACAGAGTCTTAGCCACTGGACCACCAGGGGAGTCCCCTGCATTGTTAGTTAACACTATTACCTGTGGTTTTTCTTCTTAATACATTATGAGATCTTTATCAGTTCAGTTCAGTCGCTCAGTCGTGTCCAACTCTTTGCGACCCCATGAACCGCAGCATGCCAAGCCTCCCTGTCCATCACCAACTCCGAGAGTCCACCCAAACCCATGTCCATTAGGTTAGTGATGCCATCCAACCAACTCATCTGTCGTCCCCTTCTCCTGCCCTCAATCTTTCCCAGCATCAGGGTTTTTTTCCAGTGAGTCAGCACTTCGCATCAAGTGGCCAAAGTATTTGAGTTTCGGCTTCAACATCAGTCCTTCCAATGAACAACCAGGACTGATCTCCGTTAGGATGGACTGGTTGGATCTCCTTGCAGTCCAAGGGACTCTCAAGAGTCTTCTCCAACACCACAGTTCAAAAGCATCAATTCTTTGGTGCTCAACTTTCTTTATAGTCCAACTCTCACATCCATACATGACCACTGGAAAACCATTAGCCTTGACTAGACGGACCTTTGGAGAAGGCAATGGCAACCCACTCCAGTACTCTTGCCAGGAAAATCCCATGGACGGAGGAGCCTTGTAGGCTGCAGTCCATGGGGTCGTTAAGAGCCAGACACGACTGAGTGACTTCACTTTCACTTTTCACTTTCACGCATTGGAGAAGGAAATGGCAACCCACTCCAATGTTCTTGCCTGGAGAATCCCAGGGATGGCAGAGCCTGGTGGGCTGCCATTCATGGGGTCGCACAGAGTTGGACACAACTGAAGCAACTTAGCAGCAGCAGCAGCACACAGACCTTTGTTGACAAAATGATGTCTCTGCTTTTTAATATGCTGTCTAGGTTGGTCATAACTTTCCTTCCAAGGAGTAAGCATCTTTTAATTTCATGGCTGCAATCAGCATCTGCAGTGACTTTGGAGCCCAGAAAAATTAAGTCTGACACTGTTTCCACTGTTTCCCCATCTATTTCCCATGAAGTGATGGGACCAGATGCCATGATCTTTGTTTTCTGAATGTTGAGCTTCAAGCCAAACTTTTCACTCTCCTCTTTCACTTTCATCAAGAGGCCCTTTAATTCTTCTTCACTTTCTGCCATAAGGGTGGTGTCATTTGCATATCTGAGGTTATTGCTATTTCTCCCAGCAATCTTGATTCCAGCTTGTGCTTCCTCCAGCCCAGCGTTTCTCATGATGTACTCTGCATATAAGTTAAAGAAGCAGGGTGACAATATACAGCCTTGACATACTCCTTTTCCTATGTGGAACCAGTCTGTTGTTCCATGTCCAGTTCTAACTGCTGCTTCCTGACCTGCATACAGGTTTCTCAAGAGGCAGGTCAGGTGGTCTGGTATTCCCATCTCTTTCAGAATTTTCCACAGTTTATTGTGATCCACACAGTCAAAGGCTTTGGCATAGTCAATAAAGCAGAAATAGATGTTTTTCTGGAACTCTCTTGCTTTCTCCATGATCCAGCGGATGTTGGCAATTTGATCTCTGGTTCCTCTGCCTTTTCTAAAACCAGGTGCCCAATATGCTACTGGAGATCAGTGGAGAACTAACTCCAGAAAGAATGAAGGGATGGAGCCAAAGCAAAAACAACACACAGTTGTGGATGTGACTGGTGATAGAAGCAAGGTCCAATGCTGTAAGGAGCAATATTGCATAGGAACCTGGAATGTTAGGTCCATGAATCAAGGCAAATTGGAAGTGGTCAAACAGGAGATGGCAAGAGTGAACATGGACATTCTAGGAATCAGCGAACTGAGACGGACAGGAATGGGTGAATTTAACTCAGGTGACCATTATATCTACTGCTGTGGGCAGGAATCCCTTAGAAGAAATGGAGTAGCCATCATGGTCAACAGAAGAGTCCGAAATGCAGTACTTGGGTGCAATCTCAAAAACAACAGAACGATCTCTGTTCGTTTCCAAGGCAAACCATTCAATATCATGGTAATCCAAGTCTATGCCCTGACCAGTAACGCTGAAGAAGCTGAAGTTGAACAGTTCTATGAAGACCTATAAGACCTTCTAGAACTAACACCCAAAAAGATGTCCTTTTCATCATAGGGGACTGGAATGCAAAAGTAGGAAGTACAGAAACACCTGGAGTAACAGACAAATTTGGCCTTGGAGCATGGAAAGAAGCAGGGCAAAGGCTAATAGAGTTTTGCCAAGAGAACGCACTGGTCATAGCAAACACCCTCTTCCAACAACACAAGAGAAGACTCTACACATGGACATCACCAGATGGTCAACACCGAAATCAGATTGATTATATTCTTTGCAGCCAAAGATGGAGAAGCTCTATACAGTCAGCAAAAATAAAACCGGGAGCTGACTGTGGCTCAGATCATGAACTCCTTATTGCCAAATTCAGACTGAAATTGAAGAAAGTAGGGAAAACCACTAGACCATTGAGGTATGACCTAAATAAAATCCCTTATGACTATACAGTGGAAGTGAGAAATAGATTTAAGGGACTAGATCTGATAGATAGAGTGCCTGATGAACTCTGGACGGAGGTTCATGACATTGTATAGGAGACAGGGATCAAGACCATCCCCAAGAAAAAGAAATGCAAAAAAGCAAAATGGCTTTTTGAGGAGGCCTTACAAATAGCTGCGAAAAGAAGAGAAGTGAAGAGCAAAGGAGAAAAGGAAAGATATACCCATTTGAATGCTGAGTTCCAAAGAATAGCAAGGAGAGATAAGAAAGCCTTCCTCAGCAATCAATGCAAAGAAATTGAGGAAAACAATAGAATGGGAAAGTCTAGAGATCTCTTCAAGAAAATTAGAGATACCATGGGAACATTTCATGCAAAGATGGACACAATAAAGGACAGGAATGGTATGGACCTAACAGAAGCAGAAGATATTAAGTGGCAAGAATACACAGAAGAACTGTACAAAAAAGATCTTTATGACCCAGATAATCATGATGGTGTAATCACTTACCTAGAGCCAGACATCCTGGAATGTGAAGTCAAGTGGGCCTTAGGAAGCAATACTACGAACAAAGCTAGTGGAGGTGATGGAATTCCAGTTGACCTATTTCAACTCCTAAAGGATGATACTGTGAAAGTGCTGCACTCAATATGCCAGCAAATGTGGAAAACTCAGCAGTGGCCACAGGACTGGAAAAGGTCAGTTTTCATTCCAATCCTAAAGAAAGGCAATGCCAAAGAATGCTCAAACTATTGCACAATTGCAGTCATCTCACACGCTAGTAAAGTCATGCTCAAAATTCTCCACACCAGGCTTCAGCAATATGTGAACCGTGAACTTCCAGATGTTCTGTGAATATAGCATAGTTTGTTTATCCATTCTCCTATTGACGAATCACTGGGCTGTTTCCAGTTTTGGCTTTTATGAATAAAATAGTTGTAAACACTCTTGACCAAGTCTTCTTAAGATTTGATCAAGAATGTTGACCATATTTTCATTTCTCTTGGTTAAATCCTGAGAAGTAGAATTGCTGAGTCATACTGTCTGTTTAGTTTTATAAGAACTTGCTTGATCTTTACCCAAAGTAATTATACCATTTACACTTCCACTACAGTGCATGAGAGCTCTGGTTGATGCACATCCTTGCCAGAATCTGGTGTGTTCAGTCTTTTTCATTTTAGCCATCCTAGTGGGTGTGTAGTGCTATCTTTTTATTGTGACTTAATTTGCATTCCCTGATGACTAATGATGTACAGTTTTTCATGTGCATATTGGCTACTAGTATATCATGTTTTGTGAAATGTTCACCTCTTTTGCCCATTTTCAAACTTGGCTGTTTATTTATCACTGAGTCCTAGGAGTTCTTTATATCCTGGATATCAGTCCTTTGCTGTATATATATTTGCTAATTTTTCTCCCAGATGTGACTTGCCTCTTTCCTTTTTTTTTTCCCTATTAATTTCTTTTTTTCCCCCTATCCTACTTTATTTAGAAAAAATATTTTTGACATGTATACAGCTATATGTATTTATCTGTTTTTGGCTGTGCTGAGTCTTCGTTGCTGCACTTGGACTTTCTCTAGTTGTGGAAAATGGGGGCTACTCTCTAGTTGTGCACAGGCTGCTCATTATGGTGGCTTCTCTGGTTGCAGAGTAGAGGCCCTAGGCTTCAGTCGCTGCAACTTGCTGGCTCTTGGGTGAGTGGACTTCAGTAGTTGCAGCATAGGGGCTCATTACTTGTGGCTCATGGGCTCTAGAGCTCAGACTCAGAAGTTGTAGAACATGGTCTTAGTTGCCTTACGACATGTGGAATCTTCCCTGACCAGGGATTGAACCCATGTCCCCTGAGTTGGCAGGCAGATTCTTATCTACTGTGCCACCAGAGAAGTAATCCTATTCATTTTCTTAATGCTGTCTTTTGACAAGTAGACATTTTTGAGTTTAGTGAAATCTAATTTAGCAGTTTATTAATTTATGGTTATTGATTTTTCTGTTCTGACTAAAAGAACTTTACCTACCTCTGAGTCATGAAGATATTCTTTAATGTTTTCTACTAAAAGCTTTATGGTTTTAGCTTTTGCATTTATGTCTATGATTCATCTCAAATTTATTTTAGTATATATTTAGAGGTAGAGGTTGAAGTTTCTTTATTTTCCCACATAGATATGTATCTAGTCAAGTGTCATTTGTTGAAGTTTCCTTGCCCCCACTGGATTGCATTAGTATAATACTTTTGTTAGAAATAAAATGACTTTATAATTTTGTAACTATTTCTTGGCTCTCTATTCAGTTCCATTGATCTGTTTATCAATCCTTTTGCCAGCCAGTGCCATACTGAATTGATTTCTTTATCTTTGTACTAGATATTGAAGCCAGGAAGTGTAAGTCCTTCAACTTTGATCTTTTTCAAGTTTGCTTTGGATATTCTGATGCCTTTGCTTTTCTCTCAGCAGTTTTTAAAGCGCGATTTTTTCTTCTTTACTTTGGATCAGAACCAAAGCTTCCTTCCTTACTGACCTCTAAGTAGGAGGGAGGCAAAAACCAGATCCAAGTAAATCTCCGGGGAGTGGGGTTAGGGGTGGGTGGTTGAGGGAACAGGCAGGATGTTTGTTCTCCCAGTTATATACTCTTGATTGGAATAGGAATATGTGACAAACCACAGAGGTTTTGCGCATCATTACCTAAAGCTGCCTTGACCTTTGGCATATGCAAAAGTTTTGGTCTCATTCTTTCAGCTATATTCATTGAAAAAATTAATCATAGTAGTTGCTTCAGTAAAATACTCTCCACACTTTCAGAATCACGCTATTTTTTTCATATTTCCCGTAGCTGCAAGAGCTAGTTTAGTACCAACACAAGGCACTTAATAAATTTTGTTAACTAAAATTTGGGTTATTACAAATCATAATATCAGAGTGTTAAAAGAAGCATTAAAGCTCACCTAGTTCAATCCTTCATCTGATCATAAGGTTTCCCACTAAATACCAGCTTGTACTGACTTATATAGTAATAGGGTATTCACAGCCTTAAGCATGTACAACAGTTCATTCCATGAATTCCTTCCAAAATCCATTGGGAAAAACAAAACAAAACAAAAACCTGACTGTTACTGCTTCCATAAGGGAATAAAGATGACTATGGTCCCAAACTAAGATCACTGTTATTCCCACTGCATAATTTATAGGACTTAGAGTCAGACAGTGAGGAAGAGCAGCTTAGGCAGATGCAATTGTAAGAGTACAGCTATTTCATCTGATTCTCATATGCCACTCTTCCCTCTCCACCAAAATGAGAATTTATTTCAATTAGAGCAAATGTTTCTACAGGGAATATAATACTTGTACAGTATAGAGAAGTCCTAAAATGTGTCATTTATCTAGTATCTAACTATGAGTGGCATGGGTTGAAATAATTATTTCCAATTTATTGATTTCCAGGTCAGCCTTCCAGTTGGAACGTAATTTGCTCACACTTGGACACTTAACTCTTTACATTTCTCTGCCATTTCCCCATATAGACTCTTAGCAAGGAAAAAAAGCACAACTTATAATATTTGTAGCTTTGGGAATATTTCAATAAAATATAAAGAACTATCTTGTAATTTTAGGCATAGGCCCAAATCAATATACAGATAAAATTTCCAGATGTTCAAATTCCTTTGTGTCTGTGCCACTTATTTCAGTATGCGATTTATTTTTAAAAAAGATTTATCTCCTTATTTTGTTTTTTGGCTGTGGTGGGCCTTCGCCGCTGTCCTCAGACTTTCTCTCGTTGCTGTGAGTGGGGGATACTCTGTCGCGCCGCGTGGGGCCCTCGCTACGGCGGGCTTCTCCCTGCGGAGCACAGTTATGGGTGAACGGGCTCCAGCAGTTGCAGCTCATGGTTGTGGCTCCCGGGCTCCGAGCACGCGCTCGGCAGTTGTGACGAGCATGCTCAGTCGCTCTGCAGCGTGTGCGAACGTCTCAGGCCAGGGATCGAACTATGTCCTTTGAGGGATTCTTAATCGCTGGACCGCCAGGAAAGCCCCTATTCTAAGTATTCTAAGTGAGCATCTTGATGTGGGCGAGGGATGCAGTCCAGCTGCTTCCTCATAATAGTGTCACAGTGATGACAGAAGTACCTTTCGTCTAGGAGGAGCCCCACTCCTGGGTTAATTAGTCACTGACATCCTAATTCTCTACGAATGTTTGCAGATTTACTTCTTGAAAGATGGCATCCATCATACCTGTGTGGGATATGGAAACAGGAACAAAATGTATTCCTGTCAGTAGGGCTTCCCAGGTGGCGCTAGTGGTAAAGAATCCGCTTGCTAATGCAGGAAACGTGGGTTGGATCCCTGGGTCCGGAAGATCCCCTGAAGCAGGAAATGGCAACCCACTCCAGTATTCTTGCCCGAAGAATCCCATGGACAGAAGAGCCTGGCAGGCTACAGTCCATGGGGTCACAAAGAGACACGGCTGAGCACACACACACTGATGGCCTATGCAGGATCTCTCACCTCTCAAAATGATGAGAGGAAGCTAGAAAATAAACCGAAAGAATATGTTATTAAAGATAAAAGGAGGGCCAAGAGTTGTGGCAGAACAGGCTCACTGGAAATTGCCTCATGTTTTAATAATTACATTTTGGTTTATTAGGGCACTAGACATTAGCGTAATTCTAACTTTCACCCACAAAGTTAATAGAGTGTAAGCTGCCTGGGAGTTGGAGACATATTTCTGCGGATTGGTCTAGTAAGCTCATACTTTGCTTTTGCATCTGGGGGTAATATTTTTTGGGCAAGGACTTCACAGGCAGATTTAAATTCCCAGCTCAGTCAAGCTGCTGCTGCTGCTGCTGCTAAGTCACTTCAGTCGTGTCCGACTCTGTGTGACCCCATAGACGGAAGCCCACCAGGCTCCCCCGTCCCTGGGATTCTCCAGGCAAGAACACTGGAGTGGGTTGCCATTTCCTTCTCCAATGTGTGAAAGTGAAAAGTGAAAGTGAAGTCGCTCAGTCGTGTCCGACTCTTAGCGACCCCACGGACTGCAGCCTACCAGGCTCAACCATCGATGGGATTTTCTAGGCAAGAGTACTGGAGTGGCTTGCCATTGCCTTCTCCATCAAGCTACATATTAAATATTTTATGAAACCAACACTAAAAAGTGACTACTGATGACAATACTTTTGCAGCTAGTATCTTAGCCTTTAACTTCCAGTTTTGCTTTCTGCAATGTTATTCTTTTCGACTCAATCTTCAAGTTTTCAACTTATAGTTGTTGTGCCACAGTTTTAAAATTACTTCTTGTTTATAAATATCATTTTGCAATCTAAAGAAAGTTATAATTACTATACTGGGATTTTTATTTTTAAAAATTGTAAAAAGTTTTGAATTATTTCTACCTCCCTTTCCCAAATATACTGTGAATCTTTTTTGACAGGTTTGTCTTTTGCTATCCCATTAACTCATAAGTTTTCCCTCAACCCTGATCATCTACAATTGAGGAAAACATAAGTTTTAATATCTAATAATACTGTTAGCCAATCATCATAATAGAATGACAGTTTGCAAAGTTTTTGAAGGCAGAAGCTCCAATTCATGTTTTTGTATTCCTTTCAATACTTAGTTCATCCCACGGTACCTACTTTTAATACCTTTATTCACTTTATTGTTATATTTGGATACATGAAAAATCCAGCAAAATTCATCTTTATTTAGGGTAGCTGAGTTTTTCTAACTTCTCATTATTTAGGGTAGCTGGCAACCTTAGTTTTAAGTTGTTAATATCATCTCCATTGTGAACAGATTGGCACCAGTGAAACTCTTAAACTTGTTTAAAAATCATCTATTTTTTATCCAGGAATATTGTTATTATGGCCTGGTGTTTATTCCTATGAATTATTGTGGTGAGTTCTGTCTAAAGGTAGTGTTGTCTTCCTTTCTCTAAGTGGCCAGTCTGACCCTAAATTTCACTCCAACAGTATGGATTTGGAAAATAACAATATGTCCCATTAGCAAATAATCCCTTCATTTAAATAAATGCCTTCCTTTCCCTTAAGTACTTTTATTCAAACTGAGGGGCTTTGGGCTACAAACAGACATCCTTCCCTTGAAAAGTAACATACAATAAACATCTTGAGAGTCCGACTTAGAGAAACTTCATAAAATAAGGGGGCAGAGGGTCAGGGACATAAGGCGTTAGTAAAACAAATTATGAATCTGTAAATCTTGGTCCATAGGGTCATTAAGAGTAGGACACGACTGAAGTGACTTAGTACCTATATCCAATTACCTTGTTAAAAGAAGTTTGAGCAGACTGAAGAAAGAGGTGTGTTGGTGGCAGACAGTTGAATCTACTGCAGAGGAAGAGCTCACTTTAGGAGCACTTGTAATATACTGCTCCTTAGCCACAATTCCCATCTGCCGTCGCACTTTCCTCGTTTCTTTGGATGTGTGTGCGGGGTGCTCAGTCATGTCTGACTCTCTGCAACCTGATGGACTGTAGTCTTCCAGGCTTCTCTGTACATGGAATTTTCCAGGCAAGGAAACTTTCCTGGAGAGGGTTGCCATTTCCTCCTTCAGAGGATCTTCCTGACCCAGGAATCGAACCTACTGTGTCTCCTGCTTTGGCAGGCAGATTCTTCACTACTAATGTCCCCTGGAATGGCAACCCACTCCAGTGTTCTTGCCTGGAGAATCCCAGGGACGGGGGAGCCTGGTGGGCTGCTGTCTATGGGGTCACACAGAGTCGGACACGACTGAAGTGACTTAGCATAGCATAGCATAGCAATGTCCCCTGGAAAGCCCATTAGCTTGGATACTTAACGGAAGTAAAACCATTAGTGAGACTTTAGAAAAGGGAAACCTTTTGTGAAATGCAACATTGGAAACATGAAAGAGGGTGGAGGAGGGATTATTGCACTAAATGAGATAAGATAAAGCTTGGAGTGTTAGTTGTTTTTTTTTGTTTTGTTTTTTTTAAATAGGGAGCATGCTTTCTTTGGGCTACTCTGGTGGCTCAGATGGTAAAGAATCTGCCTGCAGTGCAGTAGATCTGGGTTTGATCCCTGGGTTACGAACAGGAATGACTGCTGCTGCTGCTGCTGCTGCTAAGTCGCTTCAGTCGTGTCCGACTCTGTGCGACCCCACAGACGGAAGCCCACCAGGCTCCCCCGTCCCTGGGATTCTCCAGGCAAGAACAGTGGAGTGGGTTGCCATTTCCTACCTACTCTCATATTCTTGTCTGGAGAACTCTGTGAACAGAGGAGCCTGGTGGGCATTGCAGAGTTGGACAAGACTGAGCAACCAACACTTAACTTTCATGCTTCCTTTAAAGACACAAACAAAATACACAGAGCTGGGATTGCCGGATGCACTGACCATCTGTAAACTAAAAGTAGGAGCTATATGTTATTAATCTTTGTATTCTTTATAAGCAGGACTGTATCTGGCATATAATAAAGTGAAGTCACTCAGTCGTGTCCGACTCTTTGCGACCCCGTGGACAGTAGCCCACCAGGCTCCTCTGTCCATGGGATTCTCCAGGCAAGAATACTGAAGTGGGTTGCCATTTCCTTTTCCAGGGGATCTTCCCGACCCAGGGATTGAACCCAGGTCTCCTGCATTGTAGGCAGACGCTTTAACCTCTGAGCCACCTGGGAAGCAAACAGTTGTTGAGTGACTCAATATTCGGCTCAGTATAGTGGTAATGGCAAACCTCAGTTTGAGAGACATTATTTTGGTTCAAAGGAGAACTACTTATTTTTGGATGGAGCTGGAAATGTTTTTGTAGAGGGAAGTTGGGCTAGGATTCAGTGCCAGCCCTGGCAGATGGATTTTTCCCCCTAAACATTTGTGTCCCACCTCAACCAAAAAGGGATCTGGGTGATTAGGAAGGTGGAGTCTACTAATAATGCTTTATTATTTATTACAGGAGGCACTCGTATATTAAGTGTATGCATCCCATGCCAACTTAAAGGCATATTTCTCAAATTACGTTTACCTAGGTTTGCCCCAGAATGAATGAGTCCTAGTCTGTTTTATTGTATTTCCCTCTCGTCAACGATTCAATTATTATTGTTGTTATTATTATTGAGACACGTTCTTTGATCCTTCGAAATCCTGCTCAATCTAGGCCTCAAGTGTTCCTGTAAGTCTCAAGGGAAAACGACTTTGGCTGAAGTCGGCGCCCAAAGCCACACCCTCCAAGAGGCCTTAAGAGACCTGGGGCTTTCCTGGCAGCGATTCAGCTGCTGGCAACCACGCGGCGCGTCGGCATCCCACGGCTCGGCACGGAGGTCGTCCCCGCCGGAGGCCGGCGGCCCGCCTCCGCGCCGCGCACCGGCCGCTTCTGGCCGGGCCGCGGCCCTGGAGGCCGCCCCGCCCGGCGCGGGCTCATTTGCATAGGGGCGCGCGCGGCGCCGGCGAGCGGGAGGGCGGGCGCGGCCGGGGAGGCGGCGCGCGCGCGCCCTGACAGCTCGGCCCTGCTCGCTCACTCGCTCGTCCCCGGCTTCCGAGCACAGCATGGCGGTCAAGGTGACTCTAACTCTCTGCCGCTGCCTTTATTTCCTAAGAGACCTTCCGGGGACCCTGCCTGCAGCCCCTCACCTCTTCCCGTTGACTTCTTTGCCTGATTGTTAGATGGCGTGTCCTGGGGCTCCAGGGAGAACTGTGCGGGGCTTGGACCGGAGGGAGGGGATGCCCGGCGGGGGGAGGGGAAGGAGGAGGGATTGTGAGTTGGAGGGGCTTGTAAGGACCACTGGTCGGTGAAGGAGGAGGAGTACATGCCCTAGGTACATGGGATTGTGAGCCAGCAGTTGGAGGGCATCGGAAAGGGAGTGGGAGGAAGTGGCATGGATAGCCGGGGATACCCAAGGCATCCGTGTATTGTGGTGGGGGAGGGGGTGAGTAATTGAGTATTTGGGGGCCTCTGGAGCCAGGGGCCGCGGTTGGCATTTGAGCTGCAGGTGGCAGGATGTCTAAAGTATTTAGAAACGTTGTAGCCGCTTTCATTATTTTAGGTTGGGTGGAGAAAGAAAGAGGCGTGGAGATAATTATATTCTGCATTGCTTTCCACGGGAAGAAAGGCCAGTAGGCCATGCGATTAATTTGGGTGTTTCAACTTTGCTGTTGTTTCTACTCTTGCTGGACTCTTGGTCTGAAGATGGGTGGATGCTCACTGTGTCGCTAGTGGATGTGGAGTAAAGTAAGGGCTTGATCCTCATGGCCTTGTCTTTCCAGCCCAGGGGAAATCAATCTGATAGATTTGCTGTTTCTTAGGCTCTTCACACCTGTCTTTCCACCGTGTGATCGCACAACTCCAATTTGACAGTTGTTATCAGTATTAGTGCTTTTAATTTGTTTTCAACTAAATGCACTTGTAAAAGATAAGAGCATTGATTGTTGGCATCTGTGAACTCTAATCTGCAGAGATTATGTGATCTCTAGTGAAGCATTAACTGGCTTTTTTTTTTCACTTACAGACAACCAAGCGAGGTGATCCTCAGGAGTTAAGAAACATATTCCTACAGGTAATGGCTTATGTGCTGTGCTTCTTCTTGGTAGGGCAGGGGTGGGGGTAAGGTATAAATCTAGTACTTTTCAGGCCTTAACTTTCAGGAATGTTTTATCAGTATTTTCTTGTTTTCTTCAGAACATGAGAATAAATAATATAGATTATAACCCTTATTTTATTAAGATTTGATAAAAAGATTTCCCTCAAATTATTGTTTTTTTAAATGACTTAAGACATTAAAAAAAAAATCACTAAGGAGAAAAATTTCAGCTTCCCTTAAGCATTGTGACCAAAATAAAATTACAAAGCATAGTGACACACTTGTGCCATTGATAGTTATGATTAAAATTCTTTGTTCTTTGAAAATTATGTTTATAAAGTTTTCCTGCTTCTAAGCAACTCTGTGCAATTTGTTACAGAGATAGTTATTCTTAATTTGTGTGTGTCTTTTCTTCCTCAGTTTATTTTTATTGTATTCATGGGCTTTGGGGGTTGTGTTACAAAATGTTACTATCTGTGATTCTTGCAAGAATCCACCTTCACTTATGCTAAATTTTTATGATCAGTGACTTGGCTGTAGACTTTTAAAAAACTGATTTAGTTTTTTGTTTTGCTTTCATTTCTTAATTTCAGAAGTTCTGCATGCAGGAAATTGTGCTTAAGTACATATAAAGGGAGACAAGCTTAGGTGTCCTACCAAATACTGTATTTTTCTCTGAATTCTTTTGAGAATTTTTGAGAGCGGGTCTATTCTGGACCCGTTCTTGTATAGAAACTTTGACCTTGGGCAGGTCCCTGCTGGGTGTTAGTTTCCTCTGTAAAATGAGAGGTGATCTTCCAAGGTTCCTTCCAACTCCAAAAGTCTATGATTCTATATTAGGAACAGATTCTAACATGCGCATCAGCCTGGTGCAGATGACATTTTTATCTGAGAAATGTGGATTGCTTAAGCTATTGTTGGGGAGGAGGCTTCATAGATGAGCAATTAGTGAAAATGAGAATCTTGGATTTTATAAACTCTGGTAAAGGGAAGCATCATTTCCAGAACAAAAGTAATTGTAATAGAAATGTTCTGTTTGTGGTTTGAAACCTTGATTTCTCACAAGTGTTCTTGAAAATAACCAAAACTATGTCAGTGTTAACCACGCCATGTACTCAGTTGTTTCATGAGGAATTCATGTGATGTAGTTAATTTTGTTTTGTAAATGAAGTAGGCATAGGAAAAATCAGTGGAAATGCTTCATGAACTAATGAACAGCATTGACCAGGTGCTGGCAACACTGCGTTCAATTGCCAGGCCTTCCACTATCTTGTGGTTTTACCTGTGAGCTAATTATCTGGCTTTCCTGGGCTTCATCTTCTCATGGAGTATCTCAGTGGGCTATAAGGAAATGGGAATTGAAGTCCTTTCAGCTTTAAAAAATCTTGTGGAAAAAAATCTGTGATTCCGTATGGATTTGATTTTGGAGAGGAGAGGGCTGGAACTATGCCTAGCTTTTTGAAAACTTTCAAATTTTATCTTTTTACACATTATTTTGATGATGCCCTTTTTATACTGAAAATTTGTGGAATTCATTAACTACATGTTTAGCAGTAACGGTAAAACATTGACCCAAGAGTATTGGTAAGGGTCAGAACATAGATACTACCTTCTGGTAGCTGAAACAGCTTGATATAGAATATAGTTAGTTGAATCAGTTTGAACTGTTAGCAAGTAACACAGATTTTAAATTTATATCTTAAATACTTCAAACTATAGTTACTTGAAGCTATAGGGCATTATTTAGAAACAGTTTTGTTTTAGATGCATATGGTTTTTTAATATTTTGGAAACAGTAGCAGCAAAAATACATACTAACTATGCATTTCTTTAGCAACTTAACATATTTATTGAAATATTCACTGGGAATTATTTACTGGGTGTCATGTATGTACTTGTATTTAGTTTAGTAGTAGACATTAAACATGTTGAATAATTAAAGGGGAGAATGGAGCCAAGACTTGAATGGACAGGTAAATGTGACTAGTCCCTCTTTGAGACCTGTCCCATGTCCCACAACTTGTGGTTGAGGGAGTCAAGAACAATGAAGGCAAATATGTAGCCTCTGGTACGATAGTTAAATTGATTTGTCTAGATCTTTGTAGTCTTGTAATAGTAATGACAATGGCTGTCATTTACTGATGATTCTGAAGTGTGCTGGGCATTGGCCTAGTCTTTTAGGGTATTATATTTTTTTTCTTTTTAAACTGATATATAGTTAAATTTACAATATTTCAGGTTAGGATATTTTATTAATTTTCATAACAACCTTTCTGCATGCTTAGTCACTTAGTCGTGTCTGACTCTTTGTGACCCCATGGACTGTAGCCCACCAGGCTCCTTTGTCCATTGGATTCTCCAGGCAAGAATACTGCAGTGGGTTGCCATTTTCTTCTCCAAGGGATCTTCCTAATCCAGGGGTTGAACCTGGATCTCCTGGATTGCAGGCAGATTCTTTAACAACCTTAGAAGATAGCATTATTGTCCCTGTTAAATCATGCTCAGGCACTAAGTTGTGTCTGACTCTATGACCCCATTGACTGTACCCCACCAGGCTCCTCTGTCCATGAGATTTTTCTAGGCAGTAATACTGGAGTGGGTTGCCATTTCCTTCTGTAGGGGATTTTCCCAACCCAGGGATCAAACCTGTATCTCTTGATTCTCCTGCATTGGCAGACAGATTCTTTACCACTGAGCCACCTGGGAAACCCCTCCTGTTAAATAGACGAAGTTAAATGAGTTGGTTAATGTCACTTAGCTCATAAATGGTAGCGACTGGATTCTAGTCAAACTCTAGAATCCGTATTCTTAACCCTTACATGATACCACTTGTAGGTTCTTGAACTGGAATGACTTTTGAAAGCTAGAGACATGTAAAATTCTAACCGCAGCTGTGTTTGTTAAGAAATTAAAGGAAAAAAACATGGTTTCTTAGGTGATGAAATAAAATACCTTTCCACTGTGACTATCTAGAACATTTGGCCAAGGACTTTGGATTTGAAACAGTAGGAAGGCACTCTGGATTTCTCAGTGGGCAAATTAAAGTGGGTAAATTCTGGCAGCTCTTTGTGTATGTTGGATAAAGTGTGGAGAGGTTGAAAGTAGGTAGAGAGATCTGTTAAGAGGCCATTGAAATAATTCATGTGGAAGATAATGACCTGGAGTGACTGATGGCTGGGGAAATGGAACGGGAGGACGATACCAGGGACTTTGGAAGGGATGAAATCAATTGAATGTAGTGTTAAATAAGAAAGTAAAGGAAAGAGTAGTGAATCTAGCATTTTTATGATAGATGTTAATTTATAAGGCATCTATTTTAGGAGTTGGGTGAGGGGATTGTTAAAGTTTGGTTGCTAAATAAATGTGTCCCAATAAATTGAAGTCAGATACAAGTTTTGTATAGGTGGTAGATGAAAACTTGGATTAGGATGGTAGATGAAAACTTGGATTAGGAGGATTAATTATAAAATAAACAAGACAGGGAATAAAGGACTGATTTATAAGTGATATTATCAATTGAAATGGAAGTGGGGGAGGGAAAATGACCTCATGGGAGTTTAGGGTGTCACAGAAAAGGGTCTAGTCAAAGAGTAAAAGCTAGATTTTTCTGTTATTAATATAATTTTGTTTTGGTAGGATTTGAGGGGTCACTTGAATTCAGGGTCATTTGAGCTACTTAAAGACTACAGAGAAGATATAATTTTGAATTTTAGAATGCAATTGAAAAATTCTGGAAAATTTAGATCTATGGCATTGACTGTCTAAATTCACAACTAGCTGGTGTGGCTCACATTTGTTTTGTAAACAGCAAAATACTCCTGTTTGAAAGTGATGTTATACCTGTGTTTAATGACACTATTTTATGTGCAAGTCCATTTATGAGGAAGTTGATAAGAGTAAGTAAGCATTTTGATTCTGAGTATAGAGAAATAGTTTTTTTTTTTATGTTCATCATTTCTCAAATTTTGATGAGCCGTGTTTTCTATCAATTAAAGAAAAAGAACAATAGTATTCACTAGGATTCTTTTTCCTGCCCTCCTCCAAGTACATTAAATTGAAGCACAGCAAATGAATTCTTATGTGTTAGACTGCTGTAATTTTACAACCAGCTGTCAAGCTAATATTTTACTGTTAGTACCCTTGAAACTGTCAATTCTGGATTTATGTCTTCTTTTGCCTCTCTCAGCCACACACTATCATTGACCCAAATCTGCTCCATCAGAGGTAGATACTAGCAAAAGGAGACAATGGAAGCAGTGGAGAGGAAGGTGAGGGAAGGACAACAGGAATGTCATAGGCTGTTTGCTATAAACCTGGCAAATTTTAAAACGAAGAGTTCATCTGGTTTGATCTGTGTTTTGTGGCAAAGTAGGTTTATCAAAAAGCTGTTTTAAGGGACTTCCCTGGTGGTCCAGTGATTATTAGGACTTGGCTCTTTCACTGCTGTGGCCCTGTGTTCATTCCCTGGTTGGGGGAATTAAGATCCTGCAAGCCATACAGTGCTGCCCAAAAACAAAAACAAAAAACTGTTTTAAGTGAATGATTTTTGAAGATCTTTTTTCTTTTTAAGTTGATAGATTTTTCTGTTGTTCATTTACCAATGTATCCTATGATAAAAGCAATACATGTTGAGACTGTAGCATAATATATGCTAGACCCAAAATGTGTGGCAATGTAGAAATCAAATACTGTTTTTATCCTTTTTTCTCACCACCAGTGTAACTAGAAGATCGTATCCCATATCAAATTATGAAAATCCGTTTTTTCTGTCTTGTTTATTTTACATTAGAAAGTAAGTAGAAGATGCTGCTGTTAATGTAAAGCACACAGTGATTCTTCTTTAGGGTTTTTATGATAACATAAATTTTTAATTGAAAGAAATGTCCTTTATTCAATAACTATTTTTTTACATATTATGTATTTATTTACTTTTGGCAATAACCTGTAGCTGAAAAGGGAATTAGCTTTTAGCAGGAGACTCTTCTATTTTGTTGAAATATGAGTTAGGGCTATGTTTTCCAAAGAGTAGGAAGTGTATTACAATATTACAGTTATAATAAGAGAATCAGATATTGAAAGATGATAACATCTACTGAGGCCAAATGTGGAGAAAAAAGGTGCTCTCACAGTGCATTTGTAGAAACAAAGACTCTTTGCAAAGCAATTGGCAATGGTTTAAAATAAAAGATACCATTTAAAGAAACAGTCCTATTTGGGGGATATTTATCCCAGAGAAATAAAAATTCTCATAAGAATATATATGTACAAGATTGTTAGTGGCAGCACTTAGTTGTTCCTGAAAAACAAAGAAAAGTTGGGAGGCACATAATAAATGCTATCAAAGGGCAGTGGTAGAAAAATTATGAAACAACAACTGTGGAAAATTAAGCAGATACTAAAAAGAATGAGTTAGGCTTATTCCAGCTGATTTAGAGGGATTTCAAATGTACTGTCAATGAGTCTGCCTGCAGTGTGGGAGACCCAGGTTTGACCCCTGGATCAGGAAGATCTCCTGGAGAAGGGAATGGCTACCCATTCCAGTATTCTTGGGGTTTTCCTGGTGGCTCAGATGGTAAAGAATCTGCCTGCAGTCAGAAGACCCAGGTTCAATCAGGAAGATCCCCTGGAGAAGAGAATGGTTACCCACTCCAGTATTCTTGCCTGGAGAATTCCATGGACAGAGGAACCTTCATGCTATATTCCATGGGGTCACAAAGAGTGGGTTACAACTGAGCCACTAACACTTTTTTTTCTTTATAAATGAGGGAAGACAGGTGTATATACGGAAGGATAATGTTAACTTGGTTGAGGTAAGAATTCAGGGGAAATAAAAACAAAATCTCAATGTATATGTGTTAAAATTTGAGCAAGTACATAATTTAAAAGTAAGAACTTAGTAATTCAGCTGCTGCTTCTGCTGCTAAGTCGCTGCAGTCATGTCCGACTCTGTGCGACCCCATAGACGGCAGCCCACCAGGCTCCGCCGTCCCTGGGATTCTCCAGGCAAGAACACTGGAGTGGGTTGCCCTTTCCTTCTCCAGTGCATGAAAGTGAAAAGTGAAAGTGAACTCACTCAGTCGTATCCAACTCTTAGCGACCCCATGGACTGCAGCCTACCAGGCTCCTCCATCCATGGGATTTTCCAGGCAAGAGTACTGGAGTGGGGTGCCATTGCCTTCTCCGTAGTAATTCAGAACATGAAGTTAAAAGAGACTTCCCAGCATGAACTGGGTTGAATAAACCAGTAAGAGAAACATAAAAAGGGATCTATAGTTTTCTTAGCCACCCTGATTAAGGGTTTTCACCAGTTTTTCAGGCTATAGGAATTGAAGATAATAGGCTTTAGTTTATAAAGTATTTGCCATAAACTATATAGAGTTCTTAATTTAAAAAAAGTATTAGGC
Source organism: Moschus berezovskii (assembly GCF_049115385.1). NCBI lineage: Eukaryota > Metazoa > Chordata > Mammalia > Artiodactyla > Moschidae > Moschus > Moschus berezovskii. The sequence goes on along the minus strand of NC_142461.1, from coordinate 114,439,711 downwards.
ATTAAGGGCATGCTAGCAACATAGTGAAGACTTTATCCTTGAATCAACTAGACAGATGAAAAAATAATTAAGATTAAAACATTAGAGCTATTAAATGCTATCTATGTCCTTCTACCAGTCAATACATTTTTAATTGCCTAGTAGGCTAGGCACTGTGTGAGGTTTGTAGGTACGACAGAGCTGTTTGATGAAGGTATGACCTTGCATTCTAGGTAGGGGTGAGACAGACAATAACAAAGACCACACATTAAAAAACAAATATCAGCCACAGGATTGTGACGATTCCAATAAGTAGAATGATGGAAAAGGTGATCGTTTTTCAAGATGGTGGCCAGTGAAGGCCCCTAAGGAAGTGATATCAGGGCTGAGAACTGAAAGGTAAGTGGAGAGAATTCCACATGTACAAAGGCCTGGATGTGGATAGGATTTGGTATGTTCAACAAACAAAAATGAGACCAGTGCCCCCTCAGTGAGCGAGGGCGTGAATGGCCAGTAAGAGATGAGGCTGAAGGAATCACACCAAGCAGGACCTTGTTTATAGGCCATGAAGAAGAGTTTGGATTCTTTTCTAAAAAATGTTGTGGAACCTGTTGGAGGTCTTTCGCCTTGAAAGTGGAACAATTCAGTTTATATGTTAAATTGATTGTATTTAAAGATAGATCATATTGAAATGTAAGCTTTCTCATATATTTCTGTGCTTTCTCATGGATTTTCTGCTCTATCTTGCGTCGACTGTGATTGTTCCAATTTAATTTCCTCCTGTCCGTAGCATTCTTAGGATATCTTGATCTGGGCCTTGGTTGACTCTTTTTCATCCAGGAAGCAACAGAATGTAGCCAGAACCTTACATGGGCTTTGTAGTCTAACCAGAATCTGAATCCTCTTTGATCCCTTTTGCTGAGTGACCGTAGGTGTTTACATTTCTGTGGGAGTCTGTCTTTTCATCTGTCTGAGAAAGGATAACTGCATCTAGCATATAGCGATATTACAAAGATAAGATAATGTGTAAATAGTGCCTGGCACTCAGAGAATCTGGTAAAACTTAGATCTTTGTCCCTTTCCTTTTCTTCTCAGCTGAGGACTTTCCTTTCCTGGAAAGGATCTCAGTGCCTTGTGTTCCCCAGATAACTGTGCTGGACCTAGAAAGTGACTAAGGATGCTAATAAGTATTGATGATTATGTACATGTAATCAGCTAATTATTAATTACATTCTTGAGATATATATCTGAAGATCGTCACAAATCCCCATATTCAGAAATATCTCCACAAAAGATAATTTCTCTCTCAAGTCTATAGATCCTGAGAAGGGATAGAGCTATGATTAAAAACTGGGAGACTGTGGAAGTATGTGCAGTTTTCATTTAAACCTTCTGTTGCTCTGTCTTAACCAGAGAAGGAATAGTAGTCCAACCAAGGAATACCAAGACACAGACCTGAAAGAGAGACTTATAATTCATTCTTTATGTTTGTAATTTGTAAAAAAAATCATTTTCCTGTTCTGTTCAGTTCTCTTTTACTTAGCACTGCTGAAATTTCTGAAACATGGCTCACTGAAACCAGTGCCATGGCTTCTAGAACTGTACTATTGCTTGCTAACTGTTATGTCGTAGGGACTATTTAAAGCTTTTTATACAAATCACGGTATGTAATCCTCAGGACAACTCTATAAGGTAGGTGCCATTAATATTCCCATTATATAGATGAGAAAACTGAGCCCCAGAATGGTCAAACAACCTGCTCAAGGTTATATAGTAAATGGAGGAAACTTGCTTTATGTATGTTAATACAACTTGCCTTATTTACTTACTATTGTATGGCAATGCAGGTATGGTAGTACATATAGAATCATCTCATTTTTGGGGTAGCCTTTTTTATTATGAAAAATTTCAAACATATATGAATTTAAAGAAAATAGCATAATGAATTGCCATCTACCATCACTAATCTTCGACTATCATGGCTTATTTTGCTTCATTTATATTGCAGCTGCAGGGGATTATTTTGAAGCAATTCTCATACATCTTATCACTGCACCCATAAATACTTCAGTGTCTATCTTTAAAAGATGATGACTCTGAAAAACCAACCAAACAAACCACAATACTTTCTTGCACCTAAAATTTTTCCTTGACAAATGAATTTCAATTCAGAGTTGCAGTTTCCATGCTTGTTTCATTTTTTTTTTTAAGTTATTTTATTAAAATCAGGATCCAAGCCAGGTTCCTACATTGCATTTTGTTGATCTGTCACTGCTCCCTGCCGGGATAAAAGGCCTTTTTTCCTTATGGCAAAAATCTTGCTATGTAATCTAGGCTTACCAACAGTAACACATTCAATACACCTGGGAGCTACACCTTGATTATCAAACACGTGATTTGTCCAGGCTTGTAAATATATATGCCCCTTGAATGTTCCCTTGGTTACTTAGACCAAGAAATTGAAGTATTTTTAAGAACAATGCAAATTATTCAACTTAATCTGCTATGAAACATTCTAGTTCCAGTTACTGAATTCTCGGGTCATTATTTCCAAGGATTTTGGCCATTTTTAGGGGTTAAATTGTTTTGAAAGGCTAGGCTTATTATGGTAACTTCTGTTAATTTCAGTGATTAACTGGAGTCTTGCACCTCCTGACTTTGTTAGACACTGCATGGTAGCTGACAGTAGGCCTTGATGTAACGGATAGTAAAAATACACATTAACACAAAAAGAAGATACTATTTCATGAAACAATCTGAGAAAGGCAGGTTTCTGGATAATTTTTTTTGCAATATTAAATAGGTTTTGTTTCCAGTGTAAGTGAAATATGCAACTGAAAATGCTAATTAGATGTATAAAACTGCCTTTTCCTAAAAAATGCATGTGTAGATTTTAGTAAATACCAGAAAAATTTTGTTATCATTAAAATCTGTTTTACAAAATTAATGTGGCTTCATAGAGTTGTTAAAATTGATGTGGCTATATGTATTAAAAATTCTTTTTTCTCATTAAAATATTATTTCTGGTATTGATTTCCACATTGCACTATTGTAACAGAACTTGTGTTGCTGGATCTGTTGTGGTCTTTGCTTGTTACATAGAGTGCTTGAGTAGTGAAAGGGCATGCATTCCGGACTAAATTTGGCTTGCATTAGGAGTAAGAGCAGTAATAGTGAAGGACGAGATTAGCTTCATGGCTCAACTCTTGCCTTGGTACAAGTCTTTCTCTTCCTTTGCTCGTGTAATTCTTTTTTCTGTGTAGGAAATGCTCTGTGATATTTGTAGTTAGCAAATTTTGTGACATTGTCCTTTGAGAGTTAGAAATGGCAAGGATTTTGCAGTCTGAAAATGTCAGTTTATCTCAATTGGAACAAAGTCAGGGAGGAACAGTTTGTTTTGACTCATGTTACAGCCACATGTTGGAGAAGCAGAGATGAAGCTGCCTAGACCAGTCAGGACTGATTTTCTGTTAAACTCAAGGAAACCTTGGTTAGAATAAGGTTGAAGAGTTAGAAACTCCTTCATGTTTGAGCAGAAGCAGAAACATTGAGTATGCAAGGAGGGAAACTGGGATCTGCTGCTTTTCTGTGTTTCTAAGCATTTTAGAATAACTGTGTCAATCTGCATTAGCTTTACAATTTCCAAGTACTTTGATGTTCAAGATCTCACTTTTTTCCCTTACAAAAAGATATACTGTTCTGTAATTTCTCATTAAAGAGACTCTGAGAAGTGTGTGTTTGCTCCAGAAATCTCTACTATTCAACAACACAGGAGATTAGAACCTCTTTTCTGACCTTAGTTTCAGTATCCATCATGCCATGGTCTCTGAGTGACCTGAGGGCAGGAACTATGTTTTCTTGATTCTGCTTTCTATGCCAAAGCCTTTGACTGTGTGGATCACAATAAACTGTGGAAAATTCTGAAAGAGATGGGAATACCAGACCACCTAACCTGCCTCTTGAGAAACCTGTATGCAGGTCAGGAAGCAACAGTTAGAACTGGACATGGAACAACAGATTGGTTCCAAATAGGAAAAGGAGTACGTCAAGGTTGTATATTGTCACCCTGCTTATTTAACTTATATGCAGAGTACATCATGAGGAACGCTGGGCTGGAAGAAGCGCAAGCTGGAATCAAGATTGCCGGGAGAAATATCAATAACCTCAGATATGCAGATGACACCACCCTTATGGCAGAAAGTGAAGAGGAACTCAAAGGCCTCTTGATGAAAGTGAAAGAGGAGAGTGAAAAGGTTGGCTTGAAGCTCAACATTCAGAAAACGAAGATCATGGCATCTGGTCCCATCACTTCATGGGAAATAGATGGGGAAACAGTGGAAACAGTGTCAGACTTTATTTTTTGGGGCTCCAAAATCACTGCAGATGCTGATTGTAGCCAGGAAATTAAAAGACGCTTCCTCCTTGGAAGGAAAGTTATGACCAACCTAGATAGCATATTAAAAAGCAGAGACATTACTTTGCCAACAAAGGTCCGTCTAGTCAAGGCTATGGTTTTTCCCGTGGTCATGTATGGATGTGAGAGTTGGACTGTGAAGAAAGCTGATCGCCGAAGAATTGATGCTTTTGAACTGTGGTGCTGGAGAAGACTCTTGAGAGTCCCTTGGACTGCAAGGAGATCCAACTAGTCCATTCTAAAGGGGATCAGTCCTGGGTGTTCATTGGAAGGACTGATGCTAAAGCTGAAACTCCAATACTTTGGCCACCTCATGCGACGAGTTGACTCACTGGAAAAGACTCTGATGCTGGGAGGGATTGGGGGTGGGAGGAGACGGGGACGACAGAGAATGAGATGGCTGGATGGCATCACCGACTCGATGGACATGAGTTTGAGTGAACTCCGGGAGTTGGTGATGGACTGGGAGACCTGGCGTGCTGTGATTCATGGGGTCGCAAAGAGTCGGACACAACTGAGCGACTGAACTGAACTGAATGCTAGGCCTAATGCCCAGCACAAAGTGGGTACTTGATAAATGTTTTAAAACGAATGCAAAATAACCTGAAAGATTTAAGCAGATTTTCGGCTTAATAAGAAGTGCTTCTAGATATATTACCTTGGTTTTGGTGAGCATACTGAAGAAGAAAATCCTTGATCTTGACACACTGTATAATTTTTTAAAAAACCAACTTTTTAGTCACAGCCTATCAGAACTTTCCCTTTTAATTTCTGGAAAATCTTTTAGAAATATAAAAATAAAAAACTTCTGTTTTTAAACTTACACCATTTAAACAGCTAATTTATATCATTAAAACTATTTGGGTCTATTTACTCATTCATGTTCTTGAATTTTAAGTTAACCTTTTTATTTCTTCCCTTACTCAGTGGAAATGTAGTGTGTCAACTCTTTGTCTGCTTTATAATTAACCTGTGATGTTGGTTGCATACATTCTGAAGGTTACTTAAGGTTACATTTGGTAAAATTGCAAAGGAGTTATTAGTATCCAGTTAACTACAGTCACGTGAGGTCTTGATGTGTTGATCTGTTGGCTTGATAGACAAAACATTTCTGGATAACATGATCATCTCTTTTGAAGCTAGAGGTAGTTCAGTGAAAGTATAACATAAATCTGTGTATGAAACCATACTGTATTTTATCAGCAATGATTTTGATTAAATGTATAAAGATTCTAATCTTTCTTTAGATCCATTTTCTTTCTCATGCCTCATAATGTCAAGGCTTTTTCAAACGCACATGAACTATACTCAAATTCAAATATTTCTGGGAATGCCAAAGCTATGGGCATTTTTACATTAAAACAGTTAGGTTTTAAAAAAATTTAATTGAGAAAATAAACTACCTATTTTTTTTCTGATACTCTCAGCTACTTCTTGTCTATCTTTTCTGTGTCCTTGACTTCTTGCCCAAGAAAGATTTATGACTGCTTAAGAAACATCTTTGAAATGGCAAATGATTAATTCTAAAGTTATTTGCAGTATGGGTATAATATTTGGCTAATTTCATTTCAAGTCATTTTAGTTTAGTCTTTGAAATGGTAGGAACAAAATAGAAACAATATTGTGCAACTACACTAGTATATTAATTTTTTAGCATAAGTGTTAGCCTAGGAGATCCAAAAGTTTGTTTTAAATTGCTTTTTTTCATTTTTAGTGTAAACATGCAAGTCATTTTGGTTAGCAGAAAAAGTCTTAGTAAGCCCACTTAACATTTTCTTGTTTCTAGCTGTGTTACTTTCGGCCATGTTTCCTTTTTTGTTTGTTTATCCAGTCAGTTAAAATCAGCATTAAAAATAGTGAAGTTATTTAAAATAAAATAGGTCATTCTTATTTTTAAAAATATTTTTAGTTTAAATGTATCACCCATTTTTGAGGTACCTGCTTTTCTTTGTTAAGGAAATGTTCTAGCCTTTTGGCTGACTGTGGGTAGATTCTAGTTTCAGTTCTAAATTGCCTCTTCTGTTTTGTCTGTTCAGGCAGCAGGCTCAGTGACATTGCCAAGTAATTGTCTCTAATTTAATGAGTTAATTAGTTAACTGTCTGCTGCAGAAGTCAAGTACTGACTCCTTGTGGCTGAGAAGACTTGTGTTTTTTTCCTCTGAGCTATGCACTTTATCTTTCAGTTAAAATAGACTAGGAGAGTTGGGAAAAACACTAGCAAAATACCTCAGGGTAAGTGATTCTCTGGCATCATTTATAACCCCAGATATTGGCAAAGTCTGTTCCAAGTACATGTCAACAAAAGCAGTTGTTTTCCTTGTTGGCTACTGTGTCCTTGGTGGTTTGTGCGAAGGCTGCTCCATTTCCTGATAGTTTTAAAGACAAGAATGTTGGTATTTCTTTCTGTGTGTATGTAATCTGTGTATATAGTGGTGATAATTGGCAATAAGATTCAGGTATTAGATATCAGACATCTTTGTGACAAAAAGAAATGGACACTTCAGTCAGTTCAGTTCAGTCACTCAGTTGTGTCCAACTCTCTGCGACCCCATGGACTGCAGCACACCAGGCCTCCCTGTCCATCACCATCTCCTGGAGTTTACTCAAACTTATGTCCATTGAGTCAATGATGCCATCCAACCATCTCATCCTCTGTCATCCCCTTCTCCTCCCCCCCTCCAATCTTTCCCAGCATCAGGGTCTTTTCTTTTCTTTTTTTATCCATGGGAGTTTCTAGGCAAGAGTACTGGAGTGGCTTGCCCTTGCCTTCTCCGAGGGTCTTTTCAAATGAGTCAGCTCTTCACATCAGGTGGCCAAGTATTGGAGTTTCAGCTTCAGCATTGGTCCTTCCAATGAATATTCAGGACTGATCTCCTTTAGGATGGACTGGTTGGATCTCTTTGCAGTCCAAGGTACTCACAAGAGTCTTCTCCAACACCATAGTTCAAAAGCATCAAATGGACACTTAGTTGCTTTATTTTGTTAATACTAACTGAAATGTTTTCATATTGTTCCTTTTGAAAATTCATATCTGCTAATTAAAGAAAGCAACTCAATTGTGAAGTGAGAGAACAAAGATCACCATAACCCATCTCTTATATTTTCTTGTTTTATATTTAGTTCTTAATTATTTTAAATTTTTTGTAGAAATTGGCCCAGGAGTCTTTATCAATGAATATGAGCATTTTTATGGTTCTTTATGGGCTTCCCTTGTGGCTCAGCTCGTAAAGAATCCTCCTGCAATGCAGGAGACCTGGGTTCAGTCCCTGGGTTGGGAAGATCCCCTGGAGAAGGGAAAGGCTACCCACTCCAGTATTCTGGCCTGGAGAATTCCTTTCATTGTATAGTGTATAGTCCATGGGATCACAAATTGATGCTTTTGAACTGTGTTGTTGGAGAAGACTCTTTGAGAGTCCCTTGGACTGCAAGGAGATCCAACCAGTAAATTCTAAAGGAAATCAGTCCTGAATGTTCATTGGAAAGACTGATGCTGAAGCTGAAACTCCCAATACTTTGGCCACCTGATGTGAAGAACTGACTCATTGGAAAAGACCCTGATCCTGGGAAAGATTGAGGGCAGGAGGAGAAGGGAATAACAGAGGATGAGATGGTTGGATGGCATCACTGATTCGATGGACATGAGTTTGAGTAAGTTCCTGAGTTGGTGATGGACAGGGAATCCTGGGGTGCTGCAGTCCATGCGGTTGCAGAGTCAGACATGACTGAGCGACTGAACTGAACTGAACTGATTTATATATTGCTAAATTACTTTTTTTGTTTAATTTTTTAAATTGGAGGATAATTGCTTTACAGTATTGTGTTGGTATTTGCTGTATAGCTGAATCACCTTTTTAAAGGACTGAACGTGAAAAAGCAAGATGGATAGAACAATGTGAATAGTATGTTATCATTTGTGTTAAAAAGACATGGATAAGAATAATCATACATGCTGCTGCTGCCGCTAAGTCACTTCAGTCGTGTCCAACTGTGTGCGACCGCGTAGATGGCAGCCCACCAGTCTCCGCCGTCCCTGGGATTCTCCAGGCAAGAACACTGGAGTGGGTTGCCATTTCCTTCTCCAGTGCATGAAAGTGAGAAGTGAAAGTGAAGTCACTCAGTTGTGTCCAACTCTTAGTGACGCCATAGACTGCAGCCTACCAGGCTCCTCCATCCATGGGATTTTCCAGGCAAGAGTACTGGAGTGGGGTGCCATTGCCTTCTCTGATAATCATACATATTTGTATGTATATATTGGCATATATGGGGCTTCTCAGGTGGTGCTGGTGGAGATATAAGAGACATAAAAAATGTGGGTTCATTCCATCGGTTGGGAAGATCTCCTGGAGAAAGGCATGACAACCCACTCCACTGTTCTTGCCTGGAGAATCTCCATGGGCAGAGAAACCTAACGGGCTACAGTCCGTAGGATCGCGAAGAGTCGGACCAACTGGAGCAACTTAGTGTGCGTGCATGCATATTGGCGTCTCTCTCTCTGTATATATATCTTATATAAAAATTTACTTGTTTTTGCACCAAAAAAATCTCTGGAAGCGTGTGCGAGAAATTGATTGCGTCTGGAGTGAGGAATTGAGTGACTGGGAAGAGGTGAGGGGAAGACTTTTTTCATTGTATATTCTTATTTTGAATGCTGTGAATTGACAGTGTTAAAACCATAAATAAAGCACAAAGCCTCTAGCCATGGGTGAAAATCCCCATTGTTTTTTCATTTTCACTCCCACTGCTTTGGTGCAGGCCTCAATCTCTTTCCCCTGGATCTTTGCAGTAGCCCCTCCTTGATCTCCCTGCCCCCAGTCAGGTTATCGTTTCCCCAGTCCATCTTTCACATTGCTGCTGGGGAAAGCACGTGTCAGATCATGTCTCTCGCTTCCTAAAATTTTCAATGGTATCCCATGGCCCACAGGATAAAGTTCCAACTCTTTGTTTTAGCATTCCAAGTCTTCCACTATCTGGCCTCAAATTGCCTTTTCAATGCCAACTTCTACATATCTTTGTATACCCTCTCTTTGTTATCTTTTACCAGACAACAACCCCGTCCCCCAAAAAAGAAATAAATTCATTTTAAAATTTTGTGTGTTTTTTTTTTTTTAAGCCTGAAGTACCCTTTCTCTCCATTTGCAGTTAAAACTGAATTTTGCTTTCAAGGCCTGTTCTGAACATTATTTTCTTTTTCCTCTCACCAACTCCCTGCCATCTATCCTCAAAATGAATCATTTATTTTTGGTTCCCATTGTATGTTTCTCATACCTTTGGCACTCATTCTAGTTAATTGCTCACTTACCAGTTGCTTAGCTTCTATTTGTGGACTTCCTTCTATTGATCCCTCTTTCCAGCTCCAGCAGTCTTGCCAAAATTGTGCCTTTCTCCACTCCTGCCTGTCTTTGACCCTGCTGGTTTTCATATCTTGGTAAATGTGTCCGATTATGTCATGCATTGGAGAATTTTGAGGAGAAGAAGCAATTGATTAGAGTTAGTAGAATCCACTCAATGTCATACAGTTTATTTTTTCTTTATCCTGTTTTCATGCCTATTTTGAAATGTCAGAGATTATTTAGTTTTCATTTTATAGATATGTGATATATGTCTAGAGGCCTGGGAGGAGAATGGCATTGTTGAAGGACTCACAGTGAATAAGTTTAGAGCCAGGGTGTAAACACAGGAACCTTTCAGGTATGACTTTTATAGCATGTAGAGAAAACATGACTTTATTTTGGGGTTATAGTAGTTAGGTGCTTTTGGTAGTACCAGCTAGTAAGAATGTATCCACCTTTGGGTTACTTCTTATGTTGGATGTTAGAGCATTTGCTGTGATAACCTCAATGATATTTTTCAGAATACAACAAAGGAAACAATTTAAAATTTAATTCTATCCTTATTGAAAGAGCTAATGGCTTGGTTTAGTCAGATTCACAAATGAGGACATTTGAAATGCTTAACCAAAAGCGAACCAACAGTCCTTTGATCTTTTGATCCTTGTCTTTCCTAGAAGCAACCTCTTGTAACTTTTCTAGCTATTCGTTTTTCATGAATAGAAGTATTTCTATACTTTTCATAAAGTATAGAAATACTTCATGTCTTTGTACTGCTGCTTCTAGACACTATTGACTTTCTCTTATAGCAGCTGAGGTATTTTACTTCCTCTCCCATTCTTCTCCCTCCATGCTTATCAGTATATTTATAATTGTTATTAAATTAATATTTGGTATCTACATTATTGTAACTCTAAATTGTTTATTTTTGGCCAAATCATGTAATGTTTTCTGTTTTTATATGACAAAAATACTTGTTCATAATTTACTTTTTATAGAGTTAAAAATTGCTTAACTTTTCATTTACTTAGTAATTTGTGTACCTGTTACTTGATCCCTTAACAAATATTTACTGAGTGCCTACCATGTGTCAGCTATTATTCTTGGTGCCTGGGATACATCAGTGAACATACTAGGCAAAAATTCCTTCTTTTGTAATATTTACATGCCACTTCTGAGATAGACAACGAACATAATAAGTAAAATACGTAGTGTGGTAGTTGATAGGTGCCAAGGGGGAAAGCAGAACACCATGGGGAATTGAGAATATAAATACAAGTCTGGGTGGTAATGCTCAATAGGGTGATGAAGGGTAAGTCTCATTGAGAAGATGGCATTTGTGTGAAGATTTAGTCTCCTCCCGGGGTTACTTTCCACAAAGCCAAATGCCTTGAATAATCTGACATTGCAGTGTCCCTAGCGGCTTGCTCTCTTGGAGCCCTCCCTCTGCCAGCCAGGACTGGCACTCCAGAGACCTGCAGCACAAATGTTATCCTGGGGTTTCCCTTGGCCACTTCACTGGGTTGGATCATCTGGTTTCCTGGATCCTCCATCTTTCTATTACTTGGTTCATGCTGTCTTTTTGATGGGACAAATTATCCCATATCTTCCTGAGAAAGGGTATATAAAAGGGAGGAAAAGCATTTTGAGAATATGGATATTCCAAAGTACTTTTAACCTACCCTTACAGTTGATTGAAAGTTTGGCTCAGTTTAGAATTCTTGGTTAGAAATCATTTCTCTTTGAATTTTCAGTGCCTTACTGCATTGTCTTCAAGCTTTCAAAGTTTCTGTTGGGAAACATTGAGGCCCATGATTCATAATTGTTTATACATGACCTATTTTTTCTCTCTGAAAACATTTAAGATTTTCTCTTTATTCTGATGTTCTATAATTTTATGATGATGAGTCAAGCCCTGGTGTGGGTTTTTGTTTTGTTTTAATTGACTGTGCTTGGCACTTAGTAGCCCCTTGTATTCCTCAATTCTGGGAAATGTTCTGATGTTACTACTTTGATAGTTGACTGAAGTAGCTAAGTTAATCAACTGCAACCCATAGAGGAAGGCTTTGGTTGTCCATGTTTGGCCAGCAGTTCAGTCAGTTCAGTTCAGTCATATCTGACGTGGTGACCCCATGGACTGCAGCACGCCAGACTTCCCTGTCCATCACCAACTCCCAGAGCTTACTCAGTCTCATGTCTATCAGGTCAGTGATACCATCCAACCATCTCATTCTCTGTCGTTCCCTTCTCCTCCTGCCTTCAGTCTTTCCCAGCATCAGGGCCTTTTCCAGTGAGTCAGATCTTCGTATCAGGTGGCCAAAGTATTGGGAGTTTCAGCTTCAGGATCAGTCCTTCTAATGAATATTCAGGACTGATTTCCTTTAGGATGCACTGGTTGGATCTCCTTGCAGTCCAAGGGGCTCTCAAGAGTCTTCTCCAACACCACAGTTCAAAAGCATCAGTTCTTTGGTGCTGAGCTTTCTTTACCATAGTACATAAAACCCTTACTATATATTGAGGTATTTATTTAATAAGCAGGTATTATTTTATTCTCTAAAATTATTGACATAAAAGGCAGACTTTTTTTGTTCCTTTTTTCCAGCTCCTGGTACTTAGAAGTAATAACTGTGTTGGAAGGTCTTGTTTGTTATGCTGCTGTTGTTCATTTCCCTTTTAAGGTTTGGCAGATGTGTCCCCACCCCCAATTCTTGCTGTCAGGAAGCCTCCAGAGGCTTTGAGGCTTTCTAACCTTGGTTGCCCTTTCACCTTTCTTTATCTTTCTCATATTGCTTCATGTGTACACACACACACACACACCATAAAATTCACCATTTTAAAGTGTCCAAGTGTTTTTTTTCCCGGTTTATTTACAATGTTGTGTGACTGTCACCACTGTCTAATTCCAGAGCATTTTTATCACCCCCAAAGAAACTCCCCCTATGTAAAGTGGTTAACTCCATTCCCCACTCCTTCCAGTTCCTGGCAACTACTCCTGTACTTTTCTGATGCTATGAATTTGCCTGTTATGGACAGTTCGTATAAATGAGGTCATGTGGTATGTGGTCTTTTGTGTGGTTTCTTTAAGTTAAAGTGTTTTCAAGGTTCATCCATATTGTGGCATGTATCGATACTTTGCTAATGTTCTGAACTCAGGCTCTGGGTGTCTGTTTTTGGACTATCCAGAGAAAACTGCATTTATTGTTACCTTGATTATGATACTGGCGTTTAACGTACTTTTTCAGAAAACTTTTGTTGGGTACAAATAGATACTGAACAATTTTAATTTTAAGTATACATTATTTACTTTTTAGTATGCCAGTACTGAGGTTGATGGAGAACATTACATGACCCCGGAAGACTTTGTCCAGCGCTATCTTGGACTGTATAATGATCCAAATAGCAATCCGAAGATTGTGCAGCTCTTGGCAGGAGTAGCCGATCAAACCAAGGATGGGTAAGAACTTGTATGCTCTTCTTAAAAACTAATGTTATTCAATATCATACTAAAAAAAATGGGAAAACCATAAACTTACCTGTGACCATTTAGAATTTTAATATTAATAAACCATATCTTTTCTTAGAAGTTTAAAAAAATTGTTATTTACTGCCATTATCAAGTATACTTGCATTTGTTTCTTTTTTTGAAAAAAAAATACATGCAAAGCTGTATTTTATGTTGAATAATCTGAGCAGAATGGTTTTCAGATAGCTAAGTTATCTTTTATTCATTCATTCAGTAAATATTGAGTACTTACTATGTTTTAGGCACATTCTGTGTACTAGAATTCCATCAGTGAATAAACCACAGGAAAACAATAAACAAAATTCAAAAGTAAACTATAATGTTAGGTGGTTATAACTGCTATAAGGAATAAGGAAGCATTTAGAGTGATACTTATTCATTTATCTGTCCATTTATCTGTCAGGTATTTATGAGACAGCCGTCATTTGGCAGGCACTGTTGAACATTAGAAATATAAACAAAATGAGGTTCATGACCTTGAGAAGAAACTCATGGCTTAGTGAGAAAGGATGAGTAAACAAAGAGAAAAAGTAATACTTTGGGAATAAGGTGCCATATGAAATATACAAAGGACACCTAAGACAGCATAATTAGCTCTGTTTTGGGTGTTCAGGAGAGCATCTTAGGAGAAGTGATGCTTGAATGAATCTGGCAAGACAAAAAGAGTTTGCTGGACAAAGAGTGAGAATTCCAGGAAAGGGAATAATTGGTATGAAACGTGAAGGGGCAGGGACATGCAGTTTTGAGGGCATTTGCCTGCTGTGTCCCCTTTGCCTAGCAAAGCAATAAAGCTATTCTTTTCTACTTCACCTCCCCCTACAAAACCCATCAAGGGGCACCTGCGTGTCTGTGTTGCCTCCACAGTGGGCAGGTTGTCAGAGTAATGGTCGGGACAGAGCTGGGTACCTTGTGTGCTGAGCTTTGACTGTATCCTATAGGCTTGTGACTCTCAGACTTGGAGGTATTTTTAGCCTGGCATTGTAGGCATGTGTGCAGTCACAGTAATTACAAAGTGCATCTTACTTGAGTGTCAGTTTACTCAAGTCAAGGGGGGAAGGCATTTTATATTAAAATCTAGTAGTACTGTGTTATGGAGGGAATGGAATATTTGTATTCTTTGTTTTGTGAGTTCCAGTTTCTCTTTCTTGCCTGTAGAGGGGCTTGTGTGAAAAACTAGGCGAAATGAGTTTTAACTCTTTAAAATGTTTAGAAGGCTGTCGTAATACAGGGGAAGAGCTGGTTTCTAAGTTCTTTGAATCCAGGGTTATTGTATTCATTTGTATTTTCTCACGGAATTTAGCACAGTGCATGAAATTTACTATGAGTATTTTTATGTCTTGGAAAAATTTTATGTAATTCATCACTGACAGATGTTGAGGAACTTGTATACATTTTGTGCCCAGTCTCTAGAAAAAGTCAAATTGGCTGCTAGGTTACTGTGGACCGTTCAGTCATGGGGTCTCTCAATAGTGATTAGAGTGAGGCATATAAAAATTAATCATATTTAATCAGAATTCCTTCTTCAAATTTAGAAATTTTAATTCTTGTCATTAACATGACTTGCCAGACATGTCGTTTCAGACGCTTCCTCCATATCTTTTCAGGTGCTTCCTTTTGTGACCATCTGTTCTGATCCGTTCCACTGGCGTATCTTATTCGAAGCTTCATGTGGTTCTGTCGGAAGCAGTTGTGTTGTTAAAGTGTGGTCAAGTGGAATTGAGTGTTTAAGTTGCCAGAGTAGACTCGATCAAAAATGGGTTTTGGCTAGTAAAGAATCTAATAATGTTGAATTCTGTTTACTTAAAAAAAGCAAGCTGTTTCTCTTTGAAAAGGTATATCTGTTCTATTTAAATTTTTGAAAACTGCTTAAACTTCCTTTTTTCCCTCCTTCCTCAGAATAAGTCAGATCAAGATTGGGTAGGAAATTTGATTCATAGAGTTAGGTCATAAAAATTATAAACATATACATTATTTCTAAAAGCAGAGAAAGGTGGAATTTTCTAGAAACCTCCCTTTCATGGATGGTCTTCGTAGTTTCCTGAACTTACTGAAATATAATGCAAAAATGAATGAGTTTGTATTTTCATTTTTCTGGGGAGAAATCACAGGTTTTTCAAAGGGTCTATGACTTCAGAAGTGTTAAATATCATTGTTAAAGTTTTTTTTTGTATATTTTAATTTAAGAAAATCAAAGGCGTTGATGATGTTTAAACTTATTCCAAGTAGCCAGCCCTTCCTCATTTCACATATAAGGAAAATGAACTCCAGAGAGATTGATTGACTTGTCCAATAACACACGATTAATTCTCTTACTTAATTTTTAGCTCATCTTCTTGTAATCATTTTAAAAAGCTATCTTTTCTCTATTGTTCCGTTTCCTACTCCTTTAAGCAGGGCAGTGATAAAAGTTAGGATAGTTTAGTTGGTTTATCTTTTTTCCAACTCCAAGAGGTATTTCTTGATTCTATTAGAGTTTTCTGAGAACAAGTTCTGTATGTATATGGGCTTCCTAGGCGGCGCAGTGGTAAAGAATCTGCCTGCCAATGCAGGAGACGCAAGAGACATGGATTAGATCCCTGGGTTAGAAAGATCCCCTGGAGTAGGAAATGGCAACCTACTCCAGAATTCCTGCCTGGAAAATTCTGTGGACAGTGGACTACAGTCCATGGCGATACAAAGAGTCGGACCTGAATGAGCACAGCATGGCCTGTAGGTATGTAACTTGACAAGAATCACATAATACTGTTTAGAATTACTCCAGACAAAATTTGAATTAATAGAGGTAGCATAAACAAGTTTGAGTGATTTAGTTAAGTGTGTGAGAAGAGCAGATTTCAGGGTGGTCAGTACTATGTCCCTTTTGTGTTCTATCCTTGCCTGCCCTCCTTGTTTTCTTAGCATGTTAACTGCTCCCCTTCTCTTCCCCTGGCTCCATTTCCTCTAAAAAATAGTAAAGTTAGCAAGAGTGTTTTGATACAGGTGCTTGCTGTGGACAGCTGTGTATTTTGTTTGTTTGTTTTCTAAATATTTTGTTTGGCTGTGCCACGTGGCATATGCGATCTTAGTTCTTTGAACAGGGATCATACCCGGGCCCCTTGCATTGGAAGCTCGGAGTTGTAACCACTGGACTGCCATGGAAGTCCCTGGAGAGCCATGGAGAGACAACATTGTATAAATAGCATGATAGGTTTTCTAAAAGTAAAAGCCATTCAGTTTAGTTCCGTTCAGTTCTGTCACTCAGTCGTGTCTGACTCTTCCTGACCCCATGGACCACAGCACGCCAGGCCTCCCTGTCCATCACCAACTCCCGGAGTTTACTCAAACTCATCTCCACTGAGTTGGTGATGCCATCCAACCATCTCATCCTCTGTCATCCCCTTCTCCGCCTGCCCTCAATCTTTCCCAGCATCAGGGTCTTTTCAAATGAATCGGCTCTTCGCAACAGGTGGCTAAAGTATTGGAGTTTCAGCTTTAACATCAGTCCTTCCAGTGAACACCCAGGACAGATCTCCTTTAGAATGGACTGTTTGGATCTCCTTGCAGTCCAGGGGACTCTCAAGAGTCTTCTCCAACATCACAGTTCAAAAGCATCAATTCTTCGTCATTCAGCTTTCTTTGTAGTCCAACTGTCACATCCATACATGACCACTGGAAAAACCATAACCTTGACTAGACGGACCTTTGTTGACAAAGTGATGTCTCTGCTTTTTAATATGCTGTCTAGGTTGGTCATAACTTTCCTTCCAAGGAGTAAACATCTTTTAATTTCATGGCTGTAGTCACCATTTGTTGTGATTTTTGAGCCCCCCAAAATAAAGTCTGTCACTGTTTCCCCATCTATTTGCCATGAAGTGATGGGACCAGATACCATGATCTTAGTTTTCTGAATGTTGAGCTTTAAGCCAACTTTTTCACTCTCTTCTTTCACTTCAGGGAGGTCTGGTGTGCTGTGATTCATGGGGTCGCAAAGAGTCGGACATGACTCAGCGACTGAACTGAACTGAAGAGGCTCTTTAGTCCTTCTTCACTTTCTGCCATAAGGGTGGTGTCATCTGCATATCTGAGGTTATGGATATTTCTTCTGGCAATCTTGATTCCAGCTTGTGCTTCCTCCAGCCCAGTGTTTCTCATGATGTACTCTGCATATAAGTTAAATAAGCAGGGTGACAATATACAGCCTTGACGTACTCTTTTTCCTATTTGGAACCAGTCTGTCGTTTGCTTTCTGTTGCTTTCTGACTGTTGCTTTCTGACTTACATACAGATTTCTGAAGAGGCAGGTCAGGTGGTCTGGTATTCCCATCCCTTGAAGAATTTTCCAAGGTTTTTCATGATCCACACAGTCAAAGGCTTTGGCATAGTCAATAAAGCAGAAGTAGATGTTTTTCTGGAACTGTCTTGCTTTTTGATGATCTAAAGGATATTAGCAATTTGCTCTCTGGTTCCTCTGCCTTTTCTAAATCCAGCTTGAACGTCTAGAAGTTAATGGTTCACGTGTTGTTGAAGCCTGGCTTGGAGAATTTTGAGCATGACTTTACTAGCATGTGAGATGAGTGCAATTGTGTGGTAGTTTGAGCATTCTTTGGCATTGCCTTTCTTTGGGATTGGAATGAAAACTGACCTTTTCCAGTCCTGTGGCCACTGCTGAGTTTTCCAAAATGTCCATCGACAGAGGAATGGATAAAGAAAATGTGGTTCATACATGCAGTAGAATATTACTCAGCTATTAAAGAGAATGAATGCTATTGCAGCATCATGGCTAAACCTAGAGATTGTCATGCTGAGTCAAGTAAGTCAGACAGAGGAGGAGAAATATTGTGTGACATCACTTATTGTGGAATCTAAAAGTAAATGATACTAACGAACTTACAAAACAGAAAGAATGTATACATGTATATGCATTTGAAGTGTGCAACCTGTGAGAACTCCAAAATTAAAACTCACTGCTGAACAGCTGTCGACAGGAGAATGTGGGATCCCACCAAAAAAATGTACCCCACATCCAAGGGCAAAGGAGAAGCCCCAGCAAGTCGGTAGGAGGGGCGAAATCATATTTAAAATCAAACCCCATACCTGCCAGAGACTCGGAGGGCTCAAATAAAACCTGTGGACACCAGGAGACGCCGCAGAGAGTGAGCCAGATCTCCCTTTGAGTGTTTGAGTGTCTCCTGTGGAGGTTCAGGTCAGCAGTGGACTGCTGCAGGGGCAGGGGCTCTCGGTGCAGCAGACCTGGGTATGGCATAAGCCCTCTTGGAGGAGGTCACCATTAACCCCACCATAGAGCCGCCAGAACTCACACAGGACTGGGGAAATAGACTCTTGGAGGGCACAAACAAAAACTTGCATGCATCAGGACCCAGGAGAAAGGAGCAGTGACTCCACAAGAGACTGACCGAGACCTGCCCGTGAGTGTCTGGGAGTCTCTGTGGGTTGACAGTGGCCTGGGTGCAGGGTCCGGGGCACTGAGTGCGACAGTGCGTGCATGGGCCCTTTTGAAGGAGATTGCCGTTGTCTTCATTACAGATCCAGTTACAGTTCAGTCGTTCAGTCGGGTCTGACTCTTTGCGAACCCATGGATGGCACCAAGGCAGGCCTCCCTGTCCATCACCAACTCCCAGAGCTTACTCAAACTCATGTCCATTGAGTCGGTGATGGATCATCTCATCCTCTGTCGTCTCCTTCTCCTCCCACCTCCAGTCTTTCCCAGAATCAGGATCCTTTCCAATGAGTCAGTTCTTTGCATCAGGTGGCCAAAGTATTGGAGCTTTAGCATCAGTCCTTCCAATGAATATTCAGGACTGATTTCCTTTAGGATGGACTGGTTGGATCTCCTTGCAGTCCAAGGGACTCTCAAGAGTCTTCTCCAACACCACAGTTCAAAAGCGTCAATTCTTCAGCACTCAGCTTTCTTTATAGTCCAACTCACATCCATACATGACTACTGGAAAAACCATAGCTTTGACTAGATGGACCTTTGTTGACAAAGTAGTGTCTCTGCTTTTTAATATGCTGTCTAGGCTGGTCACATGGACTACAGACTTGTCTAATTCAATGAAACCATGAGCCATGCGGTGTAGGGCCCCCCAAGGTCATGGTGGAGAGTTCTGATGAAACATGGTCCACTGGAGAAAGGAATGGCAAACCACTTCAGTATTCTTGCCTTGAGAACCCCATAAACAGTATGAAAAGGCAAAAAGATAGGACACTGAAAGATGAACTCCCCAGGTCAGTAGGTGCCCAATATGCTACTGGAGATCAGTGGAGAAATAACTCCAGAAAGAATGAAGGAATGGAGCCAAAGCAAAAACAACACACAGTTGTGGATTTGACTGGTGATGGAAGTAAAAAGTCCAGTGCTGTAAAGAGCAATATTGCATAGTAACCTGGAATGTAGGTCCATGAATCAAGGTAAATTGGAAGTGTCAAACAGGAGATGGTAAGAGTGAACATTGACATTCTAGGAATCAGTGCACTAAGATGGACTGGAATGGGTGAATTTAACTTAGATGACTATTATATCTACTATTGTGGGCAACAATCCCTTCGAAGAAATGGAGTAGCCCTCATAGTTAAAAAAGAGTCCAAAATGCAGTACTTGGATGCAATCTCAAAAACAACAGAATGATCTCTGTTCGTTTAACAGGCAAACCATTCAATATCACAGTAATCCAAGTCTTTGCCCCAACCAGTAATGCTGAGGAAGCTGAAGTTGACCAGTTCTATGAAGACCTACAAGACCTTCTAGAACTAACTGCCCAAAAAGATGTCCTTTTCATTATAGGGGACTGGAATGCAACAGTAGGAAGTCAAGAGATACCTGGAGATATACCAATTTGAATGCAGAGTTCCAAAGAATAGCATGGAGAGATAAGAAGGCCTTCCTCAGTGATCAGTGCAAAGAAATAAAGGGAAACAATAGAATGGGAAAGACTAGAGATCTCTTCAAGAAAATTAGAGATACCAAGGGAACATTTCATGCAAAGATGGGCACAATAAAAGAAATGGTATGGATCTAACAGAAGCAGAAGATATTAAGGAGAGGTGGCAAGAATACACAGAAGAACTATACAAAAAAGATTTTCACAACCCAGATAATCACGATGATGTGATCACTCACCTAGAGCCATACATCCTGGAATGTGAAGTCAAGTGGGCCTTAGGAAGCACCACTACGAACAAAGCTAGTGGAGGTGATGGAATTCCAGTTGAGCTATTTCAACTCCTAAAAGATGATGCTGTGAAAGTGCTGCACTCAATATGCCAGCAAATTTGGAAAACTCAGCAGGGGGCACAGGACTGGAAAAGGTCACTTTGCATTTCAGTTCCAAAGAGAGGCATGCCAAAAAATGTTCAAACTACTGCACAATTGCACTCATCTCACACGCTAGTAAAGTAATGCTCAAAATTTTCCAAGCCAGGCTTCAACAGTACATGAACCATGAACTCCAGTTGTTCAAGCTGGGTTTACAAAAGGCAGAGGAACCAGAGATCAAATTGCAAACATCCGTTGGATCATAGAAAAAGCAAAAGAATTCCAGAAAAACATCTGCTTTATTGACTATGCCAAAGCCTTTGACTGTGTGGATCATGAAAAACCTTGGAAAATTCTTAAAGGGATGGGAATACCGGACCACCTGACTTGCCTCTTCAGAAAGCTGTATGCAGGTCAAGAAGCAACAGTTAGAACTGGAGATGGAACAATTGATTGGTTCCAAATCGGGAAAGGAGTACATTAAGGCTATATACTGTCACCCTGCTTATTAAACTTATATGCAGAGTACATCATGAGAAATGCCAGGCTGGGAGGAAGCACAAGCTGAAATCAAGATTTCTGGGAGAAATAGCCATAACATCAGATATGCAGATGATACCATCCTTATTGTAGAAATTAAAGAAGAACTAAAGAGCCTCTTGGTGAAAGTGAAAGAGGAGAGGGAAAAAGCTGGCTTAAAACTCAACATTCAGAAAACAAAGATCATTGCATCTGGTCCCATCACTTCATGGCAAATAGATGGGGAAACAAGGGAAACAGTGAGAGACTATATTTTTTTGAGGCTCCAAAATCACTGCAGATGGTGACTTCAGCCATGAAATTAAAAGACACTTGCTCCTTGGAAGAAAAGCTATGACCAACCTAGACAGCATATTTAAAAGCAGAAACGTTACTTTGCCAACAAACGTCCATCTAGTAAAGCTATGATTTTTCCAATAGTCATGTACGGACGTGAGCATTGGACTACAAAGAAAGCTGAGTGCCGAAGAATTGATGCTTTTGAACTGTGGTGTTGGAGAAGACTGTTGAGAGTCCCTTGGACTGCACGGAAATCTAACCAGTCTATTCTAAAGGAAATGAGTCCTGAATATTCATTGGAAGGACTGATGCTGAAGCTGAAACTCCAATACTTTGGCCACCTGATGTGAAGAGCTGCCTCATTTGAACAGACCTTGATGCTGGGAAAGGGTGAAGGTGGGAGGAGAAGGCGATGACAGAGGATGAGATGGTTGGATCGCATCACCGCCTCAATGGGCATGAGTTTGAGTAACCTCTGGGAGTTGGGGATGGACAGGGAAACCTGGCGTGCTGCAGTCCGTGGAGTCACAAAAGTTGGACACAACTGAGTGACTGAATTGAACTGAAGCACATTCACATTCATTTCTTCACCACTATTCAGAACTTTTTCATTTTCCCATACTGAAACTCCACAGTCATTAAACAAGTCCCCATTCTCTCCCAGTACCCAGTTCCAGGTAACGACTATTCTATTTTCTGTCTTTATGGATTTGTTCTAAGTACTTCATATCAGTGAAATAATATAATGTTTGTCCTCTTGCATCTGGCTTATTTCATTTAGCATGGTGTTTTAAAGATTCATTCATGTTGTAGCATGTATCAGAATTTCATTCCGTTTTAAGGCTGAATAGTACAAAGTGACTGATTTTGAAGTTGCTGATGCTTTTGTGTTCCTTAATTGACTTTATTCAAATAAATCACCCTGTATAACAAAGGTAACTGAGTATTTGGCTCAATATCCCCCAAATGACTTCTTATAATAATATTCTACTTGCTAGAGATACCCGATACCCTTTTGGGGGACAGGGTGGTGTATACTGGATTGATTGAAGGTAGGAGTTGAGTCTTCACCTTGGCTCACTGAGTTGCTGAATGTCTTTGTACAAATCACTTCTTTGAATTTTCTAAGGGTCCTTCTGACTCTAAATTGCATAAATATATGATTTGCCTTTCTGAATATCCTAGTAGATAAAAATGTAGATATTTAATAAAGTTCATAGTGTGTATATATATTTTTTCTCCCTCTGTTTTTTTCTTTTATTAACTATTTTTTAACTTGTATTTTACATTGGAGTATATAACTGATCATCAATGTTGTGTTAGTTTCGAGTGTATAGCAAAGTGATTCACTTATGCATATATATGCATCTATTTTTTTTCAAATTCTTTTTCCATTTAGGTTATTATAGAACATTTTTTTTAATTGAAGTATAGTTGGTTTACAATGTTGTGTCAATCTCTGCCATACAGCAGAATGACTCACTGATATACGTATATACACTGTTTTTTTCAATTTTCTTTTCCTTTATGGTTTATCACAGAATATAGTTCCTGTGCTATACATGAGGTCCTTGTCATTTGTCCATTCTAAATGTGATAGTTTGCCTCTACCAAGCCCAGACTCCCAGGTCATCCTTTTCCTCCCCACCCACCTTTGGCAACCACAAGTCTGTTCTCTGTGTCTGTCAGTCTTTCTGTTTTGTAGATATGTTCATTGGTGACATACTTTAGACTCCACATGTAAGTGATACCAACATGAGTATCCATACACTCCTATAAAGCAAATGATTGGTTTGCCAGCCAACCATTTATGACCTTTGCTAGTTAAGGAAAAAACCTTTGACCTCTTCTCATAAATACAGAAAGTTTTACTACTGAACATGAAATATGTTTAAAATCTAATATTCTATATTTCAGGGTAGTTGTATTTTCATGTCTAATTGCTGAGACTTGGCCTGTTTTGGAAGAATCAAGATGCTGTGCATTGTTCTTCCCCCCCTATAATCAGCCTAGTTACTTTTAGTTTTTATTTTAAAAGTTAATGTTATGAGCAGGTGAAATAATGCTAATTCTTCATTATAAATATAAAAATTTCAAATGTTTCTAAATTGCATAATGTAGATAGTGACGGAGAAGGCAATGGCAAGCCACTCCAGTACTCTTGCCTAGAAAACCCCATGGACGGAGGAGCCTGGTGGGCTGCAGTCCGTGGGGTCGCTACTAGTCGGACATGACCGAGAGACTTCACTTTCACTTTCCACTTTCACACATTGGAGAAGGAAATGGCAACCCACTCCAGTGTTCTTGCCTGGAGAATCCCAGGGACAGGGGAGCCTGGTGGGCTGCCGTCTATGGGGTCACACAGAGTCGGACACGACTGAAGTGACTTAGCAGCAGCAGTAGCAGCAGCAGATAGTGACAATCTACTCTAACTGGTTCCCTAGATCACTACTGTATTTGTGTTATACATTCTCATTGATCTTGAGTTTTGTTCAGAACTTAAAACCACAAATTGCTCATTGCTTTTTAGTAGTGTATGGATATAGTCATGATGATACCACTGTTTTTACTACCCTAAACTTTGTGTACTGATAATCATACTTTGTAGAGTTTTACTATATTTTTTAGTAATGCATAAGATGTGTTTTATGACACGTGGCTTGATAAACAGTTTTTGATTGGCTTGTTCCTCCCAGGATTGTTTAGCATGAGCACAGTGAGGGCATAGTCTCCAGTGCCCTGAATACTACTGCCACAAAGACATTCTTTTCCTTCAATAAAGGGCAAAGGCATAGAGTATATTGGGCTTCCCAGGTGGTTCAGTGGTAAAGAATCTGCCTGTCAAGCAGAAGACTCAGATTCGATCCCTGCCTTGGGAAGATCCCCTGGAGAAGGAAGTGGCAACCCACTCCTGTATTCTTGCCTAGAGTATCCCATGGACAAGGGAGCCTGGCAGGCTACAGTCCACATGGTCTCAAAAGAGTTGGACATAACTTAGCAACTAAATAGCAGCAGCATTGCTTTTGGATATAATGTAATTTAAACATACTTCAAAATGTTTTAAGTAATAAAAATGTAACTTTGAATGTGTAATGTGACTTAGATGAGTGAGGGCATAAAATGAAATGTGAAATGTAGTCATTTTCTTAATAATGTGTTGGAAAACATGTCTCTAAAAAGTCATATATCCTGAATTGAGTTTATTCAAGAATATTTGAGTTCCTGCCCTGAATCAAGCCTGTGCTCTGACAAGCGTACTTTCTGACAGGGAATTAGATTTGAAATAATGAGTTATGTAATTACTTTAACAGGAATTTTGTGAGGGGCACGAAACAAATGCTGTAAGGATGTGAAGTTATCTGGGGACTTTAAGATGATTCTCTTGAGGAAATGATATTTGAAATGAGCTCTGTAAAGATTGTGTGTGTGGGTGTGTGTGCTTAGTCGACTTTTTGCAATCCCAAGGACTGTAGCCCATCAGGCTTCTCTGTTCATGGGATTTCCCAGGCAAAAATACTGCAGTGGGTTGCCATTTCCTTCTACAGGGGATCTTGCCGACCTAGGGATTGAACCTGCATTAGCAGGTGGATTTTTTTTTTTTTTAACTGCTGAGCCACAAGGGAAACCCAAATGCTCCGTAAAATCATTGAAGGCTCTTTCCCATTTTTTGATTGGGTTGTTTGTTTTTCTGGCATTGAGTTATATGGACGGCTTATATATTTTGGAAATTAATCCTTTGTTAGTTGTTTCATTGCTATTATTTTCTCCCATGCTGAGGGTTGTCTTTTCACCTTGCTTATAGTTTCCTTTGCTGTGCAAAAGCTTTTAAGTTTAATCAGGTTCCACTTGTTTACTTTTGTTTTTGTTTCCATTACTCTAGGAGGTGGGTCATAGAGGATCTTGCTTAGATTTATGTCACGTGTTCTGCCTATATTTTCCTCTAAGAATTTTATAGTTTCTGGTCTTAGATTTAGGTCTTTAGCCATTTTGAGTTTATCTTTGTGTATGGTATTAGGAAGTGTTCTAATTTCATTGTTTTACATGTAGCTATCCAGTTTTCCCAGCACCATTTATTGAAGAGGCTGTCTTTGCCCCGTTGTATATTCTTGCCTCCTTTGTAAAAAATAAGGTACCCATAGGTACATGGGTTTATTTCTGGACTTTCTTTCTTGTTCCATTGGTATATATTTCTGTTTTTGTGCCAGTACCATACTGTCTTGATGACTGTAGCTTTGTAGTATAATCTGAAGTCAGGAAGGTTGATTCCTCTAGCTCCATTCTTCTTTCTCAGGACTGCTGTGGCTATTTGGGGTCTTTTGTGTTTCCATATGAAATTTTTTGTTCTAGTTCTGTGAAAAATGCCACTGGTAGTTTGATAGGGATTGAATTAAATCTGTAGATTGCATTTGGTAATATAGTCATTCTCCCAGTCAAAAAGTGTGAAAAAGACTTAAACAGACATTTCAAAGAAGATATACAGATGGGTAACAAACACATGAAAAGATGCTCAAACATTGCTCATTATCAGAGAAATGCAAATCAAAACTACAATGAGATATCACCTCACGCCGGTCAGAATGGCCATTATCAAAGTCTACAAACAATAAATGCTGGAGAGGGTGTGGAGAAAAGGGAATGCTCTTGCACTGTTGGTGGGAATGTAAATTGAGACAGCCACTATTCAAGATGGTTTGGAGATTGCTTAAAAAACTAGGAACAGACAAAACCACCATATGACCCAGCAATCCCACTCCTAGGCATTATACCCTCAGGAAACCAAAATTGAAAAAGACACATGTTTCCCATTGTTTATTGCAGCACTATTTACAAAGCTAGGACATGGAAGCAACCTAGATGTCCATTGACAGATGAATGGATAAAGAAGTTGTGGTGTATATACATAATGGAACAACAGGGAGGGGATACATGTATACCTATGGCTGATTCATGTTGAGGTTTCAACGAAAACAGCAAAATTCTGTAAAGCAATTATCCTTCAGTAAAAAAATAAATTAGAAAAAAAATCACTGAAGGCTATTTCAATGTAGTTTTGGCCACTGGCTAGTTTCACAACCTTTACTGTTATAGGATGAATAAGCTTTAGTTTTCCTTTTTGTTTTGAATTTTCCTTTAAAGTTTTATTAGTGACATTTCAAATATAATATATAAAACAAAGAGTAGTGTAATGAATTCGATATACTCATCACCCACTTTTTTTTGAGGTTAATTTATGCTTTTATTTGCCAGTATAGTTTAACTACAGTGGCCTACAAACTCTTTTGATCTAAAAAGTAGATTTTACATCACAATGCACAAGCACACATACATATATATCTATGTAAAAGTGAAACAAAACTTTGCCAAAATTATCCACCTTGAGTATTAATTCTTTTTCAAGACTTTTTTTTAACCAAGGGTGAACTGCGCTGATGCATGTAATCACCCCAGTTCATGTTAGAGTTCTCTTTAATGAAGTGTGACTACACCTTTTTTTAAAATACACCTACTTTTAATAATTGTGAAGCTAATTACTAAATTTGTTTCACTTATGTCTCCACCCATTCCTCCATCCCCTGGATTATTCTGAAGCAAATTCTAGGTGACATATTTCATCTGTAAATATCTCAATGTGTATTTCTAAAAGATAAGAAAAATTACCAAAGACAAACTTCAAAGATGTTGATGTCTCAGTATTATCAAGCCTTTGTGTTTTATCAGTATTTTCATTTCCTGATTTTCTTATAAACTAAAAAAAAAATTTTTTTTTTTTTTGTTTTAATCAGAATCCAAATAAGATCTGTATCTTTGTAATTAATTGATATATCTTTTAGGTCTTTAATGTGGTTCTCTTCCATATCTTCTTTAAAAGTTTTTTTTTTTCCAACTCCAGAATGTTTACTTCTAATTTCCCACAGTCTACATTTTTGCTGATTGTGTTTCTGTCGTAATGTTTAATTTAACATGTTTCTTTGTCCTTTATGTTTTTCTGAAAATTGTTGATTACATATAAAACATTGGTTCTCAATGTGCTGGGTATTGTTGGCGTCTAGTGTGTAGAGGTCAGTGATGTTGCTAAACATGATACAACGCATAGGAGGCCCCCACAGCAGAGTTATCCAGCTTCAAATGTCACTGTTGAGTGTGGAGGTTTAGAAACTCTGATCTAGAGACTTGGTCAGATTCAGTTTCAATTATTTTTCATCCAGTCTCTTTCTTTCTGTGATATTTAGGGACTGTTGATTATTGCTTAGATCCATTAATGTGTTAAGAGTTTACAAAAGGGTAATATTGTATCATGGGCTTCCCTGGTGGTTCAGTGGTAAAGAATCCACCTGCCAGTGCAAGAGATGCAGGTTCAGTCCCTGAGTCAGCAAGACTTTAGTGGGTTTTACCTGAAAAATTCTATGGACAGAGGAGCCTGGTGGGCTGCAATCCATTGAGTCACAAGAGTTGGACATGACTTAGCGACTGTACCACCATCAACCAATATTCTATGATTCCTTCCTTCTTTATTATCTGGAATACCACTATAGAGAAACTTCCTTTCATCAGTTATTTGGTTACCCTGAGCTATAGTTCATACTGTAAAGGCAGGTTACCAGCTGATGATATTTTATATTTTATTACAGGTTGATCTCCTATCAAGAGTTTTTGGCATTTGAATCTGTATTATGTGCTCCAGATTCCATGTTCATAGTGGCTTTCCAATTGTTTGACAAGAGTGGAAATGGAGAGGTGACATTTGGTAAGAAAAAAAAAAGATTATATAGTTAAGTGAAGTTAGTGAGGCTGGTTCAGTCTTTAATTGCTAAATTTAGTAACTGCATACAGATTGCTGCTTATTTAAGAGCTAGTCAGAAAATGAAGTTTTACTTTCCTAAAAGAATTTATGTAGATACAATTAAAATGGTTTTATTTTCTTTAAAGCATTAAACTATTGCAAAAAAAATTAAGGAACGTAGGAATGTTGTTGCTTCAACTCATTGCCTCTCTGACACTTTCACATTCCTAAAGTTGGTGGTATAGAATTACCGTGTTCTGGGCCAGCCTGGGATAGATTTTTTATGAAACAGACTGAACAACACAGAGTAATCATCTCATTCTTTAAGGGGTTTCAGGGTAGAGAATCCAGAGCTTCTTTGAAGCCTCTTTGGAAAATTGCTACTGTGTCATTTTAACGCCCAAGAATGGAACTGAAGGAAGGAGTTAAAGCAGGAATAGTTAGCATTTTCTGAAGCCCCATTTAAAATTTTTGATTTTAGAAAAGAAGGCTAGAATATTAAAGTTGTCTTCTGAATTGGGTGTAGAAATCCATTTAAATCATTTGGTAGGCACATCAGTGAGCATACTGTGGATGTCTCAAAAGTGTACAAGCTAGGTTTTCTATATATAGCTATATGTTAGTTTTTTAAAAGAGGCTTACTTCCAGAAATTAGTATGTGTTTACTAAAAGTATCAGCTAATTTTTCCTGCAATAGGCTTTTCAATTAAAAAGTAGCGTTTTCAAGGACCTAGAACACTCCTCCCTTTTTTTAATATTTGAATTTCTTTTCATTGTGGTAAACAGTACGTAATACTAACCTTAGCATCTTAACCATTTGTAAGCGTACAGTTCAGTAGTGTTGAATATATTCACATTGTCATGAAACACATCTCCAGAACTTTTTCATCTTGTGAAACTGAACTTGAGCCCTTTTAGTGGTGTCCACTGTGAATTGGCATCAGTTTGTGGTAGAGAGACTCCTGAAAATCCGGCTTCCCCTGAGCCATGGTGCTAAATATTTATTCACTGTAGTGTTTGTTAGAAAACAAACATCCTCTTGTTAAACCCAAAGGGAGAAGTATCACTGCTGTGGTAAGAATGGTGAGAAAGTACAGGCATTGGAAAGGACTAGTGTTGCTTTTGCTGTCATCTTCGTGGGCATATGTTCTAGCATGGCGTTAATTGATTTCTTCTGCCCACTGACCCAGTTGTCATCTGTATAAGAACATTTTCCCAAGTAAATACCTACACAGAGCTCTTTAGGTTTCTGTGTTTATCTTGGCATTCTCTCTTTGGAGCAAGACTTGGCCTTTTCTGCCTCCTAAAGAATGTTGACTTTCCTCAGAAAAGCCTAGGTTTTACAGTTTAAAACATAAAGGCTTTATCATCTCATCATTCAGCATTAATTTTGTACCTCTAAGAATGCTGCATTTTCTATTTTCAATAGTTATCACACATGTTCGTATGCCTTCTAAATATGGTGCACAAATGCTTGGGAAATAACTTGATATAAATATCTGTATTAACGACAGTATACCCATACTTCTATCATGTGCCCTTGCTTAAAAATTAGATTTCCCAAAGCCAAATTCTAACTTACTTTGTCCCTTTTACCTTGGTATTATGATTCTTTGATTGCCTTTTCCAATTTCTATTTTAAAAAATAAGTCACTCAAGTCAGTTTATTCAACAGACTCATGCCATTGTTGATTAGTGGATTAAAATGTGTAGGAAGTCGCTGAATGGTTTATACACACCATATTATTTCATGCAAATGAAAGCTTATAGTTATTAGACTCCAGCTTTAGCATTTTATAGATCTTTTGTTTTTCCCCTCATACTGATTTATGAGTTAAGACTTCAAGAAAATACAAATAGAATTAAAAGCAAAATGAATCAGTTTTAGTTTTTATAGCACCTGGTTTAAACAGAACATGTAATTCCTCCAGAATCCTTCATTCTACTGCTCATATTAGAGTTGGGAAAATTCTTACAGAATAAGATGAATTTGAACTCCCTTTTGATGTTGTTCCTGTGGATCCCTGGCCAACTGGATGGTTCTCTTGACGGTGTTCACCTAAATCCTGGGGACCTGGACCATTCCCTTCCCTAGTGTTGAGGATTCATTTTTAGGCAAACCTTAACTATAATGAAAAGAATCATAATGAAGGAGAGAAAAAAGCACCGAAACTGTTACAGATGCCATTTAACAAGATTTCTAAGGCCCACTCATTTCAGGCTGTGTTCAACTACAGAATTTCAGCATAAGGAAATAATTAACCTGGAGTTAATTTTAATAGAATTTTGGATCTGTGATAAAGGTCAGTTTTCATGTTTGTACTCATTTAATAAAA
Source organism: Moschus berezovskii (assembly GCF_049115385.1). NCBI lineage: Eukaryota > Metazoa > Chordata > Mammalia > Artiodactyla > Moschidae > Moschus > Moschus berezovskii. The sequence continues at coordinate 114,409,280 of NC_142461.1, read as the reverse complement.
AGAACTATGCTTATATCTTTATAGATGTATGTTTAGGTAGAAAGAAAATTTAGATCCATTCTAACTCAATCCTTTTCACCTGATAGACTTAGGTTTTCTGGTTTGGAGCTTATTTAAAGTATAGTTTTTTCTCGTGCATATCAGTAGAGAAAGCCAGGAGAGAATATTGGATGCAAAATACAATGGAATAGGGCAAGACTATTACGCCATCAGTATTATCTCTATCTCATGGACTCTGATGATTTATCTGTACGTCTATCTATATTGTTCTCATCTATGCTTTTGTTTTTTTAGATATGGCTTTTATACACATCAAATTGTGTACTTAAATTGTGTACATCTTTGCAAGTATTTATATATATAGTGGTATTGAGCAACATTTATTTGAATGCTGGACGAGTTGTTTTTTTTTTTTTTAAAGATGCCTCTGCTCTAGGGGAGAGGACTTAGATCAAGATGTTGATAATCCATTTCAGAATGTACAAGCTCAGAAGAGGGTTCTGAAGTTTTTAAAGAAAGAATAACATCATTAGTTGTTTCTTCTTTGGTGTTCTTTTAGTGAAACTTCTAATGCATGCTGTGGATGATTACTTAATGGCTTGTATATCTGTTTCTGCCTGGTGGCATGAGCCTTCTACGGGCCATTGCATGACTGGTGTGTGCTAGATATAGTGTAAACTTGCCTTGCTTTCACTATCATCCACTAGTGTACTGGGTGTTCTGCTCAATAGAATTGGATTGAAGTAACCAAGATAACCAGCTCTTCTACACTGTGTTGTCAATAGTTGCCATACCTTTGTCCTAAGTTAAAAAAAAAAAAAAAAGAAACCTATTGCTTTAACAAGGATTCTAAAAAAACCAACAATACTTTTACCTATTAACTAATAAATGAATATAGAACATGTTATGTATTCTAAACTTCCTATTAAAAATCTCATCACTATTGTGTTCTAAAAGTGTTTGCCTAGGAATGGGAACTGTTATAAGGAAACTTTTCCAGGGGCATATCTTTATCCCTTGACTGTAGAACTCTCAAGAAGTAGGGTTTCCTTTTGATTTTATGCTGTTTGACCATCAGTGTGACTGTATAACTCTCAAAAAGTAGGGATTCCTTTTAATTTTATGCTGTTTGACCACCAATATGTATAGCAAATAAATACGTGTTCCATTTGTGCCTGTAAAATACTCTTTTTCCATAAAGGGCATGATAATCAGATTGGAGTGTTTTAGGCATGACTGCTCCTATGGTTAAAAGGTTTAGGAGATGGGAGTCTAGGTATGAAAAATGTCATATCCTCTGTCAGTGGAAACAAAGCTATAGACATGGTATAATACGAAATCCTGATGGTAATGAATACCTAGTTTAACTTGGTAAGAATGAGAGCTTCACTTGGGTGTTCAAATTAAATCAGTGAGAATTTTTGAGACTCAAATATTACAGAGAAAGTCACATTAATACTCAAGACTGCTAGAGTAGCTTAGAGTTTGAGGTTAAAAAAAAGGACATGGTATCACTTGTTTTTATGCCATTTGGTGATAGATTGTTGAAATATCTACCTTCTATAGTAATAGGTGCTCTTTAAATATAAACTCACTTTTCCTGAGAAATGGACCTTTACATATATTTGGCAGCAGGACTACTGTGTGGACTGATTGTGCAGTAGTCCCTTTTGGAGGTAGGTAAAGGGGTTAATAGAAATACTTTTCCCTCAGTAAAACAGAGGAGGTCACCCCAGAAATTAACAAACCACCTGAAGTAGGACTTAGAAGTCTGGCTTGACATGCTGTGTTGGCTGGGACTTCTACAAGCTCCTGTTGTTGATCTTTTTATTGTTGTTGTTTGTTTTCCTTTGTTTTCTTTTTCAGTCTCTTAGTTGTTCCTCTTCTTTCCCCTCAAGTTTTCTTTCTCTGAGAAACTCTTCCACAAGTCTTGCCATTGTTTTTGTTCAGTTATACACAAGGATATTCATTGTTCATGGTGGGAGTCCTTTTAAAACTCTCTCTGACTTCACTTTAAGAACTGTGCAGGTGAAACTCAGCTGTTGAGGTTTCTTTTTTCCCTTCTGATAATAAAAATGTTTGCTCTCAAGCCTATAAGCTGGAAGCAGTGGCTCCTGCTGGGCTGGAATCCTTGGAATCAGGATGTCATTGGGCTGATGGTAGGTGGGCTGTGTCACAGGGCTGATGGCTTGTATACCTACAGGAGGAGTTCTCTGGCCACACCGTTGGTACAGCAGCTCCTTCCAGGCTCATTCATGGAACAGGCATGGTGGCAGTCTTGGAGAAGAGTGCCAGCCCCGGTCAGAGGTAATTTTGTACTGCAGAAAGGTGAACAAGACCAGTAGGAAGCTCCCATAAGGACCAGGGGAGGGAAGAGGGTGGATAAGATGGGGAGACACAGCGTGGGCTGCTGGGGAAATTAAAACCTCTGTTAAGACATGTTTACATAATATATATGCTTCAGTGTATTTCATTTAGTCCAATCATCATAAGTGACTGATACAGCTAAACTGACTAATGTTATAGGTCTGTGAACATTTTTACTTAATCACAGTTGTCACCATTTACCTGCCCTCCTGACAAATGATTGTGCTCCTCTCCTTTAAGCAAAGAGAACATGACAGGCTACTTTTGTATCTGACCCCGTTTCCCTTTTCAAAGGAATTGTAAACCATCTCTTTTATAAGCCCATGCTCTGCAGGAAGTGAAAAAGTGGTCTTTTGTTTTCTGTATGTCAGAAAACAAATGGATTCCTATTTCCCTTAGCAATGCCAACCTGATATAAAACACTTGATCATGATCCTGTTGCCAATAAGATGTGACTCTCTTATCACTTTCATCCAAGCCAGAACTGTGGCCACTGAAATAGCACTGCTTAGAGAGCTAAAGACCTTTGTTTGCCACTGGAAAGACGGGATTCTCTCTGGGGAGAAACTTAATATGTAGTTTCAGTTGGATACATTGGGTGTTTTTGAGATTATTGGTGCCCCCTCTCATGTCATACAGAGCCTGATAAAACTGGATAAGAGGAGATCATTCGTGCTTTGGGCTATTGCCTCAGTATTAAGCTCTCCAGCTCTGGAGCTTTTGTACAACTTTTTTTTTTTTTTTTTTGATAAGCATATCCTGGTAAAAGTAAAGTGGTAATTATGAATTTGACTTTAAAACAGTAGTTGTACTAATTATTTCTCTAAGCTTCCTGATTTAGCCTTAGGGAGTTGGTAGTGGAAACAATAACAGAAAGGAAGTGGGATACATCAAGAGATGCCAGAGTAGGTTTGAAAGTTTGCAACCTGTGACATGGCTAAAATAATTAAAAGTGTCTCGGGGTAGTTAATAAACCATAGCACATAATAATGGTCATAATAAAACCATGTACAAAACTGTCAACTGACCACTTTGGGAGAAGTGGGAAATGTTTAAACAAATATTCATGGAAAATGACACTTCTATATTTGAAGAAATTAATATGAGTAATTTAAGCCATCAGTTTAATTGTTTCAGAGGTATTGTAAGATCTTATTTAAAGGTTGCTAAGAAGTTTACTAAATAGGATTTTAGTTAAAAGTTTTTATTATAGTACTATTTTTTTCTGAATGTAAATTACACATTGTAATTTTGGTTTATAAATGTCCTTTTTGTGATAGAAAAAGCAATTTTTATGGTTCATTAAATTTTCATAAGTTTGAAAGATTTTGAGTCTGGTTTTATTTGATATAGTTTCACATGAGATTCTGGTATTTTCCAGTCATACAAAGGGAATTCAGTTTTATTCTGCTATTGTATAAAACTAAGGTAGCAGTAAGTATATTTCTTATCAAGCACTTGACTTTTGAGAATTGTGACCTTTAAATAAAGGTTATAAAATAACTTATTCCCTTTAATAATTTCTCTTAATGTAATTAAGTTATCCTAATATGCTCCCCATCAATTTCTTCATATTCCCTTAGTTTAATACTTAAAATAAGAAACCAAATTAATTTGGAAAGAGATGCAGGTAGAAGGATCCTAAAAAAAAAATCTTTGCTAAACTGCCATAGTATTTTTAAGCTCAAAAGAGTTTTCTGCCATCCTTGTTAATAATTTCGTAAACTTTAACATATTTTACAACTTGTTGAAGTCTCACATAGAGTTGAGGGTAATCCTCTGTGTTGCTTAGGATCCCATAACTTGCTACTGCATTAATTCTTTGCTTTCAGAAACTAAAGCTCATATCTTTGATTTGTGTTTATGGAAGATGAAAATAATCAACATGATTTGAAACTCTGAAATACTGTTGCTATTTAGGCCAGAAATAGATGCTACATTCCATTTGAAAGAAAAGATGAGAATCCCATCTCCCCAGTGACATCCAATGCTGCCTTCCAACTGACCGATCGCTGTGACCTATTCAGAGCTGTCGTGTTGAGTCCAGACTGGTAGGATTTCCAGTTCAGGATTCTTACACTTCCCCTACTTCCCCACCATAGCAATGCTTTTATCAAAAAAAAAGTATATTAAAGCTAAAGGGAATCCATTAAACCATTTACAATGTGAGATTTATATCTGTTCAGAGAATTTTCAGAAATTAGATAAAATAGCATAGTTGGAGATTATAAAACATTAAGCTTATATTTACTAATTCTTAATATAATTGATAGCTATAGATAGTAAAACCCTTTCACTAATATAATTGGCTTAAATTTGAAAATAATTTTGTTCTTAAGATATCAGTAAATGAGGCTTCCTGCTTTCTTAACTTTGTTAATGATTTTTTTTTTTTTGGCATGAGCTTCTAAATTAGTCTATGCTTGTTAAAGTACCAGTCATTTGTGAATTGACTTTTCTAGTAAGTGTAGAACTGTGTAAGAAAGTGAATGCCATTGTCAGTGCATGAAGACAAGCTGTCAGAGGGTTTTGGTTGTATCTTACATGGTGTGACTGGTTCCTCTCTAAAAGTTAGTATACTGTGTTTAGTCCTTCTTTATTTAAAAATGAATCACTAATTTCACTTATCTTAAAATATTTTAATAGCTGAGACTAATAATCATGGTTTTTACGGGGATTTTGAAGCTTTGTGTCGAGACCATATTTTTGACAATATCAGAAGCTTTTAATAAGGTACTTGCTGCTGAGCTAATGATATGCTTTGGGTAGTATTTCTTATACCTATCTTCAATAGATACATTCAGGCTAGTGTGAATGTAATAATCAAGCCTCAATCAAGCCATACTTAGTATGACAAATATTGCATTATACCGTAATTTAGGTATTCATGCTTCTGATAAGGGGCTTAATTCAACTCCTTGAGGAACTGGGAAAACACTATTGATTTTATACTGGAATGCAAAGTAGCAGCCATTTATAGTGCAAGATATAAATCACTTCCTAATTAAAATTAAATCAAGAGAAATTAAGAATCTCATGGCCTTATATGTAATGGTACACAATCTTAACTGTAAAATTATATTTTGTATAAATTGTGTTCCTGTGCATGGGTTTCTGGGCACAAAAAATTTTGCAGCTAATCTTAATAGAAGCAGATAATATTGACTTTTAAAATTTCTCTTAATTTCTTTCTGTAGGAACATTGCAGTGGACTAAACTACTTATTCCAGATATAATTTATTTATTTTTATTTTCCTTTTCAAGAAAATGTCAAAGAAATTTTTGGACAGACTACTATTCATCATCATATCCCTTTTAATTGGGACTGTGAATTTATCCGGCTACATTTTGGGCATAATCGGAAGAAGCACCTTAACTACACAGAGTTCACCCAGTTTCTTCAGGTGAGCTTAGTTTTTCATAACCAGTGTAAATATATGACATTCCATCTCCTTCCCTTTTAGTTTTATTAGGTTTATTACCAAAAAATAGCAATTCTCTGTGGAATTTTAACCTCATTTTTCATTTCCCACTCCCAGAGGCAACTTATTTAAATTCCTATAATTGTTTCTTTCCTTCAGTGTTTACTTTCATAGCTTGAAATAATAAACATTACTTAAATGTTTTGAAGTGCTGATACTTCAATTTTTAATTTTTCACTCTTAGATATTTTTTAAATTTAATTTGAACAATTGAAGATTAGCAACTAGCTCTTTCACCTTTCCCTCTCAGACATTTTCTGTCCCCACCCTCCATGTAATTATGTCATGATTCTGCTTAGATTATCATATTTGAATCACCACAATTTTGTAAACACCGTGCATGACTGAAATGATTACTTTTCTTAGAGACTCTAATTTTTATTGGTTCATTTTGTGGGTGTTAATTCTAATTCATTCTCAGACTCTGCCTCAGTTATTAAACTCTCATTTTTAATATGTTTAAAACAGAATAAGTGTTTGATCAGTCTTGTTCTCTTGGAGCAATCCAGGAGCTTTCTTTTTTAAAAAAATTAGAGGTAAAATGCACTTAACATTAAATTAGCCATGTGAAAGTGCGCGATTTAGTGGCGTTTAGTACATTCACCAGCTCTAATTCGAAAACCTTTTCATTACCCCAAAAGAAAACCCTGTACCTAAGAAGCTGTCAAACTCCATTCTTGCCTCTCCTCAGCTCGTGAAGCCACCAGTTTACTTTCTGTCTCCATGGAGTTACTTATTCTGGATATTTCATATAAATGGAATTATACAATATGAATTCTTGTGTCTGGCTTTGTCTTAGCTTAGTGTTTTCAAGGATTACCTATGTATAGCATGTCATTCTTTCTGTGGCTGAATAATATTCCACTGTATGGGTGTATTGTATCTTGTCTATCTGTTCATTAGTTGATGGGCACTTACTTGGGTTCTCGCCTTTCAGCTGTTACGAATAGTGCTGCTGTGAACATTGGTGTACATATATTTGTTTGAATACCTGTTTTTGAACCTTTTGAGTATATCTCTAAGGTGTGGGATTATTGGATCATATGATAATTTTAACTTTTTGAGGAACTACCAGACAGTTTTCTACAGCCCCTGCACCACTTCTGGAACTTTCTGATAACCGACTTTGTACTTATTACATAGCTGTCAGCTTGTGATCTCCCTTCACCTTCATGCTGGGGAGTCCGTTTGCCTTTCTGTTATGTTGAACCTTCCATTTGCTGGATTTAATCTCTTCATTTGCTATGATTTTCCCCCTCTTTTTGGTAGAATACTTACTACAAGGGCTTTCTAAGGAAAGTAAAATAATTCTTTAGTGAGACTTTTTATATCTGAAAACCTCTGCTCTATCATTACATTTAGTTTGGCTGGGTATAGAATTTTAGTAGGAATTTATTTTCCACCTAATTTGAAAATCTCTTTTTTTTTTTCTTCTAACATCCAGTGTTGCCACTGAGCAGTTAATTACCATTCTAATTTTTGGTTCTCTTTTGACATTTTTTTTCTCCCACTCTAGAGGGTTTTAAGATTTTTTTTATTTTCACTGTTTTGAAATTTCATGATGATGTACCTTGATATGAGTTTATTTTTATTCATTGTGTTGGACATTCAGGGGCTTTTTTAATTTGAAAGCTTGTGTACTTCAATTCTTGAAAATATTCTTCTATTTTTTTCTTGTCTTGAACTAGTAAATATAATAACTGTATGATCCTTTAGTTCTCTTTTCTCTCCTGAATCTTTTTTTAAGTTGTTTTTATTATATTTCTAATTTTCAGGAGTTCTTTTTGGTTTCCTAATATTCCTTTTAAAATACTATATTGTTCTTCTTTCATGAATGTACTATTTTCTTTAACTTCTCTAAAAATATTATAGACAGGTGTTTTGTTTTTAAATTTTCTTCTTCTTGCAATTTGCCTTTTTCCTTCAAGTTACTTTATTTCTTTTTGTTTGGATCTCTGTTTTTCATGTTAGTAGCTCCTCTTCCCGGAGAAGGCAATGGCAAGCCACTCCAGTACTCTTGCCTAGAAAATCCCATGGATGGAGGAGCCTGGTAGGCTGCAGTCCGTGGGGTCGCTAAGGGTCGGACACGACTGAGCAACTTCACTTTCCACTTTCACACATTGGAGAAGGAAATGGCAAACCACTCCAGTGTTCTTGGCTGGAGAATCCCAGGGATGGGGGAGCCTGGTGGGCTTCCATCTATGGGGTCACACAGAGTCGGACACGACTGAAGTGACTTAGCAGCAGCAGCAGCAGCTCTTCTTCCAAGTCTAATGATTCTGGGTCCTCTGCTCATATTAAAATTAGGATTGAGGCTTATTGGGAGCTTTGGGTTCATGTACCTTACTGTATAACCTTCTCTGGGTGGGTGCTCTTATTGGGGACCCTCTAGTTCAGGTCTTTTATTTTGGATAGGGGAATCAGAATAATCATTTGGCTTCCCATCTGAAGTATTAGACCTGGCTTTTGATATTCTGGTTGCTGAGTAAGACAAGAGGGTTACAGGTCTCAGTATTCAGTATGGAGGTGGTATATGTGCTCAGTCATGTCCGACTTTTTGCAACCTTATGGACTGTAGCCTGCCAAACTCCTCTGTTGATGAATTTTCCAGATAAGAATATTGGAGTGGGTTGCCCTTTCCTCCTCCAGTGGAAGTGGACTTTCGTTTATTTTCCTCCTTTTATCTGTGCCTTGTCTTAGTCCAGAGATCCTCTGTTAAAACTCACCTAGTTGTCTGCCAAGGTTGGGAAAGGGCCAGAGTCCTGACTCTGGTGGAGTATGGCAGGCAACTAACTGCTTTATAAACAAACTTCCATCTAAGCTTCCTATTCTCAGTTCCACCTTCATCATCCCTGTAGGGGTACTGGTACAGCCAATGCATGAGCCTTTGGCAGATTCGGTTATGTACATTGGATTGCTTTTTTTTTTTCTAGTTTTCTTGGGCCTTCTAAGTCAGTTATCATTTGCCTCTTTGCACTCTAATCTTAAAAATGTAGTTGCTTTTTTTATTCTCTTTGTCTTTGAGCTTCTGTTTTGTTTTTCATTCTTTACTGTGATTTTTGGTGAGGAATATAGTTTTGAAAGACAGAGCTAAATGTGTGAGTTCAGTTTCATTCAAAGCCACAGTATTTCTGAAGCTCTGCTATTTTTATCTCATAGTTAGATGAGATGCACTTCTAAGAACTCTAGATCTTTAGCTTTAGTATAACTTCTTTTATTTACCCTTTCCCTCAGTTGCTTTTCCTGCCCTTTCGATCTAGAAGCCAATTTATTTTATTTATTAGGATATTTTTATCTCTTTAGAATATCTTTATTTTATCTAAGTCCGGAGTATTGTGTTTTTTTTCATTAGGGTGATCACATTATCTAGTCTACCCAGATGTTTTGATTATACTACATAAATGGAGAGCATATGTGCAGAACTGTTTTCCTTTAGTTGCTTCTTTTTGAAGGCCTTAATTTTAATTTTTTAACTTTTTATTTTGAAAGATGTCTATTTTAAAAGTAAAACCCATGTACCCGTGAACCAGCTCCAGCAATTATATATTGACCAGTTATTTATTTTTTTAACCTATACTTTCCACTCTGTTCCCTACTCGAGAATTTGGAAGCCAATTCCATTTAATCTATAGTTGCATATGTGATACTTCAAATACATATATCTTTAAAAGATACAAAAGAGTCCTTCAATTGTTGACCTGATAGAAAATAGAAAATCTGTTCTTCTGACATTAGTCTTGCAATGAGGATTCTGCTTTGTCTTTAACATAAAGGTGCACATTTTCTTCAATAATGAGTGTCATTAATAAAGGCTTAATCATGCCCATGGTTGCCACTGGGTATTTCTGAGAGGTTAAGATGCATGCATGGAGAAGAAAAAGATATAACAAAGGCATAACTCGGGAGGAAAATAAGCAGGAGTGAAGAAGAGAAAGCCTATATAAGATGGAGTAGATGTGTGTCTGCTTCTGATGCTGCTCAGGAATATCCTTTCCTTGGGGAGTGCTTTCAACTATATTCTAAGGCTGAAATAGAGATTTAAAATGCTTGCTTCATTTGAAGGATGATGTGGTTGGAACTGAGGTGATAAAAATATGAAGTGGGTTAGGGAGAAGGACTAAAGTAGAAGAGGAAAAATATTTATAAATTGGAGATTGAACAACATGCTCCTAAATAATGGTTCATAGACGGAATCACAAGGAAAGTAAAAACATATCTTGAGACAAATAAAAATGGAAACACAGCATACCAAAGCATTCATTCTTTGGTGCTTAGTAAAAGCAGTTCTAAGAGGGAAGGTTATAGTGATAAACACCTACATTACAAAAAAATAAAATAAAAATCTCAGTCTACCTTTGTACTTCAGGAACTAGAAAGAGAATAAGCTCAAAATCAGAATTAACAAACATCAAAGCAGAAATAAATGAAATAGAGACTAGAAAGACAATAGGAAAGATCAATGAAACCAAGAATGGTTTTTTTTAAAAAAATAAAATTGACAAACATTTAGCTACACTAAGAAAAAAGACTCAAAATCAGAAAAAGGAGACTGATTACAACTGATAAAGATCATAAGAAACTACTATAAACAGTTATACCTCAACAAATGAGCTAACCTAGAAGAAATGGATAAATTGCTAGAAACATACAACCTACCTCCATTTCATGAAGAAATGGAAAATCTAAACAGACCAGTTACTAGCAAGGAGATTGAATTAGTAATTAAAAACCTCTCAATAGAGAAAAGTCCGGGACCAGATGGCTTCACTGTTGTTGTTGGTCAGTTGTGTTCGACTCTTTGTGACCCCATGGACTGCAACACACCAGGCTTCTCTGTCCTTCACCATCTCCCAGAGTTTGCTAAAATTCATGTCCATTGAGTTGATGATGCCATCCAACCATCTCGTCCTCTGTTGCCACTTTCTCCTCCTGCCCTCAGTCTTTCCCAGAATCATGGTCTTTTCCAGTGAGTTGGCCCTTCACATCAGGTGGCCAAAATATTGGAGTTTCAGCTTTAGCATCAGTCCTTCCAGTGAATGTTCAGGGTTGACTTCCTTTAGGGTTGACTGATTTGATCTCTTTGCTGTCCAGAGGACCCTCAAGAGTCTCCTCTAACACCACTAGAGGAAATCATTCATTCTTCGGCACTTAACCTTCCTTATGGCCCAACTCTCACATTTGTACATGCCTATTGAAAAAAACCATAGCTTTTGTTGGCATAGGGCCCTTTGTTGGCAAAGTGTTGTCTCTGCTTTCTAATATACTGTCTAGGTTTCTCATAGCTTTTCTTCCAAGGAACAAGCGTCTTTTAATTCCATGGCTGCAGTCACAATCCGCAGTGATTTTGGCTTCACTGATGAATACTGCCAAACATTTTAAGAAGAATTAATACCAGTCCTTCTCAAATTCTTCCAAAAAACAGAGGAGAGTGCACTTCTTCCAAATTCATTGTACAAGATCAGTATTACCCTGATACCAAAACCAGACAAGGGCACTATAAGAAAAGAAAAGAACAGGTCAGTATCTCTGATAAAGATAGATGGACATATTATCAACAAAATATTAGCGAACTGAATTCAATAGTAGACTAAAAGGATCATAATCAAGTGGAACTTACTTCTGTGATGTAAGGATGGTTCAACATATGCTAATCGTTAAATATGATAGACCATATTAGCAAAATGAAGGATAAAAATCATGATCATTTCAATATAGATGCAGAAAAAACATTTGACAAAATTCAAGATCGTTTTGTGATAAAAACTCAAACTAGATGTAGATGGAATGTACGGACATAATAAAGGCTGTGGCTGACAAATCCACAGCTAACATGACACTCAGTATTTAAAAGCTGAAAGCTTTTCCTCTAAGATCAGGAACAACTCAAGGATGTCCACTATTATCAATTATTCAAAAGGCAATGGAGGGGGACTTCCCTGGTGATCCAGTGGTAAAGAATCTGCCTACCAGTGCAGCGGACGTGGGTTTGATTCTTGGTCCAGGAAGATTCCACATGCCACCAGGGAACTAAGCCCACAGCTACTGAAACCGACATGCCCTGGAGCCGTGCTCCATGACAAGAGAAACTGCCACAATGAGAAGCCCGGAGACACAACTAGAGGGTGGCCCCTGCAACTGGAGAAAGCCCGTGCATGGCACTGAAGACCCAGTGTGGCCAAAAATAAATTAAAAAAAATTTTAAAAACAAGGGAGTGGAACTCCTAACCAGAGCAATTAGACAAGGAAAAGAAATAAAAGGCATCCAAGTTGGAAAGGAAAAATTAAAGTTTTCTTCCTTGCTTGCAGAGGACATAATATGTAGACTACCCTAAAGATTTTATGCTTACACAAAATACTGTTAAAACTAATAAATAATTTCAGGAAAATTGTCAGATATAAAATTAGTATACAAAACTGAGTAGCATTTCTGTACGCCAGCAACAAACTATTGAAAAGGTAAATTAAGAAGATAGTTTCATAATAATATGAAAAAGAAGGAAACCAGAATAAATTTAACTAAATGAAAGATCTGGAAACTATAAGATGTTGATGAAAGAAATTGAAGACATAAATGAAAAGATTTTGTGTTCATGAATTGAGAAATTAATATTGTTAAAATATCCATAACACTCAAAACGATTTATGGATTCAGTGCAATCCCTGTCAAAATTCCAGCAGCGTTTTTCACAGAAATGGAAAAAAACAATCCTCAGATTTGTATGGAAACACACACACACAAAAACAAAACCCAAATAGCCAAATCTATCTTGAGAAAGAACAAAGCTGCAGGGATGACATTTCCTGAATTCAAACTATGTTATGAAGGTATAGCATTCAAAACAATATAATATTGTCATAAAACAGACCTATAGATCAATGGAGCAGAATAAAGAGCCCAGAAATAAAGCCATGTATATATGGAGAAAGGGTTCAGTTCAGTCACTCAGTCGTGTCCAACTCTTTGCAACCCCATGAACTGCAGCATGCCAGGCCTCCCTGTCCATCACCAATTCCCAGAGTCCACCCAAACTCATGTCCATCGAGTCGGTGATGCCATCCAACCATCTCATCCTCTGTCGTCCCCTTCTCCTCCTGCCCTCAATCTTTTCCCAGCATCAGAGTCTTTTCAAATGAGTCAGCTCTTTGCATCAGGAGGCCAAAGTATTGCAGTTTCAGCTTCAACATCAATCTCTTTAATAAATGATGTTGGGGAAACGGGACTCCTATCTTAAATCATACACAAAAGCCAACTCAAAATGGATTAAAAACTTGAATGTAAGACCTGAAACTTTAAACCCCTGGAAGAAAACATGGAGAGTAAGCTCCTTGACATCCATCTTGGCAATGATTTTTTTGAATTTGACACCACAAGCAAAGGCAGCCAAAGGAAAAATAAACATGTAGGACTATGTCAAACTGAAAAGCTGCACAGCAAAGAAAACCAACAACAAAATGAAAACTTAAGCTATGGAATATTTCAAACTATATATCTGATAAAGGATTCATATCCAAAAAATACAAGGAACTCATTCAGCTCAGTGGCAGTATAAAGCAAACACCCTCAAATGCAATTACAAAATGGACAAGGGACCAGAATAAACATTTTTCCAAAGAAGACATATACATATTGCCAACAGATAGATGAAAACTTGCTCAGCATTGCTAATCAGGAAAATGTAAATCAAAGCCACAATGAAATATCACCTCACACTTACTGCATTGTCTGTTATTAAAAAGACCAGACATGACAAATATCATCAAGGATGTGGAGGAAAGGGAACCTGTGTACACTCTTGATGGGAAAGTAAACTGGTGCAGCCAACATGGAAAACAATACGGGAGTTTCTCAAGGAGTTAAAAGAGCTACTGTGATCCAGCAATCCTACTTCTGAGTGTGTATCCAAAGGAAACAAAATCATCATCTCAAAGAGACTATCTGTATTCTTGTTTATTGCAGCATTATCATAGTAAATGGCAACCCACTCCAATACTCATGCCTGGAGAATCCCATGGAGGGAGGAGCCTGGTAGGCTACAGTCCATGGGGTCGCAAAGAGTCGGACACGACTGAGCGACTTCACTCAACTATCATAGTAGCCAAGGTATAGAAACAAGTGTCCATTGACAAAGGAATGGTTAAAGAAAATGTGGTATGTGTGTGTACACACACACAAACACACACACATCATTCCACATTTATGCAATGGAATACTATTCAACAACAACAGAAAAGGAAATCCTGTCATTTGCAACTGTATGGATGAACCTGGAGGGCATTCTACTAAGTGACATAAGCCAGACCGAGAAAGAAAAATACTTCCTGGTATCACTTAAAAAATAAAACATTGTACATATAGAAACAGAGTAGAATAATGATTATGATTGGAGGGGGTAGGAGAAATAGGAAGAGGCTGGAAAAAGGTTATAGATTTTATTATAAGATGAATAAAATGAAAATACTGTATTGTATCATTGAAATTTGCTAAGAGTAGAACTTAAGTGTTCTCGTAAAAAAAAAAAGTAAGTGATGGATGTATTAGTTAACTCAATGGTGGGAGTCCTTGCGCAATGTATACATATATAAAATCATAATGTTGTATATATTTTAAATATACTACCATTTTATTTGTCAATTATACTTTAATAAGTTGGAATTTAAAAAGTAGAAGGCGTGGAAAAGAAAACTACTTTGTCAAATCATGTGTGTGCTTAGTTACTCAGTTGTGCCCCATGGACTATAACCTGCCAAGCTCCTCTGTCCATGGATTTTTCCAGGCAAGAATACTGTGCTGCTGCTGCTAAGTCACTTCAGTCGTGTCCGACTCTGTGTGACCCCACAGACGGCAGCCCACCAGGCTCCCCTGTCCCTGGGATTCTCCAGGCAAGAACACTGGAGTGGGTTGCCATTTCCTGCTTCAGGGGATCATCCTGACCCAGGGTTCGAGCCCTCATCTCTTGAGTCTTCAGGATTGGCTGGTGGACTTTTTTACCACTAGTGCCACCTGGAAGTCCTTGTTAAGTCATGCTGGTTGTTTATTTTGTGCTCTATCTTTTATATATTTTTACCAGTTGGTTTTTAGTTTCTCTGCTTCTGTTGGTCTTTTCAAGAAAAGAGAGAGAATGGAATTGTAGCATGTATATTATCATAAGTGACCAGTCCAGGTTCGACGCATAAATTTTCCTCTGTTCATTTCTTTGCATTTGTGCTTTTTTAATAAAATTCTTTAAAAAAAAAAAAAAGAAAATCCAAATATGTGTGATGATGATATTAAATTTTTTAAAAGTTAAGATTATTGAAAGATTTAGTAAATTTGATAAACTTGTTTCTAGCTTACCAACCTGCTAAGAAAATACTTAAAAACTTGTTTTATTGTTAAATATTGTACAACTACGGACATATTTATGTGTATGTTTTATATACATATAAAACAAATGTATAGTTTAATGAATTATGAGTCAACCACTGTTGAGATACAGAAAAATATAATTAGTAAAATGGTGAAACTTCTATCAAAGCTATTTTAAATGTCAGAAAAGGGTAAAGCAACATTGATTTGTAGGCTTTTATAAATGAATGATAATGCTAATTGCAATGTTTAATATTTCTTCTGTGAATAATATTTAGATATTTAGATAGGAATATTGTTTCCAAGGGCTTCCCTGGTGGGTCAGACTGAAATCCATAGGGAAGATACCCTGGAAAAGGAACTGGCCACCCACTCTAGTATTCTTGTCTAGAGAATTCCACGGACAGAGGATCTGGAGCGCTACAGTCCATGGGGTCAGTCAGACACAGCTGAACGACTCACTTTCATTATTTCTAGAGTCGCAAATAGTGTGAAAATGGCATCTAATGGGGGCAGGAGGAGAAGGGGATGACAGAGAATGAGATGGCTGGATGGCATCACTGACTCGATGGACATGAGTTTGAGTGAACTCCGGGAGTTGGTGATGGACAGGGAGGCCTGGCGTGCTGTGATTCATGGGATTGCAAAGAGTCGGACACGACTGAGCGACTGAACTGAACTGAACTGAATAGCACTATTATGATGTTGTGATAACAGATTTATTTGGTTTACGTCATATGTCCTAGGAAAGAAATGCTCTAATTTTGACTTTTAAGTAGTCCTTAAGGTATTACTTGCACTTAAAAAATTTAATTAATTTTTGGCTGTGCAGGGGCTTTCTCTACTTGCAACGAGTGGGGGCTTCTCTTGTTGGAGAGCATGGTATCTCTTGTTGGAGAGCATGGTATCTAGGGTGCGTGAGTTCAGTAGTTATGGCACACGGGCTTAGTTGGGATGTGGGATCTTGCTGGATCAGGTATCAAACCTGCATACCCTGATTTTGGCAGGTGGATTGTTAACCACTGGATCACCAGGGAAGCCCACTTTTTAAAAATTTTAATTGATATCACCTATATCATCTACTACAAAGTTTGGCTGTCCAATAGTTGAAAAGTTTCACAATCTTCTGGATGTTCTACAGTTTGTGGGTCTCACTCAAAGCCACATAGAGTGATAGATGAACAGTGTTTATGCAGTTTCTTATTCATAACTTTCATATTAGAATTTGAGCTGTGGTTGGTTGAATCTAAGGACATCAAACCCTCGGATAGGGAGAGCCACCTGTAATCTAGAAAGTGCTCTGGGATGACAAGAACTTTTTCAAGCAGGAGAGTTACTACATATTTTAAAAGCAAAAACTTAAAGCACTGAAAAGATACTCTGTTTTCAGTGATGAAAATTTTTCACGTAAACAAAGGGTTTTTCTCCCCCTCCCTTTTTATTGGCGTTCTGTGACTCACTTTTCTTCCTGAGGAACAACATGTAGTAAGTATATTTTCAGGAAAATATATGAAACATGAAGATATAAGATATATGAAAATATAGGACATGAAGAGTTTTGCCGTACATTGAGATGTGTATTATTCATTTTTAAAGTAAATGCATGTAGAGGAAGGATGTCCATGCTTTTCTAAAACACACATTTGGGGTATGCTTCAGTCAGCCTAAGGCCCTGTTTCTGACTTCTCCCTCCAGGAACTACAATTGGAACATGCAAGGCAAGCCTTTGCTCTCAAAGACAAAAGCAAAAGTGGCCTGATTTCTGGTCTGGATTTCAGTGACATCATGGTTACCATCCGGTCTCACATGCTTACTCCCTTCGTGGAGGAGAACTTAGTCTCAGTAAGTAAAAAGCAATGACTTCAACTTTCTGTTTCCTTAAACCTTTGAAACCATTGTCCCGGATTGCATCCCTCGGCATGTCTGCCTCTCATCTGTTGTAACTTTACTCTTGTTGGTAGGAGGTAATCAGATGTGTGTAAGGGAGGTGTGTGTGTGGGGGCAGTGATAGTGAATAGTTTTCTCCCAGATCAGCACCACAATCTTGCTCTCATATATTTCCAAATTGTTTATTTCCATTTACAGAGTCCACCTAAAGAAAACGAGGGAGTATGTAGACAAGGGTGTGCAATTACTTTTTCCCGAGGGCAGTACTTCTCACTGACACTACTGCCTTCACCTCTGGCCTCTTTCCATCCCACCAGGCTCCCAAAGCCTTGCTATAAGGATGGCTCCTTCCTTTGTTGCCTGCAGGGTGCTGTTTGCTAGAGGGATCATCACTGGCCTCTACACTGTTTTAATAACCATGGCTGTGGCAGAAGGTATGGAGGAAATACGTGGCCGTCAGCCTCTCTGGCTCACTCCTCTCTCTGCCCCTTCACCTGTGCATTCAGTCTGCATGGACCAGATAGTTTTTTGTTCTCTAAACTGCTAAAGTAAGCATCTGGGCCACTAGCAAACTGATGTCATCTACTTCCTCACAAAGAATGGTGAAACTGTCCTCACTTACCAGTTTTCTTGTTCCTGTATTGTACTTATGTATAAGTTTTTGATTGCTGCTTGTTTTAAATGGAGGGAAGCCAATGAGCACTTTTGTTGTCTCAGCTGAAGATCATTATCCCTGATTTAGACCAGGGTAGAAAGATCAACTTCTGTTCTTTTTCTTCAGTGAATTTGAACATGGAGCATGTCACTTTCTCCTACACATTTCACCTCCTTGACACCCATCTCCCACTCCCCTACCCTCACCTCGTACCCTAGCCAAAAAAAATGAAAGAAGGAAGAAAAGAAAGCAAGGGAGAGACGGAGGAGGGAAGAAAAGAAAATCCTAGAGAGAAAGACTCAGTACTTTGGGGTGAGGGAACCTGTTTAATCTTTTCCAGTTGGGTTAGATAGACCTGTTATAGCCTCAGTTACCAAATGCCATCTCAGTTTCTAGAGGAATGTGTTAAATATTTTGAATCTGGCTTTTTGGGTCCCTGGTACCCAAATTCAGGCTAATACAAATATTACATATATTTGGGTTAAGGCTTGTGTGTGAGGGAAGGGGGTGGGAACATAATGCCCATCATTACCTATACTGTCCTTAATATAGATCTTTATGATTAAGGTTGTCACACTGTCATTTCCATAAGTATTTGAGTTTTTAATAGAGAATGTTTTTAATCACCTGGATTCCTCTGACTCTTGGCTTAGAAATTAAATGTTTGCAAGCTATGAAAAATATTCTCTTTTGAGTTTATGTCCAACTGTTGGATAGAGGGAGAAGTTACCTCCTACCCTGCAGAGTAGGGTAGGCTGTATTGTCCCCCTTCTTCCCCAGGCATGAGAGAGCCTCTTTAGCACTATTCCACTAAAGACATATTTATAGCAAGTAAATCCTCCCTAGATTTTCTCTACATCTCTTTGGAATTTTTTGGTAGTTTTACATTTTGTCATAGAGATTCAGAGCTCAGCACAGACCATTCTATATGTTAATTATAACAAGAAGCTTAAAAAAGAAAAGATTAGTAAAGTTGACAAAGTGAAATAGTCTTAAAATTTAAAGTTACCACTGGTTTTTGTATATGGATGTGAAAAAAAAAGCAAGTTTAAAAAATGTTTCTTATATTGTATGTTGAGGTTTGGATTATCCAGAAATAGCAGGAGTTTCATAGTTGAAGGTCTTGAAAATCCTGTTTAAATAATCATTGGTTTTGATCTGTGATAATTATATTTGTTGTTTTTGACCTTATAGGTAGATGAACCATGAAGTCCAACTTCCAGATGTTGCTTTCTTCCTTAACACCTAAATTACATAGACTTTCCTGAGGGCTTGAAATGCACTGACAGTGTTTCAGCATGATACCTTCCTTGTGTTTATGGACTGGTTGTTTATCATTTTAGTAATGAAGACTCCTTTGGTTCTTCTTTGAGAAAGTTCAGTGTCCATAAATGTGTTTTTGTTTGTTTGTGTAACTTTCTGTGTTGTCATTTCCTAGGCAGCCGGAGGAAGTATCTCACACCAGGTTAGCTTCTCATACTTCAATGCATTTAACTCCTTACTGAATAACATGGAGCTTGTTCGTAAGATATATAGCACTCTAGCTGGCACAAGGAAAGATGTTGAAGTCACAAAGGGTAAGATTTTTAAAATACATATTGATTGAAATCTCAGCATTTTCACTTTTCTTTATCTAGGGTGAGAGGTTGATCTAGGTTTGCTACTTTGAAGCCAATTTAGAAAGTATGTTACCACGTGTGTATATTTCACTTGGACCATCATGGTCTCCAAAAATCCAGTTGGATTTAATGGGATGCTGAGGTCAGGAGTGGAAAAGTGGCTTTGACAGTTTTAAAAGGAACCTGGGCCCAGTCTGTCAAACAGGTCAGTGGCAATGGCTTCTTTGTATGAGGAAGGAGTGGCCACAGAAAGATGGGCAGAGCTACTCCTTTTGCTGAATTGTAGTGGGATGTTTTAAGTGACTGGAGAAGAGCCAGTTCTTTTATCTTGTAGCTTTGGAGACCAAAGTAAATAAACAAGATGAGGTTAGAGGAACCTGAAGAGATTGTTTTACCTCTGAAGTTAATTTACCTGCTTTTACTGTTTCATCATCTTAACATTTTATCTTTTGCCAGTTTTCATATTTTTGTAGTTATTTCTATGTAGCTGAACTTAGATATTGAAATTCAGTTTTAGATTTTTAAAATAATAGCTGGATGGCATCACCGACTCGATGGACATGAGTTTGAGTGAACTCCGGGAGTTGGTGATGGACAGGGAGGCCTGGCGTGCTGTGATTCATGGGGTTGCAAAGAGTCGGACACGACTGAGCGACTGAACTGAACTGAACTGAAAATGCTTTTAGCTTTCAGATAATAGTTAAGGTAGAATTTTGTTATATGTTAAGAGTCTTTGAAGATTTTAAAGTATTTTCTTTTTCTTCCAGAGGAATTTGCCCAGAGTGCCATACGCTATGGACAAGTCACCCCACTAGAAATTGACATCCTGTACCAGCTTTCAGACTTATATAATGCTACAGGGTAACTATTTCAGTAATTCCTCATGATACTTTTTAGGACAGTTATTTTAATGTGAATCAGTGGTGGTCTTTACCATCTGAGCCGCCAGGGAAGCTCTCAGTGGTGTTCTTTTAGTTCATTTAAACAATAGTTTGCTCAGTATATAAATTTCAAGAAAAAGACACAGGCCGATATGAGAACAGGGGAGGAGGATGAGACTGGTGAAGACAGACTGAAGGTGGGGGGAAATGGAGGAAGGGAAAGGGGAAGCAGGAAGGGGAGGGGAAGAGGAAGGAAGGGAAGAAATGAGAGAGAGGTAAAGAAGGGAGTAAGGGTTGAAGGGTGCGGGAGAGGGAGTGGGGAAGGAAGAATGATGGAGGAGGGGGAGAGGGAAACGAGAAGGAAGTGAGGGGCAGAAAAATTGATTTAATCTGGACTCTGTAGAGATTTGTGGATATTTGCCTAAATTTATGAAATAAATTGAAGTCCATGTTCAGGACTCTTACAACCTTTTTTTCATTCATTGTGAGTGGGCATTTTCCTATTACCATTTTGTGTGGAGGGTATCGTTTTCTTGAAATATACCTGTGACATTATTATCATGGTTATCATCATAATTAAGCTTAGATGTTTTATGTCTCTTTTATAGATCGAAAAAACCCAAAGCGCATAGAGAGTATTTAATTTGTGAAGTCTTACACAAATCCAGATGAAAAAGCTTTGTCTGTGGGCATCCAGTAGGACCTTGGGATAGGGGACTCATGACCTACTAAGTGATCAGATTTTCTTAGTCAGCTTTAGCAGTTATGTAAGTGTAGGCATATCTGAAAAATAGGTTTTAACCCTAGAACTGAAGACTAGTAGAAGTTGAGTGTACCTAGATAATTTATTGTCTTCATGTTACATAATAAATTGTCAATCTGGAGTTGATACTAGATAAACCAGCCAGTCTTTGATGATTGACCTGAAATATCAGGCATACCTCATCCATCTAGAATTTACATTTGTAGTAAAGGTATTGAACATCCTTCATGATAATAAAAGCTTGCAGAGAGTGCTTCTCAAAACTGGATCTGAAGTGACCTACTACCTGGTTCATGGAATACACTTATTTTAAAACAGTAGTTCATTCACTTGGTTCAAAACTCAAAGAGTTTTAAAGAGCCCGCTGTAAAAGCATCTCCCATCCACCCCTTCTCTCTTCTACCCTTAAAGGCAACCAGCATCTATCACTTTTGTGTTTATCCTTCTCAAGATACTTTGCACTTAAGCTAAAGAAATATATTCAATGTGTATGAACTGAACAGTCAGTGTTTATACTTTGCTTCTGAGAAGAATTATTTCTTTAGTTTTTTTAATCTATCTTTAGAGTCATTAAATTTGTGTACTCTCTATTATTTCTTTAGAGTCTTTTGCTTTTTGTGTGGCAAGCAAGGTCTGAAGTTTTTTCTTCCCTCTTACTAAAATGATATGTGTGAATAGGGAAATACTACTTTTAAACCATAGTTCTTTTTTACCCTTTTCTTTCTGAAGAAAGGTGATCTTAGTATGCGGTGTCTGTCGGTGTCTAACAGTTCTTTCTTTCCCATATTTTTGCCTGAAGGCGCTTGACTTTGGCAGATATTGAGAGAATAGCCCCACTGGCTGAAGGAGCCTTACCTTACAACCTGGCAGAACTTCAGAGACAGGTAGGAGGCATCTCATAAACAAAATCATCTTCAAAAATGCTAAAGTAGTATGGACATGACAGTCTGAACCTTCTGAATCTATGGAAATGAAAGCGTGATTTACAGAAAGACTTTACTTAGCTCGAAGATTACCTTTATAGAACTGTTACCCCCACCCTTATAGAGTATTCTTATGGGGCAGCTAGATTTATGTTTGTGTTTGTTTGGTTGGTTGGTTTTCTTTTAGCTTTTTAAGATGAGGAGAATGAGAGTGTAGACATATATGGGCTTGGCTTCCCTCCCCCAGAGTAGCAGTCTTTTCCTTTCATTTGTCTAGTGACATTCAAAGATTAGTGTGAAGTTCACTTTGTATTATCAAACTGGTATTTATAGGGTTTTTAAAATACAAGACATTCCTCTACTGAAGTGAATCTTTGACTGAGAATCTTTCACTATAGTGTCTTATAGATTACAACAATAACACAGGAAAACTATGTAAATAATGAACCAGGAAGAAAACATTGATTATTATTACATTTTTTATAATATTCGTTTTTTGTTTATGTTAAGAGTGATAAAAACAGTAACTTCTGAGTCCTATAAAGTTAATGCAGCCTTATTTATGGTTTTAATAATACTCTCCTGGTAGGAAAATAAACTCCATTATATTACCTTGAAGAGTGGAATTGAGCAGATTTTTAAAAAATCTTGTTTTAAACTGAAGCCTTATTTCTGAGGCATTTGGAAGAAGCCTCAGTTGCAGTGGTGGTCACATAGTTTTGGGGGTGGGGATGACGGTTATAGGAGGGCTAGTCCTTGTCTAACAGACATGAGACCTGTGACCCTCATGATTCTTTAGAAGACTGTGATACACTATGCGGCTAGGAGACGTGGGGAGGGTGAGGGGAGACGGGCGGGTGGGGGGCAGAGAAGATAGGGGACAAGGGGCTGGAGGGGGGCAGAGAGAGAGAAAAGCTACATTGGCGTACCGTGGAAAAGGCCCATGTCTATTTTGCTGCTACCACATTGATGGGTAGCCAGATGTGCTAGCAAAAGATCAAGGTATCTGAGTATGGTTCACTCTGGGAAGTTTCAGTAGCAAAACTTTCTTCTGTTTGAGCTCCATGGAATGATGATTCTGCCTCTGAAACAAATTAGAATTTTCAGTTTTACTCTGTGTAATAATTAAGAACTTCATAGGTATTATAAGATCTTATTTAAAGGTTGCTAAGAAATTTACAAAATAGGATTTTAGTGAAAAGTTTTTATAACAGTGCTATAGTCAGGTAAGTAAATTGAAAATGGAAACTAATTGCTTTTATATCTACATTTTATGTTAATACTTTGCCTGGGATATATTAAAGCTTCCTGTCAATTAAAATATATCAGTAACCCACTGAGATTTAGCCTCTTTAGTAGTAAAAAGCTCTTATTTGCTGCCTTCAAAGTGTATTTTTGTTATAAGTTCTCAGATCCGTTAAAAGAAATAGGCGGATTTATTCCAATTCATAGATTTATAGTAAAATTTAATAAAATTATTTAAAATTTGGAGATGTGTTAAAATATTTAAAGAGCTCTTACTGAATATAATTTTATATTTTATCGTACACATTTTGTAAACAAGCATTTTTTCTTGAAGTTTGAAAAATTTCATTTCAAAAGGAGTTTTTTGTTTTTTTTTAGTGTTACATGTCTGTGAATAAAGCTTTCCTTGGGGGTGCCCTTAATAATTGTTAACTGGGGACTATCTCATTTACCTTATTAAAAAGAGTGTAATGAATTAAAAAACCCAACTCATTTCCTCCTTTTTCAACCTTTCTGGTGCTCTTATTTTACTGGCCTTTCTCGCCCCGAGCTAATTTGCTGGAGGCCATCAATGAAGGCTGCTTTTGTAATCTTTGGCGCCCTAAGTCTGCATTGCTCATAGTTCTGATTCCTTAGGAAGGTGTTGTAATTCTGCTACTGTTGGAAATTTTCTTGAAGACAGATTAGAAGATTTGCCTGCCTTCAGTGGCAGCACTGATGCTCAAAGCTCTTGTCACTTACTTAGAAAATGGGCAGTGATAGAAACCACCATTATCTCTTACTGTGTTTCTGATTGGCCTCCAGGGTGGTGTAGTGTGCCTTCTCTTCCTTTTCCCTAACTGGTA
This sequence comes from Moschus berezovskii, assembly GCF_049115385.1. NCBI lineage: Eukaryota > Metazoa > Chordata > Mammalia > Artiodactyla > Moschidae > Moschus > Moschus berezovskii. Next base: position 114,385,267 of record NC_142461.1, on the reverse strand, counting down.
GAATGGCATGGGGATCTGTGGTCTCCAGAGAACAGGGAGACATCCTGGGTATACTTATATTGGTCCCAAAGGAGGAAGCTCAGAGCCTGTATTGTTTATTTTTCCTTTTACATATCAGTTAGATTGGGTAGTCTTATTGCGGAGCGGTTGGGCTTCCCAGGTGGCACAGGTGAAGAATCCACCTGCCAATGCAGGAGACGTAAGAGTTGCAGGTTTGGTCCTTGGGTTGGAAGGATCCCCTGGAGGAAGAAATGGTACCCCATTCCAGTATTCTTGCCTGGAAAATTCCATGGACAAAGGAATTAGAAGGCTACAGTCCATAGGCTTGCACAGAGTTGGACATGACTGAACAATTGAACACACACACACATTGCTGAGAGTTTGGAATAAAGAAATAAAAATGAAGATTTAAAATCTGTTTGTTTTTTTTCCCCTGTAAATCATTGTAAAAACACCACATGGAAAAAATAAAACTCAAGTCATAAATAATTTTTAGAATTTCATGAAACAGATATATGAATATTATTTAAGAGGGATTCAAATTACTATCCCTGGTTACAGCCATTGTAAAATCTGATCTTTACTGTCTTTGAGATCTGGTATAAGTTTCTATGGACCTTGGTTTCTCCTTTAGTAAAATGAGTACCTGCAGATCTTTCTAAGAATCCTTCAAGTTCCTGCATCCTGTAAAAATTATGTGAAGCAATGGATTTTTTTTTTCTTTTTCAAAAATTTTAATGTATCTCCCTTTATCCTTGTAACATTAAAAGCTTTATAAGGAATATAGGCTAGGACCTAAGCAGAATAATATAAAAATATGCCTAAGTTCTTACAGCAAACAAAGTGATAAACTTTCTGCAGTTTTCAGTCTAGGAAAAGCTTTTCTTAGTTAAATTATTTTAAACTTATTAACATGAAGCATTCTAAGGTAGCCATGTAGACTGTAATTTTAGTGACTTGTTTTTAAAACTTCTCTAGACCACAAAATCACAGTAGTGCTAACCATAACCATATCCATGTTACTTCCAGAAGACACTTTTCATTCTCTTGCAATTTTTCCTATGTTATCAAACTAGGAGTACATAATTATTTACATTTTGTATGTGGAGTATTCCCCTATAGGAATTTTCTTGAAACCTAGACAAAAATAGGAAGAAAGGCATGTTGTGTTCTCTCAACCTGTGAAAGTTATGCAAACATATGTGCTTGATGGAGGATCTCCGAGCTCAGAAATAAAGGTTATGAGAGAGGCAGAGTTTAAGAACTTGGGTGCTGATTCAGTTCAGTTCAGTTCAGTCGCTCAGTCGTGTCTGACTCTCCGCAACCCCATGAATCACAGCATGCCAGGCCTCCCTGTCCATCACCAACTCCCGGAGTTCACTCAAACTCATGTCCACATGAGTTGGTGATGCCATCCAGCCATCTCATTCTCTGTCGTCCCCTTCTCCTCCCACCCCAACCTTTCCCAGCATCAGAGTTTTTTCCAGTGAGTCAACTCATCCCATAAGGTAGCCAAAGTATTGCAGTTTCAGCTTTAGCATCAGTCCTTCCAATGAACACCAGGATTGATCTCCTTTAGAATGGACTGGTTGGATCTCCTTGTAGTCCAAGGGACTCTCAAGAGTCTTCTCCAACACCACAGTTCAAAAGCATCAATTCTTCGGCGATCAGCTTTCTTCACAGTCCAACTCTCACATCCATACATGACCACAAGAAAATCCATAGCCTTGACTAGACGGACCTTTGTTGGCAAAGTAATGTCTCTGCTTTTTAATATACTATCTAGGTTGGTCATAACTTTCCTTCCAAGGAGCAAGCGTCTTTTAATTTCCTGGCTGCAATCAGCATCTGCAGTGATTTTGGAGCCCAAAATAATAAAGTCTGACACTGTTTCCCCTGTTTCCCCATCTATTTCCCATGAAGTGATGGGACCACATGCCATGATCTTTGTTTTCTGAATGTTGAGCTTCAAGCCAACCTTTTCACTCTCCTCTTTCACTTTCATCAAGAGGCCTTTGAGTTCCTCTTCACTTTCTGCCATAAGGGTGGTGTCATCTGCATATCTGAGGTTATTGATATTTCTCCCAGCAATCTTGATTCCAGCTTGTGCTTCTTCCAGCCCAGCATTCCTCATGATGTACTCTGCATATAAATTAAATAAGCAAGGTGACAATATACAGCCTTGACGTACTCCTTTTCCTATTTGGAACCAGTCTGTTGTTCCATTTCCAGTTCTGACTGTTGCTTCCTGACCTGCATACAGGTTTCTCAAGAGGCAGGTCAGGTGGTCTGGTATTCCCATCTCTTTCAGAATTTTCCACAGTTTATTGTGATCCACACAGTCAAAGGCTTTGGCATAGTCAATAAAGCAGAAATAGATGTTTTTCTGGAACTCTCTTGCTTTGGGTGCTGATTAGGTAACATCTTTCCTATCTCAGTTTCATCATTTATTAAGTAGAGAGCGTAGTATCCATCTCACAGGATTATTGTGAGAATACATGAGATCGTGCACTTATACCTACTAAGTGTGCAATACATATTAACTGCTATTATTGTGGTGGTGGTAGATGTTAAATATGAGAAGGCTGTCTGAGCAAGCTCCAAGTCGAACCCAAATATTGATATTGCACAACTTCATTCACCCTCATCTGCTTTCCTTAGAAGAATGGCAAGTGAGGAAGAATTATATATTGTCTTCTCCTTTATTGCCTGAAATGTTTCACTTTTTGAATTTTTGTGCTGGCTGAAATTCTGTATTGTATTTTTTTAAAATTTTGATTGATGGATATCATATACAAAAAAAATTCCCGCCCCACATCATACCCCAAAATCTCTTCCACCTGGGGTGTTCTAAACTTGAAAGATAAAAGCTTAGAGAAGATAACATAGGAGATTATATTCATAATCAAAAGATAAACAGATTTTTACAAACAGGGCATAAAATACTTGTCATAATAAAAAAAGTTGAACTTCATTAAACTTAAGAAACTGTGTTCATTAAAACATATCACCAAAAGGGTGAGAAGATAGGCTACACAGAAGAGAAAGAAGATATCCAAATGGGGGAAGGAGGGAGGAGAGAAAGAAAGGGGGGAAAGAGAATTCTGTATCAGTAAAGAGAAAAAAATACGTGTTAAAACTACAATTAGATGCCATTTTATACTATCCAGATTGGCCAGAATTACATCTGACAATGGCAAGTGTTTGTTGAGGAGGTGGAGGAATGAGGACGGTCATAAACTGCTGGCATCACAACTTTGAAAATTATTTGGGAGTATCAGCTACAGTTGAAGAGACACATACCTTTGACCTGACAGTTCTTCTCCTGGGTGTAGTCCCTAACAGGAATAAGAATGTTGATTAAAAGGAACAGGAAACAATGTATCAACATTATTTGCAGTATGTATCAGCAGTAGAATGGGTAGATATGTTGTGGTATAGAGATGACCAATGGGAAAAATGGAAATTTTCATTTGATTACAATGAGTTAAATAAAAGAAGGTGGGTTGCAGAGAGAAGAGAATGTGACATTTTTGGACCATGAAGTGCTTTGGAGGTTAAAGACCAATTCTGGTCCAATATGAGACTAGGTAGACAACTTCTTTATTTTTTCTTTACTGTGTATCACATAATTACTTTTTCAACTGTATGGGGTAAATGTTATCTATGATGGACCTGCTTGGGAATATACATACTTTTTAAAAAAAGTTTTGTTTCTATGGGAAATTACATTTAAGCTGCAGCCCACTCGCACAAGAAACTTTTGGAATATAAGATGGCTTGGGTTCTGTCAGAACATTATTAGAATGATTTTTCCCTCTGCTTCATGTATAGCGTTTCTTAGACATAGGCGTTTGTGTATTTTTCATTCAAATAGACCTTCTTTAAAACTTTGGATAACTGCTGAGTAAATAGAAGCATTATAATTCAGTTACCAATTCCTCTTTTTTTTTTTTAACTTTTAACACCTGTCATCTGTGATAATTTTACCATAGGTTGAAGTCTGTTCTCAGAAAAGAAGGGATTGACTTTCTATACTAGATTTGTCTATTTATTAACCATTTACCTTATTTGAAGTGTTAGAATTAAAGACTTATTACAGTTTTTAACACAATTTAACCTCACTTCTTAGTCAGAAGTATATATTATTTAGCATTAGGGAGAAATATATATACAAATATGGACTTCCCTGCTGGCTCAGTGGTGAAAAATCTGCCTACAAAGCGAGACGTGGGTTGGAGACAGCGGTTCAATCCCTAAGTGGGAAAGATCCCTGAGAGAAGGAAATGGCAACCCATTCTGGTATTCTTGCCTGGGAAATCCCATGGACAGAGGAGTCTGGCAGGTTACAGTCCATGGGATTGCAAGGGTCAGACACGACTTAGTGATTATACCACCACGTGTATATGTGTGTGTATGTATATTTTTCTTCCATCCCATAGACTGTCACAACTTTGGATTATAATCTTGTTTTGTCAGCTCAAATTCAGGTGTGTTAAATTTGTAGATGTGATTTGCAGACAAAAGAATTTTGTTTAATTTTCCCTAACCTTTTAGGGGGCTTCGCAGGTTGCCCTAGTGGTAAAGAACCCTCTTGCCAATGCAAGAGACATAAGAAATGTGGGTTTTATCCTTGGGTTGGAAAGATCCCCTGGAGGAGGGCATGGCAACCCACGCCGGTAATCTTGCCTGGAGAATGCCATGGATAGAGGAGCCTGACAGGCATAATATAGTCCATAGGATCGCAAAGAGAAAGGACTGAAGTGATTTAGCACAGCACATTTTGCCATTACAGTCATGCATTTTAGTTGGTATAAAGTCTAGTCTTCGCCGCCTGCCTCAACCTATGCTCAGTATGAAAACTGAAGCCTTTCCTCCTCCTTCTTTTTTTTTTTTTTCTGTTCATCGATAGTGTACCATTTGGAAGAGGCACTTCTCATTATTGGGTTGGCATACTACGTGAAGTAGCTTTGTTGGGGCAGGGTGCTTGACTTGTTAACTGACATGATCTTGCCTTATCTAATTCTCATTTATAGAATGAGTTATGGTTAACAACAAAGTAAAGGAACTTTCTCTTCTGAAAATGAGATCTTGAACCATTTCCTCATTTTCTATCATCCACATAGCTTAGAGAGCAGGTTAAAAATCGTTTAAGGTTCTCAGCTCTTATTGTGCTTTGAAAAACACTTAATTAATCTTGTTAAATATCACCTTCATGATCATAATCATAACCTTAAGGAAAAGAGTGCCTCTTTCCTTTGGCCCATTTGTTCACGGTGGGTGATCTTCTTAGTGCTGAGATTTTCTTTCAGCCTAAATGCTAAAAAATTCAGTATACAGTCATTAATAGAGATGATAGCTATGGTAACATTGTACTTATGAATATTCATGAAATGAAATCCATAGCATTAATTACATTAATTTACATACCTGAATATAAGTGAACCATAAGTGATAGCTAAGCCTAAAAAAAACAAAAAAACCCTTAGTAGCCGTATATTGTATGCTTTTAAAAAAATAAATGCTATTTAATAAGGGTGGAGATGACATTTCTTTCAAAAGACATTTGGGTATTTAGAGTTAAAGATGTTTTTAGTTAAGGATTAAAGCACAGAATAATCCTACAGTGTTCATAGGATTTTGTAGGGCTTAAAAACGCTCTTAAAAGGACAAGCATATAAAGAAAATATATGATTGAACACAGGAGAAACCTTTTATATGAATAAGGGAATTAGTGGTTACTTGATTCTTTCTTTAATTGAGGTATAGTTGACTTACAACATTACATTAATTTCAGGTATATAACAGTGGTAAAGTATTTTTATAGATTATACTCCATTTAAAGTTATAACAAAATAATGACTGTATTTCCCTGTATGATATATCCTATTTGCTTCTTTATTTTATACATAACAGTTTGTCTCTTAATCACATACTCCCCCTTTAGTTTTAGTTTTTTTTAAAATTTTATTGTATAGTTGATTTATAATGTTGTGTTTAATTTCTACTGTACAGCAAAGCAACTCAGTTATACACATATACATTCACGGTTTTTCATGGTCGTTTCTGTTATGGTTCAAGATATTGAGTATAAGTCCCTCTGCTATACAGTAGGACCTTCTTGTTATCCATCCTATATGTAATAGTTTGCATCTGCTAATCCAAAACTCCCACTTCTTCCCTCCCCCGCCCATTTGGCAACTACAGTTCTGTTTTCTCTGTGTGTCTGTTTCATAGAGAGTTCCTTTTTCTCATATTTTAGGTTCCAGTTGTCAGGATACCATTTGGCCCACACCCCTATCTTGCCCCTTCCCAATACTTGATTCTTATTTGGGGTCATAGCTGTTTTAGTCAGTTTTAAATTCAACATATTCTTTTGAAAGGAGTCATGATTGGAAATAATTCATATTCTGTGAGCATGAGATTTGTTTTCACCCAGTTTTGTGATTGAGAAACTCCAGTTTCAGAAAAGTTTCATGTGTGCGTGATTAGAAATTAAAAGCGTATGTGCTGTAGAGGTAGTATAACAGCTATGGTTATGAAAGATTTTAAAATCTAAGCCAAAATGCCATAACTTGAATTTCTTTAAAATATTTGATGTTGACCATCATCTTTGCCTCAAAGATACAGATTATGTTTGTTTTCAAATGAATTGTCCTTGAAACAGCATATCAGAATTAACTGGTTAGCCTCATGTATTCAATCAATATTTGAAATACTGACTGAAGTATTTTCAGTTAATACTTTAAAGTGACACCAAGAAGGGTTTTGCATTAATGCAAAATAAAATTTAAATTATTAAATTATTTTTTTTTCATTTCAGTTCAGTTGCTCAGTCGTGTCTGACTCTTTGCGACCCCATGAACCGCAGCACGCCAGGCCTCCCTGTCTATTACCAACTCCTAGAGCCTACCCCGGAGAAGGCAATGGCAAGCCACTCCAGTACTCTTGCCTGGAAAATCCCATGCATGCAGCAGCCTGGTAGGCTGCAGTCCGTAGGGTCGCTAAGGGTCGGACACAACTGAGCGACTTCACTTTCACTTTTCACTTTCACACATTGGAGAAGGAAATGGCAACCCACTCCAGTGTTCTTGCCTGGAGAATCCCAGGGAAGGGGGAGCCTGGTGGGCTTCTGTCTTTGGGGTCGCACAGAGTCTGACACGACTGAAGTGACTCAGCAGCAGCAGAGCCTACCCAGACTCATGTCCATTGAGTCAGTGATGCCATCCAACCATCTCATCCTCTGGTCATCCCCTTCTCCTCCTGCCCTCAATCTTTCCCAGCATCAGGGTCTTTTCAAATGAGTCGGCTCTTCTCATCGGTGGCCGAAGTATTGGAGTTTCAGCTTCAACATCAGTCCTTCTAATGAGCACCCAGGACTGATCTCCTTTAAGATGAACTGGCTGGATCTCCTTGCAGTCCAAAGGACTCTCAAGAGTCTTCTCCAACACCACAGTTCAAAAGCATCAATTCTTCGGTGATCAGCTTTCTTCACAGTCCAACTCTCACATCCATACATGACCACTGGAAAAACCATAACCTTGACTAGACGGACCTTTGTTGGCAGAGTAATGTCTCTGCTTTTTAATATGCTGTCTAGGTTAGTCATAACTTTCCTTCCAAGGAGTAAGTGTCTTTTAATTTCATGGCTGCAGTCACCATCTGCAGTGATTTTGGAGCCCCCCCAAATAAAGTCTGCCACTGTTTCCACTGCTTCCCCATCTATTTGCCATGAAGTGATGGGACCGGATGCCATGATCTTAGTTTTCTGAATGTTGAGCTCTAAGCCAACTTTTTCACTCTCATTCTTGTATAATTTCATCTCATTCTTCTATAATTTCTACTTTTGTATGTTTAGAATATATACTGTATGTAATTTAATAATATAATATTTAGATTTTTATGCATATAATCAATACAGTGAAACATACATATAAATTATAAATGAAATCATGTAGTACCTGGCAGGAGTGTTCAGTCAGAAACAGTTGTTGAAGACTGTTGACTTAAAGAATGATGGAGAAGACAGTGGGGTGACACAGGCCATCACTCTGCTTACTCCCCATTTCACAGTAAGACCTTTGGCAAGTCACCTGTCCTGTCCACAGTCTGGCCATGTTACCTGTGTATGTATAGTGGACTGACTGACAAATTAGTACAGTGTGGTCTCTACTGTGGGTAGAAATTGCTGAGAGTAAGCACCCTTCTGATGGTCTCACAGGGGAATTTATTCCAGAAGATTGAAAAACATTGGACCCCCAGAAACTACCACAACATTGTAAAGCAATTTTATTCCCATAAAAAACAAGAAAGAAAGAAAAACATTGGACCCCTTGAGAGCTACATTTGGTCACCTATCCTGAGTGCTTGGTAAAGTGCTTTCATCTTCTGGAGGACAGCAAATCTCTAAATAAAGTTAATAGTATTATTATAGTAATAAATGGCACAAAATAATTATCTTTTTGGATGGCTTTTTTTTTTTACTGTTCTCTGAATGAATCAAAATTAGACTATACACAAGCTTTTGTTAAAATATTCTCTTTCCCTTTATTAAATTTCTAATAAAATATCAGTATTAAATGATTAATTGCTCACTACAGTATATAAATCAAGCATAATGGATGGCTATGTTGTTGCTTGGGCTAACTTACTAGGAAAAAATGTATCACCTACAAAATCATAGTTATGTCCTATGTGCAATTTTTCATCTTTTAATTTTATTTAGGATTTATTTTTGGCTGTGCTGGGGCTTTCTCCAGTTGTAGAGAGCAGGAAACTACTCTTTGTTGGGCTTTCTCTAGTTGCAGAGCACAGAATCTAGGCGTGTGTGAGGGCTCAGTAGTTGTGGCTCAAGAACTTAGTTGCCCTGTGGCATGTGGGATCCTCCCCATCAGGTATTGAACTGTGACCTCTGCATTAGCAGGCAGATTCTTAACCCCTAGAGCACCAGAGAAGCCCTCACCTTTTAAATAATGGTTTCTTCCATATATTAAATTCTGTTTTAGATGTAATGGATGTATCAGTTCAGTTCAGTCGCTCAGTCGTGTCCAGCTCTTTGCGACCCCATGAATCACAGCGCACCAGACCTCCCTGTCCACCACCAACTCCTGGAGTTCACTCAAACTCATGTCCATTGAGTCGGTGATGCCAATACTTTCAGCTAATTCCCTGGTGGCTCAGATGGTAAAGAATCGACTTGCAATGCGGGAGACCTGGCTTCGATTCCTGGGTTGGGAAGAGCCCCTGGAGGAGGGCATGGCAACCCACTCCAGTATTCTTGCCTGGAGAATCCCCATGGACAGAGGAACCTGGTGAGCTACAGTCCATGGGGTCACAAAGAGTCAGACACGACTGAGCGACTAAGCACACAAATTTGCTATATTGGGACAGTTGACATTTATACAAGAGTGATTTTATTTGAAGTAATGATATTTGACTAATTGCCAGATTTTCCAAGGGTTTCATATTGACTTTTCATCAAACATTACTGATTTTCCTTCTTACTATAGAATTTATTGAACCATAACACTGTGGCAAGCATAATGAGGTTTTAAAGATCTCTGCCTACAGAGATCACATTCAGGTAGTAAATATTAGTATTTAGATATCAGATGCTTTTGTTAAAAGACATGCTTACTGTGGTGCAAAATTTACAAAACAAGAACACAAAACCTTTCTATAGGCTGCTTCCCAAATTGTTAATAAATATCTGGCTTTGTCATTTTTAGCTAGCTTCATTGAACTTTGAAGAGATTGTACAAATGAAAGCAAATCAAAGTAGATTAGCTTACCTTTTTCTTTCCTTTAGATTTTAGGCATGGAGTCCCTCTCCATTAAATTATTCTAGTGAGAGTATCTAAACTTTATTTTACTATGCTAGTGTTTTAAAAGCTCATTCAAGTTGATATTTTTCAAGTTTTCTTATGATAAAACAATATTTCATTCAGACTTATCATTTGTAGCTGCTGTTTTTCATAATCAAAATATTAAAGAAGACTGACACATTAATATAGACAAATTATTTCAGGTCGTTAATGCTGTGGGATACCAATGAAATACCATTCTGAATCATAATAGGATTTTCCCATTTGCTTTATTTTCAACACAGATTTTGTATTAGAACTACAAATATGGCTAGGACAGTGGCTCTCAACCTAACTACACAGCAGGATGATTTGAAGTCTTTTAAAAATTTACAAGCCCCAGGCCTCAAGGATATCTTTAAGTCTTTCAGGTGTTCTCTTTGCACAGGCAGAATTAAGGAACACGCAGGTGTAGGAGAGCAGATGCTCAGTAGCGTAGGTGAGAAGTACTATAATTATCTAGTGATAACCTCAGTGGTTAAGCTTCAGAGCCAGAAGTAGGGGGGCAATGGCTCTGAACTCTTGAAATACAGCAGCTGTTAAAGTTTTTCACGTTAGCCCCAAAAGACGTCTTTGACCTTGCTTATGTCTAATCCTGATAGTTCTAGTTATGTGATTTCTCCAGCCTTGATAGATGGGAGGGAAGCATCAAAATCAAACTAGGAGGCTGTTGGTAAAAAAAAGTTATAGCCGTCAAGCGTGGGAAGATAGCACAAACATCTGCCTTAGATCCTGTTCGTATGAATGGGCGTATGATGGTCGTATGATAGTTGTATGAATATGTTGACCTTCTGTCTAATGTTGACCTTCATCTAATCTACCAGAGATGGTAGATTATGATCAATATTCTCTGATTGAGGAAACAAGATCGTTTTTGTGCATTTTAGAAAGATTTTTCCATTTTAAGTTGATTAAAGCAAAGAAGGCGTAAAGATTTTATACCTAAAATATTTATTTACCTGAAAGATTCACTTCTGTAGAATGATAGTGTGTTCCCCAATAGTAGCAGATAAATGAGGCATTAACAGGCTTGTGAAAATGAGGGGGGAAAGCTGCTGTATCTATTTGGCCAAATATGGTTTTTAAATGTCGATAGTAGAAGTATCTATTTCATAATCTTAAATTAACGTAGCCAAATTGTAGCTTTTTTCATTTGCTGTATGCTTTTCCAATTTTTTTTTTTTTTTTTCTTATCCCCCACAGCAATCTCATGGTTTAGGCAGGCCTATCTGGCTCCAGATTGCCGAGTCTGCTTACAGGTTCACTCTGGGCTCAGTTGCTGGAGGTGAGTGACATGTCTGTGTGCTGTTTCAAGCTTGTGTTCATGTAATATTATCTCACTAGACTGGGACAGATCAGCAAAGGTGCAGTTCATTGTTCTCAAGGGTCACGAGTTCAGAGCTTTCTGAAGTGTTCTTTAATTTTACCTATGATCAGAGGACTTGTCATAGCACAGCCATGGCTCCTCTGGCTCCAGTCTGTCTTCAGGACAGAAACCTCTGGAATCATGTGAATGTCTTGGATGCGTGCTGCATTCCGCTAGTTATTATGGTTAAAGCCAGTATGAAGAAATGTTTTTTGGTGTTAGGAGTGAGGGAAGGTGGGAAATCAAAATTTGGGGTACAAATCCCAGACGCTTAAGAAATAAGAAATAAAAGAACCTCTTAAAGTGATTCACTTTGCTTTTCTGCTTGTGTTTGGTGTCTTGCCTTTTCATCTTGCCCTTCCCCCTTTCATCTTTTGTTGGTTGAAGAATATCTAGACTTGTTAGTGATTTGCTAAAATGAACCTCCCTTCTCTGCTCTCGGGCAAAATTTAAGAGGCTTTCTTTTTTTTTTTTTCTGGCTTAAATCTCTCCGTAGAATATGTGTAAAACCTGAAGTTGCTTTGTTGAGGAGAACCTAGTAGATGTGATTAAAATACTTATGATTTTTCAAAACAAGCCTGAACTGATGAAACTATTATTTTTTCTTTTCAGTCTGTTTTAGAAGTTGCAAAGCATGTTTTGGTTTTCAACAGTTGGAAAATTTAATACTCTAATTCATGTTATAAATTTTTTAGTGCCTGAGATATTCTGAGGCTTGGGCTTTTTTTAAAAACAAAAAACTGAGTTCTGTAAGTAGGGGGAGGGTCATGTTGAGATTTGGTGCCAATGTTATAGCTGTAACTAAGGTCAATTTACCAAAGTGCTATAGTAAACTAAATTGTAAATTTATAGCCACTTCTGTGTACATATGTAGTTATTTTAAGGTGTAACTGGTATAATATATGGACACTTATTGGAACATATAAAGAAATATGTTGTGTGTAATAGTTTAATGTTAAAGAAAATTGAATGTTGACTATCTAATGTTGGTGACAACTTGAAAATTCGCTACAGTGTTCTCTGTAGCAGCTGTATTTATGGATCCCAGTGGTTGCTAGCCTCTGATCCTTCAGCTGTGTATGAAAGAAAAACAAAATAAAGTCTCTTTTATGAGAATAGATACTGTGTTCTATTTCCTAGTCCTCTGAGATGAGATTTCTTGCCCTTACAGATCCTCCATTTAATTGTGCTCTCTTTTAAGCCTAAAAATTGTTTTATTTGTAGCTGTGGGAGCCACTGCAGTATATCCTATAGATCTGGTGAAGACCCGCATGCAAAACCAGCGTGGCACCGGCTCTGTTGTGGGAGAGCTGATGTACAAAAACAGCTTTGACTGTTTTAAGAAAGTCTTGCGTTATGAGGGCTTCTTTGGACTCTACCGGGGTGAGTAAGTGAATCTCAGCTGCTGAAGTGAGTTTATCTCACCACAGCAGACTTGGCCTCACTCATTATGAAAATCAGTGCATAGCCTGTTCAGTCAGACCAGGGCTGTTTTTCTTTTTATTGTCTCCTTGTTCGTTTCCCCTTTTTACATCCTTGCTGTTAACTAGCTGTGTTAGTCTGCAAACAAGGTCTTTATTTCTCATTTCTGCCATCCAAAGCCTGCATTTGTCCCAAAATGGGTTTGTAGTCACTGTGCTGTTACAAACTGAAGCACAGGTCTGCAGGTGGAATACAAGGATGACAGGTAAGAAATAGAGAGCTTTTCTCAGTGAATTGTAAAGGAAGATAGCACCTCTTCTCTGAAAGAGAAGCCAGGCTGCCCCTTGGAGGTGAGTTTACTCTCTGTTCACTTGTTTCAGCTCAAAGAAATAGCGAATGTTTTTGTCTCTTCCAAGGAGACCATTCATAAGTCTTTGCCAGTGAGTCATCTGAAGTTTAAAAAAAAACAGAAGAGGAAAGCTTTCTGCTCCAAGTCTCATTCTTGCTCCATTCCTCCTCTTAGCTCAGAGGCACTGAGTGGAAGCAGACTGTCTTTTGCAGGGAATGTGATCACCAGCTGTAAGCTGAGCACAGTGCTGTCGGCGTCAGAGGCAGCAGCCCATGCAGGATTCTCCCCACCACCGTCGGCTTTGTAGGAACTTGTTCTCTAGGGAGAGGGAGACTTTCATGTACGTGTTTTCACATTAGAATTTAGAGTTTCCTTTGGGAGGGAGATTAATTTTTTAATCCCTTTGGGCGCCACTTGGAATTCTTTGAAAAACTCTACATGCTCAGGTCCAGGGCGTTTATGCACTTGTTTGTTTGCACACACAGTCTCGTTAATCCTGAGCTCATTCTGAGCCTGAGCAAAGACTGGGCCTGAACAAAGCTTTACGCTCATGGACAGGAGGAGAAACACCTCTGATTGGTACTATGTGCAGATACTCAAGTGAAAATGTAGTTCTGATGTACTTGAAGGAGAGGGTCACAAGGATGTTCGTTTTGGGCATTTTATTTAGAACAAGAGAGTGGTTCTGGAATCAAATTAGGCTCAAATACCCTGCCCTTGAGAAGGAATGTGATGAATTTTCTTAAGATATTCAGAACTCTAGCCTGTCTTAAATTCTAGCCGTACAACAAAATTCTAGCTGTACAACATGCTCAGAGGTGTACATTATCTATCTAGAATGCAGATCTGTGCATGTCAGTGTTGTTTGAGACTTTATTAATCACTGCATATCTGAATTCTGTTTATATGAAACCTGAGGGTTAAGTGGTGCTAAGTGGTGTTTTCCTTTGACATCTCCAATCTTTCTTTGTTGAATGAGACTCTTTCTCCCTGTTTGGTATACTTTAAAGGAGAAGGAACCTGGACATACACACTGCACAGTTTGCCTTCTCAATGGAGGGATGCTTACAGAAGATTTTATTTGAGAGAGATGTCATATTATTTGGGTCCAGTATAGCAAGTTGGGTGTAGGGGGTGAAGAAATGATTCACTTGATTTAAGATGTGAGCTGATAAAATCAGTCCTTTAAATGAGAAACTCTTATATTGGGGGGAAGATTGTAGGAGTCCTATATATAAACACTATGTTGAAATTGTCCTATATTGTTTAGAGCTGGTCCATTATTTTGTCAGATGATTGACAAAACTGTTGACAGATTAGCCTAAATTTCTTTATAGGCAGCAATGATAAAATGACATAAATTATCAGTACTATATTAAAATTCTATGAGCCTTACTGTGGCAAGTTGTAAAACAAATACTCATGCTGACAAGGTTGTATGGGAATCAGATTAAAAGTAATAAGGCCTGATAATCATGAGAGAAAGTTAAGACTGCCATCTGCTGATTTATTCTTTTAAATCAGCTGCTACCCATTAAAGGTGTGTGCAGATTTGTGTTTGTCATTGATAATTCAGTTTGACTGACAGTAGCCTGTATATGTGATTATGTACTGGCTCTCAAGTCGTAGAAAATCACTCAGCAATATCCTCAAAGTAGGCTTAAGATCAACAGTGAGCATGCAAACACATACATAATTTCCCCTTGCCAGGGTGATTTAAAGTCTATAATATGTTTATTGTTAGCATCTTTAAAAACTTATGCAAAAATGTATTTTAACGATTTGGATAATCTGTGTGCTTTAGAAAGTTGAGCCCTGTGAATAGCTACAGATGTTGAATTGTTTATAAATTTTTTTCTTTTGCAGCCAGCCTGGAAAATTTAACTTTCTAAGAATAATGGTTTCCTTTATTTTAGGAGAATTCTTTTGAAATGACTTACGTTTGACATATACTAGTACATAGGCTAACAGTGGGCTGTGTTTTGCTTGTAGCGCATACCCATTAATTGGTACTTTAAGCTGCATTTTTCTTTATAGTTTTGGCTTTCTTTTAAGTAAATGAGCACTGAATTCTGCATTTCTCTAAAGAGAAAATTATGGGAGTTGATTTTCTGTAATAGCCAAGCCACTGTGTGCTATTACACAGGTAGCATCATTTGTGGCAGAACCTGGGTCTACTTAACAGGATGTTTTCCAGAGCTTTCCCAGGCATACATCATTGGCTTCTCTAAAATGTCTATGTACGTTAGTATGATGTTGGTTGTAAAGAGAGGGAATGTGGTTCTATTGGTAGTGTTCTGAGAGTAGATAAGATCCATGGGCTCCGTTTCTTCCTCATACTTTTTGAGAGGTGTTAGATAACTAGGCTGTAAAAGGAAGCATGCTTAAGAAAAGGATTTATAGCAACAGACAGTATAACATTGTATTTGACATAAATAATTATTATATACATATGCATAGTTTTTAGGATAATCCATTTTTTCCCATTTTCATGAAAATTCTAAGATGTTTGATGGGTAAATAATGTGGAGGGAAATGCCTTATTGGGCTTGTATGTTCATGTCTAGTACATCTATGTTGCTAACAATTCTCTCTATTTACCTAGGTCTGATACCGCAACTTATAGGGGTTGCTCCAGAGAAGGCCATTAAACTGACTGTAAGTTGCTAACTTGTTGAATTTATGTGTTTTGTTTCGATTATCACTAAGCCAAAAATTAAAACTGCTGCTGGGACTTCCCTGGTGGTCCAGTGGTTAAGCCCCACGCTTTCATTGCAGGGGCCACAGGTTCAGTCCCTGGTTGGGGAACTAAGATCCCTCATGCTGTGCAGCATGGCAAAAAAATTAACAAAACCAAAACTGATGCTGCTAAGACTAGAACACTGTCGAGGCATTTGTAAAATTTTGAATTTATATGTAGACATCTGCTAATTTTAAATTTTATATGAGACAAGTATTTTGCTGACTTGGGAAGCTAATAATATACCACTAAAGGCAATGATTGGGAGTTCTGGTTAATTAATGTTGTCTTTCTAATTAGGTTAATGATTTTGTCCGGGACAAATTTACCAGGAGAGATGGCTCCATTCCACTTTTAGCAGAAATCCTCGCTGGAGGTTGTGTAAGTATTAATACTGTGATTTCTCACAACAAATATGTTCCTTTAGCCTTTTTGCACACCAGATATAATACCTGAGTGACATCCCCTCGAGCTCAAGGAATTCTAAGCAGTTTTCTCAGATCGTATGATTTTTTAAAATATTTTATTGCATAATCTAACTGATTTTGAGGCAGAAAAGAGTATTTTTGTCAACTCAGTCTGTTAGAAGCTCCTGAAACATTACCTTTCACACTTTTTGAAGTTCTAATTCTTTTTCTTTTTAAATACCACAGAAAACTGAATAGTGGGTAGAGTTACCATTTATTTTTATTGACTGGAGTAAGTGTGAGGTGACTGATTAATTGGGCCCTTTTATTTTAGGTGTAGGATTGAGTAAATCATTGTAGTATCATTACAGTTTCCCTTCTTTTAGGGACCAGAGCAAGCAACCATAAATATGTTGACGCTGTTGACAATTCTGAACACAGAGACTTCGTCTTTACAGTGTGAGCATGACATTGGATTTTGTCCAATTCTCAAATCTAAGTTTGCAGCTCAGCTAATTTGTGGTGTCCCTTTCACATTTAGCAGTACCGCATTTGTTTAGTCCATTTTGTCCCTGAAACCTTTAATGACTTCCAGTTGACCTGGCTGACAGTCTTGGCTCAATCCTCTTCAGTTGTTTGTGGAACTGAGGTGATGAGGTCAGTGACTTTCGCAGCTTTTAATTCAGAGAAGATGCCCTGCGGGTCAGAGAGAGGGCGCTCTGGACTCTCCTTCATGATATTTGTCAGCCTGGCACATGCCTAGGTCCTTGCCTTTCTGCAGCCAAAGCTCTTACGGAAGAGGTAACTTGGTGCACTCCCTTGTGTGTTTATGTATGTTTGCCTGTATGCCTTCACGCGTGCCCAAGTGCACTCTCAGAAAGGAGACTCAGGTCTTTGGCTGTCTCTCTTTTTTTCATGAAGGACAAATAATAAACATAGACTGAGACATTGGCTAGCTGTTACTATAGTTTCTCTTCCTCTTTACTCCAGTTAGAGGCTACAGTTGTTTCTCTTCAAATTAAAGACCCATTGCAAATCATATTCTTTTTCTCAGTGGTTTTAGTTTTAATTTGGTTAAGAAATTTCCTAACTCGGTTTTGCCACAATACATGTTATACATTTGTCAGGAATCTCTCAAGTCGTGTTCTCTTGTTCCATATAGATAATTATTTGTTTCCATTTGTAATATCCAGAGGTTTTTGCCCACAAAACTGACTTGTTCCCCTATGTCTGACCTGTGACCTAAGTAGTTACATTATGATCAGGTATTTGGTTCCTTTGTTCTTCCTAGGTAAAGACCCTGTTTCTAGGTTTGAACTTTGGGAATTTCTGTTGAAGTCTGGGGATACCTCGAGGGTTATACTGACACTCTCCATTTCTTCCTTAATCATGACTCATTTCTGGAGGCTTTGATGGATTGTCTAACTGGAAGTTGACAGCATGAAAAATAGTTAGGTTGGGCTCTAGGCAGAATGATTTCATTGTCTGCAATTCTTCACCACAAACACTTCTGCTTCCCTCTTCCCTCTAAATCTCTTCATTCAGGGATAGAAGGAAATGTACAATTATCAAGTTTCCACTGATAAATTCGATCACATTACAGTGTAAGTGATTGGTGAAGCAGAATCTGCTACTTCTCCAAAAAGTCTACTTATTTCAATGGAGAATAAAGCCCTAAACAAAGAAGAGGTCTCTGTTGATAGACTATCAGGGATTGTGGAATATAGGAATAGTCTTTTTGCTGAATGAAATCTGGTAAGCAATCACCAGGTAAACACTAGGAAGAGTGGCTACCTGAGAGGTAGGCAGGTAGTAGGGGTGTGTGTGGGTGTGTAGGGGTGTGTAGGGGTGTGTGTGTGTGTGTTGCTTAGTCATGTCTGATTCTTTGCAACTCCATGAACTGTAGCCTGCCAAGCTCCCTGTCCCTGTGTGTGTGTTGCTTAGTCATGTCCAATTCTTTGCAACTTTGTGGACTGTGGCCCACCAACCTCCTCTGTCCATGGAATTCTCCAGGCAAGAATACTGGAGTGGGTAGCCATTCCCTTCTCCAGGCGATCTTCCCAACCCAGGGATTGAACCTGGGTCTCCTGCGTTGCAGGCAGATTCTTTACAGTCTGAGCCACCAGGGAAGCCTGATCATAAAAACCTTAGGATCCTGGGTATGGGCAGTGATAGAACATGGAGGGCCCTATGGGTGTTTGGTTAAATGCTGTCAGTGCCACCAGGCAACAGGAGTGTGGTCACTCAGTTTTAAAGATGTACTTAATGTGTTAGCCTAATGCAAGTTAATTCAGAAGAAATAGTCACTATTGACTTTATCGTATTTTTTCTTAGCAGAAGGGTCAGCTAGGACCAGGGCCTCAGGTTCCCTACATGTGCAAGGGAAAGTCTACTGCTCTGAAAATGACCATGCTGTCCTTTAGGCAAAATGATGTGCACTGACTGGAGCATGTGGAAACCAAGAAATGAAATTATCTGGTCCTAAGCATTATGTATTTTCTTGGTTTTTGTTTTGTGATCTATTTTAAAAAGTATGTGATATTAGATACATGCAAAAGAGAACACATTATATAGATTAAAAGTTATAATAAAATAAGCATCCATAAACCTACCACTCCAACTAAATACTGCTATTATGATTGATGCTGGTTTTTGTTTTTACTCTAGTACTAATCTGATAGAATGCTAATGAGCAGTAGAGACTTTTCTTATTGGGTTGAACATTTTATTGGCATGATCTCATTATTCTTTCCAATTGGAGTTGAAGAAAATAAAACCTGAGAGAAGATACAGCACTTAGTGAATGACAAAATTGACAGTCAAACCACTTTTGTCTCCAAATCTCTGTTAGTACATATTTGGTATGTTTTCTTTTCTTTTTTTTTTATTGGAGGCTAATTATTTTACAATATTATATTGGTTGGTTTTGCCATACATTGACATGAATCCGCCCTGGGTGTACATGAGTTCCCTTTCCTGAACCCCCCTCCCACCTCCCTCCTCCCCTTATCCTCCCTCTGGTTCATCCCCGCACACCAGCCCTGAGCATCCTGTAACATGCATCGACCCTGAACTGGTGATTCGTTTCACATATAATATATATGTTTCAATGCCATTCTCCCAAATCATCCCACCCTCACCCTCTCCCACAGAGTCCCAAAGACTGTTCTATACATCTGTGTCTCTTTTGCTGTCTCATATACAGGGTTATCATTTGCATCTTTCTAAATTCTATATATATGCGTTAGTATACTGTATTGCTGTTCATATTTGGTATGTTTTCATTCTCTTTCTTTCATTTATTCTTTCTCATTCAACAAGCTGTCAAGGCTGAGAAAGATTTAGAGTTTCCTCCTGTGCAAGGAACCAGACTTAAGATATGTGTATATCTCATAGAAAAAGGGTAGTTCTGACCATTCTTACCAGATAAACTTAATCTTAAGTCTAATCATATTCCACTCTGGTAATTTGAAAGTAGAATTTCTTATCGTGATTTACTTCATTTCTACATGTCACCAAAGAAAGTACATGCTTATGATTATAATTCATCATAATAGCTACCATTTCTTGAGCATCTTGTACTAGACTGAACACTTTATAGGCATTATCTCTTTTTTATTCCCAGCTATTAATACAGTTGAAGAAACTAAAAGCTCAGTGAAATCAAGCACTTAGTAAATGGAAAAATTGAGATGCAAACCACTTCTGTCTCTAAATCTGTAATTTGGTGACTCAGATGGTAAAGCATGCAGGAGACCCGTGTTCGATCCCGAAGATCCCCTGGAGAAGGAAATGGCAACCCACTCCAGTACTCTTGCCTGGAGAATCCCATGGACACAGTCTGCAGGGTCGCAAAGAGTCGAGCACGACTGAGCGACTTCACTCACTCACTCCATTCAGTCTTTCAGTCTTTCTCTCATTCGTCGAGTGATTGCTATGTTTAAGGAAAAGTTTTGAAATAACAACTTTATTGAGATAGATTTCATATATCATGTAATTCCCCACACATGAAGTAAACAGTTCAGTAGCTTTTAGTATATTCATAGAGCTGTGCCATTATCACTATAGTCAATTTTAGAACATTCTTATCCCCCAAAGAAACCTGCTACCCTGTCTCTAATGATTCACCATTTCTGGGTGTTTCTTATAAATGGAATCAAACAACATGTGGCCTTTTTTCTGGCTCCTTTGACTCAGAGTAGTGTTTTCAAGGTTCATTCATGTTGTGGTATGTGTCAGTATTTCAAGCCTTTTTATTGCTGAATAATATTTCAGCAAAATTATATATAGCTAATACCTATATATAATGTATATAAGTAATACCTATAAATAATATATAGGTAATACCATATTTTGTTTATTCATTCATCAGTTGTTAAACATTTGGGTTTTCTCCACCTTTTAGCTTTATGATTAAGTGCTGCTCTGAACATTCATGTGAAGAGTTTTGTGGACATATGTTTTCATTTCTCTTGTGTGTATACTTAGGAGTAGAATTGGTAGGTCATACGGTAACTCTAATTAGGATTTTGAGGACCTGTGAGACCATTTTCCAAAGTAGCTGCACCATTTTGCAGTCCTCCCAGCAGTGTATGAGGGTTCTTATTTTTCCACATTCTTGCCAATACTTACTATCTGTCCTTTATAGCCATCCTAGTGGGTATGTAGTGGTATCTTACTGTGACCTAATGACTGACACTGTTGACCATTTTTTCTTGAATGTACTGGCATTTATATATCTTTGGAGAGCAATCTATTCAGAAAATTTGGCCATTTTTAGTTGGGTTGTTTGTCTTATTATTGAATTATAGAAGTTCTTTATATATTTAGTGTACCTTATCAGATATATGATTTCCAGATAATTTTCACTTTCTTGACTGTGTCCTTTTGCGGAATTGAACTTTGATTTTAATGAAGTCCAACTTACCTTTATTTTTTGTTGTTGTTTGTTCTTTTCATGTCATATCTAAGAAGTCATTGACTAATCCAAGATCATAAAGATTTATACCTCTATTTTCTCCTAGGGGTTTTATAGTTTTATATCTTACATTTAGCTCTTTGATCTTTCACACAATTTTTTAACCTTATTTTGCAGTATTTTGCTTTGAGCAGAGATATTACCAAATGAAGGTTTTATTTTTTATCATCAACATATTGTTATATTTCCTCTTAATGTTTTTATACACATGATCGTGTGCATGTCCGCGGACATGGGCACACATGCACGCGCAGTATTTTTTAAACCAGGTCCAAGTTTTGTTAACTCTGACTTCCTGATTGGAAATGCAGGCAGCCCTCACTGATTTCAAGGGCAGCAGAAAATCACAGTGGAGCTTCTCACTAACAGTGTGTGCATTTTCCTAATTTAAATCTTCCTCATGAACATTAACCAAACTTACTTTATATTTGTATTAAAGTCTTCTCAAGAAACACTAGTTCAGAATTTATGGTTTAGGTGTGATTGCATGTTTTTTTTGTTGTTGTTTCTATAACTTGAATTTTAGATTTAATAATTTCTCCACCCTTTTTTAGGTGGAGATGGGATAAGAGTGTATACATGTGGGTACAGTCACTCAGTAAATATCTGTTGTGGGTGCGTATGAGTAATGTATATGTAACAACAGGCTTCAAATAGTTTTTCTCATTGTTCCCATAGGTAAGCCATCCTTATCAGGCTGTATGTTTTTATTTTTCTATAAAAAAAAGTCTCTCTTTATATATGTATAAGTATATACACACATTATATATATGTCCATATCAGACATAAATCTGTTGTGTGCAGAATAATACTATGTCAACTCAGAATTTTTCAAAGTACTTTCACATACACTATTATCATCTCCTATAAAATGGGAAGATGAAGAACAGAAACTCAGAAAGTCTACCTCTCACCTCAGATCACACAGCTAATATATGTTGCAGTTTTCATGTATTCCCACGTATTTTAATTTTAAGATCAACTCTTTTTGTTCTACAATACTATCTTAGGAAATCAAATCAAGACCTGTCCATTTATCAAACTAAATCTAGATGAGTCCATTCAACTTTGTAGTGGCTTTTCTCTTTTGAAAAATATTATATGGATGTATATTGTAATAATTTAACATATATCTGAATATATATGTTATTTAGGTACATAATATATAAAACAATCTTAGATGTCAGCTTAATGAGTTTTAACAATTGTATACACCCATGAAATCAGGACTCAAGAGTGAGATGAAGAACATTTCACCTCAGGAAATTAATTCATGCCTCTTTCCAGTCAGTCATGCTTCCCGTCCCCCAAGCAGCCACTGTTCTGATTTCTGTTAACAGTTTTGTTTCTTCTTGGATTTCATATCAACAGACTCATACTAAATGCTTTCTTTTATGGTTGGCCTCTTTTGCTGAATAAAGTGTTTTCAAGAGACATCCTTGTGTGGGTATCAGTATTGGTTTGTTTTAATTTTACTGAGCATTATTCCATAGTATGAATTAACTACAATTTGCTTTCCATTCTTCTATTGAAGGACATTTTGGGTTGTTTTCAGTTTTTATCTATTATAAATAAGGTTGTTATAAACATCGTTTGTTACCCAAGAGTAGACTCGGGTAGAGGTATATTCAGTTTATTATAAAAGAAGCTGCCAGTTGGCTCCTTGGCGTGGGTGTGTCACTTTACAGTCTCACCAGCGGTGTGCAGATATTCCAATTACTCCCCAGAGTAGACTCGGGTAGAGGTGTATTCTGTTTATTATAATAGAAGCGGCCAGTTGGCCCCTTGGCATGGCTGTGTCACTTTACGGTCTCACCAGCAGTGTGCAGATGTTCCAGCTACTCCCCAGAGTAGACTTGGGTAGGGGTATATTCAGTTTATTATAAAAGAAGCTGCCAGTTGGCTCCTTGGCGTGGGTGTGTCACTTTACAGTCTCACCAGCGGTGTGCAGATATTCCAGCTACTCCCCAGAGTAGACTCGGGTAGAGGTATATTCAGTTTATTATAACAGAAGCTACCAGTTGGCTCCTTGGCGTGGGTGTGTCACTTTACGGTCTCACCAGCGGTGTGCAGATGTACCAGCTACTCCCCAGAGTAGACTCGGGTAGAGGTATATTCAGTTTATTATAACAGAAGCTGCCAGTTGGCTCCTTGGCGTGGGTGTGTCACTTTACGGTCTCACCAGCGGTGTACAGATAGTCCAGCTACTCCCCGTCCTCAAAATGTTTGGTGTTTTTAGTCTGTTTTATTTGTTCTGCTTGGTCTGAAATGACATCTTTTTGTGGTTTTAATTTGCATTTCTCTGATGCCTGAAGATATTGAGCATGCTTTCATGTGTTTATTGGCTGTTTATCTTTTTTGGTGAATTATCTGTTCCAGTCTCCTACCTGTTTTTCTTAGGTTACTCATTGTTACTGTTGATTTGTAGGAGTTCTGTAGACACCATGGATACAGTCTGTTGTCAGATACATGTGTTATGAATATTCTTCCCAGTCTGTGACTTGCTTATTATCTTAATGGTCTCTGTCACACAGAGTCGGACACGACTGAAGTGACTCAGCAGCAGCAGCAGCAGTGGTTTTATGAAAGAAAAGGATTATGTGCATTTCTTAGACATGTCCATAAACCTAGGTGGGAAAAAATTTAGTGTCTCTCTGAGTCAACAGAGAAGTCCCTTGAAAAGTCTAAAGGGACTGACCTATATGTATTTTCTAATGATCTCTCTGGCTAAGTATCTGCTTTTATGTTTTTAAACTCTAGCCAGAGCTCTTAGGAGCTTCCCTGGTAGCTCAGCTGATAAAGAATCAGCCCACAATGCAGGAGACCCTGGATTGATTCCTGGATCAGGAAGATCCCCTGGAGAAGGGATAGGCTACCCCCTCCAGTACTCTTGGGCTTCCCTGGTGGCTCAGACAATAAAGAATCCGCCTGCAGTGTGAGAGACCTGGGTTCGATCCCTGGTTTGGGAAGATCCCCTGGAGGAGGGCATAGCAACCCGCTCCAGTATTCTTGCCTGGAGAATCCCCATGGACGGAGGAGCCTGGCGGCCTACAGTCCATGGACTCGCAAAGAGTCAGATACAACTGAGCCACTAGGCACAGCACAGAGCACTTACCTAACTGATCACATTCACCTCTTTCAGGTAAATGATCACATTTACCTACTTCTGAAAGGATAAAAGTCGTAAAATTCAAAATGTATGTATTGCTCAGCAAAGGACTGACAGCCGCAGTGTGCTGCAGGGGCTCCCATCGCCCTGTGCGAACACCACATCGCTTCCCGTGTGTCTTGCTGCCAGTCGGTGTGGTGCCCCTGCCTTAGTTACTGCACAGGAGCCGTGTGAGGTGGATAAGGTAGGTGATGGCGTCTCTGTTGTCATATTAGGAAACCAAGGGATGAAAAGGTTATGACCTATCTGTGGTTACAAAGCTAACAACCACATAGGTCGACAGCTTTCCAAACCCTGAATCTTTCTGTTCTTCTTTCTCCCTTTGGCCTCTGTGTGCGCACACGGGCTCACACACACCACCATATCCATGCCCACAGAGGTGTGCCAAGAGGCCCACTTGTTAGCTGGAGCATTTACTATTCCTGGGAGCCCGAAGGGGTAGCTCACTAGCTCCCTAAGCCATGTCTTTCTCAGCAAGCTGAGCTTGCAGATCTCTATAAAGAGCTGTTTGGAAATGGTCTCTTCAGCTCTCATCCCCAGGAACCAGTGTGGTCTCAACTTTATGCTTGCATACTTACATGAACGCACATACATATGCACACATATTAAAAGTCCACATATATTATGTCAGTATGTGTAATCTGTTCATATCTCTGAACACCCTGGCAGTTATCATCACTCCTTTTAAACTATGACTGTCTTGGACTATTTTAGAGCGATCTACAGTGTTTCCCATTGATTTATAAAGTAAGAATGCTTGGTTGATGGCATTGTGAGCCAGAGCCACTGTCTCTCTCCATCCTGCTTGAGTCAAAGTGAAAACTAATTCTATGCTTATTTGTTTTTCTGGCTGTTTTAAATGCGTATTGTATATCTGTTCAAGGAGCTGATATGGCCTTAAATTGAAGTTAGATTTTCATTTGTCTCTGTAAGGGAAGACTTTATAAAATGGTTTAGATTGGACATTTGGCAGTTGGAGGGAAATAGTTTCAAACTATAAGAGACAACAGATCAAAGAGGGAAGTAAACAGGGGACTTGGTACATGGGGGTTGGGGGTGGGGGTGGGGGTCATGCCACCGTGGCTGGATCCCCAGCCTCTTTGTGGTCTTTGCCCCTGGGCAGGATTATGCAGGCAGGTCGAACAGGCCCGGTCCTGTGTGCAGCCCCTTGGTCTCAGGCACATCAAAGGTGAGTGGTGACGTCTCAGTGTTACATCCTTTTCTCCTAACTTTTGCTGTCAGCTTTGTCTGTTATTCGCTCAGTCATGTCCAACTCTTTGCGACCCCGTGGACTGTAGCCTGCCAGGCTCCTCTGTCCATGGAATTCTCCAGGCCAGAATACTGGAGTGGGTTGCCATTCCTTTCTCCAAGTGATCTTCCTGACCCAGGGATCGAACCTGGGTCTCCACATTACAGGCAGATTCTTTACTGTCTGAGCCACCAGGGAAGTCACTAAAGCTTTAATAACTAAAGCTGGTTTATTTTCTCATTAAAAAATTATGCAACACAAGAGGATATTTCCATTCTCTATTTTCTGTTGAATGTGGGTAAGCCTCATTCAAAATGAGATTTGTTCTGTCTCATTATGTCATTTGTAATTCAGTTCTGGAACAAAGAAATGACAATACTGAAAAATGGAAGCATCTAAGTCAGTTTAACATTAATGCTTGCATCTCTTTAAAACAATAAACAACAAGTTTGAGAGGGAAGTTTAGCAGTTAGAGGTTAGAAATTAATTTTGGTGATTTGATGAGTGAAAAAATTCACCAAAGGTATTATTGTATGAAATGGTATGCTAGTTAACACAAGTACAAGGTAGGAAGGTAGGAAGACATCAAATTACACAGTGTTCATTAAAGACTACATAGCTTTGTATCATCATGTTTTAACCTGAAGTTTTATTTATCTGTGTCTTTTATTTCAGATCACTAGCTTTACTTTGATTTTTTTTTTTTTTTGATGTCCATATATGCCTAGGTAGATAAGCCTATTAAAAATTTTGGATCCACAGATAACTAGGGCTAACTAGTTTTTTCAAATGCATCTAAAGTATATAAATTCCCAGCTTTACCGTGGGGAAGCATGTATGAGAGAGGACCTGGTCTGTAAAAAGACTTCTAAGAACAGTTCTGTTTCTTATTTCTGGTGGTAGGGGTGGGGCTTGTTTTTTGTTTTTGAGTAGTTAGTGCATTCATTTGATTCAGAATTTAAAAGATATAATGGCATATGCTTTGCAAATTCTTTCTCCTAGCTATTTACTTCTCCTCCCGGGGGTGCAACCAATGTTTTCATCTAAGCTATTCTGCTTTTGATAAACTTAACTAAATTTTGACATATTTGTGATAAATGGGTGCCTAATGTTTTATGTTCTGTTTATGTCACTTAGCATGATTTTATTACCTAATGTTATAGACTGAGTAAGAGCATGGAATTATTTATGCTTAAATATTTACTTATTGGTCATTTTAATTTTTTTGTCTAATTTTGTTGGTTTTAAAAATAGCAAATGTCAGCCTACTTGTAAAAATACAGATACTTTTTTAATTGAAAAGTTACTGTATTTTTATTTCACACTTTAACACATCTGAAATTCTGTATATTCAGTGATTATATTTACTGTAAGCAGTGTTTTTTTCCCTGTGAATATGTTGTTAAATTCATGATATCAGAATCAGTAGAGTCTTAAAATAGAGGAGAAATGATATTTTCCTGGTGTGTTTGTTTCTCAGAGGGGAAACAGTTAAGGATGTGATAACATCATAATCTTGTTCTTTGTCGCTAGATTTCTTATCAGAGTAATTGAATTAGTTGCAGATTTTATTCCCCCTTCTCCCTGTTCCCAGTTTAATATGTATGATAGTGATTAACCTCAGAGCTTAAAAAAGGACAGTGCATATTTGCCTTGTGTGTTTTCCTTCAAGTGTTATAACGTACCCAAAGTTTTAGACAAATTAGATAGCAATCTTTATTATTCAGTGTTTCTGTGTTATTGAACTCAGGCTTGGCTGCTTGCATCTTGAAAGCCAGTGCTTGAGAAGTAAGTGTGGGTTAGAAAAGGAAAGGTTGCTTAATTCAGGAGGCCAGCAATCTGGGCAGAAGGCAGACTCGTGTCCAAAAACCAACTTCAAAGATTCTGCTCAACCGTGAAAGTTTTTAAAGGGAGAATCATTTGGGGAGGGGGATCAGTCTTCATTATCTTCCACTGTGTACAGAGTCAGTGGTGAGGTAACAGGGAAGTGCTCCTGCAGTCGTCCTAAGCCTGAAGTCACCATCCTCCACCTGCATGGGGGACTCAGTTCCTATAGAAGTCAAAGGTAATTTGTTATGTATATTTCTTGGGGAGGAACCAGAACCCTGGCTCCCGGCTGCATTGTTGTTACTAGACTGCTCCTGCTTCATCTCTGGGCTTTTGCTCCCTCCCTTTCCTGAAAAGCAACTCTTTGAATCTGTCCTTTGGAACTCAGGGAAGGTCAGGGAGGCTGAAGGAAGCCTATTTCCTACAAACCAAAAACAGGAGACAGAAAGGATCCCACAGGGTCTTGTTCCTTTTCATCTGGATATGGTCTATATATGCCTAAGTCTGTCGTAAAGTTCTTAAAAGTGATTATTTTTAAAGAATATATAGATCATGAAATTGGTAGAAATTTTCTCCTTCAATCATAGTAGAGTACATACATAGGTGTGAAACAAACACATAGGTGTGTGCCTTGCTTATAGTGTCATTTCATTGTTTACACATTCACTTGTTATATTTCATGGATTTTACATATATATGAACATAAATACTTATATGTTTAGTTTTGTGATTGTGTCCAATGTGTTGATGAGACTTGGTATATGCTGTTATTGTTCAGTTGCTCAGTCGTGTCTAACTTTGTGACGCCAGGCAGTGCAGTATGCCAGGCTTCCCTGTCCTTCACTATCTCCCTGAGTTTGTTCAAACTCATGTTCTTTGAGTTGGTGATGCCATCCAACCATCTCATCTTCTGTCGCCCCCTTCTCCTCCTGCCTTCAATTTTTTCCAGCATCAGGGTCTTTTCCAGTGGGTCATGTCTTCGCATCAGGTGGCCAAAGTATTGGAGCTTCAGCATCAGTCCTTCCAATGAATATTCAGGGTTGGTTTCCTTTAGGATTGACTGGTTTGATCTCCTGGCTGTCCAAGGGACTGTCAAATCTTCTCCAGCACCACAGTTCGAAGTTATCAATTCTTTCTAACTGATGCAAGAAAGCTGAAAGGAAAGCCTCTTTTATGGTCCGACTCTCACATCTGTACAAGACTGCTGGAAAAACCGTAGCTTTGACTGTATGGCCCCTTTTGTATATGCAGTCCAGGTGCTGGCTAACAGGTCTTAAAGGCGTGTAATGGTTAACGTGTTTGTGTTTTCCTTCTTTTAGTTGTACTGTTTTAATTGAAAGCCTGTTACATGTTCATGTAGAAAGAAATTTGGAGAGTTGTTAAATACAGACTTCACTAAACTGACAGTTATTTCTAGAAGGGTCTGTGAGAGACAGAAGGGGAGGAGGAAACTGTGTCTGTGTGGTTGAGGGCACAGTGCTATTTGGAGTATTCCTACTCTGCAGGATGTTATAATTTACTCATGATTAAAAACATGAAAGAACTTTGTATTTATTTAAACATAACGTCCATATTTAATGAGTAGAACCCAGGGGTTGACATCATCCGGTGGTGGCAAATTTGGGGGATTATAATAAAAATTTATGCTTTTTTTTTTTTAATCTGCTTTAGTTTAGAACATAAAGCTCATTTTCCCAGAGATAGTCTTTGCAACCATTATTTAAACAAGAGGTTTCAAGGAAGTAGTAAACTTTTGTAATTGGTTTGGTCTTTAATACTAGCTACAGGAGCAATTACTTGGATTATCATTTTAACATAATTTTTCACCCAGCAATCCTTTTCAGAGTATTGTTTCCTTAGATTGGAACATTGAAATACTTTCTCCTGCCTGCGGTGCAACAGATTAAGAGACAGAAGCAGGGGCAAGTCAACATGTAAAATTGGGTCAGTCGCCATTCAGGAGCCCTTGTGCAGTGGTCTGGGTTGCGTAGATTTGGGAGGTGCAGGAAATCCAGAGAGAGACAGCAAATTGCTGCACCCTCAGTACGTGGTGGAAAGAAAGAGGGTTAGGGCCCTGAGGAATCCAGGGCCATCAACTTCCCACCAGGAGGAAAGGAATCTTCTGTCGGTGTTGGCAGTTGTGGGTGTTGATAGGAATGAGGGATCAGGGTGAGAACAGGAGTGTTTTGTTGGTTTACAGCCCCTAGTCAGTTAGGAGAATGGTCTGGGACTTTCTGCTGCCCCTTGGAAACGGGGTCTGGAGGGCTGTGGGTTTTAGAAAAATGAACAGGAATATGGGTGAAGGTGGAGTATTGAAGTGGCATGAATGTTGCTTGTGGGCTTTATGGTGTTGTTTATAGTCCTTCTATACCTGTGGAATTCCAGTGCCCAATGAGGCACCTGTTTCACATGTGACATGCTATTACAGTCAAGTTATGATTATGTAATGTAATTATGATTGTACGAGTGTGGTTCTGATTATATACTGTAAACAGCTACACTTAAGATGACAATGTGCAAATGAGATTTTTTTCACTTCATGAATGGAAATGTATATATATTTATGTTTTTAAACTTTTGTTTATTTTTATGTATCCATATGTGTACACACACACACTTTTTTTCTTATGGAAACCAAAAAAGGAGTTGGTAGCAGTTTTGTTAAATATTCTCTCCCCTCCCCCCAACAGATCTCCCCTCTCCCGTGCAGATACACTTTCATTCAGATCAGATCAGATCAGTCGCTCAGTCGTGTCCGACTCTCCGCGACCCCATGAATCACAGCACGCCAGGCCTCCCTGTCCATCACCAACTCCCGGAGTTCACTCAAACTCATGTCCACAGAGTCGGTGATGCCATCCAGCCATCTCATTCTCCATCGTCCCCTTCTCCTCCCACCCCCAACCTTTCCCAGCATCAGAGTCTTTTCCAGTGAGTCAACTCGTCGCATGAGGTGGCCAAAGTATTGCAGTTTCAGCTTTAGCATCAGTCCCTCCAATGAACATCCAGGATTGATCTCCTTTAGAATGGACTGGTTGGATCTCCTTGCAGTATAAGGGACTCTCAAGAGTCTTCTCCAACACCACAGTTCAAAAGCATCGATTCTTCGGCAATCAGCCTTCTTCACAGTCCAACTCTCACATCCATACATGACCACGGGAAAAACCATTGCCTTGACTAGATGGACCTTGGTTGGCAAAGTAATGTCTCTGCTTTTTAATATACTATCAAGGTTGGTCATAACTTTCCTTCCAAGGAGCAAGCGTCTTTTAATTTCATGGCTGCATTCAGCATCTGCAGTGATTTTGGAGCCCAAAAAAATAAAGTCTGACACTGTTTCCACTGTTTTTCATTATCTCAATTTAAATATCTGTGGTCGCTCACCAGGGGTGAGTGTGGAGTGTGGCCTTGGTTTGCCCTCTCTTGTACTTGTGATAACTAGATGCTCCATTTCCCATCTCTGTCTTGAACGGTGTTTCTAGTTTGGTCTTGAAGTGATACTGCAATTGTCCTTCCAAATTATCTTCTTTTGTGTGGATGTAGTTGCAGAGTTTTGTTCAGGATAATCCATTTTAGAATTTGAACCAGAGGAGACTTTCCACCTTTGACTAGCGTGGGGCAAAAACACCTCTGTGTTAATTGCTCTACACTCCAGGAAAGTGGCAGCAAGTGGGTGAACTAAGGAGATTGCTTGCTCTTGAGAAGAGGAAAGAAGCTATGTAGATCCGAATTTTAGCTCCAGCTTGGTAGAAGATCCCAGTCAATCTCCTACCATCTCTTCCCCTTTCACTGGAACACCAGCTGCCACATCTGGCTTCACTTTTGTTTTCCAAATGAGTTTATTAGTTTTGCCATTTTGGATATGGCTGGGTTGACCCAGGAAAGATGGGTCTGGGAAACACTCCTGACATTTCAAATAGAAGCAAAACTAGACATGAGTTGATTTGAGAGAGAGTTTGGGGCCATCCCTGTGAGCCCTTCCAGCATCACCTGAAGCATCGGACTCTCATTCCCCTCCCTGCAAAGGGGGAGGAGTAAAGAGGTACAGTGTGGAGGTCCCCAGATTTTTTTTGGCTGTACTCCGGGTCAGTCAGGCTCTGATATGGAAATCTGCTCTGTCTCTCCTTTCTTGCCTGCAGGCTGGCGGCTCTCAGGTCATCTTTACTAACCCTCTGGAGATAGTAAAGATTCGCCTACAGGTAGCTGGAGAGATCACCACAGGACCCAGGGTCAGCGCCCTGAACGTGCTCCGGGACCTGGGGCTCTTTGGTCTGTATAAGGTGGGTAGATTCCCTTGGGTTATCTCAATAGAGGGGTTGGAGTGTACTCCATAGAAATGTGAAAAAATGTCAAAACCAGACTTCCTCCCCATAAATGGAAAAGCAATCTTGTCCAGCAGGGTAGTTCCTATAGTAGAAAATCAAAACAAAAAGAAAAAATCAGGCCACTTCTATTAGAGGCAGTGGGATGTACAGCCATGCCGTCGTGTTGTCATCTTCACGCTCTTATGAAGCTGCCAGCAGGGAGTTCAGCACCACAGACCCGCTGGCTTCAGGCTCACAGCCTTTTATTTACCGGTGGATATGGGAAAAGTTTCTTTGGTGTTCTTTTGGGGCTGGTTTAGGACTGACTTCAAAATAGTCTTATGTTTATTTTGAGTCTGAGCTATCTCTATTGTTATCTTCCCAGTAGGAGCTTCTCTTTGTCTTAATAATTTGACCACAGTGAAGCAGTAGTAGAGTTTGGTAGGATTCAGGTCTTTAAGAAGTTAAGTGGTGGGATTTGTCAATAACGAATTGCATTTTAAAAAAGCAAAACAAAAGCAAACCAGAGTGTACTGTACTTTAGCAAAATGCCAGTCAACAGATTCCTTCCCTGCAGGTATGCTTACTCCCATCATTATGGATCAGATGTAATGGAGCAGAAGCTATTATTTTTCTTAAACAAGGAAGAGTATTTCTTTCTCTTCTTTTGCCTGGTGTAAGGGGAGGGATACGAAAATTTAGCTTTTATAGACAACTGCGTTTCCTCAGCGTCTGATTTATTTATAGATCCATCACTGCAGAAATGTGTAAATTGGCTTCTGTGGCTGCAAATTGGAAATTAGAAATTCTCTCGATTAGAATCACACAGCTACAAAGCTCTTAGGAGACCAGTAAACCAATGATGCCTGTCCTGAGAGTTTTGTACATGCTCTCCCTTCTTCCCACAACTGCAATCCTTTTTAGAATTCCCTTTGAAAACTGACTTTATTAAAATTGTTTCTCTCTGTAGCATCTCTCAGAGAGTCCCAGGAATTTTTTTTTTCTTTAATGTTTGAGTTTGTCTTTAAAAACAGAGCCATCCAAAAAACAAGTACCATAGGTGGAGAGTTTCCCCGGCGGCTAAAGCCTGAGCAGTAGGCGCGTGTGGGCTGAGGACGGAGCAGTGTCAGTCAGCCAGACAAGCTGTCTGACTAGACTTCTGCTCTCAGGGAAACTTCCTCTTAAAGTATTGTGTCTGGGTTTCCCTGTCCTCTGCCAATTTAGGACATGGGAAGTGAGGAGGGAAGTTTGGTGGTTTCTTTTTCCCCTTCCCTAGAATGTGTTAGTCTTTCAGTTGTGTCTGACTCCTTGAGACCCCATGGACTACAGCCCACCAGGCTCCTCTGTCCATGGGCTTCTTCAGGCAAGAATACTGGAGTGGGTAGCCATTCCCTTCTCCAGGGGATCTTCCCAGCCCAGGGATCAAGCCCAAGTCTCCTGCACTGGGGGCAGATTCTTTACCATCTGAGCCACCAAGGAAGCTTGCCTTCCTTTTCCATGGCTCCTACCCATAGCTTCTTACCTGGTACTTCGGGGGCTCTAAGCTGAGGTGGATTGAGTTGGTAATTTGTTAGTTTGCGGAGCTGCCTTTGTTGGTTACTTTGAAATCAAGCTATCCATACTTTTCTAAGTCTGTTCCCAGCCACACCCCATCCCCTGGCACTCACCAAGGCGAACCAGAACAAGCAGCCTAGAGGTCTGAACACTGAATTTTTATTAACCTTAAAATCTAAATCCATACTGGAAATGCCAGAAAATTCTTAGTTGTCAGAATACCATCGTTAACTCACTCTAGGACTCCCAGATCCGTCAGACTTTCTCAAACTTTGAGCCACGCCTCGATGTCCCTGTGCCTGACTTGTTATCCTGCTTTGCTTCCACGTCAGTCTCAATGCTGTCTGCGGCACATCTCAGGCTTGTCACCCTGGATCCCTCGGGGTCGTTCACACCTTGTTTATACAACTGTTTTGCACTATTTCCTGACTCTGTGACAGGGTGCCAAAGCGTGTTTCCTCCGAGACATTCCCTTCTCTGCAATTTATTTTCCTGTTTATGCTCACTGCAAACTACTTCTGGCTGATGAAAACGGACACGTGGGAGGTATAAATCTCCTTGCAGCTGGAGCCATGGCAGGTAACTATTTTTTTTTTTTTAAGCCAAAAGAATCCCTACCCACCCCACCCCCATTCTCTAAGTACAGAATCTCTGTGCGCCTCTTCTTTATTTCTGGAAAGGTTATTGTTTGTATCTGACTTAGTTTAAATATGATCACTTTTTCTCCTTTGTGGGGTGTGCTATAATTCTGATGAGCGTTAATTACATTTGCATAATGTGGATAAACAGCTTAATGCAGCTTAGGAACTCGCAGCCAAATTAGCTCTGCCCATCTCACTTGGGCTTTCATCAGTACCGTGTTTCTTAGCCTCCTCTGCCCCTGAAACCTTGGGTGCAGTCAAGCTGAGCATTAACACAGAGAAGTTCTTCATCACATCAGCTGCTTTGTTGCATCTCATCCTGATGCACAGATCTAGCATCCCTTCACTTTCTTATTCTGTATATTGGAATCAACATGATTTGGCTCCAACTTAAGTTTGAAACTGTCCGTGTTCCTTCTACCATCATCCTCATCAGGCCAAACAAAGCCATACTTCCTCAGCAGCACCACCCCGCGGTGGCATCTCTTCTTGGCTCCTAACATGCTCTGTCTTTTATTAATGGTTGTTTACATAAATTCTGCCCTCTCTCCTGTACCCGGAGCCCCACGAAGGCAGGGGTTTCAAATGTAGGAAGGTACTGAGAAGCTTCCTCTCAATTCCATGCTCCAGCCTTTCTCTTGTGTTGAGAGGGAGCTGATTCCAGATAGAAGGGGAGGACCAGGTTGTCCTTCACTGCGGCAATCCTCAGACTTGGCAGAAGAAGGAAAGGGTGTGTGTTTAATTGCCATCACTGCTGCTTAGGGAGAGAGACGAGCGAGGTGAATGAACGCAAGCCTAGTGCTATCCCTGGCTGCTCAGGTGGCTCTGACCACCCAGGCTCCTGCACTGCGTGGCTCTCACTGGGTGCCTTCTCCTCTGGTCTGCTGGCTCAGCAAAGCAGGACAGACTGGGCACCCCTGGGGGTCTGGTATGTAGCAGGAACCCTGGGTTCCAGGGGTGCTGGGTGGACGTGTTATTCTTCTTATCCATGATGACAGGGAATGACTGGTGACGATTAAGAAACTCTGCCAGGGAGCCTTGAGCCCTTATTTGGGGCAGTCACTTGCAGTTATAATTCAAAAGCCAGTAAAGCTGCCAGCTCAGTCTCGGTACTGAGTGTTCATCCAGCTCCTTTCAGGTATTCACCAAAGCCTCCCCAGTTGAAGTGAGGGCCAGCACACCTTTCCTCATCTTTGCTCTCTGCTATCCAGACAGCAGCAAAGAACACTCTAATCATGGAAATGCATTTTGCCAGTAGCTGATGGAACCAAGTAAACATTTTCATGGAGCTGTCAGCACCAGCTTCTTGCCCACAGACATTTGATGTCAGTTTTCAGAATTAGAAATGAATTTTTCTAATTTTTACCTGTAAAGTTTTGCTGGCAGGTACTATGAACATTCAGGATTCAGAACATTCCAAAGGCAGCAATTTACCTAGTTTGATGTGAATAAGGTATAGGGCTTCGTGAGAGGAAATTTGCATTGTCTCTAACAGAGCACTGCCCACGCCTGCCCCAACTACCTACCCTGAGTGGCCAGCTTCAGCTGCCTAGTGATGATTCAGTGAAATTCAGGCCAAATTGAATTTCTTCTCCCTGAGGAAGATTATCTCCTTTGTTCCCTGTTTTGTTTTATAAGTGAAAGGTGTGGTTATGAAATCCTTCTTGAGTGTCCTGCCGCTGATGAATCTCAGCGTGGCCCCAGGGAGCTAGGGCACAGGAAATGGCTGACAAGGCCTTTTTATGATCAGTTCCCCCACTGTTCCCTAACTGGTTGCCTGGCCTCCTCTGCTTCAGTTGTAATGACTTCTGTCATGTAAGCATGTCTGAAAGGAGTCACAGTCAACTGTCAAGTTAGCCCCTCAAAGGGTGAGTGGATATGAGTATTGATATTCACCTCATACAGTAAGGTGACAGGAATCAGCAAAAAAAAAAACAAAAACTACAGTTTGCTATCAGATATATTTAGCCACTCATTAAATTGATATTATCCTCATTCTTTACTATACATGAAACTACTGTCTTATTTAAGAAAAGGAAAGAGGTAATAAAATAATTGAAACGCAAAGGGGAACACTGGGAATTGTCCTAGTAATTGCTTCATTTATTCCTCTCACCGTTCTTTGGGATCATGTAATGTAAAGTGATTTTCCTAATTCAGAACGAATAGAAGAGTTTTGCCCTGATTCCACTGAAGCAGCTAGTGGGATTATATATCCTTTTTCCATTGGTGCCCAAGGTGTCTGTATAAGAAGCACTGAGTTAAAGCAGTTAAAGTTGCTAATTGTACTGTTAGTCGTTAGCAGTATATCTATCCTTTGTAAGGTATTTGGGATGAATTAAATGTGCCTTTCTCCTGGAAGGTGTGCCTGCTGCTTCTCTGGTGACCCCTGCTGATGTCATCAAGACAAGACTGCAGGTGGCTGCCCGCGCTGGCCAGACGACATACAGTGGTGTCATCGACTGTTTCAGGAAGATACTCCGGGAAGAAGGGCCCTCAGCATTTTGGAAAGGAACTGCAGGTAGGGGCTGGAGCCGTGAGGAAAGGCTGGTTGGCATTGGGGTCCTGCTGCCATTACTCACTTGTGGTCTTTGCTGTAGCCATCTGCTGTTAACTGCCCCCTCCCCGTTTCTGTCTCTTTTAGCTCGAGTGTTTCGATCCTCTCCCCAGTTTGGTGTTACTTTGGTCACCTATGAACTTCTCCAACGGTGGTTTTACATTGATTTTGGAGGCCTGTAAGTGTAACTTTTCAAACTCCCTTATAAACAAAGCACTAAAACCCCAGACAGGTGTTTGTTCAGTCTATAAAGGCATTTTTGGGATAGCAACTGACAGGACAGAGGACCCTGCAGGAGCAATACGTTTAAAACAAACCATGGGCTTAAGACTCTTCACTGTTAGAGGAGTAAGACTTGGACAGGGTGACCCCATACACAGCATTAAGCAACTGCTTGGGGAAAGTTTAGAGAGGAAGCAAATTAAAATGTAATATGAATAGTTGCCTTTTTAGTGTATGCAGATACTGAGCTTATGGATTTAGGTCCTTATTTGGCCTTTTTACCAGAAGTAATATAAATTTGTGTTAGTTACACTTTTGTAAACTTTTGAAAACTCAGTCAAGCCCTTTCACACCCTCATGATTTCATTATTCACCATAATTTATTATTAGATAGGTTTAGAAGTTCTTAGAACTAATTCTCTGCAAAAAACAAAACAAAGGTTCAAAGAAAGGTTATGCCCATGGACATAATCACTGGTGAGATTTAGGCCACAAATTAGGCCTTTTGATGGTTAGTACTTGAAGCTTTCACCGTGGACAAGAGAAATCACTTGAATTTGCTGGGAGGGGAAGGTTGTACCCAAAGCAAGCAATTACCAGCTTTTCAGCAGAAGATCAAATTCTGTATCTGAGTCTTTACTGCATAAACCTATGAACTCTTTTCCTGCTCAGAAGCCAGGTAAGGGAGTTAGCTGTTGAACCAAGAAGTTGAGGGACTTAGTTTCAGGCTTTTCAATACTTTTGCATTCTGGAAAAAGTAAGAATTATATTTACTTCTCTTTAAATAATTTTAGTAATAACCTTCATGAGCTTATTACTTAAAAAGTTAGCTTTTAAAATTATGTCAGAATAAAAGAAAATGTAAATTTTCTGCAGTTAATTTATGCTTAGTGTAAAAAATTGGGAAAATAGAAAAATCATTTGTATTCCTACTTCCCAGAGTGGTAATATATGAGTGTATTTCTTTCCAGCCTCTCTTTCTGTGGATCAATTTATGTGTATGAAATGGAGGCCATTTCTCTTCTAAATCAAATATGTGAATGTGTTGCGTTCAATGTAGCTATAAATCATGACTAGTGCAGCATAATTGACAAGGAAATAATTGGACACTCTTCTTGGTGACACATGGGTCAGACTGAAAGTGTTCAGTTGTGTGTCATCTTCTTCATTTTTTTTTGTTTTTTTGGAGTATAGTTGCTCCACAGTGCCGTGTGTCTGCTGTTCATCAATCTTGAACACACTGACCATTGACTTTTCCTATCAACAGCAAACCCTCTGGCTCAGAACCAACACCTAAGTCACGCATCGCAGACCTTCCTCCTGCCAATCCTGATCACATCGGTGGATACAGACTCGCCACCGCCACTTTTGCTGGCATTGAGAACAAGTTTGGCCTTTATCTCCCCAAATTTAAACCTCCTAGTGTTGCTGTGGTTCAGCCAAAGGTGGTGGTGGCAGCTCAGTGATAAGACAACCATTCAGTGTGGAGAAATGGCGCCCTAGAAAGAGAAGCCTAGGAGAGCAGCCTTGTAATGTATCCAGTCAGCTGCATGGTGCTGACTGAGCTGAAGAATCAAATTATTCTTTCTATATGACATATACATATATTTGTTTATAAACTAATCATCTGCCCAGGAAAAAAAAATTACAATGCAGTTTGAAGCTTTAGTTTTATGTGTTGAAATGTTTTCTAAGCCTTGGCATGAATTAGTGTTCTAGACTGCTTTGCACAGCTTGCACTTACGGCGACTGTACATATTGTACATCTTTGTACAGAGACATCTTGGCACCTCATCCCAGCAAATCTCATTTATAGAATGTAATGCAGTTCTGAGTGGCTTGAAATGTACAGAATGTTTTGAAAGTGTTTTATTAAGAATCACACGAAAATAAATGTATTAAAATTAAATTCATTCTTTTATTGGTGACTTATGGAAATAATGCATCAATATTGGATGTAATTAATTCCTAGCTTGTTTTCCATTCTGGAGTAGACAGGTGTGTTTGCTGATAAGAGGCATAACAAGACCACGTGCTGACACCGTTGAATGAGACCCTTTGGATCAGACGCATGCCCGCGGATGCCGGAGGCCCGGGCTAATGAATTGCGTGTGCTGATGTGTTTCCATTTGTGTTTCACGTGTGTATAGATTCTCCTCTGTTCATCAACCAAAAGGCATTTCCTGGACAGCTCCTCTCCTGTCGTTGTGCATATGGAAGCAGGGATGTCTCCAGCGTTACCGGCTTAGTTTTTGCCTTCCTCTGACACAACAAGGCAAGGGCCTAGCTTTCAAAAGAGTAAAGACTACTTTGGCAGTTTTCATTCGTATGGATATGATTCCAATCAAAAATAAAATGCACACCAAAATGTATGCATGGAGTTGGATTTTCCTTCATAAATGCACTGATAGTACTTTTGATTCACTACCAGTTCCAATGACTCGTGATCAGGTTTCCCTCCTTCCCACTTTTATAGGAAATCATTTGACTTGGAAAGGGCAATGGTGGAGTAAGTGGAGAAGAAGATTTAGTGGGCTGTAGCTTCTTCCTTATGAATCTAAATACAAACTGCTTATTCCAAAAGTCACTCACCAAGGGTGTGATTGCTAATTTAGATCTAAACATACATCTTGACAGCCACATCTACACTTTAGTCTTTGTGATTTGATGTGTAGCATCAGAATTTATTTACTTTAGCAAAGTGCTTTGGAAAAACATTATTGTTGTTGCCAGTGAGCTGGGATAGGAGAATGTATGCAAATATTTTCAAGGGGTGAGCCTGGAGATGAACCAAGTCACTTAATATCCTACACATGGTTCATCAATTGATGGCTGACAGCCCTGTAACACATGATAGGCTCTCTTGAGGCCTTCCAGGAACAAAAGAATTAGCTTTGAAAGCAAGTTATTTCCCAATGTATTCAGTTCTCATTGGAATGGAATAAATAGCAACACAGTTGTTTTGCTATTACCACCTGTTAAAAATGAACAAGTAGTCTGTGGATGTGTTCTTACAAAAATTCAGAAATATAGCGTAAGATGTAAAAGTACCCTCTTTACCCTACTTCTCCCTTCCCCTCCCTGCCCCAAAGGTAATCACTGCTCACAAGTTAGAGAATAAAATTTTAGTCTGTTTTCATACATATATATATATATATAAATTCATATACATTTTTATATTTTTAAAATAGAATTACTCTGTGTATTGTTCTGTGACTTGCTTTTGTTCACTTGTTCACTTTTGAGATCTTTGCATGTCAGTTCATAAAGATTTATCTTAATTTTTAATAGCTGCATAGTATTCCATTGTATGGGTTATGATACTTTTCATAAATATTCCCTTATTGACACTTACTCATTTTTTTAACTATTGCAAGCAAAGCTGTAGTGAACAGTAAACACCTTTCTACACATATTTTGTACATGTGCTAGTATTTCCTTAGGATGGATATTTAAAATTGGAATTGGTACTTTGTGAGATATATGGGTTTTACATTTTTATATGTGTTGTCACGTTGCTTCAAAAAGGCTTTACGAATTTACTTTCCTTCTGACAGCATAAGGAGAACTCTCATTTCTTTGCAACTTCAGCAAAAATGGATAGTGTCGATCTGACATTTTAGGCAAATCATGATAGGTCATCAATGCTGTTTTAGTTTTCATTTTACTAATTATTGGTGAGGGCAAATGTCTTTTTGCATTTACTGACCATTTGTGTATCTTTTTACTATTATAGAGGATGCAGAAAGTCTATGAAAACATCTTTATGTGTATATATACACAGATATATACATATAGATATTTTTTTTAAGGAGATGGTCATAAACACCTATGTAACTACCCAGGTCAAGAAAGAATATTTCTAACACCTCAGAAGTTCCCTCAGAGGATCCTTCCATCACAACTCCTGTTGTCCTCTTTAGCACCATCCTGGCTCTTCACTTCTTCGCATTTCTTTATAGTTTTACCAGCCACATATACATTCTTAAACACACTTTTTAGTTCCTATTTTTGAAATTTTTGTGAATCAAATTATACTGTACACTTTCAAGACTTGTTCCCTTTTCTAAACATTATAAGATTCATCCCTGTAATTTGCTATATAAGCTGTAGTTTGCTTATTCCATTGTTTGAATATAATAATTTATTTTGCTGTTTTACTCTGAACATCTGCATCTGGGTTGTCTCGAATTTGGGGATATTACAAATGGTGCTGCTCTAGATATTTTGTATGTGTGTTTTGGAGTTGTTTTTTTTTTTTTTCAAGTTTGGAGTATGTATTTTGAAAGGTTTCCCAGCTGGCTCAGTGGTAAAGAATCAGCCTGACAGGCGGGAGAACTGGGTTGGATCTCTGGGTTGGGAATAT
Organism: Moschus berezovskii; assembly: GCF_049115385.1. NCBI lineage: Eukaryota > Metazoa > Chordata > Mammalia > Artiodactyla > Moschidae > Moschus > Moschus berezovskii. The sequence goes on along the minus strand of NC_142461.1, from coordinate 114,344,253 downwards.
CCCCTGGAGAAGGAAATAGCAACCCACTACAGTATTCTTGCCTGGGAAATCCCATGGACAGAGGAGCTTGGTGGGATATAGTCCATGGGGTTGCACAAAGTCAGATATGACTTAGTGACTAAAAAGCAACTTCTGCATGTGTTTTTAAAAGGAAATATACCTAAGAGCAGAGCCCCAGGGGTACAGGGTTTATTACAGTCAACTTAGCTAGATCATGCCAAACTTTCCCAGATGTGTTCGTGCTGATTTTCATTCCATCAAGTGTATAATGTTATCTTGTGGTTTTAATTAGCATTTTCCTTACATCAGATGAGGCTGAACACCTTTCATCTGTTCATATATATTACTACATTGTTCTTCAGAAAAGACTTTACTAATTTACTTTCTGACTGATAGCATGGGAAAATTCCTGTAAGTTTATTGACTATTTGGATTTCATCTTTGGTGAGTGAAATATGTGTTCAAGTTTTTTGTCCATTTTTCTTAAGCATTTACAGGGGGTTCTTTATATATTCTGGATACTACTCCTTTATGAGTGGTATTGCAGAATCTCTTCTCAATTTGTGGCTTGTCTTTTTATACTATTTTGATTAACATTTTCATATGTTCAAATATATTAATTTTTGCTTATGGGTAGCATGTTTTATATTTTAAAAGTTTTAAAAATTTATTCTCTTTCCAGGTTATGAATATGCCTGATATTTTCTTCTTAAATGGTTTATAGGTTTACCTCTCTCGTTGAGGTTTCATCCTACTTGGAACTGTCTTTGACATGTGGTATTTTTTTTTTTTTGTATCTTTGTGTGGTTAATCCTAGTATCATTTGTTGAAAAAAATTTTCCTTTTTCCTACGGCTTTAAAGTGCCTTTTCAGTTATATATTAAGGGTTGATTTATGCAAAGATTTATTTCTGGACTTTTAATTTTGTTTTATTGATTTCTCCTGTGTTGTATATACTCTCTTCAATACTCTATCTTTTAAAAAAAGTTTTAATACATGGTATAGGAAGTCCTTTCACCTTGCTGCTGTTCTTCAAGAGCTTGTGGCTCTTCTTGGTTTGTTGTTCTTCCGTGTCCATTTTAGAAACAGCTTGTCAGTTTCCTCCCCAAAACTAAAAAAAACAAAACAGGGTGGGCCTGATTTGATCATGATTCTGTGGGCCATTTGGAGAGAATTAGTGTCATTATATTGGGCCTTTAATCCATGAGCATGTTATATGTCTTATTCTAAGTCCTTTTAATGTCTTAATAAAATTTTATAATCACCAAAGAGATCCTGAACATTGTATGTGTAAATATATATGTTCATTCCTATGTAAATCATATATTTAGATGCTATATATATATACACATGTATACAGGCATATACACACATATATATATTTCTTAATGTCATTCCAAGTATGCCTGAATGAGGTTTCCCCACTTTTTATTAAAAAAAAAATTTTTAACCTACAGAAAAGTTTGAAGAGGTAAAATGAACTTTTTTAATACCTTTCAGCCAGGTTCACTTCCCTATTTGCTTTATCTTTACAAATACACATTTATTTTTGCTGAGCCATTTTAAAATATGTTGCAGACATGGTACTTTATCCCTAAATATTTCAGCATCTATATACTAAGAAAGAGGACATACTGTAACTGAACAATACCATTATCATGCATAAAAATTGACCAATAATTTCATAATATCATCTAATATTCAGTCAAAATTCAGACTTCCTCAACAACTCCAGAAATGTCTTTTGTTTTTCTAATGCAGAATCTGATCGAGATTATGCGTTATTCTAGGTTGCTGTGTACCTTTAGTCTTTAATTCTGCAACAATCCCCTGCTTGTTTGTCCTTAACATTGTAAATTGTTTCCTACAGAATGTCCCACATTTTACACCTGATTCTTTCCTCATGGTGTTGTCTCACTTGTTCCAGTGTGTAAACAGGAAGTTAGTTTAGCAGTGAAATTTTCTTTTAATAGCTCTACTAAGGTATTAGAAGGCAATGGCAAGCCACTCCAGTACTCTTGCCTAGAAAATCCCATGGATGGAGGAGCCTGGTGGGCTGCAGTCCGTGGGGTCGCTAAGGGTCGGACACGACTGAGCGACTTCACTTTCACTTTTACACATTGGAGAAGGAAATGGCAACCCACTCCAGTGTTCTTGCCTGGAGAATCCCAGGGACGGGGGAGCCTGGTGGGCTTCCGTCTATGGGGTCACACAGAGTCGGACACGACTGAAGTGACTTAGCAGCAGCAGCAAGGTATTCTTTACAGAGCTGTGTAACCGTCACGACAATCCAATTTTAATGTGTTTCCATCGCCTCCCCCAGGGAAAATACATATCTACTTTACACATTCTCACCAACAATTTATTACTGTCTATCTTATAATTATTCGATGGGTGTGAAGTGATACTACATTTGGGTTTACATTTGCATTTCCCCAAGGACTGAAGATGTTGAGCATCTTTTCATGTGCTTGTAGATATTTGTGTTTAAGTCTTTAATCTATTTTTAAGATGGGATTTGCCCTTCTATTATTGCGTTGTTAGGGTTCTTTATACATATTTATAGGATATGAGTCCTATATAAGATTTGCAATTATTTTCTCCCAGTCTGTTTTCTTAACGGTCTTTTGAAACCCAAGAGTTTTACATTTTAGGTCCAATTTATTAATTTTTATGGATCATGTTTTTGGTATCATCTAAAAACTCTGCCTAAATCAAGACCATCAATATTTTCTCTGTTTTTTTTTTTTTTTTTTTTTACTTTATCTTTTGTTGTTGTTCAGTTGCCAAGTCATGTCCAGCTCTGAAACCCCACGGACTGCAGACTTCAGGCCTCCCTGTCTTTCCCTATCTCCTGGAGTTTGTCCAAGTTCATGTCCACTGAATCAGTGATGCCATCCAGCCATCTCATCCTCTCGTCACGGCCTTCTTCTTATGCCTTCAATCTTTCCCAGCATCAGGGTCTTTACCAGCGAGTCGGCTGTTTGCATCAGGTGGCCACAGTATTGGAGCTTCAGTTTTAGCATCAGTCCTTCCAATGAGTATTTAGTTCTTACATTTAGACCTGTGATATATTTTGAGCTAATTTTTATGTATGTATGTATGTATATTTTGAGCTAATTTTTATGTATGGTATTTTGCACCATACATAAAATTTATCTTTTTGTCTAAATTTATCTTTTTGCATTCGGCTATCTAATTTTCTCAGCGTCATTTGTTGGCGAGACTGTCCTATCCCCAATGAATTTTGGGTCCTTTTGTCAAAAATGAATTGACTGTGCATCAAAGGGTTCGTTTCCAGATTCTCTGATATCTTTGCCTTCTTCCTCCTTGTGGAAAGCTGTTCCTCTTCCCTCTTAATGAGGAAGCTTCATGTTTCTCACCATTTAGTATGATGTTAGTCTACATTTTTTTGTAGATTTTGTTTTCTATCACGGTGAGGAAATTCCCCTCTCTTCCTAGTTTACTGAGAGTTTTTATCATGAATGTTTCATTTTTTCAATGCTTTTTCTTTATTGATGTGATCATGTGATTTTTCTTTTTTAGCTTATTGGTGTGGATTACATTGATTTTCAAATGTAATGTTGAACCAGTATTACCTTGGATAAATCCCAATCTGTTGTGTTATATAATTCTTTTTATACATCATTAAATTTGATTTCCTAACATCTTATTGAGGATTTTTGCATCTGTACTTAAGAGAGATACTGGTCTATAGTTTTCTTGTAGTGCTTTGTCTGGCCTAGTAGTAGGTTATGCTGTCCTCATAGAATAAGTTAGGAAATATTCCTCCTTCTTGTATCCTCTGAAAGAGATTGTAGAGAATTAGTAAAATTTCTTCCTTAAATGTTTGGTGGAATTCACCAGTGAACTCTTCTGGGTGTACTGCTTTCTTTTTTTTGAGGGTTAATTATTATTGATTCAATTTCTTTGATATAATCCTATTCAGATGATCTGTTTCTTCTTTTGTGAGTTTTGGCAAATTGTGTCTTTTGGGAATTAGTCTATTTCATCTAGGTGTTATCATTAAGTATGTGGGCAGAATTTTTCACAGTTTTGCTTATTGTCCTTTTAATGTCCTTGAAATCTGTACTGATATTCCTTCTTTCTTCTCTGTTATTAGTGATTAATAGTCTCTTTCTTTCATAGCCTAACTAGAAACTTCTCAATTTTATTGACATCTTTAAAGAAACAGTTAAAAAATTGTTTTTTAATTTTTTCTATTAATGTCCTACTTTTAATTTAATTAATTCTGCTCTAGCTTTTATAATTTCTTTTCTGATGCTTCAGTTCAGTTCAGTCACTCAGTCATGTCTGACTCTTTGTGACCCCATGAACCGCAGCACGCCAGGCCTCCCTGTCCATCACCAACTCCTAGAGTCCACCCAAACCCATGTCCACTGAGTCGGTGATGCCATCCAACCATCTCATCCTCTGTCGCCCCCTTCTCCTCCTGCCCTTAACCTTTCCCAGCATCAGGGTCTTTTAAAATGAGTCATCTCTTCACATCAGGTGGCCAAAGTACTGGAGTTTCAGCTTCAACATCAGTCCTACCAATGAACACCCAGAACTGATCTCCTTTAGGATGGACTGGTTGGATCTCCTTGCAGTCCAAGGGACTCTCAAGAGTCTTCTCCAGCACCACAGTTCAAAAGCATCAATTCTTTGGCTCTCAGCTTTCTTTACAGTCCAACTCTCACATCCATACATGACCACGGGAAAAACCATAGCCTTGACTAGACGGATCTTTGTTGACAAAGTAATGTGTCTGCTTTTCAATATGCTGTCTAGGTTAGTCATAACTTTCCTTCCAAGGAGTAAGCATCTTTTAATTTCATGGCTGCAGTCACCATCTGCAGTGATTTTGGAGCCCAGAAAAATAAAGTCAACCAGTGTTTCCCCATATATTTGCCATGAAGTGATGGGACCAGATGCCATGATCTCTGTTTTCTGAATGTTGAGCTTTAAGCCAACCTTTTCACTCTCCTCTTTCACTTTCATCAAGAGGCTCTTTAGTTCTTCTTTACTTTCTGCCATAAGGGTGGTGTTATCTGCATATCTGAGGTTATTGATATTTCTCCTGGCAATCTTGATTCCAGCTTGTGCTTCCTCCAGTCCAGCATTTCTCATGATGTACTCTGCATATAAGTTAAATCAGCAGGGTGACAATATACAGCCTTGACGTACTCCTTTTCCTATTTGGAACCAGTCTGTTGTTCCATTTCCAGTTCTGACTGTTGCTTCCTGACCTGCATACAGGTTTCTCAAGAGGCAGGTCAGGTGGTCTGGTATTCCCGTCTCTTTCAGAATTTTCCAGTTTATTGTGATCCATGCAGTCAAAGGCTGATGCTTACTTCAGATTTAATTTCCTTTTTTTCTAGTTTTCTAAGATAGAATCTTAAATGATTATTTTTAGGTCTTTTTCCTTTCTAATATGTTCACTCAATATTGCCCTCTGACCACTTTTTTGTTGCATCCCAGAAATTTTGATAATTCAAAATATTTTTAAAAATTTCTCTTGAGACTTCCTCTTTGGCCCTTATGTTACTTCAAGTATGTTAATTTCCACATATGGGTTTTTCCGGTTGCCTTTCTGTTACTGATTTCTAGTTTAATTACATCAGGGTCTTAGAGGAGGCATTGTGTTCAGTCGCCCAGTTGTGGTCCCACTCTTTGCAACCCTATGGCAGCAGCACACCTGGCTCCTCTGGCCTCCTCTGTCTCCTGGAGTTTGCTCAAATTCATGTCCGTGAGTCAGTGTTGCTATCGAAGCATCTGCTGCCCGCTTCTCCTTTTGCCTTCAGTCTTTCCCAGCATCAGGGTCTTTTCCAATGAGTTGGCTCTTCGTATCAGGTGGCCAGAGTATTGGAGCTTCAGCTTTAGTCCTTCCAATGAATATTCGGGGTTTATTTCCTTTAGGATTGACTGGTTTGATCTCCTTGCTGTCCAAGGGACTCTTAAGAGTCTTCTTCAGCACCACAACATGATTTCTATTGGTTAAAATTCATTTATATATCATAGCCCAGAATGTGGTCTATCTTGGTGCATGCTCACCATGAGCTTGAGAACAATGTGTATTCTGTTGCTGTTGGATGAAGGAGCCTATGGGCTTCCCTGCTAATGCAGTGGTAAAGAATTTGCCTGCTAATGCAGGAGACACAGGAGACATGGATGGGTTCGATCCCTGGATTGGGAAGATCTCCTGGAGTAGGAAATGGCAACCTGCTCCAGTATTCTTGCTTGGAGAATTCCATGGACAGACAAACCTGGCGCACTACCGTCCATGGGGTCACAAAGTGTCGGACACAACTGAGTGATCACGCATGTTGAATTTTGTCAAAAGCTTTTTATATACATCTATTGAGATGATCATATATATTTATGCGTCCGTCAGAGATGATCTTATCTACTTATGCATCTGTTGAGATGGTTGTTCTTGTTGTGATGTATCATATTGATTGATTTGCAGATTCGGAACTGTCCCTGCATCTCTGGGATAAATCCCACTTGATCATGGGGTCCAATCCTTTTAATGTATTGTTGAATTCAGTTTGCTATTTGTTGCAGATTTTTGCATCTGTGTACATCAGTGATATTGCCCTGTAATTTTCCTTTTTCTTTTTTTGTGGTATTTTTGTCTGGTTTTGGTATTAGGGGGATGCTGAACTCAGAATGAGTTCATAAATTCTTCCTCAGCAGTTTTTTGAGCATAGTTTGAGACGGATAGGTGTTAACTCTTCTCTAAATGTTTGGTATTATTCACCTGTGAATATTTGGTATTATTTACCTGTGAAGCAAATCTGGTCCTTGACTTTTTAAAAATATTATTTATTTGACTACACCAAGTCTTAGCTGTGACATGAGGGATCTTTAGATGTGGCATGTGGAGTATAGTTCCCTGACCAGGAATCAAACCAAGGTCCCCCGTACTGTGAGCGCAGTCTCAGCCACTAGACCACCAGGGAAGCCCCTGGTCCTCAGCTTCTATTTGTTGGGTTTTTTTGTTGTTGTTGTTGTTATTGTTTAATTACTGATTCAAATCCATTACTAGTAACTGGTCTCTTCATATTTTCTTCTTGTTTCAGTCTTGGGAAATTGTACATTTCTAGGTTGTCCATTTTATTGGCTTTTAATTGTTCATGGTAATTTCTTAACTTTTGTTTTATATGGTGTTGGTTGTAACATCTCCTTTTTTATATCTTATTTTTTTGGTTTTGCCCCTGTCTCTTTTTTTCTTGAGGGGTCTGGCTAAAGGTTTATCAGTTTTATCTTTTCAAAGAAACCAGCTCTTGACCTTTATTCTTTAATATCTGCCCTGATCTTTATGATTTCCTTCCATTAATTTTGGGTTTTGTTCTTCTTTTTTTAGTTCCTGTAAGTTTAGGTTATATATTTAAGGTAAGCTTATATTGCTATAAACTTTCCTCTTAGAACTGTATTTGTTGTGTCCCTTAAGTTTTGGATCATTGTGTTTTCTTTTTCATTTGTCTTCAAGTATTTTTTAATTTCTTGTTTGATTTCCTTAGTGATCTGTTGGTTGGTTAGTTACATATTGGTTAGCTTCCAGATGTTTGTGTTTTGTTCTCATAGTTTTCTAGTCTCATAGCATTGTGGTTGGAAAAGATGCTTAGTATGATTTCAATTTTTTTAGGTTTACTGAGGCTTGTTTTATGGCCTAGCATGGAATCAGTCTATCCTGGAGAATGTTCTGTGAGCACTTTAACATGTAGTTTGTTGCTTAAGGATGGAATGTTCCCTCTCCCTGCTGCTGCTGTTAAGTCACTTCAGTCGTGTCCGACTCTGTGTGACCCCATAGACGGAAGCCCACCAGGCTCCCCCATCCCTGGGATTCTCCAGCCAAGAACACTGGAGTGGGTTGCCATTTGCTTCTCCAATGTGTGAAAGTGACAAGTGAAAGTGAAGTCGCTCAGTCGTGTCCGACCCTTAGCGACCCCACGGACTGCAGCCCACCAGGCCTCTCCATCCATGGGATTTTCTAGGCAAGAGTACTGGAGTGGCTTGCCATTGCCTTCTCTGCCCTCTCCCTACATATATATAATCTATTAAGTCCATCTAGTCTAATATGTCATTTTAGGCCAGTGTTTCTATTATTTATTTTCTGTCTGGATTACCTGTCCATTGATGTAAGTAGAGTGTTAAATTCCGTACTATTATTCTATTACTATCAGTTTCTCCCTTTATGTCTGGTAAAGTGTAAAGTGAAGTCGCTCAGTCATCTCTGACTCTCTGTGACCCCATGGACTATAGCCTATCAGGCTCCTCCGTCCATGGGATTCCCCAGGCAAGAATACTGGAGTGGGTTGCCATTTCCTTCTCTAGGAGATCTTTCTGACCCAGGGATTGAACCTGGGTCTTCTGCATTGCAGGCAGACGCTTTACCCTCTGAGTCACCAGGGAATGTTTGCTTTATGTATTTAGGTGATCCTATTTTGGTTGCATATATATTTAGAATTGTTATGTATTCTTCTTGAATTGATCCCTTGATCTGTGTCCCCAGGGTAAGCTACAGTTGCCACCTTCCTCTTCAAGACTCTCCAAGATGAACAGGTAGGTCTGAACCAGGCTCCTTTCATATGACTGCTTCTGCCTTGTCTTCTGGTGTGTGTGAGATTATGTGCGTGCCCTTTAAGAATGAAGTCTGTATTTCCACAGCCATATGATTCTCCTGAAAGTAAAGCCCCTCTAGCCTTCAAAACCAAATGTTCTAGGCTTTTGTCTTCCTGGTGCAGACCCCCTGGGCTGGGGGATTTCACGTGGGACTCAGATCCTTGCTGAGGAAGAATTCTGTAATTGTAATTATTCTCCTGTTTCTGGGTCACCCACCTGGGAGTATGTGCCCTGAGTATACCACAACTCTACCCTTTCTGTCTTGTAGTTCCTTCTATTTAGTTGTAGATCTTTTCTTGTAGGTTCTGGCCTTTTTCACTGATAGTTCTATAAATAGTTGTGATTTTGGTGTGAACCATGAAAGGAGGTGAGCTCAGAGTCTATTTCAACATTTTGAAACTCCTTCTCCCTTCACTTTTGAAGGATAATTTCACAGGCAATAGAATTCTCAGTTGGTGGGTTCTTTTTTCTGTCAACACTTTAAATATTTCATTCATTTCCCCTCTTGCTTTCATGGTTTCTGAGGATAAATTGAATTTTATTTCCTCTGGCTTCTTTCAGGATTTTTTTTAATCTTTGATCTGTAGTTTCAATACTGTGTACTTCAGTGTAGGTTTTTTTGTTTGTTTGTTTGTTTTTTAGCATTTATCTCTAAGCTTACTAGATTTGTGGTTTTGATGTCTGACATAAATTTGGGGAAAATTCTCATTGTTTCAAATATTTGTTTTGTCCCTTTCTTCTCCTTCTGGTATTCCCATTATACATATGTTACACCTTCTGCAGTGGTCCTACAGTTCTTAGATATTCTGGAGGTTCTGTTTGTTTACAGTCTTTTCTCTCTGTTTTTCAGTTTTAGAGATTTCTAATGAGATACCCTCAAGGTCAGAGATTTTTTCTCAGCCATGTCAAGCCTCATAACTCCATCGAAGGCATTATTCATTTGTTGCAGAGTTTTTATCTCTAGCATTTCATTTGATTCTGTCTTAGAATTCCTGTCTCAGCTAAGTTGCTCACTTGTTCTTCCATGCTGCCTCAATAGAGTCCTTAACATTTCATAGTTTTATCTTAGCCTGATAATTCCAGCATCCCTCCACATCTGCCATTTGACAAATGTGCCATATTACATAATTTTTATATTTGCTGTCTCTTCCAACTGTGTGTCTTAAGTTTCGGTATGCCTGTGATTTTTTCCTGACAAATGAGCATGACGAACCAAGTAAAAGGAATTAATGTAAATAGGCCTTTGGTGATGTGGTGAGGTGTGGGAGGAGACATGTATATGCCTGTGATTAGAGCTTAGCCTTTCAGTGAGCCTCTGGATGGGCTTCCCTGGTAACTCAGATGGTAAAGAATCCACCTGCAATGCAGGAGACCTGGGTCCAATCCCTGGGTTGGGAAGATCCCCTAGTGTTGAAGACTCTTGAGAGTCCCTTGGACAGCAAGGAGATCAAACCAGTCAATCCTAAAGGTAATCAGTCCTGAATATTCATTGGAAGTACTGATGCTGAAGCTGAAACTCCAATACTTTGGCCACCTGATGTGAAGAACTGACTCATTAGAAAAGACCCTGATGCTGGGAGAGATTGAACGTAGGAGGAGAAGGGGACGTCAAGAGGAAGAGATGGTTGGATGGCATCACTGACTTGATGGACAGGGAGTTTGAACCAAGCTCTAGGAGCTGGTAATGGACAGGGAAGCCTGGCATGCTGCAGTTCGTGGGGTCGCAAACAGTCTGACTGATCCCTCTGGATTGTGAATTAGATGTGCTTCTCAGTCCCCCAGTCCACCACACTTAGGTGGGACAGGATGGCTCGAGTGTTCGTTGGCACTTCTGTCCTCCCAGGTCAGTTTGGCTTTGTTCAAATAGTTTCTCCCAGCGTCGGGCAGTCAGTCAGTTCAGTCACTCAGTCGTGTCTGACTCTGTGACCCCATGAATCACAGCACGCCAGGCCTCCCTGTCCATCACCAAGTAGACTTTAGTAGATAAAGCAAAATGCCCTCAGGTATTTCAGAATAGTTCCTTTCCTCTTCCCGGAAACACACTGGAATTACTCTCATACATTCACTGTGAGCAACTGGGAGACACTGAGAAGGTAAGACTCACAAGTGTCCCCATCCTACCCGCTGCACGATTGGGTTCCCCTGGAGTTTTAACTGAGAGCTGTCCATACTGAACCTCCAATGATTTGTCTATTACGGTTCAGCTTTCCTTACTCTGACATTCATTTCTAAAGAGGTTACTGCTACCATATGTTGTGATCTTCTGGATGTGCCTGTCAGTCTAATTCTGGAGACAATGCTTTGCCCTGTGACCTTACTTCCCTTATGGATCTAGGAGGAGTTATATTCAGTTAGCTTTTTTACCTCCTTTTATGATGGACTAGCAGTGTATAAGCTGCCTACATGCAGGACTGGAAACTGGAAGTCTAGGATCCTTGGTTCAAAGTAAGTTCCTTTCTCATACACTGTTTGTCAAAGAGAAGCCCGATGACAGTAGTATTAACTTGTACACAACCTGTTTTTTGGCAGCTAGCAGCTTTTAGGACTTGTTAATCATGGTTATTTTGAAATTTTGCCTTTTAAAAATTCATCTGGTTCTGTGCTGTGTAGGGATGAACCCTAAGACTTTTCAGACCACCCCCCATGCCTAAATCTACTCTACTCTTTCTACATACTTTTATCTCCTTAGTTATATATTGGAATATTTGAACCTGTATCTTTCAGCTTTCCTTGATATTTTCTCCATCTATACTTATAGGTTGAGTAATGAGAGTCTTGCTTTATGGTCATCCTGCTCACAGCTTTTCTCTTAAGCTGTACCCCTTTACTATTTAGTCTTTGTTTAATGCCTATGATATCTTCTCTGCCCTTGGGATATGGAATCACTTATCTTCTTTCTTCTGTGGATTTTTTTTTTTTCAAGTTTTTCTTTAGGCCTTTCTTGAAGTATTTTGGTGATTCATAGTTGTAATTTGCTTAGTTGCTCATTTAGATTGAGAGCCTCTTTTTGTGGATGTTGTTCTGTTTATCTGAGCCAGTGATGGGATAGGTAGGTTGTGCTTCCGGACAAGGATATATCAGTAGTTGAATTCTGGATATGGGCTTTTTTTCCTCTTGATGGTATGCAAGTACCTGTGAGGCACTGCCCTGCTTCTTCAATTCCAATGGCTTCACTCACTGTTAGAGTATAGGCTGGGTGTACACACCCCATCAATACCCAATTTGGCCCATGATTGGGGGATGGGACTGGTCTAGCTATTTTCAGTCAGCTCCCTAATGAACCACCCTGCCAAGTATCCATGGGCACTCTCCTACTTTTTTGTATCTATTGATTCTGGGCTCCAGCCCATTCCTCTCTCTGTTTAGTGTTGTGATTTTTAGCCTTAATCCCATCTGCACTCTATCTTTTTGGCATTCCTCACAATTTCACTTCCAATCCTAGCCCTGTCATTTTCAGTGCTATAGCATATTTCTTATTTTTCTTCTACTCTAGCCCCTTATGGAATTTAGGGTTGAGAGAGTAGATGCTTCTGTTCCACCTGCCACCTTCATACAGGCTCACTATTACCATGTTAATTTATGTAACAGCTAATTTTTGTAGTGTTCCTTTTGCTCCAGTTAATTTTATTGTTAAGAACTAGTACTGCAGTGGCTCTGAGCTAGTCCTATAGTTACAAAATGTACTGTACTATTAGCCATTCACAGAAAGTATTATTTACAAGGAATTATTGAAATATCAGCTCTTTTCTCTGCTTCCTAATATGCACAACTTTGTGATGAACCTACAGATACTCAAAAGCAAATCCTACTAGTGAATACTCTTAGGTTATTACTGAATATTATTTTGTGACCCCTATTTTATTTGCACTGAAAGATTAGACAATAGATCTTAAAAACTACTCAGTTGGTCAGCATCATGGTGGGGTAAGACATTCCTTTTTGTCCCTCCTTTTTAAGCAATGAATTAGATGTCTATCCATTTCAAAAGCACTACTGTGAAAACAACCATATGTCAGGGGACCCAGGAGGAGTCTCCCCAACCTGTTAATGCAGTAACAGGTTGTGGGACAAGCAAAACTATCCCAAACCCTTTTTTCCCAATCAGAAAAAACCCAGCGGAGTGCTGACCTTCGCAGATATAATGCTAGCAGAAAATCTGTAGAAATTCAGACTTGCAAAGGAGAGATTCCAGCCTACCATCAGAAAAGTAAAACCAAACAACCTCCCCCACCAAGTTTGGATGACTATTAAGAGGAACTTTCCCTTTGCTGTTCTCCCACCTCCAAGCAACGCTGCAAGGGGCTGAACTATCCAGTGGTGGCAACCTCTGTTGGAAAAAAAGGGGAGTAATGAGTGTGTGCCCAGCTACCCCAGTAATGTAGGACACAAGTTGGAGAAACCAGTTTCTCTCCAGCAGTACCCAAAGTACTGAGGCAGGACCTCTGTGACTAGGGGGTTATCAGGAAAGAGGCAGATAAGAATATCAAAAGGCATTACAGGAATGCAGTTTCTGCTAACAATGTTCAAGGCTTTACCAGGAAGCCTACCCATAATCCCCAGGGAGTGCCTCACCCAAGGATCACCCTACTGGATCCACAGGCATCCCTAATGCCCCAGGTGCTAAACTGTCTCCCCTACTCTGTGGCCAGGTCCTTATGCACTTTTGGGGTGCAGCTGTGAGAATAAGGCAAGTGAACACTCAGAAAAATACACCAGGATTTGTGGGCAAGAGAGCAACCACAAACTGGAGCTATAGCGCCATCTTCTGGAAAACAAGAGATTTCCTGCAGCAAGTCAGCCGAGTGGTAAGAACCAGAGAAGACATAAAAGCTTAAGAATTCTGCCACAAGAGGGAGCAAAAAGAGTGCAGTAGGTATCCCTATACAAAGGCAAAGAAATCTCCATATGTAACAGCCCCAAAGAACAGTATACCCCATCTGAAGCCAACTAGTAAAGATTAAATTAAGATGTCAGGTACCTCAGATGTGAAAGCAGCAATGCCAGGCTACAAAGAACATGGAAAATCAAGTAAACACATCATCACCAAAATAATAATTTTCCAATAACTGAGCTCATAGCTATGGTGTTCTGTGATCTAGCCGATTCTTCAAAACAACTATTTTGAAGAAATTCAGTGAGTTACAAAAAAAAAATTCAATTTTATCAGGGAAAAACGTACATGAACGAGATGAGATGTTTACCCAAGGAATAGATACTATAAAAAATAATTCTGGAGCTGAAGAAATTCAATGAAGGAAATGAAAAATGTGATAGAGAGCATCTATAGCTCTGTGAAGCAAATGGAAGACAGGATACATGACCTGGAAGACAGGAATTTTGAACTAAGAGCAGAAAAAAGAAAAATGAGTGAAAAAGAGTAAAGAAAGTCAATGTTATCTATGAGATTCCATCTAAAGAACAAATGTATGAATAATCAGTGTTCCAGAAAGAGTAGAGAGGGTGAAGGGGGCAGAAAATTTATTCAAAGAAATAACAGCTGAAGAGAAACCTGAGGAGAGATTTGGATATCCAAATTCATGAAGATAACAGGTCAACCTATGATCTCAATGCAAAATACCTCCTTTAAGACACATTATAATGAAACTGTCAAAAAATCAGAGAATTCTGAAAGCAGGAAAAAAAAGATTATATCACTTACAAAGGCACCACCATTAGGCTATAAGCAAATTTCACCCTACAGGTCAGGAGAGTAGAATAACACATTCAAAGTGTTCATTGAAAGAAAAAAACTGCCAGCCAGGAATACTTTATCTGACAAACTTACCCCTGAGATATGGAGGAGAAATACTTTCCAGAAAAACAAAAGCTGAGGGAGTCCACTAGACTTGCTTTGCAAGAAACACTGAAAGGCGTTCTTTGAAGCTGGAATGAAAAGATGCTAGTCAGTGACATGAAAATGGGAAGGTATACAACACATTGGTAAAAGATATGAATATAAAATCAATATACAGAATCAGTTGCATTTATATTTGCATGCATGCATGCTCAGTCATGTCTGACTCTGTGACCCCATGGATTGTAGCCTGCCAGGCTCCTCTGTCCATAGAATTTTCAGACACGAATACTGGAGTGGGTTGCCATTTCCTTCTCCAGGGGATCTTCTCAACCCAGGAATTGGGCCTGCATCTCCTGCACTGGCAGGCAGATTCTTTACCACTGAGCCACCTGGGAAGCCCCACATTTATATAATACCAATAACAAAATATCTGAAAAGAAAAAAAAAATTACCCCATTTTACAATGGCATCAAAACAATAAAACATTTAGGAATAAATTTAACCAAGGAAGTGAAAGATCTGTACAATGAAAACTATGAGACTTTGATGAAAGAAACTGAAGAAGTCACAAACAAATGGAAAGATATCCTGTGTTCACAAACTGGAAGAATTAATATTGCTAAAATGTCCATATTACCTAAAGTCCTCCATAGAGTCAATGTAATCCCTATCAAAATTCCCATGGCATTTTTCACAGGAATAGAAAAAATAATCCTAACATTCATATGAGATTTAAAACAAAAGACCCCAAATATCGAAAGCAATCCTGAAAAAGAAAAAAGCCACAGGGATTACACTTCTTGGTTTCAAACTATACTACAAAACTATAGTAATTAAAATAGTATGTTATAACACACAGATTAGTAGAACAGAACAGAGAGCCCAGAAATAACCCGCTGCATACACAATCAACTAATATTTGATAAGGGAGCCAACAACACTCAACAGGGAAAGGACAGTCTCGTCAATAAATGGTGCTGGGAAAACTGAATAACCACAAGCAGAAAAAACGACATCCCTATCTTACATCACTCACAAAAATTAACTTGAAATGGGTTAAAGACTTAAACATAAGACTTGATCCCATAAAGCTCCTAGAAGAAAAAAAGCTCCTTGATACCAATCGGTGTAGTGATATTTTAGATTGACACCGAGAGCACAAGCAACAAAAGAAAAATCAACAAGTAGGGCTACAAACTAAAAAGCTTCTGCACAGCAAAAAAAAAAAAAAAGCAACATATGGAATGGGAGACAGTATTTGCAAAGCATATATCAAGCAATTAATAGCCAAAATATAGAAACCAAACAACTTAAGAAAAAAGCAAACAATCTGATTAAAAGATGGGTACAGAACCAAACATTTTTCCAAAGACAACATCCAGGTATATGACAAGGTGCTTAACATCACTAATCATCAGGGAAATGTAAATCAAAACCTCATGTTAGAACGGGTGTCATCAAGAAGGCAAAAGTTGTTGTGAGCATGGAAGGATAGGGGAACCCTTCCTTGTACCCTGTGGTGGGAATGTAAATTGGTGCAGCCACTATGGAAAACAGGACAGTTCCTCGGGAAATAAAAAACAAAACTACCTTCAGTTCAGTTCAGTTCAGTTCAGTCGCTCAGTCATGTCCGACTCTCCGTGACCCCATGAATCACAGCACGCCAGGCCTCCCTGTCCATCACCAACTCCCAGAGTTCACTCAAACTCATGTCCACAGAGTCAGTGATGCCATCCAGCCATCTTAGGACCCAGCAATTCCACATCTGGGTACATATGCAGAGAAATGAAAATAGGATATTAAAGAGATACATACATTATGTTTACTGCAGCATTATTCACAACAGCCGATATATGGAAACTAACCTAAGTGTCCATCAACAGATGAATGGATAATACCATTATATAGACATACATACAATGGAGTATTAGCCATAAGAAATGAGGAGTTCCTGCCATTTGTGACAACATGTAGCTAATGCTAAACTTCTATCACTCTATATCTACTTATATAAAGCAATATATAAACATCAAATCAATACATTAAACCCTGGCCTCCTGCACTGCATGTGGATTCTTTACTGTCTGAGCCACCAGGGAAGCCATTGTACACCTTAAACTTACACAATGTTATATAGTTTACATATACCTCAGTAAAAATTTTAAAAATTGTACTCTATTGACACTACCCTTAGCTGCCTCATTTGAGAGGGCCTCTTAAATCAATTCTATGCCTAGGCCCTCATGTAGCTATATCCCCATCTGCAGGGCCAATAGGATATGACCACCTGGAGCCCATTTCATTTCAATCTAGGTCATGTTTAAGGTACCTGGGACTCAAATGTCCTGCCTAAACAGCTCAGCTTCCAGGCTCATTTTCCCAAAATTGTAGCCTTGTATTTAAGGGTGGTCAAGAGGTGGCTCTTTGCAGGGGGACAAAACTTAGGCATGTAGGCTGAAGAACCCACAAATGTTCCTTAGTGGCTTTTAAGAGATTGAATGGTGGAGGAGGAGGAGAGGAATGGGCTGTGGGCTGGCTCTCCCCTGGCTACCACCTCTGGAATTCTGAGAAATCAGAAAATTCTAAAATCCAAGCTGCGTGTGCATGTTGTGTGAACACAATAGCTTGTTAGCTTGATTTTATAACATTAAAATATTTTGACCTGTTTCCTCAGGCCCTGCAAATATTAGGGGGAGGATTCAGGAAAGAGAAAGGCAGTGATTGCTAAATAGATTTCAGGCAGAGTTCTTCTTACCAGAGATGTCACAAGGGAGTCCTGATCCCTTGTAGGTAAGTCGACTTACCACCATCTTCAGCCAGTGAACATTTACATTCCCACATCTAATCTGTTTCTTCCTGAAGTTTGAGTCAACTAGAAGGCCAATAGAAAGTTCTAAAATATCTTTGTAGGTTCCTCGAAGCCAGAAGACTAATCCTAATTCCTCTGTTACAAAGTTATTTCATGGTCCTTTTATGCCTGGGATTCTCCAGGCAAGAACACTGGAGTGGGTTGCCATTTGCTTCTCCAATGTGTGAAAGTGAAAAGTGAAAGTGAAGTCGCTCAGTCGTGTCCGACCCTTAGCGACCCCACGGACTGCAGCCTACCAGGCTCCTCCATCCATGGGATTTTTTAGGCAAGAGTACTGGAGTGGCTTGCCATTGCCTTCTCCGGAATAAATGCTGCTGCTGCTGCTAAGTCACTTCAGTCGTGTCCGACTCTGTGTGACCCCATAGACGGAAACCCACCAGGCTCCCCCTTCCCTGGGATTCTCCAGGCAAGAACACTGGAGTGGGTTGCCATTTCCTTCTCCTATGTGTGAAAGTGAAAAGTGAAAGTGAAGTCGCTTTCGACTGGTAGGACTGCAGCCTACCAGGCTCCTCCATCCATGGGATTTTCTAGGCAAGAGTACTGGAGTGGCTTGCCATTGCCTTCTCCGGGAATAAATGCTACCAGTTATTAATACAAGGTCAGAATATACTAAGGCCAGAGTCTACAAAGCAGAGGGAACAAACTTTGGAAACAGAGACATATACTTCCACCAAGTATAAAGTGTTAGTACAAGATCTGATCTTTTCAATTCTATTTCTTTGAAACTTATTTCATACAGGTTTTGTGGCCTTTCTCAGTAGAGAAAGTGGGGGGAAGGGACCTAAGATAAAAGTAGACAGTAATCCTAACTGGTCAAGCCAGAAAGCCCTTTGTGGTAAAACAGAGGCGTTGGTAGAGATCTCTGAATTTCTAAAGGCTTGCTTTTAACCTCTAACAGCCAAGAGATAGAACCTATAAACTTGTGGGAGCTATTGAAGAGCAGGTAGTAAAACTGTTGGAAGTTACCATCACCTCCCATTATAACATGCCTCTTATTTGTACAGTGCTTCATTTTTACACAGCCCTGTGAAGTAGGAGATGAGGAAATAAACTTAGATGAAGACATTTGCTCTAATGTTATTTTTTTGGGCTCCAAAATCACTGCAGATGGTGATTGCAGCCATGAAATTAAAAGACGCTTACTTACTCCTTGGAAGGAAAGTTATGACCAACCTGGATAGTATATTGAAAAGCAGAGACATTATTTTGCCAACCAAGGTCCGTCTAGTCAAGGCTATGGTTTTTCCTGTGGTCATGTATGGATGTGAGAGTTGGACTATGAAGAAGGCTGATCGCCGAAGAATTGATGCTTTTGACCTGTGGTGCTGGAGAAGACTCTTGAGAGTCCCTTGTACTGCAAGGAGATCCAACCAGTCCATTCTAGAGATCAATCCTGGGTGTTCATTGGAGGGACTGATGCTAAGGCTGAAACTGCAATACTTTGGCCACCTCATGCGACGAGTTGATTCACTGGAAAAGACTCTGATGCTGGGAAAGGTTGGGGCGGGAGAAGGGGACGACGGAGAATGAGATGGCTGGATGGCATCACCGACTCTGTGGACATGAGTTTGAGTGAACTCCGGGAGTTGGTGATGGACAGGGAGGCCTGGCGTGCTGTGATTCATGGGGTCGCAGAGAGTCGGACACGACTGAGCGACTGAACTGAACTGAACCGATGGTTAACTGAGTTTCAACACAAGTTGACACCAAGTCTGACACTTTGAACTAGAAATACAAAGCTCAGGACCCTCATTTTTGAAGGGGTTTACCAACCAAACATTAGGGTTGAGTTAGTTTCCTCTCAGTTGATAGATGGAGAAGGAAATGGCAACCCACTCGTGTTCTTGCCTGGAGAATCCCAGGGACGGGGGAGCCTGGTGGGATGCCATCTATGGGGTCGCATAGAGTCAGACACGACTGAAGTGACTTAGCAGCAGCAGCAGTTGATAGAATTCAAACTAAAGCACAGAATCTTTGATAATTAGCCTTTTAGGGCTTCTGATCTATGTGGATGCATTATTCTAGTTGTTCTCAGATAACACTGATATTATAGCAGCGTCCATTTTGCAACAGATGATGATGGTCTAGAGAAATGAAAGACTTGCCTAAAATAAGGAGCAGGAAAACCCAGGGATAGTCTTCCATGAAGAACCACACTGTACTCCTTTATCTGATTTTTCAGCACAAAATATACAATCCTTTTACTCAGTCGACACAAATTGTACTTAAACTCCTGAGTTTCAGAAGGGCTAAGGCCATTTCTTCTGCCTTTGGAAGATGAAGCATCCTCCAAATCCATCTAATGACCCTCAGTGTACTGACAAATTCATTGATAGGATCAAACATTATTGGAAGTGGGGCCCATCAAGAAGGGCATAGTTATTCTATCAAGTTTTTGTAATCAAGTCAGATTTTGACTTATTTCTGGAAATCATAACTTGCATATAATGCAACAGCACAGATCTGCTAATGAATTAGACAAAAGCTATTCCTGCAAGACTAATTGCACACAAGTTCTTTAAGACTGAAGCTCCTCTTTCTAGTGACCATCTTCCTACAATAAGCCCATGTTATTTCCAAGGGGACTGACCCTAGGGAGGGATGGGTACTTCAAAAGTTGTAACAGTTGAGTAGCTACTGTTCCCCAGATTTTTGTGGGCATGACTGACTCCAGGAGGCAGCTGGATCACCTTTGTTTTCTCATTGATTTGAAAAAGGCATTCCACCTCTTCTAAGGCTCCAGATATTGCAATCCACATCTGAAACTAAAATAAGAGCAAGAGCTACATGTCGACCAGAAAGTGAATGGGTCTTTTTTCCTACTGGCATAATTTGTAATTTTACCATAGAACGCAGTAAGAGAAAGTACTCCTAGGAAAAGTATCATTAAGGACAATAAATATTTCTCCCTCAGTTCACTGATACTCTTAAACATCTGAGGATGCAAATTGTGATGTGATTTCTTAGAATTAAAAAAATTTTTCAATACCAAGCCACCTAATCCTTAAGATTGGCTTTTGTTACATTACCCAGATGGCTACATAAAGTGCTCTCCATTCTTATATTCTTTAAAAAACAATCCATTATTTGTATAGTACTTCATAATTTACAAGTCTTCACATACATAATAACTCACAAAGCAAAAATTTTCATCACTTAGATGAGAATACTGATCCTTTACCCAGGTGATTATTACTGGTAATGGGGAATATCAGAAATAGAACTTGGGACTTTGAGACCAGTATTCTTTTCTTATACCAAGCCACCCTTAAGTATAAAAGATTCTGTTCCAAAGCATTTCTGTTTGTTCATAAAAAGTTTTTTAAAAATCTAGTACAAAAATTCACAAAGATAAAATGACTTGCCATCAAAGCCTTACTGGTGGTACACTGATTTCAGAGTCACACAGTCATGTCTCGGCATGTTCAGCACCATGTAGGTGTGTTCTACACCCTACACAATCACTGTCCTACAGCTTTCTGATCAAGTACATTGCAAGAGAAACAGGATAATACATTACCATGGACCTGAATAAATGACCTCACAAAGTGAAACAGACCTTTCTGAAAGCTTACCTGACTGCAAGCTGTTCCATCCTCTGACTGGGAACTGGTAATGGAATATTAAGAAGCTGAAACTGAGATTCCTGCTATGAAACTAACAACACAAAATACTGTAATTTTAGAAAAGTTTGTAAAAGATTGCTGATTGGCTATGTTCAAACTATCAGTGGCCGGAAGCTACATTCTGAAACTTAAATACCAGAAATCCATTTTAACTTTGAAGAAGTTCAGGAACTGTGAACAAGGCAGGCAGAAAGAGAATCTGTACATCTAAATTCCAACAAAAAGTCTGAGAGCACTGGCCTATTGAAAAAGGATTACAATATGATGACTATTCAAAGCCTTCCAGGTGGCATTCTGGCTAGGATATAGGATCTTTTTCTAAAATGTGTTTCTTATATGTGAAAAGGATTCAAAAATTATAATACCATATATTAAGTACAAGCAAATTATTACCTTCTCAGGGCATTAAAATTGATTAGTTAAAAGAATGTTAATTGTAATCCTCTTCTTCAAAAGAAATCATAAACATGCTGCTCCCTTCTTGCCTTTGGGGCATATTTCCTCTTCTTTGGTAGCACTAGAGACACCCAGTCTGTAAACCAGATCTCGAAGTAAATAATTTCCTGCTGCTCCTAAGTTACTTCAGTCGTGTCTGAACTCTTTGCAACCCCATGGACTGTAGCCCACCAGGCTCTTGTCCATGGGATTCTCCAGGCAAGAATACCACAGCAGATTGTGATGCTCTCCTCCAGGGAATCTTTCTGACCCAGGATCGAACCTGCATCTCTCATGTCTCCTGCATTTGTAGGCAGGTTCTTTACCACTGGTGCCACCTGGGAAGCACTAAGTAATTTCTTCAGCATGTTTTTTCAATGAATAAAAAATAAGATTCCCAGGTATTTTTCCCAAACCTGTAAGGTCCCTAGTTGCCTAGCGATTAGCAAAATAGGAGGAAAGCAAGAACTCCTTTCTTGCCTCTAGCTTGGCGGAGGGGCTGGACCTCAATGGGAATCCCATAACTAAATCATCAAACAAGGCAAAGCTATAGCTTTTTAGCTATAAGCCCAAGATTCAGACATAATACTGTCACGTTGGGTATTATGTTACGTTTGAAATAACTTGGTTCTCACAGTCACTGAGCAGCTGGAGTTGTAACTGAAGCTCTGTTCTCTGCAATGTACTTAATTGTACATTTTTTTCTAATTATGAAATATCACAATGCCAATGCTGAAATACCAGGACTGTGTGAAAGACGTTTAAAAAGCATTGCCTGAGGACTTCCCTGGTTGGTCTGTGGTTAAGAACCTGCCTGCCAATGCAGGGGACACAGGTTTGACCCCTGCTCTGGGAAGACTCCACATGCTGTGGGGCAGCTAAGCCTGTGCACCACAACTACTAAGCCCACACGTGTTAGAGCCCACGCTCTGCAATGAGAAGCTACTGCAACGAGAAGCCCACACACTGCAACTAGAGTAGCCCCTGCTTACCATAACTAGAGAAAGCTCGTGATGAAGACCTAGTGCAGCCAAAAATAAATATTTTTAAAACTATTTATATAAAAAAAGCAAATGCCTGACAGAATGGAAAGATGAAAAATTATATTCTTCACACCAGATTTTTATTCACTCATTCAAACACCTTTTCCATGTGGTTCAAGTGGTAGAGGTTACAATCTATTACTACTAGTACAAAACAGAATGAATCAACATTCTTACAATATTGAAAGACCAGATCATTCCTAAAACTACTTTGCTTCACTTCTTACTCCTAAATTTTAAGTCATCCTTTCCTTCAATATGCAATATCTCAGCATTACTGAAACAATGTTTATACCTAGAGATTTTCTAAACTTTGTAGCGAACTAGATCTATAGACTGGGAAGTTTTTTTTTGGTTATTAATACAAAAAAACGATTATTTCTGAGGTTTACAAGCTAACTGTCAAAACTGAGTATTCTTCCTCTAATCAAAGGTAACCAACTTAACTTCTCATTAGAAAAGAAAATAACCAAACACAAAATAAGAAATTAGCCAGAAAGCTATGGCTTGTTTCTCACTCAGGAAAAAGTATAAATGGTAACAAATAAGGTACAATTTCCATAAGTGGCTAATTTTTTTAACTTGCAAGGTTTCCATTTCTAAAACAGAAGAGTTGAGACACTTTTCTAAGCAGCTTAATCTGTCAGAAGATTTCATATCAATGTTTACCCCCTCAGTACTTTCTATTTTGCTTTTACACAGTTAACTTTAAAAGGCAATTCCTCCCATTAAATTTGTGTGTTAATAAAAATGTAGGCTAAAGTTAAATGGGCAAAGATAAAGGCCTACATTGTATTTTGTGGGAGGGGAAAGAAAGTTATTTCCCCAAAGCAAGAACTCTTTGGTGAGAAGTATTTTTTACTAACACTTACCAATTTTATTCTTTCACAATTGGATGCATCAACTTGAGTCCAATGAGCATCTGGATTTGCCATATCTCGTGATTTCCAACTTTAATCATAATTGTGTCTTCTCTTTTTGTACTCATTTATACAAATGGAGGGCAAGAATACAATAACTATTTTAGTGATTACATGAGTTCTGTACTAAGACAGTGTGACCCTGCTAAGATTGAATTTTTGGCTCACAGACATTACTACCATGAGGTAACTTATTTGCTGCTGATATAAAAAATACTCTGGTATATAATAGGCAATTATGGGGTGTAAACCTATGAAAATTGAACATATAGAGAATTGCCTGAAGTAATTACAATCAATAATTTTAGAGCTGGAAGGAAATTTAGAAATCATCTAATCTTAACTCCTAGATAAAAAGTCAGATATAAAGACTTGGTTGGCAAAAACCACACTTCTCATGAGTGCCAGAGCTAGAATTTGGGGTTAATATTCCAGGTCAATTATTCCTCACAGTATACAATACTCATAGTTAAGAATAAATGACTTGGAAATTTATTTCCCAACAGATCTTTGTTAGATTAAGAAAACCAATCCAAACAAGAATGTTCAAAATCTGCTATCTATTCTTCCTTCTTAGTTCATGTTGCTGAATAAATGACAATTAAACATTAGAAGGACAAAAGGTCAAGGAACTAGATCAAGGAATGAGACAACTTAAAGTGAATAAATTCAGCATCTGAGCATAATCCTTTTCTCTAGTGCTGAAACAGGTTGATTTTAACACAAATTCTTAGTTATTTGCCACTTAACTTTCAGGCTTATAGACAAAGTTGTAACAGATCTCAAGATCTGCAGTTGATTCAATGACAAAAACTTAATTTGAGCACTTTCCTTCATGGCTACTACAACCACAAAATCAATTTCTCTCAAAGGAGGTTTCAGACGGCTCACATATAATTCTCAATTAGCAAAAACAATAGTCAGCTTTCTGTTTATTCTTTACACTATGTGTATCCTAGATGGGAATAAAAAGGGAGTAAAACAAAAATTAACCTAGAAGAAATTTTTCACTTAGTTAGATTACCTAGACATCAGCTCATAATGAACTGGGAGATCTACAGTATACTGTATGGTAATTTAAGGCACAAAGCTTTACAGGACTTGAGGTAGGTGCTTACAACAGGAGCTCAAAGCAAGATGAAGACAAGATACCTTATAAAAGAGACAGAATTTAATAAAATTTTAATTGCAAGGAGTAAATAAAAATGAAAATTTGAAAAGTTAAAGCATATTTGTTTTTATTTATAGACAGTTATCACAAGAATTGTAAAGAAAAAGAGAATATCAGAATGGAACTGGATAGTTTTCATGCTATAGCTAAGAATAAACAATGTTCCTACATATTATGGTTAATGAGCACATTATCAGTATAACAGTGAATTGTGGTTATTTAAAAATATGGAGACCATAATCTGTGCTTTAGAAATAACTGTATATAGTGTTATAAGCTGAAAAGACTTCAAAAGAATACCAAATATACACCTGTGTATAAGAATTCAGAAAAGGTTGCATTCTGTAAAGTCAATCAGCTGTATTAAAAATGACACAAATTCAAAACAAGATGCATGTTATATAAAAAAGGACTTTGTAAGACTTGCTTGCTGCATTAAATACATAGTTTAATCCATGAAATTTCCTTTTAATTATCATTTAGACAGAAGCATGCAAATAGTTCTAGGATCTACTTTGAGTCTTCCCCAAATCCACTAAGGCTACATATTCTCTCATCAGGAGCTAAGCAGGTATTCGGGTAGCTGCTTCCTCCTCTGCATCCGCTCGGTTTGCGTTAATTTCTGCAAGTGTTCGGCCAAACCGTGCCCATTCATCATTTCGGGGGACAGCAATCTGCTGTTAAAAGAAATACAATGCTTTATGTACACCGAAATAAAAGATCATCTTACCCACTATTTTTCAGTGTTTTCAAATAATTTTTCCATTAAAAAGTAATAATTGACTTGAATGTCCCTTCCATAATTACAGCTACTATACCAATAATTTATAACATTTCAAAACAAAAGATAGTGTTTGAGAAGTGTGTTGTGACAGCCTCAGAAATGATTTTGCTATTATCAGCATCTGCGCAAGAGAGAATGACAATGATGCTCTGTAAATACAACTCCTATGCACTATCTCATGGATTTTTTGGTGAGCAGGAATTCCTGAAGAATTTTTACTTCGTGCACATGAGTATGAAGTAATTTTTGAAACATGGTTCATAAGAGGCTGGTTTTTTGTTTAAGTGTTTTTGTTTGGAATGTAAGATACCCTTTCTTGATGTACCTAAACCTTTTGTCAAAAGGTATGCTGCTACTTACTAATTCAGTGACACACCAACAGTAAAAGGGGAAAGGACACTTGTGATATATTTCCCTCACTGAAGCATCTCAATAACCAAAAATTTTTGACAGCTGTCATTATAATATTGGAGGAATCTAGTATGCCATATTAGGGCACAGAGCCTTCAGTGTGGCAAATGGATATGCCTGCTTCTAAATCTACTTTAGACTAGATGGGACAGTGATACCCAGTATTGTAGCTTCCAGACAAATGTGACTATTTACATTAAATTACTAAAAATGAAATAAAATAGAAAATTCAGTTATTCGATTGTTCTAGCCACATTTTAAGTGTTCAGTAGCCAAATCTGGCTAATGGCTACCAGGTTGGATGGTGCAGATATAGAATAATTCCATCTATGCAGACAATTCAACTGGCTGCTCTAAATGATCCAATTTACCTCTCTCCAGATTCAGTTGCTGGAGGCTGTGGGATTTCCAGAGAGGACGGAGAATAAGGCACAGCGAAAGAAAAGAGTGACTAAGGCACCAGCCAGGGCTAAAACATGAGGAAACCACTCCTGAGCATTGTGCACAATCAACCCAAACAGTAAAGATGAGAGGGCTGCAACTCATCCTGTTGGGTTCACCCATAATGGCTTTGCAACAAGGTTCAAGGAGTCAAGAATGACATTTCACATAGTCATTAGATAGCTCTTCAAAGATACTACTTTTTATTTGAGCTACCTGGTCCAAACAAATCTACAAATACAGAAAATAAAATCTTATCTCAGTGTCAATTCTGTAAAGCCCCCAAGTCCAACTATAATTAAATTTCTTTTGCTTAAAGAATTTCTAATTTCCAGCAATGCATGCTGGAAAGTACTTTTGACATATGATTCTACCCTCAAGATCTGTTGCATAGGGACACAGGACATTGAGTTTAGAAAGGAAACTAATCTCAAGAGTTGCTTCTGTAATGAAAAGTAAGTTTTATCTTTACAAACACATGGGTTATTCAATTCATGAACCTCAAAGACTAGATTTAACCACAAAGATATTGTCACTATAGTTCCATGAAAGCTAAATAGATGTGTTAAAATTATAGGCAGTGAGCCCCATACCTCTCCCACATCATATATAACAATCTGTCCTTCAGAATCACCCACGGCAATCTCTCTTCCAGAATGGGTCCACCTTACACGATTAAGAGCAGGATTACCTTCCACAGAAATGCTTGCAGTTGGCACCTAAAGTCATTTAAAATATAGTTCAGTGTTAAAAGTTTCATCAGGATTTCTATAAACATGTAAAATAGTAATTCCTTTTTCTTCCAATCTGGCTAGGTTTTTGAAAACAAAGATGAAAATAGATAAAGAAATTTCCCAACTTTCTTCCTGTTCAGTGATACATTCTGAATGACATTACAGTCAATCCTTGAAAATGGTTTGGGAAAATAACTTAAGTCCTTTCATAAGAAATCTTCACATGACTGGACACATCATTTTGAGAAATCTTCTCTTTAATAAAGGAGTCTTTGTTGTTGTGACTTCTTTAAGAAGTCAAGCCATTTGAAAACAGATGGCCAAAACCTCATTTAAAGAAACATCTCAGAAGCCCGCATAAACAGATTATGGTTCAATTTTAGAGGACAGGAGTTACTTTTGTAACTTGTGTCTCTATTAGCTAAAACCTGTGATTTGATCCACAGATTCTACAGTTCATACTAAAGATGCAGTATGGGTCATTCCAAAGCCCTTATTCCCATGAACTACCTGGAGCAAGGCAAGATGACAGCACCAACACAAAGGCACCATCCCTTGGATTATGGCTGTACCCTCTGCTATGCTGAGGAAAAAGAAATTATTTGCCACTCACAGAGCAAACCTTCAATGTCTGACTCAGAACAGAACCACAATATTTTTAAATTTTTGAAACCTGATTAAAAAGAATCCTTCTATTTGACACAAGGCATCCCCAAATGACTAATTTAACCTTCTAGAATGCAAAATAGTTGTAAGAGAAAAATTATAACTTAGCTTTATTGTGAGTTAAATTATAGAACAGATCCAAATTTAATTGTAACCACAAATGCCTAACACGAAAATCCAAATTAAGAAAACTGGTACCACTCTAGGTAACTAGAAATGTATAATTAAGTCCAGTCATGTATCCAGGACTCAATCTCTTTCCCTAGCAGTATCTGAATGTTGCTCTTCAAACTACTAGAGCAGAAGCTAGCATGATGTTAAAATACTTGCATTTCCAATATATAAATTTCTTGTCCTGTAAAATCAACTAATTTACTTCAAGGATTATGACAACATATATTTAGCCACTAGAAATATGAAGAGATATGAGAAACAGTGGCTGTGGGAGAAGGCACCAAGAGACTTTCTCCTCAACAACTTTTATTGATAGAACTACTAATGTTACTTCTTAACCACCACATTGCAATATAGAACTCTAAGAACACTCTAAGCCTCTGCCTACATTGGTAAAAACAAACATGGTTAAAAATAAATAATTGCTGCAGTTAAATTTCGTTCCAAATAAGTCATTATAGTATAATAATTAGGAAATTTGATTATTTCTATATTAATTTTATAGTAACAATACACTATTTTTAATCTTTCACAGAGCAAGTCAAGAAAATACATTTTGTGTCACTCAAGTCAGCCTAAGACTAGTATTTATGGATAATATATAATTCTACCAAGGCTAAGAGAAGATTTAGAAATTCAGAATTAAGGTTAAAGTATGTCAACAGCCTGAAACTATCTGCTTTCTAGCCTATGAATGAAAAATATCCCAGTTGCCTTATGAATGAGACTTTGCCAGGACATGAAGAGACGTGACAATGCTTTTCAGAAGTAAAAGGAATGCCCCAGTGCTCCTGGCAACAATATTTCTCCCTTCAGTTCTGCACAGCAGGCTGTTTATTATTTAGGGTACAAAGCTTATTTGCTTTCTTTGTGATGAAGCTACAATCACAGAGTCCTTTCACATTCCTTGGGATAAAAGAATTTCACAAATTATTCAATAAATCTCCAATTTTCTATTTTCCAGTGCAATTTTTGTTATTTTCCTGCTCACCTCTGTGTCATTATTGAGATTCCACAAATCCAGCCTACCCATGCCATCCACACAGGCAAACAGGGCTGGGTGAGTGGGTGACCACATAACATCATAAACATAGTCTGAATTATCTTCAAATGAGTACAAAGGCTTGTTATTCTGAAAGGGAAAAGTTGATTTTTAGCACAGTCAAAATATGACATACATTCAGTAAGTATGATAAATTTTTATGATACTTAACTCAGCCTAGAAAAAGTTCCTATAATCTGTTTCACTAGAGAATTACCTGGAGTTATGAACTACGAATCAACAACTGGATTGCATTTTCTATTTAACTTGTAGACACCATACTGTTTTAAAAACAGGAATAGGATGTGCTTTAAAAACATTTCAATGAGAAGATTCTGGAAAGATGAGAGCAATGGCACTATACTTTTTGAATCTCCTCTAAATCTCCCGATAAACCGAGACAAAGCACTGAGGATAGCAAAAACCAAAGATTCATAAACAACATCTACAACAAAATCAGGAGATAAAACTTCAAATGTAAACCGGTGGAAACCTTGGCCAACTATGAGATCTGCAGGGCACATCTGTGTGAGAAGACGTATAGGAAGGCACGAGGGCTTCTCACAGCTGGAGAATAGAACAGAAAAGCCTGACAGTACACAGCAGATGATCACTGGACAGCATGGGGGTCAGTCTGAGAACAGCAGTAGAGACTGGGAGGGAGTTAACACAATTCCATTTACACACCGAAGACAGAATCCATCGTGATAGAAGTAAGGTCTAATGATGGCAGTCTGAGCCCTGAAAAACTTGCAAAACTAACAAATCAAAGCTCCCTTTCCAAGACAAAGTCTCACCAAAAAGAAACTGAAGGGAATGGAGTCCAAGTTGTGGACTACAGCATGATAGGGACAAGGGAAAGAGAAGGTTCAGATAAAGGTAGTGAAGAGGAACGGAAAAGATACATTTCAGAAAGTACAAGACACAGAGACGTATATATCCACTTTGCAAAAATCCCAGGAGAGCTTTAACCTAGACTACAAAACTAGAAAGGACTTCCCAGGTAGCTCAGTGGTAAAGAATCCACCTGCCAAAGCAGGAGACACAGATTCTATCCCTGATTCAGGAAGATCCCCTGGAGAAGTAAATGGCAACACACTCCAGTATTCTTGCCTGCAAAATCCCATGGACAGAAGAGCCTGGCAGGTTACAGTCCATGGGATCGCAAAGAGTAGGACACAACTGAGTGACTAAACAACATGAAACTAGAAAAGCTATCTATGCCCATTCCCTCCTCCGTAAACACAGAAAAACTCCTCTCACTACTAGATAATAAGGAACAAAAAAAAAGGATCTCAGTCAAATCTCACACAAAGTTATTGTGACAGACCTTTAACAAGTGTAAGGATGTCATGACAACTAAATGTGGAAAGAACAGTCTTTTCAACAAGTGATGCTAGGACAAATGTATATACACATGCAGAAGAATGAAGCTGGACTCCTCCTTCCCCACATCAAACCCAGAAATTAACTCAAAAATATTTTAGATCTGAATATAAGAGGTAAAATAATACATCTTCTAAATACAAGAGGTAAAAACAGTAAAACTTAGAAAGTACAAGAGTAAGTCATTGTGACTTTGGACTTGTCAATGATTTCTTAGATTAGATAAAAGCACAAATAACAACAAAAAAAAAGTATATATATTGGGGTAAATCAAAATTTAAAACCCTTGTGCTTCAAATAATGCCCTCAAGAAAGTGAAAAGAGAGCCTATACAATGGGCAAAAATATTTGGAAATAATATATCTGTAAGTAACTTGTATCTACAACTCTTAACAAAACTTTAATAAAAAGGAAAACAAGCCAATTAAAACTTGGGCAAAGTTTTAATAGGCATTTCTCCAGAGAAGATCTACAAATACAAATAAGCACTTGAAAAGATGTCCAACATCATTATCCATCATGGCAATGCAAATCAAAACCACAATGGAATATCATTTCATACCACCAGGATGGCTTAAATAAAGTCCCCAAACCACTGAATTATACACTGTAAAATAATGAATCTTATGGTATCTGAATTATATCTCAATAACACCATTATTTTTTAAAAAAAGAAGAGATAAATTGAATTTTTTTGAAAGTGATAGACAAATGAGATTAACAAAGATATACCTGTAACGGCAGGTCCTAAAAAAGAAAATCAAAGCAATACTATAGAATACAAAAATAATAATTTTAGAGAACTCTCCTAAAATAAAAGACAGCCTGAAATTCATATTAGAGTATCTTGTGTATCTACCCTTAAAAAAAGGTGCAATCAACCCTTAAAAAAAAGAAAAAAAAAAGTTGATCATCCAGATTTTTAAAGACCAAGTTATGAGGTAATGAAAAAAAAATAGGATTGTCATCAGACTTTTTGACAACGCTTTTGCCAGAAAACAAGAGTAATATTCTTATCCCTGTGTGACTTCTGACCGAAGCAAGAATCGAAAAAGGCATTTCAATGCACCTTCCCACATTCTAGGAAAATTATGTCTTCTCCTCTTTCTAAAGCGCTAAGACGGAAGTACAATGTTTGATTGATGCCCATCTGAAAGGATGATGAAGTTCAGGTTGTACGAGGGCACTACAAAGGGCAGCAATTTGGCAAAGTAGTCCAGGTTTACAGAAAGAAATACGTCATCTACACTGAACGAGTGCAGCGGGAGAAGGCTAATGGCACAACTGTCCATGCGGGCATTCACCCCAGCAAGGTGGTTATCACCAGACTGACACTGGACAAAGTCCGCAAAAAGATCCTCGAACATAAAGCCAATCTCACCAAGTAGGAAAGGAAAAGGGCAAATATAAGGAAGAAACAATTGAAAAGATGCAAGAATAAAGTCATCTTGTCTACAGCTTTCATTAAAAACTTAAAATGAAAAAACAAAAACAAGAGTAATATATTTAAGGTAATCAAAAAATGTAAACTGTAGATTTTAAATATAGCTAAACTGGTTTCCCCGGTGGCTCAGTGGTAAAGAATCATCTGCAATGCAGGAGAAACAGGAGACATGGGTTTGATCCCTGGGTCAGGAAGATCCCCTGGAGGAGGCCATGGCAACCCACTACAATATTTTTGCCTGAAGAATCCCATGGACAGAGGAGCCTGGTGAGCTACAGTGCATGGGGTCGTAAGAGTTGGACATGACTGAAGCGACTTAGCAGACAGCACAAACTGACCTTTGTAAACAGACTCTTGTGAATGCAGGAATAATGCACCCATGAGCACCTCCTGAGGAATCTATTGCAGAAGAAGCTTCAGATGACCAAAAAGAATGAAGAGATGTCAACTAAGGACTGGGGGACTCCAAGCTTCTCCTTACAGAATTATAAACAATCTGCAACTATATACAACAGTATGAACGATACCACAGAATGCAAAATCCAGACTGTGAGAAACTAACAGGACAACCGAACTGGTTTCTTCAACAGCAGTAGCAGCAAGAAAACAAGACAGAGAAGGAAACCCTATTTTTAAAGAGAAGGGCTCAAAGGATGGGTCAATCACAAATATATGAACCTCATCTGGATTTGGCTTCAAACAAATAAATGGTAAAAAAAAAAAGATATTTTTTAATTGAACACTGATCGCCTATTTGATGAAATTAAGAAATCACTATTCATTTGGGGGGAGGGTGCAACAATGATATGGTAGTATTACAGGGTTTGTTTGTTTTGTAGATAGAATACTGCATATTATAAGTCTTCATTTAAAATAATCCAGTGGTAGGGAGGGAATGTATGCAGGAATAGATCAAACAAGGTTGGTCATGTGTTGATACTTTTAGGAGCGAGGTAATGAACACAATGGTTTAATTATACTTCTCCTTCTGCTTTTGCATCTATTTGGAATTTTCTGTAACAAAAAGTTTAAAATTATAAATCTAAAATTTTCCAGGTATCAAAGTAAAATGTCAACTGCACGATTATCTTAAAAGCCAAAAAAAATCTATTTGTAATTAAGAAAATAAGAATTTTAACCAAACTTAAAAGTAAGCTAAAAACAGAAAGTAAGAGTTTTTTTCCTTCTTAAGATCATTATTTTCGTATAACGCCCCTTGGCAACAATGCCAAGGCAACAATGAGTATCACAATCACCTGCAGAGCAGATGCAGGGTCCCACCTTCAATGTGCATCACGAGTCTCTCTGGTGTTGCTCCACTAAAGGTTCTGATGCACATCAATGATTAACAAACACCCTGCTTAGAAAAAGCAAGGAAAGATAAGAAAGCTTTCTTAAGTGAACAATGCAAAGAAATAGAGCAGAACAATAGAATGGGAAAGACTAGAGATCTCTTCAAGAAAACTGGAGATACCAAGGGGACATTACAAGAAAAGATGGGCACAATAAAGGACAGAAGTAGCAAGGACCTAACAGAAGAAGAAGAGATTAAGAAGAGGTGGCAAGAATACACAGCACTACACAATAATGTCTTAATGACCCGGATAATCACAATGGTGTGGTCATTCACCTGGAGCCAGACATTCTGGAGTGTGAAATCAAGTGGGTCTTAAGAAGCATTACTATGAACAAAGCTAGTGGAGGTGACGGAATTCCAGTTGAGCTATTTAAAATCCTAAAATATGATGCTGTTAAAATGCTGCACTCAATATGCCAGCAGATTTGGAAAACTCAGCAGTGGCCACAGGACTGGAAAAGGTCAGTTTTCATTCCAATCCCAAAGCAAGGCAATGCTCAAACTACCATACAATTGTGCTCATTTCACATGCTAGCAAGATAATGCTCAAAATCTTTCAAGCTAGGCTTCAATAGTACTTGCACTGAGAACTTCCAGATTTATAAGCTGGATGTAGGAAAGGTGGAAGAACCAGAGATCAAACTGCCACCATCCAATGGATCATAGAAAAAGGAAGAGAATTCTAGAAAAAACATCACTTTTGCTTAATTTTCTACACTAAAGCCGCTGACTATGTGGATGACAACAAACTGTGAAAATTCTTAAGAGATGGAAATACCAGACCACCTTACTGCCTCCTGAGAAAACTGTATGCAGGTCAAGAAGCACCAGTTAGAACTGGACATGGAACAATGGACTGGTTCA
Source organism: Moschus berezovskii (assembly GCF_049115385.1). Taxonomy (NCBI): domain Eukaryota; kingdom Metazoa; phylum Chordata; class Mammalia; order Artiodactyla; family Moschidae; genus Moschus; species Moschus berezovskii. Next base: position 114,310,461 of record NC_142461.1, on the reverse strand, counting down.
AAATTGGGAAAGGAGTATGTGGCTTATTTAATTTATATGCAGAATACATCATGTGAAATGCCGGGCTGGATGAATCACAAGCTGGAATCAGACATGCAGATGATGGCAGAAAGTGAAGAGGAATTAAGGAGCCTCTTAATGAGGGTGAAAAAGGAGAGTGAAAAAGCTGGCTTAAAACTCAACATTCAAAAACTAAGAGTGGGGAAAATGTGGAAAACAGTGAATGACTGTCCTGGGCTCCAAAATCACTGCAGTGACTGAAGCAATGAAATTAAAAGATGCTTGGAAGAAAAGCTACGACAAACCTAGGCAGTGTTTTGCAAAGCAGAGACATCACTTTGCCAACAAAAGTCCATATAGTCAAAGCTATGGTTTTTCCAATAGTCATGTACGAATGTCAGAGTTGGAATATACAGAAGGCTGGGCACCAAAGAATTTGATGCTTTTGAATTGTGATGCTGGAGAAGACTCTTGAAAGACCCTTGGACAGCAAGGAGATCAAACCAGTCCCTCCTAAAGGAAATCAACCCTGAATATTCACTGGAAGGACTGAGCTGAAGCTCCAATACTTTGGCCACCTGATGTAAACTCATTGGAAAAGACCCTGATGCTGGGAAAGACTGAAGGCAGGAGAAGGGGGCGACAGAGGATAAGATTGGATGGCATCACCAACTTAATGGACATGAGTTTGAGCAAACTCCGGGAGACAGTAAAGGACAGGGAAGCTTGGCATGCTGCAGTCCATGGGGTTGTAAAGAGCTGGACATGACTTAGTGACTGAACAACAAGGTCTGAACAACAATAAATCCTGAGGTGATTATATACTTCAAGAAAATCCCATTTTTAGGCAATTTTATGTCTCATCAAAGACTTAATTAAAAACAGTTGTTCACAGTCATGTGCACATACATGTTCAACTCTGTAAGAATATATATTAGTCTACAAGATTTTTTTTAATTTAAAATACTGGTAAAACTATTTTGGAAAATTGCTCAGCAGTATCAACTAAAAGCATGCATATCTTATGGCCAAGTATTTCCCTCCTAAGTATATGCCCAACAGAAACAAGTGCTTATGTTCACCAAAAGACACCTACAACTATGCTTGTAGCAGCACTATTCATAACCCAACCCCAAACTATAATCAACCCACATACCATCAGCAGCAGAATGGATAAATTATAGTATATTTACATAAGGGAATACTATATACCTGAGACAATGAACATCTAACAATACAACTACATTCAACAAAATGCAATGACTCTCACAAACATAATGAACAAAAAAGCCAAACACAAGTATATATCATGATTCCATTTTTTATAAAATATGAAAAATTTAATACACTAATTTGATTAAAACACATAAAAATTATATATAAAGTGAAAAAGAAGATTGTGGAATGTCTTAATATTATTAATAAAATGAATTAAGGAAATTATTAATAAAATTCTTCATCTAATTCAGTGGACAATGATGCAGTCAGAGGAAAAGAGCAGGATGCATTAAAACTGGGTAAAAGATTATATTAAAAATAAAAATACAATAAATGGCAATAAATACAATAAATGTTCCCAAATTTAAAAAATGTAATTAGAAACCTTTGGTAATTTTTTCAAGTTTAATTTAGAAAACAGTCATCCAAGGATTAACACTTCTCCCCCTCAAAGAGAAAGAAAGAACACACACTAAAATTGTTCATTAATATATTAATCTTACATATGACACTGAAAATTCAAATCCCAAATGGATCATTTGAAATACTTTTTAATAGTAATATCTCTTCTTAATTTGATGAGAACTTCTGCCTAACTGGAAGAGAGGCAGCAGGAAAGAGCTGAAGAGGGACACAGGACCTAGACTCTTATTTCAGGGCTACCAATAACTAGCTTTAAGGCTTTGGAGAAGTCGTTACTGCCACTCTAAAATTCTTACAAACAAGAGGTTTGCAAATACATTTGTCAAAAAGAATGAATCAAAAGAATGTATTGTTTCTTAAACAACAGATAGCATTTGAATAATCAAAGGCAGCTCACTGTAGTACGTGGTGAAAATAAACACTGAATGGTCAACAGACAAACCATATACATATTTTTTTAAGTTCTTTACAGTTATGTACTGGGTTAAACAGTGTCCTGCCCACCCCAGCCCCCCAATTCCCTGCCAAATTCAAGTCTGTTTGGAACTTGTAAATGTGACATTATTGGAAAAAAAGGTCTTTTGCAGACTTAATTAAACTGCTTAGAGTAGGCCCTGAATCTAGCATGACTACTGGCTTAAAAGAAGAGAAAAATCTGGACAGACATGTACAGAGAGTGCCATGTGATGACAGAGGCAGAAACTGGAGTGATGCACCTGGAAGCCAAAAAGCACAGACTGTTGACAACCCTGAAAACTAGAAAAGACAGGGAAAGAGGGATAGATTCTTCCTCAGAGCCTCCAAAAGTAACCAACCTTGCCAACACCTTGATTTCAGACTTGTAGCCTCCTGTGAGAGAATAAATTTAAGTTACCCAGTTTGTGACAATCTGATACGGCAGCCCCAGGAAATGAACACAGTAATTCTATATTTTTCTGGGGGCATCTGGGAAGTTCTAGATTAATAACCAAAGAGTCCCTATAGTAAATCCATGAACATAACAGTGAGGTACTCTCCAGAGAAGTGAGAAATAAGTACGTCCTCACGTGAATCAACATAGACATAAACAGATTCTCATTAAAAATAAACAATTCCAAGGGCAGAAATACCTTTCTATATAACCTGAAAGAAGATACTAACTTTTTGAGAAGGAATGTATATATCCATTAAAAGAAATGGAAATATAAAGAAGCAATCTTACAAGAAAACTGAAGAAACACCTAATTCAAGCACTGTCCTGGAGACAGCGTCTCTGTCAATGGATTCTGAGGATTACCACCTATGGCAGGGTTAACTCTATGTGAAGACGAATGAATCAGGCTATCTTTGCTTGATGCCATTAAACATTCAAATTAGAAAACGTCTTTTGCTCCAATTCCTTGCTCACCAAGCAACCTTCTGATTATAATTTGTCTTCCCATGTGGGTTGTCCAATACAGGGAAACAATGAACTGGTCAGACAAGTATGAGTATCTGGGCCTTCTGGCAGTTGTTTCTCATTGTAAATTAATAAATTGACCTTCTCCAATGTATCAGTGTCTTAGACACCTGTAAGTTCTAATTAGCACTCCCCAGCTAATCAACCGGCAATGGCACCCCACTCCAGTACTCTTGCCTGGAAAACCCCATGGACGGAGGAGCCTGGTGGGCTGCAGTCCACGGGGTCGCTAAGAGTTGGAAACGACTGAGCTACTTCGCTTTCACTTTTCACTTTCATGCATTGGAGGAGGAAATGGCAACCCACTCCAGTATTCTTGCCTGGAGAATCCCAGGGACAGGGGAGCCTGATGGGCTGCCGTCTGCGGGGTTGCACAGAGTTGGACACAACTGAAGCGACTTAGCAGCAGCAGCAGCTAAATCAACTCTAGTAGACTGATAAAACTGAGTTTCTGCATATGCAAAGGACTGGGTCCTGATGGTCAGTCAGCATTTTCCAAGAAACATCCCAACTTCAGAGCATTTCTTCATTTTAATTTGTCTAATAGGTGCATAGTTGCTATAGAAGCATTAGTAAAATCTCTTTCACACTGTTTTAATGCAGATATTTTCCAAGAGTTAAATAGGTTAAAGCTTTTCAAATAAGGAGGGAATTTAACACATCAGAAACTGTGAAAAAATTTTAAGGTGTATATGGACTACAAAAGTTCAAGAACTACCTATTCTGAGAAATACATTAATGATTTTAACTCTGTTACTTTATGGTAAATATGCTCCTGAAAGGCATCAGTTCTGAGATTAGAATATACTGTGCATATATTAATACACCCTGTCCTCCAAATAAATAATTCTTATATTTTAAGAGTAATCTGTAGCTCAGTTCAGTTCAGTCGTGTCTGACTCTTTGCGACCCCATGAACCGTAGCACACCAGGCCTCCCTGTCCATCACCAACTCCCGGAGTTCACCCAAACTCATGTGCATCAAATCTGTGATGCCATCCAGCCATCTCATCCTCTGTCGTCCCCTTCTCCTCCTGCCCCCAATCCCTCCCAGCATAAGGGTCTTTTCCAGTGAGTCAACTATTCTCATGAGGTGGCCATAGTATTGGAGTTTCAGCTTTAGCATCAGTCCTTCCAATGAACACCCAGGACTAATCTCCTTTAGGATGGACTGGTTGGACCTCCTTGCAGGCCAAGGGACTCTCAAGAGTCTTCAGCAACACCACAGTTCAAAAGCATCAATTCTTCAGTGCTCAGCTTTCTTCCCGGTCCAACTCTCACATCCATACATGACCACTGGAAAAACCATAGCCTTGACTAGACAGATCTTTGTTGGCAAAGTAATGTCTCTGCTTTTTAGTATGCTATCTAGGTTGGTCATAACTTTCCTTCCAAGGAGTAAGCGTCTTTTAACGTCATGGCTGCAGTCACCATCTGCAGTGATTCTGGAGCCCAGAAAAATAAAGTCTGACACTGTTTCCACTGTTCCTCTATTTCCCATGAAGTGACAGGACCAGATGCCATGATCTTAGTCTTCTGAATGTTGAGCTTCAAGCCAACTTTTTCACTCTCTTCTTTCACTTTCATCAAGAAGCTTTTTAGTTCCTCTTCACTTTCTGCCATAAGGGTGGTGTCATCTGCATATCTGAGGTTATTGATATTTCTCCCGGCAATCTTGATTCCAGCTTGTGCTTCTTCCAGTCCAGCGTTCCTCATGATGTACTCTGCATATAAGTTAAATAAGCAGGGTGACAATATACAGCCTTGATGTACTCCTTTTCCTATTTGGAACCAGTCTGTTGTTCCATGTCCAGTTCTAACTGTTGCTTCCTGACCTGCATATAGGTTTCTCAAGAGGCAGGTCAGGTGGTCTGGTACAGTTAAATGTGGTTGTAATATTAAGCTCATTTATCAGGTCTAACCCTAATCAAGTGCTCATGGAATCCTCAAGTTATCAACTATTCTATTCCTCCTACCATTTTTCAGGAGTGCCAAAGTACTTCTGCTGTGAATTTTCAAATTTGGTATTTTAAAAGGTTAACAGTGTCCTTTAACTATTTTAGAAGCAATATCTTGGTTGGTTTAAATGTCACCAAAATGCAGAAAACTATTTTTATCTTCTTTATTAAAAATAACTGAGTTCAAAAAAGTAAAAAATTTGATGATCTAGAACCCTGTCACTGCATTAAAATCCCTGACTGCAAAAACTAGATGATAGAAGATAGATTACTTGAAACTAAATTTGAGGCAGTACCACATTGAGATTTCAAGTGACAGACAGAGAACTTATAGAAAGGGAGAAAAAGAAAGAATCTTGTTTCGCTATTGGGGCAGAGCCAGATCTTAAAGGATACAAAGATACAGCAATATCTAATGATTCATTCTTCCAGTTTATGGGGACTCAATTCCTAGAGTCAGAAAACACTTAAAAAGTAGAGGCAAAGAGAAAAACATTTAAAGTTGTTAAACTTATGAATTTGAAGATACTGGTTTAAAAATCTTAAAGCTTTTTAAGCTGGAACAATGTTTTTAAGAAGAGATTATCTTAAAATTTTGCCTGTTATTCATTATCATTGTATTAAGAGAGCAGAGAGGCTCTACCAAGTTTTTAGGGAAGAAATGAAGACCAGTAACAATTAACCATGAAGTATAAATCCAAGATCAAAGCAATAATGACTTTGGGAGCCATAATATGGCCAAATAAAAAAATACTTAGCAGATTGTTGCTCTTTCTTCCTTCATAGACTAGAACTATTTGTGTGATGAAAAGTGAGAATAAAAAGGTAATTCTTCTGATATAGTTTTGAGGGTATGTGATTTATCTTCTATAAAATCACCCTGTTCTGTGTTGTCCTATTCTTTGGTCACTAACATTGGAGTGACCAAAGAACAGGGTGGTGTGGGGAAGGGAGAGCCATGTACTACAGTTGAATGAATAAATGAGTCTTCTATAAGAAGCTTAAGAAGGAAGCAATGCCTAGCTCAATTAGCAAAGAAAGAGATATGGCTGGCTGTCATTCTTATTCAGTAGGCATTTTTATGTTGAAATACAGGAAAATACAAAAACAAAAAATATCAACCACCAATCAACCAGCTGTGTAGTACCACAAAAGCAAGCAACAGTCAGTCCACTATCACAGATGTAAGTACTGTTCTTATTTAGCCAAGATGAAGATGAAGTCTTCATTTTCTAGTCCTATTTGGTGGTATATTTAAGAATGGAAGCCTCAAATTTAAAGATAAAAGGATGGCAAACTGAAGCCCTGAGATATTAAAAATAACAAATCTACAAATAGATAAAAGATTCTTTTCAAATACTGAAAAAGGGTACTGGCCAACAATCTAAGATGTAAGGTATCCAGATATCCAGAAATCTAGCCACTTAGGTGGCCACCTACAGTGTAGAGAGAAACAATTGGCTTCATCTCTCCAATTCTGCATCTTGCTTTGTTTCTGCTAGCTGGATTATGCATTTCTTTGCTTACACACGTGAGAATCTTCTACCTCTACCTTCTCCACTGTATAAATCTCATTCAAAAGCAAAAAATCAAGAGCAATCCAGGAACAAAAACAGATGATAAACTAAATGCATTAACACTCTGCCTGATCTCCATCGAGGAGAAAAGGAGGAACTGAATGAACACGGTGAAGTCTCTATATTGCTAGACACTGTGTTAAACAGTTTTTAACACATGTTGCTTCATTAGACTTAAATATTATTTTTAATGCCTGCTAATTAATCCAAAACATGCTCAGTCCCTCAGTCATGTCCGACTCCTTGCGACCCCATGGACTGTAGCCTGTCAGGTTCCTCTGTCCAGAGGGATTCTTCAGGCAAGAATACTGGAGTAGGTTGCCATGCTCTCCTCCAGAGGGTCTTCCCAAACCAGGGATAGAACCCAGGTCTCCAGCGTTGCAGGCAGATTCTTTACCATCTGAGCCACCAGGGAAGTCCAAGAAAACTGAAGGTGGGAAGCCTATCCCTTCTCCAGGGGAACTTCCCCACCCAGGAATCAAACCAAGGTCTCCTACATTGCAGGCAGATTCTTTACCAGGAAAGCCAATCCCAAACATGAGAACGTTCAATTTTAAGAGACAGTTTTCTACCTCACTTCCTGCTACACTGAAAGAAAGCATCAGGAAAGGACAAGAGTGAATAGTGAGTTCATTCCTGATTTCCAAGGTCAACATTTGATAAATAAATGATTCCACTGTAATAGTGAAGAAAATCTCTTAAGAGCACCAGGTTTTCTCAAAGAAATTGAAGAATCAAAGTTAGTATAAGGCAGATGAAAACATGAAAAAACACAGCTTAAAATTTAACTTAATTTAAATAGAATATGATATTCTAAGAATGCAACTTTGTCAGCAACAATGTAATACTGCAGAAAAGCTAGACAGCAAAGTAAAGGCACTTTGGATTTGCCTTGAGACTTTCAATAATTCAGAGTAAAGTCACATATTTCTGGAATTGCTGGAGGATCAGGAAGCACTTCATAACATAAAAGGTGTTTCAAGGCTTATTTAAACACAAACAACTTGTATTATGTATTGTGGTCAACAAAAATATATATGCATCCATAAGTATAAGTATTTACTTATGTATAAGTATTTATTTATAATAAATTTACTTATTTAATATAAAATAATTTTAATATGAAATAATATAAATAAATTTACTTATACTATGATAATTTATAAGTATTTACACAATACTTTCCTAATGACTCAAGTTTATGACATAGTCTTATTGTACAACAGTTTTTATCTATCTTTGCTCCAGTTTCCATCAGCTCTGTGAGTCACTGCAGTTCTGAACATCTTCTAAAAGCTCTTCAAAGAGTAAATGCACAGCTTTTGTGCGAGGCTATAGGGGAGCTATATGAGAGTCATGTGAGATCTTCAGAGGCTTTTCCCCCAGTTCAGTTCAGAATAAGAATTTCTATGCTTGAAATGCCAGAAGTGGTGGGACAACTGGTCTTGCTTATGAGTGGAGTTACCATACCTGGAGCATATTTTTTAAAAACTTCAACATCTAGTTTTCACTCATGTTCTGTGTAACTTACTAGGTTTATCAGTAAATCATTCTAAGCTACGAGGAGGCTTTTCATCTTTTCCATGTAGTATTAGAGCACCACCTTGTGTCAGAAACCTGTGCACCTGACCAGACATTTGTCTTTAGATACCTTAGTTGTCCAAAGTTTTACTGTCCAGTCAAATGATGAAGTGACAAAAAGATGTGAGAAGTCCACTGCTCCAACAGCTGAATGACAATGAATGCCAGTAATTGGTCCTTGATGTCCCTCGAACATCTCACTGATTCCAGCTTTGCTATTTCATAAGAGTGAAAATAGGGAAATCTTTTGTTAAGTAGACCACTTTCAAATATATGTTATCCTAGGTTTATATATTATTATACTTTGACACAATTTCAACAAACTTAACTCTGTGCTCATAACACATCAAAATAATTGAGTGTTACTCTATCCATATTTGATAACACCACTAAAGCAGTAGTAAGTACATTTTGGAACCATAAACATCATGCTATTGATGACAGAACTCAAAAGGTCAATATCCAGAAGGTTCTGAGGTGGTGGAATAGAGACAAAGGGATGCCACATGTAAGAGAGAGAACCTAGGTTATTTTTAAAACAAAAGCTTTCAAGTGAAGGTGATCTGTATTTGCGATGAAATCTGGACACTCAATTTTTTTTTTTATAGGAAGCAATTGATAAGGTACAGCTAGACAATTTCAAAACAGATTGAACAGCAGGAGAAATACTAGTCAATTTAAAATGTGTACGTGACATTACTGTACAATTATCAGGAGAAGTGAACTTTGAGCCAAGAAGGCTCAATGTCCAAATACATCAAAATGGAAAAACAGTTGAAAATCTTATTGACAACTTTAAAGGTCAGTATGTAATATATGAATTTTTTTATTTGTAACTGCGGAATGTTACTTCCTACCACTAACTTTTGTGAGCACGTCCACATATATGAAAATCAGAACACATCACACCCCTCAAAATCTATTACTTACACATTATGATCTAAAATGACCTTTTATTTTTAAAAAGTATTTAATTTTATATACCTGAACTTAAATAACTTGTCACAAATAAGTGGCTCTAGGCGAGATTCCTACTTGAATTAAAGGGGAAATTGTTTTAATGAGATTATTCAAGGGAGAATTTTAAATAATTGCAAATTCCAGTTTAGATTTACCTGCCATGGCGACATGCTGTGTACACAGAACCTTCCTCACTTCCAACAACGAAGTTGTTGACATCTCCAACAGGGAAGGACATAGATGTCACAGCAACTGCCTTTGACTGTTTATGAACCAATTCCATGCTATCCTACACAGAAAAAATTGAGATTATTTTGTAAACTTACAATTAAAAAATTTTTAAGAACATTTTCTAGTCTTAGTTTGTAAACCTTCTTTTACTATACTACTTAAATTTAATTGATTAAAAGAATGTTTGAAAATGAAATATATATAACACAGATTATATTTAATACATGCTTATTAGATTTATGAACTATTACTATAATACTATTATAAAACATTTATGAAAAATATATGGGTTTAAATAGACTGGGGTTTACATAGACTGGGGTTTACATAGACTTAAAAAAAATACCAATATTTGCCTCAAAACTTCAGTCTTCCTAGTTTAACCTACCTGTGGATGGGAAAGCATGTCCAGACTCCACGAACAAATTTTTCCATCAGTAGAGATACTAATCAGATTGTGAGCATTCTGTGTTCCAACAACATTTACACAATATACAGGATGCTAAAGAAAGAAATATTAAAGAAAGTCCTCTGGAATTATTTTCACCAAAAAGATGAAATAATTTTTACTGTATCATCACAGGTATTCTGTTTCATATCCAAACAGTCTCACATCATAAGGGCATTTTTAATGTGAAGTTTGATCCTATTCTGTGGATTAACAAAAGATTATCTTAGAAGAGAGATGTTTCTAATAAAATAGATTTCCAAAAAAAAAAAAGCCTTCATTCTTAGTTGCTAAATGATGAGGAATTCACACATCAAAGGAAACACATTTTGAGACTATTTTGATAGACACGACTAAGTATTTAATGATGAAGGAAATCTAATGGAAATAACCTCTTTACTTACTGTGTGTGCTGCAGCTGACAGTGGAGTTCTTTGCACTGGAGTTCTTTTATTGCTACGGTTATCCCACAGCACAATTTGGCCTGAATATGTACCACCCACAACCAGATTTGGATGAAATTTTGCAAACGTAGCAGACATAACGGCTGACTGCAAATAAGTAAGACTTTTAATATTTAAGGGTCAAATGAAAGAAATGTGCCAAGTTATAAGAATCAATCTATAACCAAAAACATTTTCCCCTTTATTGTAAGTTATCAAGAGATTAAAACCACCAGTAAATAAATACACTTAAAAATGTCACTTTGTTTAAGAACATAAAGATACAGCTCTAGAACAGTTTTGCTTAAAAGTCAAATGTAATGACTGTTTACAGAAATATTTAAGCAATTTATCCAACAAAGCAAAAACTATTTGATTACAGCATTAAATCAAAAGATAACTGGCTCTACTTTAGCTCTTGACAGAAATCTGACAACAGAGTATAATGCTAGTTTTGATTCAGTTAGGTGTTTTGCAGAATTATATTATTAAAAGATTATAACTCATGCAAGCAGAAAGGCTTGCAAATTCTAACCTCCCACTAAATCCACTTTAAAAATCTGCATCTGTTTCCTACTTCAAACATATGTTTCTACTTAAAACTATCTAGTTCCAACTCCTCAGGCCATGTATAAATAATTCAGTGGGCCAACCATCTAATTGTATATTCAGCAAGTAAGTTCCTGAGAAACTCCCTGCAGAAAAGACATTTTACAAAAGATTCCTTTTATACAATCAATCACAATAAAAGAAAATCACAACAGCAAAGGACTTTAGGTGTGATTAAACGTAAGAGACATCAGAAAAGCTAGAAAACACAGATCATGTTGAACGGAGAAGTCTTCAGTTTTTTGTTAACATCTGTTTGCAAATATGGGGTGGTTTAGTAAATGCCAATCCAATGAAATCATTATGTTGACAAGAAAAGAAAAAAGGCACTGTCTAAATTCATTAGTGAATTCTTAAACTGGGACTATCTTACCTGGCAGTGAAACACATATTCTGGAGTAGTTTTTTTGTATTTCATATTCCATACAAGGGCCACTCCGTCAGGCTCATGAGGAGCATCTTCATTGTTGTTATAGGAAGCCACCAGTAATTCCGGATACTGCTCGCAAGAATCAAGTGGGGAAAAAATGCTATGCATAATAACTGTTTTACATTCCTAGTTACTCAACTGTTTTTATTAAATTATTCTAAAAATGCAAATTCCTAACACTTCATCAAGAAATACATCTCTAGAGTTATGCTCTCTGCAACATTAAAAACTTTGAATTAGTAAGGTTATTTTAAAGGTTTTAATGTTAAAACATTTTATTAAAATGTATTGCAATAGAACTAAAATAGGTAAGCAATTAAAATAAATAAAACTAAGCTGTGGCATAAATAAAACCTTGAGTTTTAAATAGTGTTCCCAATCCTTTCTTCCTGAGTATGTAAGGCAACCGTAACATTAGAGCAACCATATCATTAGAGCCATCATCCATTGTTATAATATACATTGATTTAATTATACAAAGTTTCCCTAATTAAAATACAACTACCTGCTTATTGTAATTCAAAAATGGGTAAATAGAAACCAATTTTGTTGTTGTAATTTACCTGAGATGACCAATCCAAACAACTAACAACCCGATGCTTTGACCAACGTTCATCAAAAAATTGTCGATTTAATGACAGTTTAGCACCTGCTTGAATCTCTCTACAGAAAACAAACAAACAAAAAAACAACAACTGTGTTATAACTTCCCACTCTTAAAGTAATTAAACATTGCTGACACCATAATTTTAGCAACTATACTTACCCTTCTTTGTCTTCCAAATCTCTTCCACTGTAGTCAAAGAAGATGTTAATCTGCTCTGAAAGAGCTCTTTCTACAATTCTTGTGGAATGGTCAAAGAAACTTAAAAATTCCTCAGAGTGCAAGATTTGCTGCTTTTCTTCTTCAGTCAGCTCATGAGGAGGAGCTGTAAAACAAATGTTTTTCTAAAGTCAGATTTATGCCACTCAAATCATGCCACCTCACTATCACAATTTGGATCAATGAATGCCACTCGTTTTTCAAGCAGATTCACCTTTTTGATTTAGAGCATTTGAATTCTGCTTTAGTGTATAAATAATAAAAAACAATCTTAACAGGAATCAATAAAAAATTTTAAATTCTTTCTTTTAAAAGTTAAATTCTTTAAGATACCTTTACTATCACTTTCTTCATCTTTCTTTAAAGTTTTCTCTTCCTCAGGTTCAATAGGTGGTTTAGGAGTCACCACGTCATCTTCTTCTTCTTCATCTGTATAAAAACAAAACAGTAACATAAAAATTATTTTTATGACAATAACTGATAGCTCTTGAAGTAATTATTTCAGATAGTATCACAACTTTTTAGGTAAAAGCAAAAGTGAACCACTCATAAGATAGAATGAGTAGAAATAATGTAAATTTTATCAATACAATTTTTTAAAAAGAATTAAGTGGAACTTCTTTATACATACCTAACATGGTAAGTCAGCAACAGCCATATCAAATTCTGTAGCTACATAAACTGAAATAAGATGATATATAAGCAACTAGGATGAGTTCCTCGTGGAAATCTCTAAAAGCTTGCAAGCATTTATCATTCCAGACAGAACAACATGCAACTCCTACATAGTTTTATGTAGCATGCTGACACATTAATGCTGTAAAATGAAGAAAATCAAATGTCTAAAATAGCCTACAGAGCTGGCTGCTTACTTGTGATCTGAAACCATCAGTGTCTAATGGATCTTCATATGGCATAAAGACGACTTACATTAACTCTCAGGTTGCTATTTGAGAGGCAGATTTTAAAGATAATAGCTATGAGACCACATTTTCTATTCTGTCACTTTAAATGCAAGTCTTATTATCTACTGTTATATGATGTGGCAATAAGCACTTAATGTTTTCTTAACTTGAATAAAAATACACATTTAGACAATAGACAATGTTTATAAGACTTTTAAAAATGACTAACTCTCCTCTTATACAACCAAACCAAGAAATAACTTTAAATTACTTATTTTAAAATGTTATAGAACATACAACTCTGCCTACCTTCTCTTTCACTCCATATGGAGATGGATTTTTATGAAGAAAATGCTTATTTTTATTGCCTAAACAGATGCGTCATTTGTCTATGAGGGAATGGCAGCAGGCATCTGTAGCAGAGTGCATCTCAAGTAATGAGAGCCTATTCAATAAGGGGACTCTACTTGTTACAGTCATTTCCCCGACCCATGTTCAAAATTATCTAAAACACACTAACATATGACATACACAAAAGAATGGTCAAGTATGGGAACCAGCTGCCAAGTCATGGTCCCAGCAGCCAGGCCAGCTGACTAGATAGCAACAACCAGATGGCACTGCTGGGATTGTGTCTTTCTGCTACAAGGTGGCAATGGGATGGCATAACATTCTTCCGCTTGACTGCTTCCAATCCTGTCTCTCCCCAATGGCGAGCCTGTGCAATTACCCACACTCCAGGAGGCCTACAGATAAGCCTTTACCCTGCAAACAAAATGCAGCTTGTAGGCCACACCAGCTGCCAAACCACACACATAGTGTTAGGTTTGGAAAGCTATGAAAATCTTTCTAACTCTATAGTATAAGCAATAAAAATATAACTGTACCTTTAGGAAAGAAAGCTTTAAATGACACTGTATAATGCACACAATGATACAACCTTCAACTTAATCAAAATGATAATGACGTATGCCAATCCTACATTACTTGAAATTGAGCGATTTCTACGTTCTGACAAGTTTACAGAACTAGGATAAATGGCACGAATGATTTCAATATATGCTCATACTTTTGAACCAAATGGTGAAGGTTAAAATTTTTCCTTTCAAGGGCCTCAATCAGCCACAAAGGAAAACAGTAATCACTGTCTTTTCAGCCAGCCCAACCGCATTTGTCAGCCCTTTCTCCGTCAATGCAGCCAGAGCAATCAACCTGCCAAACATTCAGAATGGAAAAACAATCTGAAAATACAGGGTATAATGCACCTGCCAGTGAAAATGGCCATTTCAAGAAAAGCTAGTGATCTCAGTGACCCCGCTGAGGAGGCGGTGGTGCAAAGGGGAAAGAACACGCAAAAGAATTCTTAGTGATCGCCACTCTCTTGCACATTGACACTTCCTTACAAAGCATGCCAATTACAGCTTTTGTGCTACTTAAAAAAATGAAAGCTTTTTTGGGGGCAAAATAATCACACAGAGAAACAGAAAGACAGTACTCCCTTTTAGATGAATTCTCATATACAATGGACTATTAATCTGAGAACAGTTGATCTGGTAACAATTCTATACTGTACTGCTCAAACATTATGATGAAATTCTACCATCAAGTCACCTACCAGTATAATGTAATGAAAATAATTTAATTACACTTAAACTGACTTTTAGAATAACAAGATATTTACTTCAATTAAAAATTAAGTCTGAAAATATGTATTTTTCCATTTTCTTCTAATACTATCAGTTATCAATTTTGTTGACTATTAAGTTCACTGTATGTAAATCCTAAAATCAAAGACAGGGAATCTGAGTCACCCTGGACAGGTCATCCTGAAGCGTTGTGAATTATAAATTACAGCCTCCTATCCACATCGTATCTTCCTCCCTCAACTTTGTTGCATTATACGGCTTCTAAGTACCATTTCCAATGACAGGTGTCAAATTCCTGTCATAATGCATATGGTCAGTACTTTAGTGCTAAGTGACCTCATAATCTACACATTTAACAGAAAAGATCATGCTTACAGACACTCTTTTCCTTTTAAAATTTAAAATGTAGATGAAGTATGGTAGACAGTGATCTAACTCTGCCTACTTCATGGCATTTGTCATGCTTATTTGCCCATATAGTTTAGTTGTAGCTGAATGATGACTATAATCTATTTAAATACTTGTTTTCAGGATTTTATTTTAGAATGAATGTACTACCTCTTTCTATATGAATTAAAAACTGATTCAAAAACTCAGATACTTAAGAATCAAGCTTCATTAAATGGCTAACACTAAGAAAAATTCCAAGAACATTACAAAAATGATCTACTTTAAAAATATTTTTATTATTAAGCTCATTATCTACACATACCAAATATTTGGCCAAAAAACGCCTAACATCAGTATCATTAGAGACTGTTCCTCTGAAACAAATACTCTTTTTAAAAATGAATACAACTAGCTACTAAAAAAGTATTAACATGACCAAAAATATAATATTACAATTCTAAAGATTCTCTAAGCTAGTCCCTATTATATGATAAGCCACAATACATTTAAAACTGAAAAACACTACAACAGAGCAGGAAGACTGAAAAATCTGACTGCCATGTCACATCAATTTATTGATGAATATTCATTGCAATATGCTAAGTAGTTAACTCCATGCTTTCTCTGACAGGGAATCTAAGATTATAAACTGAGCAATAAAGAATGCATAAAAGTAGCAGTTACTTTTAAAATGACAAACCTCTTGTCAATGAATGCTAAGATTAGGTTTAATGAACCATTGAATTTTTACTGAGTTAACATCAAAATTGTGATGTATTTTGGTGAGATGGAAAGAAAAGCGGTCTGTAAATTAAGCTGCACCTAGAAATAACATGAAAGAATGAAATTCCAGTTGTTGGAATAATCCGTTACAATAGAGTAGGTTAATCAAAGTTAAATCATCTGTGAAATGGGTGGCTTTTGTTAAGCTGAAGGAAGGAGTCTTCAGAAGAAGTTTTCTCATCTGTATGTCACATTGCGATAAAGATACATCTAAGAATGAGCCACAAAGCACATTTTGAATTATTTTAAAATATGCAACACATAACAAGGAATATGCAAGATCCCAGAAAATACTCACTAAAAACTGATACTCTTTATCACTTATCACAATTAATTCTTAGCATGAGGTAAAAAATAAATCTGTATCATTTGTACATTAATGCTATTTAGGAAACAGCTGTCTATAAATTAACTAGTTTCATCATACTGATGTACCCTACTTTAATATAGTTTAATATCCTAGTGAAGAATTCCTAATTTACAAAGTAGCATAATTACTACAAAGGAAACTGCCAATGAATTCCAAAAATCAGGAAAAATGTGTTGTACATAAAGACATAAGTTAATTTATAAAAATTCTTATAAGTAACTTCACAAACAAAATGAGACTATTAGAGGGAAATACTTCAATCATAAGTTTAAAATTACATGTTAGATATGAATGATTTTCCTTTAACATTTTCAAAATAATCCTTTCTTTTCTGGTTCGAATCACTTCATTTTGATCCATTTGTCCATAATTACATATTCTTATACTTTACTCTTTAAAAATCAATATTAAGAAAATACTAGGACAAAACTTTAGGAATGTATCAGTGGAATTCATTCCTTTTATTTTTTTAAACAACTAGAATCAAATGCAAGGTCACTTGTTTCTTAACAATTTAGACAAGGGAAAATTTTAATCAGGAAATATTTTGAATACAGATCTAATGCTAATTTGGGAGATAAATAAAAAGAGGGTAATACTTTAATTATACCATTTATTTTAACACAGAATTTGTCTCTCTACATTGTCTCATTTTATGTAAAATTCAAATTTTTATTTAGGCAGTATTTGCATCATTAACACAGATCCTGTTATCTGTGATCTCATAAATATTACATTTTTTTGAGGCCACAATTTTAAACACGCTGATTAAAGTCTTTCAATCATGGTTAAGAACAAGTGCTTCAATTTTCAATTATTTTTATATTCTCACAGATTCTCTGAGGGTTAAAACTAACTTATTACATATTTTATCCCAAAAAAAAAAATTTTTTTTAAATCCATTTTAGACAAGAATAATATTAACCAGAAAGCCTAACAATGTAGTCTACATGGGAAGTGTGGATTCCAGATGTTAAGATCATGTAATAAAAAATTAAGAGCTATTTACATATAACATTTCTCTATACACTATATTTTTTAATCAACATGTACCTGAGGAAAAATATGATTACTAAATCAATACCAAAAACCATTATGAAACTCTACACAGATAAGAAAGTAGAATGATATGAGAAACATAGCACTCCAATGGAAATCAAGAACCAGGTTCTGACTGTAGCCTGATATTCTTTTACATTGTGACCATAGGGTCATCAATGAATATTCTTAGGTCTCAGTTTCCTCAGGTGTAAACAAGCTGATTAAACTCTGGAATTTCCTCTTTAAAAATCTGTGTCTAAAAATTGCAACAACAAAAATCCATGCTGATGATTTTTTGGTGACTAAGAAAAGACAATGCCATTTTCAAGACAGTTAAAAACTTCTAAAAGATAAGGGAAGAAAGTAACTTTTCCGGGCGTGTATCTGTGGGTATTACACTCCTGCCAAGAGAAGTTTTTTTTACCTGCCGGGAGTGAAATTGACTAAGGTCACATGTTCCTAGTCAATTTCATTCACAGTAGGTGCTTTAAGACCGCAAAGCACCTCAGTTCAGAAATGGTACTATCAACTTATAGAGTAAACTTGAAAGCAAGAACATGTGCTTTTCAAAAGAATAGATTCAGCCATTTTTTAAAAAATGAAAAAGAGAGTTAAGTCTAAGACCAATTTTTATCTTCAATTTGATAACTAACATTACTTCTGTACTAATTACAGTGCCTACCCAAGTTCAATTTACTGTCTTTTACACTCAAACTGTGAATTTCGCAATTTTGTCTCATGGTGAGTTTTGGAATTTATTACATATTCTTGAACGCGAGCCAGGGAGGCTAAGTTTGAGAAGCTCTGTATTAAACCAATGGAAAAGCAGAAGTAGAGTTAAGCACAAAGTGTTCTCATTATAAAACTTCAAATGTAGGGGTTTTTTACCCCCCTTTCTAAAACTTCCATAAATTGGGAAATGAAACAATGAAACAGCCCTGGACATAAAAATAATTGTAATGATACAGACAGGAAATCTCATTTTTATAAATAGTTCTAAAGGCTAAGGACAGCATCATGGTATTACAGTATGTTTCTCATTCTCCTTCACTTATATACCTCAGTAGTAGTGTAGTGTTAGTCACTTAATGATGTCCGACCCTTTGTGACCCCACTGACAGTAGCCTGCCTGGCTCTTCTGTCCATGGGATTCTCCAGGCAAGAATACCAGAGTGGGTTGCCATTTTCTTTTCCAGAGAATCTTCCCAACCTAGGGATCAAACCTGGGTCTCCTGCATGGCAGGCAGATTCTTTTTCATCTGAGCTATCCATTCCATTCCATTCCGTCGCTCAGTCGTGTCCGACTCTTTGCGACCCCCGTGGACTGTAGCCTACCAGGCTTCTCCGTCCATGGGATTCTCCAGGCAAGAATACTGGAGTGGGTTACCGTTTCCTTCTCCAGGGGATAGGGAGGCCTATATACCTCAACCTTAAACTAAAAAAAATAATCAAGTAGATAGCATACACTCAATACACTAGTAGAATCACTGAATTCTTGTTAGGTTGCAAATGAATAAACATGGATCTTTATAAAACTAATATCTAAGTCTAGTCCACAGATGAAAATTTTAAAGAGAGTGGTACATAGATGTACCCATTAGAAACTGGGTTCAGTTTATATATCTTGCCACTTTTACCCTCTACTAGTGAAGATAAGAAAAATTCTATTTATCAATATGAAAGATCAAAGCTGTTTACTCATTACTCTGAGCCAATCACTATAAAATATTATCTGATGCAAATTTACCAATAAATAAGTAAGCCATGCTATCTTTTAATGAAATGTTCTTCAAACTACAGGTCAAAGTCAAAAATTTAGTTATGGCCAACAATGAAAAAAATGGAATACAGTAAGAACAGAGAAGGTATTATTTCAAAAAACTTTTGTATCAGTTACAAGACTCCCCCTCCCCCACTATCCAAAAGTAGAGCAATCCTTGAAAACTTTCTTAAGCTGAAATGGTGTAAAATGAAGAAGCGATTACTTTAGGACACACCTTGTTAACAGGTGCACAAAGTAAACACAGCAGACGCTCAGACAGTTTAAAGCTATAAAGCTATGGCAGCTTTCTGCTGAGATGCTGAGTGTAGTTTCCAGGAAAGGAGCTTGGGTTTGTCACACTCCCCAAGTGGCATAAGTGAACTTTTGAAATTTGAAGGATATCTGTACACATCTGTATCTACATTTGTACTAGACTGTAATTAATATAAACTGAATTTCTTACCATACGTAACTATTATAAAAGAAAGAAAGTGCTGCTTCAGTGACAGCGTAAGAGAGAAAGCATACGTTGGAATCAGCCAAACTTGGTTTAGAATCTTACCCTTAATAAGCTCTCTTTCAGCTTCAGCTTCTTCATAGGTAAAGAGAATTGGTATTTAACTCTCAAGGTTTTGTTAAGAGGATTAGAGATAACATAAAGTGCCTCACACTATACCTGATATGTAGTAAGCACTCTGCTGTTACAATTTTCAGTCACCAATTTAAACATGAGGTTTGAAGAACTGTAACAAACAAGTAGCTAAGATAATATATTTGAGAGATGCTAACAGGTCCAATTTTGCTCACAGCATTCACAGGGATACATAGATCACAGAGTAACAGCATATGTTTGTATCTAGGTCATCATGGAATTAGAGAAGGCTATAAGGGAGGATGTATGTTTCATTATGGATCTAAGAGCAAATAATGATTACAACATGATATAGTCATATTAAAATCAAGAACTGAGACTGTACTTTCTCACCCAATTTTATCGATATTGTTACTGTATTTTCCCAGCAGTTACTTCCCAAGAAAAGGCATGGGGGAAAAAAAAATCTCAAGTAAATAAATCATTCTCCTAAGTAGGCAAAAGCAATTAATTCCTTCACCAAATATTTACTGAGCTTGTACTCACTACACATCATGCACTCTCCAGATCAGGCATTACAGCAAGGAAGAAGAAACAGTCCCTTTTGTGTTCTGGGAAATTTGGCAAAAAAGCTGAAGTACGATGGATGCTAAAAGCCTTGCCCTAAATAGAAGAACCTGTCTACAATGCAGGAGGCATAAGAAATACAGGTTCAATCCCTGGGTCAGGAAGATCCCCTGGAGGAAGGCATGGCAACCCACTCCAGTATGCTTGCCTGGAGAATTCCATGGACAGAAGAGCCTGGCGGGCTACAGTCCATGGAGTCGCAAAAAGCTGGACGTGACCAAAGTGACTTAGCACTCTCACAACTAATTTCCAAGTGAAAAAATACAGTTTATCTTGAACTTCTGGGTAAACTTTACAAACCACAATCTTTTAAATTTTCCCATTAATTTCAAAATAAAAATAGAAAAAAAGCATTTTTTACAAAACTGCCAGTCATATACTATGTAGCTATACATTCAAATTAGCTCAAAGACATTATTACATGTTCAATTTAAAATTTATAAGGATGTCAAGAATAAGCAACTAAAAATGAAAATTTCAAGTAGGATATAAAACCATATGTGTGCTTGTATATGTATACATAGATAATTTTTGAAAAAATGTATTGTAGAAAACAAACTGGAAACAAAATATTAACAATGGCTACCACACAGTGGTATCATAGGCATATTTCCTATCCTTTCTGTCTTCTCTAAATTCTCTATGATATACTACAGTAATTAGAAAAAATTATTTTAAAAAATGGAAGTCTTCATTTAAATGATATATACAATTATAGGTGTGTTATAACAGGCATTACCTAAAATTGCTTCAGAATTGCTTTACATTCTAAAACAATCTAAAATGCATTTCATAAATAAAACTAAATCTTCATATTATTATTATAAGGAAAAAAGCCTAATTTATTTTTTAAATGAGATACTGTATCCTCATTTTGGCTATTTTGCTTACTTTCTATTAACATATCTAGCATTTCTCATTTAACATAACTAATAATATAGCTCCTGAAAGACAGACATTTCAATACTTTGAACATATTAGTTAGTAAAATAATATTTTCTGGAAATTACAGAATCCTACAGTATTAAGTTTTCTCCATACTGGTAGTTCAGCACTTTATCTTTCCCCTTTTCTTTTTTTAAAGTGGCTTATGTCTCAAACAATGGAGAAGGAAATGGCAACCCACTCCAGTGTTCTTGCCTGGAGAATCCCAGGGACGGGGGAGCCTGGTGGGCTGCCGTCTATGGGGTCACACAGAGTCGGACACGACTGAAGTGACTTAGCAGCAGCAGCAGCAGCATGTCTCAAACAAATCTATCATCAAGGACTATTTTTCTGGTAAGATGAGGGATTTTGCACATGTGAAAGCTATTTTACCAATCGATGGAGCAGCAGGAATGAAAACAATGTATCCATAGAAATAAATATTCACATGGTCAAGTTATCAAAAAAACTATTGGACAAAAACTTATTCCAATTTCCTCAAAATTTTTGAGTTTAATTGTACAGACGATAATATCAAGTCCTTTTGGGAACAAGAAGAAAATCAAAGGAAAAGTTTCTTTATTTCATGTCCATCCTTAGGGGGCAAGGAAAGGGGAGTTGTTAAAAGTACATGTGATGATGTACTACTAAGTTTAAAAAGTCTATAAAGAGTTATAATGGCTCATTTTCTTTTGAAGTATATATAAGTATGAAAACTTAAAGATTTTCATTGGCAGTAAGCTAGGAATTTCAAGGATTCCCCCCACTCCCCACTCTTGCTTACTTGTATCTTGGGGTTTTCTGCAATGAATATTACTTTTGCTTCTCCTTAATGGTAATTTAATTGAAATTTTAAAGATGAATTAAACATTTGATAAAGTGCTTATGCTTGATAATCTATAATTAAACAATAATAAATTTTTCTGGCTGAGAAGAAAATAAATGTTCTTTATGAACAGACTGCTAAAAGGATTACAATAGGCCCACAATTCCAAAATATCATCAGCTCTAAAATCTATAACTCTTGGTGGTAAACCCTAACATGACCAGAAGTAAAGGTATCTATAATCATTATTTATCTCACTTAGTTTGAATATTTGTATCTTTTGCTGTTGAATATTTATGCCCAAGATGCTGTTGGAATGTTTACATATGGTACATAATTACTTCTTTGAAAAGTAAAAAATTCTGAATCCCTATATATATACAACTCCATAGGTTTCAGATAAGAAATTGTGAATCTGTATTGGGGATCTTAAGTAAACTTCTTTTATATCTAACATAAATTTATTAGCTTCCCTTGGAAAAACAAGAACTATCACATTAAGCTTATGCTTAAATCATTAGCTATTCAATGAGATTTTTAAAATTAGTCCCCACTGTAAAAATGGTCAGCTCCTTCTGATTTAAGACACAAAGGACTCCACATCCAATATAATCTCTATGTATACTCCTTCTGTTTCTCAGAGATTACAGGCTGCTATATAATCAACATAGTAGAGCCCGTAGATCATAAAATAGGAAGTTTATGAATTAGGTCTAGATCTGTTCACTAATACAGATAACTGGCAGTATATCAGAATATAGTATGCACCAAAGAAAATAATTTACATTATTTCACTTACTATTGGATATACTCTCATTTTCGGAAGAATTACGTTCATGACACAGAAATAGAACATTCTTAAGTTTATTTTTTGCTTCTAAAGCAGAACAAAGCAACAACAAAATGAGAATGAAAATATTTGTATTTATGCCAACAAAATTAAAAACATACATATAGCTTATACTTCTATTAAATCCTACAAGAAAAAGTTTTCAAACTCTAAAGAGCAAATACATAAATATAGAAAGCCTAAGTATTATTTTTATAATGTTCCCCTAAGAAAATATGCCAAACAACAAAGGAAAAAAAAAAGAATCCTCTTATTTAACATGGGGATTAATGACAATCATATTTAAGGATACTCACCTTCTTTGGGTTGAGCCATAACTGGAGTCTGAGTTTCCTTTGTGTATGTGACAATTTCACGAGGAGGAAAGTCAACTTGTGTAATTTTAGCCATTCCAAGTTTAATAGGTCCTCGTCTGAATAAAGTGAACACAAATAGTTTCAAACACAACAAATGATACACTTTAACTACATCAAACCATGTTTTTTGGGAAAAGTAAGAATTAATTATCGTATATCCAACAGTGTAATTTAAACCCCTGTTTTATTCAAGAAATTTTAAATGAACAATTAATTGGCTTTAGCAAAAGAATTAGAAGGTAGCAAGAACAAAAGAGATTTCTGAATCATTCAAGGTGTTTATTTTTCACTTTAAAAAGGCAGATAATTTAGTTTCTTAGAACAAATGTTTGGGTAATAACAGAGTAAGAGGATGGGAATTTCAAAGTAGACTGCTGAATATGGTTGGTTATGAGAACTGTTTTTACCAGGGGTATGATTCTGGAATTTTTTGTTAAGAGTTAAATATATAGATCTCACTCATACCACATTTAGTCTCCCTTCACCATTAGAAGACATCAGCTTTAAGAGTGAGAAATAACTTTCTGTTGAAAACAACTTTTTCTACTTATATTTTGCAGAAATTGAAAAGCATACAGTCAATCTAGATTATAAAATAAAATATTTAAACTTTAAGTCTCTAATCTCTGTATGATCAATATTGTCCCTGAGTCACACATGGACAAACTACTGTGCAGATTATTTCAGATCTAAACTAAAGCTACATATCTTCTGAATATCATGACATTACTAAAGTCACTCCTATTTTAAATAAGTGAAATACATTATTTTTTGACAAAAAGAAGAGTTGTGGATAAAGAAAATATACCAAAAGAAAAATGTATTTTATTCTATATCTGGGGGAATTTTTTCTTATTATTGTAGATGTCTAAATTCTAAACCAAATATAGCATGCTTCCAAACTCCCAAAATTCTCAACAATGGATCTGTCTTACAAGAATATAAAGCTGGATATTTGAAATATATATATATATTTGGTAATATAACTTTTTACTTATATAAACATCCTTTTCAAAATCCTGTACAAAAAAGTTTAATAAAATTAGTACATTTAAAGAATTAATTTTCTCTAAGGTCCCAAATGTGGGCCACAAGAAATTTTTCACGTGTTTTCTACCTTGGAAATATCTTAGAGAAAAAAAAGTAGAATCAAAAAAATAAATGGAAAAATTTAGTAAGATTTGAAGTAACTTAGCATTCTAAGAACAAAATCTGAAATAAATTTTATATTCTATTTTTCAAGATGTAAACCATATGAAAAATAAATTACTCATATCTGAAATACAATTTCAGATATTTTTCATATCTGAAAAGAGAGCTTGAGTCAAAAACATTAAGAACAAGTTACTAACTTGAGTACATACAGGGTTTAATAGATAAAAATCACAACACTACAACAAACAAAATAAGATTTAGGGATAGATTTGGGGAGATAATACCTTACTTATCCAAAGCCACTTTTACTGAGAACAAGCAAGCAGTTGAGGGTGGAGGAGCCTCAGGGCAGCCAACAGAGAGGACTTCCAGCTAATGTACAAGAAGCCCATATACTTTTCTTACATGACCTAATTCAATGTTTATTTAAGGGCTTCCCAGGTAGCACTAGTGATAAAGAACCCAACTGCCAATGCAAGATACATAAGAGATGTGAGTTTGAGCCCTGAGACATAAGAGATATGGGTTCAATCCCTAGGGTCGGGAAAATCCCCTTGGAGGAGGGCATGGCAACCCATTCCAGTACTGCCTAGAGAATCCCATAGATAGGGGATCCTTGCAGGCTACAGTACAAAGAGTTGCAAGAACTGGACACGACTGAAGCAATTTAGCATGACATAAGGCTTATTTATGTCTTATTTTAAAGGCTAGCATAACATAAGGCTTATTTATGTCTTATTTTAAAGGCTTATTTATGTCTTATTAATAAGCCATGATATATCGCTTATTTATGTCTGGAGAAGGAAATGGCAACCCACTCCGGTGTTCTTGCCTGGAAAATCCCAGGGATGGCGGAGCCTGGCGGGCTGCTGTCTATGGGGTCGCACAGAGTCGGACACGACTGAAGCGACTTAGCAGCAGCAGCAAGGCTTATTTACTCTTACTTTAGACATAATTTCTAACGGTATTAGGGCCATATGTTTTAGAAGCTGCAAACTATCAAGGGAAAAGAGCTATCTGAGTCAGGCACAGTGGCAGAAGTAAACATCTATAGTTTGCACTGGAGACTAGAATAAATAAGTAAATGAATAAATCAACAGCAATCTGGAGTCACAGTGTAGAAACCGACAGCTCTGTTCCTCTCAAAACCTTAAATATCATCAGGAAATTTTATAGGAAAATAAATTTTCATGTTGAGTAACCTAGAAAAGATTGCATGTAGAGTATGTATTTTTAAAAGTTTAGGAAGTTTGTAATACACTGTAGAAAAACTTACATAAAAAATATAGCAATAATAAAAGTAATTTAGACATTTAAATTCATAGACTTAGGGTACCTATAAAATTAGATACATAAAATATTTCTTTCACTAATGATAGAGGATAAATGAGGTATCACAGTGAAATATCACTCTTCGTATTATCTGCATGTTAGAAATTTAAGAAAAATAAAATTAGGACAACTTCACAGAGAATCAAATTAATTATAAAAGAGGGAAGGTAATAAATCTATTCAATACCCCAAATCGGAATCTGAGTGAAGCTGAAGAACTGATGGATCTGTATCCCAATGCAGCGTCCTAAATGGTTGTAGGACAACCATGAAGCATTAGCAAAAAAGGCCATAAGTTAGTCAAGCAAATACATTCTATGAATATCTAAAGTACTGTTCACAATTAAAAACCACATGTTCCAGTTAGTACAAAAAAACACGAGATATCACTCAAATGCTCTAGTGCATGCAATGCAAACATACAACCGAGAATAGTTAAAAAGACAGTATTTTCATATTATAAGAAACTAATCTTGCAAAATAATGGATAAGAACAGACAAAACATCCAACATCCCAAATAACACATTATTTTTGGATGATAACAAGCTAGGCTACACATATAGTTGAAATTTGAAGTTTCCTAATGAAAAAAGCATTAGTAAAAACATCTTAGTTAACATATCATAATCTTGCCCAAAGCATTAAATGTGTGCAGGAAATTGTCATATTGGTAAAGGAAATGAGTCAACACATAAGCCTTTTGGTAAGAAAACCAAAGACTATTCCACTGGGATACAAAATAGCTTAAGTTTCCAAAATGTGACCCTTATGTAATTTATGGGTTAAGCACTGCCTTGGGCTTACATGTCATCTGCTTTAGAAAGCAACTAAAGATTTCTGTCTCTAGGAAAAAGCAGACTTTTTTTCTTGCCAGGAAAAATATTTTATGTTCAAAGAATTTATCTAAACTAACTAAACTTTTAGAGAATATCAATCCTAAATAAATATTTGGTTGTGTTTAGCCTTACTGGGTAAACAACTTCCACGGAATCTTTTCCACAAGACTTAAGGAAAATTTAGTCATTACTAGAATAAAAGGTCCTTTATCACACTGGTACTCCTGTAGATTAGCAATATGTAAGATAATTATGTATAGCACCATATGATGCTCAGAATCCCTATTAAAAAGTTAAGCACAACACATTCAGTGCTACCATCTTTGTCAAATATATTTGTTTCTCATTTATGCAACAAATTATAATGTACAACTAAAACTACTATAATATTTAAACATAAGAAATGAAATCTTTACTTGCCTATACAACTTAACAGTAAAAGCAATCAAATGAACTAGAGAAATGCTTCATTTTAAAAATATAAAGAAAGATTTTGGGATTTAAATGGTAATGTGTGTACACAAAGAAGAGGCCACAGTGAAGATTTACTTTATACTAAGCAATGAATAGCAACAAACTCAGGCTTTGTTAAACCAGAAGAGGTTGTATGAGATGCTCTCCAAGGAATGTTCTGTACATACCCTTTACATTCTCTAAGAGTTCGAGCTGTTACCAATGACATAGAGCTCCTTGTTAAGGATGTCATTTTGGTCTAAAATAGAGTAAAACTCTACCTCAGAACAGAGCCAGCACTGAAAACATATTTCACAAAGTATGGGATTATAATAAAGGCATCTCCAGACACATAAATTAAAACTTTAATATAATCCTGATACATATAATCAGAAGTCCAAGAGATAAAGTGATCAAGAATGTAAAAAAGGAATAAGGAGCATGGATTACTCATTGAATAACTGTTATCTAAATCTTAAGAGTTAACAGAAGTGACTGAGAAAGTGAACTAGAATCTTAATGATATGCAACTTGCCAATCAGCAAAGTTACAGAAATATCATTTTTCTTGGCGTCCTATGTATTTAGTCATAAATTACCACCAGGCTGAACAGAAACTTTTGGCATTGAGAAACTGATTCAGAAGTTTTGATATCATACTTGGTAATGTCTAATATGTTTTTTTCCTACTCCCCAAGTGTAGTAATTGTCGACTGTCTTGGCCAGCTAAAGGAGTTGAGTGTATAGGTTTATACATCTCACACACCTTCATGCATTTTGCTGTTTATTTTTCATTATCATTGTGCCAGCTCAATTTATATCCATTCTTTTTCTTTCTCAGACTCTAGCATTCTTTTAAAAAGTCACATATTTTAAAATGCAATTACTTCACTGCCAATATCATCAATTAATCAACAATATTAATTATTTCTCTATCATGGAATCTGGAGATGATTTAAAGGAATTCAAAGTTTTCTCGCTGTGTGTACATATATATTAAAAAGTGAACATATTTAGTCCTCTAGAAAATTAACAATTAAAAATTAGTTTGGATTCTCAAAGGAGATGACATATGTATTAAGACAAGATATCACATCATCTCATTCAAAAAGAATTTATTTTCTCTCCCATTAATCTTGTACTCATTCTCTAATAAAAAAATACCCTTTTTTAAAAGTATCTTTGATATTAATTTCTCAAATGCTTTCTTCTCTGCAACCACCCTGTGTGATTTTTCAGTCTTTTAACTTTACTGATGCTTTCAATAGCTAAGTCAAAGATCTCTCTTGGTAATTGTCACATGGAATTTGAAAATATGTGGATTGTTTTAAAATATCCTTTGATCATGATTTCTAACATAATTTCACAGTGATAACAGACTTGAGAGCATAGGTATGATTTCAATACCTTTAGACCATGAAATTTTTGCATCTTGTTTTATGTCCCTGGATATGTTCCAGTGTCTCCAGGTCTACAGTCTACAGGAACTTGAACAGAATTTGTATCCTTCTGTTGTGTGAAAATTGTATAAATTTTAATTATGTTGAATTGGTTCATAGTGCTTTTCAGGTCTACTATATCCTTCTACTCTCTGTCTGTTCATTTTACTAATTTTTGAGAGTCTGACATTGAAACTCCAAGTAAAAATACTTATGTATTTTAAAAAATTGCAATATAGTGGAACTATATGTAACTTTGTTCTGTATTTTTCAAGTCTCCTGTAAATGTTATATTTTCATAATTAAAAAATAAAAACATATTCTTAAAGTAATACTTAAATACTCATTTTCTTGTTTTACATCTACAAATCTACACTTTAAACACAATTTAGCACATTATTCTTAGGATCTTTCAATACAGTGAATACTATATTTAAGTTATATAAATTAATGAGCATTAGAATGCAAGTTCCATGAAGGCAAGAACCAGGAACATTATTTTCTGTGATAGACGATAGCACTTAACATTAAATTGGCAATTCAATTAATATGTATTCTAACAAAATAAACATATTTATTAACAGTTATTTACTTCCTATACCAATTTACAATATTCCAATTGGGTCTCTCTTATTAGGTCTTTAGGTTTTCCAATGAAACTCAGGTGGTCATATTTTAATTTGCATACATGCTACACAGTATTTTTGAAAGCAAACTAGCTGATGCCGCATTAATCTTTCTATTCCTGTTCAAAATCAAGAACAATGAATTAACACAATACAGTATAGGCATTAAAATAATACATAATATCAACTAAAGAAATTTAATAAATACTTTTTTGTGTGTTTTACCTTGGGAAATATTTTTACTTTGGTAATGTATTATAAGGGGAAAATAAAACCCTTCTGAAAATGCCTCTTGTTTATTAGGAAAGGAATACTAACGTATTTGTATAAAAATACAGAAGTACAAAAGCATGAAACAAATTTAGTCTTCAAAAATGAATTTAGACTAAATTCAGCCTTTAATCTATAATATATTCTTTTATCATGTCACTTAACATCCAAAAAGAGTATTGTTTAAATCTGCAGTTTCAGTTCTATAAACAGAACAGGTTTGGAAAGCACATCTCTAATTCAGACTGGTGAGCCTTTTGTGTCTTCTAATTGTTAATGACAACTTGATTATTCAGGAACTGATTAAAGGACTGAGTTTATGGATTAGTTAGCCCCTTTTCTTCTTTTTTTGTCTTGTCTTTTAGATACTCATTACTTGTTTGCAACTTCAATCAAGGTGCCTGGGCACAAAGAAGATAAAACTTCTTAGCTTACTTCTCATTAAAAGGTGTGTTTAGGTTTTCGTGGGGAAGACATTTAACTTCCAAAATAAGGATTCTGAATAAAGATTTTTAATTGACTATGTTTAGTCTCATTTCAGTTGCCATAAGAAATCAAACTGTAAGATGTTGTTAAATAAAGATTTGGTATTATTGGGAGTGTGACAAAGAGAAGTAATACTTTTCTCTGTATGGTATTTGGAAAGAAGTTGAAATCTTACTGAATGTTTGAAAATCAAGTCCCAACATGTATGCAGGATGATAAAACAAATGTGAGATACTGTTTTACAAGGAAGATGCAAGTTCAGGAAAACTTGGCAGCGAACTTTTTTTTTAATTGAGGTATAACTGGCATATGTTTCAAGTATATAACATAATGATTTAATATTTGTATATATGGTGAAATGATCACCACAATAAGTCTAGTTAACATCCATTTTACATAGTTACAAAATTTTTTCTTATGATTTTCTCTTTCTCTTTAAGACCCAATCTCTCAGCAACTTTCAAATATACAACATATTATTGTTAACTACTGGAGAAGGAAATGGCTACCCACTCCAGTATTCTTGCCTGGAAAATCCTATAGACAGAGGAGCCTGGCAGCCTACAGCCCATGGGGTCACAAGAGTCAGACATGATTTAGTGACTAAACCACCATAAGGTGTTTATATATATATAAAACTGTTAACTACATTCTCCATACTGTACATTTATATCTCCATGACTTATTTTTATAACTGCAAGTTTGTACCTTTTGACCCCCTTCATCCATTTTGCCCACCCCTTACCTCCCCCACCTCCAGCAAACATATAAAAAATTTTAATGAACCAACCTCTTCTCTTTATCTATGAGCTAGTTTCATTTTTAAAATTTCACTTATAAGTGAGATCATACATTATTTGTCTTTCCCTTTGATTTCTTTCACTTGGCATAATGCCCTCAAGCCAGTAAATGCTTTTTAAAATTTTTATTGAAGCCAGTAAACACTCAATGTTTCCTTAGCAATTATTCCTTATTCTTGATATTTTATGCATTATTATTTTCTACCTAATTAGAATAACTTAATAGAATAGAATTAGGCTGTTTAACTGAATTGTTTATTTCAATTACCAAATGGAAATTAAGCAAAAGAGAGATTTTACACTATACCCAAAACGCTCACATAATAACCAATACAAAGCTGCTTAAATAGAAAAAATAATTTAATGAATTAACACTTCTATCTTTAATATAAGAAAATCAGCAAAAAATAGTTAACTAGTCAGTAGCTAAATTAATCAAGTGTGACAGTAAAATAATGTTTTTTAAAAAATTTCCCCCCAACTTACAACAAACCATTTCTTTGTCATTCAGATTTCAAAATGTTATGACTAACTCAACATAACTATTTAGAGTCACTCTATACCACTGACAATAACTGGGTAGTAAATGCATTCTATCATTAAAATATTGAAAGAAAATTACTGTACCTAGATCCCACTGCGCCATCTCCAGAGTCCTGGCTCCCAGCTTCGCTTGGTGTGCTCACAGATTTGGAGGATGGAGACATAGGAGGAGGGACTAAATAGTGAAATAGACAGGTATCCGCTGTTACTACACGGAGAGGTTGCTCAGCTTATGACGTTTCAAAAGTAATTTAATATGAAGTAATTAACAAAAAAGAAAAAATGGCAAACCAAAAAATGAAAGTACATGAATGAAAATGAACAGTAAAAGAAGAGGAGAAAGACAGTTAACAACGCATGCTGACGATTCATGCAATTTCTCTGGCAAAATGCATTTGGGCTTTATATTAAAAAAAAAAAGGCAAGATTATGAAAGGATGCATTTTCATCTCGGCCAACACCAAATGTGGGTACTAATTTTCAAAGGAAAGCATTCCTTCTGCCCTTTCTAACTTTCTGCTTTTAAGAGCACCAGATCATTTATTTTTTGTCAATCTTTTCTTTCAAAAAAAATTAATGTCTTAAATGATATAATTTTTCCCTCCAAAAAAATAAATAAAAAGAGCCAATTTAGAGAAATGACTACCAGTAAAGGAATGACTCCTTTAAAAGTTCATTAGTTTCCAGCAATTTGGGTGAAAAATGCAAACAGGCCATAAAACAACATGCCTTCTAGACATGATGCATAACATAAAGTGATGCATGCAACTTAAACAAGGCAAGGCTTAATGGTAACTTCCTTACCCCAGTATTCAGAAAAAACTGAAGTGTACAGACAAAGATACAGACACCCAAAATATTCTTAATCCCTTCTTATAGAAAAATACACATTTTTCATAGTATATAAAACAAACAGCAAATGCTCTCCCCTAACTTGTTACTTTTAACATTAGATACAAAAAGTTGAATATGAGTATTTCATGCTATTACACTTGTAAAGTTTTTGATTATCATTTCAGGGAGTATAAGAGGATCATCACTGCCATCTTCTGGTTGAATTTTACCATAAATGCCCCCAACCCCAAGTATCTTTTTAAAATAATTTTTCAATGTACAATATCAAGTGACTAATACATTTTAGTTGAACTGCAAGCCCTTCTTTTAATAGTTTACTAAATAGAAGGTTAAGTTCCTAGTTACGTAGGAACCAATCTAAAGAAATACGTACTTATGTTTAAATGTTTACACATGCTTCAGTAAAAACAGTGGGTTTGCTAATCTAACAAAATGCACAAGTATAGTATGATGATTTATATCTTAAACGTAGGTACAGAACAGATCAACCTTATTTTTCAATGCCAAATTCTACTGGAAACCAATAGGAAGATTAGAAGGAAAAAAAACATAGCTGTAATGTTGATTTCCTGAGATACTATGGTTAATTCTCGCTCAAATTTCAAAAGACCATAAAAACATAAAAAAGGTTTCTAATTTTGCAATTAAAATCTCTCAGAAACAATGCTAAAACCAGACTGCCTTTATATAATTCACATGTTGATAGTACTGTGCTAGCGGCTGCATGTATAACTCAAAGTAGCTAAACATGACTTGTATCTGAAGTACAAGAACTTCAATATCCCCTAACCTCTCTTACTTTGCCAACAAAGGTCCATCTAGTCAAATCTATGGTTTTTCCAGTAGTCATGTATGGATGTGAGCATTGGACCATAAAGAAAGCTGAGTGTTGAAGAATTGATGATTTTGAACTGTGGTGTTGGAGAAGACTCTTGAGAGTCCCCTGGACTGCAAGAAGATCAAACCAGTCCATCCTAAAGGAAATCAATCCTGAATATTCATTGGAAGGACTGATGCTGAAGCTGAAGCTCCAATACTTTGGCCACCTGATATGAAGAACTGACTCATTGGAAAAGACCCTGATACTGGGAAAGAATTGAAGGCGGGAAGAGAAGGGTCAACAGAGGATGAGATGGTTGGATGGCATCAACTCAAGGCGCATGAGTTTGAGCAAACTTGGGGAGTTGGTGATGGACAGGCAAGCCTGGCGTGCTGCAGTCCATGGGGTCGCAAAGAGTCGCACACGATTGAGTGACTGAACTGAACTTCTCTTAGGTTAAGTTTTTCCTCCTCTTTTTGTCCAACTCTCACTGTGAGACTTCCCCCAAGTCCCAACTGATATAGTAATAAAAGTAATATCTAAGAGTGGTTTGTCTACTGTGCTGTAAGCATAAACACAAATATGTGTATTGAGTTATAGTGAGGTACTACAATGTTTTCATATTAAAGATTTCCAAAGAAGAAATTTTTAGCTTTTTAAATTACATACTTAACTTTAGGCTTAGGAAAATAATTTTTCTAAGTATACATAAATGAAAGATTTGAGGAAAATAGTGATATTCCTATCAATCTAATTGTGATAAATTATAAAATTCTTTTCCAGTTAATGTTTTTTCCCCTTTCTAGTGACTTTAATCAGTAAGTTCATCGCCAATATCTTAACTAGTTGACTGTGTTAAAAAAATGCTACTTCAAATATTTTATGAAAACAGGTTAAACAGTAATTATACATACATAAGTAAATACATTAAACTAGGCAATTCTCAAATAAAAGTTTCAGAAATAAAAAATAAATCACAGGAGTGATGCAATCAAATTATCACAGATCTTCAGCCAGAAGCAAAATAAACCACAACTTCAAGTTTGTAACTAGATAAAAATCTCTTTCCC
This sequence comes from Moschus berezovskii, assembly GCF_049115385.1. Classification (NCBI taxonomy): domain Eukaryota; kingdom Metazoa; phylum Chordata; class Mammalia; order Artiodactyla; family Moschidae; genus Moschus; species Moschus berezovskii. The sequence continues at coordinate 114,276,565 of NC_142461.1, read as the reverse complement.
AGAACTATTTCTTCAACCAAAACACAGTTTTCACACCAGCTGATAAAGACACTGATTAAGGACTCATCTTGCATCAATCTATACCTCAGAAGGGACAAATCTAGAAAAGAAGATGACTATCATTAAAAAAGGAAGAATGTAAACAGGAAAAAAGGGAAAGGAAGCATTATTTGGTGACTACCTTATTTTAACTCAATTAGTCTGGAAAAGTCAAAGAATATAGTAACTGCACAATAAGGCAATGTCACTATACTCCCAGCCTTCAACAAACAACATCCAAAAATGAATAAACACGTGCACTCAGGAAGGCTTAAAAAAAAAACAAAACTAAATCGCTCATAGCCACTCAAATTTCAGCAAAGACTTAATTCTAGAATTCATTTTTAAAAATGGTTCAAGAGTACAATCAGCTTTAGAGATAACATAAGCTTTATTAATTAGCCTTTGCCAAGTACCTGAAATAAGATTTGCATGATTAGAATAGTGATTCAGATTACCTTCACTGTACAGTTCTGTATATAGTCTAAAATAAGCCTTTACAAATGGTACAAAATAAAAGGTTCAATATTAACATATGAGTGAATCAGGTGAATGAATTTAAGTTTCTTAGAAGTTTAGAGCAGAGATATCTAACCCTTTCTTCAGAAACCAAGGAAGAAATGAGAAATAAACTGAAAGACAAATCTACCCCCATTAACTGCACTGATCATGCAAGTAATACTGGAAGGCTGTGACACTGATTCTTTATGAAAAAAAGCTAACCAAGAACCAAGAAGGCCTTTCCTGCTAGCTTAGAGCTTGGCCTTCCTTCCCAGGATATAAAATTAACGCTGCTGCCAACTGGTCTACGAAGAAAACAACTAGAAATTTTAAAAACACAAAGGACCCGGGTATGCACCTAGATTTAGAAACCAGAGTCAACTTTGAGTCAACGACTGAGAACTACACAGAAGTCACAGACATGAACAAGGATGGTGCACAACCCAATTATTTTCAAAGTAGAAGAAAGTCTCTAGCAAGAAGGGGCTCTTTCCAGGAAGAATAACCCAGAGAAGGTGGACAGCCAAAGAAAGTAAATGTAGGGAGTGTTGGCAGAGCACAAATGAGAGGAAGGAGCTTCTGAGATAACCAAACGATGTGAGGCCTCTTACAGCTCATCTATGATTCTTGGCACTCAAAGGCTGAGTTACACAGTAATGCCCTCTTGTGGCTATAAGTGTTTCTAGACTGGAATATTAATATTTAAATAACTGTTTAAGTTTTCATCAGTTCAGTTGCTCAGTCGTGTCCGACTCTTTGAAACCCCATGAATCACAGCACGCCAGGCCTCCCTGTCCATCACCAACTCCCGGAGTTCACTCAAACTTATGTCCATCGAGTCGGTGATGCCATCCAGCCATCTCATTCTCTGTCGTCCCCGTCTCCTCCTGCCCCCAATCCCTCCCAGCATCAGAGTCTTTTCCAGTGAGTCAACTCTTTGCATGATACTTTATCTTTTTTGTCTTGAAAGATGATGCTTTAAACTTTAATTTTCTGAAATATCAACTTCTTCCTTTCCTATGACCCCTTCTTCTGATAGCATTAAATCCCTCCTCTAATCTCCCCTAAATATTTCCTTTATTCTCTTTAATGTTTCAGAGCACAGGTAAATTTTGTTAAAGAAATTAATAAAATTTTATAGCATTAAAATACTACACAGAATTGTTAAAATTAAGCTAAACCTGAAAAAAATGACTTGATAACATAGAAATTATTCTATCTAAAAATCAGAATTACTAGTTATTAAATAAATAACTGCTAGGGAATGTTATACATGATGACTAAACTTAATACATACATAACACTGCTGTATGATACATAGGAAACTTTAAGAAAGTAAATCCTAAGACTTCTCATCATTAGGAGAAATTTTTTTCTTTTTATCTATATGAGATGATAGATGTTAACCAAACTTACCGTAGTAACCCTTTCACTGTGTGTGTCTGTGTGTGTGCATATGCATATTACATATACACATAAATCAAACCATCATGATGTATACCTTAAACTTATACAGTGATGTATCTGTCAATCATTTCTCAATAAAACTGGAAAAATCAGATTTAAAATACTGGACGTTACAAGAGAGGGAGATAAATGAAGCTATACTTATTTGACTACCAAACTTCGTTTATTCCTAATAAAACACTGATTATCACAGTTTATAAAATCAGTATACTATGCCCTACTGATACAGATTTAGGCTACAGAACAACTGACAAAATCTGTTTTCATCTCTTTGTAAGATGGTTAAAACAGTAGTCACACATTCAAAAAGATTCACTTTTTTGGGGGGTGCGGGAGATCAGTGTTTATTAACTCCACATTTGATAAAATATGTCTTGAAAGTTGTGCCTAAAATTAACTTTCTTAAGATTGGCCACTTAAATTTCATTAAAAAAAATAATCAAGCCATATTTCTTTTGTTAAATATTCAAATTTCAATTTCCACTATGCATTTTGCTTAAATTTAAACAAGATTTTGTTGTTACTGTTTTTAAAGCAGATGGCTTTTATTGGTCTTACTGGGAGGAAAGACTCTAATAACAGTTGCACAAACATTTAAGCGTCCAGTTTGCAATGGACACGGGATAAAAAATGTAACATGCTATCATTGCTCCCAAGGACCTCGGACAAAAAAACAATCAAATGATCAAATAAATAAGGATCTATCAGCAAAGAGAAGCTAAGAGCAGTCTTATTAGCTGTATCTCTTTAAAAAAACTAATTCTTTTCAGTAGATTTTTTTTTAAAAAAGGGAAAAAGTCCATTTTAGCTAAAACCAGACTAATGTTTTTAATAAATCCTTTTGAATATTCCAGTGGTTTTTTCATACTTCTATGATTTAAAAATATTTAATATATACATTTGTAGTGAAAAGAAAAACAAGCATCCATCCAGGTTATGATACAGAAACTATTTTTATTGTTAGTATCAAGAAAGTTTGACAGCCAATGCTTTCGCCTGTATCCTTTAATCTCCAGGCCTAATTTCAAATAAACACTGGAAAGATCTTTAGATACTTGTGAGAGAACAGAAGGTGGAAAACTATACAACTCACTTAATGAGATTACTATAATCATTATAATAAAACCAGACAAAATATAGTAAAAGGAAAAAAACTATAGGCCTGACTCTGAGTTATAGATGAATTCCTAAATATTAGTGCTATGTAAGAAAAATATTTTCTCATAACTAAGACGGATTTATTTCAAAATGTAAGCAAGCTTATACATTTGAAAACCTAATAATATAAATTATATTAACATATTAAAAGGCAATAAAAAGCATATGATCATCTCAAAATATGAGGAGATCCATGAGTTTGTCATACATATTTTGGTGATTTTAAAGAATGTCAAAATTCTTTGAAAATGTGGGCTGGACTTAGTGACTCTCTTCCAACAGACAGAATATGGCAGAAGCCATGTTCTCTGACTTCCAAGGGTAAGTCATAAAAAGGATAGCTTCTTTCCAGCTCTCTTTCTCTTTGGACTGTTGACACACTGCAGCCAGGTGACATGCTGCAAGGATACTTAAGCAGATAGTTTTATGGAATGGCTCACACAGATAAGAACTCAAGCCTCCTACTAACAACCGAAGCCAACCTGCTGGCCCTGTGACTGAGCAAATCACATGGCTGGTAAAGCAACTCCTCAGACCCCAATCAAGCCTTCAGATGACTGCAGCTCTGACTGATCTTGACTTCAACCTCATGAGAGAACCCAAGCCAGAAACACCAAGCTAAGCCACTACCAAATGGTAGAAACTATGAGTGATAATAAACTTTTATTATTTAAAAAAAAAAAATCAAACTGATACAAGAACAAAAAACTTGAATAGACGATAACCATTAGAAAAACTGAAATGGTGAATAACTCCTGCTCTCCACTATCCTCTGGGGACAAAAAGCATAATCTGAGATAGTTTAGTAGTTGAGTTCTACCAAGTGTTTAAGGAACAGATAATATCTATCTTTTACAACTGCTCCTCAAAACAGCAAAAGAGAAAGCTATTCAATTTATTTTAAAACCATAACCATGGTGGCCACTGAACAGGAACAGCATAAGAAAATTATTTTTATAAATTTCATTTACAAGCATACACAGAAAAACCCTAAATAACATAACTAAATGGAGAAAACTTAGGTTGGATCCCTATCTTCTACTGTACTAAAAAAAGGTAACACAAATATCTAAAGGTGAAGGCTAAAATAATAAAGAAAATATAGAATATATTTGTATTCTCAAAGTAGGAAAGGATATCTTTTAAAAGACGACCAAAAAAGTGGGGCAGGGGTTGTCTATAATAGAGCTGACCACTATTAAAATAAAAGATTTAAACATATCAAACGGAGAAGGCAATGGCAAGCCACTCCAGTACTCTTGCCTAGAAAATCCCATGGATGGAGGAGCCTGGTAGGCTGCAGTCCGTGGGGTCGCTAAGGGTCAGACACGACTGAGCGACTTCACTTTCACTTTCACACATTGGAGAAGGAAATGGCAGCCCGCTCCGGTGTTCTTGCCTGGAGAATCCCAGGGACAGGGGAGCCTGGTGGGCTTCCGTCTATGGGGTCACACAGAGTCGGACACGACTGAAGTGACTTAGCAGCAGCAGCAGCAAACATATCAAAATGTTCGATCCTTGGTCAGGGATCTAAGATCCCACATGTTCCAGAACAACTAGCCCATGCTGCAACTACTGAGCCTATGCGCTCTAGAGCCCGTGTGCCACAACTAGAGAGACTGTGTGCCACAACTACTGAGCCCAAGCACCAAACTAGAGAGTCCATGTGCTGCAAGGAAAGATCCCTCATAATGCAAAGAAGATGCCAGGTGCTACAACTAAGACCCAATGCAATCCAATGAATAATTCTTTTAAATGAAGGATTCTGGTTCAATAAAAGATACTATGATGGAAGCAATCTAAATGTCCATTGACAGAGGAATGGATAAAGAAGATGCGGTACATATATACAATGGAATATTACTCAGCCACAGAAAAGCAGAATAATGACCTTTGCACCAAAATGTATGGACCTAAAGCTGTCATACTGAATGAAGTCAGACAGAGAAAAACATATCATATGATATCACTTATATATGAAATCTAAAAAAAAAATGGTACAAATGAACTTATTTACAAAACAGAAATACAGTCACAGATGTAGGAAACAAACTTCTGGTTAGCAGGGGGAAGAAAGAAGGGATAAATTGGGAAATCTGGACTGACATATACATAATGGTACTGTATAGCACAGGGAACTCTTCTCAATACTCAAACTTACGTGAAAAGAATCTAAAAAGAGTGACGTATGTATAGGCATAACTGATTCACTCTGCTGTACATCTGATACTAACACAACATTTTAAGTCAACTATACTTCAATAAAATTTTTTTAAATAGATAATAAACTAGAAGGTATTTTTTAAAAGACTAAAACAAAGAAGTCCTCTCTTAAGTATACAAGGAACTCCTACAGCAAGATAAAGAACCTTAATAGTAAATGGACAGAGAATCCAAGATGGCAGAGGAATAGGACGGCGAGACCACTTTCTCCCCCACAAATTCATCAAAAGAACATTTGAACACTGAGTAAAGTCCATAAAACAACTTCTGAATGCTGGCAGAGGACATCAGGCACTCAGAAAAGCAGCCCATTGTCTTCAAAAGAAGGTAGGAAAAAACATAAAGGATAAAAAGAGAGACAAAAGAAGTAGGGACAGAGTCTGTCCCGGGAAGGGAAGCATAAAAAAAGAGAGAAGTTTCTGAAACCAGGAAACACTCTCACAGGTGGTGGTGAGCCTTGGAACCTCAGAGGACAACACAACCAACCGGGAGAAAAAGAAATAAATAATTAAACAACACAGCTTACGAGTCCAAAGGTAACTCCCAGCGGAGAAGCAGAGCAGACGCCCGCATCTGCCTTTAACAAGCGGGGCCTGGGCAGGGAGGAGCCAGCTGAACTGCTTAGAGAGAGGACCAGGCCTGAATGTCCTGAGGGCAGTCTGGGGGAGCTGACTGCAGACAGCAGAGCAGACTGTGGGGTAGCTACCCCACGAAAAGGCGAAAAGCTCTAACTTAAGACTCTGCCAGCCCCACTCACAGAACAAAAGACTGAGCAGAGCTAGCCAGCTGCGGACGGCCCATCCCCAGCCGAGACAGGCAGGGGAGGGCAGTTAGAGCCAGAAGGGGGCAATCGCAGTCCCAGAGAGGCATCCAATACCAATCTGCAGGCAGGTTTCAGTGTTAACCAAGACTTTTTCGGTTTCTGGCTGGTTAACATCCGCCTGAGAAGGTGGACCGGTTGTATACACAGAAAACCGAGCTGGAGGGACCGGGGAGGTGATAAGCCAAGCCAGCGACTGCACTCGCCAAACACCTGGTCACTTGAGCTGCTCGGTCAAGGGAAGGCACAAAATGCAGGCCCAACCAAGTCTGCGCCTTTGTGGAGTACCCAAGTACCTGAACCTGAGTGGCTTAAACCTGGGACATGCATGCAGCCCAGTGCTGGCCTCAGACAGTTATCGGCAGAGCAACTTAGAGCCTGTGCAGTGTAGACTGGGACAGCACACACGCCGTGAGCGGGGGCAAACCCAGTGTGGCCGGGACAGTGCGAGCATTCCCCACAGACGCCAGAGATATTTCTCTGCAGTGTTCCTCCCTTCCCAGAACAGGACTGAACAAGTGAGCTTTAAAAAGTGTCCACCACCGCCCCCTAGTGTCAGGGTGGAAATTAGACACTGAAGAGACCAGCAAACAGAAGCTAAAACAGAGGGGGGAATCACCTTGGAAGTGACTATACAGGTTGTCCAAAGTCACTCCAAACCTATTGACATCTCATAACTCATTACTAGTCACTTCACTGCACTCCAGAGAGAAGAAATCCAGCTCCACCCATCAGAACACTGACACAAGCTTCCCCAACCAGGGAACCTTGACAAGCCACCCGTCCAACCTCACCCATAGCAAGGAAACTCCACAATAAAGAGAACTCCACAAACTGCCAGAAGACGGAAAGGCCACCCCAAACACAGCAATATAAGCAAGATGAAGAGGCAGAGAAATATCCAGCAAATAAAGGAACAGGATAAATGCCCACCAACCCAAACAAAAGAGGAAGAGATAGGGAATCTACCTGATAAAGAATTCCAAATAATGACAGTGAAATTGATCCAAAATCTTGAAAGCAAATTGGAGTTACAGATAAATAATCTGGAGACGAGGATTGAGAAGATGCCAGAAAGGTTTAATAAGGATCTAGAAGAAATAAAAAAGAGTCAATATACAATTAATAATGCAATAGATGAGATCAGAAACACTCTGGAGGGAACTAATAGTAGAATAACGGAGGCAGAAGATAGAATAAGTGAGTTAGAAGACAGAATGGTAGTAATAAATGAAGCAGAGAGGAAAAAGAAAAACGAATTAAAAGAAATGAGGACAATATCAGAGACATCTGGGACAATTTTAAACGCCCCAATATCCGAATCATAGGAGTCCCAGAAGAAGACAAGAAGAAAGACCATGAGAAAATACTTGAGGAGATAATAGTTGAAAATTTCCCTAAATTGGGGAAGGAAATAATCACCCAAGTCCAAGAATCCCAGAGAGTCCCAAACAGGATAAACCCAAAGCAAAATACCCCAAAGACACATATTAATCAAATTAACAAAGATCAAACACAAAAGCAGCAAGTGAAAAGCAACAAATATCACACAAGGGGATCCCCATAAGGATAACAGCTGACCTTTCAATAGAAACTCTTCAGGCCAGGAGGGAATGGCAGGGCATACTTAAAGTGATGAAAGAAAATAACCTACAGCCCAGATTACTGTACCCAGCAAGGATCTCATTCAAATATGAAGGAGAAATCAAAAGCTTTACAGACAAGCAAAAGCTGAGAGAATTCAGCATCACCAAACCAGCTCTCCAACAAATGCTAAAGGACCTTCTCTAGACAGGAAACACAGAAAGAGTGTACAAACTCGAACCCAAAACAATAAAGAAAATGGCAACAGGATCACACTTATCAATAATCACCTTAAACGTAAATGGGTTGAACGCCCCAACCAAAAGACAAAGACTGGCTGAATGGATATAAAAACAAGACCCCATATATGCTGTCTACAAGAGACCCACCTCAAAACGAGGGACACATACAGACTGAAAGTGAAGGGCTGGAAAAAGATATTCCACGCAAATAGAGATCAAAAGAAAGCAGGAGTAGCAATACTCATATCAGATAAAATAGACTTTAAGACAAAGGCTGTGAAAAGAGACAAAGAAGGACACTACATAATGATCAAAGGCTCAACCCAAGAAGAAGATATAATAATTATAAATATATATGCACCCAACATAGGAGCACCACAATATGTGAGACTAATACTAACAAGTATGAAAGGGGAAATCAACAGTAACACAATAATAGTGGGAGACTTTAATACCCCACTCACACCTATGGATAGATCAACTAAACAGAAAATTAACAAGGAAACACAAAAGTTAAATGATACAATAGACCAGTTAGACCTAATAGATATCTATAGGACATTTCACCCCAAAATAATGAATTTCACCTTCTTCTCAAGTGCACACGGAACCTTCTCCAGTATAGATCACATCCTGGGCCGTAAATATAGCCTTGGTAAATTCAAAAAAATTGAAATCATTCCAAGCATCTTTTCTGACCACAATGCAGGAAGACTGGATCTCAATTACAGGAGAAAAACTATTAAAAATTCCAACATATGGAGACTGGAACAATATGCTGCTGAATAACGAACAAATCATTGAGGAAATCAAAAAAGAAATCAAAATATGCATAGAAATGAATGAAAATGAAAACACAACAACCCAAAACCTGTGGAACACTGTAAAAGCAGTGCTAAGGGGAATACAGGCATACCTCAAGAAACAAGAAAAAAGCCAACTAAATAACCTAACTCTACACCTAAAGCAACTAGAAAAGGAAGAAATGAAGAACCCTAGAGTTAGTAGAAGGAAAGAGATTTTAAAAATTAGGGCAGAAATAAATACAAAAAAAAAAAAAAAGAGACCATAGCAAAAATCAACAAAGCCAAAAGCTGGTTCTTTGACAGGGTGAATAAAATTGACAAACCACTAGCCAGACTCATCAAGAAACAAAAGGAGAAAAACCAAATCAATAAAATTAGAAATGAAAAGGGAGAGATCACAACAGACAATACAGAAATACAAAGGATCATAAGAGACTATTAGCAGCAATTATATGCCAATAAAATGGACAACTTGCAAGAAATGGACAAATTCTTAGATAAGTATAACTTTCCAAAACTGAACCAGGAAGATATAGAAAATCTTAACAGACCCATCACAAGCATGGAAATTGAAACTGTAATCAGAAATCTTCCAGCAAACAAAAGCCCAGGTCCAGATGGCTTCACAGCTGAATTCTACCAAAAATTTAGAGAAGAGCTAACACCTATCCTACTCAAACTCTTCCAGAAAACTGCAGAGGAAGGTAAACTTCCTAACTCATTCTATGAGGCCACCATCACCCTAATACCAAAAACCTGACAAAGATGCCACAAAAAAAGAGAACTACAGGCCAATATCACTGATGAACATAGATGCAAAAATCCTTAACAAAATTCTAGCAATCAGAATCCAACAACACATTAAGAAGATCATACATCATGACCAAGTGGGCTTTATCCCAGGAATGCAAGGATTCTTCAATATCCGCAAATCAATGTAATACACCACATTAACAAATTGAAAAATAAAAACCATATGATTATTTCAATAGATGCAGAGAAAGCCTTTGACAAAATTCAACATCCATTTATGATCAAAACCCTCCAGAAGGCGGGAATAGAAGGGACATTCCTCAACGTAATAAAAGCTATATACGAAAAACCCACAGCAACATTATCCTCAATGGTGAAAAATTGAAAGCGTTTCCCCTAAAGTCAGGAACAAGACAAGGGTACCCACTCTCACCATTACCATTCAACATAGTTTTGGAAGTTCTGGCCACAGCAATCAGAGCAGAAAAAGACATAAAAGGAATTCAAATAGGAAAAGAAGAAGTAAAACTCTCACTGTTTGCAGATGACATGATCCTCTACACAGAAAACCCTAAAGACTCTACCAGAAAATTAGTAGAGCTAATCAATGAATATAGTAAAGTTGCAGGATGTAAAATCAACACACAGAAATCCCTTGCATTCCTATACACTAATAATGAGAAAATAGAGAAATTAAGGAAACAATTCCATTCACCGTTGCAACGAAAAGAATAAAATACTTAGGAATATATCTACCTAAAGAAACAAAAGACCTATATATAGAAAACTATAAAACATTGGTGAAAGAAATCAGAGAGGACACTAATAGATGGAGAAACAAACCATGTTCATGGATTGGAAGAATAAATATTGTGAAAATGAATATATTACCTAAAGTAATTTGTAAGTTCAATGCAATCCCTATCAAGCTACCAACGGTGTTTTTCACAGAGCTAGAACAAATAATTTCACAATTTGTATGGAAATACAAAAAGCCTCGCATAGCCAAAGCAATCTTGAGGAAGAAGAATGGAACTGGGGGAATCAACTTGCGGGACTTCAGGCTCTACTACAAAGCCACAGTCATCAGGACAGTATGGTACTGGCATAAAGACAGAAATATAGATCAATGGAACAAAATAGAAAGCCCAGAGATAAATCCATGCACCTATGGACACCTTATCTTTGACAAGGGAGGCAAGAATATTCAATGGAGAAAAGACAATCTCTTTAACAAGTGGTGCTGGGAAAACTGGTCAACCACTTGTAAAAGAATGAAACTAGAACATTCCCTAATACCATACACAAAAATAAACTCAAAATGGATTAAAGATCTAAATGTAAGACCAGAAACTATAAAACTCCTAGAGGAGAACATAGGCAAAACACTCTCCGACATAAATCACAGCAGGATCCTCCATGACCCACCTCAAAAAAAAAAAAAAAAAAAAGAAAGTACCGCAATGTCAGAGTTCATTTGAATAACTGAAAGCATAAAATTAAATAAACTCAAGTTTGAAAACATGCCATTACATATCTGGAAATATCTCTTTAAAAATGAAAATAAACTTGGTGAACCAGGAGAGAGCAAAAGAAAAATGGTCTGTCATCACTTCTAAACACTGACCAACAAACTGAAATTTCTGAAGCAATATTTAGGTCTTATAACATCATTTACAAAGGGGAAAAAAAAAAGGAAGAATCAAAGACAGAAAGGAAGGGAGGGCAGGCAAATTAATCCAGAAACCTTCCAAGTAGTCATCTTTGTGAAAACTGTTGCAACAAATCTTATAAAACCTTAACCAGTACCTCTAATGCTGCTCATTCCATTATATAGAATACACTACAGAAAACTCTTATGGAAGCAAATTCTCCTAACAGTACTTAAAAATCTTCAGTGAACAAGGGAGTGGGGAAGACAGTATTACTGAGAAGAACACATTTTCCTAGTCTACTAATTCATTTCTTGAGACTGAACTAAATAAAAAGTTTCTGGAACATTTGCTATAACTTGGCCCAGAGCTGGTTCCAAGTGTAGGAAAAAACAAACACTTAAGTCCCTGGTCATGATCTCCAGAGACTTGCAATTTGGTGTCAGGCATACGCTGTACAAGTTGAGGATAATACAAGGCTGTTCCATGTTGCTGGAGCACTGGATATGCCAGGGATAAAAAGACAGAAAAGTGAGAAGGTTGGAGAAGTGGGGTCTGGGACCGATGTGTAGAACAAGAAAATGCAGGGCTAAGATATTTGAATTTTATCCACTAAAGCTGGAGGAGAGTGAGTGAGGAGGCATGTCATCTGAGATCTGTGCCTCGGAAGGATGGTGATAATGAACAGGCCAGAAAAGGGAAGCAGAGATGAGCCCAGAAACAGAAAGGGGCAGAGAGGAGGTTTAAAAGAAAAGCAAAACTGTAATACCAGTGCGAGTGAAACAAGGAGATGAGTTTCAGTCCAATTTGAATAGACGGAGGGAGACTTAAGTAAAGGGTGGAGAAAGATATAAGAAACACTGTCCTTTTGCACTGAAAGATCCTGGACATAATAATTCTAATCAGAAGACTGACGAGGTTTTCAGAAGATTCTAGTCCTTGTCACATTAAGGCTGAGATGACCACGGAGAAGCCCAGTGAAGACCGTCACCAGCAAAGTGAAGAAGAGTCATCTGGTGATGGGTTTCCAGGAGAGAAAGTCTAGAAAACACACAGGAGAGGAAAAGCAGCAAGAGGTCATTTCAAAGGCAGGGGGAGGCAGGGAGCTGGGGAAGAAATCAAGCTGGGGTCTTGAAAAACACATGTTGAGAGAGTCAGCAGAACTCAGGGTCAGGGTGAGATAGAGAGGAGCTGATTTAAAGACAGGGTTGTGATGAGCAAGGGTGCAGGGCTGCCCAGACGTGAAGGCAGGTGAAGAGTAAGGAACCATCACTGGTGTTGACCATTAAGATTTCCTTGGAGGAGTAAAAGTGAAGTCAAGCCATAAGCTGCCACAAAGCAAACATGTTCTGGCATGAGGGCAGCTCTGCGAGTATGTTGCTAGAAGGTAAATGCGTGGAGGCTGGATAGCAATGTGAAGGGAAAGGATTTTGGTCTTCTTTATTTGTCTTACATACAAATAATATTAAAAAACACTTCGGTGTTTAGTAAAAGAAAAAAAAATAGTAAATGGACAAAGAACATGAATATGCAATTCATAGAAGGGAAAATGTGAAAAGTAGATAAATGAAAAAATGGTCACTCTCACTGTAAACAGATAAATGTATATTAAAACATTCTGACATACTATTTTACTCCCATCAAGTGGACAAAAATTAGAAAGTTGGATAATATCAAGTGATGTGGATACAGTGAAACAGTTACTTTCTCACACACTGGTAGCAGAAGGATAAACCTAGTTATTCTTCAGAATGGTAGGTAGGACCTAAAAAATTTAAGTCTACAATAACATACCAAGCCAATTCTTCAGCACACCTTCCAGAGAAACTCTTCCACAGTCCTTTCAAGGGAAAAGAATATATTCTTTGCAGTGTTGCTTGTGAAAGCAAAGCAAAGAGATAGAAGAAATCTCTAGGGAACAGATAAGTAAAATATAGTATATGATAGAATATTATGTATCAGTCAGAAATAAACAACTAGATGTTTATGTAGCAACATGGGTAAATCTCAAATACAAACCTGCTTTGAAAAAAAGGAAAAAGCAAAGTGAAACACAGAGCACAATACCACTTATGCACATAAAACATATCCACACATAGATACATAAAAACTTGAAAAATGTCAACACGTGCCAGACTGATCAAAAGGATGTATGTTAAAACCCAAGAATCAATACTTAATGCAAGACTGTGAAGGAGAATGGAATTGGAGATGTGTATCTTCCTTGGTGGCTCAGACAGTAAAGTGTCTGCCTACAATGCCTACCATGTGGGAGACCGGGTTCAATCCCTGGGTTGGGAAGATCTCCTGGAGAAGGAAATGGCAACCCACTCCAGTATTCTTGCCTGGAAAACCCCATGGATGGTGGAACCTGGTAGGCCATGGGGTCGCAAAGAGTCGGACATGACTGAGCGACTTCATTTTCTTTTTTTCTTTTCAGTGAAGGAGAAACACACACACAACTAAAGAACATTCAAGAATAGATGATGGAGGTGGGCCGTAAATTGAGAAATATGAGCAAGTGAATTTAGTGAAACTGAAGTCCTAAAAATAGAAAAGAAAAAAAATTCCTATGAGAGAAAACCAAAGCCAAAGGCTCAGAAAAAAATGATCACTTAAAGCCTATAGAGCAAACAAGCAACTTGGTTTAGGTTCTAGGGTATTTTTTTTAACAAGATAGAAGTGTTTGGTTCATTTATTTTAAAATTGCAATATGCAACGTAAGTTTATTAAATAAAAGACATAAAAATTAAAGTATTTCAATCTTCAAATTTTATCAATAAGAAAAAGACAAATAAGCTGAAGGCTTCCCTGGCAGCTCAGCTGGTAAAGAAACCGCCTGCAATACAGGAGACCCCAGTTTGATTCCCAGGTCAGGAAGATCCCTTGGAGAAGGGATAGGCTACCCACTTCAGTATTCATGGGCTTTCCTGGTGGCTCAGATGATAAAGAATCCACCTGCAATGTGAGAGCCCTAGGTTGGGAAGATTTCCCCGGAGGAAGTCATGGCAACCCACTCCAGTATTCTTGCCTGGAGAGGGAAATCCCCACGGACAAAGAGGAGCCTGATGGGTTACAGCCTATGAGGTCACAAAGAGTTGGATACAACTGAGTGACTAAGCACAGCACAATAAGCTGAAAGAAATAACAATGAAGCCAAACCATGACAGTAACCAGCTTTTTTCACTTTAAAACTTTTTAAAAATAGTAACTCTAATAAGACAGTTATAATACTTAAAGAGTGTTATGTTACCGTTCACAACAATAGGCATACAGCAGGTACTACCTCTGTTATTTGTTCTCTGGACTAGATGGAATTAGCCCATAAACTAACCCTGAAATTTAAGGTCCCTAAATGACAAAAGCCACATCAAACTAAAATACTATGTAACAGCACCCAGTTCAGAATTCTTTTAAGTAAGCATTTAATGTCGATGCTTGTCGACAAGATTGTGACAAGCAAGACTGTCCTCAGTACTTATACTATTTCAGCTTTTTGGTCTAGTGCTGTTATAAAAATCAAGAATCCAGAAAAAGAACAAGATTAAGTCAAACTGCTGCCAAAATCAGCTACCAATATTATTTCCCTTTTTGGCACTGACAGCAGAAGGTTATAAGCTTCTCCTTCCACTCCTATACCTTTGAACATTAGTAAGCACACTTTTAGAACTTTGATTCACTATACCTCTCTTTAACTTACAGAAAGGATTATAGAGTTAAGAAGATCAGGAATCACAATCATCTTTGAGCTTAACACAGTATGGCACAGAAAACTAGTTCAAATGTCTGTCGAAATAAGTTACTGATTTAACAAGTCAATTATCTTATGTTAATACAGTCTTGCAGCTCTTCTGAACAAACAAAATAACTATGTATTAACACATCTGAAAAAAGTCAATTCCAAACAAAGTATAAGATTGATGCTTTTTATGAGGCACAAATAAGAAAGATATACAAAATACATTAAATCAACTCACTCATCTCATGTATATCTGAGCTGAGTAAGATCTATGCCTCTTTTTTATTAACAGATATAATCTTATCCTTACCAATGGGGGATTCTGCAGTTAGACCCATGCTTTGAAGCAATGCTTCAGCTTCTCTCCTTTTTTTTTCAAGATCTGATTCTTCTTGTACAGGAGCAGCTGCTTCCTTCTTCTGATCAGTCTAAATTTTTTAAGTTAAAATTTAAATTTACATATGGTATGAAACATTTCTATTTGCAAAAATACATATGTTTTAAATAATGTGCTAACACTGTATACATTTGGAGGTGGGCTTAGTTTTGAATACACATTATAGTCACTAAATGAAAATCATTCTCAGAGTTTTAGTAAAAATCTCCAAATGATATATATTAAATTGATTCATTTTTAGATGTAATCAAGAAGCTCTCACAAAAACATTCTGAACAGATACATTCAAAAAGTACAGTCAATTTCTATTTAATTTATAATATGAAATTGCTATCCATGGTCAAGAATTGTGGAAATCTCACAAATACATAAATATCACAAAACTATGAAAAAAAATAAAGACTATCATTTAAGACATAACAAATTTAAGTAAATGAACAATTTGATTTGTTGAAAAAGTACAAGTGCCTCAAACTTCTATATGTAGTTTTCATTGTATTTATGCAACTGTGTGCAGAGGATGTTTGTCAAAAATTCATCTGGAGAAAGGTTTTATTTTTATCCACTATTGGTCTTATTTTCACGGTTTGGTAAAATTAAAATTTACTCTTGCACAGCACAAAACATTTTTCGTTATTGAAATTTTTACCAACTTTTATTTTAGCCATTTATAGTTTTAGCAAAATCTTCCAGTTATAACCCTCAATACTCTCAGATCAATACTCTCAACATCTCAAGGGAAATTTAAGCCTTAAAGGGAAAAGTCTTATGTATACACCTCAAAAGTCTATTTCAGCTAAGACAACCATTACTCATACAATTATCGGCAATGAACTTTTTTGTCATAATATTCTATCATACCATTTTAACTTAAAAGAGTCATCAGAAAATTTCATTAAAAAAAGCAGAGACTATATTATCAAGCAAACACTGTATCGATATATAACAATTAGACTTACTGTTTAATAGCACTGATTTAATGTCTCTTGTAATGTTGATAAACTTTAAATTAGATATAAATCATGTAATAGATATTCTGTACAGCCACTTATGGCCATGTTTAGGAAACAAATACCAAATTTGCTCTCAGTTCTGAAGGATTTAAGACTATAGGTACTAGTTTGGAATGGTTCTGCCAGTCTTACTCATGATTCTATCAGTTTTTAATCAAATAGCTAACCTAAAGGTCCAACACTCTTACAGTAATGGATCACAAAAAGGTTCAGAATAAACTAGAAAATTCTTCAACTGTAGGCCTTTACAGCATCATAGCAATGCTGCACATAAATTGTACCTTTGGTTTTTCTTCTTCCCTAAGAGATTCCAAGAAGTCTTGGCTATTATTTAGGCCAGTGGTCCCCAACCATTTTGGCACCAGGGACAAGTTTCGTGGAAGACAATTTTTCCACGGACAGGGGGTGGAGAATGGTTTCGGGATGATTCAAGCGCATTACATTCATTGTGCACTTTATTTCTATTATTATTACATCAGCTCCACCTCAGATCACCAGGCATTAGATCCTGCAGGTTGGGGGCCCCTGGTTCAGGCTATCACATAGAAAAACTTCATACTAATGTCACATTAGGAACAAACTATCTTAACACTGGCCATTTAAAACATTGAAGACAAAAATATACAAATCTGTCGACACAGGTTTCATATGGACAAATGTACACCTCAAGACAGGAGCAAGTAAAGTATCTCTAGCTAAGAGTCAATGTATATTTGCCATACATAATAAAACAGTGATGCCAAAAGTCAGTCTAAGTATCTAGTCCACCTTCATGATAGTATCAAACCCATTACCTGGTAAAAATATTTCAATGACCAACTCATGACAAAACAAAGACAATCAATTAAGTAATCCCTTAATCAATTAATAATCTAGTCAATTTTCTCTTTGCCATTATTTATTCTGACAACTAGCAGTTTTGACTGGTAAAATAGACAGATAAGCTCAAAGTCCAAACTAAGCTATGATGTATATCATGTTTTATCAGTAATTACAAGGCAGATGCCCCTAACTTTATATAGTAAACATATTCCTAGAATTCTAAATATGTATATTGAGCTTTTCACCTAGAATACTATATGTGCAGTCACAACTGCTGGAATTTTAACTGTTCTGAAAGTATTAAAGGTATAAGCACTTAAAATCCAATTATTTCATATTATCTTTTTAAAAAATCAAACATACTTCCTTTTTCTTTCTTTCTTCTTCTTTCCTCTTCTTTTCCTCTCTGATTTGAGCCAACCGCTGCTTCTTACGTTCCAACTCTGCCTTTAATTCACTTTTGTCAGACATGTTTGCAACCTTAAGAAGCATACAATCATTTACAATCATCATTAAATTGGTAAAAGGAGCACTCTTTTAAAACTCTTTCAAGAAGAGAACTGTCTTGAAAGGCCATATAGTTCAAGGTCATCAAACAAGAACATGTACATTCTACTTTTAAAATAAAAGTAGCATATATACTCCTAAGACCTGAAAATCATTATAAACAGATATATATAGGAAATATTCACAGTTGAGCATAGTGATTAGCACGCAGTAAACTCTTTAATGGTCACATGCTCAAATTTAACACAATGTCTCTGGCTCTTAAAACAGAGGACATAGATTGCCATCAAAAGCTAAGCTCTAAGACACAGCAAATCTGCTACTAGCTTTGCATTCATCCCTAGAAATCTGATAAAACAGGCAGTCAGACAGAAAATTCCTATAAATTCTAAAACTACCATGCAATAGTAATACTATGGAGAAGCAAAATACGTATATACCATCAATAACTATCAACTGTACTTAAAGGTAGAGCTTCCCTGGTGGCTCAGGCGGTAACAAATCTGCCTGCGATGCAGGAGAATGGCAACCCACTCCAGTATTTTTGCCTGGAGAATCCCATGGACAGAGAAGCCTGGCAGGCTATACAACACACAACATACAACACACACACACACTTTATGTTGGGGTCGCAAAGAGTCGGACATGACTGAGCGACTCTAACACACTTTGAGTCAAAGCCCAAGAACAAAGTCTGATTGAATAACTGCATATAGCTGACAGAACCGCTCAACCTGCGAGAGGCCGGAGCCTCCAGGGCTGACACATTCACTTTCTTAAAACTCCAAGAAAGAGAAAGTCTCAGGAATTTTGTGCTACAATCTCCGCGTCTGGGTACTTTCTAACACACACCGGGTGAGCAAGGCGAAAAGGAGTCACTTCTCCCCTGGGTATGGACCAAGAGGCCGCGGTTCACCTAGAGAGTCTTGGGGAGGTGGCCTCGGACGAGCCTCAAGGCTTCTCGGTGCCCCTCCATAAGGTCCAGAGAGAAGGGAGTGGGTTCGTCGAGGCCCCGGCCTTCCTGACTCACCCCGCCTCTCCTTCCCAGGGCCGGGCTGGGCTGGGCGGCAGTGTCAGCAGGCCAGGCCGCCCTCAGGGCCGCCACGCGAGACACAGCAGACAGAAGGAGACGGAAGGGCAGCCCACCCACCTGTTCGGTGGCGGGATGGGGAAGAGTCCGCCTGCCAGCAACTTCCCGGTAACGTCTCTCTCTTCGCCCGCAACAGCAACAGCCGCCGCCACTAGCTCCGCGGCTGCCCCCAGCACACAAAGAGGGATGGGCGGCGGCTGCTACGGCGAGAGCTCAGAGACAAACGGCTTCGCCCCAGCCAAGGCGCCCCCAGAAAGCAAGGCAAGGCCCCAGCTGCGAGAAGTAGCCTCTCTACCACTTACCCGGGTCAAGCAGTAGCCAAGCGATGAAACGAAGACTCCACGCAAGGACCCGAAGCGTTTTCCCTTTGCCGAAACTGGAAGACCAAGCCTAATAGCCTGGGGCTGGCTAACAAAACGCCACCCTGGCCGGATTGGCTCCAAAGACAACTACAATCCCCAGCTGTGAGGGAAGTCGGCATTCGGTGAGCAATGCACTCTGGGGGTTGTAGTCAACTGTAGTCGCAAAGCATGCTGGGACATGTAGTGTTTCCTAGTCTTTCGCGTTCCCTCTCTGAGGCCTTCCTTCAAGATTTCAGAGACAAGGTTCCAGCTGTTCTCTTTAATGTGGTCTCCTTGGTTGGTCAGTGCTCACAAAGTTGTATGTGTTATATATTAAGATATTTGATTCCACATTGGCCTAATTTTAAAAAGTGGTGAACCTATGTATTACACTGCACATTTGGTGAACATTTCTAAAATATTTATACCAGTATTAGAAAAAAACACCTTATAGAGGTTTAAGCAAAATCTGTAATACAAAATCTAAATGTTGAAAATGTAGTGTACCACCTCACTGTCAAAAAATGTGAGAAATTGTCTTTAATTATAAAAAGATTTGTAAATCTTTACTCAATTTTCACCAGCGTTCATGGTTGTAAACTTGATTAGCTGGATTATTGCACTTATGAAAATTAACAATAAAACCTCTGATTGCTATATTTCCTCTTAAATTTCTTCATGTACACATGGAATGTCTATTTGACCCTGCAAATAAAATGATTACTGTTGCAATCAATGAATCAATAAGAATATGATGTACTCTTTTCCAGACAGGGACCTAGAAATATTAGGTACAGGTCAAGAAGAGAAAATTTGTGTACTAAAAGGTAGTACCTGAAGGAAGTATCCAGGATGCAATATGGAGAGACAAAAAAATAATAGGTAAGAAAGATTTAGAAATGTGGAGGATAGGAGGAGTAGGTCTAACAAACATCTCATGAAATTTTAGATAAGAAGGGGAGAGAGAGTAGAGTAGAGGCAATTTCAGATGAAAATACACTTTTCCATAACTAGTGAAAATCACCAATTTACAGATTCAAGAATTCTGGTTAGTTGTAAACAGGATAAGTGAAAAGAAATCCAGAATTTTATACAGCTGAATGTAACTGTAAAAAAGAAAAAAAAATCAATCCTGAAAATAACAAATATTTCCATTAACTGATGAATGGATAAAATTGTAATATATTCAGCAGTTCAGTTCAGTTCAGTCGCTCAGTCGTGTCCGACTCTTTGCGACCCCATGAATCACAGCATGCCAGGCCTCCCTGTCCATCACCAACTCCCGGAGTTCACTCAAACTCATGTCCATCGAGTTGGTGATGCCATCCAGCCATCTCATTCTCTGTCGTCCCCGTCTCCTCCCACCCCCAATCCCTCCCAGCATCAGAGTCTTTTCCAGTGAGTCAACTGGTCGCATGAGGTGGCCAAAGTATTGGAGTTTCAGCTTTAGCATCAGTCCTTCCAATGAACACCCAGGATTGATCTCCTCTAGTATGGACTGGTTGGGTCTCCTTTCAGTCCAAGGGACTCTCAAGAGTCTTCTCCAACACCACAGTTCAAAAGCATCAATTCTTCGGTGATCAGCTTTCTTCACAGTCCAACTCTCACATCCATACATGACCATGGGAAAAACCATAGCCTTGACTAGACGGACCTTGGTTGGCAAAGTAATGTCTCTGCTTTTTAATATACTATCTAGGTTGGTCATAACTTTCCTTCCAAGGAAAGTTAATTTTAATTTCCTGGCTGCAATCAGCATCCGCAGTGATTTTGGAGCCCCCCAAAATAAAGTTTGACACTGTTTCCACTGTTTTCCATCTATTTCCCATGAAGTGATGGGACCAGATGCCATGATCTTTGTTTTCTGAATGTTGAGCTTCAAGCCAACCTTTTCACTCTCTTCTTTCACTTTCATCAAGAGGCTTTTGAGTTCCTCTTCACTTTCTGCCATAAGGGTAGTGTCATCTGCATATCTGAGGTTATTGATATTTCTCCCAGCAATCTTGATTCCAGCTTGTGCTTCTTCCAGCCCAGCGTTCCTCATGATGTACTCTGCATATAAGTTAAATAAGCAAGGTGACAATAAACAGTCTTGATGTACTCCTTTTCCTATTGGAACCAGTCTGTTTTTCCATGTACAGTTCTGACTGTTGCTTCCTGACCTGCATACAGGTTTCTCAAGAGGCAGGTCAGGTGGTCTGGTATTCCCATCTCTTTCAGAATTTTCCACAGTTTATTGTGATCCACACAGTCAAAGGCTTTGGCATAGTCAATGAAGCAGAAATAGATGCTTTTCTGGAACTCTCTTGCTTTCTCCATGATCCAGCGGATGTTGGCAATTTGATCTCTGGTGCCTCTGCCTTTTCTAAAACCTGCTTGAACATCTGGGACTTCACAGTTCACATATTGCTGAAGCCTGGCTTGGAGAATTTTGAGCATGACTTTACTAGTGTGTGAGATGAGTGAACTGTGGTGTTGGAGAAGAGTCTTGAGAGTCCCTTATACTGCAAGGAGATCCAACCAGTCCATTCTAAAGGAGATCAATCCTGGGTGTTCATTGGAAGGACTGATGCTAAAGCTGAAACTGCAATACTTTGGCCACCTCATGCAACGAGTTGACTCACTGGAAAAGACTCTGATGCTGGGAAAGGTTGGGGGCAGAAGGAGAAGGGGACGACAGAGAATGAGATGGCTGGATGGCATCACCGACTCTGTGGACATGAGTTTGAGTGTACTCCGGGAGTTGGTGATGGACAGGGAGGCCTGGCATGCTGTGATTCATGGGGTCATAGAGAGTCGGACACGACTGAGCGACTGAACTGAACTGAACTGCACTGAGATGAGTGTAATTGTGCAGTAGTTTGAGCATTCTTTGGCATTGCCTTTCTTTGGGATTGGAATGAAGACTGACCTTTTCCAGTCCTGTGGCCACTGCTGAGTTTTCCAAATTTGCTGGCATATTGAGTGCAGCACTTTCACAGCATCATCTTTCAAGATTTGAAATACTGTAGCCAAATTCAGACTTAAATTGAAGAAAGTAGGGAAAACCACTAGACCATTCAGATATGACCTAAATCAAATACCTTATGATTATACAGTGAAAGTGAGAAATAGATTTAAGGGACTAGATCTGATAGAGTGCCTGATGAACTATGGATGGAGGTTCACAACATTGTACAGGAGGCAGGCACCAAGAACATCCCAATGGAAAAGAAATGCAAAAAAGCAAAATGGCTGTCTGTGGAGGCCTTACAAATAGCTGTGAAAAGAAGAGAAGCGAAAAGCAAAGGAGAAAAGGAAAGATATGAGCATCTGAATGCAGAGTTCCAAAGAATAGCAAGGGGAGATAAGAAAGCCTTCCTCAGCGATCAATGCAAAGAAATAGAGGAAAACAACAGAATAGGAAAGACTAGAGATCTCTTCAAGAAAATTAGAGATTCCAAGGGAATATTTCATGCAAAGATGGGCTCAATAAAGGACAGAAATGGTATGGACCTAACAGAAGCAGAAGATATTAAGAAGAGGTGGCAAGAATACACAGAAGAACTGTACAAAAAAGATCTTCATGACCAAGATAATCACGATGGTGTGATCACTGACCTAGAGCTGGACATCTTGGAATGTGAAGTCAAGTGGGCCTTAGAAAGCATCACCTCAAACAAAGCAAGTGGAGGTGATGGAATTCCAGTTGAGCTATTTCAAATCCTGAAAGATGATGCTGTGAAAGTGCTGCACTCAATATGCCAGCAAATTTGGAAAAGTCAGCAGTGGCCACAGGACTGGAAAAAGTCAGTCTTCGTCCCAATCCCAAAGAAAGGCAATGCCAAAGAATGCTCAAACTATCGCACGATTGCACTCATCTCACACGCTAGTAAAGTCATGCTCAAAATTCTCCAACCAGGCTTCAGCAATACGTAAACCGTGAAATTCCAGATGTTCAAGCTGGTTTTAGAAAAGGCAGAGGCACCAGAGATCAAATTGCCAACATCCGCTGGATCATGGAAAAAGCAAGAGAGTTCAGGAGAAACATCTATTTCTGCTTCATTGACTATGCCAAAGCCTTTGACTGTGTGGATCACAATAAACTGTGGAAAATTCTGAAAGAGATGGGAAAACCAGACCACCTAACCTGCCTCTTTAGAAACCTGTATGCTGGTCAGAAGCAACAGTTAGAACTGGACATGGAACAACGGACTGGTTCCAGATAGGAAAAGGAGTACGTAAAGGTTGTATATTGTCACCCTGCTTATTTAACTTATATGCAGGGTACATCATGAGGAACGCTGGGCTGGAAGAAGCACAAGCTGGAATCAAGATTGCTGGGAGAATATCAATAACCACAGATATGCAGATGACACCACCCTTATGGCAGAAAGTGAAGAGGAACTCAAAAGTCTCTTGATGAAAGTGAAAGAGGAGAGTGAAAAAGTTGGCTTGAAGCTCAGCATTCAGAAAACTAAGATCATTGCATCTGGTCCCATCACTTCATGGGAAATAGATGGAGAAACAGTGGAAACAGTGTCAGACTATATTTTTTTGGGCTCCAAAATCACTGCGGATGCTGATTGCAGCCATGAAATTAAAAGATACTTACTCCTTGAAAGGAAAGTTATGACCAACCCAGATACTATATTAAAAAGCAGA
The DNA here is from genome assembly GCF_049115385.1 of Moschus berezovskii. Classification (NCBI taxonomy): domain Eukaryota; kingdom Metazoa; phylum Chordata; class Mammalia; order Artiodactyla; family Moschidae; genus Moschus; species Moschus berezovskii. The sequence continues at coordinate 114,252,767 of NC_142461.1, read as the reverse complement.
GACATTACTTTGCCAACAAAGGTCCGTCTAGTCAAGGCTATGGTTTTTCCCGTGGTCATGTATGGATGTGAGAGTTGGACTGTGAAGAAAGCTGATCGCCGAAGAATTGATGCTTTTGAACTGTGGTGTTGGAGAAGACTCTTGAGAGTCCCTTGGACTGCAAGGAGATCCAGCCAGTCCATTCTAAAGGAGATCAGTCCTGGGTGTTCATTGGAAGGACTGATGCTAAAGCTGAAACTCCAGTACTTTGGCCACCTCATGTGAAGAGTTGACTCACTGGAAAAGACTCTGATGCTGGGAGGGATTGGGGGCAGGAGGAGAAGGGGACGACAGAGAATGAGATGGCTGGATGGCATCACCGACACGATGGAGGTGAGTTTGAGTTAACTCCAGGAGTTGGTGAAGAACAGGGAGGCCTGGAGTGCTGTGATTCATGGGGTCGCAAAGAGTCAGACACAACTGAGCGACTAAACTGAACTGAAATGTGGAATACTATTCAGCAACCAAGAGGAATGAACTACTCATATATGCAATGGCATGAATGAATCTTTAAAACATCATGCTAAGTGAAAGAAGCCAGACAAAAATGGCTGTGTACTGATCTCATTTTTATGAACCCCTAGACAAGGCAGGGAGAAGGCAATGGCACCGTACTCCAGTACTCTTGCCTGGAAAATCCCATGGACGGAGGAGCCTGGAGGGCTATAGTCCATGGGGTCGCAAAGAGTCGGACACGACTGAGCGACTTCACTTTTACTTTTCACTTTCATGCCTTGGAGAGGGAAATGGCAACCCACTCCAGTGTTCTTGCCTGGAGAATCCCAGGGATGGGGGAGCCTGGGGTGGGCTGCCATCTATGGGGTTGCACAGAGTCGGACATGACTGAAGCGACTTAGCAGCAGTAGCAGACAAGGCAGAGGGGCTTCCCTTGTAGCCCAGTTAGTAAAGATCTGCCTGCAGTGCAGGAGACCTGGGTTCAATCCCTGGGTTGGGAAGATCCCCTGGAGAAGGAAATGGCAACCCACTCCAGTATCATTGCCTGGAAAATCTCACGGACAGAGGAGCCTGGTGAGCTGCAGTCCATGGGGTCGCAAAGAGTCGGGCACAACTGAGCAACAAACACTTACTTACTTAGGCAAGGCAAAATCCTAAACAATGACAAAAAGCAAGCCAGGGATTGCCTGAGTTTGGCTGGAGAGAATAACTAACTGTCAAGGAGGCAAAAGGAAACTTCTGGAGTCATGGAACTATTCTGTTACTGTGGCTTGGTAGTATATTTTGCAGTCAGAAAGTGTGAGACCTCCAGCGCTGTTCTTTTTTGAGATTGTTTTAGTTATTTGGAGTCCGTTGAAGTTCCATATGAATTTTAGGATGGTTATCTTTATTCCTGCAAAAAAAAGGCTGAACAGATTTGGGGGATGGATTGTATTTGAATCTGTAGGGAGTACTACTGCCATTCTTTCTTTTTAAAACCTTTAACCAGACTCATTAAGAAAAAGAGGGAGGGGGCTCAAACCAATACAACTAAAAACAAAAAAGGAGGAGTTACACTGGATACCACAGAAATTCAAAGGATCCCAAGAGACTGTTACAAGCAACTGTATGCCAATAAAATAGACAACCTAGAAGAAATGGATAAATTATTAGAAAGGTCCATTCTTCCAAGAATGAATCAGGAAGAAATAGAAAATATGAACAGACAAATCACAAATACTGAAATTGAAACTATAATTTAAAAACTTCCAACAAACAAAAATCTAAGACCAGATGGCTATATAGGTTAATTCTCTCAAACATTTAGTGGAGAGTTAACACCTAACCTTCTGAAACTCTTCCAAAAATATCCAGAGAAAGGAACACTCCCAAACTCACTCTATGAATCCACTATCACCCTGATATCAAATCCATACAAAGATATCATACATACACACAAAAGAAAGAAATTTACCAGCCAATATCACTGACAAACATGGACATAAACATTCTCAAAAAGTACTAGCAAGTAGAATCCAACAATATAAGGATAATTAGAATACAATTCAACAATAGAATCCAACAATAAAAGGATCATACACCACAATCAAGCAGGATTTATCCCAAGGATGAAAGGATTTTTTGATATCCATGAATCAATCAGTGTAATACACCACATCAGCAAACTGAAGAATGAAAACCATATGATCATCACAGTAGATGCAGAAAAACTTCTGACAAAATTCAACACTCATTTATAATAAGAACTCTCCAGAGACTACTGCTGTCTTAGTATCTTCCAGTCTGTGACCTTTCAAGGTCTTCTGTGACCATGGAATATCTTTCCGTTGACTTAGTCCTTTAATTTCTTTCAATAAATTTTTCTTTTTTTTTGGTTTAATTTGTTTTGGTTTTTAATATACAGGTTTTGGCCTCCTTGGTTAAATTTTATTTAAGTATTGAATTATTTTTTATGCTCTTGTAAATATATTGAATTTTTAATTTCCTTTTTGGGTTGTTCATTGCTAGAGTATAAAATCCACTTGAGCTTTGTGTGTTCATCTTGCATCCTAAAACTTTGCTGGATTCATTTATTTGCTCTAACAACTTTTTTTGTAGATTCTTTAGGATTTTCTGTTCACTAGGAGGTGATGTCACCTGTGAATAGAGATAGTTTTACTTCTTTCCAATTTACACATATTTTATTTATTTTTCTTGCCTAATTTCATTGGCTAGAATTTCTGGTACAATGTTGAATAAAGTGAAGAGAGAGAGCACACTTGCCTTGTTCCCTAAGGGGAAAAACTTACAGCCTTGAAATTACTTCTTTTTTTTTTTTTAAAGGTCAGAATATCTCCTCCTTTCATGGGAAGAGTAACCAAGATTATTTCATGGAGTCTGTTCTCTCTTAAGACCACAGGAAACCCCTCAGCTGTTATTTGGCCCTTCTCACCCAGGGAACTATGTCAGCTCTGGACTGGAGGAACTGATGACTCCAGCTTTCAGGCACTGAGCTGAAAGAGGTGTGGGAAATACCTAGATAGAGTTTGTAATTTCCATCCACTTAATAGGGGATAGAGACTGTGTGAAACCCTTTCATTAGTTTCTATCTCCTAGTGTCCGAAATTTCTATCTCAATGTGATTAAAGAATCACTGGCCAAACAGGGATGCATATCTGTTTTTCAAATTCTAAAATCTGATTAAGTAAGTAAAAGTATATACAGCCTTAGAATGCAGTACCATAAAACTTTTGAGATTAGTGTGGTAGTATATGCTGATGGCAAATGACCTTCATTATAATTTACAATTGAAAAAAATAAGGTACAACCCATGGCTGATTCATGTCAATGTATGGCAAAAGCCACCACAATATTGTAAGGTAATTAACCTCCAATTAAAATAAATTAATTTAAAAATTAAAAAAATAAAATCTAAACAAAAAAGTAAGGTACAGACTCTCCAGAATGAAAACCACAATCACAGAAAGCTAACCAAAATGATCACATGAAGCACAGACTTGTATAACTCAGTGAAGCTATGAGCCATGCTGTGCAGGGCCACCCAAATTGTTCAGGTCAATGTGGAGAGTTCTGACAAAACGTGGTCAACTGGTGAAGGAAAAGGCAAACCACTTCAGTATTCTTGCCTTGAGAACTCCATGAACTGTATGAAAAGGCAAAAAGATATGATACCAGAAGATGGGTCCCTTAGGTCGGTAGGTATCCAATATGTTACTGGGGAAGAGTAGAGAAATAGTTTTAAAAAGAATGAAGAGGTTGGATCAAAACAGAAATGACACCCAGTTGTGGATGTGTCTGGTGGTGATAGTAAAGTCCAATACTGTAAGAACAATATTGTATAGGAACCTGAAATGTTAGGTCCATGAATCAAGGTAAATTGGACGTGGCCAAGCAAGAGATGGCAAGAATGAACATTGACATTTTAGGAATCAGTGAACTAAAATGGACAGGAATGGGTGAATTTAATTTGGATGACAATTATATCTACTACTGAGGGCAAGAATCCCTTGGAAGAAACGGAGTAGCCTTCATAGTCAACAAAAGAGTCTGAAATGCAGTGCATGGGTGCAATCTCAAAAATGACAAAATGATCTTGGTTCATTTCCAAGGCAAACCATTCAACATCAGAGTAATCTAAGTCTATGCCCCAAACACTAATGCCAAAAAAGCTTAAGTTGAATGGTTCCATGAAGACGTACAAGAACTTCTAGAACTAACACCAAAAAAGAGATGTCCTTTTCATCATAGGGGATTGGAATACAAAAACAGGATGTCTAAATATCCCTGGAATAAAAGTCAAGTTTGGCCTTAGAGTACAAAATGAAGCAAGGCAAAGGCTAACAGAGTTTTGCCAAGAGAATGCACTAGCAACAACCTCTTCCAACAACACAAGAGAGGTCTCTACACAAGGACATCACCAGTTGTCAATACCAAAATCAGATTGACTATATTCTTTGCAGTCGAAGATGGAGCAGCTCTATACGTCAGCAAAAACAAGACCTGGAGCTGACTGTGGCTCTGATCATGAGCTCCTTATTGCAAAATTCAGACTTACATTGAAGAAAGTGGAGAAAAGCACCAGGCCATTCAAGTATGACCTAAATCAAATCTCTTATGATTATACAGTGGAGGTGATGAATAGATTCAAGGGATTAGATCTGGTAGACAGAGTGCCTAAAGAACTATGGACAGGGGTGTGTAACATTGCTCAGGAGGTGGTGACCAAAACCATCCCAAAGAAAAAGAGATGCAGAAAGGCAAAATGGTTGTCTGAGGAGGCCCTACAAATAGCTGAGAAAAGAAGAGAAGTTAAAGGAAAAGGAAAGATATACCCATTTGAATCCTGAGTTCCAAAGAATAGCAAGGAGAGATAAGAAAGCCTTTCTCAGTGCTCAGTGCAAAGAAATAGAGGAAAACAATAGAATAGGAAAGACTAGCGATCTCTTGAAGAAAATTAGAGATACCAAGGGAACATTTCATGCAAAGATGGGCTCAATAAAGGACAGAAACAACAAGGACTAACAAAAGCAGTAAGAGGTGGTAAGAATACACAGAACTATACAAAAAATGTCTTAATAACCTGGATAACCATGATGATGTGTTCACTCACCTAGAGCCAGAAATCCTGGAGTGTGAAGTCAAGTGGGCCTTAGAAAGCATTACTATGAACAAAACTTGTGGAAGTGATAGAATTCCAGCTGAGCTATTTAAAATCCTAAAAGATGATGCTGTTAAAATGCTGCATTCAATATGTTAGCCAATTTGGAAAACTCAGCAATAGCCACAGCCTGGAAAAGGTCAATTTTCATTCCAATCTCAAAGAAAGGCAATGCCAAAGAATGTTCAAACTACTGCACAATTGCACTCATTTCACATGCTATCAAGATAATGCTCAAAATCTTTCAAGCTAGGCTTTAACATTATGTGAACTGAGAATTTCACGTTCTTGAGCTGAGTACAAGCTGGATTTAGACAATGTAGAGAATCAGAGACCAAATTCCCAGCATCTGTTGGATCATAGAGAAAGCAAGGAAATTCCAGAAAAACATCTGCTTCATTGAATATTCTAAAGCCTTTGACTGTGTGGATCACAACAAACTGTGGGAAATTCTTAAGGAGATAGGAATACCAGCCCACCTTAGCTGTCTCCAGAGAAACCTATCTACACATCAAAAAGCAACAGTTAGAACTGGGCATAGAACAACGAACTGGTTCAAAATTGGGAAAAGAATACATCAAGGCTATATATTATCATCCTGTTTATTTAACTTGTATGCAGAGTACATCATGCAAAATGCTGAGCTGGATGAACCACAAGCTGTAATTCAGATTGCCAGGAGAAATATCAGAAACTTCAGATATGTAGATGATACCACTCTAATGGCAGAAAGCAATGAGGAACTAAAGAGCCTCTTGATGAGGGTGAAAGAGGAGAGTGAAAAAGCTGGCTTGAAAATCAAAAATCAAAAAAGTTATGATCATGGTATCTGGTCTCATGACTTCACCACAAATAGATGGGGAAAAAGTAGAAACAGTGCAGATTTTATATTCATGGTCTCCAAATATCACTGGAGACTGTGACTGTAGCCACAAAATTAAAAGATGCTTGCTCCTTGGAAGAAAAGCTATGACAAAACAACAGGATAGTAAAAAACAGAGAGATCAATTTGCCAACAAAAGCCATGGTTTTTCCAGTGGTCATGTATGGATGTGAGAGTTGGATCATAAAGAAGGCTGAGTGCTAAAGATTTGATGCTTTTGAATTGCAGTGTTGGAGAAGACTCTTGAGAATCCCTTGGACTGCAAGGAGATCAAACCAGTCAATCCTAAAGGAGATCAGTCCTGAATATTCATTGGAAGGACTGATGCTGAAGCTGAAGTTCCAATATTTTGCCCATCTGATGCGAAAAGCTGACTCATTGGAAAAGACCACGATGCTGGGAAAGATTGAGGGTGGGAGGAGAAGGGGATAACAGAGGATGAGACTGTTGGATAGTATCACTAATTCAACGGACATGAGTTTGAGCAAACTCCGGGAAATGGTGAGGACAGGGAAGCCTGGCTTGCTGCAGTCCATGGGTCTGCAAAGAGTCGGACATGACTTAGGAACTGAACAAAGTACAGAATAAATTGCACAGAATTAGTCCATTTTTATAAAAAAGAAACATCCATGTGTGAGCTATTTTTGCAAAGATACACAAAAAGTGAGTAATAACGAATGTCTAGAGAAGAGGGCTAGATATCTAGGGTAAAATGAAGACTTTGTTCTATGGCCCATTTGAATTAAAAAAAAAAAAAGTAACATGTGACAACAATTCCAAAAAAAAAACCACACAAGTTTTTATTTCATTTCATTTTTTAACATTTTTAAAAAAAGCATTATCAGTGTTGATTAAAAAGATTGTAATGGCTGAGAAAAGATCAGTACTCCAGATATTATTTAGTTCAAACCACCATGCCATTCCTGATTCTTAAATTGGCATGACTGAGGAGGAATCAGGAAAGCATTAGTACTGAAGGAGTTTTTTATTTTAGGGGGAGAGCTGAGAAGCTTGCATTTTAAAACTTCTTAGAATAGTTTGTAAGAGAATGTAACATAGATAAAAATTGCATTTGTTGAACACATTCATATCTAGAGTTACGCTTGAACTCAATATGCCAACTTATAGAAAATTTTAGAAAAGTAACGTATTGAACATACTTTCAGGATTTCATTTATATGAAAGTTTAAAGCAAGAAAAACTAATCTTATAAGTCAGAATACCAGCTATGAGTATGGGGATATTGCCTTGAAAAGGAAATGGTGAGCTTTGTGGGGTGCTGGTAATGTTCCATATTGTGGTGTGGGAGGATAACACAAATGCACATAAGAAAAATTCATTGTATAATTATACATTGTAAAATTGTATGAATTTTATGGATTTATATAATCTGAAAAGAAATTCCACCTTAAGTAGGGTCCTCTTTGCTGTAGATAGATTATATTCAATAGAGAAGCAAAGAATAGAGTAGCATATTAAACTGTTGCACTTAAACTTACAATCCATCAGAAAGATGTAACACCCAAATCAGAAGAGAAAGGAATTTGAAAGGGTTAAAAATGTGTCACCCAGTGACCCAGGTATCACTTAATATTCAGGAGACTCCAGTCTTCCCCAGGTAGTTGACTATAGTGTTTATCACCTTGTGGTATGCACCGTCATGATACAAAGTTTATGAAATGATGTTGTAAAAAAGAAAGAGCCACATTAGTGATATATAAAACTTTCTGATAATTATACTTTTAGTATTTTTCTGTAAATGTCACTTGCTTGATTATAACTCTGCTAAACCCACTCCAGTGTTCTTGCCTGGAGAATCCCAGGGACGGGGGAGCCTGGTGGGCTTCCGTCTATGGGGTCACACAGAGTCGGACACGACTGAAGTGACTCAGCAGCAGCAGCAAAATGAAATATACTGAAATTTAATATGTACATTCCTGTGAGCTTTTTAGCAGGCTAAGAACGTATTTCCTGGGATCTTCTCATAAATATTGCATCTCACTTCTTTTTTCCTCCTGTTATTCATAGATCCTATAAGATTTCACTTTGATTGTGTTCCTGATGTTTCTACCATCCTGCCTTTGTACTTTGAGACTGCTCATCCTTTTTTTTTCTGAGACTGCTCAACTTTTTCATGTTAATGATTCCTTCCAAGTCACTTGAGTTTTTAATATTTCTAAATATTTCCACTTCATCTTCAGGAAATGTATCTGACCTTGTCTTTTAGAAACATTGCACAACTAACTATTTTCTTCCAACTTTGAGATCTATCTTCACTTTCCCATTTCCTCGCATGACTAAGGGAAGCTCTTTAAGAAACTAACTGCCCGTCAGGGAAGGTTTTATGAGCTGACCAGCAAATCTCTCCTCATAATTTAACAGCATTACTTTTCTCTTATCCTGATGATTGTTCTAGTGTGTATTTTTCCCTTTGGCGTGTTTGCTGCATTGTTAACTTAATATAGGTTTTTTTTCCCATTATTTTCTCTACTTGTCTTGATGCACATATTTTCTTTCTTAGTGTCAAAATAAGGTGATGGTGAATTATGAGTCCCTTCTGAGCTGAGGACACTTTTGTAATCTGGTAACCTCTGGCAGGAAGTACATATCCTGGTGAATGATGGAGCTCTTAAGACTGATTCAGCGTAGAACATTACAGAAAATAGGCTGAGGGTTCAAAAATTCAAGGCAAGTTTCTTCTCCTCAGCATGATGTATTTACTGTGCTCTCACATTTCTACCCCCTATTATGTGGTTAAGAGAGAGGAGATAATGACGGCTTCTTAAAGTTACCTATAATGCACTCAAAACTCTGTTAGGTGTAATGGTTTTAAAAGGTAGAATGAAAACACAGCTAGGAGATCAACACAAAAGGAATCATTTTCTGATAGAGACAGCAAGGCTTGTGTGCCTCTTGATACACACCTGCAACTTCCATTAACTGTAACGGGAATTACGAGTGCCCCATTAAAGGAATGTACACCCCCATCCGAAACGTGGTAAGGAGAAACCTTTCTCCCCCAGAACTTCTGTTGATCCAGTTTCTTGTGGTAGAACCAAATCTTTCATCACTACATATTCAATATGTTGTCTTTCTAACGTAGGGGTGGAAAACAGCAATCACTAATTGTCCATTGACTCAGTGGACATGAGTTTGAGCAAACTCAGGGAGATGGTGAAGGACAGGGAAGCCTAGCATGCTACAGTTCATGGGGTTGCAAAGAGTCAGATGTGACTTAGTGACTGAACAACAGCAACAATAATATAGTTAAACAACCGTCAACCCTATGTAAAGCCCAAACCAGACCCAGATTGATTAATTTTCAGGTTAGAAGCATTGATCTGTAATATCCCTCTTTGAATAAATATTTATTCAACATTTGACCTTACTGACTTTAGGCAAATTTCAGGGTGGTTAACACAGAAATGAGCTTCTAATTATACAGAACTGTTGATTAATAACATGTACAGATTTGTATAATGGGAAAAGAACTTTGGGTTCTTCAGTGATCTTTCTAGCTGTACATGAATATAGAAATCTTGATCACTGACAGGTGGTGAGCTTCATATGTATATATCTCTCACTAACCCCCAAGCTCCCAAAGCATGCGTCCAACTCCCCACTGGATATACCCCAGAGATCTACAGGTACGTCAAATAGAGCACATCTGAAACTGACCAGTCATCTTTCCCAGCAAGACTGCTCCTCCTTGTTCACCACCTCACCGAATGGAAACAAGTCCTTCAGTCATTCCAGCCACAGTCCTGCCAAACCATCCTTTCACCTCCCATATCTATCACTGTTGATTCCATTTCCTAAATATTTTCTGGAGGCAGCAGAAAGATATTCTGTGGTGCTGAGCAGGCAGGCTGCAGCGAGCATGACTCTAGCTAGCATCAGATCCAGGCAGATGGTCCTCACACTGCCCAGGAAATGTGGCAGCAGGAAATAAGAATCCAGGCACAGGGATCAACAGGGCTAAGGTTCAACCTCAGCAGCCCTGGGCTCGGAGAAACTAATAGATTGGTGAGAGAAGTCAGGGGTGGAGTCACAAAATAGGGGTCCGAAGGATTGGGATGGTAGTCAAGGACTAGGTCACACATGGCCTGAAAAAAGAGTCAGTTGCTAGAAGACCCAAGGTGAGAACTGAATCAGCATTAAGGGTGACCTCAGGCAGAGCCACAGAGCAGTAGATCCCATGGTCCTTTTGTTTCCGTGGTCTTGAAGCCAGTTAATCTCAGAGAAGCTGAAATGGTGGGTTAGATCAGCTTTTGGCTTCTAGGACTTTGGGGCCAGTGGTCATCAGATGAGCTGTCACTGGGTGCTTTTTATAACTGTCACACTAACATCTCCCTCATTGTTTTAACTTACTGCCTAAGAAGCTTTTCTCTGAACAATTGCACAATATCAAAGGAACAATATTTGTGCCATTGATTTCACTGTTCTCAAGTATATTCCAGACTATCAAGTTACCAAAGTAATGACAGTAAATTGCAGGAGATCAGGCCTCCATCTTGCTTGGCGTCAGTGCTTCCCTGGTGCTGAGAACTGTGCCTAGCCCATGGTGAATGCTCAAGAAAGTCATTGAATTTTGAGTGAATTACAATGATATTATAGTGGTATTTATCACTTTGGACCTTACAGATTTACAATTCTAATAGTTCAAGACTCACAAAATCCTTTGTTATAAAGGCAAGTGAAAAAATAAGAATATAAGTTTGTAAATAGAGTAGGTATCAATCACTTATAAACAATTACGCAGGGAAAAAACTAGAGGGAAACTCACCAAAATGTTAAGAGTGAATGCCTCTGTGTGGCGAGACAACAGGGCCCAGAAGAGGAGTTGGTAAAGTAGAGTTGGATGGTCCTAGAGGGAAAAGTTTTCATTGACTGGGTGGGGATATAAAACCACTCAGGGAGAACCAAACTTTCTCAGAAAGCTTGACATCCTCTATGCAAAGGACAAAGGGAGTGTGACATCAGAGAACATCACATCGTTAGCAGCTTTTAGACATTTAAGCCTGAGAAAGTCCAGCCCTGCAGAAAGGATTTGATGCTGAAACAGTGTTTGTCAAATTGTGTCCCACAGAACCCAGAATTCAATATGTAATGATATTTAGAAAAACCATAAGTCTCTGATTCAAATTTCTTCAATGTTTACATCACTAAGAGAGCAACTATCATCCATTCACCCTAGTTTCAAGTATATGTTTTATCCAAAGTGTGCCCTTTGATTAACTTTATTAGTAAATGTTGAGTGTTATAAAGCTGACTGCATAAAATAAATCTGTGCTGATAAAGTGTTAGTCACTCAGGTGTGTCCAGCTCTGCGACCCCATGGACTGTAGCCCACCAGGCTCCTCTGTCCAAGCAGGCAGAAATTTTGGAGACAAGAATACTGGAATGAGTTGCCATTTTCTTCTCCAATGCTGATAAAACATTGGTCTTATCTATTTTCCATATTAGGCTTTGAGTTTTATTAGAAAATTTTATTGGGGGAAAAAAAGGTTCTACTGCTTAAAAACAAAAGTGAAAACTACTGCCTTCAGGTTCCACAGTCCCCAGCTTGAAGCTGCCCACTGCTCAAAATGGAGGAAGCTGAGTCAGGGCCCACATTACAAATGCTAGGGAGTTTTATCTTGACGGCAACAGAATCACTGATGCATTTGTAAGCAGAGGGGTTCCATGTTCTAATTTTAAGACATATCTTTGGTAGCTGTTTGAAGATGGACAGGTGGGCAAACCAAGACCAGAGGCAGGGAGATCAGTTAGTAATTTAAGTGAGAAATGATGAGATGAAAGAGGACAATGGGAGAGCTGGGAATAGAGTTGAGAAATATTTATAAGACAGAAACAGTAAGATTCCAGGGCATAGTACACAGGAGAACTCTGAACAGTGTTATAATCTGGTTCATTTACTGAGTTTAGGAGCAAAGTGTTATTCTGTGAACACAATCTGAATATAAAAGCAATCAAATGTAGAAATTTGTGTACTAATTTACTTTTATTGAACAAAAAGCATAGTCAGTAGACTAAGAGATGACACATTCAAATTAGAATAACTCAAAGGGACCATAACTTCCCCGGATATGAGGGTTAGGGAAGAACCTAACCAGTCCTGAATATTCATTGAAATCAGTCCTGAATATTCATTGAAATCAGTCCTGAATATTCATTGGAAGGACTGATGCTGAAGCTGAAACTCCAATACTTTGGCCATCTGATACGAAGAACTGACTCATTAGAAAGGATCCTGATGCTGGGAAAGATTTAAGGCAGGAGAAGGGAACGACAGAGAATGAGATAGTCGGATGGCATCACCGGCTCAATGGACATAAGTTTGAGCAAGCCCTGGGTATTGGTGATGGACAGAAAAGCCTGGCATGCTTCAGTCCATGGGGTTGCAAAGAGTCGGACACGACTGAGTGACTGATCTGAACTGAGGGAAGAATGATGAATGATACTCAGGAACCAGCGTGGAACTCAAAGCTGTAGAGCTGTCACCAGTCCTGAAGCTTGAAAGATGAGAGGAAGGAGAATAATGGAATTCCAAGAGGAGAGAAGATTCTAGGGTGTGAATTGACTTTAGGGGAGCAGTGACCTAGCCAGGAACCCCGGCAGCTAAGTGTATCTTACAGGGAAGCCACTAGGGGAATATGTGTCCTCATGTCACTCTCACTCTAATCTCCCTGGGGCTGTCTGTTAGCCAGACCCACTCAGAAGCCAGAGAGCATAGGTGGTGATCTAGGCAGCTCAGCCTCCTGAAGCAGAAAGAGGGGTGGAGAAGGATAAAGCAGGGTAGAGGGGTAAAGTGTCATAGGGAGAGTATTGGATGACCTGTTAAAGCTGTTTTAATTCAAATAATAAAATAAACACTTGTTTCTGGTAGACATCTTTGCATACTAAGTTTTGGATTTCAGCTATTTGTAACTACTGACTTCATCTCAGGGTAGGTACATGTCATAAAACACTGAACAGGGATTAGAATGGTGCCTACAAGGAGTGTGTGCATGTGTTTTCACTAGTCAAGGGCAATATTTTCCAGGAATGAGAACAATGTGTATTTTGTCACTTATATAAGAAACTTCATGTGGAAATGAGTTAACTGGTACCATATTTTTAATTAATTCTAATAATAGAATCTTGTTGGGCAATCTCTCAATTTTTATTTTGAACTTATTGGATATAGAGGAGGAAAGGAGATGGAGGACTCTAGAAGTCTTTAAGGGCATTGTATTTTATGAAGATAGATCCATAACTTCCTTTTTTCTCCACCTAAATGCAGAATCATTTAAGAGAGAGAGGGAGAGAGAGTCGGAGAGAGATAAATTCAGGCAGATGGAGATCGCAACATCACCCTATTATTGGTAAAGCTGCAGGACACTGTAACATGCTAATATTCACCTTTGAACTAGGCAGCCTTACCTAGTCAGTCACTGACAGCCCTGAACAGCACCTGGTCTCCTTGGGGAAGTGGGCACAGCTTCTGTAAGGCTCACATCAGAGAGCTGAGAGTGTGCTTTCTTTAAGTACACGGATGCCAAAGGAAACAAGAAAGAATAGAGGAAGAAGGAAACTGATTATACCCAATGTTTTTTCTCCCAAACTCACCAATTAGATAATTCTCTCTTCCTCTTATAGGGAGAAATAAGGGAAGGGATGGGAGGAGGGCAGGAGTGGTACTCTGGAAGAGATCTCATGACAAGGAAACGTAAGGTTAGGAGAAAGGAATCTCTTTGATGATAGAAGGCAGTATCTTGGCTAACTGGATGCTATTAGGGAATATAGGAGAAGAGGAAAAATTGTGACTTAGTTTGTGAAACGTTTGCCTTGACAAGCCACTGTACATCCCCATCTTCCCCTTGAGAAGAAGATGGAGATGTACAGCAGGCAGTTGTATAAGTGGATCTGGGGTTCAAGAGAGGAATTGGACTGGAAACATAGATTTGAAAGTCATATATGTATAGATAAACGAAAATGGATATGGATATGGAAGATGGATATGGATAACAATGCCTTGAATTCAATGTACATAAAAATAGAAGAGAGCTCTATATGGAAGCCTGGAGAGCACCACCATTCAAGGAAACAGGTGGAACAAAGTGATTATAAAAAGTAATGAAGAAAGATAAGAGTCAAGAGTGGGTGGGATTATGTAATCTACAGATTCCATAAAAAAGAAGCCACTACCTGTCACACTAGGCTGCTCAAAGTTGTGAAACCATCTTTGACTATGCTCTTCATATCTAACTTGGTCAAAGTCACCTTAGTGAACTAGTTTTAAGAGGAACCCAGTGACTCTATTCGGAGAAGGCAATGGCACCCCACTCAAGTACTCTTGCCTGGAAAATCCCATGGGTGGAGGAGCCTGGTAGGCTGCAGTCCATGGGGTCACGAAGAGTCGGACACGACTGAGCAACTTCACTTTCACTTTTCACTTTCACACATTGGAGAAGGAAATGGCAACCCACTCCAGTGTTCTTGCCTGGAGAATCCCAGGGACAGGGGAGTCTGGTGGGCTGCTGTCTATGGGGTCGCACAGAGTCGGACACGACTGAAGCGACTTAGCAGCAGCAGCAGCAGTGACTCAATTGGGATGAGATAAAACACAGGTGAAGGTATTCAGGAGAAGAGTTTCTGAACTCAAATCAGTGAGTTTTCATTATGCACATTTATGAGGTGGTGTGGTGATAAACAGTGTAGCGGGGGAGGGAACATAGAAATTAGGAAAACGTGGGGATTTGCCCCACGTTTGGAAAATTCCTTGATTTAATTTTTCTAGTCTACCCTCAGTTCTGGAACCTCTGACAGTATCTGAGTTGGGGTAGAGGTAGCAAGGAGTCATTCAGGAGGGTGGTCTGGACAACTTTATTAACAATGAAATAGGGCCTCACACTTAGGAAAGATCCAGAAGTCAATGTCTTTTCTATGCTTTATTCATAGAGATTTTTTGATTCAGGCGGCTTAAGGCATTAATTGACAAACCATCAGTTAATTGAAAAAGTAAATTATCTATTACATCCAATTTCTCAACCAGACTAGATTATTAAGATGTGTCAAATCATTGATTTTGACACTGTTTTGGATTCTACTTAAAGAAAAATCGAAGGAAATACATCTATATACAGAGTCAATGGATCATCACACTTGAAGCTAACTCAAAGGATAGTAAGGTCCATGCCAAAATGCATCTCTGCGTGTGTGTGCACTCATTTCTTAAAATCATTCTTTGACTGACATTTCTTTTATAGAGCTTCAGGATGAAATAAGAAAAAAGAAAAATACATGAAACTTATTTAGAAAAGTGACTATCACATAGTGTACAATGAACATTTTTAATTATTATTATCGCTATTGTTACCACTATTACTCCCCCCTTTAAGGAATATAGAAACAGAGGAAACTTGCATGTAGATAGACTTACAACAAACAATTTGAGATTTAGAAGCCTCTGGAACAGTAATTTTTGAATTTTCTAATTCAGAAAGGCTGGTGAAAAACGCAACCTCTCCTTGAGTAAATTCATCTATACACAAAATATTGCACAAATTTTGAAGGAATAAGCCCTTTCAGCATAAGCTCTAGACTTTTCAGGGTGGTGAGACAGGGAGCCAGTTGCAGTTACTGTAGACAGTGTCTAAAAGCACTATGTTAAGTGTGGAGATAGAACACAGACACATTTTAAAAAGATTTTAAAATAGCCACTAACCTCATGCAGCCAACATTCAATGGAATAATAGTGCGTGTCCAGGCCTCTGTTAAATATTCTGGAAAATGCAAATATCTGTAAGGCTCTAGATGTCAGGGTCTCGGGTTCTTGTGGTGGAAAAGTACTAGACCAGAGTCATGTTCAAAGTTCAGAGGCACAGGGCCAGGAGTCAGCTTGCTGGAAGTGGCGACTGAGTGATTATACTTGTTCCTGTAAAGCTGATGATGAATTTAAAATATATTTACTGAGCTGCTGCAGTCAATAAAAGCCCCAATTAAGGCACCATTAAGGGACTTAACAGTGTAATGGTGAGGAAGACATTCCTGAAAAGTTTAATGATCTCAGATCCTGACACAGCCAGAAAGTCATTAGTCATTAATGCCATGTCTGGATCTCAATTACAAAGTTCTCTATAAGAAAAACCCCTGGCATTTAATAGTACACAAGATTATACCTGATTTGTTACAGAGAGAAAGATATACCTTTTGAAATGTGTTGTTAAATCTCTATGTTTTCAGTTAAGAAAAGTGGCCAATTATGAGCAGAAACTGCTGAGTGAAAATCCATAGCATGATCACATGCCAATTAGAAAAGTATTACCACTGAATTGAAAAATAACGGAAATGCAAAATTGAACATAGTATTGTGCTGATTAATAAGACTATGACTGTGCCTATATTGTTTAGTTGCTAAGTCACGTCCAACTCTTTTGCAAGCCCGTGGACTGTAGCCTGCCAGGCTCCCATGTCCATGGGATTTTTGAGGCAAGAATAATGGAGTGGGTGGCCATTTCCTTCAGCTCGAACCTGTGTCTCCTGCATTGGCAGGTGGATTCTTTACCACTGAGCCACCAGGGAAGGCCCATCAAGTAATTCAGTTAATTCCCGGTGCAACTCCTTCAGTGTAAAGTTGCACTGAATCCAGAGAAAATTAAGCATATAGAGTCTCCTCTGCCTTCTTAAATATTCGTGCATTTATTGATTCATTCAACAGCTATTTACTGTGAACATCTGTATAAGGCTTAGTGATGGGCACTGGGAAACCATGTGAGTCATACAGTCAAGGTACTCATGAACTGTACAGTCCAAACAAATGGTGATCAACTGTGGTAAGTACTGGGAAAGAGTAAACCTGGTGCAGGAAACAACAGACTGAAGATCTTTTAAGACAAGGTGGTCCAGGGAAGCCCTCTGAGGAGTTAGTTCAACAAAGATCTGAATCATAAAGAAGTCAGTCTTAAAAAGGCAAGCAGGGGAAGAAGGGAAGGGTGGAACTTTTGGGCTACTTAACATCTGAATTCCTTTCCTGAATGCCTTCTCCTGAAGCAAGTCTCAGTAAGGGGCTGCTGCTGCTGCTGCTAAGTCGCTTCAGTCGTGTCCGACTCTGTGCGACCCTGTAGACGGCAGCCAACCAGGCTCCACCGTCCCTGGGATTCTCCAGGCAAGAACACTGGAGTGGGTTGCCGTTTCCTTCTCCAATGCATGAAAAGTGAAAGTGAAGTTGCTCAGTCGTAAGGGGCAGGCTTCTCCAAAGCCCACCTACTCTCTTTTCTAGCCTTCCTTGCAGTTAGGGTTTTGGAATGTGACCCAGGCTCGGTCAGAGACATTTGCCCATGGCAGTAAAACTAGTGAGACCAAGAAGAAGAGAATTTCTTTTGATGGCAATGAGTGTAGTAGCAACATTCAGTTTCTAGAGCAGTGATTCCAGGGTTGCCTTTGCAAGTGATTCCCTTGCAAAGGCAACAGAGCCCTCTTCAGGCTGGTTCTGGGTATGATTTTGCCTGAAGTTCTGTATGTCCAGCTCTGCTTTATTTCTCACTAATCTTCAAACCTCGTATTGCAGTCTTCCTGGAAATTCTGGGAGCCACCCAATACATTCCATTTCTCTTCGGCCTCAATCGGCCAGAGTCAGTTTCTGATGATTCCATCTGAAAGTCCTGATAGTTTGCAGCACATTGTAGGCAGAGACATGTGCAACAGTCGTCATAGGAGAGTTAGAGAGAGAGCTTGGAGGAACGAAGGAAAACCCTGGGTGGCAGCATTAGCGAGAAAAGGTGGCTTATGGATAAGATGGGTGCAGCCAGCAAGCCTGGCAAGAGTCAGAGCAAACAGGCCTCTGGAGCAGAAGTTGGAAATGTGCTGAGCCTACCTTTTCTCAGGGAGACTCATCTAACTCCTGATGCAACACGTCTCTCCTGATGTCTGAGGACTCTGAGGCAGGACTAAAGTGCTCTGGTTGGGTGGTTGCCACTCTGCTGTGCCAAGGAATTCCAGACCATGCTCTACTGAGAAGACTAAGCCTGAACTTGCCATTTCTAACTCTGTGAGATCTCTCTCCCTCCTTGAAGTACTAAGATGTGTGTCTCTAAAGGCATTTATAGCATTAATTTGGTTATATGTTTTTCAGTGTCACATCCACCAATAGACACTAGCTAACTCCCTGGGGTCACAGTGGAGAGGTGGGATGATTTCATGCTTTGGATTAAGACAGATCTGGATTTTGGGGGAGGTTCTGTCAATAATAAATTATATGATCTCAGACAAGTTGCTTCACCTCTCAGAAGCATGATTTTCTCATTTGAAAAATGAGGATACCAGTGCTTCAGTGAGGATTATATCACTGTAGATTACTATGCAGTACCCACCACATAATAGGCATTTTTAATGTCAGTCCTTTTGTTCCTCAGTATTTCATTGAATTGAAGTCTTCTGCAGCTACGAAAACAATATATTAATAAATTTGTTGCTTTTGTGCTTACTTTATTGTAAAGTGCTAACTTAGAATCAAGTAACATATATTGCTTTCTTAGTTAAGAATTTGATTGTGAAAATTTCCTTTTTCTCAAAAATTCCCTAAAAGGTTATTGCCATTTACTCAGTTCACTCCAGGAAAATTACTAATCAAGAAAAAAAAAAAGGTTTTCCCTTATAACATCCCTACATTAATAATGTAGAGTACAAGTAAAGCACTGTGTCCAAAACCACAAGGTAGATTTTGTTCCTCTTGAGAAGCAGCTGTACTAAGTCACTTCAGTGGTGTCTGGTTCTTTGCAACCCCACGGACTGTTGCCCACCAGGCTCCTCTGTCCATGGGGATTCTCCAGGCAAGAATACTGGAGTGGGTTCTCATGGACTTCTCCAGGGGATCTTCCTGACCCAGGGATCGAACCCAGGTCTCCCACATTGCAGGTGGATTCTTTATCATCTGAGTCACCAGGAAAGCCCAAAAATACTGGAATGGGTAGCCTATCCCTTCTCTAGGGCATCTTCCCAACCCAGGGATCAAACCCTTGTCTCCTGTGGCTCCTGCATTGCAGGCAGATTCTTTGTTGCTGAGCCACCAGGGAACCCCGGGGGAATATATTATTCAAATTCTGATTGTCCTAGCCAAAATATTCCCTTATATAATATTCCCTGGGCTTGAGTCTTTTTTCACTCTAAGAACTTGAAATCATAGATGCTCTATAGGTTTGTCATTGACCAAATATGTGACTCAGCTCTGAAGACACTAATAACTTTGAAACATTCGTTACAAAACAAAAATCCTAGAACCTCCCAAGCCCCTTGCTTACTGACTTGCTTAAATAATTTAATGAATTGAGCGTCTTTTAGAATTCTTTTCTTTCCTCCTTGTCTCCTGGTCTTTTAACATGCATTTTCTGATCTCCATTTTCCTCTGATTTCTTTCTTCTGTTTCCTTGATTTTGCCATAGTTTCTCTTCTCATGGCTGGCGCTGTGTTGAGGAAAAAAAAAGAGGTTATATATGCAAACGCACAATGTTTCCCTTCGAATGGCAAATGAGACAAAGCAGCTAGGATACAGGCTTCATTTGTCTTTCTTCCTCTAACTACTTTCTGTAAACCACAAGCACTTGCAACCAGTGAGAGATCAGTCAAGGTAGATCTTGATTTACAAAAGGGGTCTGATAATGCTGTTTTTGAAAACCTGCACTCCTCTCTTTAAAAATTCCCATCTTCTTGGCATTGAAGTAGCACTCTCAACACCAAAAATTCCTACTTAGCCCTGGTGATTGGAGCCTCAAGTGAAAACATTGTCACAGCTTCCCACAGAGGGAAGAGAAGCTTTTATTGCTGCTAAGTGCAAATGTGAAAAATAGTGAACAGCTGAAGAATATTCTTATGGGATAATCGGGCGCTTGTAGTCATTTCTTGGCATGTTTGCTTTGGAATTCTAATCACTAACAACAGTTCAGATTCTCAGAGAAAAGAGTGTCTGTCTACCTGTGAAAACCCTTAGGCAAGACAACTGGAAATGCTTATTGTGAAAAAAAGCAAAAAAAAAAAAAAAAGAAAAATACAGCAAGACATTGGCACATGAGAGCAATGCGTAAGTGAGCATTGGAACGTTCTTTTGGTATTGGTCTTGAGGTGCAATTGTTTTAGGATTGAACCAAATCAACTTTGAAAGCATCTTGCCTTCATGTAAAGGGCTAGTCATACTTAGTAGGAGGAATCAATGCTCAATTCTGCTCTATGGTATAAGTTTTACACACAAATGTAATTGATTTCCAGACCTCCGAAACCA
The DNA here is from genome assembly GCF_049115385.1 of Moschus berezovskii. Classification (NCBI taxonomy): domain Eukaryota; kingdom Metazoa; phylum Chordata; class Mammalia; order Artiodactyla; family Moschidae; genus Moschus; species Moschus berezovskii. The sequence goes on along the minus strand of NC_142461.1, from coordinate 114,232,478 downwards.
AACTAGCTAATGAGAGTAAATGAAGCCCCTGACTCAACAAACAAACTAATTTAGGGGACTAGCACTATTATTCTATCTTTAACAGTAGGTTTCTGGTGACCTACAGTTAGGTGAGTACCTTCAACTAACTTTCTGCCTCCCAAATCCACATTTAAGGAGCCATGTGATTTCGTTGGGCCCACTCAAATCACATCATCATCATCTTCTTTTAAGATCAGCTAATTAGCAACCTGAATTCCATCTGCAACCTTCATTCCCTTTTGCCATGTAACATAACATATTCACATGTTTTGAAGGGTTAGGGTCTGATTTGGTGGGTCCTTATTCTTCCTATCACACTTCTCAACCACACTGTAAACTCCTTATGTGTCATGTTTTTCTCTGCATTTCTCATAACAAGAATAGGTCTAACTATATTTGCATTTTGATTGTTTCTTGAACTAATAAAGCTTCTCAAAGGGTGGTCTAAGGAGCCTTGGTGGTCTTTGACTTTTAGGTATATTGAAAGTTGTATCAGAATTCAACTCTGAAAAATATGTAGCTAAAGAACCCTCAACAAGTTGTCTTCATTGCCAAAACAAATTTATATTATTTAAAAAAAAAGAAAGAAAAGGAATTTAATGACACTTTTCTACAAAAACAAAGGAGGAAGCCAAGAAAGAAGATATAGGGTGTGGGAAATGGGAGGCAATGCAGGGCAGGGGAGAAGGGTGTTCTCAGCATCTAACAGTACTGGATACAACCGAGCCATGTGGGAGTTGGAGAAGGTGCGACTCCAGTGAGATGTCTGTAAGATGATTAAAATGGAACAGCTAGATTACTTGGTGTGTCTGATGTACTAGAAGGATACTTACACTTCTTTCAGAGAGTTTGGGGATGAATCAGAAAATTAAGCAAATAAAAATATGAGGCAACTTTTGTACCGTAAAGAAAATGTATTTCCAGAATACTATGTAGCTTCTCTGTGAATAATAATTATTAACAAAATGAATATTGAATTAAATGAAATGCTGATTAAATTGATACTGAATATTGATTAAAATTAAAATATAAGTACATAGGAGAATGAAGAGAAGATGGTGAGGAGAATATGTGGATAAGAATGAAATTCTCATCTTCCGTAGTAGGAAGTCAAACAAAATCTGAAACTGAAAAAAAATTCAAGAAATAGTAGCCTAAGAATATTATTTAGAAACAAGGATAAGCAGCTAAAAGAGCAGATATTATTGGAGGGGAAGTTCGGGGCAGAGTCCTGGTATTATTGTTTAGCTGTTTAAACTACATATGTGCATTAATTAATTAAAAGTTAAAATTAAGACAAAATATGTTTTAACATTTTGAAAAAAATTTTTCAATGTAAGGGTTATTTATAAAGGCAAAATTCTTTTACAAGTTGCCCTCTCTTTCTTCTTTATCTCTTTTGCATACGGCAAGTAGTCCACAGGAACTTTTATTCTAACCAGAGTGATGTTTATTTCATTCCTTGATTCTAAAACTGGAAGGACTATAGTATGATTTAGCCTATTAACAAACAAATCAACATGCAGGCCAGGTAAAGGTGATCAGATGGTGCCTGTACAAAGTGATCAGGAAGAACTGTACCAAGAATGGCAGGGCATTTCAGGAAGAATATCTAACGGGATGAAAAAGAGTACTGATAAGGAAATAATCTGGTTCATATTTCTGTCAGACTGAATGATTGGCTGTTACCTAAGTGTGCCATGTTTTCTTTCCAGTTGGTTCTTCATATACATTTATAAACCAAACATAACTAGATTCATCATTACTGATATTACCCTGGATATCAGAATATGCTGAGCTACCTATGCTTGCATTATTAAATCTTTTACTTTATTTCTGGGGGGCTGTCCATGCTTGCTTTGTAGGATTTTAAATAACTCCTAAAATGACATATCCAGAGGAGACAATTTAATTCAATTAACTTTGGCAAAACCTCTTCCCTCCTTCCTGTTCTCTCTCTGCCTTCCAGTTTAATAATTATGAGCACACAGTTAGGCAGTGATTTGTGGGGCAGTGAGACAAGATTTTAAAAATTAGAACTGTCTCAGTAGTTCCAGCAAATGTGGTTATCCCAGGTTCTCAACTGCGGGGCTTTTTTTTTTTTTTTAAGTACCAAGGTAGTTGGGCAAGATTGTGGATTTACAGATTAGTTTTCTTCTACTTGTTTTTTGAGTTAGGAGTCCCAAATCTTCATTATGTGTGTGTGTGTGTGCGCGCGCGCTCAGTCTTGTCTGACCCTTTGGGAGTCCTGTAGTCCACCAGGGTCCTCTGTACATGAAATTTTCAGGCAAGAATACTGGCGTGGGTTGCCATTTTCTTCTCCAGGGGATCTTCCCAGTCCCAGGGCTTGAACCCGCATCTCTTGTGTCTCCTGCATCACAGGTGAATTCTTTACCCCTGAGCCAAGTGGGAAGCCGCAGTCTTCATTATACATTTTACCATTAAGTTGGGCAGTCTGATTAGTCAACCCCAGGAAGAGGTGTTTGGAAGCAGGAGGAACTGGAGCTACTAGCCCAAAGAATCTAGCCAAAGAATGGCAGGCAGTAGGTATAATCAGGCAAGAGGGCAATGTCTCTCCCTGATACTGACAATATCCCATGACAATGGCTCTGTTTCGTTACAGTTCATTCAATTTTTACTGAGCATCCCAGTGCCTGCCACTGTTCTAGATGCTGGGGATACAGTTGTGAACACAGTGTCATAATTCTGGCCAGTCTTATCTTTTTCAGATGTAGTCACCAAATTAAGAATACAATTGAATTTTCTAACCCTCATTCAAAACCCAGTTCAGCATTCTTACTGGCTTCATTTCACCAAAAACTTCAGAGGAAAGAGACTTTCCCATGAAATTTTGCAGTGTCCCCAGCTTCTGATCCCTCAGGGGGAAGAAGCTTTATTTCTTGGGTAGTTTGTCTGTTCCAAAGTGTTCTCCCACCCCACCACCTCTCAGATAAAGGACTAAATTCCATGAAAAGCCACAGCTACCCCGAAGGATAAATCAGTCCCTAATGATATTACACCTGCACAAATTGAAATGGGGTTAAAAGCTCAGATTGTGGATTCTTAGATTTTTTGCTAAGCTGGAAGCTTTTATGGGCTCACTTTAAATTGAGAGGCAGAGTTTAGATCCTTTTGTTACTTAAGAGACTGAGCAAATTAGCAAGTCCGAGGCAAATCTTTTTTGATTACTGAACTATTACAAATGCCTCCTGGTCAAAGAATAACCTCTCTCCAGAGGGAAATGTTCAGCAGGACCTTTTGCTTAAATTCATAAAATCTGTTAAAGCAAATCTCTCACATTTCCATTAAGTCGGTAAATTACTTCTAGGGGAAAAGGATAAAATGCCGGCAATAAAATGGCTGGACTATATTAATGATGGGAGGTGGGGCTGCAGAGGTGGAAGAATTGATGCTACATTTACGGCGCAGAAAATTTCAGGCTTTTTCACGTGTTGAGCTAAATGTAAATGATGTCACCTTCTCCTCCCCTAGTGAGAGACAAAGTTATCTGTCCTCAGAGCCTTCACCAAATGCGTCGTATGGCTGACATTAAAATGACTACAAGGTTATTTCTTTCCATATCTATCCCCTTGGAAAAATTTTCAAGATTTTATTGTAGATGGGAAAAATGCATAATGCCACAGGAAACAAAGCCCTTGCTACATTCTTGCTACTGGATTATTGCCATTCTATCTCAATGCTGATTGAAATCCAAGATTCGGTATCTGAGCCTTAATGAGATGCTGGCAAATATCTTTCTGCCCCGCTGGAAATGTAATCTTTCTATTGAACATTTTGTCCCAGTGAATCTCATCTGCAATAGCATTTTGCATTTGAATCAGGGAGGTCAGTGCTTGATAGCAGACCATGTGGTACTGGCTCTGTTCACTTTTGGGTGAAACTGATCCCTGAAGGTGTTGAAAGTACAGCAGTGAGTCATTAACCATAATTATCTCATTGCTTCATCCAGATGATTAAAGTCATCATACCACTGCCCAATTTGTTGTGTGTCTAAAAATCTGACTTTCCTATAAAAATAACTTGTCAATTCCCGTGTCCACAATGCTTCCCAAATATATAGAATTAGCATATTGTCTCAATGCATCTAGTATACAGGCATTATATTTACTTAGGGAAACTCATGTGTGTCATAATAGTTGTCCCTAAAATGGTTATATTTTTATACCTTTCATACATTTCTCAGTTTTGCGTGAGTGAAGAAGTAGTTCATGCTGTGAACTTAACCTAAAATTTAAAGTTAAAATACTCTTGTCTCTTGTCTAACCATGAGCATTTTCTGTGCCTTTGAACAGAGTTAATCATTAAGCATAATGCTAAATGATACTTTTGTTTCCTAAGGCTGAGATAGCAGAAAAGGGAGTGTCTAGCTAGTGGTTTTTCTACAGAGTAGAAGCAGCAGAAAAACACATTTACAAATATTTGGCTTGGTAGTTAAATGATTTATTCCATATCTGCAAGCAATAAAGCATCCCTCCAGAAGGCGTGTACATATATATATCTATGCATATTTTTAAAGTAAATGTGTGCTACCAAAATATAAAAACTTGCTTTTCATGCTGTGCTAATATCAAAAGACTGAGCATTTAACTGCTATGTGGACATGGCTTTGCACATGTAAATTGCAAATTTACATGTAAATTTGCACATCAAAAAGGCCTAGCATATTCTAATTTAAATTCACTTAATTTAAATAGTGACAGATTATGGTTCTTTGCAATATGATCAATTTAATCAAAAAATGAATAGAACTACCAGAGAGATTTGCCTATATTAGTAGACCAAAAGATTGGGTTGCAAACCCAGTCATTGAAATTTTAAGTATTGTAGAAATTCTAGAAAATAAACAGTTGATAAATGAATGAATTTTAAGTTTGAGTAAATATAAGACCTAGTACAATTCCAGAGTACTAAACTCATTCTCATCATAACATAACCTTAAGTAGAGAAAAAGGAAGGGACAATTTTGGTATGATAATTTAGTAATAGACCAATACAATTTTCTCTAAGTAGAGAAATAAAAATACTTAAATGTGCCTCAAGTTTTTGTACACATTTAAATATTTTTATTTCTCTACTTAGAGAAAATTGTATTGGTCTATTACTAAATCATCATACCCCAGTTTTTGTAGGGCTTCCCTGGTGGCTCAGAGGTTAAAGCGTCTGCCTCCAATGCGGTAGACCCAGGTTTGATCCCTGGGTTGGGAAGATCCCCTGGAGAAGGAAATGGTAACCCACTCCAGTATTCTTGCCTGGAGAATCCCATGGATGGAGAAGCCTGGTAGGCTACAGTCCACAGGGTCGCAAAGAGTCAGACATGACTGAGCGACTTCACTTCCACTTCTACTTCCAAGTTTTTGTAATACGTATTTTAAATCTTAACATTGTACAAGCATTTTGAGCCAGCAATTCCATTTTTCAGAAATTACACTAATGAAACTAAGAGTGTAATAAGGATGCTTGAAGGAGTTAAGTTACAATTATCATAGTGCTGTTCATTACAGCAAAAATAACATTAGAAAAGTCTAACAATTTTATACTAATGATTTGGTAGTGCACGTTATTTCCAGTACAGAATATGGATTCCATACAATGGAATACTATGTAGCTATCAAAATTATGTTATAGAAATATAATTATAGAAATGTATTTGTTGATATAGAAACATATTTTCAATGTTATGCTGTGTAAAAAGAAAAGTTCAGTTTATACAACAGTACACAAGTATGAAGGACTTCCCAGATGGCACAGTGCTAAAGAATCTGGCTGCCAATGCAAGAGACAGAGGTTCAATCCCTGGGTTGGGAAGATTCCCTGCAGTAGGAAATGGCAACCCACTTCTTGCCTTGAAAATTCTATGGACAGAGGGGCCTGGCGGGCTATAGTCCATGGGGTTACAAAGAGTTGGTCACAACTGAGCAACTGGGCATTCATACAAGTATTATCCCATATACATGAATATGTGTATAGGTGTGTGTGTTTGTTTTTGGGAAAAGTTGTCAGCAAAACGTTGAGTGGTAATCTCGGAGAGGCCAGGTATGTGATTTTTATTTTCATTTTCTATTTTTTTATTTGCACAATTTTAAAAATTAAAAATATAACAGGAATGGATTGCTCCACAGTGCCATAAGTGTTGTATATTATTCTAGCTAGGATTCAATCTGGCTTTGCCATTATTCTCTTAAAATTGAAGGAATCCAATCTCAGCAATTTTCTAATCCCCTCTCTTCTCTTGAGATTAGAAAAGAAACTCCAGGAAATTGGAGAAGAGCCTCTGCTCTTCAGTTCATTGTGGTTGGCACTTCTGATAACTCCTCATCCAAAAGTGAGTGGCTTTACTGGTGGCCATGTGCTTCCTGCTCAGTGTGGCCACAGGGACCTTCACTGGGGTTTAGGGCTCAGTCCCTAGGCATCTATTCAGCCATTTAACTTCATGGCAGTGCTGGTGGGGCTTGGAAGGAGCTGATATTTCTACCCCCACTTCCAAATTAACAGTATTTAACAAATAGGAATTTTTTTTAAAAGGAAGTTTCAAAAAAGTAAACTACTTTGTTATGCCCTTATTTTAAAAAATGTACAAGGGATTAATTTCTTAAATATGCAAATCAACTCATGCAGCTCAATAACAAAAAAGTAAACAACCCAATTGAAAAGAAGATGGAACATTTAAATAGACATTTCTCCAGAGAAGACACATAGGTGGTCAAAAAGCACATGAAATGATGCTCAACATCACTAATTATTAGAAAAATGCAAATCAAAACTACAATGAGGTATCACCTCACACAGGTCAAAATGAAAGTGAAAGTTGTTGAGTTGTTTACGACTCTCTGAGACCCAATGGACTATACAGTCCATGGAATTCTCTAGGCTGGAATACTGGAGTGGGTAGCCTTCCAGGGATCTCCAGGGGATCTTCCCAAGTCAGGGATCAAACCAGGTCTCCTGCATTGCAGTCAGATTCTTTACCAGCTGAGCCACAAAGGAAACCTAAGAATACTGGAGTGGGTAGCCTGTCCCTTTTCCAGTGGATCTTCCCGACCCAGGAATTGAACTGGGGTCTCCTGCATTGCGGGTGGATTCTTTTCTTTACCATCTGAGCTATGAGGGAAGTCCCAGGTCAAAATGGCCATCATCAAAATAATCTACAAGCAATAAATGCTGGAGAGGGTGTGGAGAAAAGGGAATGCTTCTATACTGTTGGTGAGAATGTAAACTGGTACACCCACTATGGAGAACAGTATGGAGGTTTCTTAAAAAACTAAAAACAGAACTACTATATGATCCAGTATTCTCACTCCTGGCATATATCTGGAGAAAACCATAATCTGAAAAGGTACTTGGACCTCAGTGTTCATTGCAGCACTATTTACAATAGCCAGGACATAGAATCAAGCTAAGTGTCCATCAACAGAGGAATGGATAAAGAAGAAGTGGTACGTATATACAGTGGGATATTACTCAGCCAAAGAAAAGAACAAAATAATGTCATTTGCACCAGATGGGCCTAGAGATTGTCATACTGAGTGAAGTCAGTCAGAAAAGGACAAATAGTATATGGTACTGCTTAAATGCAGACTCTAAAAAAAATGATTCAAATGAACTAATCTACAAAACAGAGAATGTTACAGATGTAGACAACAATCTTATGGTTATGGGGTGGGGAGGGATAAACTGGGAAACTGACATATACACACTGCTGCTGCTGCTGCTGCTACTTCAGTTGTGTCCGACTCTGTGTGACCCCATAGACGGCAGCCCGTCCCTGGGACTCTCCAGGCAAGAACACTGGAGTGGGTTGCCATTTCCTTCTCCAATGTGTGAAAGTGAAAAGTGAAAGTGAAGTTGCTCAGTCATGTCTGACTCGGGCTTCCCTGGTGGCTCAGAGGTTAAAGTGTCTGCCTGCAATGCAGGAGACCTGGGTTCAATCCCTGGATCGGGAAGATTCCCTGGAGAAGGAAATGGCAACCCACTCCAGTGTTCTTGCCTGGAGAATCCCATGGACGACGGAGGAGCCTGGTGGGCTACAGTCCATGGGATCGCAAAGAGTCGGACACGACTGAGTGAGCAACTTAAGGACCTACTGTATAGCACAGAAAACTCAACTCAGTACTATGTAATGATCTATATGGGAAAAGAGTCTATTAAAAAGAGTGGATATACATGTAACTGATTAATTGTGCTGTACAGCAGAAAGTAACACACAACATTGTAAATCAACTCTACTCCAATAAAAATAATAATAATAATAAAGAAGGTAATGGCATTTAAGCCTTATTTTTAAATGTATAAGAACAACAGCTAACTATTCTTAACACTTTCAGGCAATGAATGACACCAATGAAGATTCAATCCTTGTCCCCAAGAAACGTAATTAAATTAGCCATTTTTCACTGCTTCCTGGAGAAAAAAGCAGGTCTCCGGACAAGAAAGACTTGTTCAGGTCAGGCAGCGGCATGCCCTCTCAGCTCCCACCTCTTCCCAAATCCATCATTCCCAACCCTTGCTACTGTTGCAATGTTGGGTGTTCTGATAGTCAGCTGGATAGTACATCATTAGCCTGAGACCCCCTTCCAGATGAATGAATAGGATTTAATGCTGGGAGATCACTGGACTGGCTGGAGATGGTATAGTGTCTGACCATATACAGGCCCTTGGGAAAAAAAACAGAATGATTTGTCATTGCCTATCAGGGGCTGGCTCTAAATGATTTGGTTTCTGCAAGGTTGGAAGAGGGAAGGAAGCTTTACACAAAAAGGTGCTGGCATCGTTAACACCCACCAGACTTGAAAATAGCCCATCTGCAGAGAGAAGGAGACTGAAGCCCAGAGAGCCGACACAGTACACACCACCCTGGTGTCTGTGTGTTGGACACATGGGTGGTGACATTTGAGCCCTACCCTTGTCACATGACCATGTTCCTTTAGTAAGAGCACCATTTAACTGGACATAAGACAAATAGTTCATAGTTGTAGTTTTAGATATTTAATTGAGATTAAAAAACAAGAACCATAATAATGACCTTCCAAAATTTAATGGATTGTTTCACAAGCAAGAAGTGATCACTTGTCTTCCACCCTCACTCTAGACAGGGTGAAAGCTTGAATTATAGCCTGAGAAAGTCTGATTTTTGAAGAGTCAGTCGCTTAGCTATGGATTATGTGTGTTTCTCCTTAGTGTTACTATAATGTACTCCTTATTTAGCACTTACATTGCATCAGGCTCTGTGCTAAACATTTCAAGTGCTTTTTTTCCTTCACTAAATTTGTACAGTAACTCTGCAGAGTAGGTATTACATACCCCAAAACACAGGTGAAAGAACTGATGTTTAAAGATTTTAATTCTTGAACTTTCCTGGTGGCTCAATGGATAAGAATCTGCCTGCCAACACAGGAGACACGGGTTTGATCCCTGGTCCAGGAAGATTTCACATGCCACAGAGCAACTAAGCCCATGTGCCACAACCATGAGACTGTGCTCTAGAGCCCACGAGCTGCAACTACTGAGCCTTTATGCTGCAACTACTGAAGCCCATGCTCCACAACAAGAGAAGCCGTTGCAATAAGAAGTCCATGCACTGCAACAAACGGCAGCCAACCCCTCTCACCTGCAACTAGAGAAAGCCTGAGCAAAGCAATGAAGACCCAGCACAGCCAAAAATAAATAAGTAAATAAAAAATTTTAAATGGCTACTGGCAAAATATAGCCTAAAAACATTTTTTAAAATTCTTTTTCAAGTTTACAAGTATCAAGTTTGCCTGATTTCAAAGTCTAACCCTTAACTGCTACCTTCCAACCATTTAGGATGATTTTGGCTGCAAGGAACAGGAAAATCCCAGCTCAATATGCCTGAAGGAAAGTGTTATAACTAACATAACCAGAGGTCCAGAGGGAATGTGGCTTCATGGCAGCATGTCGGGGCCCAGGCTCCTCTCCACAGAGGCTCCCTTGATTCTGCCCCCATTCCTACACTACCCCACCCCCTCTGTGTTTTAGCTTCATTCTCAGGCTGAGACCAAGAGGGCTCATCAGTTCCAGTAATCATATCCTGGCTAAATAATATCCAGTGGAAGAAAGGAACCGTGAATTTTTTGTCTCTCTTTTAAGAATAAGGAGGAGACCTTTCCTGGAAAGCCCCTGACCCTCAGAAGACTTTCTCCCACATCTGTTTTGCCAGAAATAGACCATATACATTCTTAACTACTGACAAGAGGAATGGGGTTACTGTGACTGGCTTAGATTAATCATCTAAGGAGAAACAGATTCTGATGACTTGGGAACTTGGACCACTGTACTCCAACTGTTATCAATTAATTGTAATGCTCAGAACCACCTGTTAGGTTTACCACTAGCAATGTCATGGACTTTGGATAGTAACATAACCTTGAATTTTATCTTATTTTCTACCTCAGTTTTTTCCTATTCTTATTTTGTAATATATTGAAATATGGGTTTACTTGTAAGTGACTTTTTTAGAATGAGGTGAAGTAAAAATAACAATGATTAAATATAATTAATAACTATTTAGACACTTAAATTTTAAAATAGTGCTGATTTTATTTGTAATCTTGCTTTATTATAAATAAAATAAAACCTTGTTTTATTATCTGTGGACCTCTTGTGAAGGAACCGTGCTAGTACAAATTATGTGCATATTTATGACATTTTGGGTTATCATGCATGACCAGGTTATATTTTTAAAAGGCACTCCTTGACAGTGAACATTGTTAAGCCTAGGATTGGTGAGATTACTGGATTTTCTCTAGAGGTCTTTGCATATAAAAATTAATTAAAAATAACTACCCATGTGACTGAAGCAGTTTTGCTGGATGAAGAGGACTTGATCAGTCAATTGTTTATTCAAAACCCATCTCTTATTTTTCTAGACACTAAGCAGGATGGAAAAGTATGAGATTCAGATTATGCCCCAAAGGAGTTTACCAACTGGGTGGCGAGGCAATTCTTACTACACAGAACAATCAGATAAAAGTCACAGACACTGCATGGTTCAGGTCAGTCAGTTCAGTTCAGTTCAGTCGCTCAGTCGTGTCCGACTCTCTGCGACCCCATGAATCACAGCATGCCAGGCCTCCCTATCCATCACCAACTCCCTGAGTTCACTCAAACTCATGTCCACAGAGTCGGTGATGCCATCCAGCCATCTCATTCTCGGTCGTCCCCGTCTCCTCCTGCCCCCAACCTTTCCCAGCATCAGAGTCTTTGCCAGTGAGTCAACTCGTCGCCTGAGGTGGCCAAAGTACTGCAGCCTCAGCCTTAGCATCAATCCTTCAATGAACACCCAGGATCGATCTCCCTTAAAATGGACTGGTTGGATCTCCTTGCGGTACAAGGGACTCTCAAGAGTCTTCTCCAACACCACAGTTCAAAAGCATCAATTCTTCGGCGATCAGCTTTCTTCTGGGTTAAACTCTGTTTTCCTATCTGTAGTGAAAGAAGGTTGGGCTGCCCACAAAACCTCTTGATTCTGACAGTGCTTCAAACTTCTGTAATCCTGTGATGCTTCTAATACTATGAATCTGTCTCTATTTCCTCATCTCCATATTGAGACTTACTAAAGTTAAAAGATGGGCCTAAAACAACACTAAGGCTAGAATCAAGGCAAACTCTGATACAGCAAGACACTCAGTTAATGGGTTTTGTGGGCTCCTTTGTTAGGGAGAAACAAAATGACAGCAAAAGAATCTTACGTCAGGTGGCGGTTTATACAAAACAGAAGAGAACTTCCAAGATAAATTGTGAGGTCTTCTCCTAACTCCTTAGTATCTGCCACTAACAAATCAGGCCCCAGGAGGGTCACTGAGATATCATGATTTAGCAAAGAAAGATTTAAGTATATTCATTGTGCCATTCTTATGAAAGAAAGCACTTAGCACATAGTAGGTGATTAATAAATATTTATTGATATAATTAAATAAATCAAGTGATTGAATAAATGAATAAATTTTATCAAATGTTTCAGAATGATAAAGATGTGATACATATATACAATGGAATATTACTCAGCCATAAAAAAGAACAAAATAACATCGTTTGAAGGAAACAGATAGACCTGGAGGCTATCATACTGAGTGAAGTGACAGAAAGACAAATATCATATATCACTTATATGTGGAATCTAAAATATAGTACAAATGAGCTTATTTACAAAACATGAATAGTCTCATGGACATAGAAAACCAACTTATGGTTACCAAAGGGGAAAGGGGTGGCAAAGGGATAAATTAGGAGCTTGTGTTTAATAGATACAAACTACTGTATATAAAATAGGTAAACAATAGGAATCCACTTATAGCACATGTAATGATATTCAATATTTTATAATAACCTATAATGGAAAAGAATCTGTAAAAGAATAGATGTGTGTGTACAACTGAATTACTTTGCTTGTACACCAGAAACTAACACAACATTGTATCAATAAATCAACAGTAGTTCAATTTTTAAATATTACTTATTTGGCTGTACCAAGTCTTAGTTGTGGCATATGAACCCTTAGTTGGGGCACGTAGGATCTAGTTTCCTGACCAGGGATTGAGTCCAGGGCCCCTGCATTGGGAGCACAGAGTCTTAGTCATAGGACCTCCAGGGAAGTCCCTATAGTTCAATGTTTTTAAAAAGTGTTTCAGGCTGGGTTTCCTGTTAAGCAGAATCAAGAGACAGAGAGGAAGGCAGGGAAGAGGACGAGAATGACCAGGCAGAGAAATGAACTCTGATGCAGTCTGAATGAAGGCCTCCACCAACCATAGTAGGGCTCTGGAACAGGCGTGGTCTTCCAGAGTCATTCCAAATTGGGTCAAGAAGGCCTAAGCTTTATACCCATTCTGATCAGCTTTGGATGTGGGACATCCATAGAAGGAAGCCCTGGACAAGGAAATTCCTCAAAGAGATAATTCCCAAACAGAGCTGACAGTGGAGAACTGTCTTCTGAGAGTCCTACCAACAGGGAGAATACGTCTGCAGCAGATTGACTGCTGCTGCTGCTGCTAAGTCACTTCAGTCGTGTCCGACTCTGTGTGACCCCATAGACGGAAGCCCACCAGGCTCCCCCGTCCCTGGGATTCTCCAGGCAAGAACACTGGAGTGGGTAGCAGATTGACTAGTAGCCCCCAAATGATACTTACACATCCTACCCTGTGAATGTGACTTTATTCGGAAAAAGCATCATTGCAATTGTAATTACATTAAAGATCTCAAGATGAGACTACCCTGGATTACCTAGGTGGTCCCTAAATCCAATGACAATGTCTTTATAAAAGAGGAAGAGGAGAAGACTCAGAGACAGGGGGGAAATGTCCATGAGAAGACAGAGATGTAGATTGGAGTTATGCAGCCACAAGCCAAGAGATGCCTGGAGCCACCAGAGGCTGGAATAAACAAGAGAGGTTCTACCCTGGAGCCTTCAGAGGGAGTGAGGCCCCACAGACACCTTGATTTCAGATATCTCACCACCAGAACTGGGAGAAACTAGGTTTTTGTTGTTTTAAATGTGGTAATTTTTCTTGCAGCATCCCTAGGAAACCAAGTCCTTCCTGAATGGGGGGTCTCTGGGTAACTCATCTCAGTGTCTACCAACACAAGGATTGAGAAAGATGGGGTTCTGGTTAAACCCACAAAAACTCAGAAAACTGTTTTTTAATGTTTCAATTAATTTAAGGTTTTTTGAGGAGGGCTTGCTCATAAGAAGTGATACACAGAACAGACATTAGCAATCTTCACAATCACTGTACATGACATAGAATGACTCCAGATTCTGAGGCTGGTATATGTTCTCAGTATAAAATGACCTAATTACCCAGTAGGATCCCTGTAGAATTCCCACAGAGGCAGGCTACACTGGTATTCTTTCAGAGACACCTACTTTACCTACTTTACATTCTTACCTAGAAAGGACATTTTTGCTATAATATATCTTATTTCCAAAAAAGAATTATGGTGTTTATTATTCTAATGTGGTAACTGTACATTTATAGACTTTCTACCAAAATTCTAAATTATATACATTATGTGACTATAATTGCTTATGAACTGTGTGTGCTATAATTTAATTGTATTTTGAATAAAAGATTTGCATTTTGTAAGAGCATTAGGTATTTAGCTACCAAGTCACTAAAAGAAAAGAAATCAAATTAATATGGAAACTTTAAAAATATTTACATTTTAACTAAAATAAAGGGGGGGGGAACCCAGATTTTTCTTACAGAGAATTAAAGTAATCTTTACAATTCAGAAATAATGTTCCATCAAGAAAACTGCATTTGTGCTATTTGAAAGGCGAGGAGTGGGTATATATCTATGAAATACAAAGCATAGAACTGAAGGTTTATAGAAAAACCTGGAAAATCATCACAGCTTATTTTTGAAAAGGCTCTTGCCCCCATGAAATTTTGATGTGTTCTTTACATAGCTGAATTGTTTCCCTTCATTGTTGAGTGTCACAAGGCAGAGAGGTCTAGAATTACCATGTTATGAATGTGACTGAATTGGTTTCAAAAATATTTCAAAATAGGTGGTTATCAACAGGGGATTGAAATTCTCATTTAACAATCAGTATTATTTTAAATGACTGCAAGATTTTTTTTCACATCTAGGCAGTACTAATTGGTCACACTGAACACAAAGAAATGTTATATTTGGTAATACTTAACATCAGTAAAAATATCCTGATACTTGGCTTTCAGCCCAATTTCTTTGCTTCTTTTAAGTCAAAGAAACCCTTTAAGGAAGAAAAAAAGTGACTATAGCAGGAGGGAGCAAGTAAAGAGAGAAGGAAAACTGAGATGAGATGAGAGGAATCAAGAAGCTCAGAGACAAATGGGACAGCATTCAAGGAAGAGATTTCCAGTCTGAAACTCTTCTAGAGAATAGAAAAATAGAGAACACAAACTCATTTTGTAAAGCTAGTATAGCCTTTATACCAAAACCACACAAGTACAAAAAGAAAATTTATAGGGCATTTTTCTCATGAACATAGATATACAAACAGGAAAAAATATTGCCAGCCTAAATCCAGCAATGTATGAAGAAATAATAAACCATGATGAGGTTAGGTTTATTTCAGAAAATAAGAGGTAGTTTAACATAGTTTTATTATCATTACAATATCAACAAAACAAAGAAGAAAAGGCACATAAACATTTCAATCAATGTAGAAAAAGGATTTGATATACAGTGAGAAGAATTAGTGATTTTAAACAATGCTTAGCAAATCAGGAGCAGGAAGAAACTTATACTCTCATGAAAGGTGAACATATTACATAGAGTGAACAATTATGTAGTGAATATTAAATATGCAATGTGAAAGTCATTCTCTTTAAAGTCAAGAATAAGACAAGGATGCCCACTATTATTATTAATGCCAGTTCAGTATTGTACTGGAGGTACTTGAGGGGAGGGAGGGGAAAAAAGATACTAAATTGTCAATATTTTCCGGGGGACAGCCAAATAAAATGAGACCCTGCCATTATAGAAGAATTGCTTTGCTGCCAGTGCTCTAAAGACAATGTCCACAAGTATTTGCTGTTGAATCCCTAGGGTATCCCTGCTTCCTACATCTTCTTACTCTGTGGAGTGTGCTTCTCTCTAAATAAATCCACTTCTTACCTATTGCTTCATCTCCATGTTCTTTTGCAATGAAGCAAGAACCTTAAATTCAACAGCAACAAGGGCAACAGTACGATCTGTAATCCCAGAGCTCAAATATTACAGTCTAGAATCTACATGAGTATAACACGAAGGCCCTATAGATCATGGCACAAAAGGTCACTCCAGACAAACACCATTCAACAAACTGACAAACAGACCCAAGAAACCACTCAGGCCAGTGCACTATTTTCCATTTCTGCCCTCAGTGGTTTTTCCAACATCAACTCAGAGATCTCACTGAACTGCCATCTTGTATGAAAGCAAAGGTTTCTTCTTGGGCTCCCCGGTACCATTTTGGTACATTCTGGTACACTCAATTTTGGTTCCAGGTCAACATTTTCTAACGTGACCTATGCATCCAGTTAGTGATTTATCCTGAGTTGCTGACCATTCACAATCATTCTGTTATCTGCTTTGTATTATAAATCATTACTATGTCTTCTCTTTTGCAAATAATGTGATCATTAGATCAAGAAATGTTTTTAAATAACATTCAGTTCAGTTCAGTTCAGTCGCTCAGTCGTGTCCGACTCTTTGCGACCCCATGAATAACATTAAATTAGTATTTTTAAAGAAGCTAATGCATGTCTTGGCTGCCGTTAGAAGTCAGAATTTATCAATGTCATTGATAAATTTTCCACCTTTGCACACACTCTCTTCTGTCCATCTCTCCCCACTACCCTCCTAAAGGTTGTTATTAAAACACCTCTCAGATTGCCAGGGGGTGGGGGTGGGGGTTGGTTATAGTGCCCTCATGTGTCTCTGCTTTGCAATGGCATTTTAAAACTTTCAAAGGACATATTATTTTCATTCATGTAGAATATAGTTGGGCTGCCCTGGTAGCTCAGATGGTAAAGAATACTCCTGCAATGCTGGAGACTTGGGTTCATTCCCTCTTGGGAAGATCCCCTGAAGGGGGGCATGGCAACCCACTCCAGTATTCTTGCTTAGAGAATTCCATGGACAGAGGAGTCTGGCAGGCTACAGTCCATGGGGTCGCAAAGAGTTGGACACAACTAAGCAACTAAGCACAGCACACAAAATATAATTAGTAATGGCATTTTAAAACAGTAGCAGCAAATCTAAAATTCTCAGATTGTACATGCAAGCTTAGACAGCTTTGAAGAGCCATAAATGACTCAGATTGGTCACCTTGGTCTCATGGTGAATTTTAAATTTAACAACAGAAAATCAACAAAGATTTGATACCAAGCATAAAACATATCTAAGGGGCAGATGATGAAATTATTACATCACCCTTAAAAATAAACCTAAAGCCACCATAAACCCTGAATTTCTATAGTTTTGAAACCAAGTTGCCTTATCATCTCTGTTCACATTTTGAAGAACTGTAGTTGTACATTTTGTGAGAAAACGCACATTTGACAGTCACTTACTCTTGTATTCCCCAGCATAAAGTCAGAACTATTTATTTCAGAAAGATTAATTTCAAGTCAAGCTTCACTTTTGTTTTAAAATAGGTCTTAAGACATGCTGTTTAAGCATAGCCTTAATTTAATTTAATTTAGCACCCAGGAAACTCATTTAAAAATAAGGACATTTATAACAAGAGAAACTGCCATGGCAAAGAAATTATTACATTCTCTGCTCCCTTCAGATTTTTAATTCATTGTTTTACAAGCCCACCTCAACTTAATTGCTTTTTTTTTTTCTTTTCTACCTCACAAACTTATAAAACGGTCTCAGCCCGGGAAAACTGCTGCCATTTTCTGAACTGGCAAATAGGTCATCCTAGTCAGTAATAGCAACCAAGAGCAGATATCAAAAGATGCAATTTCAAAAACATAGCTTTTAAAAGAACATACATAGCGTTTTTCTCCTTGCTGAGAGAGCCAGTGTTAGAAGCAACATTTAAATTTAGATTTTCTGTGGACATCATCCCTATTCTTCATCCCACAAAATTTTGAAAGAGAGAGTTAAGTCCCAGGTCATTGGAGCAGGATTAATCTTGGGAAAAAAGAATGATATATCTCTGACATTACTTTTTAAGGGCAAGTTCTGAAAGATATTACTGCCTTTCTAGGAAATCACCCTTCTGGCTCTTGGTTTCAGATTTTATTTCATTCCTCATGTCACTCTCCATATGATATGTGGATGAATTAAGATCAAAACTGTTCAGTCTGGAAAAAGATTTAACCTGAGATCTGAGGAAAGGGGGCTGGAGACGAAGAACAACCTCAACAGTTCATGAAGAGAATATGACAGCTTAGCAAGAAAGTACCAAAAGTCTTACTCCAATAAAAGTCTGAAAAAATGCAGATATCAAGCAACAGACATGTGTTTCCAACCATAGGGGGAAGCTTGCAAAATTTTGATGGATGGCATTGGAACTGTGAGAACTCCAGAAATTCTTGGCACAAATGACTTCATACAAACCAAAACACTAAGAGATGTGACCAAATTCTACCAAATTCTTAGGCTGCTAGCAGCCTAAGACCCAGGGAGGCTTGAGGTAATTCAGAATCCAAAACCAGACAAACCAAAACCCAAAACAAACAAATGAACCCCACAATGTTTAATGTAAACGTTATAGGAACTCACAGCTGAAATCAATCTCAAAGCTTTCCTTTTTGAGTGTCAAAGAAAAGGCTGGTAAATGTACTATGAGACATGAGGAAGAGGGCTAAAGAAGATTTTTGGGAAAACCATTGAAGTTCCTCAAAAATAACAGTCATCACTTATATTCAAATGGTTATGATGTTGGCTAGAATCAAAAGAATATTTGTTATCATGATGTTAAAATTTATTTTAAATAATATTAGCTTCCAAGTTTGGAAACAAATCAAGATAAAACCATCTAAAGGATCATAATATTTTTAAAATACTTTTTCCAGTGTTACTTTTACTAGGAAACTTGCCTCAACACCTAAATGTGAAGTTAATGTGAAGAAGATTTAGAACTATCTATGATGAAGTGACCTGGAATTCAATGTAAAGGAATGAATTCGTTTGAGGTGGGGGTTGGTGGGATGAGAAAGTCATGTTTGAAAACCATGTGGTTTAGAAGGCTATGCTTGGGTGATTCTGTTGGCCCATATCCAATCCAGAAATCAGTGGTCACATGAGAGGGAATATAAAATGTCTTAGATCCTGGCTCTCAAATGTCTAAGAAGCTCTGCTATGGAAGGTCTGCTGCTTGAACAAAAACCATAGCATCTACACTCAGAAATACGAGTGCCTTGAATCTACACTCAGAAATACGAGTGCCTTGAAGAACTAACGGGAAGGAAGAGGAAAGAGAAACACCAACTTAGCCATTCAACTGGCTAAGCAGACATGGGGCTAAACGTTTGCACCTAGGCATGAATAGACAAATATGCTGAAACCACTCCTCTATAGCTGAAGGTTTTGTCCTTTGAGAGAAATTTAATAAATTATAAGAAAGGGGGTCTTAGCTTTAGAAATATATTATCTAGGAATTTATTAATGTTAAAATACCTGTTTTATTTTTATAGCTATCCCAGAGGTGTCTTGTTTTGAGAAATTGGGACTAACTGGAGAAGAAAAATGGAAGTGGTTTGAAACAGAATTCTTTAATATGGCTACTTCTACATATAAGCTATCCCCTGGAAGTGGTACAGATATACAATTTAACTCCTGGTTTCCTTACTTTAGGTGTTTACCTTTTAAAAAATTATATATTTAGCGTTTTGTGCTTAGGCAAAGAAATTCAGATTTTCTTAAATCAAAAGCCAACCATTGTCTGGGTAAGGAAAATGTTTAAATGGTAAAATGAAAGTGATCAACTAAACCAAGGCTGAAAAAAGTGGAAGTCGTTCAGCCATGTCCAGCTCTTTGTGACCCCATAGACTGTAACCTGCCAGGCTCCTCTGTTCATGGAATTCTCCAGGCCAGAATACTGGACTGGGTAGCCATTCCCTTCTCCAGGGAATCTTCACAACCCAGGGATTGAACTCAGGTCTCCTGCATTGCAGACAGATTCTTTACCATATGAGCCACCAGGGAAGCCAAAACCAAGACTATGATTTATTGAATAGATACTTAATGAGTTTCCGTCATTTAAATAGCACTATGATGATTGGCCAAACAACCCGAATAAGAAAATGTGGAAGTGCTTATAATGTCAGTGAGGACTCCCAGGGTTAAAGGAGATAAACATAGCATTCAAACTACCTTTTTTTTAACCAAAAATGATAAAGGGAATTTACTGGCTCAGTTCAGTTCAGTTCAGTTGCTTAGTGGTGTCCGACTCTTTGCAACACCATGGACTGCAGCACGCCAGGCTCCCTGTCCATCACCAACTCCCGGATATTACTCAAACTCATGTCCATTGAGTTGGTGATGCTATCCAATCATCTCATCCTCTGTCGTCCCCTTCTCCTCTCATCTTCAATCTTTCCCAGCATCAGGGTCTTTTCAAATGAGTCAGCTATTCACGTCAGGTGGCCAAAGTATTGGAGTTTCCACTTCAGCATTAGTCCTTCCAATGAACATTTGGGACTGATTTCCTTTAGGATGGACTGCTTGGATCTCCTTGCAGTCCAAGGGACTCTCAAGAGTCTTCTCCAACACCATAGTTCAAAAGCATCAATTCTTCGGCTCTCAGCATCTTCACAGTCCAACTCTCACATCCACACATGACCACTGGAAAAACCATAGGCTTGACTAGATGAACTTTTGTTGGCAAAGTAATGTTTCTGCTTTTTAAAATGCTGTCTAGCTTGGTCATAACTTTTCTTCCAAGGAGTAAGTGTCTTTTAATTTCATGGCTGCAGTCACCATCTGCAGTCATTTTGGAGCCCAGAAAAATAAAGTCTGCTACTGCTTCCACTGTTTCCCTATCTATTTCCCATGAAGTGATGGGACCAGATGCCATGATCTTTGTTTTCTGAATGTTGAGCTTTAAGCCAACTTTTTCACTCTCCTCTTTCAGTTTCATCAAGAGGCTCTTTAGTTCTTCACTTTCTGCCATAAGGGTGGTGTCATCTGCATATCTGAGGTTATTGATATTTCTCCTGGCAATCTTGACTCCAGCTTGTGCTTCCTCCAGCCTAGCATTTCTCATGATATACTCTGCATATAAGTTAAATAAGCAGTGTGGCAGTATACAGCTTTGACGTACTCCTTTTCCTATTTGGAACCAGTCTGTTGTTCCATGTCTATTTCTAACTGTTGCTTCCTGACCTGCATACAGATTTCTCAGGAGGCAGGTCAGGTGGTCTGGAATGCCCATCTCTTTCAGAATTTTCCACAGTTTGTTGTGATCCACACAGTCAAAGGCTTTGGCATAGTCAATAAAGCAGAAATAGATGTTTTTCTGGAACTCTCTTGCTTTTTTGATGGTCCAGAGGATATTGGCAATTTGATCTCTGGTTCCTCTGCCTTTTCTAAAACCTGCTTGAACATCTGCAAGTTCACAGTTCATGTATTGCTGAAGCCTGGCTTGGAGAATTTTAAGCATGACTTTCCTAGCATGTGGGATGAGTGCAATTGTGTGGTAGTTTGAGCATTCTTTGGTATTGCCTTTCTTTGGGATTGGAATGAAAACTGACCTTTTCCAGTCCCGTGGCCACTGCTGACTTTTCCAAATTTGCTGACATATTGAGTGCAGCACTTTCACAGCATGATCGTTCAGGATTTGAAATAGTTGAACTGGAATTCCATCACCTCCACTAGCTTTGTTTGCAGTGATGGTTCCTAAGGCCCACTTGACTTCACATTCCAGGATGTCTGGCTCTAGGTGAGTGTGAGTGATCACATCATTGTGATTATCTGGGTCATGAAGATCTTTTTTGTACAGTTCTTCTGTGTATTCTTGCCACCTCTTCTTAATATCTTCTGCTTCTGTTAGGTCCATACTATTTCTGTCCTTTATCGAGCCCATCTTTGCATGAAATGTTCCCTTGGTATCTCTAATTTTCTTGAAGAGATTTCTAGTCTTTCCCATTCTGTTGTTTTCCTCTGTTTCTTTGCATTGATTGCTGAGGAAGGCTTTCTTATCTCTCCTTGCCATTCTTTGGAACTCTGCATTCAGATGCTTATATCTTTCCTTTTCTCTTTTGCTTTTCGCTTCTCTTCTCTTCACAGCTATTTGTAAGGCCTCCTCAGACAGCCATTTTGCTTTTTTCCTTTTCTTTTTCTTGGGGATGATCTTGACCACTGCCTCCTATACAATGTCACGAACCTCCGTCCATAGCTGATGAGGCACTCTATCAGATCTAGTCCCTTAAATCTATTTTTCACTTTCACTGTATAATCGTTAGGGACTTGATTTAGGTCATACCTGAATGGTCTAGTGGTTTTCCCCACTTTCTTCAACTTAAGTCTGAATTTGGCAATAAGGAGTTCATAATCTGAGCCACAGTCAGCTCCTGGTCTTGTTTTTGCTGACTATAGAGCTTCTCCATTGTTGGCTGCAAAGAATATAATCAATTTGATTTTGGTGTTGACCATCTGGTAATGTCCATGTGTAGAATCTTCTCTTGTGTTGTTGGAAGAGGGTGTTTGTCTTGGCAGAACTCTATTAGCCTTTGCCCTGCTTCATTCTGTACTCCAAGGCCAAATTTGCCTGTTATCCAAGTGTTTCCTGACTTCCTACTTTTTCATTCCAGTCCCCTATAATGAAAAGGAGATCTTTTTTGGGTGTTAATTCTAGAAGATCTTGTAGGTCTTCATAGAACCATTCAACTTCAGCTTCTTCAGCATTAGTGGTTGGGGCATAGACTTGAATTACTGTGATATTGAATGGTTTGCCTTGGAAACGAACAGAGATCATTCTGTCGTTTTTGAGATTGCACCAAGTACTGCATTTTGGACTCTTGTTGACTATGATGGCTACTCCATTTCTTCTATGGGATTGTTGCCCACAGTAGCAGATATAATGGTCATCTAAGTTAAATTCACCCATTCCAGTCCATTTTAGTTTGCTGATTCCTAAGATGTCGACATTCACTCTTGCCATCTCCTGTTTGACCACTTCCAATTTGCCTTCATTCATGGACCTAACATTGTAGGTTCCTATGCAGTATTGCTCTTTACAGCATTGGACCTTGCTTCTATCACCAGTTACATCCACAACTGTGTGTTGTTTTGCTTTGGCTTCGTCTCTTTCTTTCTGAAGTTGTTTCTCCACTGATCTCCAGTAGCATATTAGGCACCTACTGACCTGGGGAGTTCATCTTTCAGTGTCCTATCTTTTTGCCTTTTCATACTGTTCATGGGGTTCTCAAGGCAGGAATACTGCAGTGGTTTGCCATTTCCTTCTCTTCTTTACTGGCTACTGTTACTGAAATTTCAAGCACTGCTTCAGGCACTGCTAGAGTCTCAGAGTCTTATCTCTCTCTTTATCTCTTGACTCTGCCCTAAAGGAGTTAGAAGAGCTGGAAAGGAAATTCACAATTTAAAGACTTTAAGGTCATGTTTACAATTACCATGAAGGAAAACACCCTTAAAACTCATACATCTTGTCCCAATTTCTTTTTCCTTTAAAATGAATGATTTGAACTTTCATCTCAAAGGTTTCTTTTAGCTTCAGCATTTACATTTAGCAAATAAAAATAAATACATTTTAATTTCAGATAAACAATGAGGGATTTTTTAGTCTAGGTGTGAACTGAATATTGTGTAGGACATACTTATACAGGGGACTTCCCTGGTGGCTCAGACGGTAAAGCATCTGTCTACAATGCGGGAGACCTGGGTTTGATCCCTGGGTCAGGAAGAGTCTCTGGAGAAGGAAATGGCAACCCACTCCAGTACTCTTGCCTAGAAAATTCCATGGACAGAGGAGCCTGGTGTCCATAGGGTCGCAAAGAGTTGGACACGACTGAGTGACTTCGCTTTCTACTTATACTGAAAAGTTTTCATTGTTTATTTGAATTCAAATTTAACTGGGCTTCCTGCCTTTTACCTGGCCATTCTAATCCTGGACTTTGATTTCCATCCATTCACCCTTTCATTCATTCCCTTATTTATCCACTCACCCTTCCATCCATCCATCCACACACCCACTCATCCGTCCACTGATTTATTCAAACAGATTGTAGATGAGTACCTGCTATATGGCCAGATAGGTGCTAGAAATATGGTGAAGAACAAAAAACAGACAAGATTTCTGCTCTCATGGAACTTTCAACCCCTTTAGCTGGGAAGAGTGACAATAATCATTTAATTCACATACATGACATATACATGATAATATATGACAATAATATATAACTGCTAGCCAACTTAAGTGTGCTGAAGGAGAAAGGAGAGCATATTACAAAGGACCAGAGGTCAGAGAAAGCTCCCCTAAGGAAGCAGTGATGGAAATGACAGCTGAAGCCTGGGAGAAGAGCATTCAAGGTGAGAAACTCACCTGTGTTTCTTGTCTATATTGAGATTAGTGGCTGCAGAGTTGGACTGAAAGATTGCTCAGCTGTTCTTGGGCAGAGTTGGAGGAAAACATGAGTAGGGGCACCCTCTTACCTCCTCAGTCATTCCAGTTCTTGTTACATCCCCAGCCTTGCTTTCCATGAATCGTAAGTACCACTGTTACCCTAGGTAACTCTTCTTCGAATGTCATTATAAGGAAACATGGGCTTTAGAAGATACAACTTATGGTGCCAGTCCTGAGAACACATTACTGGCCTATTTAGCTTCTGCTTATTAATGATGGGTAACGACACATGGAATTATTTTCTGAGTCAGGAGACCTGGATTCTGGCATTCAGTTTGCTGCTAGCCAGGTGGTGAGGGTGGGCATGCCACTGAATCTCCCTGTGCCTCAACTTCCTCAGTTATCACATGGGATTCACATTATGAATTCAGCCTCACTGCATTGTTGTGAAGGTTAAAATAACACAAAAATTTATGTTTGAAAAGTGAGGTTTATTGTTATTATATTACTAGTCATACTGAATCAGTCACTATCGTTGTTTTTGGTGTGGAATAACTTCTATACAATTTTCAACAAAATATGTCTTCTGATGTCTTACTGGGTATAGTGAAACTTGGACAGATATAAATGTGAATAAGTGCCTTTACAGGTTTTTCATCGGTTTAATGAGAATACTAGTATAGTACTTGCTAGGTTTCCACCAATGTGGGGTTGAGAGGGTTAATGTGCTTAGAGCTTTTTGAAAGTAGGTTGCTTCCTGAACACAAATATAAATCTCACTTGTTATTATTACTATCATTACAGCTGATGTTTCTTTTTTAACACATTAACTTTCCTCCACTGAGCAAACTGCTCAATTGTTGGGAAGACTCATGTCGTCATTCGTCTCTTCTTGATGTGTCTCGCTGCTGTTGAGCTAAACAATTCTTTAGCTCCCAGGGTGCTTATTTAATAAATGATGCTGTGAAGTTCCCAAAGAAAGACTTTCAATTTTCCTCTTGTGTGATGGCTGTGATCAAGTTCCAACACCCTGTGGTCTGGTTCAATGAGAATGTACACTTGGAACTCATTCACTAACTTGCTTGTTGTATTTAATCTGTTAAGTTCTATAAACTGTAGACGTACCTAATGCTTTTCTTCTTCTCTTGACAATTTTCTCCTTTACTTTCCCTCAAACTTGGGGAAAAAAAGTTAATTGCTATATATTTTTCAGCTAATTTTCTCTGACTTCTACAAGATACTGTGAAGAAGGTTATCTGTATTTTATGTATCTCTTCAAATGCACAAACACACACTCACACACTACATCCTGGCTAGAAGTTGAGTGGAAATAATAGTTGATGCACTGAAGTTGTAGAATCATGGGGTTATCACAGCTTTTGAGATCAAGTTTAACTTATTCATTTTCCAGGTGAAGAAACTGAGGCCAGAGTTTATACGTGGAGCCAAGATCACAGGAGAAAGGCAGTGCTAAAACGTGACCTGACAACCAAATTCAGCCACACGCACTCGTTGTATTGTCTATGGCTGTATTTGCACTACAATGAGATGAGTAGTTTCCTTTTCCTTGTTTTGTTTCTAATTTTACTTAATAATCGATTATCTTTTAATGAGGCATAATTGACATCTGAAACAAATATAATGATTCAATATTTGTGTATATTCCAGAGTTGAGCACTTTTAACAGAGACTGTATGACTCTCAAAACAAGATATTTACTGCCTGGCTGGCCCTCACATAAAAGATCACCCATCTCTCTCTAGACTTTTGGAGTGTCCTGTTTCCAGCTGGTAGGAGAGCAGACATCAAGTATACATGAAGTGGGGGCTGGGGAGGTGTCAGGGTAGCCAGGCCTGGAAGGTATACATCGTTTCTGCCCACATTCCATTGGTGAGCATTCATCATATGGTCCCACTTAGATGCAAGAAGTGTTGGGAAATGTAGTGCTGATTCTCAGTGGAAATGCTACTTGATGAAAGTGGGACCATGACTTTTAATGGATAGCTAGTTGTCTGTGCCACACTTGGGCAGAAACTGTTGGTTTCCTACAGCGTAGTAGATAGTTTGTGGGTATCTGCTGAATACATGGCCAGCATCCCTGAGAACTATAGCCTTCCAAAGAGTGGACCTCTTTAGCCATGTCTTCACTATCTGACTGCATTGCTTCTTATACATAATTACTGAAGTAAAGGATAATATTCTGTGCAAAATATAATTCCAGAAATTTTGACCCGATACTTAGAGATGATCATCAGTCTCCGATTTTTTGTTTGTTTGTTTGTTTGTTTTAATATTCTTCACTTACTAAACATTTTAACTGGAATGATAAATACAGACTCGCAGTAGAGGCCATGTTTTGCTTTAGATCTATTCCAAACCCAAACAGTACATATTCCTGAACTTTTAAAAATAATACACATAGCTTATTTGGCTAAGATAGTTGTTGTTTAGTCACTAAGTTATGTCTGACTCTTTTGCAACCCCATGGACTGTAGCCCTCCAGGCTCCTCTGTCCATGGGATTTCCCAGGCAAGAATACTGGAGTGGGTTGCCCTTTCCTTCTCCAGGGAATCTTCCTGACCCAGGGATCAAACCCACATCTGCATTGGCTGGGAGATTCTTTACTAGGGAAGCCACCAGAGAAGCCCAAGATACAAGTTCAGTTCACCACAGATCAGTGGCCCAGTCGTGTCTGACTCTTTGCGACCCCATGAATCACAGCACGCCAGGCCTCCCTGTCCATCACCAACTCCCGGAGTTCATTCAAACCCACCTCCATCGAGTCGGTGATGCCATCCAGCCGTCTCATTCTCTGTCGTCCCCTTCTCCTCCTGCCCCCAATCCCTCCCAGCGTCAGAGTCTTTCTTTTCCAGTGAGTCAACTCGTCGCATGAGGCGGCCAAAGTATTGGAGCTTCAGCTTTAGCATCAGTCCTTCCAATGAACACCCGGGACTGATCTCCTTTAGAATGGACTGGCTGGATCTCCTTGCAGTCCAAGGGACTCTCAAGAGTCTTCTCCAACACCACAGTTCAAAAGCATCAATTCTTCGGTGATCAGCTTTCTTCACAGTCCAACTCTCACATCCATACATGACCACTGGAAAAACCATAACCTTGACTAGACGGACCTTGGTTGGCAAAGTAATGTCTCTGCTTTTTAATATGTTATCTAGGTTGGTCATAACTCTCCTTCCAAGGAGTAAGCGTCTTTTAATTTCATGGCTGCAATCAGCATTCGCAGTGATTTTGGAGCCCCAAAAAATAAAGCCTGACACTGTTTCCACCGTTTCCCCATCTATTTCCCATGAAGTGATGGGACCAGATGCCATGATCTTTGTTTTCTGAATGTTGAACTTCAAGCCAACTTTTTCACTCTCCTCTTTCACTTTCATCAAGAGGCTCTTTAGTTCTTCACTTTCTGCCATAAGGGTATCTGCATATCTGAGGTTATTGATATTTCTCCCAGCAATCTTGATTCCAGCTTGTGCTTCCTCCAGCCCAGCGTTTCTCATGATATACTCTGCATATAAGTTAAACAAGCAGGGTGACAATATACAGCCCTGACGTACTCCTTTTCCTATTTGGAACCAGTCTGTTGTTCCATGTCCAGTTCCAACTGTTGTTTCCTGAACTGCATACAGGTTTCTTAAGAGGCAGGTCAGGTGGTCTGGTATGCCCATCTCTTTCAGAATTTTCCACAGTCTATTGTGATCCACACAGTCAAAGGCTTTGGCATAGTCAATAAAGCAGAAATAGATGTTTTTCTGAAATGTGTGAGTCTACCTATATGTGGAGTTTTGTCAGTTAATATACAATTAGTATTCTGTATCCATGGATTCCACGGCCATGGATTCAATCAACTTCTGATCATATACTAAAGGAACTTGAACATCCATAGAAGGTGGGAAGCTGTCCTTGAACCAATGCCCCATGGAAACAGAGGGATAACTCCGTGTGTGTGTGTGTACATGCATAGAGTGGAATAATTATTATTCACCCTTAAAAAGAAGGGGATTCTGTCATATTCTACAGATGAGGAACCTGGAGGACATCATGCTAAATGAAATAAGCCAGTCAGGGAAAGACAAATGATGTATGATTATAGTTATATGAGGCACCTAGAATAGTCAAAATCACAGAGACAGAAAGTAGAACAGTGGTTCCAGGGGCTGGGGTCTTGTTAGGACCCCAGAGACAGAGTTCGTTAGTGCTTTGCCATAGCTGGAGGGAGTGACGAATGAAGAGTGACCGCTAATAGGGACAGGTCTTCCTTTTGGAGTAATAAAATGTTATGGAATCAGATACTGGTGATGGTTATACATCTTTATGCACATAATAAAAAACTGCTGGGTTTTAAATTATTTTTATTATTTTAAAGAATTGTATACTTTAAAATCGTGCAGCACTTCCCCCACTGGCAGGCCCAGCGCCGGGACTGGTTCGAAGTGGAGAACCTCCGCTCGACGGACGGCCGGGACCTCCGGTCCCTGGACGAGGAGGCCTTCGAGGAGGAGCGGCTGCCCTGAGGAGGGATCGTTTGGCCAGAGCCCAACTCCCGGGACCACCTGCTGGTGGAGCTGCTCCTTGCCGGGGAAGGAGGAGGCGGCCTGGCGCGGCTGGAGCCCCAACCCCGGCCCCCAGGGCAGTCGGGAGCCCCAACGCTCCAGACCGTGGTGGTCCCGGTGGACAGGGCCCCTCGGGCTCAGGCGGTGGAGCCGTCCCACAGGAGGTGGGGAGCGGCGCTGGCCG
The DNA here is from genome assembly GCF_049115385.1 of Moschus berezovskii. NCBI lineage: Eukaryota > Metazoa > Chordata > Mammalia > Artiodactyla > Moschidae > Moschus > Moschus berezovskii. The sequence continues at coordinate 114,203,665 of NC_142461.1, read as the reverse complement.
GCTGGTTCTGGTGGAGGGAGACGAGTCCTGCCCGCTGCTGGGGGGCCAGGGTCCGCGGCGAAACAGCGTCCTCTTCCTCCCGGTGGGGCGGCTGCCGCCCCCGCAGCGGAGCCGCGTTCCAGGACGTGCTCTCGCCCCCCCACCCGCCAGGAGGAGCAGCGGCGGTCTGTGCAGTCGGACCAGGGCTACATCTCCAGGAGCTCCCCGCAGCCCCCCGACGACGACGAAGGGGAGGGGTCGGGGAGGAGGACGGGGTTAGTGGGGGACACCCGCTGTCCCCTCCGGGACCTGGAGAGCCTGCGCAGCCTCCAGCTGCTGCTCTTCTTCAAGGAGCTTAGCCAGAACCCTGGCCTTGAGCCGGAGGGGCCGCCATGCGGGGCCCTCCCCAGCCTGGGCGGTGAGTGGGCACATGTGTGCTTGTGTGCACGTGTGGGCTTGCGTGCATGAGGCCGCACCTTTAAAGGTAGCCAGCTTGACTGTTGGAGAAGGAAATGGCAACCCACTCCAGTATTCTTGCCTAGAGAATCCTGTGGACAGCGGAGCCTGGTGGGCTGCTGTCTGTGGAGTCACACAGAGTCGGGCACGACTGAAGCGACTTAGCATGCATGCATGCATACTTTAAAAGCATGAGTTTTATGGTAGGTAAATTCCATCTCAGTGAAGATGTTATTTTTTTGAAAACACTGCAATGGATTTCAGAACATATCAGTTGCTGCCTGTCCCCAGCCCCCCAAGTTAATTAGATTCCCTGTAGTTACAGACCGACAAGGTACATTTTCATGGCCTCCACACATAAAGCTCTATCACAAGTGTATTTTTGGTGTTGATCATGAAAATAGTTACCTAAAATGCATTAATTGCAGGCCCAGAGTAATGGACTAAGTTATTTTCCCCAATGCTTTCTTTTTCCAGGATTTAGCAAATGCATGGTCCTTTCTCACTGAAGGTATATGAGTTTTGATGCTCCTGTTTCACTACGGCAAGCATCTTGAGTCTCAAAGAACAAAGGATATATCAGCAGAGATTAAGTAATGATTTCAGATCAACCTGTGACTGTAACAAACATAAAAAGAAGTTTGAAACATCTTGGCATTTTCGACTGCTGACCAGAACCATACTTATGCAAACTGTCACGGGGTTGTTACTGCCATCATTCTCACTTTGGGGCAAATCAAATGCAAAAATGGAAGAATGGGACAAGTCCTGCCGAAATAAAGTGGGAATGCTTGTGACTCAAGATACATGGTAATTTTTTTAAGTTCCAGATTTATCAGTTTAAGTGGAAGATAAACCAAAATCTAATTTTAGAAAATGTCCCAGAGAGATGGAAGGGATGAAAGGAGGGAATCGTAATAGAAGCCAGACATTTCTAAAGTTACTTAGATATTTGACTTTGGAATCATGTAAATGTTTTACATGATTAAAATAACTATGAAAATAAATGAAATTAATAAATCCAATTGTGGATTGAGTGGGTGGCTTAACTACAGAGAGAACTATTTAAAAGTATCTTAAAAATAATAATTTGACTGAAATGTACCCTAATACAAAAGAACTGCAAAAATTAACAAACTTGAATTTTTCCAGCAGTCATATTGCTAATGATAATATTGATACAGCTATTCTAAGCTATTATATATGTAATAAGAAAAAACAAATAAGTAACTGTGTTCTTTAGAAGCCAAGATTTTCAACATAAAAGAATTGTAAAATATGAGAAGTAAAAAATATGCAATCCTAAATTTGAATTAGAAGTATAAATGCATGATGCATTTTCTATTAAAAAATATTCCCTAGTTCCATCTACTGGAAAGGACTAGGAATAATGACGAACCCAGTCTTAGCGATCTATTCTGGCACCCAGGCTGCAGTCTCTAAATACAACTTCCAACCAAAAGCAGCTAAGGTCTCTTGGGGAAACAGCTAATTAATTGGGGCAGGAAATGATTATGACAAGCTTGGAATACCTTGTTAGAAAATCAAGACACTATGAAAAACTACTGGTGTCATGACAAAAGGATTCAAAAGCCAATATGAAGAGACTCCTGTAGGTTACGATAGGGACAATTCAAGCATCAAGATGAATAACTGCAATGAAATGAAGCACACTAAAACCCATAAGTTTCATCTTTGGAGAATGCTGGGAACCTAGTCATTTTTCTGGGAAAAAAAAAAAAGAAGCTTTTATTCTGACTTCCCTGTATCAATTATACATCAGGACAATCAAATTGTTGATGAGAGAAACCTTTACTTGATAGATTTAGGCTAGTAAATGAAGAAGGAATGATAGAAATAGAATATGATCATTTTACCACTCTCTAATGAATTTGTATATTTCACTCAAATTTCTCAAATATTAACATTTTATCACACTTGTTTTATCATTCTGTGTGTGCTCACATTTGGTTTATGGCTTAGTATGTAACAAAATCTTTAGCCATACAATTAAAGGCTCTCACAATGCCAACTATACTTGATCACTGAAATATCTGATCCCTATCTGACAGATAAAAGGACTTGGTCTTCACTGGAACAATAAGCAAAATAAACAAAATCTCACCTAACAGAGTTACTGAGGACCCAAGCAAGGAGTGCTCGTCTCTAGAATACAATGTCGTATTCATTAAGCACTGACCAGAATGCCCTAAGTAAGGAGTGCTGATGAATGGAACATCTACACACTCCTTATTCTGGCCTCAGGCTGCTTGGGGGCAGAGAGGATGGTGGGTTAGGTTTACCAGACCACCTGATCTGCCTCTTGAGAAACCTGTATGCAGGTCAGGAAGCAACAGTCAGAACTGTACATGGAACAACAGACTGGTTCCAAATAGGAAAAGGAGTACGTCAAGGCTGTATATTGTCACCCTGCTTGTTTAACTTATATGCAGAGTATATCATGAGGAACGCTGGGCTGGAAGAAGCACAAGCTGGAATCAAGATTGCCGGGAGAAATATCAATAACCTCAGATATACAGATGACACCACCCTTATGGCAGGAAGTGAAGAGGAACTAAAAAGCCTCTTGAGGAAAGTGAAAGAGGAGAGTGAAAAGGTTGGCTTGAAGCTCAGCATTCAGAAAACAAAGATCATGGCATCTGGTCCCATCACTTCATGGGAAATAGATGGAAAAACAATGGAGACAGTGTCAGACTTTATTTTTTTGGGCTCCAAAATCACTGCAGATGCTGATTGCAGCCAGGAAATTAAAAGACGCTTACTCCTTGGAAGGAAAGTTATGACCAATCTAGACAGTATGTTATAAAGCAGACACATTACTTTGCCAACAAAAGTTCATCTAGTCAAGCCTATGGTTTTTCCAGTGGTCATGTATGGATGTGAGAGTTGGACTGTGAAGACAGCTGAGAGCTGAAGAATTGATGCTTTTGAACTGTGGTGCAGGAGAAGACTCTTGAGAGTCTCCTGTACTGCAAGGAGATCCAACCAGTCCATTCTAAAGGAGATCAATCCTGGGTGTTCATTGGAAGGACTGATGCTGAGGCTGAAACTGCAATACTTTGGCCACCTCATGCGACGAGTTGACTCACTGGAAAAGGCTCGGATGCTGGGAAAGGTTGGGGGCGGGAGGAGAAGGGGACGATGGAGAATGAGATGGCTGGATGGCATCACCGACTCTATGGACATGAGTTTGAGTGAACTCTGGGGGTTGGTGGTGGACAGGGAGGCCTGGCGTGCTGTGATTCATGGGGTCGCAGAGAGTCGGACATGACTGAGAGACTGAACTGAACTGAATGAATTTGTGGATATGTTACCTCCTCAGTGGGCTGCTGACATTACAGAAACAACCACACATTTTTTGCCCCCTAGTGGAAGCTCACCATTATGAAGTATTCTTGATAAACAAGAAAACCCAAATCCAATACAATAGCAATTAACAATGTTAATAATGAAATCTATATTTCAATTTCAATTAACCTAAGTTTCAATTAACCTCTATGTGCTGTCCAATATGGTAGACACTAGCCATTTGTGTCTACGTAAATTTAAATTAATTAAAACAAAATAAAATAATTCAGTCCTTCAGTCACATTAGTGCAGATACAGATGCAGATACAGAATGCAGATACAGAACATTTCTATCATCATAGAAAATTTTGTTGAACAGGGCTGAAAATGTAACTACTAGTTTACAAGAAGTACAGGAAATAGAAGAACATGATTTACACAATGTGAGGATTCAATCACCAAATTCAGAATGTTGGAAACTCTATTGAGACAGATGATCTAGGTGTTTCAATCAATAAATTACAAAGGGGAAAAAGGAGTGGGGAGGGAGAACCTATCGTTTAAAAGATACAAGAAAAACATCAACCAAATGTAAAGTATGGATCTCATTTGAACACTGACTGGATATTTGATGATACTATGAAAGTAGTATTCTCTTTTAGTGTTAGTGACATTATGGTTATATCTAATACATAATTATGTTTTAGAGATATATCTGGTAATGTTCACAGAAGTAATGATTTAATGTCTAGATTTAGCCCTAAAATCCAGTAGAGACAGAAAGTAGACCAGAGCATAAATGGTATAAGATTTGCCATACATTGACAATTCTTGAAGTTAGAGATTCTGCTAAACTATCCTGATTTTTAATATAGGTCTGAAGTCTGCAAGAAGAAAAGTTTTAAAAATGACTGGTTTATCTTTTAGATTCATCAAGTAGGTCTGAAAACATTTGGTACTTTCTGCTGTTGTATCTTTTTTTATTCTCCATGTCAGAATGCTTGCAGCATAGAAAGGGTGACATCACATTGTGACACTTTGATCTCTGATGAGCTCTCTTACCCTTTGACAAGTTACGTAAATGTGCTTTCCCATTTCATTAGCTGTAAGACCACTTGGCAGGTGTCCAGTAGCCATTTGACATTCAGTGTACAATGGCATCCAAAGAATCACGGAAGATGTGGGAAGTTCAAAGATTAATAAAATATAGTTCTTGAATTCATGGAGTTTACACTCTGATGAAGAGGTGGTCATATAATTCATAAAAAATAAACTACTAAAATAGTCACAAAGTTTAGAGAAGCCAGAAGAAGGGATTGGTCCATTACATACACCTTAGGTTGGTATTGAAAACCTAACCTAATGATTATGAAGGTTTTATGAAAACCTTCATAAAGAAGGCGGACTTTGCACAACACTTTGAGAGAATGAAAACGTGCTTTCCAGGTGAAGAGCATGAGCAAAGACAGGCAGGCATGAAAGAGGCTGGCATGGCTGAGACTACACACAGTGTATCTCAGTGCTCTGGAGGTGTTCATCACTAAAATTCAAGTGATTACTGTCTTATTAACAGGAAATCTCAATTCAGTTCAATAAATCTAATTCAATAAACTTTCAGTTTGATTTAATTAATACCTAGCAAAGCAAATGAATAACTGAAAACATTCTATCATTGAAGCAGTTTTTATGTACTTAACACTCCCCTAGAGTCTGTGGAGGGTCCAAAAGAAAAATAGGAAAGGATTTTTTGTCTTGGTAGAGAAGTAGGATTTACATGTGTGGAATAATTGCAGAGAATGATTAGAGAATCCCCGAGGAAGACAAAAAAACAGAATTTCAAAGAGACTTAAGACCCAGGGTTTTGCCCTGAGCTAATTTTGTTGGTAATGACAGTCAACACTGGCTCCAGGACATGAAAGAAGCCTCACACATACTTCCTCATTTAAGTTCAAGTTCATGAACAGAAAAAATCTAGGTCCCAGTGACTTGTATAATGGATATTTTTCTTCCATGTTTTAGCTGTAGATACTGGGAATTTCACCCATCAGGTTTGCCTTGCTCAACTTTAGCTGGTCTTCACATATACCCGTGTACCTGCATGGGGTTGGGGAGTGTGGGGAAGTTGAGTGTATGTGTCATGTGATGAAACTGACACAGGGAAGACTTCGGGCTGCCTGACTATGGTTAGACTTGGTGTGAACAGATGAGCTGGGCCAATGTGATTCATTCTCTAGGCAAACTGGTCTGCAAACACAGAAAGAATTGGCTAGAAGAGGAGAGAAGGGACAAGGAAGCAAACACATGAAGAGCAAGAAGCTGAATCACGTTAATGGCCAAATACCAGTGTGAAGCTCCCATGGTCAACCCAACTGCCCATTCTGGTTTATCTAAGGTCTAATTATTTGGATTTTTCCAAGGTCTCTTTGCACAATCATCCTTGTATAGATAGTATGAACTTGAGAGTCTTAGGACTCTGATTTGCAAAGATGTTTTTCTAACTCATCTGTCATCTTCGGTTTCAACTCAGTTTCTCTTGGATAAATTCACATCAGATATGGAATTCTTCCTCCCCTGTTCTCCTTCCTTTCTCCCAGAGGGCTATATATTCCCTCATGGAGAGGAATGGGGATCAAGAAGGAGCTCTGGCCTGTGAAATGTTCACCCTCCCTGAGGCCCACATGGTCCTGGGTGATCTCTTTTATTTTTATTGCCTCCCTGACTGATGACCTAATGCCAATAATTCTGAGGCTGGTCCTACACTGTGCCGTTTCCTCCTTCAGGGGCCCAAGTAGTCACTCCCACTTCTTTGAGGGTCAGAGACTCTTGATTGTGTTTCCTGAACCATGCAGGAGTACACTGGATCTGATCGGATGCCCTAACCTATGACACTGATGTGTTGCCTACTGTGCTAAAGAGGCAGGTTCAAATACAATAAAATAGTGTGTGCTCAGCCGTGTCTGGTTCTTTGCAACCCCATGGACTATAGCCTGCCAGCCTCCTCTGTCCAGGAGCCCCCCAAATACTAGCTTTCATTTAACAATCTGCACTCTGTCACACATGATTTAGCCAAGCTGAATGAAACCCAAGTCCTGGATGAGTTCTTCTAGAATCTTCTTTCCCATCACCTGCTCAACATTCACTTTTGAAAGATAGGTAAGCTGCTCTTATGTGTTCATGTAAGATTCTCTCTGAGTGTTGTGGCTTCATGTTCTTCATATTGAGCCCTTTCAGACAACACAACCAGAAGTGCCTCTCTCAACCAGTATGGCTCCTGCAATGGACAATTTATTTCCAAAATTAGTTTCATTTCTCTTCTTAGTTTTGAGAATCTAAATTGGAACTCAAAGGTAAACAATGATTTCTTTGTTCTTGCCTTTATACACTCTCTTGCAAAAGACAGTGAGCATGCAGAGTTGCCTGCTGTCTGAAAGGAAGAGGGAGTGAAATAGTTACAAGAAAGCTTGGGGAGAAAGCCTTACTGGATATTGCAAAGTGTTATCTGCTATATAACAATACTTGAGTATCTTAGTAAAGTTTCTTACAACCTGTACAGCACAGCACCAGAATCCTCTTTAAAATGCTGATATTTGAGCTCCAGGATGATTTATGATACAGATTTCCTGAGTTACAGTGCAAGATTTGTATGAACTTCTGTCCACAGAAAACAGTCCAACCCAAAACACAATCTTTGAAATAGTTTCATTACTAGATTGTTCTACATAACAATTCCTTTCACTTTACATGTGAGATACATGAAACCCATAGATAATCTACTCACTTCATTTTCACAATTATCTCCAACATCAATCTAAATATACTCTTTTTATAAGTATGGGCAATTACCTTTAATAAAATAATTAAAATACTAGTTTGAAATTTTTCCTTTTCCAGTCCTTGAGTAGGATACTAATGAAGAGGAAATGGTAGATAAAATGGTTCAGTTCAGTTCAGTTCAGTTCAGTCGCTCAGTCGTGTCCGACTCTCCACGACCCCATGAATCACAGCACGCCAGGCCTCCCTGTCCATCACCAACTCCCGGAGTACACTCAAACTCATGTCCACAGAGTCGGTGATGCCATCCAGCCATCTCATTCTCCATCGTCCCCTTCTCCTCCCGCCCCCAACCTTTCCCAGCATCAGAGTCTTTTCCAGTGAGTCAACTCGTCTCATGAGGTGGCCAAAGTATTGGAGTTTCAGCTTTAGCATCAGTCCCTCCAATGAACATCCAGGATTGATCTCCTTTAGAATGGACTGGTTGGATCTCCTTGCAGTATAAGGAACTCTCAAGAGTCTTCTCCAACACCACAGTTCAAAAGCATCGATTCTTCGGCGATCAGCTTTCTTCACAGTCCAACTCTCACATCCGTACATGACCACGGGAAAAACCATTGCCTTGACTAGACGGACCTTGGTCGGCAAAGTAATGTCTCTGCTTTTTAATATACTATCAAGGTTGGTCATAACTTTCCTTCCAAGGAGCAAGCGTCTTTTAATTTCATGGCTGCAATCAGCATCTGCAGTGATTTTGGAGCCCAAAAAAACAAAGTCTGACACTGTTTCCACTGTTTTTCCATCTATTTCCCATGAAGTGATGGGACCAGATGCCATGATCTTTGTTTTCTGAATGTTGAGCTTCAAGCCAACCTTTTCACTCTCCTCTTTCACTTTCATCAAGAGGCTTTTGAGTTCCTCTTCACTTTCTGCCATAAGGGTAGTGTCATCTGCATATCTGAGGTTATTGATATTTCTCCCAGCAATCTTGATTCCAGCTTGTGCTTCTTCCAGCCCAGTGTTCCTCATGATGTACTCTGCATATAAGTTAAATAAGCAAGGTGACAATATACAACCTTGACGCACTCCTTTTCCTATTTGGAACCAGTCTGTTGTTCCATGACCGGTTCTAACTGTTGCTTCCTGACCTGCATACAGGTTTCTCAAGAGGCAGGTCAGGTGGTCTGGGATTCCCATCTCTTTCAGAATGTTCCACAGTTTATTGTGATCCACACAGTCAAAGGCTTTGGCATAGTCAATGAAGCAGAAATAGATGTTTTTCTGAAACTCTCTTGCTTTCTCCATGATCCAGCGGATGTTGGCAATTTGATCTCTGGTGCCTCTGCCTTTTCTAAAACCTGCTTGAACATCTGGGAGTTCACGGTTTACATACTGCTGAAGCCTGGCTTGGAGAATTTTGAGCATGACTTTACTAGCGTGTGAGATGAGTGCAATTGTGCGGTAGTTTGAGCATTCTTTGGCATTGCCTTTCTTTGGGATTGGAATGAAGACTGACCTCTTCCAGTCCTGTGGCCACTGCTGAGTTTTCCAAATCTGCTGGCATATTGAGTGTAGCACTTTCACAGCATCATCTTTCAAGACTTGAAATAGCTCAACTGGAATTCCATCACCACCACTAGCTTTGTTCGTAGTGATGCTTTCTAAGGCCCACTTGACTTCACATTCCAAGATGTCTGGCTCTAGGTCAGTGATCACATTATCGTGACTATCTTGGTCGTGAAGATCTTTTTTGTACAGTTCTTCTGTGTATTCCTGCCACCTCTTCTTAATATCTTCTGCTTCTGTTAGGTCCATACCATTTCTGTCCTTTATCGAGCCCATCTTTGCATGAAAAGTTCCCTTGGAATCTCTAATTTTCTTGAAGAGGTCTCTTGTTTTTCCTATTCTGTTGTTTTCCTCTATTTCTTTGCATTGATCACTGAGGAAGGCTTTCTTATCTCTCCTTGCTATTCTTTGGAACTCTGCATTCAGATGCTTATATCTTTCCTTTTCTCCTTTGCTTTTCGCCTCTCTTCTTTTTACAGCTATTTGTAAGGCCTCCTCAGACATGGTAGAGGTTTTAAAAGCCCAATCCATTTGGAACAACTAATATTATTAACATGGCCATACTACCCAAAGCAATCTAAAGATTTAATGCAATTCCTATCAAAATACCCAGGACATTTTTCAAATAATTAGAACAAATAATCATAAAATTTATATGGAACCACAGAAGACCTCAAATTGCCAAAGTAATCCTGAGAAAAAAGAGCAAAGAGAGAGGTATAAACCTCATAGACTTCAGACTATTCTACAAGACTATAGTAATCAAAACAGCATGGCATTGGCTCAAAACCAGACACATAGATCAATGGAACAGACTAGAGAGTCCAGAAATAAACCGATGCACTTACAGACAGCTCGGACATGACTGAGCGACTGAACTAAACTGAATCTATGACAAATGAGGCAAGAATATACAATGGAGAAAAGACAGTCTCTTCAAGTAGTGCCAGGAAAACTGTATCAGTTCAGCTCAGTTCAGTTGCTCAGTCGTGTCTGACTCTTTGTGACCCCATGACTCACAGCACGCCAGGCCTCCCTGTCCATCACCAACTCCCGGAGTTCACTCAAACTCATGTCCACAGAGTCGGTGATGCCATCCAGCCATCTCATTCTCTGTCGTCCCCGTCTCCTCCCACCCCCAATCCCTCCCAGCATCAGAGTCTTTTCCAGTGAGTCAACTCGTCGCATGAGGTGGCCAAAGTATTGCAGTTTCAGCTTTAGCATCAGTCCTTCCAGTGAACACCCAGGACTGATCTCCTTTAAAATGGACTGGTTGGATCTCCTTGCAGTCCAAGGGACTCTCAAGAGTCTTCTCCAACACCACAGTTCAAAAGCATCAATTCTTTGGCGATCAGCTTTCTTCACAGTCCAACTCTCACATCCATACATGACCACTGGAAAAACCATAGCCTTGACTAGACGGACCTTTGTTGGCAAAGTAATGTCTCTGCTTTTTAATATACTATCTAGGTTGGTAGTAACTTTCCTTCCAAGGAGTAAGCATCTTTTAATTTCCTGGCTACAATCAGCATCTGCAGTGATTTTGGAGCCCAAAAAAATAAAGTCTGACACTGTTTCCACTGTTTCCCCATCTATTTCCCATGAATTGATGGGACCAGATGCCATGATCTTCGTTTTCTGAATGTTGAGCTTCAAGCCAACCTTTTCACTCTCCTCTTTCACTTTCATCAAGAGGCCTTTGAGTTCCTCTTCACTTTCTGCCATAAGGGTGGTGTCATCTGCATATCTGAGGTTATTGATATTTCTCCCGGCAATCTTGATTCCAGCTTGTGCTTCTTCCAGCCCAGCATTCCTCATGATGTACTCTCCATATAAGTTAAATAAGCAGGGTGACAATATACAACCTTGACGTACTCCTTTTCCTATTTGGAACCAGTCTATTGTTCCATGTCCAGTTCTAACTGTATAGCTACATGTAAATCAATGAAATTAGAACACTTCCTCACATCATATACAAAAACAAACTCAGATGGTTTCAAGACCTAAACTTAACACCTGAAACCATAAAGCTCCTAAAAGAGAACATAGCTGGAGTACTCTTTGACAGAAATCATAGCACTATTTTCTTGGATCAGTCTCCTAAGGCAAAAGAAAGAAGGGCAAAAACCATATTGGACCTAACTAAACCTAAAAGCTTTTGCACAGCAAAGGAAACCATCAACAAAATGAAAAGACAACCTATGGAATGGGAAAGAATACTTGCAAATCATTAACCCTTGGTGACTGACCAAGGGTTAATATCCAAAATATTAAACAGCTCATATAACTCAATTTCAAAAACAAACAATCCAATCAAAACATGGGCATAAGACTAGAATAGATATTTTTCCAAAGAAACATAGAGATGGGTAACAGGCACAGGAAAAGATATTTAACCACTAATTTTAAGAGAAATGCAAATCAAAACCACAATAAAGTATCATCTCACATCAGTCAGAATGGTTATCATCAAAATGTCTATAAGTAACAAATGTTGGAGAGGCTGTGGAGAAAATGGAACTCTTCTACACTGTTAGTGAGAATGTAAATTGGTGCAGCCACTGTGAAAAAAATTACAAAGTTTCCTTTAAAAGCTAAAAATAGAACTACCATATGATTCAGCTAGTCCTTTTCTCCGTATATATCCAAAAGAAACCAAAAACACTAATTTGAAAAGATGAATGCACCCCAATGTTCATGCAACATTATTTATAATTGCCAATGTCTGGAAGCAACCAAAGTGCCCATCAACAGATGAATGGATAAAGAAGGTGGTGTGTGTGTATATGTATATATACATACACATACATTCACATACATACACATACAATGAGATGCTGCTGCTGCTGCTGCTAAGTTGCTTCAGTTATGTCCGACTCTGTGCGATCTGCTCAGCCACAAAAAAAAAAAGAATGAAATTCTGCTATTTGCAACAACATGGATGGACTCGGAAGTTATTATGCTAAGTGAAGTAAGCCAGACAGAGAAAGACAAATCTGTATGATATCACTTGTATGTGGAATATAAAATATAATATAAACTAATGGATATGCAAAACAGAGAGATTCACAGATATAGAAAACAAACTTCTGGTAAACAAAGGGGAGAGGGATGGGGAGGGACAAATTAGGAGCATGGGATTAATAGACACAAACTGAGACGGGGATGACAGAGAATGAGATGGCTGGATGGCATCACCAACTCGATGGACATGAGTTTGGGTGAACTCCGGGAGTTGGTGATGGACAGGGAGGCCTGGCGTGCTGTGATTCATGGGGTCGCAAAGAGTCGGACACGACTGAATGACTGAACTGAACTGAACTGATGATATATAAAATAGACAAGCAACAAGGTTATACTGTAAAGCACAGGGAATTATACCCAGTATCTTATAATAACCTACAATGGAATATAATCTGCAAACACTCTGAATCACTATGCTGTATGCCTGACACTAACACAATATTGTAAATCAACTATACTTGAATAAGAGAAATAACCCAAACCATTATACAACTATGTAAAATGAATGCATGCAAATTCAGGGCATAAATGAAGCCTGGAAAATAGAAGCCAGCTGACTTTTTAGTGAGGTGGAATTGTGATGTCTTAACTCTTTAAAATTTTTAGCTAACATTGTGTTAGAGGAAACATTCTAAAGTACAAAATAATTTAGATTTACAACAGAAAGATCATTGTTAAAGATTAAGAGGTAATGGGAGAGAGAGTAGAAAAATAAAGTCTAAATCCCCTTTAAATCCTGGTGAATTCTAACTAGTCAATTCTTCTTGCTGGGAAAAAAATGACAAAAAATCTATGATATTTAGAAATTACGTTAAAACAAAGTTCAATCATCTCTCAGAAGTATGGGTTGTGTAATTAATTTCATTAAATGGGTATAAAGAAAGGAGACAGTTTCCTTTCAACTGAACAATTTAGATGTCTAATCTGAGGTTGGATCCCTTTTTGCAGAAGACTTTTTTTGTCTGGCGAGTACAGCAAATGCTGAGCCTCTCCTACTCGTCCTCTGTCTGGATTATTTGCTTACTCTGGGAAATGAAAGGATAGCATGGTTTGTGAATCAGGAGTTGTTATTCTTTGCCTCCTTATCATGTTGGCTTTTTTTTTTGTAAGAAAAATCACAGGAATATATAAAAGTTTTTGATGAATAGAACCCTTTATTTTTCGGAGAAAATGGATGGAACAGTTTGGGGCTTTGGGGCCGCCTGTTGCTTTAGTGTGAGCACCTCCCACTGCCTTGACTTTTTATTCCTCCGCGTACTTGGTGCCAAGTTTTACATGGCCTCGGTGGGGAACAACTGGATTTAGCATAAGTAAGAATAACTGCTTTTCCCCTGGGGAGAGACAAAAAGGATAAGTGCGCAAGGTGCACAGACAATATTATCAGGAGTTATATTCTTGTTCGGCTCTTTTATTCCCTCTGAATCCTGGATTCTGTTGCAAATAATAAAAGCAAGAAGCCAGTTGGCTTGGAGCCAAGGTCTGGGATTAGCAGAAGAGACTATTTTATTTGGGGCTAAAAATATGCTTGCCAGTGATGGCTCTATATATTACAAACATGGCCATTTGGATTAAAATTTGTTTCTTTCTTTCTGCAAATTGAGATATTGCCAGGAAAGCACAAATTAATAGCGATTTGAATTAGGCAGGGAAAGACGGGTGACTGTGAGTGCCTGGGAAACCGCCCACTATGCAGGCACACCTGCTTGCCACACTCTCAGTTTGCGCTGGGTTCTCTGAATTTGGGCTGGGTTGTTATTATTCCCCTAATAACCTACTTCTTGTTCTCTCCATTAATTCAAATTGTGAGATACTTTTATTCTAACACTGTAAACCAAACGATTTCATTTTTCCCTCCCCCCCCACCTTTCCCCTATAAAATACATTGAATTAGTTACAAGAACTTAATTTTGAATGCAGGCAGACCTGGGTTGGAATCCTTATTTCCCTGCAGGCTACCTACCTTTGTAATCCTAGGGAGATTAATTTTTCATTTTAGTTTCTTCATTGATAAAATGAGGAATACTAATAGTACACATCTCATTAAGTTTTGTGAAATTATATACAAAGAGCATGTTGCATTGCTCTATGATGCTAAAGCTGAAACTCCAATATTTTGGCCACCTCCTGTGACGAGCTGACTCACTGGAAAAGACTCTGATGCTGGGAGGGACTGGGGGCAGGAGGAGAAGGGGACAACAGAGGAAGAGATGGCTGGATGGCATCACCGACTCGATGGACATGAGTTTGAGTGAACTCCAGGAGTTGGTGATGGACAGGGAGGCCTGGTGTGCTGTGATTCATGGGGTCACAAAGAGTCGGACACGACTGAGCGACTGAACTGAACTGAACTGATGCAATAGTAATGTTACATAGTGATGGAAAACACTCAAAATTTTAACTCAATTGTTATTGTGTGGTAAAGTGCTATTCAGAGAAAATTTCATAGCTAAAAAATACAAAAAATTAAGAAAATCTGAAGAATGAGATAAGCATTCAACTTTAAAAGTTAGGAAAAGACAAAGAGAATGTTACAAATATGATGACTTCCATTTCTGGTTATATGGAAGACTTCCAGAGAAGTCTTCCACTATGGAACTAAAAATTCTGCATAAAATAAACTTTAGTGAAAAGTGACAGTCGCTCAGTCACATCCTACTCTTTGCGACCCCATGAACTATACATTCCTTGGAATTCTCCAGGCCAGAATACTGGAGTAGCCTTTCCCTTCTCCAGGGGATCGTCCCAACCCAGGGATCAAACCCAGGTCTCCCGCATTGCAGGCGGATTCTTTACCAGCTGAGCCAAAGGGAAGCCCAAAGGGAAAAAGTTGGGAATCTTCCCCCCAAAATCCTTAAAAGCACTTGGCTGGCCTGTTGGGAAAAGGAGGAATATCCTTGCAATAAATAACAAGAAAGTAAAAATTCAGAGAGGTAAGCCTATGTGATGATGGTATTTGCCAGGAGGTGACTGGCCATAGGCTGAGGAGGACAGACAAAAGCATGAGGCCTATAAAAAGCCGAGATGACAGACAGGAAAACATCCATACAAAGCCAGAGTTCCGGAAAGGTTGTTCTAGATACATTCAAGAGTGTTGGCCAGGGATGTGGTGGTGAGGGTGGGGTGCCCTAGAAAGGGAGCGAGTGGAGGGAATTTACCTTTGTCCTTAGATCTAAATAAAATGTAAAAATGGAGAAAAATACTTGGAGAATATCTGACCACAAGTTTGTCATCACATGTGTTTGAGGCCAGAATTTATACCATCAGTGTTATCCACCACCTCCCCCAATCAATCTGAGCCAAATATTTGGTTAAAAGTGCCCCCAAATATTTGGTTAACAGGAACAGAATATCAGAATAAATCTTAAGAAGGCAGAAGGATGGAAATAATAAGAGAAAAAATTAATAAATAGAAAGTAAGGGAACAGTTAAGTACAGTCTTCTGAAAAGACTAATAGTAATGATAAAGTTTCAGAGTTGCCCAAGAGGAGAAAACACTAACATTAGCAATTGGAAAGAGGACATAATTTGCCAATAAATTTGAAAACAGGTGAAACGCACAAACTCCTGCAACAGTGTTTCTCAGGCTTCAGCTTGTATCACAATCACCTGGAAGCTTTCTAAGAAAACTGGTTGCCAGGACTCCTCCCTAGAGTGCCTGATTTAGGTCTGAGATGGAGTCTGAAAATTTGCAGTTTTAGTAAGTTCCCAGGTGATGAAACATTGAGAACACTGTCATGGGAAATATAAATTACCAAGCACATTCTGGAAGAAATGGAAATTATTTTCTAATCCGGTGCTTTCCTACCTTTTGTACATCATGGCATGTATGCACAAAACCCAATAACATTGTATGACACATGGCTAGACAAATGGAACTGCCCTTGGCTGGGGATAACATGCTCTTGGATTCTGCTTGTCCTGGGTGTGCCTTGACCTACCTGTTCTTTGCATCCCTGTGGATAGAAGGAGCAGTTTCTGGGCTCACTTGTAATCCACACTCCATGTACCAGTGTGCCTGCTTCACTGGCTGGAAAGTGCTATGCTAAGATTTATACTCAGATATAATAATTATCTATTGCAGCATTAAAAACTACCCCTGCCTCGATTTAAACAGCTTAAAACAGCACTCGTTTATTATCTCACAGTTTCTATGGGTCAGGAATCCAGATGTGGCTTAGTTGGGTCTTCTGGCTGGGGAATCTAACAAGGCTGCTGTTGGGGGTGGGCCAGGAACCGCAATCGTCTTCTGGGGAAGATTCCACTTCCAAACTCACTCCACGTGGTTGGTGGAGGGAACTGGTTCCCCCCAGGCTCTTGGGCTGAAGTCTGCGTGGTTTCTGTGTTCTCTGCAGGCCTTGGTTCCTTGGCACATGGGCAGAGAAACTTTTCAAGCATTGTATATCAAGATGGATTGCCCAAACTTTCTTTGCTGGTCCTGAAAAGAATCCCGAAAGAACAATAACTGTCACTCAAATTGAAGCTGAAAAGGCTGAATTATGGTTAAAGGAGCTGGAAGTATGAAGAGTAATGTGTACAAGAGGCAAAGTTCCCTGGTATCACTATCCGGCCATTGATAAGGCCTTTATGGATCATTTTCCACAAGCAACTCCTGACAACTAATATTTTATTTCTCTAAATACAAAATGTACTCTCTTTAGGCAAAAATAAATTAATAAATATTAAAAAAAACTTGCTTCTCGCAAGAAAACAAGAAGAGACAGAGAATAAGAGCTAGACAAAAGGCCCGTTTCTGAAACCTAATCTCAGGATGGCATCCCATCCCTCTTGCTGTATTCTATTAGAAGCAAATCACTAGGTGCGGGTCGTCCTTCAGGGGAGGGGATTGCACATGGCTATGGAAACCAGGAGGTGGAGGTCACTGGGAGCCAGCTTAGAAGTCGGCTTACTGCACAGGTGTCAGGAAGCATCTAACAGGAGGCTTCCTGTGTGCTGTTATGGATCTGTCAGGGTTTCTCTGTTCCTTATTAATTCCTGAATATTCAGTAATTAAGAGGAGAGGCAAGCCTCTCCCAGGGGGTGAGGAATCCAGACATTTCCTTCGTTAGTTTTTCTATACAGTGGTAAGTACCCTCTTCCTTTTTATGAACCACATGGTAAAAGTGACTATTTACAACCCTCTCTCTTTCATATAGATGACCTCATGTTTCCTTGATAACTTGTAAGTTTTGATATTATCTCTGATGAAAATAGCTATCTTGTAAGGCAGTATAATGGAGAAGGCAATGGCACCCCGCTCCAGTACTCTTGTCTGGAGAATCCCATGGACGGAGGAGCCTGGTAGGCTGCAGTCCATGGGGTTGCTAAGAGTTGGACACGACTGAGCAACTTCACTTTCACTTTTCACTTTCATGCATTGGAGAAGGAAATGGCAACCCACTCCAGTGTTCTTGCCTGGAGAATCCCAGGGACGGGGGAGCCTGGTGGGCTGCCGTCTATGGGGTTGCACAGAGTCAGACACGGCTGAAGCAACTTAGCAGCAGCAGCAGCAGCAAGACAGTATAAATACCTACACAATGTTGAATAAAACACCTCTGTTCCATCAGAACTTTGGTCCCATGTCTTGCTTTCTCTCTCTCTCCCTGTCTCTCTTTTTCAGGCTAATTCCTGGAGCGTAGAGGCTCTCTGGGTTCACTTTCCTGCCCGGGCTTCTAAGACCCTCTCGAGAAGGCGCTCTGTGCTTTCACCCTATCGAGAGGGCGCCTGAGGCCTTCATGAACAGAGCAAGCCCCATGCCAGGGACTTTATTGGCTTTCTGCGTAAACCAAGGAGTATCAGCCTCTTTCTCTCTCCTTTACTTTCTTATTGGTCGACTCCAGACCACCAGGTTCTGGTCCATTAAAGGACCTCAACACACAGGAAGAGATATCACTGGGTGGTAGCATTAATGCACAGGTTCAATTTTACTATTAATAGATCCAGATTACTACCTATCGCTGCAGGATGGCTGCCATTATTACAAATTCTCACCAACACTTGCCATTGTCAGACTAAAATTTTTGTCAATCTGGTGGGTGTAAAACAAGAATTTGTATTTCTCTACTAACTAACGACAGAGAAGGCAATGGCAACCCACTCTAGTACTCTTGCCTGGAAAATCCCACGGATGGAGGAGCCTGGTAGGCTGCAGTCCATGAGGTCGTGAAGAGATGGACACGACTGAGCGACTTCACTTTCACTTTTCAATTTCATGCATTGGAGAAGAAAATGTCAACCCACTCCAGTGTTCTTGTCTGGAGAATCCCAGGGAGAGGGGAACCTGGGGGGCTGCTGTTTATGTGGTTGCACAGAGTCGGACATAACTGAAGCGACTTAGCAGCAGCAGCAGCAACTAATGAAAAGGAAATGGCAACCCACTTCATTACTCTTGCCTGGAAAATGCCATAGATGGAGGAGCCTGGTAGGCTACAGTCCATGGGGCCATGAAGAGTCGGACACGACTGAGCGACTTCACTTTCACTTTTCACTCATGCATTGGAGAAGGAAATGGCAACCCACTCCAGTATTCTTGCCTGGAGAATCCCAGGGACAGAGGAGCCTGGTGGGCTGCTGTCTATGGGGGTCGCACAGGGTTGGACACGACTGAAGCAACTTAGCAGCAGCAGCAGCAGTAACTAATGAAATTTATTTATCATACAGATGTGTTCTTCTGTGCAAGGATGTTAATGTTTGTCCATTTTTATATTAGAGTTTTATATTTTTCTTATTGATTCAAAGGAGGTCATATGTCTGGTTACTAACCATGAGTCCACTACATGTGTAATGAGTATCTTCCTCCAGTTTTTGACTTCTATTTTCATTCTCTTGATATTGATATTCTTTGAGGAAAAGCAGTTTTATTATTTTAATGTAGTTGAATTTATGCTTCCAGTTTTATGTTAAGAAATCCTTTGTTGCTTCAAAGCAAGAAAGGTAATGCTCTACATGTTCTTCTGACGTTTTAAAGTTCTATCTTTAAGTCCTATTTCTATGGAGAAGTGATTTCTGTGTACAGTTGTTAGATAGTTCACTTAACTTTTTCCCTTGTATGGCTAATCATTAACATTGAATAGCCCATCTCCTCATCCTAGTCCACAATGTCATACATAAATTTTCCTTATATAAACAGATTCATAGGTCTTATTCTGTACGTGGTTTTGTTCCGCTGAACCATCTCTGAACTGATAACATGTTCATAATTATTACTTTGTAACAAATCTTCATATCTGGTGGTAGGACCACTGATTCTCCTGATTCTTCTCCAGGATCGTTTTGCCCATTCTTGGCTCTTTGCTCTCCCGTATCTTAGAAGCAGCTTGTCATGTTCTATGTATAGAATATCATTAACTCTATAGGTCATTTTTGCAAAATATTATTTACTTCCTCACTAATGTCCTTTACTGATGTTTCATGACTTTTTTCCATAGAGGATTTGCCCATCTCTTGTTAGATCTATTCCAAGTGCCTTACGTTTTTTGTTTCCACTGTAACTAGTATGTTTCTTTTAATTGTGTCTTTTATATGTTTATTGCTAAAGGGTAGATTACAATTATATTTTGTCTTTCGATCTAACAGTGGCCTGAAAACTTTTTCCCAGGTCTTTTCTGATTTTAGTACCAAGGTTGTGCTAGCCTTAGGTAATGAGTTGGGTAATATTCCCTTTATTTTTCTGTTCTGCAAGATTTCATGTATGATTGGAACTGTCTCGAGTGTTCGACTATGCTTGCCTTTAGGAATAGTGAGGCCTTATGTTTACTTTGTTGGAAATTTTGTTACTACTAATTAAATCACTTTAATGATAATAGCAGAATGTTCTGTCTGGTATTCCATGTAAGCAAACTCGTGTTCTGAATAGCAATCAATTTTTAAACTCTCACACCTGAGGAGGCCAAGGAAGCTAGGTGAGGAGTCAACGTGGGCTGTAGGAGCCTCTGGCCTGGTTGTCTCTGGTCATAAGCATCCTCACCCCCTTACTCCACTGTGCCTTTGATGTATGTTACTTAAGCTTTTTGATCTTTCTGTGAAGATCTTGAACAATTTTGTTAGATTTATTCCATGGTACCATAGAACTTGTTGCCATTATAGTTGGCATCTTTTTTCCAAGGCTGAACCCCTTAGCTGTGTGACTCTGGGAAGGTTACTTAACCTCTCTGTGCCTCAGTTTATTCATCTGTAAAATGGGGTTAATGTACTCTTGCTTGACATGGGGTAACTGGATATAATTATAGTGGTGTATTCATTTTTTAATCGCTCATAGACTACTTTTTTTTTAAAAATTGGTACTTTCTTTAAATTTTTTTTTAATTATCTGTTGCTGAAACACAAATGTGCAATTTTACTTTATCAACTGATCTTATTTATGGCAAATTTACTAGACTCTCCTATTCTAATTATTTTTCTATGTAATAGCTTTTGTATGTGTATGCCGTGATAGGAGGAAGGTTGGAAAGCATTGTCTTGGAGAAAGTTTAGTCTTGGTTTCTTCATCTATAAAATGGGATTAAAAAAGTGTCGGCTTCATAAGATTGTTATGAGGATTAAATGAGTTAATCCAAGTCAGGCAACAAAACAGTACCTGGTAAATAGTAAGTGTTTAATTTCTGCTAGCTATTATACTGGGCTTCCCTGGTGACTCAGACAGTAAAGAATCCATCTGCAACAGGAAGACCCAGGTTTGATCTTGGGTCGGGAAGATCCCCTGGAAAAGGGAATGGCAACCCACTCCAGTATTCTTGCCTGGAGAATCCCATGGACAGAGGAAGCTGAAGGGCTACAATCCATATGGTCCCAAAGAGTGGGACCCCACCGAAGCGACTAAGCATGCACAATATCCTGCCTCTTCCTTTACTTAAGACATTGTATTCCCCTCCTGCAGGCTTATCCTGATACACTAGGCTTTCAGCAGTGGTTTTGATGTTTAGGTCTGATACCTGCTTTTAGAACCTGATAGAAGTTTTGGATCCTTAACCAAGGAAAATGTGAAGACAGATAATTTTGCATGTAATTTGAGGAATCTCAAGATCCCTTTATCTTCCCCCAACCTCTGAAAGGTTTATAGATAAAGGTTGGAAATCCTGCTCTAGAACATTTCTCCTGGTTTCCTGGAGGAGTTCGAACCGTTCTAGTGGGATACCCTGTAGACTGGGCTTAATGTACTTCACTTCTGGTCTGACTATGACATTGTGCCCCTGTCCGATTAAATGGGATGCCATCCTGCTCCTCTGAGCCAGGGCACAGCTTGGGTAATCAGGGCCAGGTCTTAGCTTCCTTTTCAAGCCTACATCTTGGCAGACAGCTCAGAACCCCTGACATTCCTGAGATATGGGCACAGCCCTATAAAGGTTTATCTCTAGGGCAGGGTTTCTCCATGTTGGCACTATTGACATTTATGCTGGGCAATTGTCTACCATGTGTCTCTGTGTAGGGGCTGCTCTGTGCCTTCTAGAATGTTTAGCAGCATCCTTGACCTCGACTCATTAGATGCCATTAGCGTCTCCAAATTATAATAATTTAAAATATCTCCAGACATTGCCACATGCCCCTGGGTGAGACAAAATCACCTCCAGTGAGTCACTATTCTAGAGTGCTTCAGCTTATGCCTGCTGCCTGGAGTCCTGCTGTCTACTGACAGGCCTCCGCAATGCCAGCTGCAAGCCAAGTTCTCCAAAGACAGCTTGCTTCCAGCTTTCACAAAGCCATGTTCTGCCTTCCAGTACAGAGGCCACTGTAACTCTTGCAGCATCTTGCTGGTGCCAATGGTTTGCCTGGACTACTAATTGTTCTGTTTCAAGATACAATTTTCTCTGGCTTGAGTGAATAGCTCTTCACAACTTACACACACCCCACCCTTCAGCCCACCTCCCCGACACCTGCTAACTTTTCCACAGGGACGGGATGGGGTTGATTTCAGTCTTTGAATCCAGTTGAGATCCAGTTAGTTCTTCTAAGAGTAGCTGTGTTGTGAGATATGGCAGTGGGAAGTTTGTTTTCTTAGAAAAGTAATCTTCACAGATGTTTTACGTGAGAGAGCCTGTCCTTTTCCCTTGCAAGTGGAGGTAGGGTTTTCTGAAGGCGATAAATTGCCCCATTCTACCGTGCAACAAGTCAGCTGGGAATGAAAAGCAGAACAACAGAATTGCAGCCTTAATAGATGCCAGCAACACAAAGGTGGTGAACTTAATAACAGAGCCTTAGAGAGAGGGAGGAAGATTGATTGATTGACTGAAAGCTTAGAGCAGAGAACAGAACGAGAGAAAGAACATTGTGTAATGCTTTTCAAAGAGAACTTATCTAAGAACCTCAGGAGAGAGAGAGAGAAGAGAAGGAAAGTGTAGAACAAATCGTACCTTGCAGTACCCCAAACCTGCCCTGGTTCATTACAGTGGGGCAGGGAGCACTGAACGGTGTCCTCCACAGGCTGACAGATTTTGACATGGGGAGAAAACCCATTCAAGCAGGCAAGAAGTGGCATCCAATGGCTTTGACGCGTTAGAAGATTCTCTCTCCTGTGGAGTACAGTGACTTTCCTTTGCAAAGCTTTTTCCCTCTTGTTGCTCTGTCATCTTTTGGATGTTTCCCTCATCTTTGTGACCAGGATGGATCGTTCTCCCACCTGTGTCCCTGCTAGTAGAAAGAGGGAAAGGGTAGACACACCCCTTACTCTTAAAGGCTTAACCCAGAAGCTGCACACAATAATTTGGCTCACATCCCATTGGCCAGAACTTAGTCACATGGCTACACCACATGGCCACACCTAACTGCGAAGGAAGCTAGACATTCTGGAAGGTCACCTGCCCAGATAAAATCAGGGGTTCTCGCAGAGATTTCTTCACCACCTCTAGCCTGAGGGCTTCTTGGCCACAGACTTCCCTCTAAATTCAATTTTCAAAATGCCCCCAATAACCTGTCTGGGAGATCTATCCTTGGAAGACAGAAGATGGAAGGGCAAACAGTGGGCAAAGATGGAGTCCTCTTGAACAAAAATGGGTGCTGAGCATGTAGATTTTGTTTAAAAACTCCTCAAAGGGAGGCGTCCATAACACCATCAGGCAGGCAAAGTGACCTCATCTTGTTAGGGTCCTGCTTCTGTCAATACCAGAAAAGTTGCTAAGAATTGCTGTGAAAATCCAGAGAAGACTAAGGCGATGCTGCGAGCTGATAGTGAAGGGCACCTGCTTGTTGAACTGGGATCTGAAATGCACCCATTGTTCCAAGGCAGTCATCCCTGGTGATGTTCATCTTCCAAAGGAGTGAAATTTAGTTTCTGGATCCCAGCACATTTCTGCTGCTGCTGCTAAGTCACTTCAGTCGTGTCCAACTCTATGCGACACCATAGATGGCAGCCCACCAGACTCCCCCGTCCCTGGGATTCTCCACGTAAGAACACTGGAGTGGGTTGCCATTTCCTTCCCCAATGCATGAAAGTGAAAAGTGAAAGTGAAGTTGCTCAGTCGTGTCCGACTCTTAGTATATTCTGAGATTAAAAGAATTAGAAACCTAGAGGGGGAATTTCTAGACCATACTCTAAAAGATGCTTCATTATACTGAGAACCTCTGGATTATGCAGAATGTGGTCTCTTGGCTGGAAAATCACAGCAGTCTAGCCTTCAGCGTCAAGAGATCTAGAGGTCTGTGGTTACAGGACGTCAAAGAATTTGTAAAGCAGTGAAGACAGAAATGGAAATTAGGAAAGAAATATTTATACAAAATATATTTTGATATATATAATTTTATGAGTTTTTTACATTTAAATAAACTTTTTAGAACAGTTTTAGTTTTACAGAAAAATTGAAAAGATAGTGCAGTTTCCATATATATCTTTTATATTAATTTTATTTTCAGAGATAAATGAATGTATTACAGCACAGCAGGAAACATGGACATTTGCATATTTGTATCTTATATTTTTACACAAAGACTTTCTTATTCTGAAATATTTTAATAAGAAAATAAAGAAAAATTGGTCTGCAGTAGAAAATCAGAAAACGTACCATATTGGCTGTTTTGCCACTCTCTAAACATGAGATTTTTTTAGCAAATCACTTATACAACTTTGAATCTGAGTTTTGTCACTTATAAAACAGAAATAAAACCAGTGTTTCATACTGTTGCTATGGTGACAACATAATAAAGTACACCTGTGAAATGTCTGTATATGGACCTATTGTGAACTCTGGAACACTGATCAAATTGTAGTTCTAGTAATTACTCTGCAGTGCCCGATGATATTTTAAGTGATTGAATACAGTACGTGAGCTGACATTCAAGAGTTACTGTCATTAGCTTGTCGTAGTGTGGGCGGCTGACTCAAGTAAGGGTTACTAAATTGACGTTGGAAAAAAACTAAAATCATTAAACAATTGAATTTCTACTTGTAAAAACAAGTGGAGATTTTCCACTATGAAAATAAATATCATAAAATTTTAGATGATCTAATAAAAATTTTCCCCAAATAAAACATTTAATATGAATGATGAAGGATGTGAAAAAGAAATAGTCCTAAGTGTCTCAAGTTTACTGTCCCTACCTCTCAGCAAAAGGAACGGAAGCAATGTATCTGGAGGGGTTTTATGAACCAGAGCGGAAACAAGGATTTTCCTAACTTGCTGAGGTACTTGGGGAGGTTTGTAATAGATTGTTATCAATGGTTATCTCTGGGTGATGGGATTTGGAGGTAATTTTTTTCCCCACTTTTTAACTTGCCTAAATTTCCTACAATGAACATGCATTGTTCTTTCTTAATAAAAATTGTTTAAATGCTAAGTGTTGTCAGTGTTCCAAGTAGATAGATGGTGGGTTACTTTACCTTGTTAAAACAAAAACCATGAATCCTTTACTTACTTTTTGCTGGCAAAAAAAAAAAAAGGTATGGATCTTGAAAAGCCCTATCAGCAACTAAGCATGTTCTTCACATGTCACGTTTTGAAGAGAAGTCCCCAAGAAGGTGGAAAAAGTCATAAAATCAGTGGACAAAATGTACACTACTTCAGTCTCTTTTGAGATCCACAGTATCTCATCAGTCTCAGGTATACAAGCTTGAATTTTCTCTTTAATATAACAACTAGTCTTGAAAGAAGAGCTGCTTAACAGTCACCTGAAAATTCAAGAGAGCACTAAAAGAACAATTTTTTTTTTTTCCAAAAGCACAGTCCACACAAACTGGCTTGAATAAACAGATTATTGAAAGTAGATACCACACGTTAACCTTGCCCTTTATTTGTGGAGGTCATTGTTTTACGCAATTTGCTATTGTTTAGTTGCAAAGTCATGTCTGACTTTTGTGTGATCCCATGGACTGTAGCCCACCAGGCTCCTCTGTCCACATGATTTCCCAGGCAAGAACACTGCAGTGTGTAGACATTCCATTCTCCAGGGGATTTTCCTGACCCAGGGATTGAACTGGTGGCTTCTGCATTGGCAGGCAGGTTCTTTACCACTGAGCCACCAGAGAAGCCCATTTTGTGTAATTGAAAGTGAAAATGAAAGTGTTAGTCACTCACTTTGACCCCATGTTTGACTCTCTGTGACCCCATTGACTGTAGCCCACCAGGTTCCTCTGTCCATGGGATTTCCCAGGCAAAGATACTAGAGTGCGTAGCCATTTCCTTCTCCAGGGGATCTTCCCAACCCAGGGATGGAACTCAGGTCTCCTGCATTCCAGGCAGATTCTTTCTATCTGAGCCAACAATTGGGAAGCCCCCAAACAAGACACAGGTGTTGGGGATGTAATATTGGTCTTTGCAACTCAAGTGTTGTCCCCTGACCAGTTACCTGGGAGGCTATTTGATAAGCAAGATCTCAACCTCTACTCTAGATCTGCATTTTGACAGGCTCTGCATGTGATAGGTGATTTGTAGGCACATTTAACCTTAAGAACCACTGATCTATTGAATGTTCAGCTCTTTCTGAGCTGCCCTATCTGATGGTATTGGCTAAGAGATCCAGTTGTTTGGGAAGCACTTATGGAATGTGGAGGTCAGTCATTGTACCAGCACTTCCAAGAAGCTCATCTTTGTTGATTCATCTAAAAAAGCCTGTCCAAACCACTCAGGAATAAAGATGAAAGGTTGGGTAATTGTTCAAAGAAATTATCAGAGCTTTTTGCAACTCCCCCATATTTCAGAAATTCATTGTAATATTTTTAATAATAATTGAAAAGAATTTAATGTTAATCAACAAGAAATTAAAGAAATTATGGTGCATCTAATAGCTGCAAAGTAGCCATTAAAAATCATGTCACAGGAGAAAGTTTATTGGCTTGGGAAAATACCCACATCATATTCCTGAATGAACTAAGCTGGCTACAAAATATGGCCTGATTCCATTTTCATGTTTTAAATATACATATATGCACAACAAGAAAAACTGAAAGAACATACTCCAATGTGTTAGCAATGGTTACAGATTTAAAGTGATTTTTTTTCACTGCACTTTTCACATTTTCTGCATCAAAGCAATGTTCATTTTGTACAAAGAGAAAGAGTAAGTGTTATAACCAAAGGACACAACCCTGTATTTCTGGCTATAAACAATAGAATTATTTTTTCAAGTAGACACTCATTTCTACTTTGAATCAACTAGAGCCAATATTCAATATTGACACTGACTTACTTTTGCACAAGAGCCATGGGTTTTCATCCTGGCTACATATTGTTGTCACCTGGGGAGCTTCAAAACAAACAACAACAAAAAAGAACTGGTTTCTGCCCCAAAACCCCTTGGGACTTGGAATTTTAAAAGGCTCCTCAGAGTTGAGAACCACTCAACTAGATGGAAGGATATTCATGGTTAGCTCAATTCTGAAAACAATTTACTACGTTATGTGTTTTAGTTATGAAACCCTATGGTTATATATTTTAGGTTATTTATTAAAGTATGTTTTTTAAAATCCTCCCACTATCATTTTAACAATATGCAACAAACATTTACTGAACATCTAGACTATTTTGTTCCCTGTGAGTCCCACAGTAACCCAGAAGGTCAGTCGGAGAAGTATTAAGTCCATCACATGGAGGGGATGGCTCAGATCTCATAGTTCTTTAGGGAGAGGGCTCACATCTGGATTTCCAGAAGCTGAAGCCATTGTTCTTCCTTCCATAACCACATGGTTCCTAGTGTTCCAAATTTATGTTCAGCTTTGAGAAGGCATTTTTCTACTTCATGGTTCTTTTTCTTTAAACACAGCTCAAGCATACTTAGTTTATATCTGAGGGGTGTGCAAGAATCTTCCTTTACATTGAACATTAAGTACTGTCAGCTCAGAGATTTCTGAGGACCACTGTCATGATCATCATTTTGTTGCCAGAGCTGTCACCAGATCCTTGCTCAAAACTCACCAACCCCCATCTTTCAGTTCAGTTCATTTCAGTTGCTCAGTCGTGTCCGACTCTCTGCGACTCCATGAATCACAGCACGCCAGGCCTCCCTGTCCATCACCAACTCCCGGAGTTCACTCAAACCCACCTCCATCAAGTCGGTGATGCCATCCAGCCATCTCATTCTCTGTCGTCCCCGTCTCCTCCCACCCCCAACCCCTCCCAGCATCAGAGTCTTTTCCAGCGAGTCAACTCGTCGCATGAGGTGGCCAAAGTATTGGAGTTTCAGCTTCAGCATCAGTCCTTCCAATGAACACCCAGGACTGATCTTCTTTAGAATGGACTGGTTGGATCTCCTTGCAGTCCAAGGGACTCTCAAGAGTCTTCTCCAGCACCACAGTTCAAAAGCATCAATTCTTCAGCGATCAGCTTTCTTCACAGTCCAACTCTCACATCCACACATGACCACGGGAAAAACCATAGCCTTGACTAGATGGACCTTGGTTGGCAAAGTAATGTCTCTGCTTTTTAATATGCTATCTAGGTTGGTCATAACTTTCCTTCCAAGGAGTAAGCGTCTTTTAATTTCCTGGCTGCAATCAGCATCTGCAGTGATTTTGGAGCCCCAAAAAATAAAGTCTGACACTGTTTCCACTGCTTCCCATCTATTTTCCATGAAGTGATGGGGCCAGATGCCATGATCTTCGTTTTCTGAATGTTGAGCTTCAAGCCAACCTTTTCACTCTCCTCTTTCACTTTCATCAAGAGGCTTTTGAGTTCCTCTTCACTTTCTGCCATAAGGGTGGTGTCATCTGCATATCTGAGGTTATTGATATTTCTCCCAGCAATCTTGATTCCAGCTTGTGCTTCTTCCAGCCCAGCGTTCCTCATGATGTACTCTGCATATAAGTTAAATAAGCAGGGTGACAATATACAACCTTGACGAACTCCTTTTCCTATTTGGAACCAGTCTGTTGTTCCATGTCGAGTTCTAACTGTTGCTTCCTGACCTGCATACAGGTTTCTCAAGAGGCAGGTCAGGTGGTCTGGTATTCCCATCTCTTTCAGAATTTTCCACAGTTTATTGTGATCCACACAGTCAAAGACTTTGGCATAGTCAATGAAGCAGAAATAGATGTTTCTCCTGAACTCTCTTGCTTTCTCCATGATCCAGCAGATATTGGCGATTTGATCTCTGGTTCCTCTGCTTTTTCTAAAACCTGCTTGAACATCTGGAAGTTCACGGTTCACATATTGCTGAAGCCTGGCTTGGAGAATTTTGAGCATGACTTTACTAGCGTGTGAGATGAGTGCAATTGTGCGATAGTTTGAGCATTCTTTGGCATTGCCTTTCTTTGGGATTGGAATGAAAACTGACATTTTCCCATCCTTTGGCCACCGCTGAGTTTTCCAAATTTGCTGGCATATTGAGTGCAGCACTTTCACAGTATCATCTTTCAGGATTTGAAATAGCTCAATTGGAATTCCATCACCTCCACTAGCTTTGTTCATAGTGATGCTCTCTAAGGCCCACTTGACTTCACATTCCAAGATGTCTGGCTCCAGGTGAATGATCTCGCCATTGTGATTATCTTCTTCACGAAGATCTTTTTTGTACAGTTCTGTGTATTCTTGCCACCTCTTCTTAATATCTTCTGCTTCTGTTAGGTCCATCCCATTTCTGTCCTTTATCGAGCCCATCTTTGCATGAAATGTTCCCTTGGTATCTCTAATTTTCTTGAAAAGATCTCTTGTTTTTCCTATTCTGTTGCTTTCCTCTATTTCATTGCATTGATCGCTGAGGAAGGCTTTCTTATCTCTCCTAGGTATTCTTTGGAACTCTGCATTCAGATGCTTATATCTTTCCTTTTCTCCTTTGCTTTTTGCTTCTCTTCTCTTCACAGCTATTTGTAAGGCCTCCTCAGACAGCCATTTTGCTTTTTTTCATTTCTTTTCCATGGGGATCGTCTTGGTCCCTATCTCCTGTATAATGCAGGAGCCAATATAAATTTCTAAGTCAGAGAGTCTGAAAATAAGAAAGGAAGCTATAGGAAGGGAAAAACAAAAACCACACAGAACCAGCTGGAACCAAGATGGCAATGAATCTAACCCTCAACAGATCCTGAGTCTCATTACATGCTGATTTCACTACATTAGTGCGTTAAATGACACGCTTCAGGGCGCGGTACCGGAACTGGAAGTAAAGGACCTAAAAAGGATAAAAAGAGGGTGGCACCCCTCTTCCTCAGAGAGCCCTGCCCCTTCCCTGGGAATCTGCTGTGTGTGCCTCCTCCTCATTAGCTTCACTCCTCCTCCCTGTGTCTTCACTCTTTAAAATCAAATCCTTCTTGCCAGGAGTGTGAGAAGTTCATTTGTGAACCAAGTTCCCATTTCTCCATTCTCTGGCCATTGAATACAGCTTGCACTGCTTCAGTCTCAGCTTTGGTTTTATTTTCAGCTGCACCAACCCTAACAGGAAAAGAAACTTCCCCACACAGGCAGAGGGCCATGGCCAGACTAGGGTCTGAGCAGGGTCCACAAGACTTAAAATTGGTAACACTTTGAGGGGCTTAGGTGCTAAGAGGTTCAGAACTTCTGAGTAAGAAAACCAGAGACTTGGTGTGACGTATCCCAGCTGAATTTGGATTTTAGCAATAGTGTCCTACAAGAAGAGCCCACTGGAACCAGCTGTAATTTACTTACTGTCAAACAATTCTGGTAGCTTAGCCGCTAAGTCGTGTCTGACTCTTGCGACCCTATGGACTATATCCTGCCAGGCTCCTCTGTCCATGGGACTCTCCAGGCAAGAATACTGGAGTGGGTTGCCATTTCCTTTTCCAGGGAATCTTCCCAATCCAGGGATTGAACCTGGGTCTCCTGAATTGCAGGCAGATTCTTTATCCACTGAGCTACTAAAATGCAAATTGTTTAAAAGACTATTTCTCTGAATATTTTAGCTGTTGACTTCCTCTGTACCTTCACAGTGTAAATGTATGTCTTATTATCTGGAATCGTTCAAATGCCTAGTACACTCTGGGAAATAGGCATGGTTTTAAAATAAAAAAGCATTTCACCAAGTGTATTGAATAAAGAAGAAAGAGGGACGAAAAGAATATGAGGCTATTTGTACTAGATATCCAACTATTGTTTATGTTACGTGTGATTAAATCTGAATAATTTTTAATGGAAAATGGTTACAATGTTTTTCTAAATCCCAGCACTAAAAGAAACAACCAACTCTAACTGAAACCACAACCTTCCTGTTGGTGGTGAGTAGTCAATGGCGGCCTTGGTTGCCCTTGGAGTCTGCAGGTTGACAGCCGTACAGTTGCTGCCACCTCGTGGGCGGTTCAGATAGTGCAGCCAGGGAGGCCGCCTTGGCCACTCAAGGGAGCAAGCGCTCCACAACCCAGCTAGTCACTGACACTTTTATAATGCTTCAGCTGAGCTCACTTACTACGTTGGAAGCCGAAAGGCCTGTGTGGTTTATTATGGGTTTGTGGTGTTTATTAATCCACAACGCTATTGTTTTTGATAGACAACCTAAGATTAAGGCTAATAAAAGTCTCTGGGAATGTGGACTCAATAATTTTGTTGGCTTGGGAACAAGGAAGAAAGTCAGTAAATAGTACCTGGATCCTCCAGTAATTACTCCATCTTACAAATTACTATTTTCTCTTATTCTAGCTCATAGTCTGTCATTCTAGAAAGTATGATATATTAATTTTTAGCTAAGAAATATCCACAGGGAGTAATCAGAGTCGGCACTGTACAGGTGTTTTTCCAATGAAAAAGATTACCATTGGAATTATTTATAAATGACATCAGAACACTGAATATTAACAAAGTGATTTTCATCTGCTTATTAAATATCCAGAGATACATATGCAACAAATCATGTCCTAGCTGACATTTGAAAGGTTATGTGTTATTCAAGAAAGAAATTTCCACCTTCAAGGTGCCATCATGGAAATTCCTTCCTATTCTTTTTCTTTTTTCCTTTTAAATTTTATTTAAATTTTAATTATTATTAAATAGTTAAGTCCTACACAATAAAATATGAAATTGATCATGACTGACCCCACCACTCAGCTTAAGAAGTGAAGTGAAGTGAAGTCGTTTAGTCGTGTCCGACTCTTTGAGACCCCCATGGACTAAAGCCCACTAGGCTCCTCTGTCCGTAGGAATTCTCCAGACAAGAAGACTGGAGTGGGTTGCCATTTCCTTCTCCAGGGCATCTTCCCGACCCAGGGATCAAACCTGGGTCTCCCACATTGCAGGCAGACTCTTTACCCTCTGAGCCACCAGGGCCACAGCTTGAGAAACACAATGTACTCAATACAGGGGACCCTCTGTGAACCACCACTGCGTGCTCTTCCTTCCCACCACTTCACACTTTCCACTCCTGTGGACCCCTGAAATTGGTGTTTGTCCTTCTTGTTTGTCTCTTCATGCTTTGTATATATAGAGAGATGTATAGTGTTTTCTATACACGTATATATACATATATAGTGTGTTTTCATGTTTTAAAAACTTTGTTTAAATGGCTTTTTTTCTGTAACTTGAATCTTTTTTCCTTCAATGTTATGATTTGTGAGATCCAGCCATTGCATTACTTTCCTAGGGCTACTGTAACAAGTTGCCATAAACTTGGGGTCTTAAAACAACATAAATTCTTTCTCTCACATTTCTGGGAGCTAGAAGTTGTAATCAAGGTATCCTCAGGGCTTTTCCTCCCTCAGGACACAAAGGAAGAATCTGTTAATTCCCTGCCTCTTCCAGCTTCTAACAGCTTCAGACACTCCTTGGTTTGTGGCTCCATCACTGCTGTCTCTGTTTCCACCTTCACATGGCCTTCTGTCCTATGTCTGTGTCATTGGATTTAGGACCAATCCCCATAATTCAGGATGATCTTCTCTCAAGATCATTACCTACATATGCAAAGCCTCCAGATATTATGTGGTGGAGGCAGGTTTCCAACCCACACATTTTGACTAACTCCTCTGATAGTTGGATTACATGTCTCTAAACTCAGGTGGCTGGGGCTTCTGGTTATTTAAATAAAAGGCATTTTGTGTGGCATTGGTTCTAAAGCTAAGCCCGAATAGGTGAAAACTAGTCTTGCGAGGTTACAGGTGGAAGAAATGGCACACTGGCTGGGGAGGCAAGAAATCTGAGTTCTGGAGTCAGTCCTTTGCATGCATGCCTGCAGGGCCACTTCAGTCGCATCCGACTCTTTGCGACCCTATGGACTGCAGCCCACCAGACTCCTCTGTCCGTGGGATTCTCCAGGCAAGAATACTGCAGTGGGTTGCCATGCTCTCCTCCAGGGGATTTTCCTGACCCAGGGATCGAACCATGTCTCTTACATCTCCTGCACTGGCAGGCAGATTCTTTACCACTAGTGCCACCTGGGAAGCCCCAGTCAATCCTCTCTTGACCCCCCAAACTCCAAGGGACAGGAAAGCGTTTTGTTCCTGTTCCTCTTCCAAACCATTTACCTGATTTAACTGGCAGGGAGGTTGAGAAGAAATAGCTACTGGCTCACTCCCTAAGTTTGAACTTGAAGTGCAGAGTGGGATTTTTAAAAATACTTACACTTTCCTTTTTTGTTACTAAAGTAAATAATCTTATGGAAATTTGAAAATGTAAGGGAAAATTACTTTTAAGCCCACTACTCTAATCTATTTCTCATATGCACAGTTTTACAGTTGTAATCATTTGAATCTAATTTTACAGCTTATAGTAATATATCATTTTCTTTGTTGCTATATAATCTTCATAAATAATTTTTTTAAAGACAAGTATTTTCATCTCCATTTTATAGTTGCAGAAACTGAAGGTCAGGAGACTGACTTACTAAAGATCCCACAGTTAGTAAATGATAAAGCTGAGGACCATAAAGAAATTGTAATTTATAGCGCCTAAAACCCTGTAATTGGTACAAAGTTATATTCACATATGCAGATATTTCTAGTAACCATCCAGTAACATTTATACAACAACTTCCAGTTGTCTGTGGCCACATAGCAAAGTACCTCAAAACTTAGTGCCTTTAAACAATGGTTGCTTTTATTTTCCTCGTGGATTTGTAATTTGGGTAGGGCTTGGCAAGGACAGTTTGTCTTTGTTTCCCGTGGCATATCTGGGGATGGCTAGACTGGTGGTGGGACCACCTGCAGACTTGCTTAGTCACAGGTTGCCAGGTGATGCTGGCTGGGAGCTGGGACCACAGCTGAGCTGTGACCAGAACACCTCCACACAGCCCTTCCCTGTGGCTGCTTGGCCGCCTCCCACACTGGGAGCTGGGTTCCAAAGGCAAACATGAAAAGAAACAAGGCAAAACTGCCTCCCCTTTTGTGATCTTGAGAAGTCATACAGGATCACTTCTGCCATGTTGTATTAACATTTGTTGGAACCAAGTCATAGAGGCCAGCCATTTTCAAGAGAAGGGGAATTAGGCTCTATCTTTGGTTGGGAAGGATATTAAAGAATTTGTAAACATGTTTTAAGACCTCACAATCTGCCCATTGGACATGAATTATTTACATTTCCCCCTACATGTAAGATATATTCCCTCCCCTCTTTCCAGATCCTTCAAACATTGTCCCTAGGTAGCATCAGGTTTTGGGTCCATGATCAGGTCCCAGGATGGTTGAGGCTCTTTGGGTTCAGTCCCCTGAGTGTAATTCCACCCAGTCTGAAGATCTGTGAACCAAGAGAAAAGCTGTCTGCCCACCACACCCAATACACAGAGGTGGGTCAAGCTACGGACACTGACATTCAAAATGGCACGCACACAGCAGTCCCTGGCCACAGCCATTCTGAAATCACATGAGCCTGAGCTGCCAGTTCCCTCAGTCTTACTTCCTAGAGGTCGTTCACTATAGCTGGACTCAGTTCCACCCTCTGAGTCATTATTTTAGTCCATCTTTGCAGTTGAACAGTTCTCTTAGACAGCTTCTTCATTTTTTAAAAAGTCTATTCATTTATTTTATTTTGGTCTTCCTTTCTGCGAGCGGAGGCTACTGTTTGCTGCGGTGCACAGGCTTCTCACGGCTGGAGCTTCTCTTGTTGCAGAGCAGTAGCTCTAGAGAGTGGGCCCCGAAGCTGTGGTGCACAGGCTTAGTTGTCTGGTGGCATGCGGGATCTTCCCAGACCAGGGATCCAACCTGTGTCCCCTGCCTTAGCAGGCAGATTTTTCACCAGGACTACCAGGGAAGTCTCCTCCTAGACTGCTTCTTAACCTTTGAGGATTCGAAGGCCTGAATGTCTCTTTTGGCCTAAACTGATTATAAATTTTTTTTAAATGTAGGCTTCTTTTTTTTTATTTATTTTTATTTAATAAATGGTACAAAGCACAATGCCAAAAACATTAACAGTTAAAATGTTACCAAATGAAAAAAATACTATAGAATACACAGTTGCAAAAAGCTACATTAAGTTATTTTACAACTGCCTCAAGCTACAAAAAGAAAAAAAACCCAATGCCATACCTAAGTTATCCCTCTCTCAAAATAATGCCATTTATATTATAAACCACGAGCTCCCCATCAAAAGACGGGAACTGCTTTTGTTAATTCATATATATATATATATATGACTGTATCACTTTGCTATACACCTGAAACAAACACAACACTGTAAATAAAATATAGTATAAAATAAAAATAAGTAACAGATCTTTGGGGCTTTACACTGAGTTAGAGTTCCTATCAGAGGGACAACAGCACCACAGCCGCACTGGATCCTCATGAAGGAGGCACACGAATGACTGGGGTACAAGAGTTACAGGAATGAGAGCTGCTCATTTCCCAGAAACTACAGCTCACAGAAAGCCAACGAAGGCACGAGATACAGATCATTCACTTGTGAATGTGTAAAACTCAAGAAAGTCCACATCACTCCTACGACATGTCGAAAGTGCCTCAGAATTCACACAATACCTACTTTCTCATGGTTCTGGTTAAATTACGTATACCAGTTTATAACAAATGGCAAAATCTGTAACTCTGTTCAAAGTTTTAAAAGATTACTTAAGAATAGTTTCTTGTATTTCTATGCCACCTTTATAGTTCTGGTTTCTCATTTCTTAATTAGTAAATTCACCGTGCAGGTTCTATCCCAGGCTAATTTCTACACTTCCGGAAGGAATGGCCTCTTAAATCTACAGAGTATTGAGGTGGGGAGCCCCCAACCATGTCAGATTCATTCCACATATGATAATATAATGTTTCAATCCATTCTCCCAAATTATCCCACCCTCGCCCTCTCCCACAGAGTCCAAAAGACTGCTCCACACATCCAAGTCTCTGCTGTTGTAGGCTTCTTATCAATCAATTTATAACCAACTCCACTTAGCAAAAGCCATACCCACAAATCTGATTTCACCTGTCTCTACCTTCAGTTCAGTTCAGTCTCTCAGTCGTGTCCGACTCTCTGCGACCCCATGAATCACAGCACGCCAGGCCTCCCTGTCCATCACCAACTCCCAGAGTTCACTCAAACCCACCTCCATCGAGTCGGTGATGCCATCCAGCCATCTCATTCTCTGTCGTCCCTGTCTCCTCCCACCCCCAATCCCTCCCAGCATCAGACTCTTTTCCAGTGAGTCAACTCTTCGCATGAGGTGGCCAAAGTATTGGAGTTTCAGCTTCAGCATCAGTCCTTCCAATGAACACCCAGGACTGATCTCCTTTAGAATGGACTGGTTGGATCTCCTTGCAGTCCAAGGGACTCTCAAGAGTCTTCTCCAGCACCACAGTTCAAAAGCATCAATTCTTCGGTGATCAGCTTTCTTCACAGTCCAACTCTCACATCCACACATGATCACGGGAAAAACCATAGCCTTGACTAGATGGACCTTTGTTGGCAAAGTAATGTCTCTGCTTTTTAATATGCTATCTAGGTTGGTCATAACTTTCCTTCCAAGGAGTAAGCGTCTTTTAATTTCATGACTGCAGTGATTATATAAAATCTGCAGTGATTTTGGTGCCCCAAAAAACAAAGTCTGACACTGTTTCCACTGTTTCCCCAGCTATTTCCCACCTTAGTGTATCCCAAACTGCTGTCTGAGAACATCCTTACGGTCTGCAGGTCTTTTGTACACTTGAAAGTATGTATGAAGCAACACCTTAAAACTACTTGAGGTCTTTACCTGACTGCCTTTTTGGAGCAATCTCTCAGAGCTATCTGAGGTGCTGCCTCCCAGGCTGCAGTCCTCATTTTTCCCCAAATAAAACTTAACTCGCAAATCTCCAAAAAAAAAAAAACAAAACAACTGCCTAAAGTCTTAACAAAGAGTTCCACAGTCACACCCCTGGCTTATCTCCGGCCGTGTTTCATGACTATGCTCCGGATTTGATCTTCATAGGAAACCACTTCTTTTGCTAAAAGGAGAGGTGATGAAGAAGAAACTGTTAACCCAGCAATTCCTGTTTGCTAGATACTTAACAGTTCTTTCTTTAGTTTCTCTCTCCTCTTGCATTTCATTGTAGTCAGTAAGAACAACCAGGCAGCACCTTCAGTTCTCTTCCTGAAAATCCCCTTAGGTCATTCAGGTAATTTGGTGCATTTTCTATCTTCCACGTTACCATAAGTGTCGCCAAACTTACAGTCAGTATACGACATTTCCTACCAGTAACATTTCCTCACTTTCCTGTCAGCCCTAACCAATAATATCTTCAAGAACCATGAGGCTCCCGTGAATGGTCTCTTGAAGACCCTCCCAAATTCCTGCCTGGTCTCTAAGTTGTTGCCATATATTTTCACCTTTTTTGGTCATGCTACCAAAACCCGTTCGAGTTATCTGTTGCTACAAAACAAACCACCCAAACCTTTTGTGACTTAAAACAGCAGTGACATTTGTTTCCTCATTAATCTACGATTTTGGAAGAACTTAGGATAGTTTCTCTCTGCTGTTCTCAGTGTCAGCTGGGCCACCTCAAGAGCTAGTGGCTAGATGATCCGAAAACCCACTCACTGACATGTCTGGGGGCTAACACTGGCTGCCTGCTGGGAGCTCATTGCTAACCGTTGTTGGAATACCTACACTTGACAACGTGTGACCTGCGCATGAACTTTCCCTGCAACAGCTTGGCTTTGTCAGTAAATTGTGAAGCTATCCAAGAACAAGCATTCCAACAGAGGGAGGCAGAGGAAAACTTGTCTCCGAAGTCACTTAGTATTATTTCTGCCACATTCCATTCTTTATACGTGAGTCACTGAGTCTGGCCCATGTGTAAGTGGAGGGGAATTGGGCTTCACCTATTCCTGGAAAAGTAGAGTTAGTTGCACAGTCGTGTCTGACTGTTTGCAACCCATGGACTATAGCCTGTCAGGCTCCTCTGTCCATGGGATTTTCTAGGTAAGAATACTGGAGTGGTTAACTATTCCCTTCTCCAAGAGATCTTCCCGACCCAGGGATTGAACCTGAGTCTTCCGCATTGCAGGCAGATTCTTCACTGTCTGAGCCAGCAGGGAAGCCCACCCATTGCTGGGAGGAGTGTCAAAGAATTTGAGGACTTGTTTTAAAACCACCTATAAAATGGCATTCTTAGCACCATTTTGCAGAGGCAAAAGAGACTTCAGAGACTGATTTGCTGAAGGTCTTACAATGAGTAAGTGATAAAGTTTAGAAGCAGAGCGTGTACTCTCCATAGACATTACAAAATATCTCATGTACAATCTGTAAAGTGCTAAAACGCTACGTTTCACCTAGGAAAGCAGAGCTGTAGATGTGTGAAGGAGAGGGAGGCCATGGCAGAAACTTTCTAGGAGGCCTCTGCACACATAAAATACTCCAATAATGTCAGAATGTACACAGAGCACTAGTTCACACATGTAATGTCTGCAAAAATTCTCAAATGGCACATTTCTGGATTCATATGATTTCCGTTGTTAATTGAGTGAACACTAAGATGATTTCAATTGAACTTTTCTAGCTTCTTAACACAAGGACAATAACCCACCCACCATATGGGTTATGAATCAAGGAACTTGATTATTTCTTGTGTGTAATGAAACAAGAAATTATTCTGCTGTTAGTGTTCTTTTCTAATACAATTATTCTTTATTTAGAAAGTTATTTTCGGCTGTGCTGGGCCTTCATTGCTGCATGGACGCTTCTCTAGTTGTGGCAAGTGGCGGCTACTCTCTCCTTGCGACGCTTGGGCTTCTCGTTGCGGTGACTTCTGTTGTTGTGGGGCATGGGCTTTGGAGTGCTGGAATTTCAGTAGCTGCGGCTCCCAGGCTCCAGAGCGCAGGCTCAATAATTGTGGCAAACAGTCTTAGCTGCTCCAAGGCATGTGGGATCTCCCTGGACCGGGGATCAAACCCATGTCTCCTGTACTGGCAGGTGAATTCTCTACCCCTGGTGGGCTTCTTTTAATGACATGTTAAAATTGTTCTTTTAGAGAATCAAACTGTCATAATGGCCAAAAATATCTTCAGTCCTGACTTCAGAGCACTGAAGTTCTACACTTCTATCAACCACTCTCGAGTTTGAAATGCACTGACTCCACATTTGTCTAAGTAACTGAACACAGGGGAGCCCTTTAATATAACATGATATTGGGCTTTTTGGATTCTCATAAAGAGGGAATATGCTCACCAACTTTTGCTCATAGCTATTCTTGGTCTCAAAGTTAAATTTTGATGAGTGATCAGTTTTCCTTGTCAAATACTTCGTGTTTCTTTTTCTTAAATGGCATTTACCTTTGTCTGTGTGTTTGCATTTGAACATAGCGCACGTCCTTATTGTGAGCGTGTTCCAGCTAGTTTCTCAGGTGTTTATTGCTGATAGGCCTTTGAATTTTCTTGGCAAGCCTGTTGTTTTGCAATGAGGAAAAACAATCAAATGATGATATATTAAAAACAAAATAAAGTGCTGTGTCCAGCAATGTAACTAAAAAGCTTCTGAGAAGTGTAAAAATAACTTTCCCTGACACTATTATGTCCTTAATGATCATGTTTAGTCTGTGTAGTTTTTCTGGAACAAAACACCAGTGCTTATTGATTTTGGCTCATATTTCCTAAATTGGTCAAAATCTACAATCTTAACCATTAGGTACAGTATTAAATCTCCAAGGACAAAGATGTTTAACTTAATCTCTCCCTCTCCCACAGCAATAGCAAACACAATCAACATTGTTTGGTTCAGATTGTGGTTGCCTGAAAAGAATAATGTATTGTACTTCGAGGAAAGTAAGGCATTTAGACAATCTTGCTTAGGAATTTATCACTGGGATCTACTATTTTCCCCATTGCTTTGGCTCAGGGTTTCTCCCTTTTGCTCCCTTCCTCCAAGCTGTTCTGAGCCACATGGATTTGGTTCTGGTCCATCTCTAACTCTTTCCTCCATTTATTCCTTACCCTAGTTTTATCTTTTCTGTCACCTTTACAAGGACCACTCACTTTGTCTCATTTCTAGAGTCCTCAATACCTAGATTACAAAGTTTTACTCCACGCTTAAGCCTTGAGCATTCTAGATGATTCTGCTACAGAAAGATGGAAATGGTGATATAAATAGAGTCCGGTTTGTAAAATAACAGAGACTCACAGCATTTTAGCTTGAGCCTAGGGCAATGTCTGTGCACAGAGGAGGTCTTCAATAAGCAATCGGTGAGTGAATAAGAAGGACCTGTTTTGGGAGAGAATGGAGAGATCAAGTGACTTGTTTGAGGCTACACTCAGGGACAATGTTAGAGTTCTTACCAGAATTCAGATCATCCTGTTTTATCCAGTTCTTACACTTCTACATTACCCAGCTTCTAGTAATTTGCATTACCTTTGCAAACTTATGAATGTTTATGCCCTGGGGACTTGGGGGTCAACGTGCTACAAAGCAAGAGGACCCACGGGCCAGTCTGATGTCTGACCAAGTTGGGCTCTAAGGGGATGCTTTGGTCCTCTTTCCTGGGGTTAAGAAATCATTTATTTTACTTTTAAAAATATTGTCTCTGATTTCTGGTTAAATAGATTAAACCAAGATTTGGATAATGTCAACCAGGGAGATGGATTTCTGATAATACATAATTTTAAGTACTTGTAAATGTTAATCTTAGTACAAAAGCCGTGAATGTTAATTATAGGAAATACAAGTGAAATAAAAATAGGTAAAATTTAAATGCCCATGTGTGCCTGCGTTCAAGCATGTTTGACTTTTTGCTACCCTTTGGACCATAGCCCACCAAGCTCCTCTGTTCAAGGGATTCTCCAGGTAA
The DNA here is from genome assembly GCF_049115385.1 of Moschus berezovskii. NCBI lineage: Eukaryota > Metazoa > Chordata > Mammalia > Artiodactyla > Moschidae > Moschus > Moschus berezovskii. Next base: position 114,163,026 of record NC_142461.1, on the reverse strand, counting down.
GAATACTGGAGTGGGTTGCCATGCCCTCCTCCAGGGAATCTTCCTGACCCAGAGATCAAACCCGAGTCCCTTATGTCTCCTGCTTTGGCAGGCGGGTTCTTTACCACTAGCGCCAGCTGGGAAGCCTGCTCATTATCCTACTCTGCCCCAAAGAGAACTATCATCAACTAATTAACTATTTGGTATATTATGCTTTTGGTTATGTACTAATATATATGCATTTATACACACACACACACATACATATATGCACATTTACATTTAGAATTCTTTTATATATTTATTTTACTTCAGAATATTTTTCCATATTTTTCCATATTAAGTACTCACCTACAACATAATTTTTGATGACATGATTTTTTTATAGCATAACATTGTATTTGTCCAGCCTACTGGACATTGTTTCCAAAGACAAGAAAACTTTAAAGATGATTTGCGTACAGACAGGGCAAGAATGATTCTCAGTTCCCACTTGCTTGCAAGCTAGTGCTCTGGAAATAAGAGACCGCAGGGCGGCATGCACTGGGTTGCCTAAGGAAGGGTCTAGCAGACGGTCTGAGGAAAACAGCTCTTGACCATCCCATCCTCTGGGCCCTCTTTTCTTCCTCCCTGAAGGAAGATCAAAGATTTTCACAACCTGCAGCTCCTGTGGGTTTCCTTCTTGAAATCACTCAAGTGTTTGCACTTGGGAAACCCTGCACAGGGACCCGGGAGCTGAATGGGGACTGAGAAGAACAACTTCATACATTTAATATAATTATGGAGGGTGGAAATAGAACTTTTAAAGTCTTTTTAATGAAGCAAAGGAATATGTAGGCAGTTCTCCATGCTGATTTAAAATGACAAACTGCAGGTTAGGAAGGACATGGGTGTGTGTGTGTGTGTGTGTGTGTTTGTCAGAGAGAGACACACACACACAGACATAAAATGGGAGCAGAGGCTAGGTAAAAAAGGAATGATTTTCTACCCCATGGGAACTGAATCATAATCATTACTCCACACTCATGAACACATTTGAGTTACATTTGTACTTTTGCTCCCCTGGGATAAAGTTACACTTGAAAGTTGTTACTACCAGGACTTCCCTGGAAGTCTAGTGGTTGAGACTTTACACTCCCAATGCAAGGGGCATGGACTCAGTCCCTGGTTGGGGAACTAAGATCCCACATGCTTTGTGGAGCAGCCAAGACAAACAATCAAACAGAGCTGGCCAATGCAGGTGCAGAAAGAAAATGAAACAAAAATAAAAGTTGTCACTACTCCCCTTACCTCAGCTCTCTGTTACTTTCCTTCTTCCATTTGGATGTTCTAGGTAAGTTCATCGGGCCCAGAATCTTCCAGTCTGTCTGTTCAAAGGTCCCTTAGCTAGAGATTTGAGGGGAAATCTGAGCTCTGATAGAAGAGGGTTGGGCTGAGAAGGGCAAGGCTTCTTCCAGCTCTCTGCCTGCACCCTGGCTGGGCCCCGGTAGAGGATGGAAAACCATTCAGTGGCCCCTGGACACCAGCTTGCCTGGGTTGCCAGGGCTAAGCTGGGGGCTGGCCCCCTGGAGTCGATCCAGTCCAGTTTCAAAGTCCTTCCAGTCCCTGAGCCACAGAGCAGGGACCATCACCTCAGAATCTTAACATTAGGGAAATCTCAGACCTAATCCAGCACAAAGTTCATCCAATGCTTATGTTTCTTTTTTTACTTTCATTCTACATGAAGGATATTGGTGACAAGTCTCAGTTTAGCCTCAGTGTGATAGGTTCATATAAATAGCTATAAGCACATATTAGACACTGATTTGGACTAGGCTTCAGGCTAGATGTCAATCTTGTCCTTCTGTCATTGTGTTTAGTTGCTCAGTCATGTCTGACTCTTTGCGACCCCATGGACTATAGCTCCCAGGCTCCTCTGTCCATGGGGATTCACCAGGCAAGAATACTGGAGTGGGTTGCCATGCTCTTCTCCAGGGGATCTTCCCGACCCAGGGATCGAACCTAGGTCTCCCACATAGAAAGCATGTTCATTACCATCTGAACCACCAGGGAAGCACAAGAATACTGGATTGGGTAGCCTATCCCTTCTCCAGGAGTTCTTCCCAACCCAGGAATCAAATCAGGGTTTCCTGCATTGCAGGTTGATGCTTTACCAGCTGAGCTACCAGGGAAGCCCAAATTTCAATTTTAATATTTACCAAGTGGAGGAAATTGTTATTCAAGAGTCTAATCCTGAAGCTGAGGGCCATATTTCTTTCTAACTGAAATAGGAAAACCTATGACCCCACTCAGACTGGAAAACTCCCAGTTATGTACCAGTAGATAGTGAACTAATCACTATCTACTGGAAAGTCAACCAGAAAGCCTCTCCCATTTCCAAAAATCCACCCCAATGACACACTTACCAATCAAATCCATCATAAGATGTCCTTCTTTTACTCTATATACCTCACTCCCTTTTCACACATCTTTGAGTCCTGACTAGGAGGAAATGATGGTAGCTGACTCCCATCCTATAGTAAGATCTGAATAAACAGACTTGGAAGGAAAGCTATGACAAACTTACACAGTGTATTAAAAAGCAAAGACATCACTTTGCTGGCAAAGGTCTGTATAGTCAAAGCTAGAGTTTTTCTAGTGGTCATGTATAGATGTGAGAGTTGGACCATAAAGAAAGCTGAGCGCCAAAGAATTGATGCTTTTGACCTGTGGTGCTGGAGAAGATTCTTGAGAGTCCCTTGAAGTCAAGGAGATCAAACAAAAGGAAATCAGTCCTGAATATTCATTGTAAGGACTGATGCTGAAGCTCCAATGCTTTGACCACCTGATGGCAAGAACTGACTCCTTAGAAAAGACCCTGATGTTGGGAAAGATTGAAGGCAAAAGGAGAAGAGAGTGGCAGAGATGAAATTTTTGGATGGCATCACTGACTCTATGGACATGAATTTTATCAAACTCTAGGAGCTGGTGAAACCTGGTGTGCTGTAGTCCATGGGGTCGCAGAGTCGAACACGATTTAATAACTGAACAAGGTAATTTTATAGGTGTTCTTTGTCTTTCTGACAAAACACAAGTATACTCTTATCCAGATTTGCAATATAAATTAGCATGCCAGGCTCCATCCAACATGAATAAACGTGGGCAGATTGTTGGGTCCAAGATCTTTCACTTATCCAGCATTCTCTCCACCCAAATTTGCCTGTCCTTCAAGTGGGTGGTCTTATGGGCTGTGCCTCTGTGGTAAGTGAAGGGAGCCCTTTTTCAGCATGCTCTCTCTTATCTTCTTTCCTAGCTGCCTAAAGTCTAATGTTCTGTAATTAAAGATTTATACCCTGGGCTCCAGGTGTGCTCTTTATGACACTGATAATCAAGGAAGAAAGTCCACATCTCAGTAAGAAGAGATATGGACTCGAGGAGGCACACAGAGAGAATCATCTTGGGTCTTGACTGGGAGGGCTACCAAAAAAGGTGTAAACGCTGTAGGCGTCACCAGATTTCTAGGTGCTTGCTAAGGACAGAGGAAGTGCCTAGCTGACTGGAGATATATATATATATTTGCCCAACAGCCTCTGGAGCAGCAGTCCTCCTAGCCCAGTGCAGTCCAGTCTCTCCTTTACTTCCACCATTTGAGCAGCCGGCTAATTCATCTCTGCACTCTTTGCATTTGCAAAGACAAGACTCCTTGTGTTCCCCAAGGTCCAGGGGAGTCAAGTTCTGTAAATGGTCCGAGAAGTTTCTTTCAAATTGAAGTGCCCTCTTCTCTGTCCCCATCTTGCCACAAGTTAGTGAGAATGGCTTTTGATAAGAGAAAAATAGAAATGAGAGGCCATTAAGAGATGAGACAGGCAAGACACGGAGAAAAAAGGCCAGTAAAATGGGAAGGGAGGTTTAATTCAGCCCCACAACCCCCACTGTCCAGGCACGGAGGGAGCAACTCTCGGGAATCCTGCTCCCATGCCAGCTTCTCTTCCCCACCACCAGCTGTCTCTCTTGCTATCTGCTATCTTTGTGATTAACTTTTCATAAACAGTCAACATCTATCTATCTATTTGACCCTACCATAAGCCTGGGGGTTGCAAATTGCAACTCCCCAACACTTAAAGAAATCAGGAAAAGTGAAAGTCGCTCAGTTGTGTCTAACTCTTTGTGACCCCATGGACTTAGCTTGCCAGGCTCCTTTGTCCATGGAATTATCCAGGCAAGAATACTGGAGTGGGTTGCCATTTCCTCCTCCAGGGGATCTTCCCAACCCAGGGATTGAACTGGGGTCTCCTGCATTGCAGGGGGGATTCTTCAGAGAGCTAAAAAGCAACAGGTATGATTTGATAAGCTGGGCTTGTGGCAGGAGCAGGGTTCTATGAACCCTCTGAGGAGAAATACTCCACCCAGACCAAGGGGTGGTGGGCACAGGGGCATAGGAGAGGAGCAGGAGCCAGAGTGGGGATTCCCTGAGTGATGTCTGACTCAGGTTTTAGAGGAGATGCTGAATTATCAAGGCACAGAAGGTGGGGTGATGTTTGGTCTCTTTTACCAGATCTTGACCATCTTGTAAGCTATTTCAGGGAGGTGGTTGGTGCTAAGCCTAGAAAGGAACCACTACTTAAAGCAGTTAATCTGCCATATCAAGGTAGTATTGTAAACTGGAATAGAGTTGCAGAGATTATGCTACACAATAGGACTTCAGGTACTATGTGTACTTTATAAATTAGTAACTAGTATTATCTTCACGAGATTTTCCCATCTGTTTTTCCTCTTCTTCTTCACAATCTTTTTATTCTAAAAAGAGATATGATTTCTGTACTAAAATTAACTTATGCCAAAGATATCACCTGGGAAAAGATCAATTTAAAATTACAAAATAAAAAGTTGGGTTGCTCACTTGGAACAAAGAACTGAATTGGTCAGTAAGACTCCTTTCTGCAGTCCATGGGGTCGCGAAGAGTCGGACACGACTGAACGACTTCACTTTCACTTTTCACTTTCATGCATTGGAGAAGGAAATGGCAACCCAGTCCAGTGTTCTTGCCTGGAGAATCCCAGGGATGGGGGAGCCTGGTGGGCTGCTGTCTATGGGGTCGCATAGAGTCGGACACGACTGAGGTGACTTAGCAGCAGCAGCAGCAAACTCCTTTCAGAAACCAAGTAAAAAATGCCTTTGCTTTCACATGGTGCATACCCCCTCAAGTAACCTATCCTTGCATGTATTTGTTTTGTCTGTATTCCCATCTCAAAGTGTCAAGCTATCGGAATAAGATCTCATATTCAGAAAATTTCTCTTGTCCAGTAACACAAACCTAGATGCTCAGACAGTTTTAAATGGAGATCACAATCACTTTATATTCCCTTACAGTTCTTACCTTACAACAAAGGTCAAACTCTCACCTTAATTGCAGGCTATTTAAAACGGGTGTTTTCTGCAGCATTTAGTTAAGTGAGAATTAAATCTAAGTGGATAATAAGCAAGATCTGGTTTTGGCAAGAAGTTGTAAGGACACCTTGAATAAGGTTGTCCTCTGATCAGCTTTTCCCAAAGCAAAGCAGTCATTCTGCAGCTATTCCATTAAAACAAACAAAAAAGATCTTTCTGGTCAAAATCAGTAAACACTGCATATTATATACTCTGCCTTGTAGATTCACATCATATAAGCATGTTATAATGATATGCTGGGACTTCCCTGGTGGCTCAGACGGTAAAGCGTCTGTCTACAATGCGGGAGACCTGGGTTTGATCCCTGGGTCAGGAAGACTCCCTGGATAAGGAAATGGCAACCCACTCCGGTACTCTTGCCTAGAAAATCCCATGGACAGAGGAGCCTGGTGTCCATAGTGTTCGCAAAGAGTTGGACAAGACTGAGCGACTTCACTTTCTAATGATATGCTAATTCATATCATTAGCAATGAAAGGGCTTCCCTGATAGCTCAGCTGGTAAAGAATCTGCTTGCAATGCAGGAGACCCCGGTTTGATTCCTTTATTGGGAAGATTCCATGGAGAAGGATTAGGCCACCCATTCCAGTGTTCTTGCCTGGAGAATCCCCATGGACAGAGGAACCTGGCAGGCTACAGTCCATGGGGTTGCAAAGAGTTGGACATGACTGAGCGACTAGGCAAAGCACACAGCAGAGCAATGAAAAGTGTTGTGAAGTTCTGGCTTCTAGTAATGGAGGAGTAACTTCTCTTAGACAAGCCCTTCCACAGACAACAACTAAAAATTCTGGAAAAAAATTTTGTTTAAACTACCTGATGACACTAGAAAACAATGAAAAGCAGGCAGAAATTGGAGTAGAGCCTACATTTGGAAGAAGGGATTGGCACTAGGTAAGTTTCCATCTTTAGTTTTTCTGCTGGAGAGAGGCTCCGATCTCTGTAAAGCAAGGAGGCTGAAATTCAATAGAAAATTCCAGGCTTTATCTGCTTGAAGAACCAAAGGACAAAGTTCAGAGTGACCACAGCAGCTTGAAAGAATGGAGAGAATCCTAGGCAGAAGAGAGACTCTAAGGAAGAGCTTTAAATTCCGCACATAAACTCTAATCACACCTTTGGCTGCCCTTGAATTATATATGCGTGTGAAAGTGAAGTAGCTCAGTAGAGTCCAACTCTTTGCAACCCCCGTGGACTGCAGCCTACCAGGCTCCTCCATCCATGAGATTCTCCAGGCAAGGATACTGGAGTGGGTTGCCATTGCATGAGCAGATGCTAAAAGAACTAAACAGAAACTTCAGCTGCTGCTTGCTTGTCAGTCTGACCAAGTTTACTGCCTACTAAAACAAAAGGTCAATACTCCTTAGAGCAGCAGTCCCCAACATTTCCGGTACCAGAGACCAGTTTCATTGAAGACAATTTTTACATGACATGAGGAGTGGGAGGGGGTGGCTGCAGGATGACTCAAGCACGTAACATTTGTTGCACACTTTATTTCTGTTATTATTACATCAGCTCCACCTCAGATCATTAGGCATTAGATCCCGTGTTTGGGGACCCCTGCTTTAGAAGAATATAACCCAGAGTCTCTTCAACCATTAACAGTGTCTAGGATACAATAAAATTTGGTAGACATACTAAAAAATACAAATGCAATCCACATTCAAGAGAAAAGGCAATCAATGGGAACTCATCTCAAAATGATCAAGACACTGGTATCAGTAGACAAAAATTATAAAGCAGCTGTCCTCAGAAATGTTTCCAGAAATGGAAACATGCTTGAAATGAATGGACACAGAAATTCATGCCCATACAGATCACAACCAAATTCCCAAAAACAAAAAACAAAGGAAAAGTCTTGAAAACAATGAGAAAGAAAGTTACCTTACCTATAAGGGAAAAACTATTTAAATGACCACAGATTTCTCATCAGAAACCACAGAGGCCAGAAATGAATGGGCTAACATTCTCCAAGTGCTGAAAGAAAAAACTGTGAACACAGAATTCAATATTCATTGAGAATATCCTTCAAGAATGAAGAGGAAATAAAGTCATTCTAAGATAAAAACTAAGAGAATGTGTTGTGAGAAGACCTGCCCTAAGAGAATGGATACAGAGTGTTTCCTAAAAAGAAAGAAATCTTGGAACATTGCAAAGGAAGGAATAACAAAGGAGAGAGTAAATATTAATATATATGGAAAATGCAATAGATTTCTTCCTGATCTTGAGTCTTCTAAACTTTGTTTGGATGGTTGAATCAAAAATTATATACTATCTGATGTGATTCTCAATAGGCAGAGGAAATACTTAAGACAACCATAATAAAATTTGGTGGGTGGGGGAAGAGAATATATATGGTATGGGGGAGAGGAAGTAAATATGAATATAAGAGCTTTGTGACAGAACTTTGTGGTAATGAAGTACTTCTGGATCTTGATTATGGGGGTGGTATCATGAATCTATACATGATAAAGTGGCAGAGAACTATAAACTCGCACTGCACCATTGCCAGTTTTATATTATACTATACTTAATGGCAACCAACTCCATTACTATTGCCTGGAAAATCCCATGGACAGAGGAGCCTGGTAGGCTGCAGTCCATGGGGTCGCTAGGAGAGCGACTTACACTTTCATGCATTGGAGAAGGAAATGGCAACCCACTCCAGTGTTCTTGCCTGGAGAATCCCAGGGACAGGGGAGCCTGGTGGGATGCCGTCTATGGGGTCGCACAGAGTCGGACACGACTGAAGCGACTTAGCAGTAGCATCAGCATACTTAGGCAAGTATGGCTCAGTGGTAAAGAATCTGCCTGCAGTGCAGGAGCCACAGGAGACCTGGGTGTGATCCCTGGGTTGGGAAGATCCCCTGGAGGGGGGTATGGCATCCCACTCAGGAATTTTTGCCTGGAGAATCCCATGGGCAGAGGAACCTGGTGGGCTGCAGTCCATAGGGTTGCAAAGAGTTGGGCATGACTAAACCGACTTAGCAGGCATGCACGCACATATATTTATGCATGATATAATCATTGGGGCATACTGGGTCAAAAGTACATGATACATCTGTACCATCTTTGCAACTTCCTATAAGTCTATATTATTTCAAAACTACAAGTTGTTTTTTTTTAGTAGAAGAAGAGGGAATATAAAATACAGAAATGTTCAATGACTTGAATTCTTACTTATTAAAATATATATAATTTTAAAAAATGAACAGAGCCTCAGTGACCTGTGAGCAATATCAAAAGTTCAAACACATTGTAAATGGAGTTCCAGAAAGAGAATAGAGAATGGGGCAGAAAAATATTTGGAGACACAATGGCTAAAAATACCCCAAGTTTGGTAGAAGACATAAGCTGATAGATTCAAGAGGCTCAGTAAGCCTAAAGTACAACTTTTTAAAAAAAGCATACACTTGAGTATATCATAATTAAACTGCCAAAACCAAAGATAAAGAGAAAATCTTGAAAATGGCCAGAAACAAAAAAACACATTATATACAAGGAAACAATAATACAACTGACTACTCCTGACTACTATCTTCTTTTTTTTTGCTCTATTATGCAATGTGCAGGATCTTAGTTCCCAGGGTTGAAACCCAACTCCAGCAGCAAGAGGGCCGAGTCCTAACCACTGGACCACCAGGGAACTCCCCTAACTACTGTCTAAACATCATAAGTTATTGAGGCCAAAACACAGTAGAATAACATCTTGAAGGGTGTCAAAATTAAAAATCTGTCAACCCAGAATTCTATGCCCACGGAATATAGCTTTCAAAAATGAAAATTATATGGACTATTTTTAGAAAAATGAAAACAAGAATTTATCATCAGCAGACCCGCACTAAAGAATTACTAAAGGAAGTTCTTAAGGATGAAATAAATGATGCCAGATGGAAACTTAGACTTCAGGAGAGGATGATGAACACTAGAAAACTACTTGTGCATTTCTTTCTTTCTTTCATAAGATTTTTAATTTGAAATATAGTCTAAGCAACATGAATGTAGTTCATCTTCATTTCTTTAAAATACTTATGATTATATAAAACAAAACTGTTAACATTATATTGTGGACTTATGAATAATATGTATAATTAACTGTGACAGAGGAAATGCAGGTTGTGTGTGGTCAGTAAAATGGAGCTGCCTGGAGGGGCCAGGGCATAGTAGGCCCTGTGACATTTCTAGACCACTTACAAATTAAACTGAATGAGCAAATATATATAAAATTACATGACAGTGTGCTTGAGTCATATATTTTAAAAAATGTCAAAAGTACTTGCCAATTAAGATCAATCTGAAATGAAATATGGTCCGCCTGAAATTGATAATATAAATCAGTGACAAAATATGTAACTTATACAAATTCAATTTACACAATATCATGGCTCTATTATATAATAGGACATTCACAATTATAGTGTTATTACACCTACACAACATAAAATACCATTAACGTTTCCCAGGAGACAAAAAGTAGGTGAAAAAGACTAAATGAGCAGTTAAATTAAGATTCAATGAATATTGACATTGCTCAGATGCTAATTATCTTCTTTTGTGTGGAAAAAAAATTCCAACCATTCATCCATAATGAATTATGTGTTTTCTCAAATATTGTGTGTGTGTGTTCAGTTGGTCAGTCATGTCTGAACCCTTTGTGACCCCGTGGATGATAGCCCACCTGGCTCCTCTGTTCATGGGATCCTCTGGGCAAGAATACTAGAGCAGATTGCCATTTCCTCCCCCAGGGATCAAACCTGTGTCTCTTGTGTCTCCTGTATTGGGAGGTAGGTTCTTTACCACTAGTGCCACCTGGGAAGGCTTTCTCAAGAATCAGTTACTATAAATACAGAGTTCTGTAATAACTAGCATTTTATTATTTTTTAAAATATTTATTTATTTGACTGAGCCAGGGGTCTTAGCAGGGGTAAGCAGGATCTGTAGTTGTGAAATGTGAGATCTAGTTCCCTGATCAAGGATTGAACCCAGGCCCCCCAGCATTGGGAGCTTGGAGTCTTAGCCACTGGACCACCAAAGGAAGTCTCTTAACTGGTTCTTTTTCTAACTTACATTGCGTCTGCTTTGATTGCCTAAATTTTGGTTCCCTTCTATAGTACAGAGTATGGTGCTAGCTCAGATCCTATATGGAGGGAAACACCATGACAGTTTTGAAACAGTCTCTGATCCTTCTGGCAATATAAAGGTATGGTACTCAGAGTACATGGTATAGAGAAATCTGACAGCATTTTCAATAATAAACAAACTGTCGACTAAAAAATTAGTTTACAACCTGAAAGCAGAGAGTGTCCTATTCGGTGGGAAAATCTTAGGACTTCAAGTCTGGGAGACAGGATCTCAGGTAGACCTGAGAGACTGCTCCAAGGAGGGAGTCAGGCTACATACAAGTTTGTAACAAAGCGGGCAGGCGGTTTGAACATCAAAGATTATTGTTAAGGAAGGAAAACCAGATAGCAAGGTAAGGAATTTAGCATTCTTCTACGTATGAGAAGAAGCAGGAGTCTGGGATTTTTGAAGTCATTCCTTTCATATGCATCTCAGCTATCTGTTTTTTGACTTCTCTCTGCCCCTCTTCCCCACTCCCACCCAGCTCCTTGGCAGTCACCATAGGGGGCATGATGGCATGTGCTGGATTGTAGGTATTGTTTTCCCCCTTGGGAGCCTTCATTCACATTTGGAGGCCCGAAATTGCTGATGGCTGTTACATCCTTGTTTACTGATACTCCATTTCACAAAACTTAAAAAAAAAAATTCTTCCCCATTGAAAAACTAACAAAAAAACCTGGGAAAGAGACTTTCAGAACAATGTCTACAATTTCTTGTCTAGATAAATCGTAATATACACAAATAGCTTCCAAAATAACTTTTATTGCTATATAAAAACAAGAAAAAAATAGATGCATATTTTTTCTACAAAATTATAAAATATTCAGGCTATTTAACATTTTTGCATAAATGTATTGAGATTAAAAAGGTAGATTTAAACAGAGAAATCTTTTCCACTTAAAGTTTTCAGGTACTTTGTAGGGAATAAAGAAGTTTCCATTCTTCTATACTTTCCTATGTGTAGCTCGAAGACATAGCAGTTACAGTTTTTTGTCAGAGTTATCTAAAAAAGGACATACAAAGACAAAAATTCCATTATGCTGCAATAAAATTAGCAAAAAGCTTTACTTCAGGCTTTCAGATTTGGCAGCTGCGGTCAATCAGTTTTGCGCTGGAATTTCCAACTCAGCAGGGAAAGAGCCTAATTAAAAGCAAGACATCCTCTTTTATTTTGTCCTTTAGAAAATAAAAATCACTTGTCAGTATTCCTTAAAAAGTGCGATTACCTCCTTTGTCATTTGATCATAAAGTCTGAGATACTGTTTCTAGCCCACACAGCTTAAATGAAACCAGGAGAGAAAAGAGAGGAAGGTACTTTGGAGGGTGGATTCAGTTTGACACAATGAGCACAGGAAGCTGTACACTTTTGATAACATTAATTCAAAAAGTATAATTGTCTGAGTTTCTCAATAAACCCTTCAAGACAAAAGGCTTTAGTGTTGATTTAGATGTGTGTTAAAATATAGCTTTTTTCCCTGAAATTAGATTATGGGGTAAGGCAAGCCAGACTCTCTCTGTAGATGATATAAGCTATAATTATTTGGGAAGATTTCAATCACTGTTTTGGAATTGATACCTAAGGCTTTCTTCTCCCGTGTTCTTTTTGTGGACTTTTTAATGAGATATTCTGGGGGGAGATGCTTTAGGTAGGAAATACCAGCTTTTGAAAGATAAAGGTATAATTATCATTAGACTAAAAGGTCCATTAAAAGAAGAATCTCAAACAGAAAGGTTTTCTAGATATATTTTACTATGCATTGTTTTCACAAAGGTTGAGAAAGAAAGAAAAAAGTTCTTATAATATCTGTAAGATGAACCTCACATTAGCCCACAAGAGGGATAAACTAAAGGGCTGAGATGAGGAGTGCTCCAATACTTCTCAATGGAGCAGCGCAGTCTAGTACCAAACCCATAATTAACTTTTCATTGATAACCTGTTTCCTGGCCTGTATGAAATGGAATGGCAGCTTCAATCCTTGGGGTGGTCATTAACCCCTTGCCCCCCAAAATACCTGGAATTTTGTGCACCTCTATGTAATGAAACATCCATTTACCAAAATATGTTTCTGTCTGACAATTCAATTCCTCTTTCCACTTAGGACCCAAGTTGCAGCAGGCTCTACTTCTACTGAATTTATGTGCATATTGCATACATATATGCCAGGCACTGGGCATCCCTATGACTATTGCCAAAATTTTGGAAACAGAATGAAGAAGACAACAGTGTTTCGGCGAGAGACTCGAATGATTATCATCAGACTTCAGGGATGTGATGGAGAGGAGCTCGTATTCAGTCTATGGACATAATCACCAGTTACCCTAAAAGGAAATTCACTAACCACCAAAAGCGTTAAGTTTATTTGGTAGAAATGGTTTAAAATTGCAGGGAAACCAAAAATCAACCCTCAGATAAAATGCATTGTTTCAGCATAGGCACCACTCTAGGTTTTAAGTCAGCCCAGAGCCTAGACAGAGATCTCACACATGAAAACTGTCATCTGAGTCTTAATTCACTACTGAGAACCCCAAACACAAGATACCCACTAGAATTCCACCCAAATCAGGAAGGACCATAGCTTTTGCCCCCGGGGAAGGGTAGACCACAAAGTTCATCTCTCCATGAAGTTCATCTCTCCTACCTCCAAACCCAAAGCTGTTTAGCAGCTAAGATTCTGAAGAACCAAAATTATAATTGATGAACTTTGAAAGCTATAGATGTTCTTGCCTAAACCTCTCTTTATTAAGTCGCTCAGTCATGTCCGACTCTTTGCGACCACATGGACTGTAACCTACCAGGCTCCTCAGTCCATGGAATTATCCAGGCAAGAGTACTGGAGTGGGTTGCCATTTCCTTCTCCAAATCTCTCTTTATTCAGTTCAGTTCAGTCGTGTCTGACTCTCCGCGACCCCATGAATCACAGCACGCCAGGCCTCCCTGTCTATCACCAACTCCCGGAGTACACTCAAACTCATGTCCACAGAGTCGGTGATGCCATCCAGCCATCTCATTCTCCGTCGTCCCCTTCTCCTCCCGCCCCCAACCTTTCCCAGCATCAGAGTCTTTTCCAGTGAGTCAACTCGTCGCATGAGGTGGCCAAAGTATTGCAGTTTCAGCTTTAGCATCAGTCCCTCCAATGAACACCCAGGATTGATCTCCTCTAGAATGGACTGGTTGGATCTCCTTGCAGTCCAAGGGACTCTCAAGAGTCTTCTCCAGCACCACAGTTCAAAAGCATCAATTCTTCGGCGATCAGCTTTCTTCACAGTCCAACTCTCACATCCATACATGACCATGGGAAAAACCATAGCCTTGACTAGACGGACCTTGGTTGGCAAAGTAATGTCTCTGCTTTTTAATATACTATCAAGGTTGGTCATAACTTTCCTTCCAAGGAGTAAGTGTCTTTTAATTTCATGGCTGCAATCAGCATCTGCAGTAATTTTGGAGCCCCAAAAAATAAAGTCTGACACTGCTTTCACTGTTTTTCCATCTATTTCCCATGAAGTGATGGGACCAGATGCCAAGATCTTTGTTTTCTGAATGTTGAGCTTCAAGCCAACCTTTTCACTCTCCTCTTTCACTTTCATCAAGAGGCTTTTGAGTTCCTCTTCACTTTCTGCCATAAGGGTGGTGTCATCTGCATATCTGAGGTTACTGATATTTCTCCCAGCAATCTTGATTCCAGCTGGTGCTTCTTCCAGCCCAGCGTTCCTCATGATGTACTCTGCATATAAGTTAAATAAGCAGGGTGACAATATACAGCCTTGATGTACTCCTTTTCCTATTTGGAACCAGTCTGTTGTTCCATGTACAGTTCTGACTGTTGCTTCCTGACCTGCATACAGGTTTCTCAAGAGGCAGGTCAGGTGGTCTGGTATTCCCATCTCTTTCAGAATTTTTCACAGTTTATTGTGATCCACACAGTCAAAGGCTTTGGCATAGTCAATGAAGCAGAAATAGATGTTTTTCTGGAACTCTCTTGCTTTCTCCATGATACAGCGGATGTTGGCAATTTGATCTCTGGTGCCTCTGCCTTTTCTAAAACCTGCTTGAACATCACCAGACGGTCAACACCAAAATCAGATTGATTATATTCTTTGCAGCCAAAGATGGAGAAGCTCTATACAGTCAGCAAAAACAAGACCAGGAGCCGACTGTGGCTCAGATCATGAACTCCTTATTGCCAAATTCAGACTGAAATTGAAGAAAGTAGGGAAAACCACTAGACCATTCAGATATGACCTAAATCAAATCCCTTATGATTATACAGTGGAAGTGAGAAATAGATTTAAGGGACTAGATCTGATAGATAGAGTGCCTGATGAACTCTGGACGGAGGTTCGTGACATTGTACAGGAGACAGGGACCAAGACCATCCCCATGGAAAAGAAATGCAAAAGAGCAAAATGGCTGTCTGAGGAGGCCTTACAAATAGCTATGAAAAGAAGAGAAGCGAAAAGTGAAGGAGAAAAGGAAAGATATAAGCATCTGAATGCAGAGTTCCAAAGAATAGCAAGGAGAGATAAGAAAGCCTTCCTCAGTGATCAGTGCAAAGAAATAGAGGAAAACAACAGAATGGGAAAAACAAGAGATCTCTGCAAGAAAATTAGAGATTCCAAGGGAATATTTCATGCAAAGATGGGCTCGATAAAGGACAGAAATGGTATGGACCTAACAGAAGCAGAAGATATTAAGAAGAGGTGGCAAGAATACACAGAAGAACTGTACAAAAAAGATCTTCAGGACCAAGATAATCACGATAACGTGATCACTGACCTAGAGCCAGACATCTTGGAATGTGAAGTCAAGTGGGCCTTAGAAAGCATCACTACGAACAAAGCTAGTGGAGGTGATGGAATTCCAGTTGAGCTATTTCAGATCTTGAAAGATGATGCTGTGAAAGTGCTGCACTCAATATGCCAGCAAATTTGGAAAACTCAGCAGTGGCCATGGGACTGGAAAAGGTCAGTCTTCATTTCAATCCCAAAGAAAGGCAATGCCAAAGAATGCTCAAACTACCGCACAATTGCACTCATCTCACACGCTAGTAAAGTCATGCTCAAAATTCTCCAAGCCAGGCTTCAGCAGTATGTAAACCGTGAACTCCCAGATGTTCAAGCAGGTTTTAGAAAAGGCAGAGGCACCAGAGATCAAACTGCCAACATCTGCTGTATCATGGAAAAAGCAAGAGAGTTCCAGAAAAACATCTCTTTATTACCAAGATACAATTTGAAGATCAAAGGGGCATCAAGGTAAGCCACAGCTTGTTGGCAGTGGCAGGGTGCCCATGGTGAATCTTCAGGTAAGGGTAGGCCCTCTTCCTTGTTTATTTGAGGAATCTGCCTTGTAAACAGAGCCAGAAGGTAAATTTTAAAAACTCTACTGTATCCCACCAAATGAATTTTATCCTGGGGTGGGTCAAACTGGTATAAATTAGCATGGGCTTCCCTAGTGGCTCAGACAGTATGGAATCCACCTGCAATGCAGAGATCTGGGTTTGCTCCCTGGGTCGGGAAGATCCCCTGGAGAAAGAAATGACAACCCACTCCAGGATTCTTGTCTGGAGAACTGCAAGGACAGAGAAGCCAGGCAGGCTACAGTCTATAGGGTCGCAGAGACATGACTGAGCAACTTGGATGCACGCATGAAGATGACAACATAGAGAATCCTGGACTGACCTTCGGTGCCAAAATGCCAGTTCTGGAGTCTCAGTTTCACTACTCATTAGCTGTGTGACCTTCCGGCGGGTTACTATCCTCTCTCAGATCTCTCATCTGTAAAATGAAGATTTTAATGGTGCCTACTGCAAAAGTTATATCTGGGGATTGAATGAGCTAAGATTTATAAAGTGCTTAGGATAGTACTGGCACTTTGTAAGTTCCACATTTAAAAAAACCAGAAACTTGGGGGAAAGTGTTCTTTGAGGTTTGTAGAGCAGTTTATACTGCTTATGTATTCAGGTATATTCTCATCATAATTAGGTTTGGAATACGGATCATAAAGTACACCAAACCCAAGGAAGCCTTGGGATTAAATCAATTTTGAAAAACTTGTAGGTCCGGCCAGAGGAGATCTTCAGCTACCTACAGTCCTGTCACTGCTCCAAAGTGCCCTAAAATAAACCCTGGTCTCCAGGGCCAATCTAAGGATAAACCAGCTGGGGAGGGAGCAAAGGGCAGGTACAGGGGAAAGGGAGCCAGTTCCTTTCTACATTTATTTTCTGGGCTGTAGTCATGATACCTGTGTAGCATTATCTCTGTCCCAGATATTCATGATCTGATTCCAAAACTTTATAACTGGATTCCCAGAAAAAACAGAAAATGGCTACATAATAAGAGGCCAGAGAAGCTGCCAGTTTATCAGATTTACCAACCGTAGACATATTTTGATCATTTGTTCTATGCAAGGCACTGTGCTAAATGCTTTGGTCCTCAAGGAGAAAGAGGTAATATAAGCACAATTTATATCTACTGTTATTAATATTTACATTGATCATCTCCCTTTCAATTTGGGTAAGTTCATAAGCCTCAATCAATATAAACACTTTCAAGACATCCTATTTTTTGATTGGAATAAATATTGACTCTGTGAACCTCAATCATCTCATGGGTAAACAGGAGACGCTAAACTGGAGAGCTAGTTTTTTAAACTGGAGTTATAAGGCTACATTGCTACCCCATTTTACATGGTGGATCTCTGTCCAGCCTCATCAAGGGTGATGTTTCTTTTCCTTGCTGCTGCTTCACTGTTTAACTCCGAATCTGATTTGTCCACGTTGCCAAAGTTCATTGCCATGGAACTTTCCACTCCCTCTGGAGCACCTCCGTTTGGCTGAAGAAGGACAGAATTTGGTTCTTTAGGACGTTTCCATTGTGGTCTGGTGACTATCCAAAAAATGAGAGCCCCAAACACCAGAATCAGAAGGCCGAGGGTGTTTGTGAAAATACCTTCTGGTGGCAATGAACTGTATG
Source organism: Moschus berezovskii (assembly GCF_049115385.1). Lineage (NCBI taxonomy): Eukaryota > Metazoa > Chordata > Mammalia > Artiodactyla > Moschidae > Moschus > Moschus berezovskii. Next base: position 114,145,534 of record NC_142461.1, on the reverse strand, counting down.
AAGGACTTTTCCTATAGAAAAAGAGACAGTATGTACAGTTACAAACAGCTTGATACTGCAACATGCCAAACAGTCTTGAATTTATTTGCTCAAAAGGCACACTGGTACAGTGTGTGTAAATTCAACCTAAATTCCCTTAAAGCTTGGTATTAAGAAATTCATATAGTTCACTCAGTGGATTAGTACGAAACTGTTAAAAATTTCATAAATTATGAAAATAATATAGCATCTAAAACACCTGTACCTCTTAAAATTGAAAAAAGGATGATACAAAAATGTAGGTATATCATAATTACAGTTAATATAAAAACATGTATATGAAAACAATTGAAAGGGCATGTATAACTTCAAAGGTTGCTTTGTAAGAGTGGTACAATTTGCTGGACTGCTTGGTTTTTCTTCCAAGCATTATTAATGCTATATTACATGTGCAACACATTTTTAAAAATAAACAAATTTTTTATTTTCACCATTTAAAAAATTTTGTCACATTTATATTTGTCCAATGAACAAGTATTTAATATTTTGTAGCTGAAGAATTGCAGTTAGGAAAACTATGAAACTTACAGGGCAAAAATCAGTTTCTCAGTCAATCCCATAAGTACAGTTGCAATCACTGTTCCAAAGATGAGGAGTCCGGAATAAACGTGTATGGGCATGAGAAGTGCTCGGAGAGAGAGTGGAGCCCAAGGAAGCAGAAAGACAAAAAAACCTAGGAGAAGCTAAACATCAAAAAATTCAGAGGTTATCAATTAATTGTAAGTTTTAACTGTTTTAAAATTATTGTTAGAGAAGCAATATGTGCACAATGAGAAAACATTTCATTTAGAACCAAGGGCATAAAATGAAGTTTCCCCATTCTAGTTCCACTCAAAAGTGACACCTACTATCACTTTCTCAAGCATCTTTTCACAAAATTTCTATGACTAAACAAGCATATGTGTGTGTGTGTGTTTAAAGAGAAAGTGAGTCAGACATAGAAAACAAACTTATGGTTACCAAAGATTAAAGCGGGGGGGGAGGAATAAATTAAGAGGTTGGGATTAAAACATACTCCCTACTGTACATAGATAGATAACCAACAAAGACCTATTGTATAGCACAGGGAATTATACTCAATATCTTGTAATAACCTAAAATGGAACGAATCTAAAAAAGAATGTGTGTGTGTGTGTGTGCGCGTGTGTGCGCGCGCGTGTGTGTCTCGCCAGGTGGCGCTAGTGGTAAAAAACCCACTTGCCAATACAGGAGATGTAAGAGATGTGGGTTTGATCCCTGGATCAGGAAGACTCCCTGGAGAAGGGCATGGCAACCCACTCCAGTATTCTTGCCTCGAGAATCCCATGGACAAAGGAGCCTGGTGGGCTACAGTCCATAGGGTCGCAGAGAGTTGGACACGACTGAAGTGACTTAGCACAGCACAGCACGTGCTGTATATACACACACACACACACATATATATTTACATATAACTGAATCATCTTTCTGTATACCTGAAACTAACACAACATTGTAAATCAATGTAAATCAACTATATTTCAATACAAATTTTTTTAGAAAGAGTGAGAAAGAGGGAGTTTTTAAAAATGTAAGTGGGGTTTTTTTGTACATATTTGTTCTGCATATTGCTTTTTTCTCTTAACAGTAAATCTTGGAGATCTTTTCATATCAACTCATGTTTATCTACTTTATTCTTTTTAATGGCTAATATTTTAAGACTAACAAATTATTCAGTTCCCTATTAATGGACATTTCTGTTTCCAGTTTTTTACTGCCATTAATAAGGCTACAGGGACTTCCCTGGTGGTCCAGCGGCTAAGACTCTGTGCTCCCAATGTAGGGCACCCAGGATCAATCCCTGGTCAGGGAACTAGATCCCACATGCTGAAGCTAAGAGTTTCCAAGCTGCAACTAAGACCTGGTACAGCCAAAATAAATAAATAAATATTAAAAAAAAAAAAAGGCTACAGTGAACATTCTGATACTTAATTGTTCTTATCAGTTTCTGTAAGATTGCCAAGTAGGAGGGGAAGTAAAAGATTTTTAAGTCACTAAATCTAAGCACAACAGGACAAATATTGTCAGTACAACCTAAAGAAAGCTATGTGGAAAAAACATGACAATTTTTTTTTAATGAGGAAGAAGTGAGTTCTGCAGAAAATTCTCTCCATCTCCTCAATAATTAAATCCTTATTGGGATATTTCTCTGCAGTGAAGACAATAAGAGTCTTACAGAAACTGAAGTCTGTTAATGCTTTCACAATTTGTTTTGTTGTCCCACACCCCTGCCCATTAAGTAATCACTTCTCCTCCAGAAAATAAAGATGACTTAATGACCACTGAGTTTAGAGGGGTATTTTTTTTCAGCTATCTCTTTGGGATCTACCACCCTAACAAAACAACTATGAGAAGAGAGGAGAATGAGGAGAAACACCAGCATTGCTGTTCATTCTTCCTGGTTGAGGTCAAAGGGGGATAGAGAGGAATGAAACAGAAGGGGTCTGACGCCCCAAAACACATTGAGAATCAGCATAAAGGCAATAATAATGAATGGAAAGTAACTGAAAATGCATTTTATAGGCTGGTTTGCACACTTTATTTTTCATTAACGCCACAAATGCCTGAATATATTAGAAATGGTTCAGAGAGTCCTCCTTGGTGGTTCAGAGTGTTCCTAATCCTCCTGCAGTGCTCTTTAGTGATTCTTTTAGTAGTAATATCAAAGGGCAAGCATCCTAATGTGTAGGTGGTACATTTCTACAAAAATGGGGCTCAGGTGAGTGACTGCCAAGGATTTAGGACAAATATATTTCTATGAGTAAGTCACACTATCTTTTCTGTAACTAATCCACGGAAATACATATTCTTCCATATTCCTATTCTCCTGCCTCTTCTGAAATTCCCAAGATTCTTATTGTTTTAAATGATTCTTACTGTTTTCTCTTTTTTCTTTCAGGATTTATCTTCTGTGTCTCTTATAATCCCATAAAGCTCAATGATCTAAGTAGATGGGACATCAGACTTACAGGACTCCAGGGTGGTTTTGCTCTCCTAAGTCTTACTTTTGCTATGAAAACATTTTTTTCAACATCAAGTTATTTTAAAAAGGAAAGAAAAAAAAAATTACAGGATGCTTATCTTTGATTAAAAGTGTTTCACATTATGCAAATTTATAGCATAAAGATTTATAGTTTAATCATTCTTTATTTCCTTTGATTTCTAAGCATGTCTCTTTGGGCCCATGCTTGTCTTGTGGAACAATGTATCCCCCACAAGCTAGACAGGTATCCAATGCATAATAGGTATTTAATTCTGTTGAAAAATGGATAAGTATTTTTCAATGGAGTTAAATGGGGTCCTGTAAGCAAATTTCTGATGTCCCATCTACTTATATCATTGAGCTTGAAGGGATTATAAGAGACAAGATAAATCCTGAAAGAAATAAGAGAAAACAGTAAGAATCATTCAAAACAACAAGAATCTTAGGAATCTCAGACGAGGCAGGAGAATAAAAATATGGAAAAAATATATTTCCATGGGTAAGTCATGAATAAAATTTCAATGACATAAAATGATACTCTCAACCGTGAAGGTGTTAATGATATATAGTTGAAATGAAAAATGTCATCTTCAGGTTGTAAAGGAGCCTACCACAGGGCTTCTACTTTTAATAACAGTTGATTTGTATCATTCTAGTATGCTAAGCCCTAGGCTGAGCCTTTCAATGCATTATTTGTCCTTGGTTCCTATGATGTTGTGAAGGACGTATGAAAGTCTTAATTTCTAAGTGAGCAAACTAAGCCCAGAAAAGTTCAATAACAAGTCCAAAGGTCACAAATTACAAATGAATGAAACTGATTCAAACTGAGGTCTTCCAGATTCCAAGTCCTGTGTTCATAAATACTACCAGCTCTTTGGATGTAAGCAAGGAAAAAGTCAGGGATAACATTTTCTCCTGCTAAACAAAAGTTATAAAGTTGTGACATGACATTTCTGAGAAGCCTAGTTAGTACACAGATAAAACAATAAGAGATAAGAATCTGAATATTTCAGAGAGCAAAAGAGAATCTTGAAACAATTAAAAATATTTTCAATTTACCCAAGTTTACGTTGACTCACTGGAAAAGACTCCGATGCTGCAAAAGGTTGGGGGCAGGAGGAGAAGGGAACGACAGAGAATGAGATGGCTGGATGGCATCACCGACTCTGTGGACATGAGTTTGAGTGAACTCCGGGAGTTGGTAATGGACATGGAGGCCTGGCGTGCTGTGATTCATGGGGTCGTAGAGAGTCGGACACAACTGAGCGACTGAACTGAACTGAACTATTAGAAGATCCATTGATGTAACTGACTACATTAACAAATTAAAGAGGAAAAACTGAAGTCACATCTCAACATACACAAAAAACATCCAATAAAATTCTACATTCATTCATGATTTCAGGTCTTCCCTGGTGGCTCAGATGGTAAAAGAATCTGCCTGCAATGTGGGAGACGGGGGTTCAATCCCTGGGTTGGGAAGATCCCCTGGAGAAGGGAACCGCTACCCACTAAAGCATTCTGGCCTGGAGAATTCCATAGACTATATAGTCCATGGGGTTGCTAAGACTCAGACATGACTGAGCGATTTTCACTTTCATGATTTCAAAAGAAAAACAAACCAATTCACAAACTGGAATAAGAGAAAATGTGAAGCATCTGTACTGAATAGTGTTAGAAATGTTAGACGTATCCTCTTCAAAAAAAGAACAGTTCAAAGATTCTTATTATACCCTGTAAATAATTCTATATACTTCTGTGTACTTCAACAGGCTTCCCTGGCGGCTTAGTTGTAAAGAATCCGCCTGCCAATGCAGGAGATGTGAGTTTGATCCCTGGGTCAGGAAGATCCCCTGGAGAAGGAAATGGAAATCCAACCCAGTATTACCTGGAAAATCCCATGGGCTACAGTCCATAGCATCGCAAAAGAGTTGGACACAACTTAATGACTAAACAACAACAAAAATATACTTTAATACTTCTATACTCTTCCATTCCACTGGCTTGGATGCAGAGAAAAAGAGACAAAACTGGCAGTGCAGATAAATGGCGAAGATCGGGACAATTCAATAAGTGGTGCTGGTGAAAGAGTTTATCAATATGGAGAAAAAATGAAGTTAGATAACAATATCTCCTCATGAACTAACTTAATTCTAGATGAATTAAGTACTTCACATCAAAGACAAAATTTAATACTCTTAATAGAAAACATAAAATAAATTAATATTTCCAATAATATTATTGTAATGTAACCTCTTGGCTATTCATAGATTTTTCTCTTTGACCAGCTGTTCTCAAATATTAGTGTGTATCTGAGTCACTTGCAGGGACTATGAAAGCACATATTGCTGGGCCCACCCACCTTCCCCCTCCCCCACCCTCCATTGTGAGTTTCTGATCTAGGAGGTCTGGAGTAGAACTTGAGAACTGGTTTGTTCTGACCTCAGGGTACAGAAGGATTTCATAAACAGGTCATCAAAACAAAACAAAAATGATAAGCTTAAAGGAAAAGATGATCAATTTGTTTCATTAAAATTAAGAATTTCTTTTCGTCAAAAAATGCTATGAAAAGAGAAAATAGAAGCCTTAATGCTTGAAGATATATATAATACATACAAATGAAAAGGAATCTGACACAGAATGCCTACAAATCTTTAAGAAAAAGGAAAACAAACTCATTGTTTAAATGCACAAAAGACACGAACAGGTATTTTTTTTTTTAGAGATGAACCATGAGTAACCAGTGAAATAAACAAGAAAATCACAAGACATCATTTTATATCCACCACTTTGGCAATATTTTAAAAAGTTTGAAGAGGATGAATGTTGGCAACAATGTGCCATATGTGAGCTCTTATTTGCTGCTGACAGGAACATAATGGGAAACACTTTGGAAAACAAGTTGACACTATTTTAGACTGAGTATACTTTGCCAACCAAGGTCCGTCTAGTCAAGGCAATGGTTTTTCCCGTGGTCATGTATGGACGTGAGAGTTGGACTGTGAAGAAAGCTGATCGCCGAAGAATCGATGCTTTTGAACTGTGGTGCTGGAGAAGACTCTTGAGAGTCCCTTATACTGCAAGGAGATCCAACCAGTCCATTCTAGAGGAGATCAATCCTGGATGTTCATTGGAGGGACTGATGCTAAAGCTGAAGCTGCAATACTTTGGCCACCTCATGCGACGAGTTGACTCACTGGAAAAGACTCTGATGCTGGGAAAGGTTGGGGGCGGGAGGAGAAGGGGACGACAGAGAATGAGATGGCTGGATGGCATCACCGACTCTGTGGACATGAGTTTGAGTGAACTCCGGGAGTTGGTGATGGACAGGGAGGCCTGGCGTGCTGTGATTCATGGGGTCGCGGAGAGTCGGACGCGACTGAACTGAACTGATACAACCGCTATTGTAAGAATACCGCCAGAGAAACTTTTGCATATGAGGGCCAAGAGATGTGTATGTGAATGTTCAATTCAGCACTGTCAGAAACAGAAAACAACTCAAAATCGTCTAAATGTGTACTGGCAGGAGAATAGATAAGTAAATGTGTGGCCTATTTATGTAGCAGAATACAAAAGTAGAAATGATTAAACTACAGCTAGAGGAATCAATCGGAGAAGGCAATGGCAAGCCACTCCAGTACTCTTGCCTAGAAAATCTCATGGACAGAGGAGCCTGGTGGGCTACAGTCCATGGGGTCACTACTAGTCGGACATGACTGAGCGACTTCACTTTCACACATTGGAGAAGGAAATGGCAACCCACTCCAGTGTTCTTGCCTGGAGAATCCCAGGGACGGGGGAGCCTGGTGGGCTGCTGTCTATGGGGTCACACAGAGTCGGACATGACTGAAGTAACTTAGCAGCAGCAGCAGCAGCAGAGGAATCAATACAGCTGAATTGATAGAATGAAAAAAATTGTAATTGAATACTTTTGATACTGGTTTTTAAAAAATAAAAAATACAAACTAAACAACAGATTGTTTGGGAATTTACAGCATGTGGTAAAATTATAAAGAAAAACAGGAAAGAGGAAAATCTTCTGGAGAATGGTTACCTGCAGGAGTTGGGATAGGTAGAAAAATGTGGGATCAAGTTGGGGGGGAGAGGGGTTCTATGTTTTCTAAATTAAGGTGGATGGTGGAATTATGAGAGTTAATTTTATTATGATTCATAACTTCTACACACACACGTTGGCTTGTTTTTTTTAAATCCCCCAGAGGCTAGATGTCACAAGTAGAAAAAAAATGCCTACAACTTGAAATGCTTTGCAATTCATAGACAAACACAGGAAGTGTGAAGGCTTTTCAGCTTGTTTTGGTTGTATTGCTTTGTTGCTAGTCCCCTTTCTTCCTCCTTTCATTTATTGAAACAGCCTGGACCCTGGCTTGATTTGGCCGGTAAATCCTGACTTTATAAAGTGGTTAAACCAAAGCTCAAGATCGCTATGGTAATCTCTTGACAATCTCTCCCATGCTCTTCATACTCTGGTAGGTTTGTTTCTTGAGTTGGTCTTAGGAGGAATGCAAACTGACCTCACAAACTTGGATGAATGGCCTGCACACAATTATACTTTGCAACTGAAGTGCACAACAGTTGGCGGCTGTGCAAGAGAGCAGCAAGCAGGCTGCTGTAGCTGCTCCAAGAGGGTGGGACTTCCTGTTCTCCACCTACAAGTGGCAGCTCCAAGAACCTCCACTTAGGGAGAGTTCGGCCTGATTCACAGAGAAAATGCTTCCCCTTTTTACTTCTAACTTAATCTCAAAGAGGCACATCTCTGTCAAAGCATGTTTTCATGGTTCATGAATTTTTACAACTAAGAATCAGGAGGAATCTTTGTAAATCTTAATAAGAAAGAGGCTTGAAAGTAAAAGTGAAGTTGCTCAGTCCTGTCCAACTCTTTGCGACCCCGTGGACTGTAGCCTACCAGGTTCCTCATCCATGGGATTTTCCAGGCAAGAGTACTGGAGCGGGCTGCTATTTCCTTCTCCAGGGGGTCTTCCCAACCCCAGGGATCGAACCCAGGTTTCCTGCATTGCAGACAGACGCTTTACTGTCTGAGCCACCAGGGAAGCCTAAGAAAGAGGGTTCGCTCCTATCAAATGTGAAGAAAGCAAGCTTAGAATTGGTTTCTTTCCATGGAGAAAGGAAATATTCTGTCATTTAATGTCTTCCTGAGAACATCTGGGTGATCTCTTCTGTCACTTCTTCAGGGAAGCAATGCAAGTAATTTAAAAACAGCTTGGATGCAATAACTGAATAAAGTTGGAATGTAGTCATCTTTCCCAGAAAAGGAATAGGAAGGAAATGGTTCATCTGGTTTCAAAACAAACAACCAGAAGTTACCACACATGACATGAATATTCACAACCTGATTGAGGGGACACTGCTTGCTTGTTTAGTTTTAAAAACTGTGTATATATGATCTTTTGTGACATGTGATTTACTTATATTTAAGACAAAAGAGCCACAAGTTCAAGCAAGAAAAACAAGATGCATTAAAAATTTAATACCCTCCCCCAGAACAAATAATTCTGCAACAAACAACCCCACAATGGTATTCTGGTATATTCTCCCATAACTTTCTTTACTCATCTACACATAAATGCTTTTTTTCCTTTCTTTCTTTCCTCCCCCTTTCTCAAATGACACTTTACGATACACATTATTCTTCAGTATTTTTTTACACTGAAGAACATATAATTCTACTCAGTAGACATAGGGGCTTCCCAGGTAGTTCACTGATAAAGAATCTGCCTGCCAATGCAGGAGATGCAAGAGAGGCCAGGTTCAATCCCAGGGTCAGGAAGATCCCCTGGAGAAGGAAATGGCAACCCACTCCAGTATTCTTGCCTGGAGAATCCCATGGACAGAGGAGCCTGGCAGGCTACAGTCCATGGGGTCACAAAGAGATACAACTGAGCATGCACACATACCACACAGTAGACAGAACTACATTCTTTGTAATAGCTGTGTCATATTCAACAGATTTACCACAAGTTCTTATTGATGGTCATTTAGTTTGCTTCCCATTTCCTGCAAGCTCTGCTGCACTAAAAATCCTTTATAGAGTTCCTTTTGTGACAGCATTTTATTTCTGATCTCCCCAAATGTGGGACTGCTAGGTTAAAGAGTAAGTATATATGTTACAATGTTGTGTAAGAGTAAGTATATATATATTTTAAAAAATAATAGATATTAACAAACTACTTCCCTAATTTGGTTGCCACTTTTCCATGAGCAATGTAGGAGAGTACCCTTACCTCACCTCTATGCCAGCAATGGATATAAATGATATTTTATTGTTATTTTAACTTCAGTTCAGTTCGGTTCAGTCGCTCAGTAGTCTCCGACTCTTTGCAACCCCATGAATCACAGCACGCCAGGCCTCCCTGTCCATCACCAACTCCCAGAGTTCACTCAAACTCATGTCCATCGAGTCGGTGATGCCATCCAGCCATCTCATTCTCTGTCGTCCCCGTCTCCTCCTACCCCCAATCCCTCCCAGCATCAGTCTTTTCCAGTGAGTCAACTCTTCGCATGAGGTGGCCAAAGGATTGCAGTTTCAGCTTTAGCATCAGTCCTTCCAGTGAACACCCAGGACTGATCTCCTTTAGAATGGACTGGTTGGATCTCCTTGCAGTCCACGGGACTCTCAAGAGTCTTCTCCAGCACCACAGTTCAAAAGCATCAATTCTTCGGTGATCAGCTTTCTTCACAGTCCAACTTTCACATCCATACATGACCACTGGAAAAACCATAGCCTTGACTAGACGGACCTTGGTTGGCAAAGTAATGTCTCTGCTTTTTAATATGCTGTCTAGGTTGGTCATAACTTTCTTTCCAAGGAGTAAGCGTCTTTTAATTTCCTGGATGCAATCAGCATCTGCAGTGATTTTGGAGCCCCCAAAAATAAAGTCTGACACTGTTTCCACTGTTTCTCCATCTATTTCCCATGAAGCGATGGGACCAGATGCCATGATCTTAGTTTTCTGAATGTTGAGCTTCAAGCCAACTTTTTCACTCTCCTTCCCTAATTTCTTAGTGAAGTTGGACATTTTCTCATATGCTTATTGGTGATTTAATTCTTTCTTATCTGAACTGTCTGTTCAAATCTTTTGTTCATAGTTCTATTAGGTTGACTTTTTAATCATTAATTTTTAGGAGTTTTTTTGTATATTAAACACATTAACCCTTAACACATGACAAGATTATTCCCCATATCTCCTTGTGCAGTTCCTGCCAACTTTATTATCTTTTGTCACATATACAGTCAGTCCTCTATAGCCCCAGGTTCAGAATCCATAAATTCCACCAACCACAGATCTAAAAGATGGTTCAGAAAAATAACTGCAGAAAGTTCCAAAAAGCAAAACTTGAATTTGCCATAGACCAGGAAATATTTAGATAGGATTTACATTGTATTCACATAGCATTTACATTGTATTAGGTATTGTAAGCAATCTACTGATGATTTAAAGTATATGGGAAAATGCATATAGGTTATATGCAAATGTGTGCTTAGTCACTCAGTCGAGTCCAACTCTTTGCAACCCCATGGACTGTAGCCTGTCAGGCTCCTCTGTCCATGGGGATACTCCAGGCAAGAATACTGGAGTAGGTTGCCATGCCCTCCTGCAAGGGATCTTCCCAACCTAGGGATCGAACCCAGGTCTCCCTCATTGCAGGCTGATTCTTTACCATCTGAGCCACCAGGGAAGTCCTATATGCAAATACCACACCCATTTATATAAGAAGCTTGAGCATCTTTGGAATTTGGTATCTGAGAGGGTCCTGGAACCAATCCCTCAAAGATACTAAGAGATGAAAATAATTTTTTAAAAAATGTATGTAGCCATATATGTCTTTCTTTTCCTTCTAGATTTCTTGTCAACCTTAAAGCCTCCGCTACCTCAGCATTATACAGATTACATGCTTTTTAATTTTCTTTTTCTCTTTTGATTTTGGATTTTTTTATATCCATATCTTTAATCTATTGTATCTGGAATCTTTTTTTCTTTTGTGTGATGTACATAGTCTTTTTGTTTGATTTCCTTCAAATGGACAGTTATAATGATAACATTGATTAAATAAGCATTCTTTCCCTGGTAAATTAAAATACTATAATGTCATAGAAAAAGTTATTATATATACTGTCTGTCCTCTGTGTTCTTGCATGAATATATTTTGTTTATTCCTGTGGGAATACCTTATTTTGAATAAAGCAGGTCTCCCTGCATTTCTTCAAAATTTTCTTGGTGATCCTTGAGTACTTATTCTTTTGCATAAAGTTTAAAACTCCCATTGGGTTTAAAATTATAATAAATAAAACTACAGTTGAAGAGGGAAGAATGTTTCTATATTAAATTCTCTCAGTATCATGGTATTCCTCTCTTCATACCATATTTTCTGTTTTTTGGTAAAATTTTATAGTACTGCACTGTAAGATTTACAGGATTCTACTTCCTAGTCTAAGTGGTTATTTCTAGTATAGAGAAAAGGTATTGGATTCTGTTGGCTATCTTTTATCCAGATACCTTTGCAAATTCTTTCATAATTTAGTCATCTCTTGGATTTCTAGATATTCATATGATCTGAAAACAGGAAAAAGGTAAAAAATTTTCTATTATTTATATGTATTTTTTATTAGCTGTACATTAGCTAAAACCTTTAAAATGAAATTGAATACAAAGGTTGCAAACATCAGTGTTTTATTTATTTAATGGAAATGTCTTCAGTATTTCAGAGTTTCAGCTTATGTTTGCTGTTAGATGTTGGTAAAGGTGTTTATTATTAAAGCTGCCTCCTTAGATATGAAGTATGCAGTACACCACGGGGCCACATCGAAGAGGAGCTTGTTTCCTCCCAGTGTACTGGATCAGTTTAAAGTATTAGTTCCTTGTAGGTCAAAGTACAAAACAATCTGGAACTAATGTCTTTTTTAAATGATAGATTTCAAATGACCTTACCAATTGCTTATAATGTTATTGGTCTGCTTAGGTTTTCTAATTCCTCTTGGGTCAAATTGTTAGCTTATACTTGGCAAGAAAATAATCATTTTTTAAGATTTTTAAGAATATTACCATATTATTAAAATTTAATAAACTGTCCTAATTTTAACATATTATTTCTATCTGTGATTATATTTTTAAAATTCTGAACAATGTGTATATTGTGCTTTTTCTCAATCAGATTTGCAGTGGTTTATCTATTTTTATCCTGGGCTTCCCAGGTGGTGCTAGTGATAAAGAACACACCTGGCAAGGCAGTAGGCATAGGAGATGTGAGTTTAATCCCTGGGCTGGGAGGATCCCCTGGAGCAGGACATGGCAACTCACTTCAGGATTCTTGCCTGGAAAACACGATGGACAGAGAAGCCTGATGGGCTACAGTCCATAGTCGCAAAGAGTTGGACACAACTGAAGCAATTTGCATGCATGCACATTTATTTTACTCTACTTGTTTTAAAGAACCAGCTTTTCATTTTATCTATAATTTTTTTTTTTTTTAATTTATGGTTCTGATAGGCTAAATCATGCCCTTTCCGAAAGATGTCTACAACTTAATCCCTGCAAGCTGTGAATACATTATGCTACACAGCAAAAGACACTTTCCTGATGTAATTAAGGTAATGAATGCTTCTGATTGGGGGAAAACCTTGGATTACATGGCAGCCCAACCTAATCACATAAACCCTTTCAAAAGCAGAGAATTTTGGCTTGAGGAAGAAGAGATAAAGAGAAGTCAGAGAGATTTCGAGCTAGTTTGATGGAGGGGGGCTATGTGCAACGAACAGAGTGAGAAGCTAAGAACAACCCTGAGCTAACAGCCAGTGAGAGACTGGGACCTCAGTCTTACAAGCAAAAGGAACTAGATTCTGCCAACAACCCGAACTATTTTGCAAGTTGATTCTACCCTAGAGTCTTTCTATAAAAGCCCAGGCCAGCTAACACCTTGATTTTGGCCTTGTGAGACCCTGAGCAGAGAAACCAGCCCAGCCAACATGGATTTCTGATGTACAGAAACTGTGAGGTAATATATTTGTGTTGTTTTAAGCCCCCATGTTTGTGGTAAATTGTTATGGCAACAACAGAAAACAACACAACTGTTCACAGATTTTTTTTTGGATGGGAGGGAGGGGGTCTTTACTATTCCTTGTATACTTTGCTTTTCTTATTTTCCCTTCTTGTTTTACTGAGATATAATCAATCTTTTATTTTCTTAAGTGAATACTTCATTTATATATTTTAAGTTTTTCTTTCCAATAAATAAACATATGTAAGCCTATATTCCTCTGAGAACCATTTTATCTAAGACCCATAAATTTTAGAATAAATATTCTCTTTTTTGCTAATTCCTATATACTTCTTGATCTTACATATTAAGATATAGAGCACAGCATAAAATTGGTTTTCAGAAATTCCAGCTTAAAAGATCTAGTATAAGAAACTTTGTTTTATTTTAAAAGCTTTTTATTTTTATACAAGAAATGCATGTATATTTAGAAGATACAGAAAGTGAAAAGAAAAATAATCAACTAGAATCCAGCCACCTAGAGATCATCACCATTAACATTCTGATACATCTCTGTAAGTGTTCAGAGAATGCTTTGGCATATAACTAACTTAGTAAAGGCATTTCATCTAATCCATTTTAACTTTGTACTCAGAACCACAGAACCCTCTCACAGGGAAGCTACATGGAGTTGGGGTGGGTGGTTTCCATTCAGCTCCTCAGAGACACGGCCCTCCACTGAGGATTCAAACACAGGTGAGTGATGATGGGGATGTTGTGGAGGCAGCAGAAAAAAGTGGGGAGGGCTCAGGATTGGGAAGACCAGGACCTGAGTCCTAGCTCTGTCACCTGTTCTTCCTCAGCAACCATAAAGGTTATCTCACTTAAGGGATTACAGGAGGTAAGCAGAATGCTATCTGCTTAACACGCAGAATATCATCTGCAGAATGCACTCTGGCTCTCGTTTACTGCATTCTGGTGTGGCCCACAGGAGGTGAGGAAAAGTGAGGGGAACAGACAGCTGAAAGCAGAACAGCGAGCTGAGAAATTCCCGAAAAGATGCTAGTAGGCCAAGGGGACCCCCAAAGAGACTGGGGGATGTCCCCTGCTGGTACCATCCTACTCTGAAGGGAAAGGGCCCACCGGCTGCAGCAGAGGAGGACACCGTCTCCCAGATGAGAATACTGAGGGAAAATCAACTTTGAGGGCAGGAGATCTGGGCTCAGCTCGGCATTCCAGTATGGGATCTTTTCCTTGTTCCTTCTTGATAAGGAAGATCATGTTTGATACAGGATTTTCCCTGTGTGCCCCTCTTGTCTGGCACCTTTCAATCCCCTGATCCTTATCTCTTGGCGTGCTAATCCAAATTAAATAATAGTGTCCATATAGCTATCAACTTCTATTTAGTTAAAATTAAAGAAGACTTAAGGCTTTAAAATCCTTACTTTAAGACGACGAAAAATGACAATAAATGTCTTCTAAGAGATCCTATTTAAAGAGGTCATACATTCATATATTCTAAGTTATGCCTTGAAGTTTTACAAACTCACTCCCGTTTCTTCTATATTCACAGGAAAGTAAGTTCACAATGATGTGCCAATCAGGAGTTGGATATATGTACTAAGGAAGGGAAATGAATTGACATAGTTTTGGCAAGCCACTCCAGTACTATTGCCTAGAAAGTCCCATGGATGGAGGAGCCTGGTAGGCTGCAGTCTGTGGGGTCGCTGAGGGTCGGACACGACTGAGCGACTTCACTTTCCCTTTTCACTTTCACACACTGGAGAAGGAAATGGCAGCCCACTCCAGTGTTCTTGCCTGGAGAGTCCCAGGGATGGGGGAGCCTGGTGGGCTTCCGTCTATGGGGTCACACAGAGTCGGACACGACTGATGTGACTTAGCAGCAGTTTACAAAGATTTTTCAACAAAATGGTTAACACCAAAAACTTTAAAAATCAAACTTTACTTTTGTGACCTTGAACAGCCAAATTCCTATCTCACTCTATTAACATGTTTAAAAATAGTGCCCCCAAGAGTATGTGTTTTTAACAAATAAAGACATTTAATAAGTGAAATGAAAATAAAACAATCACCGAGCCTTCAAAATCTAACAAAGATGTAAAAATTCATCTCTTCACTCATAAACTTAGAAAACAGAAATGACAGGGAATGTGGGAAAGAAATATAGAGCTCTTGCCTGTGCTAGTTCATCCAGCACATGGAATTTAAAGTGCAAATGATGGCAGCCTAGAAATGGCTGCCTAGAAAGATAGCACTTTCTCAACATACACATGTCCATATTTCAAACCTCACAATCATGCTCAAAACTGAATTCTGGTGCCCCCTCGAGGGGAAATACTTATAATGGAAACAAACTGAATGAGGACTAGTGGAAATGAAATGATTTCCAAGAAACTATGAATGAGCAGAAAACATCGACAGTATCTGGATTGTTCTACTTCTTGTATCTTGTTCAGAATCACGCTGAGATACTGACCTGTAAGATGTAGAGAATGACAGCTGTCAGCCCAACCCAGCTGTGCAGGCTGTACATGTTGGGGATCTTCTTGGCATTGTGGAAATCAAACACAGCCACCAGGGAAATAACTGCAAGAATGGCAGCAACAGTGTTGAGACCCGCATGGATGGATTTCATCAGCAGCTTGCTGCATTTCCAGGTCCATGGCAGTCTGTATACAATGATGGCTGAAGAGAGAAAAAAGGGCACAGAATGTAGTGTTGCTGTTCTTTTAACCAACACGAGATGAACATTGTGACACAGTGAACACTCCCTCCTATGAAACCCTTTTCTGTTAACTCCTGCTTCTTCTCTCTTCCCTGCCTCTCAGTGGTTCCTTCTTGAGCTCTTTGCTGGCATCTTCTTTACTCCCAGCTTCGAATGAACCTTGATGCCTCTCAGGCTCAGTCTTAGGATTTTTTCCTCTCTCTGTGGGCGATCTCATTCAGTCTCTCACTAAAATGCCACCTCCATGGTTGGGACTCCAAAATTCTCATCTCCAGCCCAGAACTTTCTTCTGAACTCCAGACCTACATATTCCAATGGCTTCTTGACATCTCCACATAGATGCCTCTCAAATATCTCTAATTCAACCTGTCCAAAACTAAATTCTTAATCTTATGGTCTGATTTCTTCATATCAGTTCAGTTCAGTCGCTCAGTCGTGACCGACTCTTTGCGACCCCATGAATCACAGCACGCCAGGCCTCCCTGTCCATCACCAACTCCCGGAGTTCACTCAAACTCATGTCCATCGAGTCAGTGATGCCATCCAGCCATCTCATTCTCTGTCGTCCCCGTCTCCTCCCGCCCCCAATCCCTCCCAGCATCAGACTCTTTTCCAATGAGTCAACTCATTGCATGAAGTGCCTTAATTTGACAAGAAAAAGACAGGTTAAGAATAGAAGATATAAGTGCAAAGATTTAAATAAATGAAAGAGTATGTATATCTAAGTATTTCATAAAAGAGTATATCCAAGTGACTAGTAAACATAATAAAGATATCAACTTCATTGGTCAACGGAGAAATGAGAATACCTCTATCACATGTCTGAATGGCTGAACACGGAGAATACTGAGTACTGGAGAGGCTATGAAACAACAAGAACTCTCACGCTCTGCGGCTAAGAGTTTAAATGAGAACGAACACTTTGGAAAACTAGCAGTATCTACTTAAGCTAAACTTATGCATACCTTTTGTTGTTATTTAGTTGCTAAGTCATGTCTAACTCTTTTGCAACCCCATGGACAGTAGCCCACCAGGCTCCCCTGTCCATGGGATTTCCCAGGCAACAATACTGGAGTAGGTTGCCATTTCTTTCTCCAGGGAATCTTCCCAACCCAGGGATCAAACCCATGTCTCCTGCACTGACAGGTGGATTCTTTACCACTGAGCCATTATGATCTATTAGTTCTGCTCCTGGGCATATGCCCCAAAGAAATATATACATATGTTCACCAAAAGACATGTATTAAGAGTAGTATTATAGCACTATTTGTTGTGGCCAAAACCTGGGAAATTCCCAAATGTTCATCATTAAGAGACTGAATAAATAAATTGTGATATATTCATATCATGGCATGAATGATCTAAAACTAGAACTTCACCCAATGATATGGATCAATCTATAATGTCAATGCCAAGAAACTAGACATAAACAAATATATACTGTATGATTCAATTGATATGAAATGTAAAAATAGGCAACACGCATCTTTGCAATAAGAAAAATCAAGACAGGAACTTCTCTGGCAATCTAGTGGTTAAGACTCCATGCTTCCAATGCAAGGGACATGGGTTTGATTCCTGGTCAGGGAACTAAGACCCCCCAGGTGGCCAAAACCTAATTAATTAATTGCCAGAAACTTTTAAAAAATAAATAAAAGATTCAAAAAATAGAGCACTCAAGATAGTGGTTTCCCTTGTGAAGAAAGGGTATAGCAACTGGAAAGGAGTGCCCGGGCGATCTCTGGGCTCCTGCTAATAATCTGATTTTCAGTCTCGGTGCTGGTTACACAGGCAATCAGTCACTGAGGGAAGATGCTTTAAGCTATACATTTATACATATGCTTTTCCACATGTAAACTTCAGCAAAAAGATTCTTGAGAAGCCTTTTCTTAGTGTTCTGGCTTAATCAATAGATTATATGGCCACCCTATCCAGCATGCAATTAATTTTGTTCGGAAGGCAATATCCTGCCCCAACCTACCGTCATCCCACTCCTTATGCTCATTTCAGGGAAAATTTAAATATCTGGAAATGTATGGCAGGTTGAAGAAGTTTAAAGTATACTCTCTTGGTAAATGGGTTCCATTATATTAGCAATGGGTCACATAAATTTCTTAATTCCAGAAAAGAAGTAGAAGCAGAAGCTGCTGCCTTTTCCCTTCAAAGACATTTATATTTTGAGTATAAGAAACTTAATTGGATCATAAAATGTAAAAGATTATCTTGTCCATTTTCAGGCAGAAACACAAAAAACCTACAAAGATATTCAGTTCAGTTCAGTTCAGTCGCTCAGTCATGTCCGACTCTTTGCGACCCCATGAATCACAGCACGCCAGGCCTCCCTGTCCATCACCAACTCCTGGAGTTCACTCAAACTCATGTGCATCGAGTCAGTGATGCCATCCAGTCATCTCCTTCTCTGCTGTCCCCTTCTCCTCCTGCCCCCAATCCCTCCCAGCATCAGAGTCTTTTCCAGTGAGTCAACTCTTCGCGTGAGGCGGCCAAAGTATTGGAGTTTCAGCTTTAGCATCAGTCCTTCCAATAGATGTGAATTCAGCCACTTTAAAGCTTTCAGCACAAGATGTCCATCTTCCTATTCTTTGGTTCCATTCTAACACTTGAGAGGCAGGCATCACAGTTAGGACAGATTCCTTTTATCTAATTCAAATTCTGAAGGTTGACTACCTACTCATTTTAGTGCATATATGGCTATCTTATAAATGTTGATTGATCAATATTTCCTTGAGGACATAGAAACTTTGAAGGTAATCACTTCTATAGTCAATAAATCTTTTCAAACCATTTAATACAACACCTTAAAAGGTATATGCTTAGGGGGTGCTTTGCCCTGTAGCTTTCAGGATCCTAGTTCCCCAACCAGGGATTGAACCCAGGCCTGACAGTGAAAGCACCAAATCCCGGTCACTGGTCCAGGTCCACCAGGGAATTCCCAAAAGGTATGCTTTTAAAGGCTAGTTCAGGAAGTTCCCTGGCAGCCTAGTGGTTAGGATTCCAGGCTTTCACTGTTGTGGCCCAGGTTCAATTCTCGGTCAGGGAACTGAGATCCCACAAGCTGTAAGGCATGGCTGAAAAAATAAATGAAATATAAAAAATAAAAGCTAGTTCAATATCCTTTCTCATCCCTACTTCAACGTCTTTGAGGGCAGAAGTATGAGGGCACACAGACACACACACAAAACCCTGAGCCCTTGCAAGGTGGTAGGCACCATGCTAAGTGCTTTACTTGCTTACATTATGCTCACGTCAACTCTGTGAGGAAGGCATAGTTATTATTACCACTACACAGAAGGGGAAGTGGAGGCACGGAGAGGTGAAGTAGTTTGCTCATTATCAATGTGTTTTTAAGTTAATATTATTGTTATCACCATCATCGTCACCATCATCATATCCTCCAGGCACCACCCAGGGGAAGGACTCTTAGATTGCAGGACTTGAATGGATGCATCCACATGCATAAGGGAAATAAATACTCAGGATGTTTCCCTGAAAAGCAAATTATGAGCCACGAATCATGACAGCTTTTCCTCTCTAATCTGGGTCATATTATACCCAAAATCAAAACTAAGCTCAGATGTTAGAAATCGGGAATAGTTATCAAGGCTGAGGAGAGTTCAAGGGTTACGGGGGGGGATTCTGGGGTGCCTGGAATGTTGTTTCATGATGCAAGCATGAGTATGCTCATGCGATGAAAACACGTCCCTTATGATGTAGGTACTTTTCTGCATGTATGTGGTTCTTGAAAAAAAAGTACCTTAAAAATGTCCAAAATTCAAAGACAACTATGTTCCCAGTAAAGAACTTTCACTCTTCTCAATACCACAAGAACCCCAGAAAAATGTGTCAAATTTTCCACAAAACTGAAAATCTACCCTCTTTGAGTGTCAAAACTTGATTTTTAAACTTTTCACATTTACTCAAATGTTTTTTCAAGTTGGTTGCCTATTAGCTTTCTTTCTAGCAATAGCATGCGTGGAACACAATCTAATCTTTTATTGATGGTTTGGGGTTATCAGTAAAACATACTGTCCTATTACTATGAAGCAGGAGAGGTACTTACCTCTGACCCAAGTGGGCCCAGATAATTATGTTTTTGTTTTCTCTAGTCCTTGAGTCTAGTTTTAGAATTTTCTATCTCCTCTTTTAGTTTCTTGCCCAGGTTAGGGTGCTTGCCTCCAACCTCTCCTCTCATCAGCCTGCATTATCTATTATTCCTACCAGCTTTAAGTTCTAGTTGATAAATTTTTAGGATGGCAAAACTCTTTTAACATCTGTTAAATATGGATGGTGAATACATGAGGATCTGTTATATTATTTTCTGTATGGTTGAAAGAGTTCATGAATAAAATTTCTAGAAGCCTGCAAACCTAATAGGCAATTAGTCTCACCTTCTAAGTAGGAAGCTTGTGGAAACCTCAGTGGCTCTCTCGTAGGAGGGAGGCACGGAGTTTTCAGCACCTGTCCTGGTGATAGAGAAGTTCTTCAGGGTAGCTGACTAAGTTTCAAATGCTCTCTGGATAAATGGAGGAGAACTCCAAAGTGATGCATTTGCAAAATGTGTTTATGTGCCTTTTAAAATGCATAAATAACCCAAATACAATGGACTTCAGGAGAAAGGGCAACCTTAACAAATCAACCACATTTCTTCAACAAGAAGCTTTTTTCAACAGCAGTAAAAACTGCCTGTAGAGTGGAATTTAAATATTTCTTGCTTCTCTGACTTGGCACTTACCTAGACACCATTCCTGAGGTTCAGTGAGAAGGAAGAAAAAGGTCTCAGAAGCCCATGAGGAGGGGAAATGCTATAAAACAGCTACTTGTGACTGAAACAAGGGTTTTCTGTTACAGGCCTGAGATGGCAAAACCATTTGGGGCAAGAAAAGGAGGGGAAACATGAACACACGTATGTGAAAAATACGTTTTAAATTCTTTTTAACTTTAAACTTCTAATTTTGTATTGGGGTACAGCTGATTAACAATGCTGTGATAGTTTCAGGTGAACAGCAAAGGGACTCAGTCATACACTTACATGTATCCATTCTCCTCCAAACCCCCCTCCCATCCAGGCTGGCGGATGGTGGAACATGCTGTTGTGATAAACTTGAAAAGGAAGGAGGGAAGGAAGAAAGGCAAGAAGGGAGGGAGGGAGGAAGACCTGTGTACAATTATTCTTTCAACAATGATGAGGGAAACGCAGTAACTTGAATTGTATTTACTTATTAGAAATTTTCTCAGTTCCTAAGCAGCGTAATCAACTCAGGGATATGTGAAACACATATTCTCCAAGATGTAATCTCTGGTTTGACACCAGCTTTCCATCCATATACCATTACAGAACTATCCACATACACAAATTTGTCTTACAGCAGACAATGCAAATGTAGAATTGGTCAAAGTGAATGTGGGGAGAAGGGCACTTGGAGGGAGAGAAATGTCCCCATTCACAGAAAACAATTTGACTCTAGTTCTGTGTTTAAATCCTGTGATTTACAAAGATAGGAGCACATCTGTCTAGGTCACGGTCAGATCCCAGCATTTAGCACAGAGCTCACAGAGCCTAGCACGTAACAGAAATTCAATAAGTATGTGTTGAATATATAAATCTTAACAAAGTACAGTAATTTATTATTTCCCAGAAAATGAGCAGATTCTCTTTTAAAATGTACAAACCAAAACTTCAATGGCTGACCCAAGTGTTGTGTGTGCATGTTCACTCGTGTCTGATTCTTTGAGACCCCATGACTGGAGCCTGCCAGGCGCCTTTGTCCGTGGGATTTTCCAGGCAAGAATACTGGAGTGGGTTGCCATTTTCTTCTCTAGGAAAGGCAGTCAGACCTAACTGCTGACCCAAGTGTTAGCTCATATAAAACCAAATGGTCCTTTCAAATCAGTAAAACATATTCTGCCCTTGGACCCACTTAAAAGCTTTAGATAAGCTTTAAGTGAACCGCAAAATAAAACAAGAGTAAGTTACTGAAAGTGAAGTACACTGGAATTTGAAGACCTTTATAAACTCTGCTTAAATACAGTGTGCCCATCACACTTTTCTTAACTCTTTGAATAAAGTATTATTTTGACCTCCTTGGTAGAATGTTTCGAACAGGACTATCAAAATTTATAACTTATTTCCTTGTGTACCCCAGAATGTACCAGACTCAATCCAAAGGACCTCAAGTTTAAATGTACAAGCAGAGAACCCCCTTTAAATACGCTTCCTGAAAAGATTCCTACAGCGACTATCAAAGAGAATCTGAGCTCTGAAACATGCTTGTGTACTCAGACTGTCTCACAGCATGAATATCATGAAACTGAAAACCTCTGGAGAATCAAAATGAAGGAAGTGATCTGGGTGATTTGGAAGATTTGTTTCAGCATCTTGGCACTAGAAGCATCTCTTTGAAGTGACTAAAATCCTCATAAAGGCACCTTCGTGGTACCAAATAGTGTATGAAAAGAGAAAAATTCAATTAATTGGCTAGACATTTACAAATATCCAGAAATTTTGCATTATTAAAAACACCAGCTATATTTTCTTGTGCCTCATATCAATATTATGACAGATTAGAAATAGTATTGGCTCTGATATCACTGGTGGTAAGTTTAACCCTGGTCAGGCATTTGACCTCTAAAATTAGGAGTTGAACTTCAAGTCTTAGACAGCTCTAAACATTTAGGGCCCAGGTTTTCTAAAAGAAAACCATAGCTCAGCTCTAACAAACTCAAATGAGAATAGCTTAGAGATAGGACTACATCTTACTCATTTGTTTTACACAGTGCCTGGCATACAGTAAGTGCTTAAATAATGTATGCTAGTTAAATAAATAGGATAATATGTTAAATTGAATGAATGAATAAACAGACTTAGAAAGATACAGCTGAAGTCTGCAACCATTTTGAAGCCTGTTTTGACTTTTTAAGAAAGCTTCTATAGGAAAAAAATAGTTATAACAAAGATTTCTGGTCTATTTTTCTTAAAAGGGAAGATTGTTCTCCTTTTTAAGGCAAAAGCTGAAAAGCCCACTAAGTCAAGACAGAAAACTTTAGAGGTCACTGAAAGATAGAGACTGGATTTGGTCCACAGAAATGTTTTGTTTGATCAGCATGCTGATGTGGGGGTTTTGGTTCTGTGGCTGGTTTACTTTTAGACTGAACCAGTTTTTTTATAAATCTGGATTCTCTTGGATAGTGAGAAGCTCTGACCTCTGAGAGGATCCCCATGTTGCCCCAACCTGCTGGAGCTAAGAGCTTTCTATTTTGCCAGAACCTCTCTAGTTCCCTACAGTTCCCACCCCTCACACAAAGCGCGTATCTATACCCTGTGGCACAAGGATCTGAACTTTGGTTAACTGTGCTAGTAAACAGAGTGGCTTCTCCCAGTGCTATTAGGCAACACTGCTTATAATAAAATGGACCACTGATTGGTAAACTGTGTCTAGACCGAGAAGAACAATGAAAAGTCTACAAATACCTGAAGAAAATGCTATACTTTGGGCTTCCCGGAGGGCAGTGTGACTGTCATATCCTGCATTGGTTTCCTAGGGCTGCCGTAACAAAGTACCAAAAACTGAGAGACTTCAAACAACAGAAAGGTATTCCCTCACAATTCTGGAGGCCAGAAGTCTAAGATCAAGTTGCTGGCAAGACTGGTTCCTTCAGGAGGCTCTGAGAATCCATTCCATTCCTCTCCCTTAGCTTCTGGCAGCTGCTGGCAATTCTTGGTGTTCCCCTGACTTGTACATAGATGACTCCAATCTCTGCCTCCATTCTCACAAGGCCCTCCCCTCTGTGTGTCTGTGCCTCAAATTTCCTTTTCTTTTCTCTTAAAAGGAGAACCCAGTTACTGGGTTTAGGGCCCATCCTAAACCCAGGCTGATCTAACCTTGAGATCCCTAATTACATCTGTAAAGGGCTTCCCTGGTGGCTCAGTGGTAAAGAATCCCCTGCCAATGCAGGGGACATGGCTTCGATCCCTGCTCCGAGACGATCCCACATGCCACAGGGCAACGAAGTCCATGTGCCACCGTTATTGAGCCTGTGCCCGGCAGCCCATGATCCACAAGGAGGGAAGCCACTGCAGTGAGAAGCCCATGCGCCAAAGCTAGAGCAGAGACCCCCACTTACAACTAGAGAAAAGCCTACACGGTAACGAAGACCCAGCACAGCCAAAGATAAGTAAAAGAACAAAATTATATAAAAATGTTACACCTGCAAAGATGCTAAGCCCCTTTCAGAGGTCATTGAGATTAGGACTTGGACATATTTTTTGGAAGTCAGTGTTCAACTCACCATGTATTGTTTTCAGGGGCACTAGAAACCAGGTCCATAGAGTATTTACAAGAGATTTTGGTTCCTGCGGGCCGTGGAGACCTTAAGCCCTGATCCCATCAATGGAGATCTCATCTCCTGATGTCTGGACAGTCACCTGGGGACAGGAGAGCTTATGGAGGGATTTACGCTGCAAGGATGCCCACTAAGGAGCACCTGTCACTGCCCTGACAGCAAACTCCGGTTCCTGTCCTACATTCCTCCCGCAGAGACTGGTGTCCGGTGTGGAATTTGTGTGTTTGAATGTTTAGTTAAAGCCAGGAAGACACTCTGGTGGGTGCTACACACCCAACCCACTTCACCTATTCACTTTATATGCCATCCTCGTATGTATGACCCCCGGTGTAAAGGACTGGCCAAATTTTCATTAATTTAGTGAATATTTATTCAATGCCAATTACATGTTAGGTAATTTTCTGCCCACCATGGATACAGAAGTGAAGAAAACAGACAAGGGAGCTTACATTCAAATGGAAGATAAGAAAGAAAGGGAGGAAGAGAAGTAGGGAGGGAGGGAGAAGATAGTCAGTGGTCAGAATTTGGTTAATATTATATTTTGAATTGATATGATTTTATGATGGGCTGGATGAGAAGTATGGAAGAAGCAGAGGCATCAAGGATGACTATATAGTTCTGACATGAACATACATCTAGAAGGATGAAGTTGCCATTTAATGAGATGGGGAAGCCTACAGGAGGAGATGTTTGGGGGGTATGAGGAAGACGGAGAGTTGAGATTTGGACATGTCATTTGACATACAAGTTGAGAGTTTGAGTAGATGGATATTTGAGTCTGGAGTTCAGGGGAGAGGTCCATGTGGAACATAAATATAGGAGAATTCAAGGGGATACAAGCCACAAGACTAGATGAGATGACCAAGATTATGAGTGGATCAGGAAAGGAGAAGTGGTCAGAAGACTGAAGCTCAGGCTCTCTAACCTTAATGGATCAGGGAGATGAGGAGGTGCCAGCAGAGGACACTGAAAGGAGTAGGCAGTGAGGAGAGAAGAGCCAAGAGAGTCAGGTATCCTGGAAGCCCAAGTGAAGAAGTGCCCCAAGGAGGAATAGTGGGTCAGTTGGGCCAAATGTCGCTTTTTGGTCAAGCAAGATGAGGGCTGAGAATTGATGACGGCTGGAATTAGCAATGTGGAGGCAACTGGTTATGTTAAGAGCAATTTTGGTGCAGCAGTAGAGAGGAAGCCTGATTGGAATGGGGTCAAGAGACAATAGGAGAGGAACTGGAGACTGCAGGTATTGACAAATATTCCTAAAAGTTCTGTGATAAGGCAAGCAGAGATTTGAGGAAGTAGCTGAAAGTGGAATATGGGGTCAAGAGTGTGGTTGTTTTTAAGATAACAGACATTAAACACATTGGAAATAATCCAATGGGGCGGGAACTTGATGCACAAGGAAAAAGGGAGAACTGCTGGAGTGAAGAGGTGCAGGCAGTAACACTCTAATAAGCTCAAGGCCTTTACAGTAGACATGCAATTCCAATATACCATCATGCCATTCTCCCCTGAGGCTGACTTAATCAGTGCTTCCAAAAAAGCTACAAACAGCAGAATCACTGAGAAGGGAGGGCACTTCTCCTTTAGATGCTACTATTATTATCCCTGATTTCCCAGGTGGTGCACTGGTAAAGAACCTGCCTGCCAACGCAGGAGACACAAGAGACTGTGTCGAGGGTTCAATCCCTGGGTTGGGAAGATCCCCTGGAGTAGAAAATGGCAACCTGCTCCAGTATTCTCGCCTGGAAAATCCCTCAGACAGAGGAGCCTGGCAGGCTACAGTCCATGGGGTCTCAAAGAGTCGAACATGACTGAACACACACACCCAACAACGCATTACTATCTCCACAAATGAGTGGCTGTAAAAGCGCATTGTTACAATTAACAATGGTACTGAGAATCATCATTCAACAACTATTTATTGGCCTACTTTGTGCCAGTTCTAGGTGTTACTCTAGACACTGGGGACATAACAGTGAAATATTCATGTCTGAAACATTTTTATTAGTTACATTACAAAGAGATCTGTATGTACTTATTTTTAACAAAAAAGAAAAATGTGTTTGGGGTTGTCTTGAATTGAGTCTTTATGCCTTGTAAAAAGCCCCATTTCTTTATGAGTGATAGGCTTTATTATCTATGGTGTCCCAAAGGCTGGTTTTGGAATAGGTATCTGAGGCACTTTCTCCACTCTCTGCCAGGTTTTACCCCAAGAGCCTTTCCAAGTATATTTAAGTGGTCTTGGAGTTTGGTCACTTTTAGGTACGTTGATAGCATATCGCACTTGCCTTTTAAGAACTACTCAATTTCGTCTTGTTAATCTTTTAAATGTGACTTAAATGAACCAACTTGAGATCACTACACTATTGAATTTCTCTTCCCTCAGTTTATATAGTCAAAAGAGTTCTACGCATGGAGAACTAAGAAGTATAGGATTGCTGAGACTTTTCACTACATTTATATACCTGAATTTTCTACCTTTTTCTAAAAAACACATTCTACCTTGCTGAACCTTTTAAAAGGTCAACAGCCACTTTGAGAGCACTTATTTGTTTCAGTCTTTTCTGTGGCCTTTTCAAGTTTTGTTTCTCTGATTTCCTGGCAGTATACTTATTTCATGGGAAACATTCCTTTCAGAGAAGCACAAAGCTCTACTAAAGGTCTCTTTGAAACTTCCTCATTCATGTTTGCTAGATTTCCTACTAGTTTAAAATTCTATTTCAGCTTTAAATATCCTATAGTCTGTTATACTTTATTTTAGAACACATATATTTTCCAAAAGACACACACAGACATTTATTTTGTAACTTTTGTATTACCCTTGCTTTCTTCAGAGCTTACTTCTTACAAGTGTTTCAAAGGACATATACCAGTTCTCATACACTTTTAAATACTGTTTGCTGTTTGTATTTGTGAAGCATTTTATGTTTAGAGTAATAAATCTACTTTGGCTTTCCCTTCTCATCTCTAATCTCTTGGGCTTCCCTTGTGACTCAGCTGGTAAAGAATCTGCCTGCAATGTGGGAGACCTGGGGTTGATCCCTGGGTTGGGAAGATCCCCTGGAGAAAAGAAAGGTTACCCACTTCAGTATTCTGGCCTGGAGAATTCCATGGACTGTATAAGGGTTGCAAAGAGTCAGACACGACTGAGCGACTTCACTTTTCTCATCTCTAAACATCTGTGTATCACAGAACTCAGTTACGTCATGTTCACTATTAGAGAGCTGAAATAACACAGCCTAAAAATTTGCTCCTTGAGGCAATTACACACAGTACAAAAGGCTTTTATAACACAGATGTTCTATAACATGTGTGTCCCCAACTACCACCCCCCCAGCCTATAGAGTTAACTTTTCACTCCTACTCATTCTGCTGGATGTGAGGAAGAGCAGGTGGGCCAAAACTTGCAAGAATTCATGAGGTCTATGCATGCACCTATATGTATGAGAAAGTTTACATTCATGTCAATTAAATGTGTCATCTACATAAAGAACAGACTTGTGGTTGCCAAGGGGCAGGGGGTGGGGAGGGATGGATTGGGAGTTTGGGATTAGCAAATGCAAACTATTACATATAGAATGGATAAACAATAAGGTCCTACTGTATAGCATATGGAACTGTATTCAACATCCTATGATAAACCATGAAAAAGAATGTGAAAAATAATGTATATATGTATTACTGAATCATTTTGCTGTAGAGAAATTAACACAACATTTTAAGTCAACTATACTTCAACAGAATAAATTTTAAAAATAAAAATAAATGCGTCATTTGATTAAAGTGCTTTGCATGCCTGGAATCCAGATAGTAAACAGGATGGGTAATGTTGATAGGACAAACATTCCAAAACTAATGCAAATACAGGAGTTATGCTTAAATGAAGGCAGCAGATGAAAATTTCCAAAATATCCATGTTCATACTTTTGCCGCAAAGTGAATGTAAACAGACTTTTAAAAGCCCAAAGTTTAGACAAACTATAAATTCTTTTAGGAAAACTGTAATAGACTCTATCATGAACAAGGAGTTTCAAAGTGTTTTTTAGATGAAGCTTTTTGCTTCTCTAAAAAGGGTATTTTACAGAAAAGAAGCATATTGCCTTAAGAGTAGAGAAACGAACCTTGAAAATAAAGCCACTGAAAACATGTATACTACTTCTACGGGCAAACTACTTACCTGCTCCGTGCCTCAGTTTACGCTTCTATATATCTGTGAATTAATGCCCTGAGTGGGTGCACAGAGGCACTCAATAAACAATGGGCCATCTCCTTTTTAGAAGTCAAGAAACAAGTATTACCACCTGTTTCCACTACCTTAAATTATGAGAAAATATTGTAGCCCCTCGGTAAAGTTTCTTAGTATTAGGCGCTGCTCAGAGGACTGGGTTGGAAGAGATGAAGACAGTGTTTCTACTGCTTTGAGCAAACAGAAGGTTTTGACAGCTCTGGCCAAACTTGAGGGCTCCACCAGGAAGGAAACAGTACTTCTGCCAACAGTGACTTTGGAACTCGAGTATGTTTTTCTCATTTTAGTTTAGTGGCAAAATAACTGAGACTTACGCAACGAACGACTCAGCCAACCAGTGGTATTCACACCCGGGTGGATGCCAATCTCACACCGGGGAAGTCTCCACAGCTGGACACTGGCAGCAGCTTCCTCTACCTCCCAGAGTGGGAGGATGCCACTTATCCAGCCACACCGGCCAAGGCTGCTGCCCAAGTTTTAAACGGAAACAAAAATCTTTTCTTTAGGAATGAGGTCGGTGCTTTTTTGTTCTCTGTTTGTTGGGGAAAGTTAAATACTTGTGGAGAAAAGGCAGCCTGCTCAGAGGCAAGGCTAGTGGTTTCAGTTGGTGGGCATCTGTTTCCCAGTCTTTTCCTCTCCTCTCCTTTCCTCTCTCTGACATAACCCCAGTCCACTACTTCTGCCTTTTTCTAAATGCTTTCTCTGCCAAGGCCTTGACTTAACTTTTTGGAAAGTGGTTACAAATAAATAGTGCTTGCACCACTAGCCAGAAGTTCCTCCAGCCCGACAGCAGCTGAAAGAAAAAGCTGTCAGGACATTGTGAGTAGTACCATACAAAGACAACAAGGTCTGCCACTGAGGGAGAGAGGAGGTAGGCGGGGAAACAGTGAAGGTGGTCAAAAGGTACAACCCTCCAGTTCTAAAGGGATGTAATGTGGCAGAACGGTGGTGACAAGTAATAATAATATATTGTAGATCTGAATAATGCTAAAGAGACTAGATTAACAATGTTAGAAATGCTAAGTGAGATAAGATCTAGTTCTCATCCCATCTCAAAGGGGAAAAAATTGTAACTATGTGAGGTGATGGATGTTAATTAGTAATAGGTATTTCCATATATAATCATGTTATACACCTGAAACGAATATGTCAATTATAGCTCAAAACAAAAACAACCATCTACTGCGCCCTCCCTCCGTGCCAGCCTTATCCCAAAGAATGCAGGCCGAGGCAGCAAACCCCAAAGAAGTCCCAAGCATAAGCATCTGTCTCACTCAGCCAGGCAGCCACGGAGCCCCTGCGGGCATCTCTGGCCCCATGATCCGGGCCAGTGCCCAACAGGAAGCCCCGCAGGGGAACTGTCGCCAGTCTGCAGCCACAAAAACAAGTCGGGCTCAAGACTGTCCTGTAACCTGAAGATGCGGCGAAACACCGTTTTGAATCCTGGCAGCTTCTTGGGCTCGACTGAGTTTAACGCTCTAGGAGTGAAACCAGAGTTGATGCTTCCTTCACTCACCCGTGAGGCCACCCGCTGACCGGCCCCTTCGCTTAGGGCTTTAGAGAAAATTAGAGAAGATGAGACACGATGAGGCCAATTCTCCCCACTCCATTCCTCTCCCGCCCCACCACCACCACCGTTGCCTCCCTCTCCTAACCCGCAGCCTTTCAAAGCAAGTTCCACGACAGGCCTCACGGAAAGAGACCTCCGCGCCCCTGACTGCGCAGGCTTGGTCCCGCAGGGGGCGATTTTCGGGGGGCCCGCGGGCTGCCTGGCCGCACCGCGCTCCTGCATCCGCCCTCTGCTCCCAGGCTCGGTGTAGCGTCCCAGCCACTCGCAGCAAACAGTTAACTAGCCGGGTCGGTCGGCCCAGCTACGCGTCCTCCAGCGAACCCGAGTCTGGCGCGCCCCGCCCCGCCGCCGCGGCTCCCGCGCTCGCCCGAGTCCGCCCGGCCCGCCGCCTCCCTCGGCGCTGCCGACGGGCTCCCGGGCCCCCGCTGCTCCTGCACGCCTCCCCGCGCCCGGCCTCACGCGGCTGGAACTCGGTGGGGAACGCCGGCCCCGCCTCCCCCGCCGCCTCCCGGGAGCTGCCAGTACCGATGCCCAGGATGAAGACGAAGCCGGTGACCAGGAGCACCGGGTGCCAGTTAAACTCGAGCGCGGTCCCGTCCCAGCCGAGCCCCTCTCGGTAGTGGAGGACCCAGATGAGGGTGAAGATCACAGACAGGAAGCCGACGAGCAGCGCCGACACCAGCAGCGCCAAGAAGCCCCTGTAGCCCTCCATGGCCCTCAGCGCCCCATACTCCGCGCGCTGGCGGCGAAGGAGCTGGGCGAGGCGGCGGCCCCTGGGTCCTGGCCTGCGGCGGGACGCGGCGTCGACTTCAGGAGCTGTCTCCGCCCCGGGGAGGGGCTTTGCGCGGGCCTGCCTGGGCTGCGGGGCCTCGGGGCGGGGGCAGCTGGCCCTCAGCTCCGAGACGAGCCCCACCCTGGCCATCTCGTGGTCGGCGTCTGAGCTTGAGTAACTGATCTGGTTAGTTGCTGAGAGCAAGAGTCCCGAAGGTCCCACACCCACCACTTTCTTTTAACTTTTCCCGTGTCTCTTCCTTCTCTGAGAGGAGACTGAGTAAGGCAGTGGTACGCACAATCGGTTAACAGAACAGAGGGGTCCGTCGGGTGGCTTTGAGTGTGTGATTTTGACTTAGGAAACCTCCTAAGCTGCAGACCTAGAGCTGTCTTTGATGCCAAGGAGGAACCTGTGAGACACTGTGTACCTGGTCTCATCTAGCAAGGAAACTATTGGCAGTGTGCACCTAACAGAGAAAGCAGACACCTCTTGGACCCTCGACTTCCCCATATGTGGTAAAAATGGATCTTAAAAATGCCACCTGTTCAAACGTATTTGGACTAGAGCCTCAGCTTACTCACTCTCTGCCCTCTTTGCAACATTCAGTTCACCCTTCTCCACTGGACAAGAAAAGTGACAGAATTACCGTTGCTGTTAAAGAAAGCAGAGCTGTGGCTGCAAGGTCTCCTCGAATCCATTTGGGAACCTTCACTTCTAGCTCCTTCTGTGGCTCATCTCCAAAGACTATTAATTGTTTACCGTATTGTCTTGTTGCCACTGTGAAAGCCCTTAGAATCTGTAGGAGGTGTATGGGCCTGATTTTCAGTGGAAAAGACAGGTTTTAGGCAAGGAAGTAGGAGTGTCACGCACTGGTAGTGGTCCAAGATTGATGTCTAAGAGTTAGAGGCTACAGGCCTCACTGCTGTCACTAGTTTTCCCTTGATGGTAAAAAGAAAGGAAGAAAAAGAGAGTAAATAAATGGAAAAAAAAAGGACCCCTAAGTACCAGACCACCTGACCTGCCTCTTGAGAAACCTGTATGCAGGTCAGGAAGCAACAGTTAGAACTGGACATGGAACAACAGACTGGTTCCAAATAGGAAAAGGAGTACGTCAAGGTTGTATATTGTCACCCTGCTTATTTAACTTATATGCAGAGTACATCATGAGGAACGCTGGACTGGAAGAAGCACAAGCTGGAATCAAGATTGCCGGGAGAAATATCAATCACTTCAGATATGCAGATGACACCACCCTTATGGCAGAGAGTGAAGAGGAACTCAAAAGCCTCTTGATGAAAGTGAAAGAGGATAGTGAAAAAGTTGGCTTGAAGCTCAACATTCAGAAAACAAAGATCATGGCATCTGGTCCCATCACTTCATGGGAAATAGATGGGGAAACAGTGGAAGCAGTGTCAGACTTTGTTTTTTTGGGCTCCAAAATCACTGCAGATGCTGATTGCAGCCAGGAAATTAAAAGACGCTTACTCCTTGGAAGGAAAGTTATGACCAACCTAGATAGCGCATTAAAAAGCAGAGACATTACTTTGCCAACAAAGGTCCATCTAGTCAAGGCTATGGTTTTTCCCGTGGTCATGTATGGATGTGAGAGTTGGACTGTGAAGAAAGCTGATCGCCGAAGAATTGATGCTTTTGAACTGTGGTGCTGGAGAAGACTCTTGAGAGTCCCTTGGACTGCAAGGAGATCCAACCAGTCCATTCTAAAGGAGATCAATCCTGGGTGTTCATTGGAGGGACTGATGCTAAAGCTGAAACTCCAATCCTTTGGCCACCTCATGCGAAGAGTTGACTCACTGGAAAAGACTCTGATGCTGGGAGGGGTTGGGGACAGGAGGAGAAGGGGACGACAGAGAATAAGATGGCTGGATGGCATCAC
Organism: Moschus berezovskii; assembly: GCF_049115385.1. Lineage (NCBI taxonomy): Eukaryota > Metazoa > Chordata > Mammalia > Artiodactyla > Moschidae > Moschus > Moschus berezovskii. The sequence continues at coordinate 114,112,900 of NC_142461.1, read as the reverse complement.
CGCCTCGATGGACATGAGTTTGAGTGAACTGATGGACAGGGAGGCCTGGCGTGCTGTGATTCATGGGGTTGCAGAGTCGGACACGACTGAGCGACTGAACTGAACTGAACTGAACTGAATCACAGTATGGGGCTTCACCTGTGGCTCAGTGGTAAAGAATCTGCCAGCCAATGCAGGAGATGCAGGTTTGATTCCTGGGTGTGGAACATCCCCTGGAGAAGGAAATGGCAACCCACTCCAGTATTCTTGCCTGGAAAATCCCATAGACAGAGGAGCCTGGTGGGCTGTAGTCCATGGAGTCACGAAAGAGTCAGATGTGACTTAACAACACCCACAGTGTAAGGCTCTCTATTGTCTGGCCCTGCTGTCCATGGCTTCTCTATCCAGTTCCTGACCACTTCCTACCCATGTCTCTGCCTCTGAAATTGCCTAACACCATCTCCACCAAGAAACCATACCTGTGTCTGCCTATACCCCTATCTTATACATGGACGGAGGAGTCTGGAGGGCAACAGTCCATAGGGTCGCAAAGAGTTGGACTAAAGAGACTTAGCATGCATGCACACAACCACCTCCCCATCCAGTGCTTCTCTGCATCACTTACCAAGGGGTGATACACCTATCTATTCCTGTGGCTGTCTCCACTCCCCAGACAGCCCCCTTGAGAGTACCAACTGTCTAATTTATCATTTTATCCTTCCTTGACATATCATGGGAGAAGGAAATGGCAACCCACTCCAGTATTCTTGCCTGGAGAATCCCATGGACAGATGAGCCTGGCGGGCTACAGTCCTTGGGGTCTCAAAGAGTCAGACACGACTGAGTGACGAACACACACTTGACATATAGTAGCTACACAGTAAATGTTGGGAGAAGAATGGGACTGACTGTGTCAGTCAGGGTGCTGTCAGGAAGAAAACGGATCATTCCAGTTGGGCAATTTAATAATGAACAGGGCTACTTACAAAGTTGTGGGCAGGGTGTGGGAAACCACAAGGGGTTTGCAGTGCCCAGACCAGAATGGGAGAGGGTTACTGAAATCCAGAGAGAGAAAGAGACAAAGACAGAAAAGACACACACACACACATACACACGAGAATAGTGTAAAAAGGGCAGCCATACTGGGGCCATGGTCTTGAGCTGAGGGATGCAGCCAGCCTGCAGGGACCCCACAGGGAGGAAGAATGAGAGGGGGCATGAATATTCCAGCCTTATTTTCTTCCCCTCCAGTCTCCTGCCTGGTCCCAAATGACAGAAGCTAATCTGAAACCCAGAAGAAAGATGATGTAGCACATACAGGTCAGTCTTCAGGACACAGCAGAGTGGAGAAAGATGAGAGTGGCTGCACAGGAATAAACAGAAACCATCGCCGCACCTTCTGGTTTTATTTTTTCAGACATTTGGGTTCCTGAGTGCTACAAAGATTCCCTGTTTAATTTTATACTGTTTCTCTTCCTCTTCGACCTTTAACTAGTACTTCTTTAACAACAATATCACTGTGTCCCTATTCTTCTCCCTAAAAGTATCTAGTTCTTGTCCCCAGGTAACTTCTTCACACCCTTAGCCCAGCACCTTCACTCCACTCTTGATTTGCTTTTACTCTGCAGCAGCAGCAAAGAATTCCAGACTCCATTTAACAAAACACCTCAGGAGAATGAAAACATGGCCAAGTAATATGGATGATGTTGAATCACGTTGAAGTTACCAGCTAAACTGAGAAAACTTTCAACTTTTAAGCTGTCCTTTAAAGACCTAACTTTGATAAAACTTGTCACTTTGAAGAGGAAACTTTTAAATAAAAAGATTGTTGTGGCTTGGTATGAATAACTTTTAAAAACAGAGTTGTCGTATAAGTTTCCCTCAGGGGTGAGTAAACAGTTTGCCACCAAACTACTTACTCAAATACTTTGTGAAGTACTTTATAAAGTTATTTTGTGTGCTCAGACACGTAGCGTCCAACTCTTTGTGACCCCCGTGGACTGTAGCTCACCAGGCTCCTCTGTCCATGAGATTTTCCTTGCAAGAATACTGGAGTGGGGTGTTATTTCCTTCTCCAGGCGATCTTCCCAGGCGTCAAACCCACACCTCTGTTATCTTCTGCATTGGCAGACAGATTCTTCTTTTTTCTATCTTTAAAAAAAAATTAATTTATTTCAATTGGAGGATAATTACTTTACAATATTGTGATGGTTTTTGCCATATCTTGACATGAATCAGCCATGGGTGCACATGCGTCCCCCTATCCTGAACCACCCCAACTCCCTCCCTACCCCATCCCTCTAGGTTGTCCCAGGGCACCGGCTTTGAGTGCTCTGCTTCATGCATCGAACTTGCACTGGTCATCTGCCTTACATATGGTAATATACATGTTTCTATGCTATTCTCTCAAGTCATCCCACCCTCACATTCTCCTACATAGTCCAAAATCTGTTCTTTACATCTGTGTCTCTTTTGCTGCCTTGTATATAGGATCGTCATTACCGTCTTTCTAAATTCCATATATATGCGTTAATATATAGTGTGTATATATTATTATACACATATTAATATATATTAATAACATGTATTGGTGTTTCTCTTTCTGACTTACTTCACTCTGTTTAATAGGTTCCAATTTCATCCATCTTATTAGAACTGACTCAAATGCATTCCTTTTAATAGCTGAGTAATATTCCATTGTGTATATGTACCACAATTTCCTTATCCAGTCATCTGGCAGATGGATTCTTTACCATTAGTGCCACCAAAGATGGTGCAAGTACTTTTACACCAGTGCTGTGAAAGGCCTTCCTGATGTGTGGGAGATGGGGTGGGGCATGAACAAGACAGCCTTGCAAAAAACCTGAGATTCTAGAAACATGTACATATTGGCACAGATTTGTATTGTCCCTGACAGAGTGAGGAGAGGTGTGGAGGGCCAGGGAGAGGAAACCTAAACCCCACTCAGCAAAGAGATCAGGAACCAGCGCCCTGTCTGCCATGTATGTGCTGATCTTCTGCGAGGCAGTGTTGCAGTTTTGTGGTGTGTACAGAAGTCTGGTATTCTAATGGACAATATAATAAGCTATTTGCTTACTACAAGCAGTAGCTTGCTTTGTGGAATAAGTGGACCATTTTTTTAAACTTCCAGATGTTGATGATGTGTTGGTTGCTCTCTGTTTATCCCTCTACCCCCCCACCTTTCTTGGCCTCGCCCTGTGCCCCAAGAGGCTCCTGGCCCGCTGGCTTCCTTCCAGCTGACTTTGGTGGCGCTGGAAGATCAGAGGGCAGGAGGAAAGAGGGGTCATCAACCATTCATCCCAGCATGCCCCCTTGCTGGACCATGGTTTTTACAGTGGTTGTGTTCCTTTTGGCTGCCTTCCCCAACTACAGCTCTCCCAGGACAGTAACACCATGTCCCCTTGCGTCTACAGGCCTGCATGCGCTTGTGCTTGTTCCTGGTCTTCACCATTCCTGTGGGGTTCTTAACCTAAACAGACTGAAGCGTCTGCTTGCTATTTACCCCCTGTAAATAGTGCCTGTGTTAATTCAAGTCTCTCTCTCGATGAAAGACTGCAAACCAGCTGTTTCCTGCAGGACCATGACAGAGACGGTGGAAAACACTCTTGTCTAATACTCCTGTTTCCCCAGCCTTCCTGCCTGTGCCTTCTTAGGAAATATTAAAGATGGAGTACTATGTGAAGCAAGAAGAAAAATCACAAGCAGGAGAAGTGAACTCCCACATCTTCCTCTCTCTTCTCCTTCTAGGCGAGAGATTTGGGAATCAAAAAGCTGTCTCGGATGACTAAAATAGAGTGACTCACAGCTGACACAGTGACTCATGGTATAACCCAAGCCCAGGTAATGGTCAAAGGCTCCTTAGCGAAAGAAAACTAGGGTTGCAGTTTCGAAAGGAACACAGTCAAATCCATGTTAATGGGAGGAATATACTTTCCTCCTGTGTTGTCTTCAGGGCAAAAACCAAAGGTCTGCTTTTCTGAGGCGTTTCTGAGGGAACTGCTGAGGAGATTGGCCCTGGCTCTGGCAGTGGAGCCGGCCCCTGTCACCTTCCTCAGCTGAAGCTCCCAGAGTCCACCTGCACTCAGAGGGCAGCAAGGAAGGACTTCATCTGTATCTGGCACAGCCGAAGGAGCCCCAGTGTGGGAGGAGGCAGAAAGGAACTCTTCCCGAGGAAGCAGACCCAGGAGAAGAGCAAGATGTGTGGGGAGAGCAGGGAGTGAGGAGAGCACCTTGAGAGGTGCCCAAGGAAAGGCTCAGCTCCAGAGAGCTTCTTCCCCATGTCAGGGGAGGGGATGTAGGTTGAACCAAGGCATTGCTTCCACTCTCCACTGCTTTGTAAGATCTACCTTACAAAGTGTGTGTGTTCAGTTGCTCAGTCGTGTCTGACTCTTTGCACCTCCATGTACCGTAGCCTGTCAAGCTCCTCTGTCCATGGGATTTCCCAGGCAAGAATATTAGAGTCCGTTGCTATTTCCTTCTCCAGGGCATCTTCCTGACTCAGGGATCGAACCTGCATCTCTTACTCTCCTGCACTGGCAGGCAAATTCTTTACCACTAGTAAAAAAATCTACTTAGGAAGCCCTAAATCTGCCTTACCCTTCACTTAGTCTTTGAATTTGATAAAAGGAGCTGGGGACTGGGAGATGGACTTCAAAGTAATCAGTCTGCACAAAAGGCAGTCAAATTGCCTGCCTGCTGGCAGGCAAATTATCTCCAGGAATTAGTTAACCCTGGGAGGGGTGGTTTCCAGTCTGCAAGGACCCAAATGCCAGTGAATTAAGAATAGAGAAAATAAAAGCTGCTCAATATGGCTAATTATTAGAGAAATGAAAATCAAAACTACAGTGAGGTACTACTCCACACTGATTAGAATGGCTATCATTAAAAAGTCAACAAATAGTGGATGATGGAGAGAATGTGGCGAAAAGGGAACCCTCCAACACTGTTGGTAGAAATGTAAGTTGGTGCAGCCACTATGGAAAACAGTGTGGAGGTTCCTCAGAAAACTAAAATCAGTAAGACAAAACTATAATTCCCAAAGATAAATGCACCGCTGTGTTCATAGTATCACTATTCACAATAGCCAAGACTTGGAAACAACCTAAATGTTCATCAACAGATGAATGGATAAAGAAGATGTGGTGTCTACAGATACAATGGAATACTACTCAGCCATAAAAAGAATGAAATAATGCCATTTGCAGCAACATGGATGCATCTAGAAATTATCGTACTAAATGAAGTAAGTCAGAAAGAGAAAGACAGATACCATATTATCACTTATATGTGGAATCTAAAATATGACACAAATGAACCTGTCTATGAAACAGACTCATAGACATAGAGAACAAACTTGTGGTTGCCAAGGGGTAGGGGGAGAGCAAAGGAATGGACTGGAAGTTTAGGGTTGACAGACGCTATTACCTATAGAATGGATAAACAACAAAGTCTTAATGTATAACACAGGAAACTAAATTTAATATCCTGGGATAAATCATAATGGAGAAAAAGAATGTATATAGGTGTGAAACTGAGTTACTTGGCTGTACAGTAGAAATTAACACAACATCATAAATGAACTTTAATAAAAAATAAAGACTGTAAACTTCCAGTTATAGGATGGAGAAGTACTAGGACTGTAATGTATAATTAACACTGCTGTATATTATATATGAAAGTTTTAAGAGAGCAAATCCTGAGTTCTCAGCACAAGAAAAAAAAATTTTCTGTTTATTTAATTTTAGATCTATACAAGATGATGGGTATTCACTAGACATAATCATTTCATGATGTATGGAAGTCAAATCATTGTGCTGTACACCTTGAACTTACACAGTGCTATACATCAATTATATCTCAGTAAAACTGGAAGGAAAAAAGAATATGGAAAAGAAGAAAATATAGTTAATACAGAGAAAACGTGTTTAAAGACACACTCCTGGACAGACTGACAAGGTTAGGATAGAGAGCCTAAAATCAAGTCAGAGAATTAGCGAAGGAAAGAATGCTCTGGAACACTTATGACCAAGCTTTCTTCCACATAAATCAAATTTTATAAGCACATTGGACTATTTGGATGGGACTTTATAGTATGTGAAGAACCAGGTTATATGATTATTAACGAGGAGGTAAAAACATTGTTGACTTTTGGAAAACTCTATAAGACGCTTCGTTGTTTGGCTTTGTAATAACAGGGATAAGTGCTCTAATTATAGGCTTCTCTCCCATTGATGCATCTTTTAAAGGGTGTTCACAGATGGAGTGTCTCAGAAACATATTTCCAGAGTTTTGGCTCACAGATGTCAAGATTTTATTAAAACATGAAGGGATCATACTTGTTCAAAACAAAACTCTGAAAGCAGATCAGACAGATTTTTTTCAATTGACCAAATATTTGACTAAATAAATTTTATCTACAAATAGCTTAGACAGACCTCACTGAATCATGGAAAGCCTTGATTACAATTTCTGGAAGCAGGTAAAGCTCTATTTTAGAGAGAAAAACCCAAGTGGTGTAAAGCCAAATTTTACTTTTGTTCCAGAATAATTTAGTATGGCTTCAGTCATTTATATATTGCTCCAAGTCTCAATCCTTGAAATTCCAGTCAACATGAAGCATTTTGGAATGAGGGAACATACACTGTCCCAGGACTTCAATCTGCTGTGTAATCAGACAATTTACATGGGTCAAAAGCTGGGAGACAGTTTGCTCATCTGTGACAGGATAGTTTCAGGCTAGATCAGGATTCTTAACCTCATGTCTATGGATAAAATATGAATGGAAGAAAAATTATACCTTTATTTTCATTCATTTCTAAGTGAAATTCAGCAATTCATCTCATTATAAATGCAGACGGCAAGCTCCATTAGCATTCACAGTGACTGTGATTTTGTCGCCAATGGAAACCGCTGCTCCTCTCCCATCCCATGGAGTGCCGTTGCAGGCATCTCAGCTCAGCACTTGTGCTCAGCACTCTTGGAATAACAGCAGTTATTAAACCTGTGGCTAGCTCTTATAATGCATTAATAATGAAGCACCTAGAGTGTTGTATCACAAATGGTTTCCTTTTTAATTTTGATAACCCCACTTCAATGTGACTGGTTTCCTTGGTAATCCCATGTTTAAAAATACTTATGCATTTTAAAACAATATTTGGAGGAGAGGTCCACAGATCTTATTAGGCCTTTTAAAGGAGTCCATGGCACACAGAGGTTAGAATCCCTAAGGTAAATGACCTCTAAGGCTTATGCTGCTGCTGCTGCTGCTAAGTCACTTCAGTTGTATCCGACTCTGTGCGACCCCATAGACGGCAGCCCACCAGGCTTCCCTGTCCCTGGGATTCTCCAGGCAAGAACACTGGAGTGGGTTGCCATTTCCTTCTCCAATGCATGAAAGTGAAAAGTAAAAGGGAAGTCACTCAGTCGTGTCCGACTCTTAGCGACCCCGTGACTGCAGCCTACCAGGCTCCTTTGTCCATGGGATTTTCCAGGCAAGAGTACTGGAGTGGGGTGCCATTGCCATCTCCTCTAAGGTTTATGCCTGCCCTTAAATCTATATTTTGAATAGTTGGATTCAGAAAGCCAGCGGAAGGCTATCAATTAAATCAACCTCACATCATACAAAGTGCAGTCACCATCTTTTCGTGATAGGAATACAAAAAAACAACCCTTGAAGAACTCGATATATCTCTTGGAAAATACACCTAGAAAAATCTTATATCTTCTTAATCCAGAGCTATTGTTAAATGCCAAGTTGTCCTGAATGTCATACTTCCTCAAGAATAAAAGTCTGTCTCTTGATTACATTACATATTGATGGTCTGGTAAATATGTTCCATAAGCATAACCAGGTCAGGCAAGAGTGTCAGGCAGGCCCTGTTTGTTATGAGTATCCTGTTGTTGTTGTTTAGTGGATAAGTCATGTCCGACTCTTTTGCGACCCACCAGGCTCCTCTGTCTGTGGGATTTTCCAGGCAAGAATACTGGAGTGGGTTGCCATTTCCTTCTCCAGGGGATTTTCCCAACCAGGGAATCAAACCTACGTCTCCTGCATTGGCAGGTGGGTTCTTTACCACTGAGCCACTTGGGAAGCCCATGAGTACCCTGTTACATCTTATATATACCTTTCTCCCCTACTTTGGCTGTTCTCCTTCCCAGTAGCTACATTTTGTACAAGAACACCTAATACTCAGACCTGCCTACTACTGTTAAGGTGCCAGATGAAGACTTGACCTTTTTCTCTTTTTTTTTTAACCCCCTTTCAGTATGGGGGCTTCCCTTGTGGCTCAGCTGGTAAAGAATCTGCCTGCAATGTGGAAGACGTGGGTTTGATCCCTGGGTTGGGAGGATCCCCTGGAGAAGGGAAAAACGTTTTTGTCAAAAAAGACAGAATGATCTCTGTTCATTTCCAAGGCAAACCATTCAATATCACAGTAATCCAAGTCTATACCCTGACCAGTAATGCTGAAGAAGCTGAAGTTAAATGGTTCTATGAAGACCTACAAGACCTTCTAGAACTAACACCCAAAAAAGATGTCCTTTTCATTATAGGGGACTGGAATGCAAAAGTAGGAAGTCAAGAAACACTTGGAGTAACAGGAAAATTTGGCCTTGGAGTACAGAATGAAGCAGGGCAAAGGCTAACAGAGTTCTGCCAAGAGAACGCACTAGTCATATCAAACACCCTCTTCCAAAAACATAAGAGAAGACTACACATGGACATCACCAGATGGTCAACACCAAAATCAGATTGATTATATTCTTTGTAGCCAAAGATGGAGACACTCTATATAGTCAGCAAAAACAAGACCGGGAGCAGACTGTGGCTCAGATCATGAACTCCTTATTGCCAAATTCAGACTTAAATGGAAGAAAGTGGGGAAAACCACTAGACCATTCAGGTATGACCTAAATCAAATCCCTTATGACTATACAGTGGAAGTGAGAAATAGATTCAAGGGACTAGATCTGATAGAGTGCCTGATGAACTATGGACGGAGGTTTGTGACAGGAGACAGGGAGCAAGACCATCCCCAAGAAAAAGAAATGCAAAAAAGCAAAATGGCTGTCTGAGGAGGCCTTACAAATAGCTGTGAAAAGAAGAGAGGCAAAAGAGAAAAGGAAAGATATACCCATTTGAATGCAGAGTTCCAAAGAATAGCAAGGAGAGATAAGAAAGCTTTTCTCAGTGATCAATGCAAAGAAATAGAGGAAAACAATAGAATGGGAAAGACTAGAGATCTCTTCAAGAAAATTAGAGATACCAAGGGAACATTTCATGCAAAGATGGGCACAATAAAGGACAGAAATGGTAAGGACCTAACAGAACCAGAAGATATTAAGAAGAGGTGGCAAGAATACACAGAAGAACTGTACAAAAAAGATCTTCATGACTCAGATAATCATGAAGGTGTGATCACTCACCTAGAGCCAGACATCCTGGAATGTGAAGTCAAGTGGGCCTTAGGAAGCATCACTACAAACAAAGCTAGTGGAGGTGATGGAATTCCAGTTGAGCTATTTCAGATCCTAAAAGATGATGCTTGAAAGTGCTGTACTCAATATGTCAGCAAATTTGGAAAACTCAGCAGTGGCCACAGGACTGGAAAAGGTCAGTTTTCATTCCAATCCCAAAGAAAGGCAATGCCAAAGAATGCTCAAACTACTGCACAATTGCACTCATCTCACATGGTGGTAAAGTCATGCTCAAAATTCTCCAAGCCAGGCTTCAGCAATACATGAACTGTGAACTTCCAGATGTTCAAGCTGGTTTTAGAAAAGGCAGAGGAACCAGAGATAAAATTGCCGATATCCTCTGGACCATCGAAAAAGCAAGGAAGTTCCAGAAAAACATCTATTTCTGCTTTATTGACTATGCCAAAGCCTTTGACTATGTGGATCACAATAAACTGTGGAACATTCTGAAAGAGATGGGAATACCAGATCACCTGACCTGCCTCTTGAGAAACCTGTATGCAGGTCAGAAAGCAAACAGTTTAGAACTGGACATGGAATAACAGACTGGTTCCAAATAGGAAAAGGAGTACGTCAAAGCTGTATATTGTCACTCTGCTTATTTAACTTATATGCAGAGTCCATCATGAGAAATGCTGGGCTGGAGGAAACACAAGCTGGAATCAAGATTGCCAGGAGAAATATCAATAACCAAAGATATGCAGATGACACCACCCTTATGGCAGAAAGTGAAGAAGTAAAGAGCCTCTTGATGAAAGTGAAAGAGGAGAGTGAAAAAGTTGGCTTAAAGCTCAACATTCAGAAAACTAAGATCATGGCATCCAGTCCCATCACTTCATGGAAATAGATGGGGAAACAGTGGAAATAGTGTCAGACTTTATTATTTTTGACTCCAAAATCACTGCAGATGGTGATTGCAGCCAGGAAATTAAAAGGCACTTACACCTTGAAATGAAAGTTATGACCAACCTAGACAGCATATTAAAAAGCAGAGACATTACTTTGTCAACAAAGGTCCTTCTAGTCAAGGCTATGGTTTTTCCCATGGTCATGTATGGATGTGAGAGTTGGACGATAAAGAAAGCTGATCGCCAAAGAATTGATGCTTTTGAACTGTGGTGTTGGAGAAGACTCTTGAGAGTCCCTTGGGCTGCAGGGAGATCCAACCAGTCCATTCTAAAGGAGATCAGTCCTGGGTGTTCATTGGAAGGACTGATGTTGAAGCTGAAACTCCAATACTTTGGCCACCTGATGCAAAAAGCTGACTCATTGGAAAAGACCCTGATGCTGGGAGAGATTGAGGGCAGGAGGAGAAGGGGACGACAGAGGATGAGATGGTTGGATGGCATCACCGACACAATGGGCGTGGGTTTGGGTGGACTCTTGGAGTTGGGATGGACAGGGAGGCCTGGTGTGCTGCAGTTCATGGTGTCACAAAGAGTCGGACACGACTGAGCGACTGAACTGAACTGAACGTCAATATGGAGTTGAGTACAGGTCTCTTTCATGCTAAATATTGATGGCTTTTGATCATACTAACCATGAAAATTATTAATTCTATGATTACTTAGTGTGTGCCAGGCACAGTTCTGTGAACTCTCCAGACACTTAATAATTTTTACAACAGCCCTATTTTATAGATGGGAAAACTGAGCAACTCAGAATGTAAGCTACCTGCACAAGTGTCCATGGCATGGAAGGAGAGGCTTGGGTTTCAAACTCAAGTAATGTGATGCTGCAGCCCTCACTCAGAGATACTGTGCTAAAGTGCCATAATTTAACAAATTCCCCATTTGTTGATATTAATATTTATGTTGCTTATAGTTTTTCACTACTAGAATATGAATGAATGTCTCTATAAAGAAATAATTTTATACATTTCTGGTTGTTTCTTAAGGGTAAATTTCTAAAAGTTAAACTGCTAGGTTAATTTTTAAAAAATGCCAACCTTCTTCATAAAAGATTATACTAATTTGATCAGAACTATATGATCATGTTAGCCTTTGCCCTGCTTCATTCTGTACTCCAAGGCCAAATTTCCTGTTACTCCAGGTGTTTCTTGACTTCCTACTTTTGCATTCCTGTCCCCTATAATGAAAAGGACATCTTTTTTGGGTGTTAGTTCTAGAAGGTCTTGTAGGTCTTCATAGAACCATTTAACTTCAGCTTCTTCAGCATTACTGGTCAGGGTATAGACTTGGATTACTGTGATATTGAATGGTTTGCCTTGGAAATGAACAGAGATCATTCTGTCTTTTTTGACAAAAACGTTTTTCCCTTCTTCAGGGGATCTTCCCAACCCAGGGATCAAACCCACGTCTTCCACATTGCAGGCAGATTCTTTACCAGCTGAGCCACAAGGGAAGCCCCCATACTGAAAGGGGGTTTAAAAAAATGGCAACCCACTCCAGTACTCTTGCCTGGAAAATCCCATGGACGGAGGAGCCTGGTAGACTGCAATCCATGGGGTCACTAAGAGTCAGACACGACTGAGCTACTTCACTTTCACTTTTCACTTTCATGCATTGGAGAAGGAAATGGCAACCCACTCCAGTGTTCTTGCCTGGAGAATCTCAGGGACGGGGGAGCCTGGTGGGCTTCCATCTATGGGGTTGCACAGAGTCGGACACGACTGAAGTGACTTAGTAGCAGCAACATATGATCATGCATTTGCCTATGAGGCTTCCCATGTGACTCAGTATAAAGAATCCACCTGCAATGCAGGAGATGCAGGAGACTCGGGTTCTATCCCTGAGTTGGAAAGATGCTCTAGAGAAGGAAATGGCAACTCAGGCCAGTATTCTTGCCTGGGAAATCCCACAGACAGAGGAACCTGGCAAACTACAGTCCATGGGTCGCAAGGAGTTGGATGCGACTGATTGACTAACATTTTGCCTTGATTTTAGTCTGTAAAAACACTGAATCACTATGTTGTACCCCTGAAATTAATATGACATTGAACACTTGAAACTAATGATACTGTAAATCAACTATATTTCAGTTTAAATATACATGTACAGAATACATGCATACCTGAACGGGGGAGAAAAAGAATGTTAGTTCTTCACTGAGCATGAGAAGACTGAGATTCTGCAACATCTGACAATGTTTTAGGGTGGTGAGACCTAGGGGATTATCTGGGTTTCTTTAAGTCATCAACAGCATTCTCAGCTCTTTCTGAGTACCTTCTGGTTTGAGCAGGGAAACACTGTTCCTCTCTTGTCCTTAAGATTCTCAAGCTCCTTTCTTCTGATTGCAATCCTGGATTGAAGAAAACAGGAAAAATAATTTCCTACTAAGCACATTTCTGTTCTCACTTTCCTTATATGTTGTAACTTTTTAGCACACATATGATTTTGAGAATCACATGTGTCTCTTGAGAGTCCTTTGGACTGCAAGGAGATCAAACCAGTTCATCCTGAAGGAAATCAACCCTGAATATTCACTGAAAGGACTGATGCTGAAACTGAAGCTCCAATACTTTGGCCACCTGATGCGAAGACTTGACTCATTGGAAAAGACCCTGATGCTGGGAAAGATAGAGGGCAGGAGGAGAAGGGGGTGACAGAGGATGAGATGGTTGAATGACATCATTGACTCAATGGACACGAGTTACAGCAAATTCTGGGATATGACTAAGGACAGGGAAGCCTGGTGCGCTTCAGTCCACAGGGTTGCAAAGAGTCCGACACAACTGAGTGAACAACAAAAAATGATTCCCGTTACCCATACTACCTGAACTCACACTCGGCCACAGCACCTCAGACTGCACACCGTACAGATCTGTTTTCCATATGCTTCAGAAATCACTGGGGTGAGGGTTACTTACCTGTTTTTTGAGGTTCTCTCCCCATGTTAGACCCTACATCCAATTAATGGGTCTGTTCTACCCCCTTCCGTTCCGTTCCGTTCAGTCGCTCAGTCGTGTCCGACTCTTTGCGACCCCGTGGACTGTAGCCTACCAGGCTTCTCCGTCCATGGGATTCTCCAGGCACGAATACTGGAGTGGGTTACCATTTCCTTCTCCATCTACCCCCTTAGAAAGCCATTCATTTCTCTCCATTTCACTGTTACTCTAGTTCCAGTCACCTTCATATCAAGCCTAGATCAGCAAACAACCATCCAATTGGTTTTCTTGTTTCTATCTCTTCCACACAGTGCATTTCTCACATTTCGTCAGAAGATAATCCAAAAATGCCCACCTCAGCACATTCCCCTGATTAAAAGTCTTCCAGTGGCTCCAGGTTTGGCAGTTTGGCATGACATGCAAGGCCTTTCTGACCCAGCCCCTGCTTGTCCATCCTCCCAGTTTCAACTCTCTCCACTCCTCCAGGAATCTCTGCTGCCATCATCCTAAATTATTTGGTGCCCCACAAATGCCGTTTTCTCCCTTACTTTCTGATCTTGCCTTTGTATGCACTGCTGCTGCAGAGTAGGATTTGGCAGCCATATGACCCCCTCGTCTGCATTATGACTCAGTCCAGCCTAGGAAGTTGCAAATCAGAAAAAGCCATTAATATTGACTCAGGAATCTTTTGCAAATATAATTATGTTTGTTGCCATTGTAAAATTATAGTTCTCAGGCCTGTAGTAAAATAATCAAGGAAAAAACTGAGATGAGTTTTCAGATTTTTTTTGGTCAATAAAATCAATTTGACAAACAAAAAATGATTATAAGAATGATGAAATAATATTGAAAAGAGAAAAGAGAAGCATGATAAAAATAGTGCTGAGAGAAAAAAGTCCTTTAATCTCAAATCAGATTCCTTGCTTAATATGCATGGTGCTCACCCCAAACTCAGAAATAAAGAAATAACATTCCAGTTTCTCACAGGTTTGGGTTTATATTATCTTTATGATGGAAACTTGGGATAATTAAGTAGATTAAGATTTCAAAACCAGGTATCTGCAGAAGAAGGGACATATATATATATATATATACATATATATTTAAATCACTCTGCTCCTGGGTGGTTGCATAATATATATTGAGCTGACATTTCTGAGTTTGGTTTGTTGGTCATATTTTGGTCAGTTAACTGCATCCTACGTATTTTCAGATTCATAGAGGGGAAATATAAATCTAGAAAAAGTAACTTCTTCACAATGTGGTGATTATTTTATTTACTTTTTATTTTTTTGTTCTTTCATTGGTTTTTATTTTGAGACAAAAATAAGCAGGGACAAAAACCCAGGGATAAAAATAAGAGGAGGCTGGTTTCATGCTGAAGAGGCATGGAGCCTCTTTTCACTGATGTATGTTTCTTTAGCACTTTTCCAAGGCGTTGGGAGACTGTCAGGAGAGTGGTATTGTTCTCTGGGTTGCCCAGCCCGCCCCCCCCACCCCCACCCCCACCGCCCACCATTTCACCTGCAGGCATTGTGGCTGTGAAGCTGGCAGAGGAGGCCACACGCAGCCTTTGTGGGCTCAGCACAGTACAAAGGCTGTGGGCTCTTCTAGTTTCTAAAGGCTGACGGGAATAGACGCTCTCAAGAACATTCCAGGGGCCGCTGTCACCCAACATTTATGTGGGGCCCTGGACAGGTCCAGACCAGAGCAGCTTCCAGCCTGTCAGCCTGAGAGAGCACAGCCAACCAAAAAGATTGTTCCTGCAAAACCCACTCCTCTCCAACATAACAAAGCAGTACCACCGGGGCCACTTAGGCACAGCCATGCATGACCTTTTGGTTTTACCAGGGATCTGGGCCAGGTGAAGGGGTTGGAAGAGATCCCCAGTTTCTCTGGGGCATGCTGTAACTCATTGGACCTTCCCGTGATGAGCAGCTGAGGGGCTCCCAAGGAACCCCGATCAAGGCAGGAGCCAGCATATGGAAGGGAGGTGCTGACACTACACTGCCAGCATCTCAGTCTTCACCCATATTCTCCGTGGCTGCAAAAACACTGCTTGAAAATCAGTCCCGTACTCCAGTCGCAGCCCCCGCTTCCCATAGTGACTCAGCGATCACCACCTGCCTCTGCCCTCATGTCCCTGGCTACATCCCGCTGGTGCTCAGGAAGGATCAGCCTGCCCTGGTTTAAGAGAACAGCAGGGTCTTGCTGCCGAGCTGTGGGCTCGAGGGCCCCGAGTGTTCATCCTCAGAACGTCCGCCTCTCTCCCATGCAGGAGCCTCTGTTCACACAGTGCCAAGAACACTGGTGTTCTGTTTATGCTGGACGAGGGGTTAATGGAAACAAGTCATTCCATTTAACCAAAAGGGTTACACAAAGCAGGACTAACAGCAGGAACCTATGACAAAGAGTATGGCTTTGTTGAGAGATGCAGGGTTAAGCTGAAGATTTAAAAACTGTTTTTTCCTTTTCTGAACCAAGAGTCTTCAAAAAGATATCTGCAGAGATACTAAGAAGGTATAATACCAACTGATAAAATCAGCTGTTTCACCAGGAATGGGAAAAAAAATGTGTCATACATAACCAGTGTCTAAGTCAAGGCCTGAATGAATAATCAAAGAGATTAACACAGCCGAGCCAGAAGAACCACAATTAATACTACCGAATGCCATCACCTGTACCCTTAGCTTCCTGGATCATTAATCTCTCAGCAATGTCCTCACCACTAGGCCAAAGATGAAAAGATGCGCGTTGAGACCCACTGACCACACTGAAATAAATAAAGCATTTGAACATAATCTACTGGTCTGCACTTCACAGGGGCTTACTTTCCATTGACCAATGATCAGAGGAGTAAGTGACCAAGCCTGGTCACTCTAACCAGCCCTCCCTGACTGCAAACACCTGCAGCTGTGGAGGAAGGGGTCCTCCTGCCCAAGATGATGCCTTCAGCAACTTTCTGGGCACAAAGGTGCTCTTTGGTGGACAATTTTTAAAAACATAAGAGCCATGAGGAGCACTTACTTCTTTTGTCTCTTACCCACCCAGACACACATATAAAAATCCATGGCAAGATGGGAGACCTCAGGAGGAATTTTGACCTTCCTTATTTTTGAGGCTGAGCAGAAAGTCTTGGAAGTTCTTATTTTTCCAATAACCACAGAGACAACTTCAAGCTGAGGATGGCTTCCACACGCCCTCCTCTCAGTGTTAATGCCTGTCCCTGCTCAACTGTTCCACCCTCACCCGCAGCTGTCTTTTGCCTTCAAAGAGCAGGATGCTCGCAGCCATGGCTGAATTCAGGCTGTCCACGCCGGGCACGATGGGGATCAGCAGCCTCCCGCCCCCTGTGCTCTCGGCCAACTGCAGGGACTCCAGACTCACGCCATGGGTCTCCCCACCTATCAACAATATGGTGATTATTTTAATTAAAAATCTTTCTGCACACATGACTGTGGAGCCTGGTGGTAGAGGACAAAGCATTGGCTGTCAGGAGGGATCCTGGGTAGCAAAATCTCTCTGTGTAGATTAGTTTCCAGGCCCCAGAAGACTTCTGTTTGAGCTCTGTGGAGAGCATGGAGTGTCGCGATACAAAGTGAATAAGACCTGTCTTTCCAGGGCACTTAGCAGCCACCTGAACAGCTCATTTCTGAGGGCAGGTTTGGTGCAGTCCGGACTCCAGGCAGTAGTATAAGCCTAGTGGAAGACCACAGTAGCCCCACAGGGCTGCTGCTAAAGTATTTGGTGAGAGATAAACTGCCTGGGAACCCCTAGAATTTGGGGAGTAGGTAATTTAAAGGGGCTTCCCAGGTGTTGCTAGTGGTAAAGAATCTGGCTGCCAATGCAGGAGACGTAAAAGACGCAGGTTCAATGCCTGGGTCAGGAAGATCCCCTGGAGGAGGGCATGGCAACACACTCCAGTATTCTTCCCTGGAAAATTCCATAGACAGAGGTATCTGGTGGGCTATAGCCCACGGGGCCACAAAGAGTAGGACTTGACTGAGCGACTGAGCATGCAGGCACGCACACAACCTCTGCGTGAAATGGGCTCCAGGCAACAAAATTGAGCTGTTACTCAAACGTCGATTGAGAAGGCCAGTAGTGGCTATAAATACTATAAGGAAGACGCTTCACGTTATTTGGTATAAACCTAATCCTTCTTTATTTTTCAGTTTTCCACCTTTATTTTGAACACATAGAATTAGAACTCCTAATAAAGATAAAATTATGTGCAAATGACTTTAAAAATTGAAGTATAGTTGATTTACAATATTGTGTTAACTTCTGCTGTACAGCAGTGGTTCAGTTATACACATACACACATATACATTCTTGTTCATAATCTTCCATTATGGTTTATCACAGAATATTGAATTTATGTGATATATAATAGGATCTTGTTGTTTATCCACTCTATATGTAATAGTTTGATTCTGCTTGCAAGTTCAGTTGCTTCAGTCATGTCCAACTCTTTGCAACACTAACTGTAGCCCACCAGGCTCCTCTGTCCATGGATTCTCCAGACAAGAATACTGGAGTGGGTTGCCATGCCCTCTTCCAGAGTATCTTCCCCCACCCAGGGATCATGTCTCATGTCTCCTGCATTGGCAGGCAAGTTCTTTACCCCTAGGACCACCTTGGAAGCCCTTTGCTCCACTATCATGGGACAAAAGCACCTCCAGCATGTGGAAAGAAGAGATGGCCAGTGTCCTAGGTCCTTGCGACTCAAAACGTGGTCCTTGGATCAGCTTGTGAGAAATGTAGAACTTCAGGTTCCAATGCAATCTTCCTGAATCATAATCTGCATTTTAATAAGCTTCTCAGGTGATTAGCAAGCAATTTAAGTTTGAGAAGTGCTACTTTAGGAGAAAAGCACCACTTCGAGGAGTTTAACACCTGATAATCACAACCTAATGACCACAGTCTGGTCAGCTGTGACCTTCCCAGATGCTCATCTAGTGCCAGGTACAGGGGTCTGTGTTTCTGCAAGGATTCGTATCTCAAATCAGTGAGATTTTTGGAAGGCTAGCAGTTATCCTGATAGGCTTCCTCTAAGAAGCCTCTGTATAATTCTTGTATAAATACTATCAGTTCAATTCTCAGTCGTGTCCGACTCTTTGTGACCCCATGGACAGCAGCATGCCAGGCCTCCTTGTCCATCACCAGCTACCGGAGTTTACTCAAACTCATGTCCATTGAGTCGGTGATGCCATACAACCATCTCATCCTCTGTCATCCCCTTCTCCTCCCACCTTCAATCTTTCCCAGCATCAGGGTCTTTTCCAATGAGTCAGCTCTTCGCATCATGGTGGCCAAAGTATTGGAGTTTCAGCTTCAACATCAGTCCTTCCAATGAATATTCAGGACTGATTTCCTTTAGGATGGACTGGTTGGATCTCCTTGCAGTCCAAGGGACTCACAAGAGTCTTCTCCAGCACCACAGTTCAAAAGCATCAATACTTTGGCGCTCAGCTTTCTTTACAGTCCAACTCTCACATCCATACATGACCACTGGAAAAACAATAGCCTTGACTAGACAGACCTTTGTTGGCAAAGTAATGTCTCTGCATTTTAATATGCTGTCTAGGTTGGTCATAACTTTTCTTTGAAGGAGTAAGTGTCTTTTAATTTCATAGCTTAATTTCATGGTTAATTAATTTCATAAATACTATGGCTTTTTTTAAAAAATTGACTTATGTTGGAAAACAGGGTGAGATTTGGGGTTCCGAGTTTATCACCAGAGAATCACCAGAGAAATGTTAAGGTTCTTGATGCAAATATATGCACAGGACAATGACCAACACACAGAAGGTACAGTGGCATTTTGCAATGAGCTGATTATAACCTGACAGTTCAAAGCAGAAATCTGGTATGCTGAGCTAGATGATTTGAAAGGTTCTTTTTTCCTAAATTAGCCAAAGTATGCTCTGAGTGCTATGTTTCCACATTCATTCAATCAAAACAACCTTTCTATAGAAATATGTAGAGATTCTCTCTCTGTGTGTCTCTATCTGTATCTACCTATCTCTCTGTTTATCTACCTATCTATCTATAATAGAAATGCCAGACGCTGTGTTAGATGCTGAGAATATAATTAGGCAAAAACTGACAAGATCTCTACCCTCATCGAACTCACAGTCCTCTCCAAGTTCTAAACTTGAATCCTGGACCTGAAATCAGTTCAGATCTGAGGAAAGGTAGATCCAGTGCCTGCTTATGGCAGCAGGGGGATGGAGCCGCAGGGTAAAAATGTAAAAGGAAGATACTTGAGGAAGGATTATTTCCTCAAAAACTGATATTTTACTGAGATTTTAACATCTGAAACCTCTGTTCCTAGAAACTCAGCCTAGTCATTGTTGGGTATCTGTCTAACCAGTCAGCAACTTCTCCTAGGGGAGGCGGTAAAGAGGAAGGTTGAGAGAGGAATCACAGATGTCCTTGTCTAGAATTTAAAAATAAGAGATTTCTGTGTTGCCTAGAAAAGACTAAGACATTTGCTATACAGGAAAAAAAAAATTTGTTCAATGTTCTAAGAGTATATTATGTGCCAAGACCTTAGGACCACATCAGTGAACCAAAAAGAAAAGAAAAGAAAAAGACCAGTGCTCTCTTAAAGCTTACGTTCTAGTTGATGGAGATTGGGGGAATACAGGTTTCTCCTAAAGAGTGAAATATGTTAATACCCATGTTCCTGCCAAATACCTCAGGATCGAAGCCCGGAGTTAGAGCTGCAAGGCTGTCCCAAGCAGGCGATGTCATAATTAAAGAGACTGTGTTGGCGTCCATCTGCCCTCTGGCAGGGCACAAGACAGCACCCTCCATGTGGGCACAGAGCAGAGGCTAGAGAGTAAGGAATCTGGGTCATGCACCTAGAAAGCTACATAATGGATTGGAACAAGGCTCGTGAACCCAAGTGGTAAGACAGGTAGGATCATTATTATATAAACCTGGGTGACTTTTTTTTCCTTGCGTTCTTTCCACAGTTTTAATTTTTAAATTGCACAAATAATATTTGTTTATTTTGGAGGAAAAAGTCTGGGACAACAGACTGATTCCATTGCAACAGCAGTTCTTCATCCTCTGAAACCAAAGCCGGTCACCGACTCATCTCTCTTGCTCTTTAAGTTTCCTGAGCTGCAGTTAGACTCAGTCCTTTGTGGGCCTAAAGTCACGAAGCTCTCTAAGCTTCTTTACATCAAGCTCTCTAAGCCCTTCTAACTAACCTTGAAGTGAAGGGACAGTATCCTTCTGCCTCTCCTTGTAAAAGGAGAGAGCAAGTTTTGCCCAGCTCTGTCCAAAGAAAGCTTCCTCATAAAATGGTCTCTCTTCACTTTCCACGATCTTTGTACAGCTTCCTTGTGGGTGGGTTTTTGAGCTGTATAACATGTCCTAGGTCACCTACTTTGATGTCTCTGGCACCACACTTTGGATTTTTCACATCTTCTATTTTATGGAGCTGGTATTCATTTTCCACTGCTGCTGCAAAGAATCACCACACTCTTAGCAGCTTAACCAACACAAATTTATTATATTGCTATTCTGTGGGATAGAAGGCTGATATTGGTCTTGCTGGCCTAAAATTAAAGGGTCACATTTCTTTCTGGAGATTTTAGGGGAGGATTCCCTCTGTCTTGTTTGCTGAACCCAGGGTAGGCAAGGTGCAAGCTAGAAAGCTGGAAGAAGATGTGAGGAGCCATAGAAACTGCCAACATGTTTACACTCTCCTGGCTGGCACAGAAGCAAGGCAGCTGCAGCAGACATGCTGTCTTCTCTAGTGACTGACCCAGTGGACACAGCTGTAACTCCACACCACTCAATGCGACTGGACTCGACTACAAGAGCTTTTCAGGTGCTGCTTACATAGGTCATTGCACATGCGTGGTGCTATAAATGATTTCAGCTGATGCATGACCATGTGTCTACAAAACATGGGGTGAGAGCAAGAGGCCGTGGGGGCTAGAGGGCCATCTTGGCTACTTTGCTCTTTCCCTACACCCTTCCTGCCATTTCGAGCTTCTACCCACTCCTCAGATTCCTTGGCTATGGCGCCCTCCTCCATCTTCAAAGTAAGCAAAGTCATATGTCTCTCTGTGCTTTTCTTCCACCACCACATTTCTTTCTCTGACCCTCTTCTTCTGCCTTCCTCTTCTACATTTCAGTTCAGTTCAGGTCAGTTCAGTCGCCCAGTTGTGTCCGACTCTTTGCGACCCCATGAATCACAGCACGCCAGGCCTCCATGTCCATAACCAACTCCCGGAATTCACTCCAACTCATGGCCATCGAGTCGGTGATGCCATCCAGCCATCTCATTCTCTGTCGTCCCTGTCTCCTCCCACCCCCAATCCCTCCCAGCATCAGACTCTTTTCCAGTGAGTCAACTCATCGCATGAGGTGGCCAAAGTATTGGAGTTTCAGCTTCAGCATCAGTCCTTCCAATGAACACCCAGGATTGATCTCCTTTAGAATGGACTGGTTGGATCTCCTTGCAGTCCAAGGGACTCTCAAGAGTCTTCTCCAACACCACAGTTCAAAAGCATCAATTCTTCAGTGATCAGCTTTCTTCACAGTCCAACTCTCACATCCATACATGACCACAGGAAAAACCATAGCCTTGACTAGACGGACCTTGGTTGGCAAAGTAATGTCTCTGCTTTTCAATATACTATCTAGGTTGGTCATAACTTTCCTTCCAAGGAGTAAGTGTCTTTTAATTTCCTGGCTGCAATCAGCATCTGCAGTGATTTTGGAGCCCCAAAAATAAAGTCTGACACTGTTTCCACTGTTTCCCCATCTATTTCCCATGAAGTGATGGGACCAGATGCCATGATCTTCATTTTCTGAATGTTGAGCTTCAAGCCAACCTTTTCACTCTCCTCTTTCACTTTCATCAAGAGGCCTTTGAGTTCCTCTTTACTTTCTGCCATAAGGGTGGTGTCATCTGCATATCTGAGGTTATTGATATTTCTCCCAGCAATCTTGACTCCAGCTTGTGCTTCCTCCAGCCCAGCGTTCCTCATGATGTACTCTGCATATAAATTAAATAAGCAGGGTGACAATATACAGCCTTGACGCACTCCTTTTTCTATTTGGAACCAGTCTGTGGTTCCATGTCCAGTTCTAACTGTTGCTTCCTGACCTGCATACAGGTTTCTCAAGAGGCAGGTCAGGTGGTCTGGTATTCCCATCTCTTTCAGAATGTTCCACAGTTTATTGTGATCCACACAGTCAAAGGCTTTGGCATAGTCAATGAAGCAGAAATAGATGCTTTTCTGGAACTCTCTTGCTTTCTCCATGATCCAGCAGATG
This sequence comes from Moschus berezovskii, assembly GCF_049115385.1. Classification (NCBI taxonomy): domain Eukaryota; kingdom Metazoa; phylum Chordata; class Mammalia; order Artiodactyla; family Moschidae; genus Moschus; species Moschus berezovskii. The sequence goes on along the minus strand of NC_142461.1, from coordinate 114,090,270 downwards.
TTGGCAATTTGATCTCTGGTGCATCTGCCTTTTCTAAAACCTGCTTGAACATCTGGAAGTTCATGGTTCACATATTGCTGAAGCCTGGCTTGGAGAATTTTGAGCATGACTTTACTAGCGTGTGAGATGAGTGCAATTGTGCGGTAGTTTGAGCATTCTTTGGCATTCCCTTTCTTTGGGATTGGAATGAAGACTGACCTCTTCCAGTCCTGTGGCCACTGCTGAGTTTTCCAAATTTGCTGGCATATTGAGTGCAGCACTTTCACAGCATCATCTTTCAGGATTTGAAACAGCTCAATTGGAATTCCATCACCTCCACTAGCTTTGTTTGTAGTGATGCTCTCTAAGGCCCACTTGACTTCACATTCCAAGATGTCTGGTTCCAGGTGAGTGATCACACCATCGTGATTATCTTCGTTGTGAAGATCTTTTTTGTACAGTTCTTCTATGTATTCTTGCCACCTCTTCTTAATATCTTCTGCTTCTGTTAGGTCCATACCATTTCTGTCCTTTATCGAGCCCATCTTTGCATGAAATGTTCCCTTGATATCTCTAATTTTCTTGAAAAGATCTCTTGTTTTTCCTGTTCTGTTGTTTTCCTCAGTTCTTTGCATTGATCGCTGAGGAAGGCTTTCTTATCTCTCCTAGCTATTCTTTGGAACTCTGCATTCAGATGCTTATATCTTTCTTTTTTCCCTTTGCTTTTCGCTTCTCTTCTTTTCACAGCTAGTTGTAAGGTCTCCTCAGACAGCCATTTTGCTTTTTTGCATTTCTTTTCCATGGGGATGGTCTTGGTCCCTGTCTCCTGTACAATGTCACGAACCTCCGTCCAGAGTTCATCAGGCACTCTATCTATCAGATCTAATCCCTTAAATCTATTTCTTACTTCCACTGTATAATCATAAGGGATTTGATTTAGGTCATATCTGAATGGTCTAGGGGTTTTCCCTACTTTCTTCAATTTCAGTCTGAATTTGGCAATAAGGAGTTCATGATCTGAGCCACAGTCAGCTCCTGGTCTTGTTTTTGCTAACTGTATAGAGATTCTCCATCTTTGGCTGCAAAGAATATAATCAATCTGATTTCTGTGTTGACCATCTGGTGATGTCCATGTGTAGAGTCTTCTCTTGTATTGTTGGAAGAGGGTGTTTGCTATGACCAGTGTGTTCTCTTGCAAAACTCTATTAGCGTTTGTCCTGCTTCATTTCATGCTCCAAGACCAAATTTGCCTGTTACTCCAGGTGTTTCTTGACTTCCTACTTTTGCATTCCAGTCCCCTATAATGAAAAGGACATCATTTCTGGGTGTTAGTTCTAAAAGGTCTTGTAGGTCTTCATAGAACCGTTCAACTTTGGCTTCTTCAGCATTACTGGTTGGGGCATAGACTTGGATTACTGTAATATTGAAAGGTTTGCCTTGGAAATGAACAGAAATCATTCTGCCGTTTTTAAGATTGCATCCAAGTACTGCATTTCGGATTCTTTTATTGACCATGATGGCTACTCCATTTCTTCTAAGGGATTCCTGCCCACAGTAGTAGATTTAATGGTCATCTGAGTTAAATTCACCCATTCCAGTCCATTTTAGTTCACTGATTCCTAGAATGTCGACGTTCACTCTTGTCATCTCCTGTTTGACCACTTCCAATTTACCTTGATTCATGGACCTAACATTCTAGGTTCCTATGCAATATTGCTCTTTACAGCATCGGACTTTGCTTCTACTTTTAAGCACCCTTAAATCTCCTATCTGGATAATTGAAAATAATCTCCCAGTTTTAAGGTAGCTTTGTTGTCAACCTTAACTCTATTCAGTTCAGTTCAGTTCAGTTGCTCAGTCATGTCCGACTCTGCGACCCTATGGACTGCAGCACGCCAGGCCTCCCTGTCTATTGGCAACCTCAATTCTCCTTTGCCATGTAAGGTAAGGTAACATATTCACGGGTTCTGAGTGTTGGGATGTGAACATTTGTGGGAGGTTGTTAGTCAGCCTATCATAGTGTTTCAGTCAAAACTTTGTATTTATACAACCAGATACGATAATAATTGTGTGGTGAACATTGGTGTATGGACATAAATATTCTTTTACATCTTTTGTAATATATTGTATTTATGCAACCAGATACGATAATAATTCTGTGGTGAACATAGGTTTATGGACAGAAATATTCTTTTACATCTTTTGTAATATATTTTGTTCTAATGGGTAAGGAGTTGGCTTCCCTGGTGGCTCAGTGGTAAAGAATACACCTGCTAATGCAGGGAGCACAAGTTCAATCCCTGGTTGGGAAAATCCCCTGGACAGGGGAATGGCAACCCCATTCAGTATTCCTGCCTGGAAAATCCCATGGACAGAGGAACCTGGTGGGCTACAGTCTATAGGCTCACAGAAAAGTCAGATATGACTTAGCAACTAAACAACAATATATTGGTATACCATGTTTAACAATTTCTGTATTGTTGGACAGTTAAGTCATATCCTATTGTTTATCATAAAGAACACTGCAGTGAACATCTCTATTTAATTTTGGCACACATTCTCTGATGACTTTTGTATTGTGTCAAGTAAGTTGCTCTTACATTTCCCGGGACCCCTTTCCCTGCATGGTTTTGAGTTAATAAAAGTCGTAAAACAATTGTTTTATTGCATGAGATCTAGATGGTAGAAATGAAGCAGCAGTCACACGTATGCCTGGAAGACTGGTGTAGGGCCAGACACTGTCGCAGCTCCAGCATGTTGTCGTGGCTCTGCTAGTTCATCTTGTTAGAAGGGCCAGCAGCCTGTGGCAACTCCAGTCGGTTCTTCACGGGACAGTGCCCGGGCCTAACCAATCAGCTCCCGCCAGATCTTCCCTTTCAGCTTCTCCGTGTACCGACCCAGGTGAACGTGTGCCCTGTGGAAACATGCACTAGAACTTCTGGAAGTCTTCCTCACCACTGAGTAGGATGTTTGGAAGTTTGAGAGGCAAATGCAAGTTCTCCTTCTGTTCTTGCAGTGTTAGCTCATCCTGCGTGTTCCGGGCTGTCCTCATTCTCTCCCGCTTCACACGCGTCTTCCCTTTCTAACTGCCGCCCTGCTCACTGTAGGCCTAGCACCGGATGGAGAGCCACAGTCTTACACAAACGGCACAACCAGCTCCCGCAACTGTGGAAGCTCTAATCTCTACACAGATCTCTCTCTATCACTCATAAGTGGTTCTGCTTCTCTGATCAAACCCTAATTGATACTCATTCATAACTATTCTTTTTGGATAAATTCCTAGAAATCTGGGAGGAGATAGTACATTCCCTAAATATTTCTTTTTTTGTTCATGTGTTTTATTTAGTGAAATCTTTTTTGGAAAAGTTCTAGTTTGTTTCTACTCTACTAGGAAGACTCAAAGCAAGGTGTTTTTGTCCACACTTGCACCCGAATTTTAACGGCAAAGCATTGGACCCCTGGGCCAGGGTGCGCATAGCAGTAGCAAGAATCTAGAGGAGATGAAATTCAAAAGGAGGTGGTCAGACTCACTTGCTGAATCACCCGTTGATAGCACTCCAAGGTGACAAAACCTTTAAGATTCTCTTTTCTGTAAGAGACATGAATATTTCCTTTATGGTCTGCCTTCTTAGGCTGGAGTCCTGTCTGTGAATTCTTAACTATTGGTAGACTTTGCTTGCTCCAACTTACTCCATTTACCTATTTGGACAAACATTTACCTACGCTTCCTGCCTTCCCACCATCTGTGTTTGATTCACCTGCTGGGACATACCATTGACATAAATGGCATCATCTCGGTTTCAGCAGCACTTGATCTGTACGACTATATTCATGAATTTTAAGTTACCCCAGGTTGTATCCCTGTTGCTGACTTTATTTTTCTATTGTTTGTGGCCATAGCTTTTGGATACCGTGATCTGTCTGCTGGCTGGACATTCATCCATGGCCATCATAAGTTAGGTCCATTCCCTCAGTGTCTTCCCCACCCAGGAAGGCAGATTAACTCTAGGAACCAGTAACTATAAAATCAGCACATCCCAGACCACTGTGGGTTAGATCACTCCAGGTACAACTGTGTTCCAAGCTATGACAAACTTAGCTTCTAGAAACTCCTCTAAATCCATCTGTTAGGTGATAAATTTCTATTTGAGCTGTGTCAAGATGATTATGTAAGTCTAAAGTGCTAAAACAAGATTCTAGTAACCTGCCTCCCCTTCAGTGACATTGTAAAGGCTTTCCTTGCTTATGTACAGAGTCATAAAAACCATTGGTTTGAGGACTTTGATTTGGCTATCTCCACTATAATAATAATTTCTGGCAAAGATATTTCAGTTGTACGTACCAACTATGAAATGAGTTATAGTATTTATTTTTCATGTTTCTCATGTTTGCACTGACTCACATCTCCCCATTTCTATCTTTGTGGGAACAGTCTTTATTTGGGAACAATTAGGTACTGGGGATTTTTTTTAATTTGCATGATTCACCCAGGCTAAACTCATGGGAAAGTGTTTTATGGAAATGTATAATGATCTGGAAGTCCAGCCTAAGCACTGTAGTTTGACATGGACATTAAAACTGAGAAGAGGGTTTACCTGGTGGCTCAGTGGTAAATAATCTGTCAATTCAGGAGACGCGGGTTCAGTCCCTGATTTGGTAAGATAACTACATGGCGGGGAGCAGCTACGCCCATGTACCACAGCTACTGAGGTTGTGCTTTAGAGTTCAGAAGCTGCAACAACTGAGCCTAGGTGCTGCAACAACTGAAGCTGTGTGCCCTAGAACTTGTGCTTTGCAACAAGAGAAGCCGCTTCAGTGAGAAGCCTGTGCACTGCAGCTAGAGAGTATTCCTACCCACCACAGCTAGACAAAGAGCCTGTGCAGCAAAGAGGACCCAGTACAGCCAATAAATAAATAAATTACAAAAATAAAAAACTGAGAAGAATAACTCCATATACTTTGTCTTTAAATAGTTTTCCAAGATTAAACTTAGAACACTATACATTGATTCTAGAGTGGTATGATTTGGGGGACAAGGATATTAGACATCAACCATAAAATTGGGGAGGAAGTCTTTTAAGTGATGCTTCTCTGTAAGTGTTAGAATGACTATTTTAGTTGTTCAGAATGTTCTCCTTATCACTAAAATCCAGCTCCAAAGACTGAGGGGATATTTTCTTTGGATGGTTTCCACCACTGGCATCTTTAATACACCAAAAGTGAAACTTAGAATGATAATTCTATTGATGTGTTGGAAGCAGATTTAATCAGAATGTTTTGTGCATATGAGCTGCTTTTATCCATGGGAGCAAGGCACAATTTTCCTGTGTTTCACTTTTTATTTAGGATAAAGTAGGGATTTAAACCAGATATTCTTTATAATTCCTCCAATACTAAAATAACTTAATCTTTAAAAATGGAAAAAAAATAATAATAAAAAAAAATAATAAAAATGGTATTCATCTGTGGCCCAAATATGTAAAATGTCTGGTTAGTGTTTTCAAGGGCAAGTGCTAAAGAGTACATACATTTCAAAGTCAATAACTTTAATTATCAGATTTTCTAACATAGTGTTAAGGCTATAGGTTTAGTGTGGATATATTCTATAGGATAATAGTCAAATACTTGTCCCAATGGCTCAAACATAAATAGTATAAGAATATATTCAGCTGGTCAAATATACATAAATTATCTAATCCCCAAAGACATTAAAAGTCTTTGAAGTAATGTGAGAGTGTGATTTGTTTTACTTTGAAAATATTCTGCATTTGATATGTTAGTGTCCTGAATTAGAAAACCTGAATGATGTGAAAAATCATTTTCCCTTGTTTGCTTCCAAAGGAATTTACTACTATAATTTTAAAACAAGAACAGAGTTCAGTTTCAATTAACAATGTACTAAGTTAATGATTAGCCTTCCCAGGTGGCACAGTGGTAAAGAATCCGCCTGCAAATACAGGAGACAAAAGAGACATGGGTTTGATCCCTGGTTTTGGGAAGATCCTATGGAGTAGGAAATGGCAACCCATTCTAGTATTCTTGCCTGGAAAATCCCAGGGACAGAGGAACCTGGCGGGCTACAGTACATGGGGTAGCAAAGAATTGGATATGACCGAGCATATGTACACATGCACGTTAATGATTTATGTTCTTAAGGTTCAGCTATTTTAAAGTTTATGAATCCTAAAGAAGCTGGGCTAACTTTCTATCAGAAAAATATCATTGTAGAGTACTATTAGTTTAAAGTGCAGAGGAATTAAGATAATGTAATCTGTTGCTCATTTTAGCTGTGTACCATGACATCTAATCTATTAATATTAAAGAACTTCAGGCTTGCATAGTTACTTAAATTAATTTACAATAAATGATTCACAAATTAATTGAGTAGATTAAAATTTTGGCAGCAATAAATCTTTATAAAGTTTGGTTCTTGATAGAGAAAGAAAAACAAGACAGTCTTTCATATGTAAAGAATAACACATGGGAGAGTTGAAAACCAGTTTAGCTTAATATTCCATGTGTATTTACAAAGTTCTAGTTTTTCTCCAAACCCCATAAAATCTTCTTTTTAATGAGTCTGGTAAAATATCTAAATTGCAACACTGCATCTATACTTTGTCCAAAAAAATTATAGTATATTTCCTTTAAGTTGCATAAAGCAAATATTCTATGAACATTTCATTATTTATAAACAGTATTCTTTTGAATAGAAGCATGGCGGTAAAGCACAAAGACCTTGCAAACTTTGGGATTCTTAAAAACCACCTGGAAAACAAGGCAAAGACCAAGATCAGAATATGGCTTCTCTGGTGGCTCAGATGGTAAAGAATCCACCAGCAATGCGGAAGACCTGGATTCAATCCCTGAGTTGGGAAGATTCCCTGAAGGAGGGCATGGCAACCCACTCCAGTATGCTTGCTTGGAGAATCCCCATGGACAGAGGATCCTGGTGGGTTAGTGTCCATGGGGTCACAAAGAGTCAGACATAACTGAGCAACTAAGCACAGCATAGCACAGCACAAGATCATAATAGTTCCAGGAAAAGGAAACACAAATTTCTCTTAGATGTATAAAAGGCATTGTCCTACCCTTAGTAAAAGATACAAATTGAAATTATGAGATATTATTTTCAACTATCAGATAGATAAGTATAAATGCATTTGGTGAGAATGTGAAAATATAGGCATGTTCCTACAGTTCTGGAGTTTAAATGGATACAAACTCTATGCTAGGAGTTGGGGGAGGGCATATGATCTAGTAGTTCAATCTCTAGGAGTTTATAATACAGATATACTCAGGTGTGAAATGACACTACAGTATTGTAATGACAAATAATTGGATCGAATTTAAAGGTCCATCTTTGGTGACCAGTTAAATAAATTTCATATAATAGATCCTTACGCAGCCTTTTAAAAGAATGAAAATGCTTTATATGTATCTGGAGCAATATGCAAACATATTATTAAGGACTTCCAAATGGTGTTATGACTGATTAGGTGTGCAGAGGCGCCCTTCTGCTAAGAAACAACTAGACCTTAGATAGGACCCAACTCTTTGAGGCATTGTTGGTCTCTCAAGAGATCGGGGAAGTCTCTGAAGGCCCTCTTGTTCCAAAAATCAAAATAAAACTAGAGTTGTTCTGAGGTAAATGATGATAGTAGTAACACTGTTATTGGGATACTGAAGCTTTGGCCAGTAGAAGATTGAAAAGAACGAACTGAGCCAAGACCCTGAAGTGACTCCAGAATGATGGTTTCTTTGGCTACCCAAAAATAAGTTCCAGGTGGATTAAAACCTAAATGAGAAAGACAGAACTATAATGCTCTTAGAAGAATGGAGAAGAGTATATCACAGCCCCCAGACAGTAAAGAATTTATAAAAGACGATGCAAACAATTGCAAGTACGAAATAAAGATTGATAAATTTAACCACATTAAGATTAAGGACTTTTGTTCCTCAAAAGACTGTATTTTTAGTCATTGTTAGGTATTATTAGAATAAAAAAAGAAAGGTCATGAGAAGGTATTTGCAGTACGCATAATCAGCAAAGCCTAGTGAGCATTATTATTACAAACTGGTAGCAGAAACAGTCAAATAGAAAAATGGGTTAGACTTATTTAACAGGTACTATACAAAAGGTGATACCCAAATGGTCAATAAACATTCTCCTTAGTAACTAGGGAAGTACACATTAAAACTACAATGGGCTGCCCATCTATCAGACTGGAAAAAAATTAAAAGTCTGACAATATTAAGTGTTGGAGAGAAAACTGGGACAACAGGAACATCCAAACAATGCTGCCGCTGCTGCTGCTAAGTCACTTCAGTGCTGGTGAGATGTAAATTAGTATCATCTTTCTGAAAATATCATGTGGCATCCAATAAAGTTGAACATATTTGTACCCCCAGCCCAACAATTTAAATTCAAGATCTATACCTTAGAGAAATACATGCAGATGTGCATCTGAATATATGTATAAGAATGTTCACAGGAGTATTGTTATTAATTGGACCAAACTGGAAATAACCCAAAAGCCCACCAACAGCAGAATGGATAAATAAAATTTTGGTACAACTGAATATTATACATATATTAATAAATATCAACTAAAATGCAGACAAAAGGAATAAGCTGGAGATACATAAACAAATCTTACATACCTAATGTTGAGTTAAAAAAAAAAGTAGGATACAAAACAGTACATTCAATGTGATTATATACTTTAAAAAGAGGCAAAAGTAAGTCCTTTTGTTTGAAAATGCACACAGAGGTAGTGAGGTAGTAAGGTAGTACATTTATAAAGAACAGCAGGGAAATTACTGTAAGTAATTGGATAATGGTTACATCCTGTGATAGAACTGTGATCAGAAAGGCACACACATGTGGGCTCCTTGAGTGCTGATAATATTCTATTTCCTGACCTGGAGGATGAGTTATGTGGTTGTGCTTTTTCCCCCACAATGCATGTTATACTTCAGTTTAATATTTCAAAAAAGAAACTAAAGGAAATCACCACTAAGATAAACAAGCCACAAGAAAGTACCAGGAATGAATAGGCAAATTCCAGGGGAAAGTAGAACTTTTCAAGTATACAAGGAAAATTAAGACAAAACTGACCAAATGCTGGACCACAACACAAGTCTCAACAAATTTCAAAGTGAAATAATACTGAGCATATTCTCTGAACACAGTGGAATTAAGCTAGAAATAAAATTATCAGTAGAAAATTCACACATTTGTAAATTAAGAAACACATCTCTAAATGGTCCATTGTTCAAGCAAAAAATCATTAAGGATGCTAGAAAATATTTTAAATGGAGTAACACTGAAAATACCATCTGCCACAAGTTGTGAGGTTGAGAGGGATATTTACAGCATATAAAATGCACATATTAGGAAAGAAGGAAGATGGAAAAACTTATGATCTAAAAATCTCTCATGAGATTAGAAAAACAGCAGAGGCAGGTACAGAGCAGCGTGTAGCAGGCATGTGGTTCTTTGTGGGCCAGAAGTGGCCAGGCAAGACCCAGACATCCTCAGGGTGGCCTTCATGTCTGGTTGCACCACCACAGTCCCTCCTATCGGTTCCTTGAGGACACTTTAACTTGTCTGAGACTTGATGGCCTAGAGAGGAAGAAAATTTCTTCTCTCTTAAAAATGCTAAAAGACTGAGACAAGAGTTGGGGGATTTACATAAAGTGAGGAAGATGACTGTACAGTTTCTCTCACTAATGACACTTCTACTTTGCAGCAGAAATTAGGATAATTGAGAGTATTCAGCTAAGAAACTTCAAGTGTCGTTTGATACTTAGACCCTTTGAAATTTGGTTCTAATATCAACTTTATTGTTGGCAACAATGGAACTCAGCACCTCTATCAATAACGTTAAGAAACAGTGGAGGTGATGCCAAATGTGTTTGGCGACTCTAGCTGGGCAACATCCCAGCAGCATGGACAGAAAGTCAGTCTTACAAACTGAAAAGTGAAACACGAACTGTGGTTTCTACTAGGAAAGAAGAACTGATTGTAGTTCTTGATCATTTCAACATACAGGTGGATAATCTCGTTTCAGTTTACCACAAGAGATGGGCAACCAGTTATAGCTGTCTAAATTGAGGGAAACAAATATAAATTCTCCATGAGAGCAACCCAACTTGAGCAGATGAAGGAAGGTTATTTATACATTATGGAAACAAAAGAAAGAACAAGGAGTAGATAGATCAAGGAAGAGTAATTTATTGAACTAAACCACCAGTATTTAGAGAAAGAAGAGTATTTTCAAAGTACTGCTAGTTTAAGTACATTGAAGGCTAATTTTAGATTCTTGAAACATGAAATGGTTTAGGCAGTGGTCAATGAAACAGAAAAACAATGGAATGCTATGAGAGATAATATAAAAATTAGAGAAGATCCTGATGCTAGACTTGACAGGAAAATGAAGAACAGCAGGTCAAACTTAATGAAGCAGAAAAAAAAATACAACGATATTCAAGATAAAACAGAAAAGATTAGTGAAGAGACAAATGCATGAGTACCAGAATGTATGGCATTGAAAGCAGATAGATGTTATTCCTAAGAAAAGAGCCTATAATGAAACTGAAGTTTTATACAATCATTCCCTAAAAAAAATCCAAATCCGTATAGAACATTAAAGAAAGATGATGAGCAGCTTTTCAAAACAATTGAAGAACTGAAAAAAAAAAAAAAGGTAAATCAATCTTTGGAACTTGAGCTGAAAGGCAAAAAAATTACCTTGGTTAAAAAAAGAGTGTAACCTAGTCATACTGAGTCAAGTAAATCAGACAGAGAAAGACAAATATCATATGACATCGCTTATATGAGGAATCTAAAAAAATGGTACAAGTGAACTCATTTACAAAACAGAAATAGAGTCACAGATGTAGAAAACATATTTACAGTTACTGGGGGGAAACAGAGGAAGGATAAACTGGGAGATCGAGACCGACATATATACACTGCTATATATAAAATAGATAACTAACAAGGACCTACTGAACAACACAGGGAATTCTTCTCAAAACCCCAAAATGACTTGTATGGGAAAAGAATCTAAAAAAAAAAGTGGATATAGAAGCTAATACAGCATTTTAAATCAACTATATTTGAATAAAAATTATATATATAAGAAAAGAGTGTAAAGGCCTTATAGGTTCAAAGAAGTTCAGTCAACCAAGAGATGGAACAGTTTCAGCAAGCCAAAGGAAACACACCAGAATTTAGGGAGAAGAATGAGATGTGAAGTATATACTGAACTATATAATCAGAGGCAACTGAAAGAAAGTAATAACGGTTGACTAAAAGGATTTGGCCCTCATGTTCCAACCCTTCTTGAACCCAGAGATGATGCTTATTGATGTGAACATTTTACCTATAAACCTGTAGGCTCTTCAGGCTCTTTCATTCTTCTTGGGGACACTGAGCTTGCTCTGGCTATTGAATCTTGCTTAAAAGGACTTCTGCAAGCCTATTGTTGCCATAATCATGCTGAGGAAAGAATGCTTCAGGCAAGGATGAAAAGGTTTTATTCACTAGGGACCTCACAGCCACAGATAATAGTTTCTGAGTTTTGGAATAAGACGTATGGTGTTAGATAGAGCTGCTTATCATCCAGTTTCCAACAGTTCTGACAGCTTTAGAAATAGAAAGTGTAGTTGTTACAAATAGCCTAACTGACATGAGAGACATAGAGACAGTGCTACTAATCAAAAATAATTGTGTAGCTTGTGCTGTAATGCAATCCCAAAGCTACCCAAGAATTGTAGCTTTTACTGCTGATGGTGATTAAGTCTTTGTGGGATGTTATTATTTACTGAAAATAAGACTTGAGTTTCTAAGCAGAAATGTGGATTTATTTCAAACTGACTTAGAGAAGAAGGCTGAAAATACATAAGCCCAGATAACAAATTTTCAGCAACACTTGTCTATTCTTGAAGAGTATATTAAACACAATGAAAATTTTCTTAGAAGTTGCCAACTACGTTATAAAGTGTTAAGATGAAATTAAGAAAAACTCTTTCTAAAATGTAGGAACTTGAGAATATAAAAGAATCCTAGTCTGTAGATGTTGAAACCTTGGAAGATGAGGTGCAAGAAAATAAAATGAAAATGAAAATTGTTGAGAAAAATATGGAACAACAAAAGAAAGCATCAGTTCAGTTCAGTTCAGTCGCTCAGTCGTGTCCGACTCTGCGACCCCGTGAATCACAGCACGCCAGGTCTCCCTGTCCATCACCAACTCCCGGAGTTCACTCAAACTCATGACCATCGAGTCAGTGATGCCATCCTGCCATCTCATTCTCTGTCGTCCCCGTCTCCTCCTGCCCGCAATCCCTCCCAGCATCAAAGTCTTTTCCAGTGAGTCAACTCGTCGCATGAGGTGGCCAAAGTATTGGAATTTCAGCTTTAGCATCAGTCCTTCCAATGAATACCCAGGATTGATCTCCTTTAGAATGGACTGGTTGGATCTCCTTGCAGTCCAAGGGACTCTCAAGAGTCTTCTCCAGCACCACAGTTCAAAAGCATCAATTCTTCGGCAATCAGCTTTCTTCACAGTCCAACTCTCACATCCATACATGACCATGGGAAAAACCATAGCCTTGACTAGGCGGACCTTGGTTGGCAAAGTAACGGCTCTGCTTTTTAATATGCTATCATGGAGCCTCTTAAAAGTCTGAAATAAGAAGCAGAAAACAAGTATGTTGTAATTAAACTGAAAATTAAACAGTAGCAGATCCACTTCAAGATGAATTAAACCTTGCTGATTCTGAAGTGGCTAACCAAAAACAACAGAAATGGCATTGTGAAGCAAAACAAAAAAAAATGTTTGGATACATAAAATATTTTTAAAGGTTTTTTTCAATGTGGATTATTTTGAAAGTCTTTATTGAATTTGTTACAATATTGCTTCTGTTTTACATTTTGGTTTTTTGGCCTCAAGGTATGTGAGATTTTTAGCTCCCTGGCCAGGGATTGACACCACATCCCCTGCACTGGAAAACAAAGTCAACCACTGGCCCGCCAGGGAAGTCCCTGGATACTTTAAATAAAAATAAGTGAAAACTAGATAGGAAAGAAAAAGAACTAGAGGAGAAAATGTCACAAAAAAGAAGGTAAATTTGCCCAGAAAAAATAGAAGAAAAAAAGTTTAGCTGTTGTCGTGGTTGCTGCTGCTGCTGCTGCTAAGTCGCTTCAGTCGTGTCCGATTCTGTGCGATCACATAGACGGCAGCCCACCAGGCTTCGCCGTCCCTGGGATCCTCCAGGCAAGAACACTGGAGTGGGTTGCCATTTCCTTCTCCAATGCATGAAAGTGAAAAGTGAAAGTGAAGTCACTCAGTCGTGTCCGACTCTTCCTGACCACATGGACTGCAGCCCACCAGGCTCCTCCGTCCATGGGATTTTCCAGGCAAGAGTACTGGAGTGGGGTGCCATCGCCTTCTCCAGTTGTCGTGGTTAGCCAGCAGAATGTCCATGGTGTGCGGGCTTTCACCATGAATGTCCCTGAGTTCATCGACATCAGTGAGGAGGATCAGGTGGCTGAGTTTCGCCCTTATTTGAAATCTAAAGGAGCTGAAATTTCAGAACAGAACTCTGAAAGTGGACTTCATGTAGATTTAGCTCAAATTATTGAAGCCAGTGATGTATGTCTGAAGGAAGATGATAAAGTCCTTGAAAGTGTGATGAACAACGTGGTATCCCTCCTGTTGATCCTGGAACCACATAAGCAGTAAGCTCTGACTCAAAGCCTGTGTGAGAAACTGGTCAGATTTCAGGAAGGTGAACATCCATCTCTGAGACTACAGTTGCTAAGCAATCTTTTCCATGGGATGGATAAGAATACTCCTGTAAGATATACAGCCTCACTAAAGTGGCGGCCTCTTGTGGGGCCATCCAGTATATTACAACTGAACTGGATAAAGTTAGAAAATGTATTTCTGACTGGAACCTCACCAGTTAAAAAAAACAACACCCTTTTAAGACTACATTATGAGGCACTTATGGCTTGTAAGAAAAGTGATGCTGCATCAAAAGTTATTGTGGAATTGTTAGGCAGTTACATGGAGGACAATGCTTCCCAGACTCAAGTTGATGCCCACAGGTATATTGTGCAAGCACTGAAAGATCCAAATGCATTCCTTTCTGATCATCTTCCTACTTTGAAACCAGTCAAGTTTTTGGAAGGCAAGCTCATGCATGATCTTTTAACCATTTTTGTGAGTGCTAAATTGGCATCATATGTCGTTTCCTCAGAATAATAAAGACTTCATTGATTCAGTTGGCCTACTACATGAACAGAATATGGCAAAAATGAGACTGCTTACTTTTATGGGAATGGCGGTGGAAAATAAAGAAATTTCTTTTGACACAATGCAACAAGAGCTTCAAATTGGAGCTGATGATGTTGAAGCATTTGTTATTGATGCGGTAAGAATTAAAATGGTCTACTACAAAATTGATCAAACCCAGAGGAAAGTAGTTGTCAGTCATAGCACACGTCGGACATTTGGAAAACAATGGCAACAACTCTGTGACACAATGCCTAGCAACAAAACTTGAACAAAATGAAAAACAGCCTTTTGAGTCTTTCTGATACCTGAGTTTTTACTCTGTATAATTTTGTTCTTTTTGGAAAATCTAAATCATAGTAAAACATAGGCTGAAATCTGAAAGAAAAAGAAAACCGTTTAGGCAAAGAAATGAATAGATTAAGATTAAGACAAAAGATACAGGCTGAACATGCTAGTTTTGGAGCTCAAGAGGAAATAATGAGGCAGTACTGAGAAGCATGAGAAACATATCTTGATCTAGGTAATAATGTAAGGACTTTTGAAAGGTTTATTAAATTACTAGAAGAAACAAGAACTCATAGATAAAAGCACATCAATAATTTAGAAGGTCTTTGCAATACAAATTGTACTTTGACAATTTATCTCAGCCAGCCTATTTACAGAAAAATGAATTTTGTCCAAAAGAATGACATTGTTACTGTATCAGTTCCACCTGGGGAGAGAAACAACGTTCCTTTCAATAACAGCAAGGCCTTGTCCAGAGGTGAATGTTTTTGTTTTTGTTTTTCCCATGGCTTGTTTCATTCTTTCCCTGTAGTCCATTGCTGAATCTCCTTTCAGATGCCTGGACAAGTCTGATGTTCTACATGATACATTTAACCAAAGAACATAATGAATACGATACTCAAAACAGCAGATTCCCAGTGTTTCAATTTATCTTGCTTACCCCTCAAAACACAAGCTCACGTCTGTCAAGTAAACTGACAGACTGAGAATTCTTTGAATGTCTGATCCTGAAAGAGGATAAATCACATTGCCTTTCTCACCTGTAACTCAACAGGAACACGATAAAAGTTGATTTGTAACTTAGATGCCGTGTCCTCATGTTGAAAGATTTGCAAAGGGAAAAAAATTCAGGACTATTTGATGAAATAAAATGAAACCAAAGATATTCTAAAATAAAAAAAACTCTTTTATGCATCTGACCAGAATAAAATATATAAATAAGCCTAGAAAACCAACTACAATCAGTAAATTAAAATTACTTTATAAAAATCAATTTCATAGTACTGGTTTTAAATCTTTTTTTTAAAACTGCCTATTTTAAGTTTTCTTTTCAGAAGTAAAATTTTGTACATACATTCATGTATATATCTGTTTAGTTTGGGTTCATTTCTATGGTATTTTATAAGAATTAAAAGTTTGAGCACCTGGAAACAAAGAAAGAAAGAAAAATAGCAGAAATAAAACCCAAAGAAAGTGGAAGAAGGATAAAATAAAGATAAAGCAGAAATTCATGCAATAAAAACATACATTTGATGGAAAAAAATCAACACAGCTTAAAGATGTGTGCTGTGTGGCAAGTCCCTTCAGCTGTGTCCGACTCTTTGCAGCCCTATGGACTGTAACCCACCAGGCTTCTCTGTCCATGGGATTCTCCAGGCAACTGGAGTGGGTTGCCATGACCTCCTCCAGGGAATCTTCCTGACCCAATGATAGAACCTGCATCTCTTATGTCTCCTGCATTGGCAGGCTGGTTCTTTACCACTAATGCCACCTAGGAAGTCCCAGCTAAAAGATAGTTCTTTGAAAAAAGCTAAGCAAAGAGTCGGACACGACTGAGTGACTGAACTGAACTGAACTGAACTGAATGACCATAATAAGCTTCTTATGAGAGTGAACAGGAAAAAAACAGAAAACATCTCATCTTATCACAGCTTGGATCAGCTGCGAACTGAACTTTTTGGTGCTTTACCTGTGGTTACCATTATTACAAATCTTTTAGATATTAAAAGATCTCAAAAGGATTATGAGACTTGATAACTTTGAAAAATTATATGAAAGGAACAAATTTCTATTAAGGATCAGTTCTCCAAAATTGATACAAGAAGAAACCAGATAATTCAATAACGCAAATTGCATCTGCAATTTAAAACCTTCTCAATGAAAGGAAGGGTTTGCTTCTATTATTAGTATTTTGTCTTTGTCATTGGTCACCTTTTCCTTCTTTACATGTCTAATAGTGTTTTATTATATGACAGACTTTGTATATAAAAGAAGGCTCCAGCTGATACCTTCCTTAGGCAGATAAATTGAAGAACAGATCACCTCAATCCAATCAGTGATTGAATTGATTCAGAGCTTTTAACTGAGAGTTTGTATAATCTGTTTCCTCAGCCCTGCAGCTCTGTCCTTCAGATGTTTGAATTTAGCTCTTTAGTATCCAACCCCATTGTTAGAGACTAAATTGTGCCCGCCTCGCCCGACCACCCCCCACAAATTCTTATGCTGAAGTCCTAACCCTCAGTCATCAGCATGTGACCATATTTGGAGAGAGGGTCTTCAAAGAGGTTAAAATGAGTTCATCAGGGTGAGCCCTAATGCAATGTGATGGATGTCCTTATAAGAAGAGATTAGGACACAGACACAAATACAGAAAGAAGACCGTGTGAAGACACAGGGAGACCACCATCCATAAGCCAAGGAAATGGACATTATAAAAAACTAACCCTGCTAACACTTTGATCTTGAACATCGAGCTTCCAGAATTGCGAGAAAATAAACTTTTCTAGACTACCCAGTCTGGGCTAGTCTGTCATGGCAGCACTTAGCAATCTTACTGAGCTTCCCCAATGGCTCAGCAGGAGACACAGGAGACAGGGGTTCTTTCCTGGGTCAGGAAGATTCCCTGGAGAAAGAAATGGCACCCCACTTCAGTATTCTTGCCTGGGAAATATCATGGAGAGCAGAGCCTTGTGGGCTACAGTCCAAAGGGTTGCAAAGAGTCAGATGTGACTGAAGACTAAGCACAGCAAGCTATACACCCATGGACATAAACCTGAGGGAGAGCCTACTTGTGAATCTGTGAAAGCCTCTAGTAGGATTTTTTCCCCTAAGCACCATAAGACAATGGAGATGAAAACCTGCCTTTCTGACCAGTGCCCAGCCTCACATCACAGGGGAAAAATTAGCCTCGCATTTGGGCTTTTCTAGTTTCTAATTGGTCACACCAGCTCTGTGTGACTGTCAAAGATTCTGCTGGCTTCTTTTTCTTCTAGTACAGTCTCCCTGTCTAAATCAAGCCCACCAGAGGAAAAAAAAGACAATCACTAGTTCACCTAGGATGGGTTCTTACTGTTGTGGAATTTTAGTTTACCCATTCCTCTTTGCTCCTCAACTCTCTGATAGCTTTTCAAATATAAAATTGCCATTTATCCATTTTATTTTCTACTTGTTGCAACAAAAACATTGGGATACTGCAAATTAATATACCCTACCTAGAAGTTAAGGTTTTTATTAAACAAATTAACTGAATCCAGCAAAAAGAAAAGGATATATAACAACCAAGTTGACTCTATTTCAGGAATATGACTGTTTCAACATAAAAAATTAATCAATGTCATTCACCATGTTAACAGGAGAAATGAGGAAAATTTATGATTATTTAAATAATGTAAGCATTGATAAAATTCTATATGTAGTCATAAAAAAACTCTTAGCAAACTATAGATAGAAGGAAACATCTTTAAGTTGTTAAAGGGTATTTATGGAAAAGGGACTTCCCTGGTGGCTCAGTGATAAAGAATCCACCTACAAGGCAGTAGTCACAGGAGATGCGGGTTTGATCCCTGGGTTGGGAAGATCCCCTGGAGGAGGGCATGAAAACCCCCTCCAGTATTCTTGACTGGAGAATCCCATGGACAGAGAAGCCTGGTGGGCTACAGTCCATAGGGTAACAGAGAGTCGGACACAACTAAAGCAACTTAGCATGTAAGTACACATTTATGGAAAAACGAAACTACAGGAAACAGTACTTAATAGTGAAATATTTCACTCTGAAACAAGGACTATACTGAAAGTCCTACCTAATAAAATAAGGCACGAAAAATAGATAACAGGGTTAAAGGTAGAGGAAATAAAATTGAATCCTTTGCACTCTTAGAAAATTAAATCCACAGATTGATACTAGAATTATTAGGTGAGGGCGTCCCTGGTGGTCTAGTGGTTAAGAATCTATCTGCCAGTCCAGGAGGCATGGGGGTTCAATCCATGGTCCAGGAAGACCCAACATGCTGCAGAACAGCTAAGCCTGAGTGCCACAACTATTGAGCCAGCACTCTACAGTTTGGGGGCCAAAACTACTGAAACCCATGCACTGCAATAAAGCTCAATCCCTGCTCTCTGCAACTAGAGAAAGGCCAGCACACAGCAGTGAAGATTCAGCACAGCCAAAAATAAAAATAAATAAATAAAAAGATTTATTAGGTGAGTTAACAAATTTACAGGATACAGACTACCATGCAAAAGTCAATGAAATTGTCCTTGTTGAGCATCAAACCATTAAAAAATGAAATCTAAAAAGATACCATTTACTATAGGATTAAAACATACCAATCACCTACAATAAATCTAAAGAAAGATGCGGAATACCTCTATACAGAAAACCTAAAAACATTTTTAGGGAAATTGAAAATGATCTAAATAAATAGAGATATACTCTGTTGATGTATTAGAAGATTCAAATTAGTAAAGATGTCATTCCTCCCTAGGTTTATCTGTACTATAGAGTCAATATAGTCCCAATCAAAATTGCAATGAATTAATTTTTTGTGGAATTGACAGGTACATTCTGAAGTGGAATGGGCTTCCCTGATAGCTCAGTTGGTAAAGAATCCACCTGCAATGCAGGAGACCCTAGTTTGATTCCTGGGTCAAGAAAATCCACTGGAGAAGGGATAGGCTACCCACTCCAGTATGCTTGGGCTTCCCTGGTGGCTCAGCTGGTAAGGAATCTGCATGCAATGCCAGAGACTTGGGTTCAATCCCTGGGTTGGGAAGATCTCCTGGAGAAGGGAAAGGCTACCCACTCCAGTATTCTGGCCTGGAGAGTTCCATGGACTGTATAGTCCATGGGGTCACAAAGAGTCAGACATGATTGAGCGACTTTCACTTTTTCTGAAGTGGAAGGATAAAGAATATGTCAAGGGTCAAGAATAACCATGCACGCCCAAGAAAAATGTGTGAGGACAAACTCTACTGAATATTAAGATGTAAATCTAATTAATACAGTATGATATTGGTGAAAACATTGACAAATAGATTAGAGAATGGAGTAGAGTTCATATATAGACACCTGATTTATGACAAAGGTGTCACTGCAAAAGTGGTGATGGATTAGATTTTCCTATGAAAAGGGAAAGAAAACACCCTGCCATCTCACACCATAAGCAAAAATCAATTCCATGTTGATTGTAGCTTCAAACATAAAAGATAAGGATTAGAAAGAGACAGTCCGGAAACAGACTCAGAAAGTGGATGAGAGATTTACTTCATACTTTTGAACCTTTTTAAACTTTTGTGCCTGCAGTGGGACAGTGAGGTAGTTACCCTCTTATAACACATCTAAGTGATGCTGAGATCTAGACTCCTTTCTTGAAATACAGACCCAAACTTGGGAGAGACACCTTCAGAAACCACTTCAAAATAAGTTCCTTCCTTTGTGATGAGGACTTTGAGACCCAGGAGCTTCAGTGAACTGTGATTCCCAGGTTTCTTCTCCTCAGTCATATACTAACACAGTCCTATCCCAAATGGGACATTTCCAGCTGCTTCCAACACCTTGGATCCTACTCCATTAAGGACATTCCCTACTCCTCTTTCATGAGTCTGTACTATTTTGCTGCTAAAAAAAAAAGAACTTGGCAAATTCTCCTCCTTCCTAATATTTAATCTGTTGATTATCCTTGGATCACCAGTGTATTTTTGAAAACTTCAAAGGTGAGTAAATGTCCTAGGTATTAACTGTAGTACTATATGCCAAATGATACTGTTTATTAGAATGACTGTCAGTGAATATTCACTCTTGAATTCACCTAAACATAGCATTTCCCCTCATCAGAATTTTAGATTAGTATCAGCAGATACACAAAGTCTTATTTCATTAATCTGTATGTAATTTTATTATTCATTGACATGGACGTTTTATTACTAACTACACTGCCTTGTCTAACATACGTTTCTTCTAGCAAGTAAAAGCACAGTTGACAATGCTGTTCTTTGAAGACAGAGTGCCTAATGAGTTCAATGATCAAACTTAGGAGATAGCCACAAAAGTTGCTACATCTAAATGTTTCAGTCCTTATTTAGCAGGCACGTCCCTGTAATGACTCAAAAGCATTTTTAGACATGTCTGTGTAGTTTACTAAGTTTAAAATGGGTAACAGTTATCTATCATAACACATTATCAAAATTCTAAGATAGATTCTGAGACAGAAAAAGTTAATAATTGCTCAGAAAGCCATACAAGCCTCTATCACAGGCACTATTTTGCCATCACCTATTAGAGTCCAGAACAGGGAACTCCATGGAGACAGAAAGTAGAGCAGTAATCACCAGGGACTGGGTGAAAGGGAGAACGGGAATTACTGCCAATGTAGACAGAGTTTCTCTTTGGGGTGATGAAATGTTCTTGAATTACATAGTGATGATGGTTGCACAATTTTGTAAATATACTAAAAATCACTGACTTGTACACTTTCAAAGAGTGATTTTTTAAAAAGATTATTTGGCTACACTAGGTTTTAGTTTCCTGGCATGCAGGATCTAGTTTCCTGACCAGGGATCAAACCTGGGCCCTCTGCATTGGGAGTGCGGAGTCTTAGCCAGTGGACCACAGGGGAAGTCCCTCAAAGAGTGTATTTTATAGTATGTGAATTATAGCATAATAAAACTGTTATTAAAAGATCAATATCCTCTGTGCTACACAGGGAACTATATTAGGTATCTTATAATAACCTGTAATGGAAAAGAATCTGAAAAAGAACATGTATGTGTAACTAAGTCAATTTGCTGTACACCTGAAACTGACACAACAATGTCAATCAATACTTCAATTTTTAAAAAAAATCAGTATCTCCCAACTGTAAAAATCAAAGAACTATCCAAAACTCAATCCTAATTAAATTAAATCAATTAATTAAAAATTAATCAAGGCTTAATCTTTTAGAAAGAATAAATAAGTTCTGTTATCTGACATTATTGAGGAAGACTGGTCTGTTAAGTAAAAAGGAATTCATTGTATAAAGATATCTACACAATTTGTAAACATTTTATTCCAGTTAAAACATAAAAGGATACACATTCATTTAACTATCTTTTATATAAGGCCAAGAAGTTTCCTTTTGGTTTGATTTTACTAATTGGTGTTCTCTGCTATCTTTCGGAAGTAGACCACACTCACAGATATCATTTCCAGAATTGGTATTTTTATTTATTTTTATTTTTTATTGGAGGATGATTGCTTTACAATGTTGTGGTGGTCTCTGTCATACATCGACACGAATCAGTCATAATTATACATATATCCCCTTCCTCTGGAGCCTCCCTCCTTCCCCATTCCATCCCTCTATGTCATCGATGGGCTCCCTGTGTTATGTAGCAGCTTCCTGCTAGTTATTTATTTTACACAAATAGTGTGCACATGTCAATGCAGCTTTCTCAGTTTCTCCTGACCTCTCCTTCCCCTGCTCTGTCCACAAGGCTGTTCTCTATGTCTGTGTCTCTGTTTCTTCTCTGTAAATAGGTTAATCAGTACTATTTTTCTAGATTCCAAATATGTGTGCTAATATATGATATTTTTCTCTTTCTGAGTTATTTCACTCTGTGTAATGGGCTTTAGGTTCATACATCTCCCTATAAACCGACTCAAATTCCAGAATGGTATTTTTAAAGCAGACCGAAACTCAGAGACACACGTGAAGAAATCTGAGTTCAGAACCCTTCCATTTTTTTCAGTTCCCCCTTTAGAAAGACACTCAATGCAAAATCAGATTCTCTTGGCCTCACTCCTCTCTTGTTCCAGCCACTGCTACCATAACCATTCTGTGTGGATCAGTCCAGTTCAGTTCAGTACAGTGGCTCAGTTGTGTCCGACTAGTTGCGAACCCATGTCCAACTAGTTGCGACCCCATGTCCGACTAGTTGCAAGCCAGGCCTCCCTTTCCATCACCAACTCCTGGAGTTCACTCAAACTCATGTCCATCGAGTCGGTGATGCCATCCAGCCATCTCATTCTCCGTCGTCCCCTTCTCCTCCCACCCCCAACCTTTCCCAGCATCAGAGTCATTTCCAGTGAGTCAACTCATCGCATGAGGTGGCCAAAGTATTGCAGTTTCAGCTTTAGCATCAGTCCCTCCAATGAACACCCAGGATTGATCTCCTTTAGAATGGACTGGTTGGATCTCCTTGCAGTCCAAGGGACTCTCAAGAGTCTTCTCCAACACCACAGTTCAAAAGCATCGATTCTTTGGTGATCAGCTTTCTTCACAGTCCAAATTTCATGGCTGCAATTAGCATCTGCAGTGATTTTGGAGCCCAAAAACATAAAGTCTGACACTGTTTCCACTGTTTCCCCATCTATTTCCCATGAAGTGATGGGACCAGATGCCATGATCTTCGTTTTCTGAATGTTGAGCTTCAAGCCAACCTTTTCACTCTCCTCTTTCACTTTCATCAAGAGGCTTTTGAGTTCCTCTTCACTTTCTGCCATAAGGGTGGTGGTGTCATCTGCATATCTGAGGTTATTTCTCCCAGCAATCTTGATTCCGGCCTGTTCTTCTTCCAGCCCAGCGTTCCTCATGATGTACTCTGCATATAAGTTAAATAAGCAGGGTGACAATATACAACCTTGACGTACTCCTTTTCCTATTTGGAACCAGTCTTCTGTTCCATGTCCAGTACTAACTGTTGCTTCCTGACCTGCATACAGATTTCTCAAGAGGCAGGTCAGGTGGTCTGGTATTCCCATCTCTTTCAGAATGTTCCACAGTTTGTTGTGATCCACACAGTCAAAGGCTTTGGCATAGTCAATGAAGCAGATGTTTTTCTGGCACTCTCTTGCTTTTCCCATGATCCAGCAGATGTTGGCAATTTGATCTCTGGTTCCTCTGCCTTTTCTAAAACCTGCTTGAACATCTGGAAGTTCATGGTTCACGTATTGCTGAAGCCTGGCTTGGAGAATTTTGAGCATGACTTTACTAGTGTGTGAGATGAGTGCAATTGTGTGGTAGTTTGAGCATTCTTTGGCATTGCCTTTCTTTGGGATTGGAATGAAGACTGATCTTTTTCAGTCCTGTGACCACTGCTGAGTTTTCCAAATTTGCTGGCATATTGAGTGCAGCACTTTCACAGCATCATCTTTCAGGATTTGAAATAGCTCAATTGGAATTCCATCACCTCCACTAGCTTTGTTCGTAGTGATGCTCTCTAAGGCCCACTTGACTTCACATTCCAAGATGTCTGGCTCTAAGTCAGTGATCACGCCATCGTGATTACCTTGGTCGTGAAGATCTTTTTTGTACAGTTCTTCTGTGTATTCTTGCCACCTCTTCTTAATATCTTCTGCTTCTGTTAGGTCCATACCATTTCTGTCCTTTATCGAGCCCATCTTTGCATGAAATGTTCCCTTGGAATCTCTAATTTTCTTGAAGAGACCTCTTGTTTTTCCTATTCTGTTGTTTTCCTTTATTTCTTTGTACTGATCGCTGAGGAAGGCTTTCTTATCTCTCCTTGCCATTCTTTGGAACTCTGCATTCAGATGCTTTCTTTCCTTTTCTCCTTTGCTTTTCGTGTCTCTTCTTTTCACAGCTATTTGTAAGGCCTCCTCAGACAGCCATTTTGCTTTTTTGCATTTCTTTTCCGTGGGGATGGTCTTGGTCCCTGTCTCCTGTGCAATATAACGAACCTCTGACCATAGTTCATCAGGCACTCTATCTATCAGGTCTAGTCCTTAAATCTATTTTTCACCTCCACGTATAATCATAAGGGATTTGATTTAGGTCATATCTGAATGGTCTAGTGGTTTTCCCTACTTTCTTCAATTTAGGTCTGAATTTGGCAATAATGAGTTCATGATCTGAGCCGGAGTCAGCTCCTGGTCTTGTTTTTGTTAACTGTGTGGATGGACTCTTGCAAACTTTGTGCTGGCACAACCTGCCTAACAGCCTCACTCATATCATGTTGCTCTGAGTTCCCTTGCTTCCTGCCCAATGATGTCAAGGTGAACTCAGCCTTGTGCAGTCTGGAAACTCATGGGAATTATGTGCTGAGTGTGGGTTTTGAAGAGTAGCAGATGATAAGAATTGGGAGGATAAATTATTATTCATTTTCCCCCATCTCGTCCCAAACATACTGCCTCAGGGTTTTCTGTGGCTTCTCAGAAGTTGATTCATGAGATTAAGCATTTAGTTGCACTTAGCCTGCTTGATATTAGGTTTCTTTCTGTATCTTCTTCATTCCTCCTACCCCTCATTGCTGCAGGGATGTCAGTCCTTATCACAGAAGCAGCACATAAGCTTTGTTTCAAGCTCTGTTTTTTTAAAAGCATTTATTCAGTCATCTTTGGCTGAGCTGGGTCTTTGTCGCTGTGTCAACTCTTCTCTAGTTGTGGTGCATAGGCTTCTCACTGCAGTGCTTTTCTTATTGTGGAACATGGGCTCTAGAGCACGGGCTCCAGTACTTGTGGTGCACAGACTTAGTTGTTCTGTGCCAGGTGGGGACTTACCTGATAAGGGATTGAACCCATCTCCTGCACTGGCAGGCAAAATTTTTTATCACTGAGCCACCTGGGAAGCCCCAGGCTCTATTTTTGAGGGAACCTAAGACCACGCTAGTAAAGTCATGCTCAAAATTCTCCAAGCCAGGCTTCAGCAATATGTGAACCGTGAACTTCCAGATGTTCAAGCAGGTTTTAGAAAAGGCAGAGGAACCAGAGATCAAATTGCCAACATCTGCTGGATCATGGAGAAAGCAAGAGAGTTCCAGAAAAGCATCTATTTCTGCTTTATTGACTATGCCAAAGCCTTTGACTGTGTGGATCACAACAAACTGTGGAACATTCTGAAAGAGATGGGAATACCAGACCACCTGACCTGCCTCTTGAGAAACCTGTACACAGGTCAGGAAGCAACAGTTAGAACTGGACATGGAACCACAGACTGGTTCCAAATAGGAAAAGGAGTACGTCAAGGTTGTATATTGTCACCCTGCTTATTTAATTTATATGCAGAGTACATCATGAGGAACGCTGGGCTGGAAGAAGCACAAGCTGGAATCAAGATTGCTGGGAGAAATGTCAAT
Source organism: Moschus berezovskii (assembly GCF_049115385.1). Classification (NCBI taxonomy): domain Eukaryota; kingdom Metazoa; phylum Chordata; class Mammalia; order Artiodactyla; family Moschidae; genus Moschus; species Moschus berezovskii. The sequence goes on along the minus strand of NC_142461.1, from coordinate 114,064,627 downwards.
AACCTCAGATATGCAGATGACACCACCCTTATGGCAGAAAGTGAAGAGGAACTCAATAGTCTCCTGATGAAAGTGAAAGAGGATAGTGAAAAAGTTGGCTTGAAGCTCAACATTCAGAAAACGAAGATCATGGCTTCTGGTCCCATCACTTCATGGGAAATAGATGGAAAAACAGTGGAAACAGTGTCAGACTTTATGTTTTTGGGCTCCAAAATCACTGCAGATGCTGATTGTAGCCAGGAAATTAAAAGACGCTTACTCCTTGGAAGGAAAGTTATGACCAACCTAGACAGCATATTAAAAAGCAGAGACATTACTTTGCCAACAAAGATCCGTCTAGTCAAGGCTATGGTTTTTCCCGTGGTCATGTATGGATGTGAGAGTTGGACTGTGAAGAAAGCTGATCGCCGAAGAATCGATGCTTTTGAACTGTGGTGTTGGAGAAGACTCTTGAGAGTCCCTTGGACTGCAAGGAGATCCAACCAGTCCATTCTAAAGGAGATCAATCCTGGGTTTTCATTGGAAGGACTGATGCTAAAGCTGAAACTCCAATACTTTGGCCACCTCATGAGAAGAGTTGACTCACTGGAAAAGAGTCTGATGCTGGGAAGGATTGGGGGTGGGAGGAGACTGGGACGAAAGAGAATGAGATGGCTGGATGGCATCACCGACTCGATGGACATGAGTTTGAGTGAACTCCAGGAGTTGGTGATGGACAGGGAGGCCTGGTGTGCTGCGATTCATGGGGTCGCAAAGAGTCGGACACGACTGAGCGACTGAACTGAACTGAACTGAAGGCTAAGACATCTCTCAATCTTTCATAGCTACTGTATCTACTCCTTATTTGATAGTAATTTTTAGTGACCTGATTACAGCAAGTCTTTTGAAAGTATATAACCTTTTTAATAGTAAAACCAAACTTTCCTTTTTCATTCTCATGTTTCATGGATTAATTTAATAAATAAACTATGTAATGACAGTAACACACATAGCTGACAAAATGAGGTTTAGAAAGAGTTGGCCCTTGGTAGGTGTACCCATGAATATGCCGGAAAGCAGTCATGATTAATTTTTTTCATTTTTGTCCACAGAAATTACATTTTAAAAAACTATAGTTGATTTATAATATTGTGTTAGTTTCAGGTGTTGTTCAGTCACTAAGTTGTGTCTCTTTGTGACCCCCATGGATTGCACATACCAGCTTCCTCTGTCCTTCACTATCTCCTAGAATTTGCTCAAATTCATGTCCATTGAGTCAGTAATGCTATACAACCATCTCATCCTCTGTCACCTCTTTCTCCTTTTGCCTTCAATCTTTCCCAGCATGAGGGTATTTTCCAATGAGTCAGCTCTTCATATTGGGTGGCCAAAATATTGGAGCTTCAGCATCAGCATCAGTCCCTCCAATGACTATTCAGGGTTGATTTCCTTTAGGATTGACTGGTTGGATCTTCTTACAGTCCAAAGGACTCTCAATAGTCTTCTCTAGCACCACAGTTCAAAAGGATCAATTCTTCAGCGCTCAGTCTTTCTTATGGTCCACCTCTTATATCCGTACATGACTAACTGGAAAAAAAACACAACTTTGACTACATAGATCTTTGTCAGCAAAATGATGTCTCTGTTTTCTAATACACTGTCTAGTTTTGTCATAAATTTCCTTCTAAGGAGCAAGTGTCTTTTAATTTCATGGTCTCAATTGGTGTCTGCAGTGATTTTGGAACCCAAGAAAATAGAATCTGTCACAGCTTCCACTTTTTCCCTTCTATTTGCCATGAAGTGATAGGACAAGATGCCATGATCTTAGTTTTTTGAATGTTGAGTTTCAAGCCAACTTTTTCACTCTCCCCTTTCACTTTTATCAAGAGGCTCTTCAGTTCCTCTTTGCTTTCTGCAATTAGAGTGGTATCTGGATATTTGATGTTGATATTTCTTCCAGAAATCTTTATTCTAGCCTGTGATTCATCCAGTCCAGCATTTCACATGATGTGTTCTGCATATAGGGCTTCCCTAGTGGCTCAGATAGTAAAGAATCTGCCTGCAGTGCAGGAGATCTGGGTTCAGTCCCTGGGTTAGGGAGATCCCCTGGAGAAGAGCATGGCAATTCACTCCAGTATTCTTGCCTGGAGAATCCCATGGACAGAGGAGCCTGGCAGGCTACATGCCAGAGGGTCACACCGAGCCAGACACGACTGAAGCAACTTAGCATGCACATGCTCTCTGCATATAAGTTAAATAAGCAAGGTGACAGTATATAGCCTTGTCATACTCCTTGCCCAATTTTAAACCAGTCAGTTGTTCCATGTCCGGTTCAGGTGTCTGGTTTCAGGTGTACAGCAAAGTGATTCAGTGATAGATATCTATTTTTTTCAGATTATTTTCAATTATATATTATTCCAAGATTTTGAATATAGTTCCCTGTGTTGTACAACAAATCCTTGTTGTTTATTGATTTTATGTGTAGTAGTTTTATGTTGGAGAAGGCAACGGCAACCCACTCCAGTACTCTTGCCTGGAAAATCCCATGGATGGAGGAGCCTGGTAGGCTGCAGTCCATGGGGTTGCGAAGAGTCGGACACGACTGAGTGACTTCACTTTAACTTTTCACTTTCATGCGCTGGATAAGGAAATGGCAACCCACTCCAGTGTTCTTGCCTGGAGAATCCCAGGGACAGGGGAGCCTTGTGGGCTGCCGTCCATGGGGTCGCACAGAGTCGGACATGACTGAAGTGACTTAGCAGTAGTAGCAGCAGCAGTTTGTATGTATTAATCCCATACTCCTAATCTCCTTCTTCCCTTTGGTAACCATACGCTTGTTTGTAAGTCTGTGTGTTTTGTTTATTGACTCATTTGTATTATTTTTTAGATTCCACATATAAGGGATATTACATATTTGTCTTTCTCTGTTGGAGTTACTTTACTTAGTATGATATCCTCTAGGTCTATCCATGTTGCTGCAAAAGGCAGTTTTCCATTCTTTTTTATGGCTGAGTAGTATTCCATTGTATGCTTCCTATATCTTCTTAAACCAACTGTTGATGTCTTGTTATTGTAAATAGTGCTGCTATGAACAGTGAAAAGGTTGGCTTGAAGCTCAACATTCAGAAAACAAAGATCATGGCATCTGGTCCCATCACTTCATGGGAAATAGATGGAAAAAAAGTGGAAACAGTGTCAGACTTTGTTTTTTTGGGCTCCAAAATCACTGCAGATGCTGATTGCAGCCATGAAATTAAAAGACGCTTGCTCCTTGGAAGGAAGGTTATGACCAACCTGGATCATGTATTAAAAAGCAGAGACATTACTTTGCCAACCAAGGTCCGTCTAGTCAAGGCAATGGTTTTTCCCGTGGTCATGTATGGATGTGAGAGCTGGACTGTGAAGAAAGCTGATCGCCGAAGAATCGATGCTTTTGAACTGTGGTGTTGGAGAAGACTCTTGAGAGTCCCTTATACTGCAAGGAGATCCAACCAGTCCATTCTAAAGGAGATCAATCCTGGATGTTCATTGGAGGGACTGATGCTAAAGCTGAAACTCCAATACTTTGGCCACCTCATGCGACGAGCTGACTCACTGGAAAAGACTCTGATGCTGGGAAAGGTTGGGGGCGGGAGGAGAAGGGGACGACCGAGAATGAGATGGCTGGATGGCATCACCGACTCTATGGACATGAGTTTGAGTGTACTCCGGGAGTTGGTGATGGACAGGGAGGCCTGGCGTGCTGTGATTCATGGGGTCGCGGAGAGTCGGACACGACTGAGCGACTGAACTGAACTGAACTGAACTGAACTGAACTGCTGCTATGAACACTGGGATACTCTTCACAAATTAAGAGTTTTCATCTTTTCCAGGTATATGCCCAGGAGCGAGACTGCTGAATCATATGGTAACTCTATTTTAGTTTTTTAAGGAACCTCTATATTGCTTTCCACAGTGGCTGCACCAATCTATATTCTCACCAACAGTATAGAAGAGTTAACTTTTCTTCACTCTCTCTCCAGCATTTATTTGTAGGCTTTTTAATAATAGCCATTATGACAGGTGTGAGGTGATACCTCATTGTGGTTTTGATTTGCATTTCTCTAATAACTAGGCATGTTAAGCATCTATTCATGTGCCTATTGGCCATCTGGATGTCTTCTTTGGAGAAATGTCTACTTAGGTCTTCTGCCTATGTTTTGGTTGGGTTTTCTGATACAGATTTGTATGAGTTGTGTGTACTTTGAATATTAACCCATCAGTTGCATCATTGCAAATATTTTCTCCATTCCATAGGTTGCCTTTTCGTTGTTGTTTTTTTTTTTTTTTTTGATGGTTTCCTTCACTGTGCAAAAGCTTTTAAATTGATTAGGTCCCACTTGTTTATTTTTGCTTTTATTTATATTGCCTTGGGACAATATTGCTACAAATTATGTCTGAGAATGCTTTGCCTATGTTTTTCTAAGAGTTTTATGGTGTCACATCTTTTTTTTTTTTATGGTGTCACATCTTATATTTAGGTCTTTGAGCCAGGTTGAATTTATTTTTTAGATGGTGTGAGGAAGCTTTCTAATTTCATTGATTTATGCGTAGCTGGTCCAGTTTTCCAAATACCACTTGCTGAAGAGACTTTTTTCTACATTGCATTTTCTTGCCTCCTTTGTTGTAGATTAATTGGCCATAGGCGTGTGGGTTTATTTCTGGGCTGTTTATTCTGTTCCATTGATCCCTATGTCTGTTTTTGTGCCAATAGAATGCTGTTTGATAACTGTAGCTTTTTTTTTTTTTAATTTTCAAAATTTTTTTTAGAAAACTGAAATTTACAATGTGTTTACATCACTCACTGAGTACATGGCATTTAAAAGCAACATCATTACAGAAAGATAACAAAAATACAAAATCTTAAAAGCTACGGGATATGGAAAACATGATCCACTGAAGCCTTAAATGTAGTAGACTTTACATAAAAAGGAAAAACAATGAGTATACAAGTATACGGCCAGTTTTAGAAGTTAGCAAAATAAACAGAATAATCATAAAGAAAAGAAAGCAATTAATACATACCAAGTATTAATGCAATAAAGATAAAATTGAGAGACTAAACAGAGTCAAAGCTGCCTTAAAAAGCTTCTCCAAAAAGGGAAACATCAGGTAACAATAATCAACAAGAAAAATCTTGCAAATAAACAATACTCAAAATGGGAATTACTTATAGAAGCGTTAAGAATATAAATAATAGAAACAAAACTATGCCTATACACTTGAAGATTAGTTGTCTTGTATGCAGGGCTATTGTTACCATCTTTCTAAATTCCATATATATGCATTAGTTTACTGTATTGGTGTTTTTCTTTCTGGCTTACTTCACTCTGTATAATAGGCTCCAGTTTCATCCACCTCATTAGAACTGATTCAAATGTATTCTTTTTAATGGCTGAGTAATACTTTGGCCACCTCATGCGACGAGTTGACTCACTGGAAAAGACTCTGATGCTGGGAAAGGTTGGGGGCGGGAGGAGAAGGGGACGACGGAGAATGAGATGGCTGGATGGCATCACCGACTCCGTGGACATGAGTTTGAGTGAACTCCGGGAGTTGGTGATGGACAGGGAGGCCTGGCGTGCTGTGGTTCATGGGGTCGCGGAGAGTCGGACACGACTGAGCGACTGAACTGAACTGAACTGAATACTCCATTGTGTATATGTACCAAAGCTTTCTTATCCATTCGTCTGCTGATGGACATCTAGGTTGCTTCCACATCCTCACTATTATAAACAGAGATGCAATGAACATTGGAGTACATGTGTCTCTTTCAATTCTGGTTTCCTCGGTGTGTATGCCCAGGAGTGCGATTGCTGGATCATATGGCAGTTCTATTTCCATTTTTTTGAGGAATTGCCACACTGTTCTCCATAGTGGCTGTACTAGTTTGCATTCCCACCAACAGTGTAAGAGGGTTCCCTTCTCTCCACACCCTCTCCAGCATTTATTGCTTGTAGACTTTTGGATAGCAGCCATTCTGGCTGGCATGAAATGGTACCTCATTGTGGTTTTGATTTGCATTTCTCTGATTACGAGTGATGTTGAGCATCTTTTCATGTGTTTGTTAGCCATCTGTATGTCTTCTTTGGAGAAATGTCTGTTTAGTTCTTTGGCCCATTTTTTGATTGGGTCGTTTATTTTTCTGGAATTGAGCTGCAGGAGTTGCTTGTATATTTTGGAGATTAATCCTTTATCAGTTGCTTCATTTGCTATTATTTTCTCCCATTCTGAAGGCTGTCTTTTCACCTTGCTTACAGTTTCCTTTGCTGTGCAGAAGCTTTTAATTTTAATTAGGTCCCATTTGTTTATTTTCGCTTTTATTTCCAGTATTCTTGGAGGTGGGTCATGGAGGATTCTGCTGTGATTTATGTCAGAGAATGTTTTGCCTATGTTCTCCTCTATGAGTTTTATAGTTTCTGGTCTTATATTTAGATCTTTAATCCATTTTGAGTTTGTTTTTGTGTATGGTGTTAGGGAGTGTTCTAGTTTCATTCTTTTACAAGTGGTTGACCAGTTTTCTCCATTGAATATTCTTGCTTCCTTTGTCAAAGATAAGGTGTCCATAAGTATGTGGATTTTTCTCTGGGCTTCCTATTTTGTTCCATTGATCTATATTTCTGTCTTTATGGCAGTACCATACTGTCTTGATGACTGTGGCTTTGTAGTAGAGCCTGAAGTCCAGCAGGTTGATTCCACCAGTTCCATTCTTCTTTCTCAAGATTGCTTTGGCTATTCAAGGTTTTTTGTATTTCCATACAAACTGTGAAATTATTTGTTCTAGCTCTGTGAAAAATACCGTTGGTAGCTTGATAGGGATTGCACTGAATCTATAAATTATTTTGGGTAGTATACTCATTTTCACAATATTTATTCTTCCAATCCACGAACACGGTATATTTCTCCTTCTATTAGTGTCCCCTCTGATTTCTTTCACCAGTGTTTTCTAGTTTTCTATATATAGGTCTTTTGTTCCTTTAGGTAGATATATTCCTAAGTATTTAATTCTTTTCGTTGCAACAGTGAATGGAGTTGTTTCCTTAATTTCTCTATTTTCTCATTATTAGTGTATAGGAATGCAAGGGATTTCTGTGTGTTGATTTTATATCCTGCAACTTCACTATATTCATTGATTAGCTCTAGTAATTTTCTGGTAGTCTTTAGGGTTTTCTGTGTAGAGGATCATGTCATCTGCAAACAGTGAGAGTTTTACTTCTTCTTTTCCAATTTGGATTCCTTTTATGTCTTTTTCTGCTCTGATTGCTGTGGCCAAAACTATGTTGAATAGTAGTGGTGAGAGTGGGCACCCTTGTCTTGTTCCTGAATTTAGGAGAAATGCTTTCAATTTTTCACCACTGAGGATAATGTTTGCTGTGGGTTTGTCATATATAGCTTTTATTATGTTGAGAAATGTTCCTTCTATTCCCGCCTTCTGGAGGTTTTTTTTTTTATCATAAATGGGTGTTGAATTTTGTCAAAGGCTTTCTCTGCATCTATTGAGATAATCATATGGTTTTTATTTTTCATTTTGTTAATGTGGTGTATTACATTGATTGATTTGCAGATATTGAAGAATCCTTGCATTCCTGGGTTAAAGCCCACTTGGTCATGATGTATGATCTTTTTAATGTGTTGTTGGATTCTGATTGCTAGAATTTTGTTAAGGATTTTTGCATCTATATTCATCAGTGATATTGGCCTGTAGTTTTCTTTTTTCGTGGCATCTTTGTCAGGTTTAGGGATTAAGGTGATGGTGGTCTCATAGAATGAGTTTTGAAGTTTACCTTCCTCTGCAATTTTCTGGAAGAGTTTGAGTAGGATAGGTGTTAGCTCTTCAAATTTTTGGTAGAATTCAGCTGTGAAGCTCTCTGGACCTGGGCTTTTGTTTGCTGGAGATTTCTGACTACAGTTTCAATTTCCATGCTTGTGATGGGTCTATTAAGATTTTCTATTTCTTCCTGGTTCAGTTTTGGAAAGTTGTACTTTTCTAAGAATTTGTCCATTTCTTCCAAGTTGTCCATTTTATTGCCATATAATTGCTGATAGTAGTCTCTTATGATCCTTTGTTTTTCTGTGTTGTCTGTTGTGATCTCTCCATTTTCATTTCTAATTTTATTGATTTGGTTCTTCTCCCTTTGTTTCTTGATGAGTCTGGATAGTGGTTTGTCAATTTTACTTACCCTCTCAAAGAACCAGCTTTTGGCTTTGTTGATTTTTGCTATGGTCTCTTTTGTTTCTTTTGCATTTATTTCTGCCCTAATTTTTAAGATTTCTCTCCTTCTTCTAACCCTGGGGTTCTTCATTTCTTCCTTTTCTAGTTGCTTTAGGTATAGAGTTAGATTATTTAGTTGACTTTTTTCTTGTTTCTTGAGGTATGCCTGTATTGCTATGAACCTTCCCCTTAGCACTGCTTTTACAGTGTCCCAGAGGTTTTGGGTTGTTGTGTTTTCATTTTCATTCATTTCTATGTATATTTTGATTTCTTCATGATTTGTTGGTTATTCAGCAGCGTGTTGTTCAGCCTCCATATGTTGGAATTTTTAACAGTTTTTCTCTTGTAATTGAGATCTAGTCTTACTGCATTGTGGTCAGAAAAGATGCTTGGAATGATTTCAATTATTTGAATTTACCAAGGCTAGATTTATGGCCCAGGATGTGATCTATCCTGGAGAAGGTCCCAGGTGCGCTTGAGAAGAAGGTGAAATTCATTGTTTTGGGGTGAAATGTCCTACAGATACCTGTTAGGTCTAACTGGTCTATTGTATCATTTAATGTTTGTGTTTCCTTGTTAATTTTCTGTTTAGTTGATCTATCCATAGATGTAAGTGGGGTATTAAAGTCTCCCACTATTATTGCATTATTGTTAATTTCCCCTTTCATACTTGTTAGTAATTGTCTTACATATTGCGGTGCTCCTATGTTGGGTACATAAATATTTATAATTGTTATATCTTCTTCTTGGATTGATCCTTTGATCATTATGTAGTTTCCTTCTTTGTCTCTTTTCACAGCCTTTGTTTTAAAGTCTATTTTATCTGATATGAGTATTGCTACTCCTGCTTTCTTTTGGTCTCTATTTGCGTGGAATATCTTTTTCCAGCTCTTCACTTTCAGTCTGTATGTGTCCCTCGATTTGAGGTGGGTCTCTTGTAGACAACATATATGGGGGTCTTGTTTTTGTATCCATTCAGCCAGCCTTTGTCTTTTGGTTGGGGCATTCAACCCATTCACGTTTAAGGTGATTATTGATAAGTATGATCCCGTTGCCATTTACTTTATTGTTTTGGGTTCGAGTTTATACACTCTTTCTGTGTTTCCTGTCTAGAGAAGGTCCTTTAGCATTTGTAGAAGAGTTGGTTTGGTGATGCTGAATTCTCTCAGCTTTTGCTTGTCTGTAAAGCTTTTGATTTCTCCTTCATATTTGAATGAGATCCTTGCTGGGTACAGTAATCTGGGCTGTAGGTTATTTTCTTTCATCACTTTAAGTATGCCCTGCCATTCCCTCCTGGCCTGAAGAGTTTCTATTGAAAGATCAGCTATTATCCTTATGGGAATCCCCTTGTGTGTTATTTGTTGTTTTTCCCTTGCTGCTTTTAATATTTGTTCTCTGTGTTTGATCCTTGTTAATTTGATTAATATGTGTCTTGGGGTATTTTGTCTTGGGTTTATCCTGTTTGGGACTCTCTGGGTTTCTTGAACTTGGGTGATTATTTCCTTCCCCATTTTAGGGAAATTTTCAACTATTATCTCCTCAAGTATATTCTCATGGTCTTTCCTTTTGTCTTCTTCTTCTGGGACTCCTATGATTCGGATGTTGGGGCATTTAACATTGTCCCAGAGGTCTCTGAGATTGTCATTTCTTTTAATTCGTTTTTCTTTTTTCCTGTTTCATTTATTTCTATTTTACCTTCTAGCTCGCTTATCCTGTCTTCCGCCTCCATTATTCTACTGTTGTTTCCCTCCAGAGTGTTTTTGATCTCATTTGAGAGTCCCTTGGACTGCAAGGAGATCCAACCAGTCCATTCTAAAGGAGATCAATCCTGGGTGTTCATTGGAAGGACTGATGCTAAAGCTGAAACTCCAATACTTTGGCCACCTCATGCGATGAGTTCACTCACTGGAAAAGACTCTGATGCTGGGAGGGATTGGGGGTGGGGGGAGATGGGCACTACAGAGAATGAGATGGCTGGATGGCATCACCGACTCGATGGACGTGAGTTTGAGTGAACTCCGGGAGTTGGTGATGGACAGGGAGGCCTGGCGTGCTGTGATTCACGGGGTCACAAAGAGTCGGACACGACTAAGCGACTGAACTCAACTGAACTGATTGCATTATTCATTGTATATTGACTCTTTTTTATTTCTTCCAGATCCTTGTTAAACCTTTCTTGCATCTTTTCAATCCTTGTCTCCAGGTTATCTGTAACTCCCAATTTGTTTTCAAGATTTTGGATCATTTTCACTATCATTATTCAGAATTCTTTATCAGGTAGGTTCCCTATCTCTTCCTCTTTTGTTTGGATTGGTGGGCATTTATCCTGTTCCTTTACTTGCTAGGTATTTCTCTGCCTCTTCATCTTGCTTATATTGCTGTGTTTGGGATGGCCTGTCTTCTGGCAGTTTGTGGAGTTTTCTTTATGGTGGAGTTTCCTTGCTATGGGTGGGGTTGGACGGGTGACTTGTCAAGGTTCCCTTGTTAGGGAAGCTTGTGTCGGTGTTCTGGTGGTTGGAGCTGGATTTCTTCTCTCTTCTCACACTTCCATCAGATTTATCTGGAGAATTCCATGGACAGAGGAGCCTGGTGGGCTACAGTCACGTCTGATTTTTTTCAGCAACTGACAGTCTGTGACTTCAGGGATTTGTTTCAAATGACGCCGGCTTCTGCTCAGGCAGATTATCTTTCCAAAAAAGCTGCTCAGCTTTGCCTGAAATGAATCAGGCTGGTCATGATAGCCTCTGGACTGGTCCACCTCCCTGGAACCACCTCCAGGTCACTGCTGTTGGGCCAGGGTGGAGAGTGTGCGCGCTGGGCAACACCTCACGCCGAGCAGTGGAGGAGCAGCAACTTGGAGATGCCAGACAAAGTCCGCTTCCAAGTTAAATTCTAAAGTACGTAAGTTCTAAGAAAAGCTCAGGGTTTTCTTGCAGTTGTAGAACTGAGGTCAATGTTTCCTTTCTGACTGTCTTCTGAAGCTGCTCCCAGGTGCCACATTCTGCCCGCCATCACTTGCGACGTCGCCTTCACCTCCAGCCAGCAATAACCGTGGCTTTGTAGTATAATGTGAAGTCTGAGAGTTAGTTATGCCTCTAGCTTTCTTCTTCAGGATTGCTCTGGCAATTCTGGGTTTTTTGTGGTTCCACATTTTAGGATTATTTGCTCTATGTGAAGTAGTTTGTCCCAGATATTTTGATAGGGGTCACATAAAATCTGTAGAGTGCTTTGGGTAGTATGGTCATTTTACTATATTAATTCTCCCAATCTGAGAGCATGGGATACCTTTCCATTCCTTTAAATCATCTTACATTTCTCTGATCAACGTTTTATAGTTTTCAGTGTACAGGTCTTTCATCGCCTTGGTTTAGTCATAAGTTGCGTTCAACTCCTGTGACCCCATGGACTGTAGCCCACTAGGCTCCTGTCTATGGGCTTCTCCAGGCAAGAATACTGGAGTGGGTTGCCATTTCCTTCTCCAAGGGATCTTCCCAACCCAGGGATTGAACCCAGGTCTCCTGCATTGCAGATTCTTTACCAACTAAGCTACAAGGGAAGCCCTTCATCTCCTTGGTTAAATTTATTCTCACGCTTTTTTTTCTTGATGCAATTTTAAACAGAATTTTTTTGAAACTTCCTCTTTCTGATATTTCATTGTTAGTATAAAGCAATATAACAGATTTCTGTATATTATCCTTGTATCCTGCTACTTTTCTGAATTCATTTATTATTTGTAATAGTGTTGTGTGCTGGAGTTTTTAGGGTTCTCTAGATAGAGCATTTATCATATTATGCAGAATAATTTTGTCTGGCCATTTAGGAAAAAGTCTGGAAGCTTCTTAAAAAGTTAAGCATATACCTAATATATGACTCAGCCATTCCTTCCTTAGTATTTAGCAAACAGAAACAACACATATGTCCATATAAATCTGTCTGCAAATGCTCATAGTAACTTTATTTGTAGTAGCCAAAAAATGGTAACAACTCAAATGTACATTAGCAGGTAAATATATTAACAAGTTTTGATTATATAAGTATAATGGAGTGCTGCTGCTGCTAAGTCACTTCAGTCGTGTCTGACTCTGTGTGACCCCATAGATGGCAGCCCACCAGGCTCCCCCATCCCTGGGATTCTCCAGGCAAGAGTACTGGAGTGGGTTGCCATTTCCTTCTCCAATGCATGAAAGTGAAAAGTGAAAGTGAAGTCGCTCAGTTGTGTCAGACCCCCAGCGACCCCATGGACTGTAGCCTACCAGGCTCCTCTGTCCATGGGATTTTCCAGGCAAGAGTACTGCTTAGCAACAAAAAGAAATAAACTATTGATACATGCAACACAAATGGATATCAAAATAGCAATACTGAGTGAAAGAACAGAAAAAAAAAGTACTTACCATGGAACTTCTAAATAAAATTCCAAAAATTCAAACTAATCTCAAGGGACAGAAATAGATTAGCGGTTGCCTTGGAAGGGAGAGGGGGCACAGAGAAGCAGAAGGGAAGGATTACAAAGAAGCAAGATGAGACTTTCTGAGGTGATAGATGTATTCATTATGTTCATTGTGGTGATGGTTTCATTGGTGTGTACATGTAAAAATTATCAAATTGTACACTTTAAATATTATAATTTATTGTACATACATTATACAATAATTTTGTTTAGAAAATTAAAACTTTACACATGAGCAAACATATGAAAATGTGCTTACTATCATGAATTAATTAGGAAATATGAATTAAACCACACCAAATATAGCTGTTGGAGAAAGCATACAGCTTGTTTAATATGCTTTCATGTTAGCATCAAAAATTCACCTGACTTAGAAATAACATGAACTGGTAACTGTTACAGGAAAAGTTCATATTCTGTTTTATTACCGTGTTTTGGTGCCATTCTGACCAGTACCAGCAGTCATGTGGAAGAGTCTAAAACATCTCTTCAGCAACTCAGGTTTTTTCTTAGATGTTGGTCTTCATTACAGGAAAAAGAGTTCCTTGGTGAGTGATGTATTCCATGTTTGAGAAAGAATAACTCAAGCTGAGTTTTGGGTTTCTTAACTATTAGCAAAAAGAAAGAATGTTTTCAGCAGTTCCTAGCAGGAGGTGGTGTTAAAAAGGATAAAAGGGTAGATCTGACAAGAGGGCTACTAGGCACAAGTAGAAATAGTCAAAGTATCAACTGGAAATAATACACCCACCACAAATACTAAGATGAAAAAGACTAACAAGCAGAAAGGTTGGAGAAAATGTGGAGCAACTGGAAGTCTCCATGGTTGCAGGCATGTAAAATGGTACAATCCTTTGGGAAAAAGGTCTGGCAGTTTTTTATGAAACTAAACATACACCTAATCAAGGACCTAATGATTTCATACTTAGATGTTTACTCAATTTATATATATATAAAGGAAACAGCCCAGGTATCCATCAACAGGAAAATGAAAAAAAAGACAATACTCAGCAATGAAAAGAAATGAACCACTGATTCAAGCAATATGAATTAATCTCAAAGACATGCTAAGTGAAAGAAGCATTATACTTTGTATAATTTCATTTATATGAAGTTTTAGAACAGGCAAATTTAATCCGTGAGGCAAAATAATCAGAACAGTGATTATATATGAGAGGGAGGTGGGGACTGCCTTGGTAGGGGCATGAGGAGACTCTCTGGCATGATTGCACTGTTCTAAATTTTGGATAGGGTTTGGGTTACATGAGGTATATGTATTTGTGAAAAAAATCAGCAAATTTATATACCAAATATTTGTGCATTACATTTCATGGAAATGTACACTGAAAGATTTAAAAACTAAACTATAATAAACTCTACTTAATGATATGCATTTTGAAGTATTCAGTTCAGTTCAGTTCAGTTGCGTCCGACTCTTTGCAACCCCATGAACTGCAATACGCCAAGCCTCTCTGTCCATTACCAACTCCTGGAGTTCACCCAAACTCACATGCATCGAGTCAGGGATGCCATCCAGCCATCTCATCCTCTGTCGACCCCTTCTCCTCCTGCCCCCAATCCCTCCCAGCATCAGAGTCTTTTCCAACGAGTCAACTCTTAGTCCAACTCTCACATCCATACATGACCACGGGAAAAACCATAGCCTTGACTAGACGGACCTTGGTTGGCAAAGTAATGTCTCTGCTTTTTAATATGCTATCTAGGTTGGTCATAACTCCTTCCAAGGAGTAAGCATCTTTTAATTTCATGGCTGCAATCTCCATCTGCAGTGATTTTGGAGCCCCCCAAAATAAAGTCTGACACTGTTTCCACTGTTTCCCCATCTATTTCCCTTGAAGTGATGAAGGGGGATGTATACTGATGTCTGCAATTTATTTTAAATGCACCATAAAAATAACATGGATGGATAAGTAATAAAACATGTAGAATAAAATGAATAATCCATGTGGTTGGTTATTTGGGTATTTACTATAAAATTCTGTTAATTTTGCTATATGTTTGAACATTTTTATAATAAAATGATGGGGGAAAATCCCCAGGTCTTATCTTCCTATTATATACCCTTGGCCTGGAATAAATTATTCTTTCCATAGGATAGAAACTCTATAGAAACTTAGGGACCAGAAATTAGCCCCTGCATACTTTCTGGGACTCTAAAAGGTAAATCATATATGTAAACATTTTAAGAAAGGTAAGAAAATACAATAATTATTGAAAAGGAAGCCAAGTTACATTAAGAGTAAATACCAATACTGGTGTTTATTATCACCACAAAATTAACATGAGAGTATTATTTTTTGTTCTTTTTAAAAAACTGACTTTTTTCAACCATTGCAGGAAGAGCTATCTTTTATGTCAAGTTATATATATGAATTTCCTAAAGGAAATCAACCCTGAATATTCATTGGAGGCACTGATGCTGAAGATTGAACCTCCAGTATTTTGGCCACCTGATGCAAAGAGCTGAGTCATCAGAAAAGACCCTGATGATGGGAAAGATTGAAGGCAGGAAGAGAAAGGGATGACAGTGGATGAGATAGTCGGATGGCATCACTGACTCAATGGACATGAATTTGAGCAAGTTCCGGGAGATGGTGAATGACAGGGAAACCTGGCATGCTGCAATCCATGGGGTCGCAAAGAAGCAGACACTACTAAGCATCTGAACAACAATATAGGCCAAAGTGACCAACTTTGTCCAGAATTTGGATATCTAATCATCATTTTAAAAAAGACTTTTGAGCATTTTCCTATATACCTAATATTATCATTGTTAACATGCTATATATGGGATAAAATAACATCCTTTGCCTTTGGAGAGCTTGAGAGGAAATTCAGCGTAAGGTTGCATCAAACAAATCGGAATGCATTTCCCATCTCTGCAGGACTTTGGGCAAATTAACTTCTGTGAGCCTCAGTTTCCTCATTTGTAACATGAGGAAGGATAATACAGGTCATACCTCACATGGTTAATCTGAGACAATTCATTTTACATGTATCACAGTGACTAACAGTAAACGGTAACCCACTCCAGTATTCTTGCCTGGAGAATCCCATGGATGGAGAAGCCTGGTAGGCTACAGTCCACGGGGTTGCAAAGAGTCGGACATGACTGAGCGACAGAACGGAATGAACGGAACGGAACAGAAAGTGACAGTGGAAGTTGCTCAGTCATGTCTGACTCTTCGGGACCCCACGGACTGTACAGTCCAGGGAACTCTCCAGGCCAGAATACTGGAGTGGGTAGCCTTTCCCTTCTCCAGGGGATCTTCCCAACCCAGGGATAGAATCCAGGTCTCCCACATTGCAGGCAGATTCTTTACCAGCTGACCCACAAGGGAAGCCCAACTGACAGAAAACACTCAGTAAATTTGTTATCATTAAGAATAACGTATGTACAAGAAACAAAACATTCAACTGATGGAAAACGTAGAATACCTTAATTTGTTTAAATAGAGCATATCATCTTAAGATAGTTCTCAGATGCCTTTGTGAACAGATGAGTTTCTATCACTTCCTCAAAAGAAGGCACTGACTTAAGCAAAGGGGAAACTCAACAAACCTCTTTTTAAAAAAATCTGACCAGACTGAAATCTTAAGACATCCTTTTCTGAAATACTTTTGGAAATGGAGAGCAGGCTTTCTGCTTTTACATAGCACTGCACCTGCTTTAAAACCCACACACACCAGTCTTTCTTTTCTCTGATTTTTTTTTAATCTATTTCCTCTTATCGGATTTGTTTTTCAAGATATAAATTCACTGGAGAGGACTGTTTAGATATAGTTCCTGTTTTAGTTGGAAGTTTGGGGCAATATTCTAGCACGTTATAACTATCTAACTTCTTAGTAATCACAACTATATCTCCAAAATACTCTGAAAGCTTCACATATTAAATAGTACTACTACATATGCTATTTAGAATGAATTTTTCAACTAGTAGATATAAAATGATCAGAATTTAATAGATGAAGATAGTTTTATTATCTTGCTCACGAGGTAATCACTTCTACTTTCCCAAATGGTTATTATACATAGGAGCAGATTTGGCAAGATTTATTTTTAGCCAATATATAAATATTCTAAAATGTTGGCAATCTTCTTTTCTATTGCACAAATGATAGTTTTAAGTTTATAGACTCTTGTACTAATATCTTGACTTTTTGAATAGCTAACACCTTTCTCTCATCAGCCCTGTTGAGCATAATAAGCTTAAAATTTATCTGCAAACATCAAGGGGAGGGCAGAATTCACACTGTTCTTAACATACCAAGCCAAAACTGAAGGAAGAACTGGATAATTTTAATATAAATCATCCAAGCTAAAATCCCATATTTTAACTTTACATGTGAATCAGCAATGATTTTTACTGCTGTTTTCTCCCTTTCTATTTTTACCACTTTTTTTTTTTTAAAGTCTGAATCAGAGAATGTGCGAAACATGTGTCTTGCAGGCAACTGGATTTCTCAAGTAGGAAGCACAAAGAAACATTTTCTCCCTTTACTTAGGCTGCTTTTATTTAACATTCTTAAGAATGATTATCTGAGTTCAAGGATCATATTTCCATCGGTTCTAACAAAGAAGAAAAAAAATACTCATTTAACAATTAAGATAGAACCAAAAGCTTTTTCTAGCTGTCAGTCAGTTTCCAAGCTAATAAGAACTCCTGGGACTTTATCTATTCTTCCCACGGGGAGCAGAGCTAGTATAACCTGGGATACCTTTATCTTACCACTTAGGTATAAAAATATTGCCTAAGCAGAACTGGCAGATTCACCAAATAAACAGAATGGTGAAATACATACAATATTCTTAGATGTATTAACAGCTGAACAGGCTATATATGAGGGAAAAAAATCACTTAAAGCTTGCTTGAAATCTTTTAGATTAGTCTAACAGAAACACAAAAAACCAATGGGAACATCAAAGAGAAAAAAAACCATGGAAAAGTCAACTTCTGCTACTATATATAAAACATGTATACATATATATATTTTTTAAAAACCATGATGACACAATTTTGTTTCCAAGTATGCTTTCATATTATAGATCTCATCTTCCATCCTTCAAGTCTGATTGACAGGATATAGGATCTCCTTCTGTATGTTTGGTATCCTTCTGTCTCTTCCTCCTAGTTTCGCCAGTCAAAATTCCATGCCATCCTTTAATAACCATGCGAAACACCCCCTAATCAATGACCTCCAAATAATTAGAATTAACTTTCCTTCTCTGATCTTCACTATTTTATATTTGCATCACCACCCACCTAAAAAACTACAAAATGCTAGGCTTCTTGGGATGTTATTGTAAAAACATTTATATAAAGTGAAGTCCTCACCACCTTGTACGGCCAGAGTTTAAAACAGAAGTCACAATCGTCTGAAGTCAACACAAGACCTTTTCTGGAAAAAACTGGAGAATATACTACGCAGATGATAAAAAAGAGGACTGGACATGGCTCCTGGGGTGTTTGGCTAGAAGTCTCATAAATTACATCTCAAAATTTAAAATTATTGTGATCTGTTTTATTCCTTCTGTCTGTGGTTTCTTCTTCTTCCCCAGGGTCGCATACCATTTGGTAAACATAGCAGCTGAAGACCCTGCTGGGTTTCTGCTCTATGTGTAGTACCAAGTCTCTGTCAAAGTAGACTTCATGGCTGTATGTCTGTAATGAAAACACAGGCAAACAGGATTTCCTCTTCATATAACCACGTTCAGTACTGTTTCATTAAGATGTCACAGCATCTTCAGGGATGCTCAAATATATACTTGAAGGCAAAAGAGTTGCCAGAAATATTTTATTTTTCATTATTTGTGGATATGCAGATGACGTATGAGAAAAGCATTATACAAAATATTAAGAATGAAGAGTCCTGGACTTAGAGGTGTCTGAACCCAGATTCTATTGCCAACATTGTTATTTCACTTGTGACTGTGGGCAAGTTGCTAAATCTTTCACATTCTCCACTGAGAAAACAATGATTGGATAAAGTAACATCTACTGTTCCTTACAACTTTTATGTTCCATATTACTCAAAAGAGACAAACGTTTCCAAGAGTGCTTGAAAACCCCACATGATTAGAAGTTTCTATTAAGTAACTGTGGGGATTCAATAGAGAAAACAGAATTTTTATTTTTCAAAACATTACCAAACTTGTAAAATGGGAGAAAATCAGACTGTGGTCAGATAGCATGTCTCAGGAGAAAACATGAAGCGTTATCTTTAAGACCATTGGTAAGCAGGCATCCTCTACTTTTTAGGGAAGAAAGGCTAAAGAACTCATTTTGTCATGTGTGTAGGAAAATCTCTTTCACATGGTCATTGGTGTAGGTGAACCTGGACTGATACGAACACAGTGACATCTGTTCCAATAAAAGTTACCTATAAAGAAAACTCTTACAATTTTGTATTCTGTGGACTCTACTCACCACATCCCATGACTCCATGAGTGGAATACTTTTAAGTAAAGTTCCATATTCATTACAGTGGAAATCCAGGTGAGCTTTTCCTTCAGCATCTATTTGAGTAACAGCTACCACAGAAAGCAAATCCAACTCATCTTCATAGTCGACAATTTTGAAAGTCTTAGGGAACAGAAGACAAAGTAAAATAAAAGAGGGGCAAAATCCAGTTTTGATTATTTCTACAGTTGTGGCTTAACTATTCTAACATAAAACTATATAGAAAGAAAAATGAATGGGTGGGAGCATAGGTAGAAATGTATCTCTAACACCTTCTTCCTCTGGGCCATGAATATTAACAAACACATCTAAGTCTAGTAAGTGAAACATAAGGCAAAAGTCACAATCATGAGAATATAACTGAATAATTTTCTTAGAAGAGATTTCCCTAGGAAGCGTGCACATCAACACAACAACAAAAAAAAACTAATAATTGTTTTTTCAAATTATTTTGGTCCTATGAACACTTCTACAAGCAAAATCTCATGAATAATTTCAGTCTGAAAGGAGAGGATGATGGGGATGCCCTGGTTCAAACAGCTTGCACAATTCTACTGACTAAGGTTGCATGGAGCTTCCCAACCTCTAACCCAGGGCAAGTTCATCCTAGTTTGGTTTATTATTTCTGGCTAAAGTCATACCCACTCCAGTGTTCTTGCCTGGAGAATCCCAGGGACGGCAGAGCCTGGTCAGCTGCTGTCTATGGGGTCGCACAGAGTCAGACACAACTGAAGCGACTTAAGAAAAAAAAAAAAAGTCATACCTCTTGTTCTGGATCATCATCCAGAATGTTAAAACTTCTTTTTACCACCCGTCCAGAAGCTGTAACAGTGGGTAGGTTTTCATTCTATCACATGGAGAGAAATAAAAAGCTTTGACAAGTAGTTATATGTAGCTGATGGCGAGACTAAACAAATTTGTTAAAACTAACCAACCCTTCTCCAACATCCAAGTTCCCTAAGTCTTTCCTCAGTTGAGAAAATTCTGAATCAGGTTCCAGATCCTCCAATTAGTAAAAATACTTTATTACAATAAAATTTCTAAAGAATAAAATACCAAAATAGGTAAAAATAAACACAGAGGTTACAGATTTAGTATGTGACTTGCCCTTCTGATTTCTGCCTTAGTACAGTACAGCAAATAAAAGAGTGGATCTGCTTTTTTTCTCTGCATGATTTTCTTCATGTTCTTAATTTGTATGCTAAAGAAAAAGAATCATTTGGAATTAAAGAATGGTGTGTGATTTTTTTAACACAATTTACCCTAGGTTTGCACAATTAATTAAACCCAGAGGTCAATAACTTATCAAAAAAATTTAAAGAGAAACCAGAAAGGAAACAGAAATAAGCAAAAGATAAAGTCAATATAATTGACTCTTTTCAAATCTCATAGGTACATGGGGCTAAGACTGGCTGCCCATATAAACAAAATGAACAGACTTTTACAGGATTGTGTTGTTCTTTTCAGCCACGCTAAAAGGCAAACACATTTGCACATTATATTCTCCTATAGACAGTGATATACAAAGGATTTTAAAGTACTGCTGACTTACTTTGTTCTTCTCTCTGTTGGCCAAAATGACAAAATCTTCAGAGATCTGATGCTGGGCACTATTATTTTCTACTTCACTTAGCTTTAAAACTCTGAAAAGGTAAAAAGGATTCTAAGAACCTAAGACATCAACACAGCATCAAAGTGTCAAAGCTGAACTACTGAAAAGAAACTGAACAAATGAAACTTATACGAACAACCCTGAGTCTCTTCTTCTCATTACTCCAAAATATTAATATCTGAAAACTTAAGTGTCCACAACTTTCTTCAAATTTAGGGATTTTGTTAAACAAAACAAAGAAAAAAACCACTGGACTTGTGACAACAGGTGCTACTGAAGCAGCCTGTTGAGGCTTACACTAGCTTCCACGCTGAAAGTCATTCTAAAGAACCTCCTCTCTGCATCCTGCTGCTGCTAAATCGCTTCAGTCGTGTCCGACTCTGTGTGACCCCATAGACGGAAGCCCACCAGGCTCCCCCATCCCGGGGATTCTCCAGGCAAGAACACTGGAGTGGTCTTTAATGTTTCAGCTTTAACAGTGGCATTATAGTAGATACTTACATTTTTATTTCCGAAGATAGAATTAGTTATCAATGAACAACACTAAATGTTAAATATAATATAGACTGCATTAGCAACTTAGTCTAAGTTTTCATGATAGAGTAATATTTTAAAACTGCAAATGAGTTAATACTTTGTCTTAGCATTATATTTAAAGATTTGGGTTTTCTGAGTGTAAATGGCCTCATAGATCAAGCTTGTTAAGCAAGTGAAAATAAAATAATTTTCTCACCACCCACACAAATCTTTTCACAGCATTAACAAGCATCAAAAGCACAATGTCCTCAAAGCTTAGAGTCTCAAGTGCAAGTGAAGAGAGAGCAGGGAGGAGCAGTCCCTGTGGCCAAGGAGAGCTGAACGCCTTTGAGTTTTGCTGGAGACAAAGAAATCAGATTATATTTAAACTTCTTAATTAGTTGTCTTAATTAGTGCTGATATTTAAGAGTGCCTATCTTTTAAAACCTGGCAAAAGGACAACACTCTTTGTGAAACTTATTTCCTTAAACTCAAACTAATATAAAAGATGGGTGGTAACAAACAGGAAGAGTAAGATTTACTAAAGCTGAACTATATTTTTTATGACATTCTGTAAAAGTTAGTAATCTTTTTTCATTAAGTTCCTTCATCCTCCTATAAACTGATCCAGAGTAGACTAATTATCATGAGGCATACGAAATGCCCTTCTTATTCAATAGATACTCATTGAGCAGGTACCTACTCTGCACTGAGACCTGTGCTCCATGCCAGGGTTACAGGTGTCAGCAAGACAGACTCTTTCCCTGTTATTATGGAGTTCATGATTCCAAAGCAAGATGTTTAAACAGAAAGCCAAACAAATAATTAAACTTCTATAAGTACTACAGAAGAAGATTACATAGTGAACACAGTGAAAATATGATGGGGGAGCTAATCTAATGAAGGGTACCAGGGAAGGACTCTTTGAAAAAGGGACATTTAAAGGGCCATAAAAGATGAACAGAAATTAGGCTGATAAGGGAAACAGACTCCAAGCAGAGTGAATAGGTCCTCAGCTTTCTGAAAAGACAGCATGACTGAAGTAAACTGAGTGGGAGGACTCTTTTAGATTGGCTCACGATGTTGGTCTTTTATCCTAAGTGCAACAGGAAGCCATAAAAAGTTTAAAGCAGAATTCACATGATTAGGTTTCTGTGTTTGTTAATGTTTCTAAAAATCACTCTAGCTGCTAAGAAGAAAACAGAATTAAAGAGTAAAAAGTAGACTCTTGGAGTCTGGTAAGAAGATATTACTGTAGTCTAGGATAGTGATGACAGTGGTCTAGCCAAGATGGTGACAGTGGCCAAGGGCAGAAAGAGGCAGATTTAAGAAATGTTAACAAAATAAATATTAGTAGCAAAATAAACTGGATTGATGGGATATATGGGGTGTGTGTGTGTGAGAGAGAGAGAGAGCAAACAGGCAAATGCAACTGAGTGTTTAAGTACATGTAAACTGATGAAAAACAAGAAGGTAAGAAAGTGTTAAGAATGAGTCCGGACTTATGACATAAGCTTAGATGAAAGGTTTAGGCAAACATACAAATTTTTTAGAGTTTTGGTGTATACATGATCTTCGAAGCCAAGGGAATAAACAGAAGAATCAAGCAGAAAGGGAACAAAAAAGAGGGGAAAGAGGGTCTAATCCTGAGGACATCTAACAACTAAAGTCTGGGTTAGAAGAGGAAGAACATGAAAGGATATTAAGAAAGATTAGAGAGGGAGGAAAATATTCAGGAGCGCTGTGGTGTCAGGGAAGCTAAATGAAGAGTGTTTTGATTGTATGAAAGATGTGGGTAAACTAAATAAAATAAGGTTTGCTTCAAACAAGCTGCTACTTCTCCAGCAGTAAGACTGTCTTTTAGAACAAAGATAAATCATCCCTCATTAATCTTGGAGAAATGAATTAAGACCTGATGTGAAGGAACCAATCTGTGATATCCTTTCCTTCATATATCATCACTTATCCATCAAAGAACTTACACAAATGTAGTATTTACAGACAGTAACAACAAGGTTGAAAGTATAAAGTAACATTTTCCAGATGCCATTCTCTGAGGAAGCACCCTACAAGCAGTTAATAATTTTCACAGTTGGCTCAGCAGTTAGCTGGCAAAAAAAAAGTTGCCAATAAATACTTCCAAAAGCTACTTTTAACTTTAAAGTAACTAAGGAAAATACTCACTTGACCTGATTTGGGCCAACGTGTATTATTCTGCCAGAAGCATCAGGATGGAAGTAAATCCAATCAGATTCTAAAGAACAACATTCCATTTCTTGGATCCCATTTTTTGCCTGAAGTTAGGGCAAAATATTGAAAATAAAAATTAAAGGAAAATTAAATAATTTTGAAAGCCAGTATCAGTGATAGGTCAGTAAGTTAAAGGTAAGTGAAGAGAAAATATTAACCAGCTGAACTGGGATGTATATTAGGGATAAATTAGGATACTCAAGCTTGAGAAATCCACAACATTTAAATACAGAAATTTCACAGATGTACCATGCACCATGTATTATGCCTCACAAATAGTAAGTTACTATATCTCAAGCATCTAATTTGTGTCTGGCACTGCGTTACATGTTTTCCACTCATTATTTCTTTTGATCTCAGCATTTCTTGAAGCATATATTGCTATTCTCATCGTATGCATGAGGAAACTGATGCACAAAGAGGAAAAATCATTTGCACAATGTTCTGCACCTACTACTAATAAACAGCAGACTAGCCTTCAAGGTGCATGGATTTTCCCTTATTTAACTGTCATAATTATGTACCTGCAGTCTCCCGCAACTTCTTTCTCCCTTTCCTATCCTCAACAAATTGTCAATCAGAAGAGTAGATAGCACACAAATAAACATGCAGTGAAACAGGTCGGACAGTCTCCCTGTGTCAGTCAGATATTAAACTAATGCCAAGGAAATGGTCTGATACTACCTAGCACTTAAGGTAAGTAGAGAGCTTTATTTCACACTAGTATATTTAAACATTAAAATAAAGAGAAAGATACTGCCATATGGATCACATATATAACACATGTTTTACATTACACACAGGAGCACTGGGGACTAATACCATCATGGATACATTAACTTTACTGGCTTTATCCAAGTCATTTAATTTCTCCAATGTAAAATGAAATAACACCTTCTTTTTTATTAGATACTCAAAGTTTTTGACATATGAAAGTATTAATTCCACAGCATATACTCACAGGACACTATGTTCAAGGTATGACACTAGGTGTTCATACCTGACACGCACTAAACATAATCTCTGTTATCCAGGAGCTCATATTCAAGAACAAAGACAGAAACAGAATAAGGCAGTGGAGAAAATAAAGTAGTCAAACCATACACAGGATATGATTATCGAGCACCCAAACCAGGTAAGCAGAATTTCAGGAGCTTGAACTCTGCCTTAAAATGAGAAAGTGGCTTGAAAGAAGAGATAGCACAATCAAAAGCACAGATGTGTTCGTCCATATAGCATGCATGTGCAAAAACATGAGTAGCAGACAAAATTAAACCGAGAAGCAGTGTCCCGTCATGGGACTGGAGAGGCAGGCAAGGGCTACATCACAAGTGCTTTGTATGCCGTGCTTTTTTAAACACTGGAATTTAGCACATTTTATATATCAAATTAGCACAGGTTATTTTAATTTTTCAAGAACCTAACGATTTCTAAGAGAAATGGTTGTATTATTGCATTTTACGTGTAAGAACATCAATGAAATTAAACATCTTGGTTGCAACCACTGACTTCCCTAATGGTCCAGTGGTTAAGACTCTGTGATTCCACTGCAGGGGGTGTGAGTTTGATCCCTGTGAGTCTGACTCTGTGCTTCCACTGCAGGGGGTGTGAGTTTGTGTCCATTTTGGCATTAGCTCCAAATGCTCCTTCGTGTAACATAAAACTTTTTAATGTTTTTTTAAAATAAAACACACACATAAACATGCACACATAACCCATATCTTTCTTTAGGACACTATTCTCTTTATTATAATATCTAAATACAACATGTGAAAGAAACATTCTCTCTCTTTATGCTAAATACTAGGCAGCATTACTATCAGCTTCTAGAGTTATTATTTGCTCGAATGCTAGTTTAAGGCTCAGTTTATAGGTCAGAAAGTTACAGGTCATTTTCTGAATTCTTCAGTTTCCCTGCACATATGTTTTTGGGTTTCCAACTTTTCTGACTGACAGGTGTGGAAGTAATGCACACATGCATCATTAAGGTAATGTCACTGCAATGAAGTTGTCCAGCGAAGTACTGAAAACTCCCCTGGATTCAGCAATTATTTATGAATATGCTAAAATACAGATCTGACTAAATGCTACAATTAGTAATTACATAAGTATTGATAGGCATGCTTGCTGTAGATGTTGAAGGCCATTTTATACACACACATAAAAGAATATATTATCAGTTCTTATTTAGGAAGAATATGAACTATGCAGGGTTTGACTGGATAGAAATTTCAACAAAAAACAATATGACAGAGTCCTTGGTGGTTGAAGGATGTCCACTGCTGGGAAGCCAATAACCAAACCACAAACTTGCGGTAAACAGTCCCCAGAACCCACTGGAAAAGAGGATGTCACTGGGCTGGGCCAAACAGGAGGTGCCACATGTGACAGGCTGATGAGAAAATGGAAGGGAAGAATGCTTCTGCAAAAAAAAAAATTCAAAAATACTATACACAATGTTTCCTGGTGGCCATGATCTAAAGGGAAATAGATAAATAGACCCAAGACTGTGCAAATCTTTAGGCTGGTGAAAGGTGACCGGTGACCCTCAAAGCCACTGGGTCCAACAGAGACTGGCTGAGAAAGATTCTGGAAGAGAAGGTGTGGAATAAGCCAAGTCTGTCTCACAAAAAGTTACTGTGATGTCTCAAGAGGTTCCAGAACTAAAGTAAGTCAACAATGTAAGACAAGGATATACAAACAACAATATAAAACCCCCTCCTCTGTGCACTCCCTCCTCCGCACTCATCTCAACCACTGTACTGAATGGACTGCATTTTACTTAATCTACGTATCTGCTTTCTTTTGAGAGTATAAGCAACTTGTGAGAAGGGGCTGTCTCCAGCCAAGTTGGGCACATAGTAGGTCCTCAATAATGTTTACTAAATGAGAAATCAATGCCGAAATCATTTCTAACAAGAAAATAAAATTAATTCAAAGGGTAAAAATTTATATTGCCTTGCTATATACCCTTTCTTCCTATTATGCCATATATAACTTTAAAATATCCTTGAAAACTTGGTGTTTCAATGGTTATACTGTGACCAACAAAATACTATCTAATTCTGCTCTGAAAAACCAAGAGCAACAAACTGTGAAGAAGCAGAACCAACAACACATTCCACCAGTAATTTCAGGGGCAGCCTGAACACATTCCACCAATGATTCCCACTATGGAGCTTCTGAGACGCTTTACATAAGGTCAAGGAGACGATAAGAAGAAAAACTAATACATCTCTGGTGCCCTGAGAATTTTCAAATGTTAAATGTTTTAAATTCTCGGTAGTACACACAAGTGCTTGCTGTATTCTTTGTGTTCTCCTGTACTTTACACAGTTTACAAATTACTGATACAAATTGAAAAGTAACTCCTGGGAATGTAGACCAATTAGAGAAAGTGAAAAGTGAAATTGCTCAGTCGGGTCCAACTCTTTGCAACCCCACAGACTGTAGCTTACAGGTTTCTCCATCCATGGGATCTTCCAGGCAAGAGTACTGGAATGGGTTGCCATTTCCTTCTCCAGGGGATTTTCCCGACCTAGGGACTGAACCGGGGTATCCCGCATTGCAGGCAGATGCTTTACCCTCTGAGCCACGAGAAGGAGAGAATAAAGAATTTCTGATATTAATTTACTACTAAAGCCTGACCACCATGATTTACCAAGGAATTGTCCTTTAGGGCACAAATATGGAAAACTCCTTTCTGTTTCTTCTTATTAGGTGTAATGATGTAGTGCCAAGGATGGCCTCCAATCTGAAAAGCATTCTCCAGCGAGGACACCTCAAAGAGCAGTGGCGGTGTATCTGCAGAGATGGGAAAAAGAAATTTATTAGCTTCTTTGTTCTGGTAGCTTTGGAACATTCATTAACTGAATTCAACCTTTCTTTGCATGTATCATCTATTAATTTCTACCAATGAAAAACGACTATGTTCAAGGAAATAAAATACAATCTGGAAAGAGGTTTACTGATAAGAAAAGGCAAGTAGGAAACAGCTGTTAGGTTATGAGTCAACTTTCTAGACATCCATTTTCAGGATATGTGTGACATGCAGCTGGAGGGTGATAAAGTAGGTTGAAGGTGCCTATGATGGCAAAAAAATGACAAGGTACACCTAATAAAAGCAGTTGCCATTTAATAAGTACCTCGGTTAGATACTATTTCCAACTCTCATAACAATCCAACCAGGTATTAGGTCTAATAATTCCTTCAAATGTGAGGAAGAGATCTTTCATATTCTAGACTAACAGATTATATCTAGCAAACTTTGTAAGAGAAGCATTGCTTAAGTTTATGCAGTAGAAGTGATATTAGTCATAATGAAAATAACCACTTAGGATGGGTCTTGTCATAGTGGAAGTTTTATCAAAGAAGAGCCACTACTACTAGTATTAGACAAGTTAATTTTAAGGTAATTTGGATATATTTTGTCAGCCACTGTCTTTTGGAGGTTGACACCACAAAAGGACTATCTGTTAGTGCTTTCTAGTCCTCTTCTTTGATGATACTTAATTTTATACAGAATGTAACAGACTTACTTTTGGAGACAGGCATAAACAGAAGGTGCTGCTGCTTCTGAAGACCAGAATTCTTTGGGGACAGCCCTTATGAGGATACTGCTTGGCTTGTTTGGGAAGGTGGCTAATCTGAGTCCTTTTTTTCTCTCTAACTTCAGAGTCTAATCTTTGGTTTATGACGCCACCACCGTCTGTAAAGGGACTTGTCTTAGGGATAGCATTCACTACAAGGTCACATGTTACATATGGAAGTGTGTGCCTGATTAGGCCTCTGCATAAGGGCAACTTACTACTTAAAGCTATACAAAGGAGAAAAACAAATAATCAAACGTGAGTTCACAAACGTCGTCAGGAGAAAGAACAGATACAGACAAATCAAGTACATTTAAAATGCCCTTGAAGAAACCTTTCAAGAAAAGGGTGATATTCTGAATATATAAAGAGGTCTTTTTTGAGCAATAAGAAAACTATTGACACCCCAACAGACAAATGGGCAAAGGACACCAGTCAGTAAATTATGAAGGATATATAAACATCATATGTGATAAGATGGTGGCTACCAAATGATGGTGGATGAG
This sequence comes from Moschus berezovskii, assembly GCF_049115385.1. Classification (NCBI taxonomy): domain Eukaryota; kingdom Metazoa; phylum Chordata; class Mammalia; order Artiodactyla; family Moschidae; genus Moschus; species Moschus berezovskii. The sequence goes on along the minus strand of NC_142461.1, from coordinate 114,035,998 downwards.
GAAAAGAATTAAGAAGAGAAAAAAGTATAACTAGAGTTTGAATTGGGGGTTAAAAATTTCAGTAAGGAAGTTGTAGAGAATATAAAATAGAAACTCATAATGGAAAAAAATTAATGCAAAAAGATATTAGAAGAAATATTTTTCCCAGAAGTTGCTAAAAATGGCCCCAAAGTAGCATCAGGACTTGGCTCACTACAACTCTGGTGTGTCACCATTAGCCCCAAGATCCCAAATTTTGATCTCTAATTCTATTCTCAATTGAAAGGGCCTAGGAGTTTGCGAAGAATGGCTGATTTCACACCTTGTGATGAGGAAATCTCAGTATTATTAATAATTACAGGAATATTGTACTATTTTATAAGCACAGAAAATTTTAAAAACCTAAATGTCCATAGTAAACGTTAAATAAATGTACAGTTTATGCATATGAAAGTGAAAGTCGCTCAGTCGTGTCCAACTCTTTGTGATCCCATGGACTATATAGTCTATAGAATTCTCTGGCCCAGAATACTGGAGTGGGTAGCTTTTCCCTTCTCCAGGGGAGTTCCCCAACCCAGGGACTGAACCCAGGTCTCCTGAATTGCAGACAGATTCTTTACCAGCTGAGCCACAAGGGAAAGTTATACATAAAATGGTACATAAATCAAGTTCTTAAAACCTCAAGGAGCTTAATTAGCGTGTGCACACATATACAGAGGACTACTCTTCGGCAAAGATAATACGAGCACCGCATTCAAAAAGAATCAGAAAAAAATATAACAAACACTAAGTTTTCCTTCCATCTGATTCCCTCAGAAGTAACTATCACTTATCATTTTTCTGCGTGTCCTTCCAGATATTTCAAGCAATCCTGAAAGCATGTGCTCACATCTATATTTTTAACATATGCATATGAATACTTAACACAAATGAGGTTTTTTATACACATAGCTTTGCATTCCTTTTCTCACTTACTAACATATATTGGAAACTTCTCTATAAAGGTGCAAAAAGAATTCCTATTTCTTTTTAATAATTAAGTTTATGACATAGCCAAACAATGAAAGAATACCAATGTCACCTATCAATATATACACTGCTTCCAATCTTTTGTTGTTAGAAAAATGTTATATTATATGTTTGCCATTTTGTACACATGTGAATATATCTGGGATAAATTTCTAAAGATGGAATTGGTCAAGGAATACATGCATTAAAATTTTTGAAATATATTGACAAATTGTCCTCCACGTGGGACTCCAATAAACAACAGTGTCTCTTCTATACTTTCACCAATCCTGTTTCCTAACTTTCTGATATTTGAGAATCTAAAAAGAAGTATCTCACAGCAGTGTTAACTTGCACTTCTCTTATCAGTGACACTGGGCTTTGTCCTCTCCTAATTAAGTCCCTTATATTCCTCTTCTTCTGCACAATATCCTTTGCAGATTTTGTGTTGTTGCTACGTTGTTATTTTTTCTTATTGGCCTGCAGAACTCATATATAGTGAGGCAATTACCCCTTTATACTATATGTTGCAAATATGTCTCCTATTTGTTGTTTGAATTTTGGTTTGTGTGTGTGCTTTTAATTACTTTTATTTTTACTTTTAGCATGAAGCACTTTATCTTTATGTAGCCAAATTTAGCAATCTCTTCTTTAATGGCTCTGTGCTTGTCTTCTCAATTCTGCGATAAAAGGATTCTCTAAGTTTTCTAACAGAACTTTAAAATCCTTGATCCACCTATTGTTTCTTCAGATGTAGAGACAGTACTCCAACTTTATTGCTTTCACAAGACCATCTATTAAATAACCCCAATGGAAATTAACATTTGTAATATATTAATATTTAAAAGTGGGTTAGGCTACAGATAGCTATATGCAATCAATCTCAAAAATTGTATGGTGAGCGAAAGATGCCAGACAAAAATTACATGTCATACGCTTCCATTTATACAACACTCTAGAAATCTAGAGTGAAAGAAAGTATATTCACTGGTTGCTGAAGGCTGGGGATGGAAGGGAACTGACTGGAAAGGACACTGGGGAACATTTTGGAGTGATTAAAGTATTCTAAATCTTGATTGTAGGAGTGGTTTCATGGATATAAATATTTGGCAAAACTTAAATTGTACAGTTTAAATGGCTGCATTTAAGTGCATGTAAATTACACTTCAACAGAGTTGATTTTTGAAAAAGCAAGTTACGAAACAGTGTTCACAGCATGATTCTTTTTTGGTTTTAGGTATATACACATCATAAGATTACCCAAAAAACAGAGGTGATAACAACTAATGCCATGCAGGATGACTGTGAATGTTTTAAACTTTCTAAACTTTCTCTATCTTATCATTATTTCCTAATTCTTCTATAATGAAAATGAACTGCTTTGTCTTTAAAAAGTTACATAAAGTTAAAATGAGTATTATTTTGTATAGGTTTACTGAAAAACAAATCTAGAGAAATAAACTGGATTTCGGTCAACACAGTCTGAAAAAATACACAAAGTTTCCAATATAATACGCTACTCTTATAAGCTAAATGTCTAACAATCATTGTATTGTTTTACAATGGCACATGATTTCACAGATCATATTTTCAAATGTTACTATTTTAAAGCTGATAAAAATGAGGCCCATACAGGTTAAGTAATTGCTCACTACCATACCACCAATTAGTAGTGGAATTTCATTCTCATAGGAGCAGACCAAGCTTGTGATCCCAAATCCAGTCTTCTCTCTATAAACATGGACCAAAATCACAGCGCAGTCAGAGGCTCCATGAACTTTTTTTATCACCCTGTTCTTCGTTTTGCTTATTATCTGCATTTCAAAGAGACCAATGCTACCATTTAGGGAAACTCTCTTCAAAATAATACATATTAGTTATCACAGGAGTCTGTAGTTTTCAAATTCTTAACAGATTCCTGCCTTCTGTATTTGTATCAAATATAGCAGGAAACGGCAATCCACTCTAGTATTCTTCCCTGGGAAATCCCATAGACAAAGGAGACTGGTGGGCTGCAGTCCATGGGGTCATAAGAGGGTCAGACATCACTGAGTGACTGAGCACACACAGGAGGTATTGCTATTACTGAGTTTTCACAAAACTGCCTAATTCAGCTTGCCCAAGGTGCCTAAAAATTTGAGTAACTTTTAAATTTTATTTTGAGCTTCTTGGATAATTGGCTATACTGAACTCTCTCAGTCCTCAAACTTTGTTATTCACTAACAAAAAGAACATTTCCTTTCTCACAATTAAGTCTTTCATTTGTTTCTCGATCTGTTGATGATGTAATGTTATATAACAATAGAAAAAAATTGTATTTTGACCCATATTAGAAAAACCTTTAGAGTTTTACCTAAATATGTTATGTTTATTGGTTAGAAGTAAATGTCTGCAACATGATAAAAAAATTTTTTTAATGAACTAAGAAGATAAACAAATATTAGGATAACAAAATATATTTTCTTTTAAATTTACTCATGATTTTTACATCTATCTGCATTAAGTAATCCTTATATCGATGAGATGAACTCTGGTCAGTTTTGGTTTATCTGACATACATTGCTCAATTTTGTAGCAGTTTTCTTTTCAACAAACTGCTGAATTTGATAAGCTAATGAAATGCAGAACATTTTTATTATATTTATAAAATTGTATATAATTTTCTTTTTTGTGCCTTATTGATCTTTAAGTTGGATAAATTTCACAGAATTGTAAAATTTGAAGTTCTAAAAGAGCTACGGTATTATCATTTGCTGCAACTTATTATTCTATAGATAAGGAAATCAAGACCAAAAAGGTAAAGTCACTTGCCAAAGGTTACAGATCTCTGGCCAAGCAAGGCCCAGCATCCCCAGGCCTTTATTTCAATGAATAACAGATGTCTGTGAACACTTATGCAAAAGCAAGGAATACTCTGCACAGGAGCAAAATGAATTGAATTTAGGAAAAAAACATTTGGATGATTACAATTAATCACTATCAATACGACCGCTTAATGTTTAAGGTGAAAAAAGTACTATATTGTAGCCATACCTGTGATTTTAATATTACAAGGAATGCCAAAGGGGGCCTCTCCTACAGTTCCAGTAGTCCCACCCCATCTGCATGCACACCCTAAGTCAAGTTTCTGTTGCATGAACTAAAAACAAAACAAAACAAAAATGGTGGCTTTAGCACCTACTTATTTGCTGTCCGGAGAGAGAAAAAAAAATCAAATTCACATGTATATGACAGAGGAAATGTCTTTATTTATTTAAGGGCCTTTCTATTTATCTTCCCACCCCTCTTTTAAAGGTTACTTTGCCTTTCTGCATTTGTACAGCTGTGTAGAGCTGAAATCTACACTAGAGCCTTACGTTAAAAATATCTCATTAAAAAAAAATCATACCTCCATCCAAACCTCAAGTTAATCTGAATATGGCAAATTTGAATTTTCTCTACCTGCTTGGTGATGGCTTGGAAGCTATAAAGTCTGACCAGTCCCGAGCTGTACATCACAATCAGTATTCCATGAGACAAGGTGGCATCTGTGACGTTCCCGAAAATCTGAGGGGAAAGGCAGACATCACCTGAGAAAAGACCAGAAGGCCAATCCTCTGAGTTTTCACTGTGGTATATGTATCTGTTTAATATTCAGTTTACCACTACAATACTGCTGCCTAACAATCCAACTTCATTATAATTTAGGAACTTGCAGCTAAGGTATTATCAGGGGTGAGTGATTAACCCCCAGGTCTCAAACTGAAGTACTAATGGCAATTTAATATATGATTCAAAATGATGAAGCAGCTTTCATTTATTTCAGTTTTGTCAAAATCTTTTAATAACAAACCCCTTTCCTTATGAAAATAGGCATAAACTGAGCCCATTTAATTCTACCATGCAACATTTACACGGCTGAATAAATACCGGGACCTATTCTTTAAAAAATATTATTTATAAAGGGAACTTTTTAAGCTAGTTGTGAAAAGATTTGGATCTAAGAAAGTAATTCTAATAAAAAATAGCCAACTCGAGAATTTTATCATTACCTTGTTCTTTAAACATCTAATACTATTTGATTTTTTAGTCGTATAAAAACCAAACATGTTAAAGACCAAATATACACAGAGACATTTAACCTAGCTGATCTTGAGTAAGGCTTTGGCACCTTGTTCCCTCTGTCTCTATTCTGTGCACTGGATCCTGTTATGATGCTCCACAGAGCTCTGATAAAGAACTTGATTCTGTGCCTCTTCCACTATTTAACAAAGCCAACCAACATAGACAAATATTCACAGCAAGGAAAGAACAAGTAGAAATTAAGTGAAAATCTGTTTCTGTTTCTACTCAAGATAAATCACTTAGTAAAGGTTTACTACCCCACCAAAGAGCTTAAAGTACATTCTGAACCTGGCCCCTGGGTAGTCTTATTATGCATGGTAAATGAAAGATGTACTTTCGTTTCAAATAACCACCATCAAAATCAAATCCCTCAGATGATTATCTTGAACATGTAAGAATAAATAGAAACAATTCATCACTACATTCCTGTTGTAGACTGTAATAAGCATACACAATTGCCTAATCCACAGGCACAAAGAGAGCAAACGCATTCATGAGTTGTGTCCTTTGTCATCTCTTAAAAGGATAATTACGGTTGGCTTTGTTTTTGACTAGCCCATGACTTTCTATTCCCCGATCCTTGTTCCCCACTTTGTGAAGAAGGATTTGTGTAATTCAAATGTATTTTCAAATAATGAATGCTAAAATAAAGTAGCCACTCTATTTTAAAATTTGATTTAATCTCTGGAGTCAAATATAAGTTCAAATTCCAGTTTCTCCATTTACTGCTTTAGGATTTGGGCAGCTGCTTTTAACTTCCTAATTAAAAACTTTACCAAATACCTAATGAACAATTAAACAATAATATCACACCTTAATGTCAAAAAATTAATATTATAATTAAATCAGAAATGAGTTCTTACCTTTTTGTTGATCTCCAGAATCCCTATGAGTGAAAAAGGGAGTACATGGAACACTGCAAGGTACAGCAAAACAGGATGTTGAACGCCTGCCTAAAAGCAAAGACTAAAATTACAGACGGCTCTCAAGAGTATATTAAAACCACTATTTTCCTAGTGGTTACCAGTGGGAAAAGGGAACGGGCAAGGGATAATACAAGAATTAGGGCAGTAAGAGGTACAAGCTACTGTGTATAAAACAAGCTACAAGGATATACTGTACAACACAGGGAATAACCCAGTATTTTGTAACTATAGATGGAGTATGGGCTTCCCAGGTGGCACTAGGGTAAAGAATCTGCCTGCCAATGCAGGAGACTAAGAGATGCGGATTCAGTCCCTGGGTGGGGAAGAGCCCCTGCAGGAGGAAATGGCAACCCACTCCAATATTCTTGCCAGGAGAATCCCATAGACAGAGGCCCCTGTGGGGCTAAACAATCTATGGGATCACAAACAATCGGATACAACTGAGAGTTTGAGCACATAAATGGAGTATAACCTTGAAAAATCATGAATCATTATATTGTATACCTATAATGGACACAATACTGTACAACAACTATACTTCTATGAAAACTTTTTATAAAAAATTTTAATTAAAAAAATAAAAACACTCTATTTTCATGAATTGAAAACCACCCTCTATCAAATTGAAAAGCTACTTAAACAGGAATGTCTACATGTTCAAAATACGTCCACTAAACCTTTAGCCATTCAAACACTACAAAATACACATACACACAAAAATCTATTAAAGCAAGCATAACAGTAAGCATTTCTTAACAACACAATATACTTTGTAAAAAATATACTTTACATTACATATAACAAAATGTATGTATGTACTATGTAATAGATCATGCTATAATATAAATTAATATATTGGATTATATTATAACACAATTTAACTTATATTATAATTGGAATTCTAATCATCAACAGCCTAATCAAAAGACACAGCATTATCATGGTCATATCATTTAGCATTACACTAATATGGCTAAATGAAATAGAAAAAACATCAACAGTTAAAACTGGAGTGATTTCTCTGCTTGAAGAAGGTAGGTTCTTTACTTTGAAGAATAAGGTTTAATGAATATTTTTCTGCTATGGAATGGAAAGTAATCTGTTGTACTTCCCTAGAGTGGCTTGAAGAGAATATTTTAAATTTGTGGTAAACAATTTTGATAGCATGCTTTAGAAATCAAAGATCATTAGTTCTCTCATAACAAATTTTCAGACAAGTTCCTCTGGAAACAAATTACTGAATTTTTAAAGATGTCTACCTGCCGGGCCAATGTTGAACCTTTGTTCTGAGCTGACTTGACAGCAATGACTTCTTGAGGAGTGTCCCAGCTCAAGTATCTTTTAAAAGAATAAAGAGAAGTTTACTCACTTGGGTCAGTTTCCTTATACTTCAGATCAAAATATAATAGATATTTTATAAGTGAACAGTTTTTTAGTTACTTAAATTATAAAAGTAATTTATTAAAAAAATAAAAGGATTCCCTGAAGATCCTCATATGATTTATTACTATTTATATATATATATATATACATAATTTTAATACTTCTGGAGTCTCAATGAATAAAAATTGTGCTTGATCTGTCAATATTCAAAACTTAGAAAACCAAAAATCATCCCTGATGTAAAACAGAAGTTACAAAAAACATTAAAAATGTTACACTCACATTTTGCATGCTTATATTCATTTACATCTAATAAAAATTTACATCTAATTTATAAAACTATGAATTTATCAGCAACAGTTCTTAGATTATACTTTGCAGGTAATTTAACTGCAACAGACTAGCTTTCAGAAAAATCTACCAAAAAATACATCCCACATAAAAAATACTATTTGTAAAAAGTAAATTTTTTTTTCAAAAGGGTATCTGACAACTACTAGAGGTTAGCTACTTATGAGGAATACAAAGATAAATGACAAAGGGTCTCCATCCTTAGACCTTCAAAAGCAGTCGTGATGAGAGATAAATAGATTTATAAACTGAGATCCACATACACAATGGAAAACTTAAAAAAAAAATCTTGAAATATCCTAGGCCATAAGTCTCAATTTTTCATAATCAAATTTTAAACAACAGAGTCACAGTTAATACCTGAATTTGCAATATGAAGCAAGATATATTTTCTCAAGGACTTTTCCCGTAGTTGCTGATATACGAAGTAGCCAATTATGAGCTGTCAGTGCTATGAGTGAGGATTTATAATCTGATGGATTGGGAAGCATTTCTCCCTTAAAAGAGATAAAACTGAAGCTGCTTGATCATGAACAATCTACAGTAATCCATATCCAAAGAAAACAGCTAAACAAATAGTCAAGTTAATTTTAAAAAGAAATATTAATGCAAAAATGAGGAAAGATTAAAATAGTGAGAAATTATTTTCATTATTAATTTATTAAGTCAGCTTATTCACAAAGAGTGCTTAAGCAGTACCTGAAATAATTATCTTTTCATTTAGTCGCCAAAATTGTGCCTCTTTTGTGACCCCATGGACCATAGCCTGCCAGGCTCCTCTTTCCATGGGATTTTCCAGGCAAGAGTACTGGATGGGTTGCCATTTCCTTCTCCAGAAATAATTATTACTTATTAATCATTAAGTATTCAACAAATGATAGCCAATCATCATCATCATAACAACCGTAATACAAGTAATACTAATGATACTGCTATGATAACAATAACAGTTCTTAAAACCAAGTATAACATCAGATAGCATAAGCAATTAAGAGTCATTTCCTAGAACAGATGTTTCTTTATTCCAAGACTTGTTTTCCTATTGATAGACGTTAAAATGGGAAAAAAGCAATTTATCCCACTAGTCACTGTGGCTCTACTCTGACTCCAAATGGAAAGCTAACATTCAGAATCAAAGCAGCCGAAGAAGAACAGAGATGGACCTAGTTTTAAATAATCCTTGACTCCAATGAACTACCCCCCAAAAGGGCACATCTGCCACTGAGGAGCTGCCTTGGGGTGGAAGTCTAAGGCAGGAAGAGAAAGAGAAGCCAAGGGTTCTACTTTGATTTGTAGAATAAAAAGGAAGTTCAAAGATGAAAGTTAAGAATAGAGAAGTTAAAATTAATCTAATGTTGCTTAGGCTGAAAAGTGAATAGAAAAGAAAGCAGGCACATTTATTTTACTTATATGCCTTAAGATTTGTCTCCTCTTTCAAATGTTAAGAAACAAGGTTTTTGGGTGTGTTTGTTTCTTGGTTGTGTGTGTGTGTTTAAACTTATTAGCTACTTAAGTCTTACACTAAAATCATACAATGAAGTAAATTTTTTTATTCTTTGATGTCTTACTTTAAATATTATTTCAAGGAATTTTTAAAGTTTTAAAAAATGTATCAGCTATATCGTGCCTATTAAAAAAAATTGGGTAGCAAACGTAATAGGTTTGAGCTGTTTTCCTAAACTAAAAGTTATATTTCACACACCGTCTCAGAAGAGAACGGTGCTAGTTTAAATTTAGTTTCACAATGAGTATATTAACAACAATACTATATGCTTTGTTGTTTTTCTCAATGGAAAATCTTAGTTCACTTCAAATAAGAAGACCAAAATGTTCAAAGAGAAGTGAGATTAGGAATTAGGTTACTAGAAACTTTATTTTTGTAAAGATTGCTCTAAATTGCAATAAATTGCGTAAATTGCTTCGCATTGACGTCTTTCAAAATTTTTCTCAATTAAGAAATCTGTCATCCTCTTCCCCTCATCAGTGAAAGTGGATTTAGAAGGCTTTAGATGTTGGAGCAAAATAGTTATTTTTAACTTTCAATAAGGAATTGGGGAAGAAAATGTAGATTTAAAACTTCTTATTTTTAAAAAGGAAACTTCAATGAAAAGAGAGTAACTGTCCAGGGAAAACTACAATTTTATGTACAAACAAGTCTTTTTTTTTTCATTTTAAAGAATTTTAATAATAAATGCAAAACATAGTCTATTAACTTTAAACATTATTTTTGGTCATATATTCTATTTTTCCTAAAAAACAAAACAGCCAGATTGAAAGACTGGATTAACTTGCTGCTGCTGCTAAGTCGCTTCAGTCGTGTCCGACACTGTGCGACACCATAGACAGAGGCCCACCAGGCTCCCCCATCCCTGGGATTCTCCAGGCAAGAACACTGGAGTGGGTTGCCATTTCCTTCTCCAATGCATGAAAGTGAAAAGTGAAAGTGAAGTTGCTCAGTCGTGTCCGACTCTTAGCGACCCCATGGACTGCGGCCTACCAGGCTCCACCATCCATGGGGTTTTCCAGGCAAGAGTACTGGAGTGGGGTGCCATTGCCTTCTGCAGTACTCAAATGTTTCTTACAACACTGATCCCATGGAAAATTAATATGTAGAAATAGAACTCAAAATAGGAAGTTCTATGATCAAAAGAGTTGGGAAAATGGTTTGACAATAACGATGCACATTAGTATTATTATAAGTATGAATAGTATTAAAGGCTCTGTGAGGTAATTCTACAAATAAATTTGTTTCCCAACTCCTCTAGCAAGGATAAGATGTTAATATCTTATGAAAAAAGTGTTCTGAAAAATACACACAGGGGCAATACGGATATGCTGGAATGAGCTTATCTGTTATTTTATTTTTCATTTTTATCTTATTATTTCCTAAGAAGATTAACAGAGGAAACACATAAGAATCCACTTTCAGAGTCATGAAACATAACTGCTGCCCTAAATATTTTACTGTCTCAATACATTAAGTAGAATAATCTCTTAAACACAGAGAATAACTACAAACTTGCTTATATTGTTTATGAAACCTTTAATCAGTTCATAACATTTTCTAGTTTTCAAGATTAAAAAAATGGTATTAAAAGTTAAAAGTATATTTACAGTATTAACATAATTTTTTAAGACAGAAGTTACTTCATGAGGAAAAATAAAAATAAAAAAATATGCTCTTTTTGCTTCCTTTCAAGGTTTAAGAATCACTATGATACTTAAACGTTTTATTTCTTTATACAATATATTAACAATAAGCAGTTCTTCTAGACTACAAATGCTTTAGAAACATGCTACAAAAGCAAATCTTACCACTGGGCATTCCCATAATAAAGCATCTTCTATTTTTTCTAATTTGGAACATTTTGGCATTTCATAAAGTTTTCGTGGCTCTGATGCAACACTAGGGGGGAGAAAAGATTATTCTTCTTCATAAATAAGATAGTGTTTGCCTGGATTTCAGTTATTTTTTTAGATCAGAGATTTGGAACACCAAAACTACAACTTGCTGCTTTGCTTTCCTCTTCTTAACTAATTAATGTCAACATTATTTTTTAATCACAAAATTCATAATACACATTCATAGAAAAAAATCAAATATGTAATAAATTATAATAGCACAAAACTATCTAATATTAATATTTTAGTTCAGTTATTATTTTGGCTCATTTCATTCTTTTTCTTTATACACTTATCCCACCTACAGATCATTTTCCAAAATTAGAGCATATTCAATTGTTTCTTTGCCTTTTAACATTTACAACAATATCTCTGTTGAATTCCACCTTCATAATCTGTTATTCCAACATTGTGAAATGAAAATTAGTTAAAGAGTTCCTTTCTTCCAACTAGTAGTAGAAAACTAGTAGATGAAAAAGATAAAAAAGGAAACTTCCCAAACCAGAAAGAAAAAAGAATTAAAAAAAAAAAGAACAGAACATCTAAGGACTGTGGGATAATTAGAAAATGTGTAATGTACATATAATGAGAATACCAAAAGAAGAAAGAGAACAAAACAAATGTGGGAGTATCAAACCAATTATATCAATGATCACTTTAAATGTGAATGGTCTAAAATACACCTGTCAGAAGACAAACTGATAAGAGTCAATAAAAAACAAGACTTGAATATATGTTATACACAAGTAACCCACTTTAAATATAAAGACACAGATACATTAAAAGCAAAGGGATGGAGAAAGATATACCATGCAAATACTAACTTAAGAAAAAAAAGAGAAAGCAAGCTGGAGTAGCCATATTAATTTCAGACAAAGTAGACTTCCGCACTGAAAATTATCAGGGATAAAGAGTAGAATTGTATAATGTGAATGCATATAACAACAGAATGTCAAAATATTGAGACAGGAGAAACAGACAAATCCACCATTATAGTTAGAGACTTCAAAACAACCTGTCAGTATCTGACAGATCCAACAAGTAGAGTCGCTAAGAATATAGTTGAACTGACCAGTACCGACAATCAGGTGGCTCAAACTGACATCTTTAGACTACTTCAGTAACAATACATTCTTCTCAAGCCCATGTGAAGAGTTCACCATGACAGACTACACTCTGGGTCATGAAATACTAGAATTTAAAAGACTAGAAAAAAATATAAAATATGGTCTCAGATCACAATGGATTTAGGTTAGATACCAATAACAGAGAGCTGTAAAATCTCAAAATATTTGGAGCTTAAATGACACATTTCTAATTTACACAGGGGTCTGGCTTAGTGGTAAAGAATCCACTGCCAATGAAGGAGACACAGGTTTGATCCCTGGGTAGGGAAGATCCCCTGGAGTAGAAAATGGCAACCCCCTCCGGTATTCTTGCATAGCCGGACATGGCTGAACAGACTGAGCACAACTCAGGGGCTGAGCACGCACAAAGGAAAAAGTAGAAGAAAGTCTGGAGAAACTTTAAATCGAATATACAATGTTTCAACATTTGTGAGATGCAGGAAAAACAGTGCTTAGAGGGAAATGTATGGCATTTAATATATACTTTAGAAAAGGAGAAACGCTTCTGGGCTGGTGAACACGTGAAGATTCAGGAAGAGTGACATGCTCAAAGGGCATAGGATTTCTGAGCTCTTTCCCACAGACCTTCCCCTATGCAACTCTTCCATCTTGCTGTTCCTGTGTTATAAAGTTTTATAATAAACGGGTAATCTACTAAGAAGCCAGTCACCAAAACAAAATCACACACAGACAAAAATCAACTATTATATGATTCAATTTTTTGGAAATGTCCACAATGGGTGAACCTATAGAAACAAAGTAGACTAGCAGGTGCAATATGGCTGAGGTGGTGAAGGTATGGTGGTGACAGTTAAAGGGTACAGTGTTTGGGGGTTTTTGTGAGGTAATGAAGATACTTTAAAATTAACTGTAGTGATGGTTGCCTATATGAACCATCAATGGTTCATCAAATCATTTTCACTGAATATGAATTTCAAGGATGTAAAAATTGAATTGTATGCTTTAAATGGGTAAATTATTAAGCTGTTAAAAAAGAAAATAACCCTACTTTTTTAGAGGAGCAGACTTAAGTATGACATGTTTGGAATATGCTTTAAAATATTTAGCAAAGGTATAAAGGAAAAGGAGATGGGGACAGATAAGCAAATGTGGCAAAATCTTGATCCTTTCTGAGTCTAGGTAATGAATGTATGGGGGTTCACTATACTATTTATATATATACTATATATACTACATGAGCAAGTCTGAAAGTTTTCTTTTAAAACAAAGGCAAGTACTTTCAAAACAAAATACAGAAATTCTTCTCTAAAACAGCATCTAATTAGTAGGTACCTGATCTCCTGACATCTGGTATCCCTTAGGCAGAATAAAATACCACAGTGTACTTAGCAATCTGTCATTTTGCCTGCATTATAAATTCTCTTTAAATTGGTATTTACACAGATGAAACCTCAGCCTTTAGGTTTAACAAGATGTTAAATTACATGCATTTTATACCCTACCCTTATTTTGAAACCATTTTTCCATTCTGTTACACTAAGCACTAATGGAGGCATGTGTTTCTATAAAAATTAAAGGTCAACAGTCAAATGAATTTCATCAAAAATTTTCACCAAGATACCTGCTGACACAGCACCGATAATTGTTAAAATATATTCTTCCTCTCTCATAGGCTATAGGTGATTTGGAATGAGTTGTCCAAACATTCTTAAATTTAGTACTTTCCTGAAAAACACAAGGAATTTCGGTTTAGGAAATAACTCATAAGTTTCTACTGTGCACCAATCTCAAATTGGATATTTAAATTTACAGTTTTCAAAATAACTTCATGTACGTTCTTTAAAAATAGTATGTTCAATTCTTCCTCACTCTGCCCTCACATTTCGGCTTAAGTGGGGTAATTAATTTTTAGAAAAATCGTTTGCAAGACATAAAAACGGTAAAACTAAAAGCATGTGACGGTCCCCCAGTTTCAAGGCCGCGATCACCTCGCCCGTCACTTGGCGATCTTCTTAAAAGGGAATTAACTGCGTAAAAACTGCAGCGCAGCGGTAACCTTGACCCTCCCCTACGCCCCCCACCCCCGTCGCCCCGCTGCCCTGCGTTCCCCTCCCGGCCGGCAGGCGGTCACCTGGCACACCAGCGCCCGCAGGATGCCCAGGTTCGTCCTCTGCACCATGCCCGCGTCGCGCGAGAAAAAGCCCAGCGCCCGGCGGCTGAGCCGGCCGCACACGTTGGGCTTCTGGTTTGGGCCCATGGAGGCGCGGGCCCGGCGCGCGGAAGAGGGGCGCGCCCCGTACACCCGCGCCGGGAAGCGGCCACTATCTGCGAACCTCCTGGCCCCAACGCCTCGAGGAGCCCAGAAAAACTGAAGCGGAAGCGCACAGCTGTGGGGCGAGGGAAGACAGAGCCGGCGCCGCCGGAGAGCGGAGATTGGGCAAGAAAACAAGCCCCCTCCCGGGCTGGCCCGGCAAACGCTCCCCAGCTCCGGACCCAGCGGCAGACACTGCAACGTACTCAACGCGCGGCCGGCCGAAGCCGTTCACTTGCCGGGAAACGTAGTTCCCAGTGTCCGCAGAGGGATCCTGACTTGTACCCAGAACTACAATCCCCATCAGGCAGCGGGCAACGAGCCCTTGCCCAGGCCCCGCCTCCAACCCGCCGCGGCCCCGCCTCCCGCCCGCCACGGCCTCGCCTGGCCCCGCCTCTTCTGGCTGGACGGAGGCTGCGCCATAGGGTTGGCGTGGCTTTCCGGCTCTGTTCGCGACGCCTGGGGAGGATTGTGGGGGCGCTGTGCTGCAGCCTCTTGGTCTCTGTTCCGTGTTCGCTCCGCGCACTCAGGGGTCCGTCCCTTGCCGCCCCTGTACCCCCACGCTTCTCAGTCCCCGACTTTCGCTCTGGGAGCCCTGGCTGGGCGCCGAGAGGGGGGCTGTGTCGTGTGCGACCACCCCTCCCCCGCCCCCAACAAGGCAGCGTCCTGTGAAAAGAAAGGTACGCCCTCGGCTTTCCCCTCAGTCATAACGTTGGATGTTGTGGATGGTTAAACACTTTAAGTCCTTGAACACTATGCTTTGTAATTAGGAGTTAGTGGTGAAAATGCTGGCATTACTACCAAAGTAGAGTTGAATTACTCTTTTCTAGAGGCCCGCCCCTCCATGGCCGGTGGAGACTCAGGCTGGTTTTGCGATAATTGCTCCATTTTCCTTCCTCTCGCCTTTTCCCCCCTCCTCTTTATTGGGGAATGAAATATGAAATATTTATATTGTTGTTAGACTGCCTAAGATGTTCCACGTTGATTCTTTAAGATAACTGTGAGTGGCCATCCCGGTCGGGTCAAGTTTCCTGTCATATCTTCAGGAGCTGTGTCACTTGAGGATATGCCATTCCCACCACACTGAGTTTTCAGTAAGCATGTCCCAGACGAGACCCATTGCTTTGCCTGCAAGTCCCTTGAGCGTGGTGCCTTTGCGTCTCCCACGTGGCCTCTTGTTCAGACATGGGCTAGGGTGTGATTGCTTCGGACTGACAGGGCAAAAAGTACAGTACTCTGTGAGTGCGCTGTTTTTAAGCGTTTAGGATGAAACTTTTTAACCCTGCTGAATTTCCTTTGGGACCTGGAATTTTGCTGATTTTTTCATGACTTATTTACAGCATACTGTGGAGTGCTTTGTATATTTTTAGAGAGTGCTATAATAGTTAATTTGGTAATTCATGAATGCAGCTGTCACTGAGAAAACAGACCCAGAAAAGATAACTGGATTTTCTTTGGCTGAAATTAAATTCAAATCATTGCTGAATTGAATTCATCTTTTTTTTCTCCTTTCCCTTCACCCCCATTTGCTTGTCTTTCAGTGGCCTCACAAACAAGTCATCCAAGGGACAGTCGTCCTAGCTGCCCTCTTTTCCATCACCTTCAACCAAGTACTTTTGATTCTGTTATCCATCTCCTCTCGGTATCCCCACCCCCCAAGTAATTTAGGGCCTCACCATTTTTTTCACATTATTACGTTAAGTAGCCTCCTCTCTGCCTTACTTAAATACTTCCAATTCCACCCCTCCACACTGCTGCCAGTGATTTTTCCAAAGCTCAAATCTGTCATTTCCCTATTAAATCTTTCAGTTGCTTCCAGTCACCCAGAGCAGAATTTCTCAAACCGGCTGGATGGCATCACCGACTCTATGGACATGAGTTTGAGTGAACTCAGGGAGTTGGTGATGGACAGGGAGGCCTGGCGTGCTGTGATTCATGGGGTCGCAAAGAGTCGGACACGACTGAGCGACTGAACTGAACTGAACTGAAGTAGATACCTAGGATTTTCTATGGTGAACTTAAAATATGTTCAGTACGTTAGATATATGCAAATACAAAACCATATATAAACTCCTTATGTTGTATCATTTGAACAACTATAATGCTCAAACAGTTATACATTAAATGAAGCAAAACTATGAAACAAATTCTGATGAATGCTTATTCGTTGATACCAGTGAGGCTGTTTGCCGGACCTGTCATGCTTCACTGTTCCTGGGGGCATAAATTCCTTACAGAAAGACCTGTCCTTACTGCCCTTGGTTAAGAGATTACCCAGTGACTTCACCTTTTTTCTATATTTAAACCACTGTAAAAACCTTCCTTTGTTCCTTGTGTCAAGATTTCATTTGACCTTCACTTGACAAACATCATTTACATAAAATAGTCTCTCATTAACCTGTGCCAATGACAAATAGCCCCACTTGTTAGCCAGTGCAGTTGTAAACACAAACGTGATTTTAAATCAATCAAATTTGATTGTGACTAACCAATCAAAGGGATGATCTAGAGTATCCTTTTGTTCAAAAAAATTTTGTTTAGATTTTTATCAAATTGAAAATAAAAAGTATCCCTAGGGAAGTCTCATCGTCTTGAGACTACATGTACCAATCCCTCAAGGTCTGTATAGGTGCTTTATAGGACAGAGTCTGTAAGTCTCGGTGTGGTATGCAGGGCACTTGTTATCTGTGTCTTGCCCACATTTTCAGCCTCATCTTTGCCCATCCTTCACATTTGCTCCTGTGGTTCGGACAGGTTTCCTCCGTGCTCACGCCAGGGTCCTTTTACATTTAAACATTTATCTGGAGCTCCCTTCCTCTCCTCTTATGCATTTATCTCAAGACTCATGTCAGGTGTCTCAGCTCCTCTGAGACACTTTTCCTGACCCTTCCATCTTAGTGATAACCTTGCCTCTTCCCTCATGTTACTCTGCATTCACTGGCTGTAGCACTGTATCAGAATTGTCTGTCTGTCTTCCCAGCGTTTGTTTAGAGAGGTCCATTCATTCATTCATTCAGCATCCATACGCATTAACCACATTTTAGGCACTATGCTATGGAGGCATGTGTATGTTGAATGAATGTTAGTCACTCAGTCATGTCCAACTCTTTGTGACCCCCATGGACTGTCGTCCACCAGGCTCTGTTCATGGGATTCTCTTGGCAAGAATCCTGGAGTCGGTTGCTATTTCCTTCTCCAGGGGACCTTCCCAACCCAGGGATCGAACCCAAATATTCTGCATTGCAGGCAGTTTCTTTACCATCTGAGCTACCAGGGAAGCCCATATCGAATGAATGGGCTCTTCTAAAAACAATGTATGTATAGATTCTATTATCATTAACTAAGTACTTTTAACATAGAACTATATTTAGTCTTTATTCTTTAAATGTAGGAAACCACAATATTAATAAGAAGAAATTGGTTTTTTTGCTGAATTGTGTCTGCCTCTTTTGCAACCCCGTGGACTAGCCCACCAGGCTCCTCTGTCTATGGGATTTCCCAGGCAAGAATACTGGAGTGGATTGCCATTTCCTTCTCCAAGGGATCTTCCTGACCCAGGGATCGAACCTGTGTCTCCTGCGCTGCAGAAGGATTCTTTACACTTAGCCAACAGGGAAACCCAGCCAATAAGAAGAAATAACTTTTAAGAAAACTTTTATCCCTAACAGTTCTCCCTGTAACGTAGATATTTTCTTGTTGAAGGTAAAATGGCATCAACCCCTAGATTAAGATTTGAAAATGACTTCTCTTAATTTGGGGCATAGAACAAACATTCTTTTTTTTTCATTCTGTGTCTATATGATGCTTTGAAAATACTTAACCATCCTTGCCTTGATACTTTCAAGATGAAGAAGAGGAGATAAGAGTTCAGAAGTTAATAAAATGCTTTTTGTTCATATATTTTGTTTAAAGAGGGATAACAATAAATATATAAAGCACTCTGGTTATTAAACCGAAACATTTGCTCAGAAACAAAAAAAAATTTGAACCATGGCTGCAAGAGGTCATTCATTCAACATGTAATTATTTTCATCTACAATGTGCTGGGAACTATTTTGGCATAGGCTTTAACTGATCAGGGAACAAGATCCTCATATGTCCAGGGAGATAGACAGTAAATAGATTTTTTAAATATTTTCAGGTAGTGATAAAGTACTGTGAAGAAGATAAAACAGGGGGATGTGCTTGATAGTGAGTGGTTGGGAGCCCTGCTGTACCCAGAATGGTCAGGAAAAGGCCTTTCTGAAGAGTGGAGTTTTGAACTGATCTTTGAATGAGGATGAGCCAATATGGACAGAACTAAAGTTAGAGTAGGTCAGGCAGAAGAATGTTCCAACGCAGGATCTCCAGGGCAATAACAACGCTGGATTATTCTAAAACTATCAGGAGGCTAGTATGCCTTGTTGGGAGTAAGGAATTTTGGATTTTATTCTGTGGTGAAGGGAAGCCATAGGACACTCTGAAGAAGGAAAGTAACATGATCTAATATGTTTTAATAAGATCATTGTGGCTACAGTGTAGAAAATAGACTTCAGTGGCACTAGAATGGAAACAAGGTGGCTATTGCACTGGTCCAGATAAGAGATGGTAAATGAGCTAGAGAGATGGAAAGAAGGGAACAGATTCAGGATATATTTATATTAAAAGTAGAATTGACAGGACTTCTGATGATTTGAATATTAAAGGTATTAAATAAAAAATATTAAAGATACTAAATAAAAAGTCAAATTCAGTTCAGTCACTCAGTCACGTCCGACTCTTTGCAACCCCATGGACTGCAGCACGCCAGGCTTCCCTGTCCATCACCAGCTCCCAGAGGTTGCTCACACTCATGTCCATTGAGATGGTGATGCCATCCAACCATGTCATTCTCTGTTGTCTCCTTCTCCTCCTCCCTTCAGTATTTCTCAGCATCAGGGTCTTTTCCAGTGAGTCAGTTCTTCACATCAAGTGGCCAGAGTATTGGAGTTTCAGCTTCAGCAAGCAGAACCACAAATAAACATTCCAAACTCCCAAGAAAAGGAAAGCAGGGAAATACTTGATGTGCTGTCAATGAAGGAAACAAAGATTTTATTAATACATTAGCATTATAGACATTAATGCTGGAGAATGTTAGGATCTATTCTATGGCTGGGGCATGTGGGAAGAGAGGAATAAAATCAGGCCAGAAATAGGCAGGGGTCAGAGCTTGTTGGTCCATGGCAATGTGATGGAAAAAAATCTCTATACAGTGATGTGACATTCCCTTTAAGAGATAGTTGCATCCAGCATCAGGGCAAGAATGAAGCAGACCAGTTAGCAGGTTAATTGTGTAGTTTGGGTGAGAGTGAGTCATTTTTGGAAATCTATTTTGAAATTAATTGAGGCTTTTAACTGTAAATTTGGTTCTTTTATTTTTCTCTGTATATTTTAATGATATGTAGTATCATTAAATGTACATTTAATGAGGTACTACATTGTAGTACAAATATGTAGTACATTCATTCATATGCAAAATCCAGAAAGATTTAGGTTTACAGGATTGGTAGTAAAGTTTGCAAGCAATTTATTTTTCAAAGTATTTTACTTATTAAAAAGAATATGTATAGCTAACATGGCAAAACATATAAATAATAAAATGAATAACCAGGTAGTTATCATTAACCTTAATAAAACAGAACATTACCTAAAATTTGACATCTATGTACCAATCCTGGTTCTTGAATCCCTCTTTTCTTTTAATATAAATAAAACATTAAGATTTGAATGTTTTTGAGCATTCTGTAAATTGAATCATATCATAGTGCTTATATGTACTCTTATACAGGTTTTTTTTTTTTCTTCAGCGTTATACTTGACAAAGTACCTGTGGGTTAATTTCATTTATTTTTACCAATATATAACAGTTCATTGTGTGAATTTTATATAGGTTATTTATCCATTTTCTACTGGCTGGGCTTTTGTTTCTTTTGGGCTTTTTATTCCTGGAAAAGTGCTGTTATAGACCTTAAACCTGTCTTTTGGTACACACGTTAAAGAAGGTGTTCATTTTCTATTGTTATGTAGCAAATTACCCCAAACTAAGCACCTTAACTAACACCGATTATTGTCTCTCTTTTTTCAATAACACCGATAACTACTTGTCAGTATCATTTATCGAAGGGGTCCTCATTTCTCTACAGATCTGTAGTGCTGTTTATCAAGTTTACATTCATAGTCTATTTCTAGGTTCTATTTTCTGGTCTGTTTTTCTATCCCCTGGTTAATGAATACCTGACCACTTTTATAATAAGGCTTTTGAGCTAGTAGAGCCAGACCTCTATTGCTTTTCTTTAGGAGGGTGTTACTTTTTTTGGGGGGGGGGGCATTTGCACTTGCCCTTTCATATATATTTTTAAATCCATTTAAGTTCTACAGAAACATTATTGAAATTTTGGTTGGGATGACATTAAATTTACCTGTCAATTTAAGGAGAACTGACATCTTTACCATATATCAAATTATCCTATCTCTGAAAACAGTATATATTTCCATTTATTTGGATCTTTTTTAGTGTCTTAGCTCAGTTGGTAAAGAATCCGCCTGCAGTGCAGGATACCCCGATTCAATTCCTGGGTTGGGACGATCCCCTGGAGAAGGGATAGGCTACCCACTCTAATATTCTTGGGCCTCCCTTGTGGCTCAGCTGGTAAAGAATCCGCCTGCAATGTGGGAGACCTGGTTTGGGAGGATCCCCTGGAGAAGGGAAAGGCTACCTATTCCAGTATTCTGGCCTGGAGAATTCCTTGGACTGTATAGTCCATGGGGTCACAAAGAGTTGGACACGACTGAGTGATTTTCACTAATGAAATTTTATAATACGGGATTGCATAATTTGCAACTTTCTAAGTATAGTGTATTTTTGGTCAGTGTTGTAAATGGTATATTTTTAAGTTTAGGTTTTCTAACTAAATTTTTGATAGCATATAAACATGCAGTTGTCTGTATGTATATTGACCTTATATTTAGCAACATTGTTCTTATATATTGATCTTTTGCTTGCTAATGTTTATCTTTAATAGCAATAATTGTCATTTGTAAGGTTTGGGGGATTTTTCTACATAACCAATCATGTCCTCTGGAAACTGTGACAGTTTTGTTACTTCCTTCTCAATTCTTTTACCTTCTTTCCTCTTTTTTTTCTTTTTTTTTTTTTTTTGCTGTGTTGGCCAGGACCTCCAGTGCAGTGTTGAATAGAACCAGTGATAGTGGACCTCCTTGTCTTATTCATGTTTATAAATGGAATACCTCTAATATTTCACCATTGAGGATGACATCATAGGGTTTCGATAGCTGCATTTTGTCAGGTTAATGAAATTCTCATCCATTCCATATTTGCTAAAAGTCTTGTTCGTTTTATTTTTAAATATGAATGGGTGTTGAATTTTGTCAGAAGCTTTCTCTGTAACTGCTGAGGTGATGATATAGTTTTTTCCTGTAGTCTGATAATGTCGTAATTACATGAATATATTTTCTAATGTCAAACCAAACTTGGGTTTAGATAGGTGTTTGTGATGTATTTTGTTTTTTAAACACTGTGGGAGTTGGGCAACTACTGGCTTCGTTGCTCTCTTGGCTCCTTGGACCTTTGCTGGCTCTAAGGGTTTCTCTATCTAGCTGGTTTACTGGTGTATTTAATGTACTTGTCCAGCCTTTTAGGAATATTTTATAGCAGAAAGATTTTGGAGGTATCAGGTTCACCAAATTACCAGAACTAGAATTGCACTTCCTCACATTGTTAGTGTAAAGCTTCCATTGATGTAAAATGTGATCACCTGCCACCATTTCAGTCTTCTCTTCTTGTCTGTGTGCACAGTCATGCTCCTCTTTGCTGAAAACAAGGAATTAGAATTGTATGGTAGAAAGAACCTCACATCAGGGGTCAAAAGGCTCTAATTGCAGCACCAGCAGCATCAGTTACTGAAATCCTGACCAAGCCCCTGACTCTCTGAATTTCCTTCAGTCACCTGCAAGGTGAAAACAGGATTGAAGTGAGAATCGCACAGATTTATAAACATGAACACATTGTTGTAGAGAGTTTAGGGAGGAGAAAGTGTTGATTAAGTAGCACAGGGGATTTTTAGGGTGGAGATTTCGTGTGATACTGTAATGGTGGATACATGACACGATGCGTTTCCTTTTTTCCAGTTGTGCCGCACATGGCTTGCAGGATCTTAGGAACTGAACCTGTGCCCCCTGCAGTGGTAGTGTGGAGTCTTAACTGTGGACTGCCAGGGAAGTCCCACACCAAGCATTTAGTAAAACTCATATAGCTTAACAGTGGGCTTCCCTGGTGGCTCAGCAGTAAAGAATACACCTGCCACTGCAGGAGATGCTGGTTTGATCCCTGAGTTGGAAAGATCTCTTAGAGAGGGAATTGGCTACCCACTTCAGTGTCTTACCTGGAGAATTCCACGGACAGAGAAGCCTGGCAGGCTACAGTCCATAGGATCACAAAAGAGTAGGACATGACTTAGCAATTAAACAGCAACAACAACATAACTTTACAGCACAAAGAGTAAAATTTAATGTATGAAAAATGTTAAAAACAAGAGGCAGAGGGGGTTCCCGGATATAATGCAGACTGAGACAAAAGAATCTAACTCTTACAAAAGTATGCGGTGACCTCACTGAAAGGGGTCAGGGAAAGTTGCTGGCCTAAGTAACTCTGAGACTGTGAGACTAAAAGTAGGAACTATACCTAAGTACTGTACTCTAGTCGATAAAAGTTTCCCACCGATATGGGTTAATAATTCTGAAACTATTTCACATGTGTACTGGAATTGAACAGTTAATAACTGTCTGGTGGATGATGGCAGCCAGGTTTCTTACTGTTGGTGTGGGCGATTATAGACAACCAGGAGTGGCAGGCTAGTATGATCAGGTGGTAATGGATTAGGGCTGGAGACATAAGTGTAAACTCTAGCTTAACTGTAGATACAGATGGATATATGTGGAAACATTTGTAGATGAAGATATTTGTATGTGCATGGTGCAGTATACACACACATTTCCTTGCTTTGTCAGTTGAGAGGGCTTGGAAGTGAGGAAAGCCTAATAGCAAAGAGTACACCCAGCGCCCAGAGCATTCTCCAGTAAAAGGGACAAACACTCTAGAGAAATGGCTGATTCCAGGACTGGGCCAAGGAGTATACAGGAGTTGGCAACATCTTGTAGTGCCAGGAAGTGAGGAAGTGCTTGAAAACACACTGATGAGAATGTGTCAAACGGATATAGGAGGCAACTGAAAGAGGTTTTTAATGGCCACAGCAGGCAAGTTTGAACAACAAAATTAAATAGTAATGGGCTATAACCCAAAGTTTAAAGTAAATATCTGTGAGTCCGTACTGATATAATCAAGTGGTTGAATTAAATAAATGGGGAAGAAGTAACAAATCTGTGCAAAAAATTTCCAAACAACTTATGTAGACACTCCACCCATAAGAAGGTGGAGCATAACTCTCTCCTCCTTAAAGGTTGGCTGTGCATAGTAACTTCCTGCCTAAGAGTATGGTATGGAAAGTGGGGGAAGGAACTTGACAGTAGAGACCTGTCAGTCACTAACTCACCACTTTATCAAGGTTAACGTCAGCAGTGGTAAGTCATGTTCATATCATGTACCCTTGATATGATGTGATAAGAATGACACTTTTTCCTCCCTAAAGCCCATAACCTCAGTCTAATCATGAGGAAAAATATCTGATGATGTTTTTCTAAAGATAACTGGGAGGCAGTCTGAAGATAACTGATCAATACTTCTCAAAACTCAAGGTTTTCAAAAACAAAGAAAGTGTGAGAAACTTTTAGAGCCAAAGAGGAGCCTAAGGAGACCTAATGACAAAGTGTCATGTGGTGTCGTGGATGGTAACCTGGAAGAGAAGAAGGATGTTAGAGTAAAATGAAGGAAATCTGAATAAGCTATGAACTTAAGTTCATAATTATGTATTAATATTGACTTGTTAATGGTAACAAATACACTATACTAATGTAACATTTTAATAATAGGGGAAACTGTGTCAGCTATATGGGAATTCTTTGTACTATCTGCAACTTTTCTATAAATCAAAAATCGTTCTAAAACTGAAAGTTTACTTTAAAAATGCAACAGGACTATGGTAGATACCACTGAATAGAGGCAGCCTTGCTTTAGTGGTTAAGAAGATGCGCTCAGGTACCAGTCTGCCTGGGTTCAGATCTCAGTCTCACTACTCATTAACTATGTGAACCGGGTTACCCTAATTAACTCGAACTACTTAATGGCAAGCCACTCCAATGCTCTTGCCTAGAAAATCCCGTGGATGGAGAAGCTTGGTAGGCTGCAGTCCGTGGGGTCGCTATGGGTCGGACACGACTGAGCGACTTCACTTTCACTTTCCACTTTCACACATTGGAGAAGGAAATGGCAACCCACTCCGGTGTTCTTGCCTGGAGAATCCCAGGGATGGGGGAGCCTGGTGGGCTTCCGTCTATGGGGTCACACAGAGTCGGACACGACTGAAGTGACTTAACAGCAGCAGCACTTAATCTCTATATGCCTCAATTTACTTATCAGTTAGAGTCTTCAGAGGACTAAATGAGTTAATGTATGTAAAGCACTTAGAGTAATGCCATACACATTCAGCACTATATAATTGAGTATATTTATTAATTTCATTACTTCTTTTCAGTTTGGGGCATTTCTGATTATAGCTGAATTTCACTGACTATCCTTCAGCATACTGAGTTTTAGCTTGGCATTCTGACAAAACAGTATTCATAGTTTGTAAGGGGGAAATCATCAAGATGGTAAGATTCCTTATTAAAATATCCATTTCCCTTGTTAAACTGGTGTTTTACAAAGCACTGCCCACACCACAGACCCCTAGATTTAGGCTTCGGCGCCTAAAATTTTGGTAATATTTGAAACAGAATGGAATGTATGTATTATAGAAACATGTTTTTAGGCCTTTTACTTCTCTGCCTAGAATACATACCAACTCTTCAGAAAACCCCTTGTAGATCAGCAGTTCAGGTAGAATAGAGTTTTGAGTAGAACATAGAATTTGGAATCAGGAGACCAACTTGGAATGTGGGTTCTTGTAGCTGTGTGATCAAGGAAGCTCATTAATCCCTTTGAGCCTCTGGTCCCATCTGTAAAACAGTGATAACAGGAATGCGTCCTGCCTTCCTCCCTAGCTTATAGAATTGTTTTAAGGATTAGGTGTGAAAATGAATGTGAGAGCTTCTGTAAGTTGTAAAACCTGTACAAGTATTATTTGCTATAATAATCTCAGGTTTTCAACCAGAGTTCAACTCTAATGGACCTTGATAGTCATATTAAATGTTGGCGGTCATGTATATACCTTTACTTACTTATTATGTAATAAACTGAAATCATTTGATTTTAAAATGCTTTAGATGGTATATTTTCTCACACAGGACTTTAGTTTTTATGATGTTTTTCTTTGGTCTAACAAAGGAAGGCATTATTTTAATCTGGAGTTGTCTCTTAAAGGTGGCAGTTTGAGGAAGTGATTTCCAAACTCTTCACTGAAATTGGCTATATAGAGAACACAAATGTGTGTCCCTGTGATTTAGGAAGTTGTCTTCTACAGATAGAGACCTTCTCATCCTGATGTGGAGCTGACCAGCAGAGGGTGCACGAGCTTTCCCAGAAGCTAGGCTGGGCAGACCTGACTGGAGCCATCTGTGTGATGATTAACAAGTACTATAAATGAAAAGGTTCTAGCACATCAGAAACACAGTTACCAAATGGAAAGAGACAGCAGCCATAATGTCACACAGCAGTGTAGGAAGTACCTGCCCTAGTTGGTGAATAGGAAGTTTCTGGATAATTGGAATTTGACATTCTAAGGTGGGTTATTTGTCTGATTGGCACCTCCTGCTACTGTTTGTCATTTCATAACTTCTTTCTCTTTCCAGGTTCTTTGCCTCATCTTCTCACCATCTGTAATTATCTGCCTCACCTGGTCTAACAATTTGGGGTTTTTAAAAAGTAACCTTTCCCTGGACTTCTTTGACCCTAAGGTATTTGGGTCCTGAATCTAGTCAGCTACAGCATCCTGTCAGGGTCCCTCTAACCAAACTCTTACAGACTCCGTGGCATCTTTTCCTCCATGGAAATGAGTGACCATCAGAAAATTTATTAACTTTTTAGTGTTACTTCACTGCCCGTATCATCTTTTCTCCTCTTCCTTCCCAAGCAGTGATAGTACATAGAATGTATATACTTGAAAGTGAAAGTGAAAGTTGCTCAGTTGTGTCCGACTTTTTGCAACCCCATGGACTACAGTCCATGGAATTCTCCAGGCCAGAATAATGGAGTGGGTAGCTTTTCCCTTCTCCTGGGGATCTTCCCAACTCAGGGATCGAACCCAGGTCTCCTGCATTGCAGTCAGATTCTTTACCAGCTGAGCCCAAGAATACTGGAGGGGGTAGCCTATCCCTTCTCCAGGGGATCGCCCTGACCCAGGAAACGAACTGGGGTCTCCTGCATTGCAGGCGGATTCTTTATCAACTGAGCTATGAGGGAAGCACATGTATATTCTTAATGGTTTTTATTCTGATTATAAAAGTACTTTGAGTTCTCTTATAAAAGAATATTTAGAAGCATTAGGAAAATGTAAGGATATCCTTGAGCCTTTCAATCAGAGGGAACTCCTGTAAACTCTTCCAGACTTTTTCTGTGCATATATATGTGTATATATTGGTGTGTATACATATATATATACACACACATTGATTAATATATATTAATTTTTTAAAGAGATTATACCATAGGTACTGTTTTGTACCTTTTTAGCCCTACCTAATAAGTCATGGACTTCTTTCTGTATCAACAAATTTAGGTTTTTACCAACATTTTAAGTAACTACATAGTCAGCCCTCTAAAGATGAGTATTTGGATTGTTTGCAACTTTGCAGTATAATGCTGTGATAAATCCTTAATATATTCTTCTGATTATATTCTCAAGATATATTTCTAGAAGTAGAGTGTCTATCAGATTTCTTATTAAAAAATGTTCACGTGTTGCCACAGTTCCCTCAGGAAAGGTCTCTTGGTGCAGTCTCCCTGACAGTGTTTGAGGATGCTTTTTATTGCACACTACTGATAACAACATTTCACCTTTGCCAGAATGATAGTGAATAACCCATTGCACCATTTTTAAAAAATTGGTGGACTTTCCACTCTCCACGTCACTCCAGAAAATTAAGGCAGTAGTTCTCAAGTTTTTTGGTCACAGGACCCCTTGACACTCTGAAAAATTATAGAGGACCTCCAAGAGCTTTTGTTTATGTGGATCATAGTTATCATTATTTCCTATATTAGAAATTAAACCTAAGAAAAAATGTAAATATTTAAGTCATTTTAAAATAGCAATAATAAACCTGTTACATATTAGCATGAATACCCTTTTTATGAAAAGTACCTATTTTTTTCAAAAGAAGAAAATTAGAAGAGTAGCATGGTTTTATATTTTTGCAAATCTTAACATATGGCTTAAAAGAAGATGATTAGATTCTTATATTTGCTTTTGCATTAAATCTGTTATGATATGTTGTTCTGATTGATATATATGAAGAAAATCTGATCTCACACAGATCTATAATTTTCTAGTAAAGAAAGGCGTGCTTGAATAGTCTATTCAGATAAGTGTGAAGAATCTCCCTTGATCCTCTACTGATCCCAGTAAGTGGTAGTTTCTTAAATGTTAATTGCAATATAATATTTGAAATCATACCCCTGCATTTTTCTTTAATACTCTGTTACATTAAAATCCATGGTCTACCTTGCATTTTGGATCTTTTACCCATGCATCCTATGTTGGTCGTCTGGAAAATACTGGTTCACTGATTTGTCAGGTCTTCCAAATGTTGACACGTTTCATTATACGATATCAAAAATACTTTATTCTCATAAGAACAGTGTTTAAGTGTCAGTAAGCTCTTAAGCTTAAAGTGGTGGACATAGGGTTTACAAAATTCTAATTTTTGTTTGAAAGTTTGAATTTTATCAGTGGCAACAAATGCTGTCCATTGTTTTCTTGACAGGCTTACTTTGTTTCTGAGAAAATGCCAAAGTAAAAATGGTGTTCATGAAAACAGTCTTTATTGCTTCATCAAGGATACGCTTAAGTAAAATTGGCCTTTTGATTTTTTTTCTTCAAATGTATGGTTGGTGAAAAATGCATGACCTCCCCTAAAGTTTGGTGCTATTCCCTTGATTCTGACCAAGGTACTAGCGGTTTTATCTACCATTGCCTATACACCGTTAGTGCAAATGTCACCACAGTAAAAAATGCAAATAACATGTTGATGGTATTATGAAAATATTTCTGACTTTTTGCAGACCCCCTTAAAGTGTCTTGGGAGCCACTTGGGATCTGAGGACCACATTCTGAGAACCTCTGGTCTAAGGTACTAGTCATAGGAACTCTTGCTTACCAGAGACTACTTTAGAAATAGTCTGTGATCCAATTCTGGCCAGTGAAATCTAAGAGCAAGTCTTTCGAAGAGCTTGTGAAAAAGTTTCTTCATTGCTAAAAAGAGACATAAGAAAGAGATGGTCCTTTTCTTCCTGTGGATCTTGCCATGCCAGTGTGATGCCTGGAACCACTGCAACTATTTTGTAATTGACAAAGCCAACTAGCCTTAGAATGAAGGTGATACCGTTTAGAGCAAGATGGAGAAATGACATGAACCTGGGTCCTTGATGATATGATAGAACTGAAGCCATACCTAGAACTTGCCCAACCTCTGGACTTACAGTTAAAAGAGACAATATTCTCTTATTATTTGAATAAGTTTGAATAGTGTCTTCTGTTACTTGCAGTCAAAAGCATCCCCAGAAGGTATTAATATTTATTAGTGATGAACATTTTTAAGTGTCAAAAATTAACATTTTTAGTGGCCATTTGCATTTCTTTTGTGAATGCTTATTGATGGTATTAGCACATTTTCTACAGAGGTCATTTTTAATTATTTTCTAAACATTCCTTCCATATTAATCATATTAACACATTGTAACATTTTATATTTATATCCACGAATGTCTTGCATAGTATGTCATTCTTGTAAGCAATCAATTAGTCTTTTTTCTTTTACACTTTATGTTGGCTTTGGTATCATGTTTAAAAGAGTCTTTTCTACCCCTCTTTTTTGTAAGTATTCACATATATTTTTTCTAGGTCTATTAAAAAGTATTTTTACATTGAAAACTTTAATTCATCTGGAATTGATTTTGGTATTAGATGGAGTAAGGATATAACTTTATTTTTTCTAAATGTGTGGGGGTGTATGTGTTAGTCACTCAGTTGTGTCTGACTTTTTGTGATCCCATGGACTGTATCCCACCAGTCTCCTCTGTCCGTGGGGTTTCCCAGGCAAGGACACTGAAGTGGGTAGCCATTTGCTTCTCCAAAGGATCTTCCTGGTTCAATCCCTTAGTCTCCTGAATTGCAAGCAGATTCTTTACCGTCTGAGTCACCAGGGAAGCCCAGGTAGCCCCTTTTCTTAATGTACTTTTTTGAATAGGCCAACCTTAACCTACTGATTTGAAATACTAGCTTTATTTCAAATGGAATTCTTATATATTAGAGACAGGGAAGCCTGGCGTTCTGCAGTCCTTGGGGTCTCAAAGAGTCAGACATGACTTGGCAACTGAACAACAAATTCTGACTAGTTTTTGGACTTTCTGTTCTCGTCCAGTGCTTTGACTGTGTATCCTGGCACTATAGACATGGCCAGGACATTTTGCTTCATATAGTTTTGTGATGTCTGAAAGGACAAGGACTCCTCCCATCCTCCCTAACCCTACCCGACTACAATCAACAACACTCATTTTCCCTCCAATATTTTCCTGATTCTTCCTATATGTCTGTTCTTCCAGATGAACTTTAAATTATTTGTTTAGGTTCCCCAAACATTTTTGGAACTTTGATTGGAATTACTTTAATTTTGACCAGAATTTACATTTTTCACAATATTGAGTATTCAGTTCCAAAAACCCACTGTATTCCTTTTAATTATCTTACATGCCCCTCTGTAGAGTTGTAGAGCTTCCTTCTTATCAGTCCTGTACATTTCTGGATAAATTTATTCCTAGATATTTCATATTTTTTTGTCACAATCGGAAGAAGGATCTTTCCCCCTGTATATTTTGTTTTGATTATCAATTTAAAAAAACCCCTTAAATCTAGCTCAATATTTCCAAATAGTTTTGGCTTCTCAAAACAGAATAAACAGAAAGAATACTGTCATTTGTGGTAATATAGTGTGTACTATGTGATTTATGAGGTCTGACTGTTGAAGATTGTTTAAGGAAACAGAACATACCAGAAACTATATGTTAATGAATATGATCCTTCCAAGCTGGTTATGTTGGAAATCTAAACATTTATGACAGCAAGAACACTTTACTCTAAAGACAACAAAGGATATATATTCTTTAAAAAAAAATTACCACCACTGAAAATATGAAAAAGAATTAATTAGCTTGCTATGAGGACGTTATCTGAAAATAATGTTTTCAAAGATATTTTACTGTTACTGGAATAAATAGTAATCTCTTAACATGATTTATTTGAAAGGACAACCTTTATTTTGATGTAGAGTTGTAATTTTTAGTTAAGCAACATAACTTTGTAGATATGCCTTATGTTATCAGGTGTCAGAGAGATGGTTGACAGGTTTTATGTGTTTGCTGCTGCTGTTGTTGTAAAAGAATCATTTAATCAGATTGTTTTTCTGTATTAAATAAGATTCAGTTGCCCCAGGCATTATGGATTGGCAATGTTTCAGCTGTTTGGAAAATGGAATTTGGAATTTGCCAGTTTTCTAAGATCATTTAAAGTAAACAAATTTCTTTTCATCCACATTATGGATTTCAAAAGCATGTGTAGTCTAACCTGGTATCTTAATCATCAATTAAAATGCTCCTGTAGAAAATGTGATTCTGAGCTCATAACAGCTGACTTGGAGATGGTCTTAGAAATAAGACCTTTTGTATATTGAAGATGACCGAGGTTTCTCTACATGTTGTGGTCCTTGAAAGTTAAGACTATAATTAACATTCTCAATTATTCTTAAGCAACTTGCTGTGGCATTATTATTCATGGACTGTTTGTTTTAATCATTCTTAAATGTATCGATTTTTTTCTTTTCTTGGCTGCACCCTCCTGGCATCTGAGATCTTACTTCCCTGACCAGGGATCAGACCGACACCCCCTGCATTGACAGCGTGGAATCTTAATCATTGACCTGCCAGGGAAGTCCCTGTATTGATGTTTTAGTTTATATATAATTTCTTGGAATAAGTTTATTATATGTTAAGTAAATAATGCTTGTATTCTTTTTTTTTTCCCTTTGGGGGGGTGAGGAGTCTGACTCTAGGTTGGAATTGGATGTGTGATCTTTCAGACCTGACTGTAAGCAATTATAAATCTTTTCCTGCAAGGCCTCTTTGAAAGAATTGGTACATACCAGTGTGCACACCAGAATCAGTACCCAACCAGTGCATTGCCATTTTCTGGAGGGATTTCAGTCAAGACCTCCTTCCCTCTGTCCCCCGACTCACCTCCTGTGTGTAGCCATTGTCTTATGTACATCTGCATTCTGATAAAGTTGATTCATATATGGGGACTCACAAAATGGATGTGCTTCAGTGGCCTAGTTAAGGTCACGTTTCTAAACCTTAGTCAGCCTACACTTATGGGAAACACCTGTTGAGGAAACATACTCCAATCACAATCCTCCAACCTAATTTTAGCTTGCCAACAAAGGTCCCTCTAATCGAAGCTATGGTTTTCTAGTAGTCATATATGGATGTGAGAGTTGGACTATGAAGAAAGCTGAAAGCCAAAGAATTGATGCTTTTGAACTGTGGTGTTGGAGAAGACTCTTGAGAGTCCCTTGGACAGCATGGAAACCAAACCAGTCAATCCTAAAGGAAATCAGTCCTGAATATTCTTTGGAAGGACTGATGCTGAAGCTGAATACTTTGGTCACCTGATTCAAAGAATGGATTCATTGGAAAAGACCCTGATGCTGGGCAAGATTGAAGGCAGGAGGAGAAGGGGATGACAGAGGATGAGATGGTTGGATGGCATCACCAACTCAAAGGACATGAGTTTAAGCAAACTCCAGGAGTTGGTGATGGACAGGGAAGCCTGGTGTGCTGCAGTCCATGGGGTCGCAAAGAGTCGGACACAGCTGAGTGAACTGAATTGAATTGCATTGAATTTTACCTAGCTTGCTGTACACTAGAAGACAGAACCTGCTAGCCTTGTAACAAAATCCCTGACCTCCTAGGCAATCATGCCCTGTTTCCATATTGCCCCTTCTAATGTACTATAACGGAGAAGGCAATGGCAAGCCACTCCAGTACTCTTGCCTAGAAAATCCCATGGATGGAGGAGCCTGGTAGGCTGCAGTCCGTGGGGTCGCTATGGGTCGGACACGACTGAGCGATTTCACTTTCACTTTTCACTTTCACACATTGGAGAAGGAAATGGCAACCCACTCCAGTGTTCTTGCCTGGAGAATCCCAGGGACAGGGGAGCCTGGTGGGCTTCCGTCTATGGGTTCACACAGAGTCGGACACGACTGAAGTGACTTAGCAATGTACTATAAAACCAGCTCTTGCCCAGAACAACTTGGGAAGAGTGTTCCACTGCTTGTGAGACACTGTACACCCCAATCCGTGTATGATTTTCCCTTGAAAAAAGACATCAATGTCATTGCTGAATTGTTTTAGTTTTTTTCATTTGACAATTCCTAGACCAGATGCCTGCATTCAGAGGACTCCTTACTGGGAGCCTCAGAGGAAACACCGCAGAAGGCAATGGCAGCCCACTCCAGTACTCTTGCCTGGAAAATCCCATGGACGGAGGAGCCTGGTAGGCTGCAGTCCATGGGGTCACAAAGAGTCAGACACGACTGAAGTGACTTAGCAGCAGCAGCAGGGGAGCCACTTTGGCTCTTTCCGTCTTCCTAACCCACCCCCTCACTGTCCATGGGCCCACAGAAAGGCATTAGTCTCTTTTTAAGGGGTCCTGGGCAGTGAGACAGTTTCTCCCATCATGTTGCACCCACTTGATCCTTCCCTAGTGCCATTCCTCAGGAGAATGGAACACTGGGAATGAAGTTAGGGCCTCCTTTTCCTCTTGCTTGCATTGTTGCTGCTGCTGCTAAGTCACTTCAGTCGTGTCCGACTCTGTGTGACCCCATAGACGGAAGCCCACCAGGCTCCCCTGTCCCTGGGATTCTCCAGGCAAGAACACTGGAGTGGGTTGCCATTTTACAGTAAGTAAAAGGCTTGATTGTTACTTTGAGTTTGTCTGTCCTAATGGATCACCTCAATACCTGACTGCTTCACAGTGGGAAGTGGGAATGGTGTTCCTAATTTGTTATTTTGTTATTTTTTCTTTCCTTTTTAAGCTTTAAGGGTTGCCCTTCAGAAATGTTTCTGGAATTCACTGAATAGTAATTTGACTTTACATTTGTGAAACACAGTATAGTTTTTACTATTCTTTGTATAAACTTTGTGAATTAGGAATTGTCTCCATCTTACAAATGAGCCTTAGGCAAAGTATGTGACTTTCCCCAAAATCATAATTAATGGATTGGCTGGACTCTGATTTAAACTTGAGGCTTCTTCTGTTCTCAGTTCAGCACTTTATACTCTACTACCCACCGGGTCTTCACCGGGTCTTTCACTTAGTGGAAGACTTGGCCCTGTAGTATTCATAAAGCCCTGTGGAGACTGTAAGAAGAGCCAGACTAATGGCAACAACAGTAATGTCAACTATTGAGCACTTCCCTTGCACCCAGCAGTGTGCTACATGTATGCTAGATACATCACCTCCTGTGTTGTTATTTAGTTGCTAAGTTGTGTGGAACTCTTTCCGGACCCCATGGACTGTAGCCTGCCAGGCTTCTCTGTTCGTGGGATTTCCCAGAATACTGGATGGGTTGCCATTTACTTTTCCAATTGATTAACCTTCTCATATTTTGCAGTAAACTTATTAGTCACATATTATTGAGGAAATTGAGGTTAACAAAATTAAGTATCATGTCAGAGGCTATGTGGTAATAAGTGGCAGAGCCTGGATTCAACTTAATCCAAACCCTTTTTCTCGTCCTCTGAAATTGTTTTCAAAGGAGAATTGAGGTGATTCTGCCTGACTTGGAGCATTTCTGCTGTTAAGGAGAAGTGGGAGAAGAATTTTCTGGAACAGAATCTTCTAATACTGTGTTACTCAATGCTGAAAAATATATAAACCTCCGTTTAAAGGAAAAATATTCTCTATGAGTTGATGTCTTGCATAAATATGGATATAAGTTCCTTATGCAGAGCTCCTATTCAACTGTAAAGTCAAAATAAGCACAGATACAACCACCAAGCCAATAAAATTCAAGTTAGCAACATTTTAATGTGACTGCTGATGTTTTACCAAAACTAAATTGCAGCTCTCATTATACACAAGGTACTGATCACCACCACATAGGTGGTGACTTCAGCCTGTCTGTACTGTGTGTGCTGTGTGTATTCTTAATTCCCTCACCACTTGTCTCAATTCTGAAAACTGCAGAATCTTTTTACAGTGTGCTGTGTACTCAGATGCATCATTTCTATCTGTGTTGCCTGTTGCAACAAGATCATAAATGCACATACAAGCCCTGAAATCAAGTTGCTTTTACACATTTGCTCGTATGGATTTTATTTTGGGGTTATCATAATATACAATTTAAAAACTTGTCATAGAATCTTAGATGTGTCTAGTGGGGGTTTGATCCTGAGGAGCAAAGTATGGAGATTTGTTATAATGACCTGCTAAATATTAAAATGAGATAGTGGATAGGAGTCTGTATTTCAGCTTTTTTGTCCATGCTAAAAAGTTTTTCTTTTCCCTAGGTGTTCATGACCTTGTGCTTCTCCCACACTGTAAGAATCTCTCATTCAAAGCAAGATTTCCATCTCCTGGTTACAGTGTTACTGGTGTGATACCGGTTAACAAACTCAGAAGGCCTAATTACTAACCAGTACCTTCTGTCTGTCTTTGCTTCCCCTTGTTTCCTGTTAAACCCAGACTTCAGCCACATCAAGTCCATCAACCTTCCCCTACCCCTAGTCGTTCCTCTCTCTTTATTTTTAAATTTCCAGTCATTTTGGACTTACTTTATGGTCTTCAGTTATAGGCTTCCTCAATTCCACATCCTAAATCACCACTGCTTTCTATACTAACAGCTTAGGCCTAATATAGGTAAAATGGAGTATTTTCCCTCAGACCACCTGGTGGTAGAGGAAATCACACAACTGCTCTATTATTTAGGTTACTGTTGGTTGGAGATAACAGAAAATTCAGACTGGCCTAAACAATTAAGGGAATGTATTGGCTTAATAACTGAAAAAGCCAGATGTGGGACTGGCTTCAAATGAAACTTGTTCTAACTAACAGTGGAACCTAACTTCTTTCAATTTTCCCAGTTTTCCTTCTTCAGAGTTGGCTTCATCCTAAATTTGTACCATGCCATCATCCTTAGGCCACATAACTTCAAGATAGCTTTTGTTATCTACTGAATTGTGTTCTCTCCCCTCAAATTCAGATGTTGAAGATCCACCCCCGCCATGTGACTCTATTTGGAGATAGGACCTTTACAGAGGAAATAAAAGTTGAGGTCATAAGGGTAGAGCCCTAATCCAATAGAACCCTATCCTTGTAAGAAGAGTCGAGATATTGGAGATCTCTCCACAAGCATGCAAGATGGAAGGCCGTGTAAGGACACAGCAAGAAAACAGCAAGAAGGACCTCACCAGAAATCACCCCTGATGCCACCTTGATCTTGGACTTCTAGCTTCTAGAACTGTGAGAAAGTGAATTTCTGTTGTTTAAACAAAATCAGTCTGGTACTTTTTTAAGGCAGGCTGAGCTGACTAATACAGCTTTCAAGAGCTCCTGGGGTTCATGCTTCCTCTTTTATGTGTAACAGGTATGAGAAATCATCTTTGTTCTGAAAGCTCTAGAACTAGACCTAAAAGATGCACTCTGTTGGTCAGACTTCATGCTGACCTCTGAACCAGCCTCAATGCTCACAAGTTTGGAATGTACCGCTTGGCTTAGTGTAGGTTGTGCAGTCCATCTCT
Source organism: Moschus berezovskii (assembly GCF_049115385.1). Taxonomy (NCBI): domain Eukaryota; kingdom Metazoa; phylum Chordata; class Mammalia; order Artiodactyla; family Moschidae; genus Moschus; species Moschus berezovskii. The sequence continues at coordinate 113,999,284 of NC_142461.1, read as the reverse complement.
GGCTTCGATAGGTCAACTGTGGCTTCTCTGCAAACTCATAGATCCCAAGTCCATGAGCTCTTGGAATTGGGGAGTGAGTACTCAGGAAGCAGACTATAAATCATCATAATTTGAGTTGAGACTCCATATGGGCCAGTTATGTTGCTGACATTGCTTTACTCAAGTGTTGTTAGTTTCCTTTCTCTTTTTTTCCTGTTCCTTCTTTTCTCAAGTCCCATACCTTGTAGCCTCTTCCTTCACAGAGAAGAGAGCTTTGGGAAAGGGCTCTTTTAACAATCTGCCCTTCCACTACAAACACACCGGTTGTCACTCATCGGAAGATGAGAATGTGCTTGACACCTTTCATGGGTAACTTGTTTTCTGTGTACTTCCCCTCCCTGCCTCCCCCGTCTTGAAACTTGTTTGTTAGCAATTCATCTCTTTTTAGTATCTTCCAGTCTGTTTTATTTCAAATACTGGATTATTTTTCTCTCATCCTACTAAGATGCTTGGCATTCTTTGTGTCTTAACAGATACTCTTCTGTCTACCTCCATTGTTTATTCAGGTTTTTAAAAACATTTTACCTACTATCCTTCTTCATCATAGGATCCCATCGAAGATACATTCATTACATTTAGTCATCATGTCTCTTCAGACACTGTGGCTCTGGCAGTTTTTCAGATTCAACTTGTTTTTGATGACCTTGACAGCTTGGGGGAATATGGTCAGCTATTTGGTACAGTGTTCCTCAGTTGGGCTTTGTCTGATGTTTTTCTCAGGTTGGAGGCAAAGTGCTGTTCTCATCATATCATGTGAAGAATGTGTGTGTGCTAAGTCGCTTCAGTCATGTCTGACTCTCTAAGACGCTATGGCCTGTAGCCTGCCAGGCTCTTTCCTCTGCCCATGGCATTCTCCAGGCAAGAATACTGGAGTGGGTTGCCATGTCCTTTCCCAGGGGATCTTCCCAACCCAAGGATCAAACTTATGCATTGGCAGGCGGGTTCTTTCCCACTAGCACCACCTGGGAAGCCCCATATAAAGAACATATCCTATCAACCTGACTTATGTTGATGTTGGCTTTGATCCCTTGACTGGGGTAGTGGCTGTCCAGTTTTTCCACTGCAGAGTCACTCCCCAACAGCCCACACTGTGCACTTTAGAGGAGGTAACTGTGCACAGCCCACATTTAAGGGGTGAGGAGTTACATTCCACCTCCTTGAGAGTGGGATGTCTACATCAGTTATTTTGAAAGCCTTGGAAGGTTTGTCTCTTCTTCCCCATTTACTTATTTATTCAACCATTTCTATTAATATGAACACATGGGTATTTATTTTATACTTTGGGTTATAAGCCAAAATTATTTCGTTGCTCAAAATTATTTCAGCTTTGGCCGTTGGGAGCACTTTCAGGTGGCTTATGTGTCCCTTTGACAGATCCTTTTTGTGGTGGGTTGTTTTTTTGTTTGTGTTTGAACAGTTCCTTACTTTGTGGCACCATGCTACAGGCTCATTTTATATATTCCCTGCCCCAATCCTAGCATCAGCTATTTTCTCCAAGGAGCCCTGATTCCTTTTATTAGAGAATGGTATTAGAAACCAAGATCTGGGTCCCTGGTGTGCTTGTTGCTTCAGAACTAGCAGAATAAGGAAATATATGTACTAACCCATGTTTATACACAAATCTCCAAATAGTTCTGTGTGTAACATCTGTATGTTCAGTTCAGTTCAGTTCAGTTCAGTCGCTCAGTCGTGTCCGACTCTCCGCGACCCCATGAATCACAGCACGCCAGGCCTCCCTGTCCATCACCAACTCCCGGAGTACACTCAAACTCATGTCCACAGAGTCGGTGATGCCATCCAGCCATCTCATTCTCCGTCGTCCCCTTCTCCTCCCACCCCCAACCTTTCCCAGCATCAGAGTCTTTTCCAGTGAGTCAACTCGTCGCATGAGGTGGCCAAAGTATTGCAGTTTCAGCTTTAGCATCAGTCCCTCCAATGAACATCCAGGATTGATCTCCTTTAGAATGGACTGGTTGGATCTCCTTGCAGTATAAGGGACTCTCAAGAGTCTTCTCCAGCACCACAGTTCAAAAGCATCGATTCTTCGGCGATCAGCCTTCTTCACAGTCCAACTCTCACATCCATACATGACCACGGGAAAAACCATAGCCTTGACTAGACGGACCTTGGTTGGCAAAGTAATGTCTCTGCTTTTTAATATACTATCAAGGTTGGTCATAACTTTCCTTCCAAGGAGCAAGCGTCTTTTAATTTCATGGCTGCAATCAGCATCTGCAGTGATTTTGGAGCCCAAAAAAACAAAGTCTGACACTGTTTCCACTGTTTTTCCATCTATTTCCCATGAAGTGATGGGACCAGATGCCATGATCTTTGTTTTCTGAATGTTGAGCTTCAAACCAACTTTTTCACTCTCCTCTTTCACTTTCATCAAGAGGCTTTTGAGTTCCTCTTCACTTTCTGCCATAAGGGTAGTGTCATCTGCATATCTGAGGTTATTGATATTTCTCCCAGCAATCTTGATTCCAGCTTGTGCTTCTTCCAGCCCAGCATTCCTCATGATGTACTCTGCATATAAGTTAAATAAGCAAGGTGACAATATACAACCTTGACGTACACCTTTTCCTATTTGGAACCAGTCTGTTGTTCCATGTCCAGTTCTAACTGTTGCTTCCTGACCTGCATACAGGTAGATTAACCTAAATATGAATTCATACTGATGACTCCCAATTTTAATTCATCACCATGTGAATTATTCTAGTTTTCTCCCCTCTTATCTGTAACCTTTCACTCCTGGTGAGAAACCTGGTTCCTACCATCTATTTCTTAATAGTTCAATTCCAGTATATTTGTACTGTAGCTTCTTCATACTGCCCTTAGTGTAACAGATTCAGCTCATTTCCAGACTGACTTAGCATCTTTTTTCAAATTATTTTGATTCCATGAATATGTAATACCACGTATTTTCACACTTCTTTGTCTTTATTCCTGCTAGTCCCTCTGTCTGAGGTGCCCTGGCTTTTATCCTTATGTCCCTGGAATGTTGCCGCTCACTCTTCTAGACCCAGTACAGATGTTGACGCCACCAAGAAGCTTTCCCTAACCACAAGCAAGAGACTTAATCACTCATTCCTCTGTTCTCTCATAGCACTTTATACTCACCTCTATTGCGCATTTAGCAGGACTCTGCTTGAATCTCTTTCTTCTTCACATGGTAGTAGGATTCTTGAGGACAGGAACCAAGTAGACTTGTCCCTGGATTTCTAATGGATCCAGTAATGGATGTTATGTTTAGCTCCTCTTGGGTGATAATTACAGAAAACCTAATAGTGGCTAAAATATATACGGATTTATTTTTCTCATCTAGTAGAAAATCCAGAGGAAAGTCAAAACTATCATTGGTTTCCCTGTTCAATGATACCATCAAGAACTAGGCCCTAAAAAAAAAAAAAAAAAAGAACTAGGCCCTTTCTCTCCCCTATACACAGCATCACTTTCTTTTCAGGGAAAAGGCAGAGTTGAGGGTGCCAGGAAGCTATCCTTCAACTCCTTTCTCTTCTGTATGGAAGTGAAGACTTTTGCCATTTAACAGATTTCTGTCATCTAGAACAAAACTGCAAGAAAAGATGAGATGGTGAGTTTTTAGGAAGGCTAATCTTTTCAGTAAGAAAAGATGTAGGAATTAAGCTCCAGGTAATCACAAGGCTACAAGGAAATCAGGGATCTGTTTCCTGTTGGATAAAAGGCCTGAGGGTAGAAGAAGACCAGGCTGAGAAGACTTTTGAAAACAAAAGGAGAAAAGGGGGTGATCCCAGTGGGAGCAACATTTAACTTGAGGAATCTAACGTACTCTGTCCACCCACTCTATAGCATTCTGTATTGCTCCCTGGAAACTTTCAGCTTTTCTGTTTTCATGTAGAAGTTGCATCATTCTTGTGAATTTTACTTTCCATTCTCTGGCACCTTTTCTGACTGTGTCATGCCTCCTATGATGTGACAGTCACAATTTTACCTGATAGGTCATGGTGCATTTTGCCTTGATTTTTTGCAAGTTATAGCAATTATAGTTCTGACAGGGAGGCCTGGCGTGCTGTGGTTCATGGGGTCGCAAAGAGTCAGACGCGACTGAACTGAACTGAAGGTAGAATTTACATAGTGGCTGTAATCTTTGCCTACCTCAACCCTACACTCCTTTGAAATTACGGAAATACATTCATTTGGGTGCTGATTATTCACTATTACAGTTCAGATTTTTTTTTTATGGACAACAGTCACTTATGACTTGAATTCTTTATAATACTCCATTTTGTGCCAGGACAGCCTTATTGATACATTAGTCCAAACGTGACTGGGTAAATCTTTCCTACAGGTATAAGCATCTCCTGCTATCCAGTGTCGGAGAAGGCAATTGCAAGCCACTCCAGTACTCTTGCCTAGAAAATCCCATGGATGGAGGAGCCTGGTAGGCTGCAGTCCGTGGGGTAGCTAAGGGTTGGACACGACTGAGCGACTTCACTTTCACTTTTCCCTTTCACACATTGGAGAAGGAAATGGCAACCCACTCCAGTGTTCTTGCCTGGAGAATCCCGGGGATGGGGGAGCCTGGTGGGCTTCTATCTATGGGGTCACACAGAGTCGGACACAACTGAAGTGACTTAGCAGCAGCAGCAGCTATCCAGTGTCCTTAGGGTTAGAGACATTTGCAATGAATCAGAAAGGAGAAGCCTCTTTAGGAGTAGAATTCCATTAACTTCATCCATGTGGGTTTTTTACTAGAAATTGTAAGGATTGGTAACACACAAAGTATGCATGTAACTTAATACCTTTTCTCAGTCCACCAAGTCTGATTACTACTGCCAGAAGTTACTGTAGTGCAAAAAGTGAAATGCCAGGCGGGTAAGTTAAAACAGATTTCATTCTGGTCCAACATAATGTTTTGGGAGATAAATTCCAGAGCAATTAGAACAGTATGTCCTTCAGATATTGAGTATAAGGGCAGCTTTGAGATGGGTTTACGTGAAATTCCTCATATAATGTGCGAGTCCCATAACCTCTTTGTGTGTGAGCGTGTGCTTAGTGACACCTTCAAGGGTGGTCGTGCAGAGCAAACACAGCATGAGATTCCCATTTTGAAGCTGCAGCGTGACTGACGTCATAGTGTGATCAAAGTGCTCTGCAAATACTTACTGTAATTGTTCCATTCTTGCTAATAACCTTATTTATACTTTGAAATTATAATCATCCAAAGAAAGATTAAAACAAGATGTATGTGTTGCCTGAGCTCTTTGCCTTACAGATGGTCACACTCAAGAGTTCCCTGAAATTTCCAGAGTTAATTGAAGCTTCAGTTTTCACTCAGGTATAGTTGATACTTAAATGTTTCTTACCTGTAGGCTTTCACTATTTAAAAGAGTACAGCAATAGCACTTTTAATTTGCTTTCATTAATGGTAGCCTCTCAGGTAATGTTAATGCATGTTTGTCTAGATGATGTTTGTTCCTCTGAATGAAACCTTTGTACCAGCTTCCCAGCTGAGAAGAAAAGCTAAATAGTTACAGAGGTAAAAACATGAATGTCTCACTAATTTATTCATTTAAAGGATGCTCAGAACCCAGGACACATCCAAGGGAAGCTAACTTTTAAACAAAGGGCAAGCATTTAGTGTATGATTAACGGCAGTTTCTTTCCTTGAGATTTCACTGAGCTGAGACTACAGGGAATCATTCTTAGGAAAGCAGCTCAGAGTCAGCCAAGTGCTCCAAGGATAATCATTACAGAGTCACACAAATAGCAGTACTATTTGCTCTAGTTCTTTGGCGCCCTTCCAGTAGTATTGAGATGTGAGAAAGCCATCTTAGGCTGAAGCCTAATAGCAAGGGAAATAAGCCCTTCTTTGCTTCTACTCCTCAGCTGTGTAAAAGTAGAGGGTCAGTGAAAAGAACTGGGTGTTACAAACTTACGTTATTTAGGTGATATAAACGTTCTTTGCCTGTATCTTGAGATTTGAGTACTGAAAAGAGAATGACTCTGCCTTCCTACATCAGGGGACTGGTGTTTGGCAGTGGCATTGCTTGCTATTTGATTAAAGCCCAAGAGAAAAAACAGAAGTGAGAAAGATGGAGGGAAGACAGTCTGGGCTTCCTTATGTCAAGTACATCAAATTAGCAACCCCAATAAAGACTGGGGAATGAGTACTGTGATGCTTCTTGCATGTGTAGTATACAAAACTAGGATGCGTATTGTATGTATATGCATAATAAAGATTTTAAAAAATAAAAGTGGAGTATAGGCTCTCTCATTCATCTGCTTGGGTTCAAGTTGAAGGCTTGTTAGTTTTTGGTGGGGTAACTTTAAGCATGTTGATTTATTTCATTCTGTGTGAGGTTTTCCTCTGCAATATGAATATAAAAGAACTCCTTTGATAGGGAAATAGAGATTAAGTAAGATAATACTAAATGCTTAGAACAGGGCCTCAAGCATGGTAAATGCTTAACTTTTTAATATTAATATTTAAATGAAAGATAAATGGGGATTGCTAGTTTACCTCCTCAAATATTTGTTCAAATTGAAAAGTATGATATGGAGTATTTCCCTTTACCAAAATCATCTTCTTTATTTAAAAAGTACTTAATAACTCTACAAAAATAATATTTTCAAGTACTTAGACACTTTTTCATGTTTGTAACATGAAATATCCTGTGTACATCTTACTTAACTGCAAGAATATGATATAGTTTGTTGGTACAGTAAGGACTGTCAGTCTTTGTGGAAAGGGCTCCATTTTAGTGGAAAGCAAAAGCATTTAGCCAAAATTTGGAGGTAGGGCAGAGATCTCTTCTCTGTACTTGCTTTTGCTGCAAGTGTAATATGGTGTTAATGGTGAACTCAGAAAACTTATATTAAAACCACCTTCTTGGCATGTCATATATATGTGGAATCCAAGTCATTTTATTTGTTTGGTCATTTCCTTGTATTCTAAAATGAGTGCACCCTTCAGTTCAGTTCAGTTGCTCAGTCGTGTCCAACTCTCCGCAACCCCATGAATCACAGCACCCCAGGCCTCCCTGTCCATCACCAACTCCCGGAGTTCACTCAAACTCATGTCCACAGAGTCGGTGATGCCATCCAGCCATCTCATTCTCTGTTGTCCCCTTTTCCTCCCGCCCCCAACCTTTCCCAGCATCAGAGTCTTTTCCAGTGAGTCAACTCGTCGCATGAGGTGGCCAAAGAAAGTATTGCAGTTTCAGCTTTAGCATCAGTCCCTCCAATGAACATCCAGGATTGATCTCCCTTAGAATGGACTGGTTGGATCTCCTTGCAGTACAAGAGACTCTCAAGAGTCTTCTCCAACACCACAGTTCAAAAGCATCGATTCTTCGGCGATCAGCTTTCTTCACAGTCCAACTCTCACATCCATACATGACCATGGGAAAAACCATAGCCTTGACTAGACGGACCTTTGTTGGCAAAGTGATGTCTCTGCTTTTTAATATACTATCTAGGTTGGTCATAACTTTCCTTCCAAGGAGTAAGCGTCTTTTAATTTCATGGCTGCAATCAGCATCTGCAGTGATTTTGGAGCCCAAAAAAATAAAGTCTGACACTGTTTCCACTGTTTTTCCATCTATGTCCCATGAAGTGATGGGACCAGATGCCATGATCTTTGTTTTCTGAATGTTGAGCTTCAAGCCAACCTTTTCACTCTCCTCTTTCACTTTCATCAAGAGGCTTTTGAGTTCCTCTTCACTTTCTGCCATAAGGGTGGTGTCATCTGCATATCTGAGGTTATTGATATTTCTCCCGGCAATCTTGATTCCAGCTTGTGCTTCTTCCAGCCCAGAGTTCCTCATGATGTACTCTGCATACAAGTTAAATAAGCAAGGTGACAATATACAGCCTTGACGTACTCCTTTTCCTACCTGGAACCAGTCTGTTGTTCCATGTCCAGTTCTGACTGTTGCTTCCTGACCTGCATACAGGTTTCTCAAGAGGCAGATCAGGTGGTCTGGTATTCCCATCCTTCAGTTCAGTTCAGTTCAGTCGCTCAGTCGTGTCCGACTCTCCGCGACCCCATGAATCACAGCACGCCAGGCCTCCCTGTCCATCACCAACTCCCGGAGTACACTCAAACTCATGTCCACAGAATCGGTGACGCCATCCAGCCATCTCATTCTCCGTTGTCCCCTTCTCCTCCCGCCCCCAACCTTTCCCAGCATTAGAGTCTTTTCCAGTGAGGCAACTCGTCGCATGAGGTGGCCAAAGTATTGCAGTTTCAGCTTTAGCATCAGTCCCTCCAATGAACATCCAGGATTGATCTCCTTTAGAATGGACTGGTTGGATCTCCTTGCAGTCCAAGGGACTCTCAAGAGTCTTCTCCAACACCACAGTTCAAAAGCATCGATTCTTCGGGGATCAGCCTTCTTCACAGTCCAACTCTCACATCCATACATGACCACGGGAAAAACCATTGCCTTGACTAGACTTACCTGCATCTAATAGCTGGCAGGAAGTCTGTCAGCTCTTCATGGCATACCAATGTAGTTATAGCATAATAAATGCCATTGATAATGAGATTCTGTCACTCTGATACCCATATGAGCTTCAGTTCCTTTCTGGATCTATTCCTTAGTAATTGCTTTAGCCACTTAACTATTCAAGCTTGAGTCGTGATGTTGAGATCTCAGAGGACCGTGGCCCTAAAGCCGTGTTCTTTCTTGATTGTGTTTCATTTTGACCTTGACAGGACTTGAGAGGAAGAACTGTCATAGGATGGTAAGCTGAACGTGAGAACCTACAGGCAAAGTACGTCAAAGACATACCACTTGATCATATATGGCCAAGAATTTGGTATGGCAGAATTAGTTTGAGCGAAGTGAAGTGAAAGGTCAGGATCACAAACCTTTTCGAGGGCTTCCAAGAGTAAATAAAAGCACTCTCAAACACCTGACAAGGATTTGTGCAGATTCTTGTTACCTTTGTATTTCTCTGCTCTGGACTTTTGTAACTCAAACTAAATATAAGCCTTAGCAATTAAAATTGCACACCAAGACATGCCTAGAAAACTCTTACCAGGCTTCCCCCTTTTGAATGTCTGCAAGTTTTATTCCTGACAAACACTAGATCAGTTCAGTTCAGTTCAGTCGCTCAGTCGTGTCTGACTCTTTGTGACCCCATGAACCACAGCACACCAGGCCTTCCTGTCCATCACCAACTCCCGGAGTCCACCCAAACCCATGTCCATTGAGTCGGTGATGCCATCCAACCATCTCATCCTCTGTCGTCCCCTTCTCCTCCTGCCCTCAATCTTTCCAGCATCAGGGTCTTTTCAAATGAGTCAGCTCTTCGAATCAGGTGGCCAAACTATTGGAGTTTCAGCTTTAGCATCAGTCCTTCCAGTGAACACCCAGGACTGATCTCCTTTAGGATGGACTGGTTGGATCTCAGAACTATAACGAGACGTCCTAAGTCTGTGGGAAAACTGAATTGTAACAACGTTGCCATTATTCAAAACCTTATTTCATACAAGTGTACTGTTTTTCCACCGCATTATGCTGGTCTCATAAACTGCGAAGTGTTTTCTCCTTTCTTTTCTGAAAGAGTCTGTGTAAGATTGGTGTTATTTCTTCCTTAAACGTTTGATATTTTATTAGTGAAGCCATCAGAGCTTCCAGTTTTCTTTTCTAGGAAGGTTTTTTTGGTTTGTTTATATTGTGGTAAAATATACATAAAATTTACCATGTTAGCTATTTTTAGGTGTGCAGCTCAGTGGCATTCAGCTTATTCACACTGTTGTACAAACATCACAACCAGTCATCTCCAGAACTTTTTCATCTTCCCCCAACTAAAGCTTTATATCCATTAAACACTGAACTCCTCTTTTTCTCCTCTTCCCAGTGCTTGACAACACCATTCTTCTTTATGTCTCTGTGAACTTTTGATCATTCTAGGAACTTGGTATAAAAGGAATGATAAAACATTTGTCTTTTTGCAGTTGGCGTACTTCACTTGTCATAATGCCTTCAAGACTTATCCATGTTGCAGCATGTTCCAAATTCCCTTCTTTTTAAAGCCTGAGTAATATTCTGTTTTATGTGTATATCATAAAAGGATGTCCCCATTCATCTTTGATGGATATTTGGATCGTTTCCACCTTTTGTCTATTGTCAGTAATGTTGCTATAAACATGGTGTATCGTTATCTCTTTGAGTCCCCACTTTCACTTTGTTTAGGTATATATCCAGAAGTAAAATTGGTAGATTGTATGGTAATTTCATATTTAATATTTTGAGGAATTGTTGTACTACAGCAATTGTACCATTTTACATTCCCACCAGCAACTCACAGGGACTCCAGTTTCTCCATATCCTTACCAACACTTGTTAATCTCTGAGCTTTTTAAAATGTGTTTTTGTTTAGTCACTAAGTTGGGTCCTACTCTTCGAACCCCATGGACTGCAACCCGTATACCCATTCTAATGGGTGTGATGTTTGTTTGCTTTTAATTATAAATTTAATTTACTTAATAAATTTAGGGCTATTTCGATTTTTTCTTGTACTATGTAAGTTATTATTGGTAAACTGTATTTTTCAAGGTGTTAATCCCATTTAATAAAGAAAATAAAATTGTTCACCATATCTCCCTGTTACCTTTTTCCCAGTCTGTAGGGTCTATGGTGATGTCTCCTCTTTCCTTCCTGTTATTAGAAATTTATATTTTCTGAAACACAAATGTTTGGTATCAGTCTTGCCAGAGGTTTATCAGTTTTATTCATGTTTTCAAAGAATCAAAATTTACCCTGATCTTCCCTGTTTTGTCCATTTTCTATTTCATTGATTTCTGTTTTTATTTTTGATTATTTCCTTCATTCTTACATTTCATCAGATTTACTGTTTTTCCAGCTTCTTGAAATTGAAGGTGAGATCACTGATTTGAGATCTTTCTTCCTTTCCAACAAAAGCATTTAAAACTATAAAATTTTCTCTAAACATTGCTTTAGATACATCTCATAAAATTTGATATTTTAAGATTTTATTATAATTCAGTTCAGTATACTTTCTGATTTGCCTTAAGATTTACTAACTCATGTACATCTTAGACTCATAGGTTGTATAGAAGTACACTGCTTAACTTAAAACATTTGAGAACTTTTCTAGATATGTTTGGATAAAAAAGCAAGAATCAATAATCTGCTCCTTCTTTGAAATGTAAACACAGACTATTTGTAAAAGATATACCCTACACAACACTGCACAAGACAGCTGATGGGGTTATATTAATACTAGACAAAATAGACTTCAAGAAAATAACTGTTACTCGATATAAGGAGGGATATTTATTAATGAGTATTAATGAATCAGTTCATCAAAAATATTAATATTTTATATTGCTGCTGTAGTCAGAAGGCATAGTTTGTATGATTTTAATACATTGGAATTTATTAGGACTTTTTTTATACCCCAGCATATATGGTCTGCCTTTGCAAATGTTCCATGTTCACTTGAAAGAATGTGTTTTCTGCTTTTATTAGTTGTATTGCTCTTTCTATAAATGTCATTCAGGTCAAGTTGCTAATGTTCAAATCTTCTGTGTCCTTATTGATTTTTTGATAATTTGTTTCTGAGTGCTGTTCTGTTTATTACTGAGAGAGGGCTATTAACCTAACCTAGAGTCTGTCATACAGATTGAAGTATGTCAGAAAGAGAAAAACAAATGTTGTATTTTAACACATATATGTGGAATCTCAAAAAATGTACTTGTGAGCCTATTTGCAGGGCAGAAACAGAGACACAGATGTAAAGAACGAACTTGTGAACTCAGAGGAGGAGGAAGAGGGTGGGGATGAGAAAGCAGCATTGGCCTATCTACACTACCATGCGTGAAGTAGCTAGCTATCTGGAAGCTGCTATGTAGCCCAGGGAACTCAGCTCCGTGCTCTGTGATGACCCAGAGGGTGGGACGGAGGTGGGTGTGGGAAGGAGGCTCTGGAGGCGGGGGTATGTGTATACTTACAGCTGATTCACGTTGTGGTAGAGCAGAAGTTAACACAGTATTGTAAAGCAATTATACTCAAAATTTTTAAAGTCTCAAGTATGGCTCTGGAATTAATTTTTCCTTTTAAAATTTCTATTTTTTGCTTCATGTATTCTGAAGCCCTGTTATCAAATACATGCACATTTAGGATTGTTATGCCTTGATGAATTGGCTCATCATTATTAAGTGTACTAGTCTTTCTTAAAATCTACTTTGTCTGTTATTATTCCTCCACCGGAATTTTTCATGCAGTGTTTGCATGGTATCTCTTTTTTAATTGTACTTTGTTTGTATCTTTAAAGTGCTTCTCTTATGGACAGTACAGGTATGCCCTGCTTTTTGAAAGTTTGCTTTACCTACTTCACTTTGATGAGAGACCTACATTGGTACCTGTTTTCACTAAATGAAAGAAACTTGAAGAGGATTTTCACTTTTACAAAAAGAGGTGAAAAGTGGAGATAGCTTTCAGTGTTTGTTTTGCAGTGAGCTGTCCCAGAGAGGCAGTGCAAACTCAAGCCATCGAGAGTGGCGCCTCTGAGCTCCTTCCCTGGGAACTACACTCAGCATCAAGCCACCATAACTTTGAGCACCGTGCTTTACCTTGATTTATTTTGTGCATCTATTAGCAAGATGTGTGCTAATTGCTTTTTTGCTTTACGCCATTTTGGCTTACAGAAGGTTTCACAGGAATGCTCCACTTTCGGATAGTGGAGGAAACCTGTATATGGTTGCTGCTGCTGCTATGTCACTTCAGTTGTGTCCAACTCTGTGCGACCCCATAGATGGCAGCCCACCAGGCTCCCCTGTCCCTGGGATTCTCCAGGCAAGAACACTGGAGTGGGTTGCCATTTCCTTCTCCAATGCATGAGTGAAAGTGAAAGTGAAGTCGCTCAGTCTTGTCCAACTCTCAGCGACCCCATGGATTGCAGCCTACCAGGCTCCCCCGTCCATGGGATTTTCCAGGCTAGAGTACTGGAGTGGGGTGCCATTGCCTTCTCTGGTATATGGTTGAGTCTTGCTTTTTCATCCAAGTGAAGAACCTTTGTCTTTTAACTGGAGTCCATTTACACTTAATATAATTACAGATATGGTTGGATTTAAATATGGCAACTTGCTATTTGTTTTTTTTTTTTAATTGTTCCATCTTTAGTTTATTTTTTTTTTCCACAAATTTGGGTAACTTTATTTGCATTTAATAGTGATTTTTAAGCCCTGTATCCAATGAAACCATTTTAAAAAGCTCTATGAGGAATGGAAATTTAGATGTCTCTTCCATTTTTCTTAAAAAAAAAAAAAAAGAAGCTTAAATTTCTGACTGAGCAAGATTCACTTTTGCAGGTAGAGGCCCTGCTTCTTCATGATCTTCAGCTTTAGATCTAACAACCACAAGAGAAGAAGCTGGATATCTGTTTAGCTTTTGTTCATTCATAAATTCCAAGTCACCATAGATACTCAGCTTCTCGGAAGGAACGTACTGCTCCACAGCCGTAGCCACAGTTGCACAACAAATCCAGAGCAGCACCATCACGGAGAGGACAAGAGTCGTGGTCAAAATCCAGCCAGAGTTAAGAGACAAGCATCTTAAAAAGCCATCACTTTCTCCATCTTCAGGATAGTTCCTATGTGCTTGTGAACTTCTCATTTGCAGATCTGAGGACATTTTGCTTAGTGACGATTCTTTCAAATTTGTAGGCTCCTGCTCCAACTGTGGTGCATACTGGATTTCTGGCTTAGACTGGAATATAACTATTTTTCCATCATCAGCTTGAAGATAAAAAGTCCACGAAGAGGTTATGAAGCTCTGTGCAGAGTCCACCATATCACTCCAGAATGATCTTACCAGAGTTAGAGGGAAGAGTAGATGCATTTTTGGCATCAGGGACATGAGTTGTTCTTGTCTCAGTTCTGCGTATGGCAGCTGATTCTGGCAACCAAGATGGCAAGCATATTGCTCATCAGATTGGGAATATGCTTCTGTACATGCAGATTCACATTCCAATTTGGTCCGATTTAACTCAATTCCATCATCCACAAACTGACCCCATCTTTAGTTTCTCCTTCCTTTCCTGACTTCTTTTGGGTGATTAGAATATTTTTAGCTGTGCTTCTTTGTGCTACTTCAAATAAAATACCACTTATCCATATAATTTCATTATGCATATAATATCTTAGTTAAACTTGTATTCAATTTAGGGTACGCCAAAAGAGAGTTAATAGAGGGTACATAATGAGAGTGGGACTCTCTGGTGGCAGAAACCAACGTTCTCTACCAAAATTCTTTTGGAACCTGACCCTGCCCTTCTTTTCCATCACAAAATGGAACCATTATTCAGTAAATGTTAAGCTAACACAATAGTCAAGACATAAAGTACATATTTATTTATCATTGCAGTGACTCTAACTAGAGTATAGCCTGTATACTGTCATACTCTTCAGTCACTTCCTTCTTCCTCTCTATTAGGATATAAGGAGCCACCTTGAGAAATATGAAGTAACTTTCTTCCAATTAAATTTGTGTCAGACAAGCATCAGTTTTGTGTAATCAAACAAGTAATTTGTGAGAAGCTTGATACCGCCCTTCAGTTCAGTTCAGTTCAGTCGCTCAGCCGTGTCCGACTCTTTGCAACCCCATGAATCACAGCACACAGGCCTCCCTGTCCATCACCAACTCCCAGAGTTCACTCAAACTCATGTCCATTGAGTCAGTGATGCCATCCAGCCATCTCATTCTCTGTCGTCCCCGTCTCCTCCCGCCCCCAATCCCTCCCAACATCAGAGACAGTGAGTCAACTCGTCACATGAGGTGGCCAGAGTATTGGAGTTTCATCTTTAGCATCAGTCCTTCTAATGAACACCCAGGATTGATCTCCTTTAGAATGGACTGGGATACCACCCTTAGAAATTTGCAGTTTAGTTGAGAAAGCATTTATGTAATTTTATTATGTATTTATGTTTATTATATAAATTTACTATATATTTAGGGCTTCCTGGGTGGCTTTAGTCGGAGAAGGCAATGGCAACCCACTCCAATACTCTTGCCTGGAAAATCCCATGGACGGAGGAGCCTGGTAGGCTGCAGTCCATGGGGTTGCGAAGAGTCAGACACAACTGAGCGACTTCACTTTCACTTTTCACTTTCATGCATTGGAGAAGGAAATGGCAACCCACTCCAGTGTTCTTGCCTGGAGAATCCCAGGGACGGCGGAGACTGGTAGGCTGCCATCTATGGGGTCGCACAGAGTCGGGCACGACTGAAGCAACTTAGCAGCAGCAGCAGCAGCAGGTGGCTCTAGTGGTAAAGAACCGCCTCCCAGTACAGGAGAAGTAAAAGACACAGGTTCGATCACTGGGTTGAAAAGATCCCCTGGAGGAGGGTATGACAACACACTCCAGTATCCCAAGGAGGTAGGAGAATCCCTTGGACAGAGGAACCTGGCTGGCCGTGGCCCATCAAGTCACAAGGAGTCAGACACGACTGAAGTGACAGCACGCACATGCATGCACAGTATATATATAATAAAGATAAAGAGCAATGCAAGCTTGTTGCAGATAATACATAAATGAAATAGATTTTTGTGTGGTTAAGTAGAGAAACAGCTGCCTAAGCAGGACAAATTGCCACATGTTTAGGCGCTGGCCACATCATGTTTTTTCTATGGACTAGCTGTCTGCAAGGCACACGCTTCTCTGACATTTTCCTAAATTGCCTAATACCCAATCTGGGTATGGCTTTTTGTCTCCAGCTGTCTGTAGAGGTTCCTGGTCATTTATAGTGAGAGAAACTCATATCTTTTTTCCCCCCTCTTCCTTTTCTATATATAGTAGATACAGATAAGTATCACATGATTATCTGAAGGATTGAAATTTCATTTTGATTTTGCTTTCCTGGGCAGAAAACATTTACATCATTTTATACTTTTGAACATGAATTGCCTCTTTTTCTAGGTGTAATCCATTTCTACTCTTCAGCATATGGAAGATTTTATGAATAATTTTCAGTGCAGAAAGAGAGCTCTAAAAATAATTGTGCTGGTAGGGTTTTGTTAGTCTTCTGTAGAGCAGTGGCAGGAGAAAAGAACAAAGGCACAGCAGAGGAAAGGTAGTGGTAGGCGGGGCATTTGATTTCATTTGCCTCCACCAAAGAGCTTGTATTTAGAGGAGAAGGAAAAACAAATAAGAAACAGAAAATCTGCACTAGCTATTGAATGTTTCATTTCCCATCACTGTTAGTCACATTTAAATGGAATCATTGCAGTCTTTTTGGTGTGTATAACTAAGGCTTTTTTTTTTTCTGGAAAGAATATCTTGAATTTTATGTTTAAAAGCACAATGAGATGTTTTTGACATTCTGCAGTTTGTTTTGGAATTTACAGTATTAAAACCTGTTGACTTTCATAAGGTGGTAAAGGGTGTACAATACATGTCATTTTTATGCCTAATAACACTTTGGATAGTGTCTCATGCATATTATGAATACACACCTTTTAGCATCTATTTCTGACAGCTTACAGCATTAGACTGAATGTTGCAATGAACAACTGAAGGAGGGTGAAATGCCAAGCAGTATTACAGTGGATTCTTACTAGAAAATATAAGCTCTCTAGAGCTTATTTTAATACTTTTCCATAAAGATTTTAAGCTGACATATATGCTGGTACATAATAAAAATAACGTATTTTTTAAATGTTTAAGTTATTCTACAGAAATGGAGATAGATTTGGCTAATCAAATGATTATTCTCCTTTTGAACTGGGATTTAAGCATGCTTTTTGTACAGGGAAATCTGTTTTGCTGGTGGATTGATTATTATTCTTTAAAAATGTATATATGTTTTATGATTGTTAGAATTAACTGATGGGATCTTAATATAGTATTCATTTGTTTATTTTACCAGTATTTATATTATTCAGCTCAATCCAGAGAATGAGATTAGTAAGTTTGTTTTCTTATTTTGCTCTTCTACTTGGGTTTTGGGTCTGCTGCTGCTGCTAAGTCGCTTCAGTCATGTCCAACTCTGTGCAGCCCCATAGACGGCAGCCGACCAGGCTCCGCTGTCCCTGGGATTCTCCAGGCAAGAACACTGGAGTGGGTTGCCATTTCCTTCTCCAATGTGTGAAAGTGAAAAGTGAAAGTGAAGTCGCTCAGTCATGTCTGACTAGTAGCGACCCCATGGACTGCAGCCCACCAGGCTCCTCTGTCCATGCGATTTTCTAGGCAAGAGTACTAGAGTGGCTTGCCATTGCCTTCTCCCGGACTTTTGGTCTGGTGGTCATCAAATATTTCCCAGAAATAATTAGCATAGAATTCCCAAAGCAAAATAATAACTTTAAAAAACTTTTTAATGTACAAAATCCAGATTCTGGGCTTTCATGCTTTGGCCATGTGCTAAGAATTATATAAGCAAATACCAAGCAAAGCGAAGTTGGTCAAGGCTGTGACTTGTAAAGAATGCCAGACAGTGTTGTACACTCCAGATACTCTTTTCCTTTCTCTTAAGTCTAAATACTTCAGGAGAGAAGCTACCATGCCCATCTTTCATTTAAAAGTGGTTAGTTTTCATGTTCTTTCTCAGTTTGTCATTCTTTTCCACCATTTTTTGGCTCTTAGGTAAAATAATACATTGTTTAATCAGTATTGACTAATTAATTGTTTGAAATTTTCCAGGTACTGATTAGGATGAATGTGATTTGGAGAAATTATATTTCCTGTCCAAGGATAAGAAAAGTACCTCACAGATACCAAAGTGATTGTCACCCAGTGGCCCCTCTGGGATCAAGGATTTTAACTGATCCAACAAAAGTTTTTGAACACAACATGTGGTGAGTTATCTTTTTAGGTGTGATATAATGTAAATACATTGACACCAGTGTTATTATTTTCATTTAGTGCCAGAAAAAGATTTTTAAAACTCAACCCTATGTTGTTGAAGTCTAAAAGCCAGGGTAATTCATCCTTACTTATATGTTTGCCAGGTCACTTCAGTTGTATCGGACTCTTTGCGACTCTATGGACAGTAGCCTGCCAGGCTCCTCTGTGTGTGGGATTTTCCGGGCAAGAATACTGGAGTAGGTTGCCAGGCCCTCCTCCAGGGGTTCTTCCTGACACAGGGATTGAACCTGCATCTCCTGCATTGTCAGTTGGGTTCTTTTACCACTAGTGCAAGTAAGGATCTGGATCCTTACTTAAGTGTTGCCAGTTCTGAATTTCTTTTGGTTTTTGCACGCCCTCCCTGCTCACTTATGATCCTGATTTTGCAGCATATCACTGAAGGGGCTTCTTTTCTATGTAGAGCCCTCCACTTGTCTCTTTTTCATCTAAGCACCAGGGAGAACACACTGATTTGACCTTAATTTGTGCTTTTAGGAAATCCACTCCTCTATTTGTGATGATAGACTGGTATTTATAGGAAAAACTGATAGTTGGGACTACAAAGCAGCAAATTATAAGGGCTTAATGTATTCTTAAAAGGCCTAGTTCCATATAAGAACAACTCAACAGTGCAGAATCACTTCTGTTTTGGCATAGTCAGGAAGATTTTTTTTTTTCCAGTTTTTTTTAGTTTTAGCTTTATTGAGGTATAATTGACATATTAAGGAAGTTTTAATTGGAGAAACTGAGATATTTGTTCTTTCTCCAGTAACCAGTACAGTGCCAGGCACATAAATATTTGTGGAATAATGACTTAATGTAAAGCTGGAGTAAGGTCATTCCAGGTGGGTGGAAAGCCATACCCACCTAGATGAGGAAGTATAAGGCCTATTTAGGAGAACAGGATAGTTTGCCTAAAATAAAGGCTTTTTTAGGAGATTGGAAAAAGATAAAGTTGGAATGATAATAGACCAGATGTAGGGGTGGGAGCAAGATTGTGTGGTCTTAAATTCACACCTGACGTGAAAGGTATGACAGAATCACTGAAGAGAAATGGCATTCATTATACATGGTATATTAAGTATTTGGTTAGCAGTATATACTATTACATGTAACAGAGATCAGCAGGTATAACTGGAAGCAAAAAGGGCCAATGAGAGATTGTAAGGAAATAAAAAGTAGAACTTGGTGCTTCTGTAATAAAGGAAAAGGAAACATTTGACTCTGAAGGTTTGATCCCAAATGACTAACAGAAATAGGGAATTCAAGAGGTAAATTGATTTCTAAAAAAAATATATATATATAATAGAAGAAGAAAAGTGGTTTATTTTCTTTTTTTATATTTTATTTTATTTTTTATTTTTTTATTGGAGGCTAATTACTTTACAATATTATATTGGTTGGTTTTGCCATACATTGACATGAATCTGCCCCAGGTGTACATGCGTTCCCATCTTGAACCCCCCTCCCACCTCCCTCCCCATCCCGTCCTTTGGTTCATCCCAGTGTATCGTGCGTCGAGCCTGGACTGGTGATTCATTTCACATATGATAATATACATGTTTCAATGCCATTCTCCCAAATCATCCCACCCTCACCTTCTCCCACAGAGTCCTAAAGACTGTTCTATATACCTGTGTCTCTTTTTGCTGTCTCGTATACAGGGTTAAGGTTACCATCTTTCTAAATTCCGTATATATGCGTTATTATACTGTGTTGGTGTTTTTCTTTCTGGCTTATTTCACTCTGTATAATAGGCTCCAGTTTCATCCACCTCATTAGAACTGATTCAAATGCATTCTTTTTAATGGCTGAATAATACTCCATTGTGTATATGTACCAAAGCTTTCTTATTCATTCGTCTGCAGTTGGACATCTAGGTTGCTTCCATGTCCTTGCTATTATAAACAGTGCTGCAATGAACATTGGAGTACATATGTTTCTTTCAATTCTGGTTTCCTCGGTGTGTACGCCCAGGAGTGCGATTGCTGGATCATATGGCAGTTGTATTTCCAGTTTTTTGAGGAATCTCCACACTGTTCTCCATAGTGGCTGTACTAGTTTGCATTCCCACCAACAGTGTAAGAGGGTTCCTTTCTCTCCACACCCTCTCCAGCATTTATTGCATGTAGACTTTTGGATAGCAGCCATTCTGACTGGTGTGAAATGGTATCTCATTGTGGTTTTGATTTGCATTTCTCTGATTATGAGGGATGTTGAGCATTTTTTCATGTGTTTGTTAGCCATCTGTATGTCTTCTTTGGAGAAATGTCTGTTTAGTTCTTTGGCCCATTTTTTGATTGGGTCGTTTATTTTTCTGGAATTGAGATGCAGCAGGAGCTGCTTGTATATTTTGGAGATTAATTCTTTGTCAGTTGTTTCATTTGCTATTATTTTCTCCCATTCTGAAGGCTGTCTTTTCACCTTGCTTATAGTTTCCTTTGCTGTGCAGAAGCTTTTAATTTTAGTTAGGTCCCATTTGTTGATTTTTGCTTTTATTTCCAATATTCTGGGAGGTGGGTCATGGAGGATCCTGCTGTGATTTATGTCGGAGAGTGTTTTGCCTATGTTCTCCTCTATGAGTTTTATAGTTTCTGGTCTTACATTTAGATCTTTAATCCATTTTGAGTTTATTTTTGTGTATGGTGTTAGGAAGTGATCTAGTTTCATTCTTTTACAAGTGGCTGACCAGTTTTCCCAGCAGCACTTGTTAAAGAGACTATCTTTTCTTCATTTTATATTCTTGCCTCCTTTGTCAAAGATAAGGTGTCCATAGGTGCGTGGATTTATCTCTGGGCTTTCTATTTTGTTCCATTGATCTATATTTCTGTCTTTATGCCAGTACCGTACCGTCTTGATGACTGTGGCTTTGTAGTAGAGCCTGAAGTCCGGCAGGTTGATTCCCCCAGTTCCATTCTTCTTCCTCAAGATTGCTTTGGCTATTCGAGGTTTTTTGTATTTCCATACAAATTGTGAGATTATTTGCTCTAGCTGTGTGAAAAATATCGTTGGTAGCTTGATAGGGATTGCATTGAATATATAAATTACTTTGGGTAGTGTACTCATTTTCACAATATTTATTCTTCCAATCCACGAACACGGTATATTTCTCCATCTATTAGTGTCCTCTTTGATTACTTTCAGCAGTGTTTTATAGTTTTCTGTGTACAGATCTTTCGTTTCCTTAGGTAGATATATTCCTAAGTATTTAATTCTTTTTGTTGCAACAGTGAATGGTATAGTTTCCTTAATTTCTCTTTCTATTTTCTCATTATTAGTGTATAGGAATGCAAGGGATTTCTGTGTGTTGATTTTATATCCTGCAACTTCACTGTATTCATTGATTAGCTCTAGTAGTTTTCTGGTAGTCAAAAGCTGGTTCTTTGAGAAGGTAAATAAAATCAACAAACCACTAGCCAGACTTATCAAGAAACAAAGGGAGAAGAACCAAATCAATAAAATTAGAAATGAAAATGGAGAGATCACAACCAACAACGCAGAAATACAAAGGATTATTAGAGAATACTGTCAGCAATTACATGGCAATAAAATGGATAACTTGAAAGAAATGGACAAATTCTTAGAAAAGTACAACTTTCCAAAACTGAACCAGGAAGAAATAGAAAATCTTAACAGACCCATCACAAGCATGGAAATTGAAACTATAATCAGAAATCTTCCAGCAAACAAAAACCCACGTCCAGACGGCTTCACAGCTGAATTCTTCCAAAAATTGAGAGAAGAGCTAACACCTATTCAACTCCAACTCTTCCAGAAAATTGCTGAGGAAAGGAAACTTCCAAACTCATTCTATGAGGCCACCATCACCCTAATCCCAAAACCTGGTAAAGATCCCACAAAAAAAGAAAACTACAGGCCAGTATCACTGATGAACATAGATGCAAAAATCCTTAACAAAATTCTAGCAATCAGAATCCAACAACACATTAAGAAGATCATACGTCATGACCAAGTGGGCTTTATCCCAGGAATGCAAGGATTCCTCAATATCCGCAAATCAATGTAATACACTACATTAACAAACTGAAAAATAAAAATCATATGATTATCCCAATAGATGCAGAGAAAGCCTTCGACAAAATTCAACATCCATTTATGATAAAAACCCTCCAGAAAGTGGGAATAGAAGGGACATACCTCAACATAATAAAAGCTATATATGACAAACCCACAGCAAACATTATCCTCAATGGTGAAAAACTGAAAGCATTTCCCCTAAAGTCAGGAACAAGACAAGGATGCCCACTCTCACCACTACTGTTCAACATAGTTCTGGAAGTTTTGGCCACAGCAATCAGAGCAGAAAAAGACATAAAAGGAATCCAAATTCAAAAAGAAGAAGTAAAACTTTCACTGTTTGCTGATGACATGATCCTATACACAGAAAACCCTAAAGACTCTACCAGAAAACTACTGTTTTCTTTTTTTTAATTGAAGTATAGTTGATGTGCAATATTATATGTTACAGGTGTAAAATATAGCAATTCACAATTTTTAAAGGTTATCCTCCATTTATAGTTATAAAATATTGGCTCTATTCTGTGTTGTACAATATATCCTTGTAGCTCACTTTATACATAATAGTTTGTACCTGTTAATCATCCTCCTCCTTCTGTCTTCCCCCTGGTAACCACTCCCCAACTAGAACACTAGTTTGTTCTCTATATCAAATGGGTGGTTTCTTATAAAGTTAAATATACACTTACTTAATTCTATGACACAGAAATTCCATCCACTCCCAGGTATTTACCAGAATAAAGGGAAGCATGTCCACATATGAATACTCATAACGGATAGAGGAATTTGACAAAATAACAGTAAATTGATTTTTTATTTTGGAATAAAGATATTGCATTTAGTTTTAGATATTTTGAATAGGTTTTGGGAGCTAGACATTCTGAGAAAAATGTCCAGAACACAGATTCCTCTGCTAGGAGGAGAAAGAGGGGTCAAGTCTGAAGTTAAGAGGCTGGGTATAACATCTACAGACAAAATTGTTACCTCACCCTTGGGTTCAGGACCTCTAAGGCTGGGAAGCTAATTAATGGACTTTCTATATTGAAACAGAATATCAATTTTAAAAAGAAATAGATTGACTTTTTACTAATTAGTCCTGCATTATGCAATATGGTGGCCACTACCCACATGTAGTGGTTGAGCATTTGAAACCTAGTAAGTCTGAATTGAGATGTGCTGTTACATTTTGAAGACTGAATACAAATAAATTGTGAAATATATCATTGGTAATTTTTATACTTAATTAAATGTTAAAATGATATTATTTTGGATATATTGAGCTAAAGTATATTATTTAAATTAATTTTATTTCTTTTCACTTTTTTTAATCTGACTACTAGAAAATTTTAAATTATATATTTGGCTGACATTATACTTTCTTGTTGCTGAGTTAAACCATTTTGACTGTCATCACCAGAGTGAACTCCGGGAGTTGGTGATGGACAGAGAGGCCTGGCGTGCTGTGATGCATGGGGTCGAGCAGTCGGACACGACTGAGTGACTGAACTGAACTCTGAAGTTATTCAAAATGGAAACAAATTTAGCTACCTTCTATATACTTTGGCCACCTCATGCGACGAGTTGACTCACTGGAAAAGACTCTGATGCTGAGAAAGGTTGGGGGCGGGAGGAGAAGGGGACGACAGAGAATAAGATGGCTGGATGGCATCACCAACTCTGTGGACATGAGTTTGAGTGAACTCCGGGAGTTGGTGATGGACAGGGAGGCCTGGCGTGCTGTGGTTCATGGGGTCGCAAAGAGTCGGACACGACTAAGCGACTGAACTGAACTGAACTGAATAGGCTATGAGATAATTGCCAAGCAGTTAAACCTCCAGAGGAACTTCTGGTCCTAGGCAAGCTCTTTGTTTGCCAGATGTTTTGGGTTGTTTGTATTTGTTCATGTTTGTCAGTAGACTCTAGTCATTTAGTTGTCTACATCTCATTTTCTGTTTGCTACCATCAGCTCTTTTGCCCAAGATTCCCGCCTGCCCATTTAAGTTCTGTTTTGTCATAGGCTCTCAGGGAAGCAAAGGTCATCTGGTTCAGTGCCTCGCAAACACTATGGGCTAGCTTAGGGCAACTGCACAGGAATCCCTTGGGAGTTATTTCACTAGGTCTGCAGGTATGGCCCCAAAATTTGTAATTTGAAAAAGCTCTTTTCGTCATTCTTTTGAGCTACCAGCTTTAGGAATCCTTGATCCAATCCAGTGGTTTTCATATATTTCTTTAGCAGCAGAATTTTTTTTCCCAAGTGAAATCTTAATGTAAAATCCCAATATTTAAAAGGTAAAAAACAAACCTCTTCTGAGTGAAGTGGGCATAGAGGCTTGGGACATCAACAGCTCCATCTCCCCTTTCCTCTCCCACCTCTCCCTCACTCTAGCAGCCTAGAGAAAGTTTGAAAAACCTTGATCTGGTCTCTACAGCCATCCTCCTCCATAGCATACCCCTGAAAGAGGTTATCCTGCCTGTGCCAGGATACTCTAGTGAACTCTCTCCGAAGATAGATACGTATTGTAATAAAAAAATAATAATAATTTCCTCCAAGGGAAGACAGAAGTAGTTGCTTCACGTCATCTCCCTACCTCTCCCTGAGCCCCCACTACCTTTTTTTGCTTGAAGAGAAGATGCGTAAATTAAACTGAAAACCAGAAGACTGGTTTACTTTCTCCTTACTTTAAGTACAAAGTTCTGTCTGAAAGTTCTCCCTTCCTTATTTCCTTCTTTATATTTAAGAATAATGTTTCCTCATGCTGGTTTTTTATTTTTTTAAGATTTAAGAATTTATTTGTTTGGCTGTGCCAGGTCTTAGTCGCAGCATGTGGGATTATAGTTCCCCAACCAGGGATCGAACCCAGGCCTCTCTGCACTGGGAGCTTGGAGTTTTAGCCGCTGGACCACCAGGGAAGTCCTTTTATGAGTTTTCTTTAAAAATACATGTTGGTTTTCTCTCAGAGATGTTGCTCAGAATTGTGTACAGTTTATTTTTTCCTCTAGCTTCTGATTTAGTTAATAAGAACTATTTACTCTATATATGAACCTCTTTTAAAAATTTTTTTGAGACAAAATGAAAATAACCCTTTTTTTTTCAGTTTCTATATCCTGGTAATATTTGCCCTCCAGATCTAGAATTTGTATAACTAGTATTTGCATCTGCCTATAGGTTCTTAATTATTAATAGTTAAGTGAATTTCACATAACACAAAGTTAACCATTTTAAGGGGAACAGTTCAGTGGCATAAATTACGTTCACGATTTTGTGCAACAAGCATCTCTATCTAGTTCCAAAACATTTCCATCACTCTAAAGTAAAATTCCTTATTCATTAAGCAACTTTTGCTACAGTTCCCAGCCCCTGGCAACCACCAATCTGTGTTTTGTCTCTACGGAATTACCTCTTCTGGATATTTCATATAAATGAGATCATACGACAAGTGGTCTTTTGGGTCCATCTTCTTTCCCTTAGCATAAAATCTTGGAGGTTCATCCATATTGTAGCATGTATTAGTACCTCATTCCTTTTTATGACAGAATAATATTCCACATACACCGCAAATGGTTTATCCATTCATTTACTGATGGGCATTTAAATTGTTTCTACCTTTTGGCTTTTGTGAATAGGGCTGCTATGAACACGTGTGTACACGTCCTTGTTTGAGTCTTTATTTTCAAGTCTTAGAGATAAATACCTAGGAATGGAATTGTGGGGTCATGTGGTAATTCTGTATTTAAATTTTGAGGAACGACCAAACTTTTCCACAGTGACTAAACCATTTTATACTCTGCTTATAGTCTTTTAATTGTATTTATTACATTTATCCATTTGGGAGCTGCCTCTTGAGAAACCTGTATGCAGGTTAGGAAGCAACAGTCAGAACTGTACATAGAACAACAGACTGGTTCCAAATAGGAAAAGGAGTACGTCAAGGTTGTATATTGTCACCTTGCTTATTTAACTTATATGCAGAGCACATCATGAGGAACGCTGGGCTGGAAGAAGCACAAGCTGGAATCAAGATTGCCGGGAGAAATATCAATCACCTCAGATATGCAGATGACACTACCCCTATGGCAGAAAGTGAAGAGGAACTCAAAAGCCTCTTGATGAAAGTGAAAGAGGAGAGTGAAAAGGTTGGCTTGAAGCTCAACATTCAGAAAACAAAGATCATGGCATCTGGTCCCATCACTTCATGGGACATAGATGGAAAAACAGTAGAAACAGTGTCAGACTTTATTTTTTTGGGCTCCAAAATCACTGCAGATGCTGATTGAAGCCATGAAATTAAAAGACGCTTACTCCTTGGAAGGAAAGTTATGACCAACCTTGATAGTATATTAAAAAGCAGAGACATCACTTTGCCAACAAAGGTCCGTCTAGTCAAGGCTATGGTTTTTCCCGTGGTCATGTATGGATGTGAGAGTTGGACTGTGAAGAAGGCTGATCGCCGAAGAATTGATGCTTTTGAACTGTGGTGTTGGAGAAGACTCTTGAGAGTCCCTTGTACTGCAAGGAGATCCAACCAGTCCATTCTAAAGGAGATCAATCCTGGGTGTTCATTGGAAGGACTGATGCTAAAGCTGAAACTGCAATACTTTGGCCACCTCATGCGACGAGTTGACTCACTGGAAAAGACTCTGATGCTGAGAAAGGTTGGGGGTGGGAGGAGAAGGGGACGACAGAGAATGAGATGGCTGGTGGCATTATCGACTCTATGGACATGAGTTTGAGTGAACTCCGGGAGTTGGTGATGGACAGGGAGGCCTGGCGTGCTGTGATTCATGGGGTCGCGGAGAGTTGGACACGACTGAGCGACTGAACTGAACTGACATGAAACTATATTCACATTGCTTGTGAGACTTGGCTCATACATCTGTCTATATTGAGCAACTTATAGTTACTTGGAAAAATCATTTCTTATTCCATGCTATTCCTGGTTTAAGGGCTTAGGAACTTTTCAGGGGGTCCCTAAAATTTATAAGGAAGCAGTAAGCACTTGTATTTTCATATAACTAAATCAGCTAGTCCAACAGCTTTCAAGGTTTTTGGCATGATCCAGTGTAAGGAGAACAGTTTACATCATGGGCAGGTAAATGTACATGTAACACATGCACATGTATGAAACAGGAACAGAAGTTTCCTTTACAGTTTTACCATGTACTTATAGTTTCCATTTATTCTTTTCTACTCCATTTCTGTTTATTTCTCTTTTAATCCCATGGATGGAGGAGCCTGGTAGGCTGCAGTCCGTGGGGTCACTAAGGGTCGGACACGACTGAGCGACTTCACTTTTCACTTTCACACATTGGAGAAGGAAATGGCAACCCACTCCAGTGTTCTTACCTGGAGAATCCCAGCGACGGGGGAGCCTGGTGGGCTTCCGTCTATGGGGTCACACAGAGTCAGACACGACTGAAGTGACTTAGCAGCAGCAGACTAAATTGGTTTCATGACTGACTACAAGTGTCATGACCTTTAGTTTAAAACACTGAACTAAATAATTCTCTATAGGTCCAACGTAGGATCTATATCCTGCAACATGAATTTCTATTATAAAACTCATTTAAATAATTGACTGTTTCTGGAATCTCAGTAGAGTTTAGATATCAAAAATTCTTATTATGTAGTCTGAATTTTCCTTATACGGTAATTTATCATGAGAGGCAATCTAGATGTTAAAAGAGACAGTCTCCATGTCTGACTTTAGAGAGTTACTCAATCTATGCCTCAGTTTCCTCACCTCTAAAATGGGATAATAATAGTAATATTTCCCTCATAGAGTCATTGTGAGGATTGAATCTAGTATGTAGTTGGATATGCATAACAAGTAAGCAGCACATAAGAATTAACTATATTATTGTTATTACTGTTTCCTAACATGCACTTTAGTTACTTATATGTTTGTTTCATCTTCATTATTAGATGACTCATCAGAGAAGATCTTAGCTTCTATCTGTCCCATTGCTATATTCTCTATATTATAGGCACTTAATAAGTATATTTGAATAAGTGAATCAATGTAGAGAAATAAGAGATCCAGTTCATGTCTACTTGAAGTTTACAGCTAGTGCAAGAGTTAATTTTGTAGCTAAACATGGGCTTTAGAATAAAAAAAAAAAAATCTCAATTTAAGTCCTGAATCTACCCTTTCCAGCTATAGGAATTTGAGCAAGTTTTTTTCATGAAGTGTTGTGAGTGTTAAAGGAAATAAATATATAAAACACTTAGTAGGAGGAAGTGCTCATTGAAAGGCATCATTCTTGATATGATTATAAGAATTGAGATATATACCAATGAATACATAAACAGCATAGAGGACTATGCAGGGTCATATAGTGAAGACAGTAAAGATCATAGGCGTAGTCTTAAGAACTGGAAGAGATTTTTGAGATGAGGATATGTAAAAGTCAATAAGACTTGATAGAGTAGGTAGGATTTGCCCTGGGCACCAAAGGAGGAAGATTTAAACAGTGAAAAACCTTTTGTTCTAGACATTAGCACGAGCAAAGATCTGTCTTGTACACAAGGTGTTTTTCAAAGTAAAAAATAGACCAGCCCACTTGGAAGAGAGGTTTCACATTTTGAAACTGGGTAAATGGTGTGACAAAAGAAGTATTTTATGAGACTAAATCAAGCTCTGTTGTTCAGGACACTTAGAGTTACCATTCTAAAACATGAAGTGGTATCTTTCTTCCTCATTTTTTTAATATTCACATGTTCCCATCACTGGGTTAGATTCTAAGGAGTACTCAGGAGAGGAGTAGGAGATGATGTCTAAAGGAGCTCTAGTCTGTTTTCATGAATAAGCGTGAGTCCTTCAGGAGAGGAAATTGGTTGAATTTGAAAACCAAAGTATTTCTCCTCCAACAAAATGAGTAAGAAATAGTAAAAACAAGCAAAAACTATACCAACAGCAACTGTAAGAGTTCAGGAACATGGACCATTAGTGACCAAGGAAGGAAACTGCAGATTCGTATGTGGCTCAGAGTGGCTCCTAAGCCTAGCTCTATCCCTCAGAAGCAGTACTACTGAAGGATCAGCTGACAAATCATTACTAATATTCACTAGGCAACCCTGGCAAAGTTGAGAAAAAATCCTTGAAAATAAATATTCTTACCTATTAGAGAAGAATTTGAGGTCTTTGCAGAGTAGGGGAAATCAGGGGCTCACCGTTTTCCAGAGTTCCATGCTGAATTGAGGAAACTGTCCAAAGACCAGGGGAAACCCCCTTAGAAACAGGGCACATCCTAACTAGGTAAGTAAAACCTAGCATAGGACTTAATCTCAAAAAAGAAAAAAGCAGACCCAGACCTTCATAAAGTCTGCCCACGGCTCAGTAGAGTTTCCCCTTCTCCCCCACCTCTGACACCCTCAGATTACCAGAAAAGTGCAGAAAATACATAATACCCAGCCTTCAAACTGAAGCTTACTGAGAAAGATAAAAGAGAATTTATCTGCCAACAAAACAGAAAGGAAAGAAGGAATGAAAGAGAAAGAACATAGCATGCATTATTTATTAGTTTGCATTTTCCAGTATTTTATGTAGAGGGAATCACGATATATGCTCTTTTTTTTTTGTCTGGCCTCTTTTACTAGGGATAATATTTGTAGATTTATACATGTTGTTGCACATATCAATAGTTTGTTCATTTAATGGCTAATAAAATCAGAATGTATAAAAAGTCCTCAAAATTCAGTAAACAAACAACCTTATAAAAATGGGCAAAATATTGAACAGACACTGTACCTAAGAACATACACAGGTAACAGGCATATGAAAAGATACTCAAACACCATTAGTCATTAGGGAAGTGCAAATTAAAATCACAGTGAAATACATTTTTATTAGAATAACTAAAATTCAAAATACTGTACCAATAGTGTTGGTGAAGATGTAGAGGAACTGGAATTTTCATACACTGCTGTGGGAACATAAAACAATATAATCACTTTAGAAAACAGCTTGGTGGCTTCTTTAAAAATTAAACAGGTACCCTGTATATGATTTAGCCATTCCATTCCTAGATATTTATCCAAGAGAAAAGAAAGCATATATCCATACAGATAGTTTTACATGATTGTTCATAGCAGCTTTATTTGTAATAACCAAATTTGGAAGCAATGCAAATATCCATCAGTAAGTAAATGGATAAACAAATTGTAATAGATGGTAGAGAATCTCCTGCAATGTGGGAGACCTGGGTTCGATCTCTGGGTTGGGAAAATCCCCTGGAGGAGGGCATTGAGTGGAAGAAGCTCGAAATAAAGAATGTGTACTTTACTTTTACTAGACTAGAAAGTACAAACTAATCTGTAGAGGCAGACGACAGATCAGTGGTTGTTGGTGAAGCAGCAGGTGGGTGTGATGAGAAGGGGAAGTGTGGAAAGGAGGAATTACAAAAGGGCACAAGGAAACTTTTGAGGGTGATGGGTAATAGTCATTATCTAGGTTGTGGAGATGGTTTCATGAAGATTACATTTGTCAAAACTTATCAAATCGTACACTTTAAATATATGCTGTATGTCAGTTGTATCTCAATAAGGCCTTTAAAAATATGGTTTATATCCATACATTGGAAAATAATGTAGCAGTTAATAAAAATAAGAAAGATCCATGTGCATTGATATCAAGAGTTGGCTGTAATATGTCATTAAACAGGAACAAATTGCAGAAAGGTATCTCTAGTATGGCCTCATTTTTATTAAGGAATTTCTATATGTGTACTACATGTATATTCATATCTTTGTTTTTATATACTCAGAGAAATGTCTATAAAGGTCCACTTCATACTGATAATGGTGTTTATCTCGGGGATGGGCATGGGGTTAAGAGGGTAGAGATGAAACTTTATAAGCGTTAGTATTATTTGCATTTTGATTTTTTAAAAAGAATGTCCCCCATATACCTTTTCCCATCTTACTGTCTTATAGTCTTTGTTCTTTAATCAATTATAGCTCCTCATCTTAACAATTCTGAATTATACCAAATCTTCATCTTCAAATCCCCAGTTCACAGGCTAATAGATATAGTTTGTCAATAAATGTTTAATGAGAGAAGTGAATTTTTTTTTCCAGCAACTGTGAGCTCTATTACATTTTATGCAGAAATGGGAAGGCATTGGTTCTTTTGTATATCTTTTGTAAGTCATACCTTCCTAAGTGAGAAACTGACCTATTAATAAAAGCAATCAATTTAAATGTTTATTACAGCCAAAAAGATAAGTAGAAGTCCAGGAGTCAGAAATATAAATTAGTGTCAATAGTAGAAAAGATTTGATTGAAGTTAATTCAGTTATTGTCTGATATATCTATAACAGCTATATTTTGTCCACCCGAGACATTTTTTTCACCGATTAACATCTCTAAAATCAAGATATTTCTTAAAATTGATACCATCTTACCATTGTAATTGGAAGTGCTTTTTTTTTCTTTCCTACTGGTACAGAAAATAATGGTATCTTAGATTTGATGAAATAGGATAATTATAATTTCAAAGTACATAATCTTAGTTGTATACTGTTTTGAGATGCTGGATGGCATCACTGACTCGATGGACATGAGTTTGGGTGAACTCTGGGAGTTGGTGATGGACAGGGAGGCCTGGTGTGCTGTGATTCATGGTGTCGCAAAGAGTTGGACATGACTGAGCAACTGAACTGAACACTTATTTTACTAATACTAAAACTGAGAGACACAGAAAATCTAAATTACTCTCCACTGCCATGCATCAAGATTAACATTTGAGTATTTGTTATATTGTTAGAAAAGCATGAAAACCTTTTGTTATGTGGATAAATTGGCAACAGAAATAGAAAGTTGACCCAGAAAGAAGTACATGTGAACATATGGGAAAATATGCAACAGTAAAAGAAATACAAATCAAAACAATTTGGTACCTTTTTAGATCTACTAAAATAATGCCATAAATGAAAGAAAAAGAGCGAGAAATTTAAGGTAACACCTAATCCTGGTAGCTTTGTAAGTTAATACAATCTGGTTATATTTCTGTTTATTTTTTGACTCATCTGTTCTTTTATTTTTCTCTACTAACTTTTTGACTATACATCTTAAAATTATTTTTCAGATGTTATTTTAGAGCAATAGTTTCAAACACTGTGGTCTTAGGACCCCTGTACACTGTAAATCATTGAGGACCCCAAAACTTTTTATTTATGTGGACTGTATATATTGATATGTTCTATATTAGAGATAGAAACTGAACATTAAAAGTATTAATTCATTTTAAAACAATAATAAATTCATTATATGTTCGTATGAATTACATATTTTAATGAAAATATCTGTGTGCTCCCAAAAAATGTAGTTCAAATGGCATTGTTTTAAATATTTGAGAGTCTCTTTAATATCTAACAATGGAAAAAGATGGATTCTTATATCTGCTTCTTCATTCAATCTGTTATGTCATGCTGTTTAGGTTGAATTATATAAAGAAAATTTGGTCTCACACAAATATGTACTTGTAAAGGAGAAGAGTTTTATAATAGCCTTTTATAAGTTTATAAGTTTAGTAGCAGTTTCTTAGTTACAAATACGGAATATGAAACCATATCAGGGAACTTTTTATATTCTGCTATATTATAAACCATTGTTGCACCTTATACTTTGAATGAATCTTTTTTTAAACCTAGGTATCATTTTATAATATCACACATGGATAATTTGGAAAGTTTAGTTCCCTGTTTTATGTAGATCCAAATGACACATTTCATTAATAATCAGAAATCACATTTATTAATATACCATTATTCCCATCAGGAAAAATCTCTTAAGTATTGAAAGCTATCAAACTCATGGTGGTGGACACAGTTTTTCCAAGATTCAAATTTTTGTTTGAAAGCACAAAATTTATCTTTGACATCAAATACTGTCATTTTTTTTTCCTTAAAGTGATAGATAGACTCATTTCATTTACTTTTGTGATGCCAAATACTCAAGTCCGAATAGCTGTAGTTTGTCTACAGTTGCTCTTTCAAGTAAAAATAGCATTCCATGAAAAAAGCACCTAATACAGTTCACAATGCAAACAATCGTACAAGTGCTTTTATGTAACTCAGTCATCTGTCTTCAGTGTGCAGCTTTTTGCATGCTTCCCAACACATTCTCCAGTGAATCTAATGTTTTAAAACAAAAACTGGTACATTCTTTATCATCCACTGGCTGGTGGTATAGAATTGATGACTGCTAGTACAGATCTTCCTTAACTTACAATGGGGTTATGTACAAATAAGTTGAAAATATTGTAAGTCAAAAATGCAATTAATATATCTAGCCTACCAAACAGAATTTAGCCTGTCCCACCTTAAACATGCTCAGCACATTTACATTAGCCTAGAATTGGGCAATATCATCTAATACAACACATATTTTTTAATAAATTGTTGAGTATCTTGTGTAATGTATTGAAGGCTGTACTGAAAGTGAAAAACAGAAGGTTGTATTTGTACAGAATGATTGTAAGTGTATTGATTGTTTATCTTTGTGATCGCACAGCTGACTGGGAGCTTCAGGTCATTGCCAGTGCCTAGCATCATGAGACAGTATTATACAACTATGATTAGCCCAGAAAAAGGTCACGATTCCAAGTACGATGTCTACTATATGCATATCACTTTTGCACCATCATAAAGTTGAAAAATCACAAATTGAACCATCATAAATCAGAGATCATCTATACACTTTGGTGCTACTGCCTCGTTTCATACTTGAGCAGTTGCAGTTTTACCCATCATTGCTCTTATACCATCAATGCAAATGTTGCACAGTGAAAAATGCATATGACAGTATTATTACGAAAATAGTTTTGACTTAATGAACTACCTGAAAATGGATCACACTTGGAGAACCACAGTTCTAGACATTACAGTGTGCTTCCTCAACTTCACACAAGTCCACTCAGAATTAATGTTTTTACAACATTATATGTCAGTAAAATGTAAAAACCTTACGACAGTGTGATTCTACTTATTCATGCAGTGTTTGCTTTATTGTGGTTATGTTGGAGAAGGAAACGGTAACCCACTCCAGTATTCTTGCCTGGAGAATCCCATGGACGGAGAAGCCTGGTAGGCTACAGTCCACGGGGTCGCAAAGAGTCGGACACGACTGAGCAACGGGATGGATGGACGGACGGAATTTACTTCTGTAGCCCTCCAGTGGCTCAGATCTGAGGTTATTGATATTTCTCCCGGCAATCTTGATTCCAGCTTGTGCTTCTTCCAGCCCAGTGTTCCTCATGATGTACTCTGCATATAAGTTAAATAAGCAGGGTGACAATCATGGGGTCGCAAAGAGTCGGACATGACTAAGCGACTGAACTGAACTGAACTGAAGTGGCTCAGATGGTAAAGAATCTGCCTGCCATGCAGGAGATGTGGGTTCAATCCCTGGGTCAGGAAGATCCCCTGAAGAAGGGAATGGCTACCCACTCCAGTATTCTTGCCTGGAGAATCTTATGGACAGAGGAGCCTGGGGGGCTACAGTCCATGGGCTCGCAAAGCATCAGACACAGCTGAGCAACTAACACATACTTTTACTTCTATACATGTTATAAACTTTGTAATTCATTATTTTTGCTGTATATAGTTAGTAATTTTTAAGAGAAATTAAGAAAGACTTTTTAAAAATATTGTCTTTTATAGTTAGTCACATATTTATCGCTTGTGGTCTCTTTAGTCTACCTCAGTGTCTATGTGGTACCATTCTCCTTTAGTCTGAAAAAATTTCTTGTCATGTAGATTCTGCTGGTAACAAATTCTCTCAAGTTTTATATACCTGAAGATATCTCTGTTTTTAAATTTTGAAGGGTATCTTCACTGCATATAGAAATCAAGGTTGACAGGTTTTTTTCTTTTTTTTTTGTTGGAGTATAATTGATTTACAGTTTTGTGCTAGTTTCAGGTATACAGCAAAGTGAATCAGTTATACATATACATATATCCATTCTTTTTTAGGTTCTTCCCATATAGGTCATTACAGAGTATTGAGTAGAGTTCCCTGTGCTGTATAGTAGGTCCTAATATATTAGATATCTATTTTATATACAGTGGTATGTATGTGTCAGTCTCCCAGTTTATCCCTTCTCCCTTTTCCCCCCCGGTAACCATAAAAGTTTGTTTTCTAAATCTGTTCTGAATCTAGTGTGGTTCTTATTTCTATAGCGTGGCATTTTGGGGGTCTTAACTGAGTACCCAGTGTGTTCAGAGTGGTCTCTGGCTTAGCCAGAACTCTAGCATCTCTGAGCACTGAGCACTGCACTGCACAATCTGTGCAGACTTCAGTGGCCCTCCTCCTTGTCCAGCCCTCTCTTCTTCAGTATTCCACCACACAGAGCCTCACCATCTCAGTGGCTCTGAACCCTGATTTCTGCCTTCTTGACTCAAAAAGCTGTCGCTCAGTGAGACAGCCAGGCTCTTCTTGGACTCCCCTCTGCACCACAGTCTAGAATATGTCCTAGACAGAAAGCCAGAGTAAATTGGGGAATGACCTTTTGTGTTTCTCTTCTTTTAAGGATCACAGTCCTGTACTGTCTGAAGTGTAGTCCAGTGCCTAAAAAGAGTTGCTTTATATACTATTTTATCCAGATTTATTATAGTTTATGGCAGAAACATAAGCCTATTTCTAGGTACTCTGTCATGGTCCAAATCACAGATCCTATATGACAGTTTTAAGTCCTGTTAATAATTATGAAGATTTTGTAGCTATTTAGAAAAGTGTTTGTGTGTGTGTATCCAAACATACAGGAAGGGAACTTGAAAAATTAAGAATTGTTAATTAGGATATTTAAACAAAAGGTCAGACTTCAGATTTTTCTGTTACTATAATTGTGACCATGTAATAAAAACGACTTTGTCATGGAATTAAAGATTATTGAAATAGTTTTAGGCTGAAACTATTTAACTTTATTTCTTCCTTATACTTTAGAATATTTTATTTTTAATTTCACTAGGCACTTAATACATTCCTTAAATTTATCTTTAAATTCTATTCTGTAATAACACTTTAACATACACAGTAAATGACAAAGACAAAAACATTTTATATGCATAGCTTACACTGGGTACTTTGTTTTATATCTAACTGATTGTTAAAAATTATAATAGGAAGTGGCACCACATTCAGCAGAGTTTTCTATAAGTAGGATCCTCAAAAACATTAGTACCCAAGCTAAGTGACTATGGAGAGCGTGTGTGTTTTAACTTTTTGAAACCAAACCAAATGCACGATAATTTAGACTGTTATTGCCATCAACTTAAAGCTAAGCAAGGACCATCATTCACTTGTACTATGTATCAGTTCAGTTCAGCCACTCAGTCGTGTCCAACTCTTTGCGACCCGATGGACTGCAGCACACCAGGTTTCCCTATCCATCACCAACTTAGGGAGCCTACTCAGACTCATGTCCACTGAGTCGGACCAACCACCCAACCATCTCATCCTCTGTCATCCCCTTCTTTTCCCACCTTCGGTCTTTTCCAGTGAGTCGGTTCTTTGCATCAGGTGGCCAAAGTATTGGAGTTTCCACTTCAGCATCAGTCCTTCCAATGAATATTGAAGGTTGATTTCCTTTAGGATTGACTGGTTTAATCTCCTTGCGGTCCAGGGGACTCTCAAAAGTCTTCTCCAACACCACAGTTCAAAAGTATCAATTCTTTGGCACTCAGCTTTCTTTATAGTCCAACTCTCATATCCATACATGACCACTGGAAAAACCATAGCTTTGAGGAGATAGACCTTTGTCAGCAAAGTAATATCTTGCTTTTTAATATGTTGTGTAGGTTGGTCATTGCTTTTCTTTCAAGAAGCGAGCATCTTTTAATTTCATGGCTGCAGTCACCATTTTAGAGCCCAAGAAAGTAAAGTCTGACACTGTTTCCATTGTTTCTCCATCTATTTGCCATGAAGTGATGTGACCAGATGCCATGATCTTAGCTTTCTGAATGTTGAGTTTTAAGCCAACTTTTTCACTCTCCTTTTTCACTTTCATCAAGAGGCTCTTTAGTGCTTCTTTGCTTTCTGCGGTAAGGGTGGTGTCATCTGCATATCTGAGGTTATTGATATTTCTCCCAGCAATCTTGATTCCAGCTTGTGCTTCATCCAGTCTGGCATTTCGCATGATTCATTCTGCATATAAGTTAAATAAGCAGGGTGACAATATACAGGCTTGACATACTCCTTTCCCAATTTGGAACCAATCCATTGTTCCATGTCCAGTTCTAACTGTTGTTTCTTGACCTGCATACAGATTTCCCAGGATGCAGGTCAAGTGGTCTGGTATTCCCATCTCTTTCAGAATTTTCTGCAGTTTGTTGTGATCCACATAGTCAAAGGCTTTGTACTATGTATATAGAAGGAATATAAAATCGCACACATATGAACTGAACTCATAGGACTTATGACTACTCCAAAATTATGATATTATTCTACTAGCCATGTTGTGAAAATTTTCTTTTTAAAAATCCTTTCTAAGATTTTTTTTCTCAAATTCAAGTTTTCAGGAAAAATATTCAATGTATTTTATATTTTCTTCTCAATTCTCTTTTTTAGGAAAACATATATTCTTTTTTATTATAAAGATTGCTGGGTTTTCCCCCAAAGGATAGTGTAAAATTTTAATGACCATTGTTATATATCTTAAACATACAGTATAGTTTTTTTTATAGATTTTTAAAAATTATCTCTAATTGAAGCAGCTTTAAAATATTAAGGAAATTTTAAGGCAGTTACTCTTTTTTTTAACTTTTTATTTTGTATTGGGATGTAACCAAATAGCAATGTTATTGGGGACCAGCCTCGATACGGCCCAGGGTATCCTCGGGATGAACGGCGTCGGCGTCAGAGAGAGAGAGAGAAAGAGAGAGACAGGGGCTGATGATTCCTTGGTTTACGCTGGAAACCAATAAAACCCCAGCACGGGGTTTGCTCTGTTTACGTAGGCCGCAGGCGCCCTCTCGAATCACTGGAGGCACCCCACCAGGGCTCCCCCTCGAGTGGGTCTTAGAAGCCCAGGCAGATAAGTAAACTCAGAGGGCCCAGCGCTTCAAGGATCTCAACCAGAAAAAGGAGAATAGAGAAAAGGATGGAAAAAGAGAAAGAACGACACAGGGAGACCAAGCTTCAGTGAGCAAGGCCCAAAACTATTTTCCAGTGCTGCTTTTATACCCTCAGTTATGCGCATAAGAAACAGAGAAAGGGAGGTATAGAGTCACGCCAAAATCACGTGGGGTCAGCAGTCTTGACCCTTATCAGGATCAGGGCTTATTTTTGTGTGTCTCGTGATAAAAGTTTTAGGTGGTTTACATCATCTTCTGGCCAGGGGGCCTGCTAACAGTTTATGGCCCTCTCTCCTAACAATAGGTTAGTTAGCAAGTAAAAGGCTTATATTCTTTTAAGGTGACTTTCCTAAAGCCAGGTGCTAGACACATAACAAAGTTACATTCCTATAAGGCACCGGTGTAGTGAGCTACAAGAAAGGAATTTATTAAGATCTGATGTGGTTAAATCAAAGGCTACTACTTATATTCTCTATATGTGATTAATATATTTCCAAGGATACAATAGATAGAGGAAACTTTGCAGCAAGCATTGATTCAACAATGAAATCTTTTTTAGTACTTTTCTAATGATTTTAACTTCTTCAACAGATTTCTGTATTTTAGAATATTAGGCTTTCTGTCCTTGCATGGCTGGGAGGCTATAAACAGTCACATTCGTAGTTGTAAGAGGCCGGACAAACTTGTCACGCAAGTTAGAAAGCTATCAGAGGGGCTTGGATTGGAACACTCCTATTAAGCCGAGGAGAACTTTTAAACTACAGCTCTGAATTAATGTTTTCAGAGAAAGGTGGTTGGGGGGAAGCCCCCATAAGTATTAGAGGACTTGGTAAGAGGTGTAAGATAGTAAGGCAGTCAGACTCCGGTTTTCTTTGGGGTAGATGCTCAGGTAAGTCCAGGGGGTTCCTCGAGTCCTGATTATCCTTTGCCTGTCAGGCCTCTTCCCCAATTGACCTTTGCCACGGGTAGGATTCCCTCGCTGGCTCCCGGCACAATGTTGTGATAATTTCAGGTGAACAGTGAAGAAACTCACCCATATGTATACATATGTCCATTCTCCCCCAAACTCTCCTCCCATCCAGGCTGTAAGCCAGTTACTCTTAATTCCATAATTCTACTATAATTGTTTTTATTTTATCCAGTGTGTGTGTGTGTGTGTGTGTGTATACTTGTGATTATAATACATATACAGTTTGGGGACCTGCATTTTAACCTCATGCTATTTCATATACACTTTTCCATTTTGTTAAATAACTTTCATATGTATCATTTTAAATGTCTACATAATATTCCTTTGAGTTACAATAATTTTTCCATTATCCTATCACTGAGGTTGTTTACAATTTTTTGCTATTATATTTGGTATTCCAGTGAATACTGTTGTACAGGTACTTTTCTGTTTTAGTGGCTTCGTTACAATAAATTCCCAGAAGTATAATTTGCAAGTCAAACAGTATAAACCATTTTCTTCCTTCAGTTGTGGTGGTGGTGGTGGTGGTGGTTGTTAAATACCTGATTATTTTCAGTTTATTTGTTTGTTAGTTTGTTAGCTGTCTCTATGCTTAAATTCTATTATAATTGTATTTATTACAAACCTGAATGATTCTTACTGCTGTCTGTTGGGCTTGGGTATACATGAATCAGACTCTTCTAATATAAGAACAGCCATAAAGCAGCAGGTCTGGAGGAAGTCCCCATAAATACAGTAGAAACATTTTATAGGTTTCTGAGGGGATTCTGTAACTATATAGTGGAAAATCTGTTCTGTTGGGGCTTAGGGTATAATATTCTCCTCACTTAGCAGTTAAGAAAATGAAGCAACATAAAAAACAGTGTAAGGAAGTTAGAGCAATTTAAGAAATAACTGAATCTATTAAATACTCAGGAAGAAGCAACTTTTACAATTTAAAACAAATGTGTAAAGCTAAAAACCACATATACTGTCTTTGTCTCAGAGCTTGATTTTTTTTAACAGGAAAATGGACTGTTCTATTTTCCTTCTTATATTTTTTTTAGAAATTTATGGATGAGAAACTTATCCCCAGCTTTAATAATACTCTTTTTTCAACAAATAATTTCTTGCCTTTAAATTCGTAACTGTCATCTAATAA
Organism: Moschus berezovskii; assembly: GCF_049115385.1. Lineage (NCBI taxonomy): Eukaryota > Metazoa > Chordata > Mammalia > Artiodactyla > Moschidae > Moschus > Moschus berezovskii. Next base: position 113,959,168 of record NC_142461.1, on the reverse strand, counting down.
TATTCTCTGTAATTTTTATGTACAGAATATAAAATGTACTTATCAACTCCAAGTTATATATGTGATTGCTCACATATGTTAAAATAAGTCAAAGGAAAAATTTGTTCCAATCTCATTCATTAAGGCAAGTGATAAAGCTGTTTATTGATTATTTGGTTTGTAAAAACTGGGTTTTTGAAATAACATCTGTGAAACTCTGATTTTTACATTATCATATACTTTTCCTAGGAACATCAGTATATTGGTTCTGATTTGTCTAATAAGTAATTTCTTACCATTCCCTGGTGTATTTATAACCAGGTCACTAGAATATACCCTGTCATATCTGATTGCATAAGCATGACTTAAAATAGTACCAAGCTTGTCATCATTCCACCCTAAGCAACCCCTTATTCTGTCATTGTTGCCCCCACTTTCCTCAGTACTCAGTTTTAACACCTTAGAATCATTCCGGACTCTCAGTCTTCTCTCCCCTCAATGTTTAGTTAATCTCTAGATCATAACTCCCTCTGCTCTTCCTTTCTGTTTTCCATTGCCACCACCTTAGTCCTGAGACTCATTCTTCCTATACCAACACTGCGACAGACTTGAATTTTACGTGTGTAATTTTATTGTTTAGAAAAGTGGTTTATTCCAGGAAACTGCGTCACTTACTTATAGTCCTGCTGCTGCTGCTAAGTCACTTCAGTCGTGTCCGACTCTGTGTGACCCCATAGACGGCAGCCCACCAGGCTCTCCCGTCCCTGGGATTCTCCAGGCAAGAACACTGGAGTGGGTTGCCATTTCCTTCTCCAACTTATAGTCCTACCTATTGCCAAAAAAAAGAAATGCAGATTTTGTAAAAACAAAACAAAAAATCACTTTTTTTGTATAAAGTTACTTCTATTTCAAGAAAGGTATTTTGGTAGCAGAAAATAATATTCTCTCATATAGAGTAAATTATGAACCTGAAAATACTTATTTCTAGAAAGTGCCAGATCTTAGAAGGATGACCTTCTAATATGCTGTGTCAAGTAGTCTATCATTTAAACATAAGTAAATCCATACACAGAAATTAAAGCAGTTAATAAGAAAAGTGTAAAAGGAATATTAAAAAAACCTTTAAAGAATGCCCTGTTCATAAATTAACAAAAAGATTAAGCTTTAGAATAAAACGCAGGAAACCATACCAGTTCCCAGATAAATAGGCACCATAGTGCTCCTGGGACATTACTTCAGCAAATCATTTCCAAAAGGTGGCTGGGGCTTGCAACACAACCAAATTTAAACAGAAGAACTGTAGGAGTTACAGGATTATACCAGCACTATCAGAAGGAACATCTGACGCAAAATATATTCATTTGATATGGAATTTGTTTGTATCTTTTGACTAATCTAGAATGAAAGATGTATCCCTTGGCACTCTTTTTCTCTCTTCTTCAGTTATAAAACCCGTTTTATAATCTTTATTTTTTTGAAAGGGATCACATGCAATGGTCAAAAGAAGAAGAAGCAGCAGCCAGAAGAAAAGTAGAGGAAAACTCAGCTGTGCGAGTCCTTTTGGAAGAACAAGGTAAGCAGCTATATCTAGCTCCTGGAGCCTGGCTTTTCTGTTTGACCTCCCAGTGATTCAGTTCACACCTTAGTCTCTTTTCCTTCTAATTGTGTCACCATTTTAGAGAGTTCTTAGCTTCTGCCTATGCTAATTTACTTGTTCTTTTAGGAGAATGCCGAGTCATTTCAGTGTAGTGAAACTGAAGTTAATGAAATAAATTACGTACTCACCCTATACGTACTTGCTCTTTTGATAGTCATATTATTGCTTTATCTGGGAGATAGGTGAAGGTGGCATTTCAAACAAGATAGGAGAACACAATTTAAAAACTTTCCTTGTTGTTATGCATCTTTTAGTATGCTATTGTGCATTTCAACTGCTGGGAATATTCAGTGAATTCAAAAACTTTGAGCAAAGAAGGTAAAGTCTTTTAAGATGAATGCAGAGTTTCAATAATAATTTACGCTATTTTTCTTACAGGCCTTTGATATTTAGAGTTTAATTTAGGTAAGGCCTTGCCAACTTTCAAAAATGGTCTCTAAAATATTGCCCTATTGTGTAATCACCAAGGCAGAAAATAATAAGTATGGGTGAAGATGAGAAATGAAACCCTTGTGCACTATTGGTGTAATTATAAAATGGTACAACCTCTACTGAAAACAGTATTTAAGTTCCTCCAAAAATTAAAAATGGAACTACCATATGATCTGGCAGCCTCAACTCTGGATATATAGCCTAAAGAATTGGAAGAGATACCCAAAAGGTCTTGAAGGAATATTTGCATACCTATGTTCATAGCAACACTATTCACAGTAGGCAAAAGGTAGAAACAGCGCAGATGTTCAGCAGATAAATTGATAAACAAAATGTGGTCTATTCATATGGAATATTATTCAGCCATAAAAAGAAATGGAATCCCTGTCACATGCCATATAATCTGGATGAACTTTGAGGACACTGTGTTAGGTGAAATAAGCTAGTCACTAAAAAGGCAAATACTATATGAGTCCACTAATATGAGGTATCTAAAGTAGTCAGGTTCATAGAAACAGAAAGTTGCATGGTGGTTAGCAAGGGCTTAGAAGAATGGGAAACAGAGTTGTTGTTTAGTGAATATAGAGTTTTGGATCTGCAGGATGAAAAAGTTATGGGCATCTGTTTCACAGCAATGTAAATACACTTAACACTGCTGGACTGTTCACTTAAAAATGGTTAGGATGGTGAGTGTTATGTGTTTTTTTACCACTTTTTTTTTTAAAGATACTAAAAAAATTTTGCCTCTGTCCTTCTCACTGAGTAGCTGGGAACCCACAGACAGTCGGCTTAACCCTTGCACTCTTCTAGCGAGGATTTTCTGCCTTTTTTTTTTTTTTTTTAATGATTTCTCCTTTAAAACAGGTTGTTTTGTTTTGTTTTCTTAAAAAAAAAAATACAGTTTATTGATACACCAAATGCCCACAGAAATTAACACAATTTATAAATGAGTTTTCACAAAACTCAGTGAATTTTCCCAATACCCTTCTTAAGAAACAGAAAATTTTCAGTAATCCAGAAACTTCCTCATGCTGTGTCCCAATTACTTTCCTAAACCCCTAAGACTCCACAAAGAGCACCCACTATTCTGGCTACTAATATCATAAATTAGTTTTTCCAGAGCAGCCTGGTTCTGGTCATCATCGTTTCTCAATCACTCATGTAGCAATGTCAGTGTACCTGTTAGAACAGGAGGCAGCAAACTGTCCATGGGCCAAATCCAGCCCACTGCCTGTTTTTATAAATAAAGTTTTATTGGAGCACATACTCATTTGTTAACATTGCCCATGGCTGCTTTAGAGGTGTATCTCAAGAGTTGAATAGTTGCAAAAGATTCCATGTAGCCCACACAGACTACTTATTATCTGGCCCTTTACAGAAAAAGTTTGCCAACCCCTGAGATAGAATTTTGTTTCCACATTGATCAGCTGTCCTGAAACTGCCCAGGGAAAAATGTTTGCATTCCTCCTCTGTTCAAACCAATTATAGTAAAAATCACTAACCCCACTGGTAGTTAACTATTGTTCTGGTGACTTTAGTCTACACTTGAGGCTAAAGTTTGAAGCAAAGGGTGCTGTTGAAACTGAGCGAGTGAAACAGCCCTCATTAACTGCCCTTTACCTGTGAAGGGGGCAGTGTGGCCCTATCTTATCCTCTGGTATCATTTGCTGTCCCTCAGAGCCAGTGTTCCTTCCTTACTGTAAGCATGAATGTGTCCTGAAGGATGAACAGGAAAGAAGAGCACCTGATCAACAGTGGAACCATTCTATTTTTATGAGCTCCAGCCATGCAGTCCCAGAATGGGATGTGGCCAGGGAGTGTTGGGGTTGGATTTGAGAGTGCATACCAGTGGCAGTTCTGCTTACAAATCAGCCAACATTGCATTCCTTTGCAGGAACTCTGTCACACTGTTTCTGAGGAAGTATAATTTTGCTTCTTTGCCAGCAGCTGCACAGACATATTTTCCACATTACTCAAGCTTCTGCTAGTGGCCACCTGGATATGACAGAGGGAATCAAGTCTAAACAGAATTAAAAGATATCAGTCATCTTAATTCTTTTCTAGGAAGTTAAAAATTATCCATAGTTTATTTCCTGAGAATATGAAAAACCAAGGATTTTTTTCATGCTCTTTTGAGTATTTCTGTTTAGAACATAAATAGATGAGCAGTGCTGATAATGTTCCCTTAAAGTGCTCTATATGTGGCTGCCTATTTTGGCCTATTTATGTTAACAATGAACTTGAGTGAAGCTAATGAGGAGGTTATTTTCGGGCCTTGGAAACCGCAGTAAAGGAAAATGACAGTTCCCACAGAACCATAATGTGACTGAAATAGAAAGGTGGTGACTGGCCTTTCTCTATAGAAGCAGGAAAAGCAAGCTGGAGAGGACTGATGATACTCCTTTGAAGCATTTGGTTTGCTTATTAGCATGTCCAGTCTCTTTCTGAGCAAGTTTTCTGGCTGCTGTGGAGACACAGAACAAAAGAATTCATTTAAAAATGCCTCCCAGTGATCGAGGCTTCTGTTGGGTCCCTACCCCCATAACACTGCTCAGTGCAGTGGACTTTATACATGTCAGAGAATTGATGCAAGGAGAGGAACCCACCAAGAGGGTGACCATTACATCACACTTAAGCAAGGTTGCACAGAGCAGCAACCAAGGCAGCTGCTGAGGGTGGCAAAGAAAGAAAACTGCTGTCCTGAGGAACCATGTTGAGTGACAGGACATTACAGTGAGGCCAGATACATACCCAGCCACCCACTCCGGTCTCCACCAGGAATCATCAACCTGCAGGTCTGTAGAAGCCCTTGGTGAGGCTCCTAATTGGATATTTAATGTCTCTGATGAATATAGGTCAAGGTGAAGAGATCCATTTAAAAGCTCTATTCCCAAACGTTGTGAAAACCCAAAGGAAGCTGTGACCTGGTTCTGCTCCCACTGCCCCTGTTAACCACTGTTTCTCTCTTTTTTATATATATTAATTTTTATTTGTTTGGCTGCATGGGTTCGTAGTTGTGGCATGTGGGATCTTATTCCCCAACCAGAGATCAAACCCAGGCCCCCTGCATTGGGAGCACAGAGTCTTAGCCACTGGACCACCAGGGAAGTCCCTACCATCTCTTCTTATCCAGGAGGGTCCTAAATCTTTGAAAAAGTCAATTTTCTCTCATCGCAAAGTATTTTGCTTACAGAATAGTATATAGCATGAGCCTTGTTTATTGATTTTCTCTTACTTATTTTAATGCCACTAGGAGGAGGTACTGGTTGTTCTCCCATGCTGACCAGCTCTCTGGCACCTTCCTTTTGGTCTCTGTGTGTGTCAGTCTCTCCTGTCACTCCCATTTCCCATTTCTCATCTATTGTCTCAGCTGTTAGTGAGAACTGAAGTCCGGAAACACCCTCACAATTCTGAAAATAAGAACTTATCTGTCACAAGTGAGACAGCCTTTTGCTGTACAGTGGCTGACATTTTCATTCCTGTGTTTAAAGTGTAAAGCATCTAGGCTAACATTAGCAATATTTCTTTCAATTAGGTGCTCAGATTAATGATTTGTGATTCCACATTTCCTTTTGGTAATTTATTTTAAATTTTGTAATAGCTCAGATTTCTTTTTAAAGCAGATTAATTCAGAGAAATGAGAAAGATACATTTGGCAGTTTTTGAGTTAATATGATTATATTTTTAATTTCCTAAAAACATTTCCAGTGTGTTATATCTCGGCTGGTAATTTAGCAAATGTAATGGGTTTTTTAAACTTAACAAATGCAGCTGCTATTTTTACTTTAAAATACCCTTGTAAATAACTGTCTACCTAGGGTGAGTTAGCTATGTCAAGAAAAATAGTAAAAGAATCCCACTATACCTTCCTTTGTGAATACCTTGCCACTTGAGAGTGTCCTTTGTGAGAAAAAAAATAGAGTAGCTTAAAGTTTTGTGTGCTGATGAATTTAGAGTACTTGTTTATAGGTCAGCTTTGGTTGTTAATTTCATACTGTGTGCAGACTTTAAATTTCATAACTTTTTAAAAAGGAGTTTTATTTTATTAGACAATTAATTTCCAACTTTGAGAGCTTAGTTGTTTGTGTAATTGATGTACAAAAATAGCTTTAAAATGACTTTTGTTACAACTTAGAATAAATTTTCGTAATTTGTACTAATATGTCAGATACATAGATGGTTTAATTCAGTTTTTTAGTTGTGATATTCAGTGTGATTCAGAGTGAATCCTGGACATTTAAGTATGGTTAGTGTGTCATAGTCTTTCCTCCCCTCAGCAGTATTGAATTTAATAAATGAACAATTGAGAAGTTGTTTCATCTGACTGTGGTTAAACAGATCACTACACCCCTTTTATCGCCGTTGGCATAGAGCAATTAACTCTGAGTTGGTAACCTAGGAAAGTAAACGGAAATTTTTTTCCTCCAGGAAAAATTGATATACCTGTTTAGAAAGTCAGCTGGACAAGATAAAGACAGGGCTGATTTCTCCACATGGTATTCTCTCATCATTATTGGATTGACCGTGAGCGAAACAGAGCTTTAAACTAAACTTTTCTCTCATGGTCAGAAAAGTCGCTCATTCAGTTCCCCTGATAGCACAGATACTCTCGCAGTTCACAAAATTAAATTAAATGGTGGATGTGTTTACCTTGTCTCACAGCCATAATTATGAGTTTGATTGAGCTTCCTTGGGGTCTCAGAAGCTGTTATACATTGCTGGGAACTGTGGAATTGTCAGCATTGATTGAAGGTACTGCTGAAAGCACAACTTGAGAAAGCAAAAAACAACACCCAAAAAACCCAGTTCCAGTCCATTAGCCTTTATCCCAGCCCATTCTGTTTTGTTTCTGTTTTGTTGCTGTCCCACAAACCCATCTATTCTCATAGAACATTTTATGTTCCCGTTGCTCATTATAATTTCATCATGCAACCTTGCATAGTTTATTGTTTATATAATTCAAATGGAGTTTAATTAATTCTGTATTTCTGATCTGCCTTTATGTAGGTTCACTCCAATCAGCATTATTTTTACTGTTCTGTTATACTGATTATAAGTCATACTGAGGTTTTAACTTCAACTTGATGCTTCATAATAAGAGGAAAGAACAAAATCAGGAAAACAGATTATTTTCAGAGGTATTTTGGAGGAGGTTAACCTTGATTTTGTGTTAGAAGGCAATATAATGGTTAACAGCATAAAGTCTGATAGACTTAGTTCAGGTCCTAGCTCTGGTGGATGACCTTGGGCAGATTTTTTATCCCCTCTAACCTTGAACTTTGTCTGTAATAATATGTATGTCTGAGAGGTATTGTTAGGATTAAATGGGGAAAAAAAATCCAAGGCATTTGACATAGTGCCTGGCACAAAATAAACATTATATACTATTGTTATTTTTAATGCTGCTGTTATCGGTACAATGATTTATGTTATTGTTTGTTTTCTCTTAATTCCTGAGTGGGAAATACTTGAAAAAGCTTGAAAGTGTATATATTAGCAGACCGTGACCATCATCTTTTAATAGTAATCAGATCCTTGGTAAAGATTGGATAAGCTCGGGTTGAATTTAGGTGCTTGATATATTTGGTATCTGAACCAGATTCTAGTCACCTCACTGCAGGTTCATTTTCATGATAAACTGTAGAAATTAAACAGTAGTACAAGCTCATATTTATGACAACAGTCTGATCCAAGATTTTGCCATTTGTATAATGTTTGTTGTTTAGTTGCTAAGTCGTGTCCAACTCTGTGTGACCCCACGGCCTGTAGCCCCCTCAGGCTCCTCTGTCCATGGGATTCTCCAGGCAAGAATACTGGAGTGGGTGACCATTTGTTAATGTTCTCCATAAATTCATGGGATTTAATAGGAAAGTACATAGACTTTTTAGAACTTGAACATAGAGATATCCTTTAGGAAAGTAGAATGAAGAATTCAACCAAGATTTTTTATCTTTGTGTAAGATGCAGATAAAACTTTGTACATATTCCGTTCTGTTCTGTCGCGTCCAACTCTATGCGACCCCGTGGACTGTAGCTTACCAGGCTTCTTCGTCCATGAGATTCTCCAGGCAAGAATACTGGAGTGGGTTACCGTTTCCTTCTCCAGGGGATCTTCCCAACCCAGGGATCGAACCCGGGTCTCCCGCATTGGAGGCAGACGCTTTAACCTCTGAGCCACCAGGGAAGCCCATATTACTCAGCCATAAAAAGGAATGAAATTGTGTCATTTGTAGAGACATGGATAGGCCTAGAGACTGACATACACAGTGAAGTAAGTCAGAAAGAGAAAAATATCATATATTAATGCATATATGTGGGATCTAGAAAATGGTATACATAATTTTACTTGCAAAGCAGAAATGGAGACACAGACATAGGAAACAGACATGGATACCAAGCAGGAAAGGGTGGGGGGCATGGGATGAATTGAGAGGTTGGGATTGACATATATATACTATTATGCATAAAATAGATAGCTAATGAGAACCTACTGTATAGCACAGGGAACTCTACTCAGTGTTCTGTAGTGACCTAAATGGAAAGGAAATCCAAAAGAGGGGATATATGTATTCATATGGCTGATTCACTTTGCTGTACAACAGAAACTGACACAGCAGTGTAAAGCAACTATACTCCAATTTAAAAAGCCAAAAAAAAAAAAACCTTTGCCAAAGAAGAACTACCTAATAATTGTTAAATTATTTTAACAGTTTAACACTCCAGATTTCCATCTGATGGTTATTAATGAATATAAATTTTAAAGTTGTAGTCAGTGCAATTTTAAAGTTGCAGACCATTCTGTGTGAAGTTTTTCTCTTAATATTATTATCCTTTAAATTTTAATTGCCGCATAAGATTACTCTGTTTTGACATGCATGGTTTGCTTGATCATTCCAGTGTTGAGGCTGTTTGAGTTATTTCCCATTTTTGCTTATAAGTAGTACTGCTAGGAACATCTTTTCTTTCCAGTTACTCCCCTGCTGTCTGTCTCTTCCTCTGCCAGTTAATTCCAAGGGGGAGAGTGCCACAGATTAATCACTTGGAGTGTTAACATTCTAGTTACTAATAGTTAGGTTCAAACTCATTTCAGAAGTAGCTTGGTATTAGAAACTCAGATACTAGAGATTTGACTAAATATAGGTCTTCTTAGGTGGGTTGCTTTTTATGAAACAGAAGAATCTTTTACCCGCACAGAGGGAGTTACAGAGAGAGGTTCTAAGATAAAAGGAAGAGAAGATGTGAGAATACTGGGGAATTGGACAGTTTCCTAATTCCTCCTGAGTCTGATTTTCAGAATGTTGTTTTGTTTTCTTACACAGTATATTAGGCACACTCCCAATTTTTTTGAGTTGAGATAGAACTGTTTTAAAAATACACAACATTTTTAGATTGACCATAAATAGCCTTCCTCCCATTATTCGGACACGAATTAGCGACTAAACCACCACCACCACCCGTTGGTACAGATGTGAGCGAGCATGTTTTGGACTTCAACATCACATAATTCTTTTGTTACAGAGATCTACTTTCATTTCTCAGACCTTAAATAAAGATAGGAGTTTCTGTCTTTCAAGCAGTCCTGCTGCCAGATACAATTCAGCCTTGATGGGAAGGAAGTCTTGTGGCTAAATGGGTGGAGGTCCATGGTACAAGGCCATAAAGATAAAAGTGGAAAGAAAAGGAAAACTATAAGGGTTTCAGGACAGGGTTCTGTAACAAAGACAAAACTGTAGGCAACTGCTTGTTCTCAGGATAGGGGCTTCTTTAAAATTAAGAAAGAAAAGAGTGTTGTTTTTAGTTTTAACTTTTTGGGGGGTGTTGGGAATAGATAATAAAAATTTACATGGATCAAAATTTTTCTTTTTGCAGCTTGAGGCAGTTGTAAAGTAACTTAATGTAGCTTTTTGCAACTGTGTGTTCTACAGTATTTTTTCATTTGGTGAAATTTTAACTGTTAATGTTTTTGGCATTGTGCTTTGTACCATTTATTAAATAAAAATTTAAAAAAAAATTCAAATGAAAATTCTTTCTGAAACCCTGGTCCCCAACCACTCAGTTCTACTCTTGAGAGGCAACCAGTTGTGATTATCCTGCCCAAAGACTTCTGTTCATGTAACACGTGTGTTTTTCCTCCTTTTTTTCCTAAAAAATAGTTTTTTTTTCCCCTAAAAAATAGCATCATATACATACTGTTCTACATTTTGCTTTCTCGCATAACATTAAGTCTTGGAAATTATTCTATAACAATGGAACATTTAAAAAAAAAATTGAAAGCACTTTAAAAATGTCATGTGTCTCAGTTCAGTTCAGTTGCTCAGTTGTGTCCAACTCTGCAACCCCATGGACTGCAGCATGCCAGGCTTCGCTGACCATCACCAACTCCCGGAGCTTGCTCAAACTCATGTTCATTGAGTCAGTGATGCCATCCAACCATCTCATCCTCTGTCATCCCCTTCTTCTCCTGCCTTCAATCTTTCCCAGCATCAGGGTCTTTTCCAATGAGTCGGTTCTTTGCATCAGGTGGCCAAAGTATTGGAGTTTCCACTTCAGCATCAGTCCTTCCAATGAATATTCAGGACTGATTTCCTTTAGGATGGACTGGTTGGATCTCCTTGCAGTCCAAGGGACTCTCAAGAGTCTTCTCCAATACCACAGTTCAAAAGCATCAGTTCTTCAGTGCTCAGCTTTTTTTATGGTCCAACTCTCACATCCATATGTGACTACTTGAAAAACCATAGCTTGACTAGATGGACCTTTGTTGGCAAAGTAATGTCTCTGCTTTTTAATATTCTGTCTAGGGTGGTCATAGCTTTTCTTCCAAGGAGCAAGCGTCTTTTAATTTCATGGCTGCTGCACTGATTGAAAGTAATTCTTAAGCCAGGGTTTAGGTCTGGTACATAATAGTATCCAAGAAATGTTTCTTGAATGAGTGAGTGAGAAAGTGAGTGAATTAGTGATTATGTTAATTTAACATACAGATAGAAAGAGGCACAAAGCTAAGAATTACTGGAAGGTCTGAGACTGTTGACCTGACCCTGATGCTGGGACCCAAGGTTAATCTAAGGAATGACATCACAAAATGCATATCTCCTTTTAAATTGCATCAGAAATTCTCTTTAAGGATTCATATTCAGTTCAGTTCAGTTGCTCAGTTGTGTCCGACTCTTTGCGACCCCATGAATCACAGCACGCCAGGCCTCCCTGTCCATAACCAACTCCCGGAGTTCACTCAAACTCGCGTCCATCGAGTCAGTGATGCCATCCAGCCATCTCATTCTCTGTCATCCCCTTCTCCTCCCGCCCCCAATCCTTCCCAGCATCAGAGTCTTTTCCAGTGAGTCAACTCGTTGCATGAGGTGGCCAAAGTATTGGAGTTTCAGCTTCAGCGTCAGTCCTTCCAATGAACACCCAGGACTGATCCCCTTTAGAATGGACTGGTTGGATCTCCTTGCAGTCCAAAGGACTCTCAAGAGTCTTCTCCAGCACCACAGTTCAAAAGCATCAATTCTTCGGCGATCAGCCTTCTTCACAGTCCAACTCTCAAACTTTATTTTTTTGGGCTCCAGAATCACTGTGGATGCTGATTGCAGCCGTGAAATTAAAAGACGCTTACTCCTTGGAAGGAAAGTTATGACCAACCTAGATAGTGTATTAAAAAGCAGAGACATTACTTTGCCAACAAAGGATTCATATTAGGAGATGTCAATATGAAGAGATGCCTCTGGAGGTGGGTGAAGAATGGAGTTGTGGGATGACCCCTAAACCCCAGGAGTCAGGACGTGTGGTCCTGGTTCTGCTATGACAGGGCTCCAGGACCCAGACAAGTGGGTTCATCTCTCTATGTGTCCTTACTTCAAATGCAAAACAAAGAGGTTGGAGTAGATTATTTTGGTGCACCATTCTAGCTCAAGATTACATCATTTATTATTCCACAGTTTCCTGTTTGATTACCAATTTGCACAGACATTTGTTATGTTGAAACTACATTTATAGCGACATAAAAATGAGGTTATCATTTCTCCAAGAAAATAAAGAGACTAACAGGGTTATTGATAAAAATGTGATTATTAAGATTTCAAGATTAGACTCTAGAAAGCAGTTTGCAATTATTATATTCCTCACAAAAATTTATCAGCTAAACAACTGAGCCAGAAGCAGATTTACCAGGAAAAGCCCAAATACCCCACACATTGACACATTTTGAGAGGATTAATACTCTGTAGTTTTAACCTTTAAGAGGTTCAAAAAAAATCAGATAAGTAAAAATTACTGTAATATTATTCAATAGTAAATATAATTGTTATAAATGGATAGTATATGTAATATATTCAATAGTATTTAATTATTAAATGCTTCCCAGATGGCGCTCGCGGTAAAGAATCCACCTGCCAGTGCAGGAGATGCAAGAGACGCAGGTTCGATCCCTGGGTCAGGAAGACCCCCCGGGGAAATGGCAACCCACTCCACCACTCCTGCCTGGAAAATTCCATAGACAAAGGAGCCCGGCGGGTCACAGTCCATGGGGCCACCGAGAGTCAGTTACGACAGAGCAACCTTAATATATTTAGTTATTAAATAATATTTAGTTATTAAAATAATAACTAATAATACATATAATTCATAATAAAATTAATCTTTTCTTTTCTCTTTATTTTAGTTAAGTATGAGAGTGAAGCCAATAAATATTGGGACACGTTTTATAAGATTCATAAGAATAAGTTTTTCAAAGATCGTAATTGGCTATTGAGGGAATTTCCTGAAATTCTTCCAGTTGGTCAGAAAACTGAAGAGAAGGTGAAAGAATTAGCATGGAATCATGTAAAAATTAATGCTGAGAGTTTTTTCTCAAAAATGCACTGCCCTACTATGCCTGAAGAAAAAAATCATTATAAAGAAATTTCTGGCTCATCAGATGGTCAAAGCAAAGCAGGATCTGACTTTTCTAAACTGGACTCTGAAGAATACAGAAAAAGACCTCTGAAGACTGAATTGTTTCCTGGTAGCAATGCTACTTTCAGAATCCTTGAGGTAGGGTACTACAGGGGAAAATTTTTTTAATGTACTTCACATATTACTTTATTAATGATCCAGCTTCTTTAGAGGGAAAATGATCAAATAACTATTTGTGTACTTTTGTGCATAAAAATTACTTAAGGGACTCATATCTTTAATCAGTCAGGTTTTAAGTTTGTGATTTAAAACTTTTCTTAAGTTTGTCTGCTTTAATTTCTACCTTGAAGGCAGTTTTAAATACCAGTGAAGTTTAGCCTCAATTTCCTTCTCTGTGTTATTACCCACTTGTAGGTGAAATAGAAATAAGTGAAGTTTGTAATTTGCTATAATCTGGTGTAGACCTTGATTTTCTATTTTAGAAAAAAAAAACTTTTCCTTCTGATTATAAACATAGTAAATGCTGATTACAAAGAATTTAGTAAAGAGAAAGAATAAACAATCCCATAAACAAAGGATTTAACCACTGTTAACATTTAACTTTTTTCTCCTTTTGTTCATACTGTTTTATATAGTTGAGTATACCATATCTGCATTTTAGGGTTTTTCTTTGTTTGTATTTAACATTATGACATAAGCAGTTTTCCCTATTTTTAAAAATTCTCTTTAAGCGTTTTCATGGCTGAAAAATACTATACTAAGTGAAATACTATGATTCTACTTATCTGTTTGCACTTGACTGGACATTTAAATTGTTTTCAGGTTTTGTACAGCAAGTGTCTTCAGGTATAGATTTTTCTGTATTTTCTTTTATTATTTGGGTTCAATTGACTTGTTCATAACTTATTAAAAATTTTTAATATTGTTAAAATATATTGCCAAATTGCTTTCTAAGAAGTTGTACTAATACCCGTTTACAGCAATGCAGGTCTGTCTCGTCACACCCTCATTGATTGGAATAATCTTATTTTTAGTGCTTTCTGTTTTGTTAGACAAAAGCTGTATTTTAATTTGCATTCCTCTGATTGTTAAATAGGTCATATAATTCTTCAGATGTTTAGAAACCATTTCTTCTGTCATCTACTTATTTCCTTTATTTATTAGGTTGTGTGTTTTTAATGAGCTCTGCCCTTTATCATATTTAATTCAGATATTTTTTTCACAGTGTGTTTGTCACCTTTTAATTTGGTTCATTTGGGGTTTTGGTATGTAAAAATTTTAAATAAAATTTCTCAGTACATATTATTTTTGTGATTTATTCCATTTTGAGCTTAGACAACTCTTCTATAGACAAAGATTCAGAACATTTCTTTTACTTTTTTTAAGTAAAATCTGACATTGGTGAGGAAAATTTAACTTTATTTTCATAATACTTGTTTATTCTTTGATTTTAGGTTGGCTGTGGTGCTGGGAATAGTGTTTTTCCAATTCTGAACACTTTGCAGTGAGTTTTAGAATTTTCTCCTACAAAATTCTGCATATGTATGGGATATTGAGAAATTCTTGGAAAATGTTGTCATATATATACCAATACTGTTCTTGTTCCCATATAAACAATGACTAAACCAAATTTCAAAAGAAGTGGCTTGGTGTTAGTATCTAATTTCATGTGAACTGAGAATTACTCTGGAAATAATGTTTCACAGACATAGGTTGTCCACCATGAGTTGAAGTAATTTTTTAAGATTGTGCTTATGTAGATGAGAAAGTAAAAAATGAGCAAGAGATTTGATCCTTCTGCTAAGCTTGGAATGCTGAACTTTAGAGATTTATTTACTCCTCCAGGTTACTTAGGTGTCATTTTACACATAGAGAATTGAGTTTAAAGCTTACACTTTTATTTTGTGTAAGCTTTTAACTCATTTTATTTTGTCATCACTTCTGGAGTCACACCCAGGATAAAACCTTCCTATAGAGTTGAAATGACTCTCTAAAGTTGAAATTTTTGGAGTTATAACACCTAACCCTAAGATTCATAAAGGGAGAAGTCTGTGATAGGAGCAGAGATGTTCTCCTGACTTGCCCTTCCTGTTCACCACCTCACCAATGTGTTTTAGTAGGTGATGAAGAAGACACATCTTACAAAACTTTTACACCTTTTACCTGTGGCTGGTCTGTCAAGTGCCTTTTTTTTTTAAGTTTACACAATAGCTTTCTAATTGTCATTTTTCCATTATAAAATTAACATAAGCACATTGTAGAGCTTTCCCATTAGAGGAAAAGTGGGTGGGAAGGAATCACCTATTATTCCCACCATCAAAACATCAAAACATAGCTGTTAACAGAATTTACTATGCATATTTTAAAATTTATTAGTCTTTTTTTTAACTTTCCATTGTGAAAATGTAAACGTATTCAGAAAATTTGAGTAACACAGTAAATTCTCATATAGCCACCACCTTGTTTCAGCAGTTACTTAGGTAAGGCCACCATCATCACACATTATATTTATGAACTTATGATGGATCTCCAAAAAGCAAGACATTCCTACTTGCTATTGTAAACCTAACATAATAAAAAGTAATTCCATAATATCATCAAATTACCAGTTAAAGTGTCTGGCCAAAAGTGATACTGGCCAATTTGCAGTTCTGAATAGCCTTTTTCTTTCAGGATTTATTTTCTTTGTTTTCCTTTTCCCATTTCTAGGCCAAAATTTCCTGTTCTTATACCACATAGCCAGATTCCTTCACCCTGGTGTTCTCTGAACTTGTAGTACATGTAAATCTACTACATTGGTAGTTGATTATGTGTTACTCTATGACTCATCTCAAATTATTATTTAGCATATCATTTCCTTATATCTTCTTTCTTCAGCTACTATTTATATATTTCTTGAGGTAGAGAGCATAATGTATTCTAATTTGGTTTTCCAGGTAGCCTAACAATATAATATAGATAGTTAGACAGAGCTCGGTTCATACTGACTGGTTAATATCTCTGATTCCCCACTTGTTGTATTTTTTCCCCCTTCTACTTCTCCATCTGACTAATAATTGTAGGCTCTTGTCTCCTCACCCCCTGACTCTTTCTTTTTGACTGGGTCTTTTTTTGGCCTCATATTCACATTTTAGAAATCACTGTAACTCAGTAACCTGAGATAATTAATTCATCTTTAAAAGGCAACTAGTGATTAGCCTTCCAAAGGGAGGATTAAACTTTTTTTCCCCACCAAAGAAATTATGTTTTATTACTTTTGGAGATCATGGAATTAATATTTTACATTTTCAGAATATTTTACCATAATTAGACCTCCGGAATTGAGAGGTCATATCATTCTCCAAGGATCATTTAATTCTTAAACCTCCTGCCAAGAGAGTGCTTGATGGTGTGGTAGTAGTAGTGATATTTACACCTGTTTCCTGGGAGAAGGGCCAAGACAGTCAGCTGATTTTAAAGAAAAGCCCTGGAAAATCATTGAGTGGTCACAAGACCAACTTGGGCTGCTGATGCAGTGGGAATTCAGTCTCAGAGGTCATGTTGCCGTCTGGTAAGACGCATGGCAAATGGCACAAGCTTTCCTTTAGCTACTAGACTGTTCTGTGTCTTGTGGTTGTTTAATAATCTCTGCACAAGGGTAGACTGCGTGCCTTTCGTAATGAGCTAGATGTGCCAGTGTCCCGAGAAACATTTTGAGCTATATGGAAGTTTTTACAAAAGCATATTAAGTTCTTACGTTTTTAAGTTCCTGGAAGGCAGAGACAGATATTCCTTTGATGATGAAGACTGTGATGATGATAGCAAGAATAATAAAAATTACATTTTTTTAACATTTATTAGGTGCTTACTCTGAGTCAGGCATTTTTCTATAAACTTTACCTATCTGAGTCCATTCTATCCTCACAACCAACTTAGATGCCATATTTTATCTCTGTTAGGAGTTTGGGATTGACATATGTATTACTACTATATTTAAAATAGCTAACAAGGACTTACTGTATAGTGCAAAGAACTCTGCTCAATGTTCTGTAACAACCTAAATGGGGAAAGAATTTGAAAAAGAATATATACATGTATGTGTATAGCTGAATCACCTTGCTATACACTTGAAACTAACAGCATTGTTAATCAACTATACTCAAATATAAAATAATTTAAAAAATAAAGATAAGGACACCAATTACAGAGAGCTTAGGTAAACTCATCCATGGTTACCCAACTAAGTGGTAGAGCTGGGATTCAACCCTAGGCAGTCTGGTTTCAGAGCCCTTGCCCTTAGCCAGCATATCATGTAGTACTAATAATATATGTATCTGAGTGTTTACTGAGACATTTCAAACATGTGTGACCACCCAAGAAATTACGAGTCACAAATATATGGATTTCATTGGAAACAATAAGGGTGCATGCTGCAATAAAGCACTAATTTTATATGTGAAGTCACTCAGTCGTGTTCAACTCTTTGCAACACCGTGGACTGTAGCCTGCCAGTCTCGTTCGTCCATGGAATTTTCCACGCAGGGATACTGAAGGGGATTGTCGTTTCCTTCTCCAGGGGATCTTCCTGACCCAGGAATCGAACTTGGGTCTACTGTACTGCTGGCAGACTCTACTGTCTGAGCCACCAGGGAGGCATTTTTAAATGGGTTGAATGAAAAAGAAAAGCAGCACAAGTTTTAACTTTGATTCAGTATTGGTTAACTTTTCATAACCAAATCCTATTCATCATATGTTCATTTATTTGGACAGATCTTAATTTGAATTAAAATTCCTAGTGCCACAGAGTGGCAGTGTATGTGAATACTGTACTGTATATGAGAATGCTATATGTTAATATAGTATTCATCAGTGAGTAGCCTTTAAGAGAGTAATGCCAGTCTGGGTGAGATTTTGCTAAATGCATGTTTGGGCTTGTATTCCATATTTATTTAGAAATCCTCCTTGCCTAATATGCCTCCTGAATCAGATTAGAAGTTCTAATTATGTCCTTCAAAGCCCATATATCCTTCCTCATATTCTAAATCACCTCTGCTTCTCATCCCTGGCATGTGACTCCCACCTGTAAACCCTTTCCCCTCTTCCCACTTAGCAATGCCATCCTCCCTCTTCAAAATTCTTAAACTTTGGCCTGACAGTGCCTGCCTTATCCACACTTCTATGGAAATTATGTCCCCAGCTAGGCTACAAAATCCACAAAAACCAATAACATACTTGTAATTACTGTTTAAGGACATACTAATCTCTTGTCATTCAGACACAGTACTAAGCAAGATGATTCGAGAATTCTTTTGATAATAGCATGTAAGATGTGATCAGGAAGAGTACTGACCCACAAAATTCAAAGTACAGTTGACTGTTGAACACTGCAGATGATTAATCCACAAAAATTTATAGTCAACCCTTTGTGGTTCCTCCATATCTGTAGATTCAGCCAGTCACAGATCATATAGTACTTAGTATTTACTGTTGAACAATATCCATGTGTAATTGACCTAGAAGTTCAAACGTGCATTGTTTAAGGGTCAGATATATGTGCCACCTGTTAGTAACCATGGCTCAGCTGTCGTTACTGAATTTCAGGTAAAAGACTTATCTAAGTTCAGTGGAGGCCAATTAAAATTAGTCAAGATTTTCATATGGATAAACATCCCCCCTCAAAAAATAAAATCCTTAATTTACTTACTTTCTTTGCACATTGCAAATAAAGCAACTGAGTCTTGGAGACGTTAAGTCTAATTTCGTGTTAATCAGTGGCAAATTCAGGATTTAAAAACACGTGTAATTGGCTCCCAAATCCTTTACTCTTACTATTTTATTAGACAGTTTCATTTACTACTTTGTATTCTAATGCTTGGTCCGTATATGGGGCTCAGTAAAAGTTTGAAAATCATTTGAAAAGATAACAAAAATTAATATATGAATGTTTTATTATTTTTAGAAGTTGTGTGTATGTGGTATTAATATAAACATATTTAATAGCATGTAACTACAACTTCTAAAATATATGTATATATATTTTCATATGTATATACATCATCATCGGAGCATCAGAGCCTCTGTGAGAGGCCCAGGAACAAATGAGTGTACACACAGGGAAAGGAATGAGGTGCCAACAGACATGGGGTTGAGGGTCCTTGGAGAGAATAGAACTGGATGGCTTTGGAGGTTTCTCATGGGAGAGTATACTGGAATATAGGGCAAGTAGGCCCAAGAAAGAGGGCCTTAAAACCAGATCAGGAACTTGAAAGTTACCCTGTAATTGATATGTGTTTTGAGACTGTGTTGGTTCAGAAACAGCATGAAGGCACTCACACACCACTATAGAGAACAGTACCTTGAAAAAAGAAGCAACAAGCCAAGTGTCATCCAAAATTCTGTTAAAGAAGTACTTACTAACAAGTTCCAACTTACGGTTTCTTTCTTGTGTGGCTTCAGCTTATCTGAACTCTAGATTTAAATATTTCTTCCTTTTTCATAGGAATGTGCCAGAGTTCTTTCTTTATTGTTGTGATTTTGCTTCTGGAGCTGTGGAGCTAGTAAAGGTATGCCTTATATTTTCTTTAAAGAGAGCTGTATTTTAAAAAAATCTAATTTATTTACTGTTGAAGTGATTTTTTTTAATGTAACTGCATCAAATGTTATCTGTGACCATTTTTTTTTTTGAGATGTGTCACTTTTTTTTACATTTATTTGTTTATTTTTGGCTGCACGGGGCCTTTGTTGCTGTGCACATGTGCTTTCTCTAGTTATGGAGAGCGGGGGATACTCTAGCTGCAGCACGGGGGCTTCTTATTGTGGTGGTTTCTCTTGTTACAGAACACAGGCTCTAGGCTACACAGGCTTCAGTAGCTGCGGCTCCCAGGCTCTAGAGCACATGTTCAGTAGTGTGGTGCACAGGCTTAGTTGCCCCATGGCACGTGGGATCTTCCATGACCAGGGATTGAACCCGTATTGTAAGGCCGACTCTTAACCACTGGACCACCAGGGAAGCACATCTGTGACCATTTTTAACTGAGTTTTTACTATTTTGCAAATCATATCATCAAAACAGTTGAAGTTGTTTGGGACTTAACTTAGAATTCAGGGGAGTGGCTCCTACAGGGTGATATTTATATTTATGTCCCTAGAGCTTTATACATAGGCTGCCACATGGTAGGCACTCATTAAATTAAAAATTCTGCAAAAAAAAAAAGGTCTGAAAAGGCATTATCACAAAACTAAAATGTCCTTGACTATAAGGAAAACAGTTGGAACTTGGTCTTATTTGACCAATCCCCAAATTCTAGTAAGCATTAGCATAGCAAAAAGAGGTAATTTTAGAAAATGGAAAAAGAATGGAAATTCTGCTAACAAAAATGTTTGGTAAACACATGGAACATAATTTCTGGTAATAAGGGTTACTAGTTTTTCATTGTAGACATTTTCTAAAATACTGAAAAGCCTAAAGGGAAAAATAAAATTTATCTATAGTCATGCTTGCTGGAGTCCTAGAGTGACTCAGAATTTTGGTATATATTCTTTTAGTATTGTTTTTTAGGCAAATAGTATGTGTGTACTCTAATGCATTTTAAAAATAGCATCTTTAGAGAGATATAGTTCATATACCATAAAATTCACCTTTTAAAAGTATACAATCCAGTGATTTTTTTCAGTATATTTACAGAGTAGTACAGTCATCACCATTGCCTGATGTTGATTACATACTATAGGATATTTACTTATAAAGCCAAAGGAGGCATGGAACAAGCAGTGAGAGAGAGCGCAGAGGACCATCTCAGTGCCTGCAAAGTAACATAGGGTGAGCTTCCAGCATTGCTGCCTGCTGACCCAGAAAGACTGCCCTACTCCACTTTTAAAGCTAAAGAAGGGTTGCAAAAGAATATTTGTTATCAAGTCCAAGTGCTAGACTTAATTTTTTATGACAGCTTGAAATAAGATAACAGAACACCTAATGAGAAAATCAGATTTATAGAAGAAAGGCCTTTGGGAGAAATTAAATTAACCTTTTTGATTTGAAAACAAAATAATAGAAGTCTGCTGAAAACTTTGTCTTTTCATTCCTTCATCATGACAGTCTCATGCATCATACAGAGCAGCCCAGTGCTGTGCCTTTGTTCATGACGTTTGTGACCATGGCTTACCCTACCCTTTTCCGGATGGGACCCTGGATGTCATTCTCCTCATCTTTGTGCTGTCTTCTATTCATCCTGACAGGTAAAGGATGACGAAAGGGCAGAGCGAATATGTACAGCCCCTTTATCAGGAGTGGCTTTCAGATCTATCAAAGCAAAAATGACAATTCTTGAATTTATTATTTAGTGAACTACATTGCATGTAATATGCAGCATTTTAAATGCAGTTTTTCCTTTCTTCAGACTTTTAGAAAGAAACTGGCCAAACTGTTTCATTAGTAAGCTTTCTGTCAGTGTCAGAAAGAAGTGAGCATCTTCTGGCAAGACACATACCTATTAAAAGTGACAGTGCTTCAAGAAAATTACAAATTCAGAACAGCCTAATAGACTCCCAAGAGGGAAATTGTACTTGGTGATCAGAAACAAACATCTTTGATTTAGCTTCTTGCTGAATGTTTGTAATGATGTGGGCTGTGAATCTGGCTTCACATAGGTCTTTAAAATATTTGTTTTAAGGAAGCCCACTAGGGAATTAGGGTTTATCAAGATTTTCCAGATTAACCTTGGACCTTTATAATCTAAGGTTGGTCTAGTGCCATCATTTAAGTATTTATGACTCAAATATTTTTGTTCACATAGTGTTCTGAAATAATAAATATAGCTTTTCTCCAAAGAGGAAGCACAAAGAGATATTACAGCAATTAAAATGATCACTTTTCTTAAAATGTTTCCACTTTGTATGTATTAAGACACATATGTGCTAAATGTCTGGGGTTGTCCCTTCAGAATGTGTCTTAAAATTGGGTTTTCTGGTTAGTAGATGCAGACTTGACATCGACCACTTTGGTGAGTGTTACTCTTTCCCAGAGAAATCAATCATTGTGTACTTCTTTCTTTGCTACAAGATAACTAGGATCCTTTACAGGCCTTTTACTTCTCATTCAGAGATGTTCACTTTGATTACTTGTAGAAAAAAAAATTAGATTTCCAAATAATGAATGAAATATGTAATTGCACCTGATGAGATGTATGAAGTTACTTCCTCCCAGTTTCTGTAACCTATTTCTGCTAACCTGTTTAGGCTATTGGCATTATTTAGGTACTAGTATAAAGATGTCATCTATATTTTGTTTCACAGCTAAAAAGATAGAGGAGGTAGATAATGAACAAGATTTTCTGTCTAACATGTATAATAGGAAATGTTTAAATTCAAAATAAACCCTCAAAAAGGCTGTAAGTTTCGATTATGTGTTTCTTCATGATTTGAATTGACTGGAAAGGAGAAGGGGAAGCAAATGTCTTGAAAATATTGTTTTTATAGTAAATATATTCATTCTGTTTATTATAAAATAGATTCAGATGTATCATGTCAGTACATTACATAGCTACTTTCTTACCTTCATGGAAATGATCTAAAAATGAGGTAAGTGAGTAGAAGTTGGATAATAGTGAAAAGTGAGGCAGTATCTTTCAGGTCATCTAGCACTGTGATAGTAGATTTAGCCCCAGGAAAATTCTAGAAAAGTGACTTCTGGCCAGCTTGGAAAAGCAGTTCAGCAAGCCCTTGTGTCTGGGGGGTCCCAGCTTAAATGGGAGTAAACCATAGAAGGCTACAAAACAAGACGTAACTGTCATTCTTATCATTGAAATAAAAATATAATATCTTTTCTAAAGATCTACACAGAGATTGTCAATAAACACTTTTTAAAAAAATCTCTTTTCTTTCTCATCTTCCTCCTTCCAAAGATAGGTGAGGATAGCAGAGTTGGCCCAAGTCAGATGAAAAAAGAGAAAAGAGGCTTTCCCTATTCTTGTCTTGTCCCTCTCATCCCCAACCCACTTCCACCTGCATTTCTCAGGAACTGGCTCTGGAATTGCACCAAGAGCCAAGATGGACTGATAAGAGAAGCAGTTCCCCGCCCCTTGCCTTGACCCACATTGCAGACTTTAAAGGTCAGTTGGGAGCAAAGGGTATGCAAAAGGAGGCTACATTTTGAAGTATTTGACTCTTTGCTTTTCTGTGTTTTCATTTCATGCTTGTCTTGCTAATAATTGCAGAAAGAGATTTTTCTCTGTAACATAAACCATTTATCCTCAAAGTGAATATTTTAAGCTTTAGATATGGTTTTAATTGTCAGATCCTAAGGATATAAGCACAGTGTGAAAATAACCTGTAATAAAATAAACAAGGAAAAATAGTTTTCTTTTTCATGTACTTATGTTGCAATTTGTTTAAATGAGATTTTCTCCTAGTCCTGCCACTTTTTTTGTCTCTTATTTTCATAGTTACTTTCAGTTTCTCACTACCCGCTTCATTACCTGGCATACTCTTTCATCCCGTTATTCCACTGAACAGTGTTTTAATTGGAAGGAATTTATAGATTATGTGATCCAAACCTTTCATTTTTAAAATAAGACATGCTCAGAAGCTTTAAGTAGCTTGGATAAAGCAGAGACAGAAAGGACTTACTACACAGGCTGCCATTTACCATTCTCTGCCCAGGGCCGACATTGATAACTGATTTTGTAGATTGTCATTCCCAGCAAGTCTTGAGTCCTTCTTAATAGAGCTCTGTTGGCAGCCAGTGTCAGTCACTTGGCTTGTTATGAGATCTGAAATCTTTGCCATCTCTGTACCATAATCACACATAAGGCTTTGAAACACTTAACCAAAAAACATTAAATCAAGAGCAGTCACAAGAGGTCATGTCTGATTGGGAGCCAGATGGGTAAAATAAACAGTAAAAGAAAAAAAGGCTTCCCAGTATTGAGCTGGGGCTTAGAGTGTGACTAGAATTTAAATAGGCAGAGAGTAAGGAGAGAATTCTTTCAGGGGAAGCCACGTGAGCACAGGCATGCGCGGCTCAGAACCAAGCATGTAACAGTTTGGCTAGCGATGCTTCAGATTAAGAAGCAGTGGAAAAGATGTTGGAAAGATTAATTGAGGCCAGTTGTAGGTGATCTTAAGGATTCAACTAAGAAACTAAGAGAACTAAGATTTTTATCCTATGAATTAATATCATGAAAATTTGAGCAAAGGGATGATTTGAGAAAACCATCATTTTAAGCAGAATAACTCATCAATAATATACAGGAAGGATTGGCAGAGAAAATAATAAAGCTAGTTAGGAAGCAATTCTCTTTCCAGCCAGAGAACGTTGGAGTTTGTACTAAAGGAGTACTAATGGAAACAAAAGAGAGAGAAAATACCAAATATGTAATAACGATAATAAAAAGACATACAATTTGATGACTGAATAGTTGTGAAGAGTATAGTGGGAAAAGAGAAAAGTAAAAGAGGTCAAAGATTTTTCTGAGGTGTTACACTTCAGTGAATGATGGTACCTTTGAACTAAATAAAGAAGTCAGGAGGAAAAGCTTTGGGACAGCTCTGGCATATTTTTTGTCACACAAGGAAAATGAAACAACTTTGGTTTTTTCTGCCTTATAACTACCTTAATTTGCTGTAAATATCAGCAATGTCTGTCTGGTTTTGCAGTTCAGTTTTGACATCATACATCAAGCTATGTGAAGTTGCCATTCTAGTCATTTGGGTGATTTCTTGATATTCTAGACTTTTTGAATCTGATTATTGAACAAATTGGTATCCTTTTTTCTTTCTATACAAAATACTTTTGTTTTTGGTGCCCTTATGTTTGTGGCTTAGATTTCTTTGGCCTTATCAAGCTATGCTTATTTTATCATTAACAATGTTAAATGTGGTGTAGAAAACAAGACTTCCACAGTCTCCTGCTTTGTTCTCAAAGGATGCAAGGTGTTATAAACCGACTGTCCAAGTTACTGAAACCTGGGGGAATGCTGTTATTTCGGGATTATGGACGATATGATAAGACCCAGCTTCGTTTTAAAAGGGGTAATGATATATTCCGTTTGTAATTATTTTCATGTGTTTTAAATAATGCTGTATTTACATTTTATGTCAGTTTTATTGTGGGTGGTGGTTTTTTTAAGGAATACTAAGTTTCTCTTGTCACAATTTCTTTTAGGACATTGTTTATCTGAAAATTTTTATGTTCGAGGAGATGGCACCAGAGCATATTTCTTTACAAAAGGTATGCATATCTATAAGAGGAAATAATTAGCTATAGAAACTTTTCTTGGGTATTTGCAGGGAGAAACTCAAAAGCTCTAAAATGAGGCTTCAGGAGCTGATTAAACATTAGATGTCTTTACACTTTAGTGATTATAACTGTTGTGTGTAAAAGCTTGAAAATGGTCTTTTGCCTTTTAATCTCTTTCCAACTGAAACTGCTTAAAGGAATCACTTGTTTTCATGCTCATGCCCAAATGAAGTTTCCATTTTGGAGGTACCATTAGTCCAGATATTTAAAAATTGATGACATGCCACAGTCAAAAGAGGGAGTTTGATTTTAAGAGTCCATAGAAAATTACTTATCCCTTGTCAATTTCTCATTTTAAAAAAAGCATTTAAAATGAATTCTGCATTCAAGTACTTTCCCCAAACTTACATGCTGCTGCTGCTGCTGCTAAGTCGTTTCAGTCGTGTCAGACTCTGTGCGACCCCATAGACGGCAGCCCACCAGGTTCCTCCGTCCCTGGGAGTACTTTTATAATATGCCATTTGGGATCTCTGCAAACCGGCAAGAATTCAGACCTAGGGCATGTCTCAAAATATTGAAAGCTGCAACCAGTAGTGTTGTGTATCTATTTATACCTGCTGTGTTCAGCTGTTTATACTTGATGTGTTTGTGTGAAGTAGAGGAAACCTACTTGGTGTCATAGGTTTCCTTCATCAATGTGTACTAGAAACTGTTTCTTGGTATAAATGAAATTCATATGGTCAATCATTCCATTAATGTTCCGTTGTTCCTGACTGCCCCTCCCCCCACAAGTCACGTGTCGTATATTTGATTGCCATTTTTGTCTCACAGGGGAAGTGCACAATATGTTCTGTAAGGCTGGGTTAGATGAGAAGCAAAATCTGGTTGATCGTCGCTTACAAGTTAATAGGAAAAAAAAAGTGAAAATGCACCGAGTGTGGGTTCAAGGCAAATTCCAGAAGCCATTACACTTGACTCAAAAAAGCTCCAATGTGGTATTTTCGGTCCTTTCTCGTGGCTGAACTGTGTATCATGTCAAAGTACAAACCGGAGGATTACACTATTCAAAGTCTGCGGTAAATCTTTCATTTTTGAAAAGACAGTCAGAAGAAGAGAATTTATGTATCCTGCTGTTTATCATGGATGGACTGTTTTGTGCATTTTAAGCACACAGAAGTGACTTGGAAGAGAGCACAACTTTCTGTGTTTTCAAAACTTAATATGCTCAAGCTTGTTTGGATTTATTATGTCTTAACCATTTTGTTTGGAGAAGGCAATGGCAAGCCACTCCAGTACTATTGCCTAGAAAATCCCATGGATGGGGGAGCCTGGTAGGCTGCAGTCCGTGGGGTCGCTAAGGGTCGGACACGACTGAGCGACTTCACTTTCACTTTTCACTTTCCACTTTCACACATTGGAGAAGGAAATGGCAACCCACTCCAGTGTTCTTGCCTGGAGAATCCCAGGGACGGGGGAGCCTGGTGGGCTTCCGTCTATGGGGTCACACAGTCGGACATGACTGAAGTGACTTAGCAGCAGCAGCAACCATTTTGTTTGTTCTCTGAGTTTTAAAAGCATTTAAGTAAATTACTGATATAAGTCAGATGATTCCAAGAAACCAAAGCCTGCCATTTTTTAGAAGTGAAAAAAACCATCTTCTTTATTTATACATTAGTTGAACACAGTTGAATTCTCCTCCATTATTAACTGATAGCAGAATCAGCTCACCTTGTTTCCAAGGAAAGTCAAGGCAAAAGCCTATTTTTTTGTTTTGTTATTGTCTGTTGTCCATCCCCAAACATTTTTTTTTTTAATTTAGAGACTAATGTCTGAAAAGAATTTTCATTTCTCTTTCCTTTCCTAAAATTAGGGAAGTATGACTAATGCTAACATTATTTTCAGGCTATTCTTTGGTGTACAAGTCGGAAGCCTTCTTTAAGAAGACTATTTACCCAGGAAAATTCTTAAATTGTAGCAAATAAAAAGTTTTTACTATTTTCTGGTGGTCCAGTAGTTAAGAATCTGCCTACCAATGCAGGGGACATGAGTTCAATCCCTGATCCAGGAACTAAGATCCCATATGATATGGGGCAACTAGACCTGCACACCCTAGTGCTCCACAAGAAGAAGAAGCCACCACAATGAGAAGCCCAGGCTCCACAACTAGAGAGCAGCCCCAGCTCAGTGCAACTAGAGAAAGCCTTCGCACAGCAGTGAAGTGCCCAAGGGCTGCATCAGAGACCCAGTGCATCCAGAAAAATAAAAATGTATTTACCACTTTGCCTCAAAAAATATATAAATTGGCTTGCAAATTGCATCTGGTAAAAATGGAGTTTCTAAGACTGGTCTTTGATTTGTTACACAATGTATACTGAGTACTTACTTTGTGCTGAATTGTATGGAATAATACAATAAATAAAGTTCCAGCCCTGTCTTTTGAGAGCGTAAGTAGACTTTAGCTGGCAAAGCAAAATATGTGCATCCCAAGCCTCTAAATCATGACCAAGATAATATATGAGCAAGTACTCAAATAGGGAGCTTTTCAGCTAAAAGACTTTGATTATGAGCCACAGAAATCTGAAAGACATGGACAGTCTCTTGAAAGGACCTAGAATGATCATTCCAACTATTTTTCCTTTTTGAACTCACTTAAAATTCAGCTTCCTGGCAGGATGTGATTAATCCACGCTGGGTCATGGATTCTTCTCTTGACAGACTGAGTCAGGGCAGGTTATTTGCTGGTTCCACCAGACCATAGTGAATAGAGAAAAGTTCCTCAAAGGAAAATGAGGAAGGACACCGTGATCAAAAGAGAGGGGAGGGATGCTGCCCAGTCAGACATCGTGTGGTGGTAGCAGTAGTGATAATGTTCTGAAGAGAGAAAGATGAGCTGTGGGATGGAAGGAAAGAATTAGGGCTGTGGGAGGAGGTAGGTCTCAGACTAGTCCCAGAATGTATGTTCTCAGAAGATGGTGAGAAGACAACTATGTTTGATAGGGCTGTTCATGATTCAGAATAGTGGGAAAAAGATGGAGAGGGCATCAGCTTGTAGACAGCCTTAAATAAGAGGGTGCGTTGGGTTCTCACCTCTGGACCGGAGCCATGCAAGGTTGGTTTGTTTCTGTTTTATCCTAGCCACAGCGTGCTTTAAATATATTTAGAGAGATTGATCGAGGAGTCATCAATAGAATGGAATGCAGTGAGGTCAGAGATAGGGGCAAGGAAAATCAGGAAAGGTATGTGCATACATTTGCCTTGGTAGCAAATCCTCAGAAGTACAATATCAAGGTTTCCATTTAAACATGCAGTAAAAGTCACAATTTGCCTGAGCCTCTTAAGTCAGTTGTTTCTCCTAATTAAAGTATGTATTTTAAAGCCAAACTAGTATTGAAAGTATTACATACAACAAGGGCAGTTAGATAAGTTAATGTTGCTATGGGAACCTCCCTCCACCACCACCCTCCCCCACCCGCCCGCATATCTTCTTGTGTCTCAATTTAAAAATCATGGCCCAAGGTGGTTTTAAAAACAACAGAAGGTAAAATTATTCCCACATTCTCACACATGTAAATTGTACTGTCTCTCTCAGTCCTAAATAGCAGATTCAAGCCAGCTTCTTGACTGGCACAGTAAAATTCTGCTTCGTGTCTTTCTATAATGTATTACAGCATGTAGTTAACCTTTAGAAACTTCAAAAATACATCAAACCAAATTTGGACTGTGAGACACAAACTGGGCTCTTTCGGGCTCTGTCTAGCATAGACCTCCTATTCCACATGGCTGCTCATCGGGCCATTTCTATCAGTGTCTTCTGCTTTCTCTCCCTTAGCCTACCTGAATCAACCCCCTTTGCCGCCAGACAAAATATAGATTTTTGGCAGAGGGAAAAAGAAAGAAATATCTGATTTGGAATATTGCCTATAGATATTAAGAAATCATGAAATGTTGCAAATGTATCTGCTTGGGTATTAGTTTAAAATAATTGATAGCTGCATGAAATTCTCATTTTTCCCTCATATCCATAGAGGTAGGACAAGTTAGGCAGAGTTTGATATTTAAAAATTCATCTGCTCAGGGAGCTGAATTTCAGAAGGACCATTTTCTTTCTAACAAAAAGATGTATTCATTCATTTTATAATACAGAAACAATGAAATATGCTATATTAAAAATGCACCCTCCATTTTCCTCCATTTCTAAAAATTCACTTTTGAACATTTTCCAAATGTAAAAATTCTCACGCACATGAAGTACTGTTTCAGAAGGTTGTGAGAAAGCCAAGGTAACAGTTTCTATTATTAAAAGTTTTGCATTTCAGTAAGACACATTTGTAGTATTGAAACACCCAGTTAATGCTGACTTCTGAGAACTTATTTGTTTTGCTTGTCTCAGTTCCATATGCTTTGTCTCTAAATTATGAACACATCGAGGTTTCTACCATCAACAGTCTAAATCATTGCTATACTCATTTGTACGTGAAAATTATTCACCCATGTGTGAAGAGCTGCCCACCTGGACATCTGAAGCATTTAGACCATTAAATTTCAGGTAACTTAAATTCTTGCCCCCAAACTCCTATGCTGTATTCCTCTGGTTTTCTAACTCATCAAAGCCAAGTTCTGAAGCCAGAATATATCATGCACTGTTACTTCCAGTTGGTGTTAATGTTTATTATGCTTCTCACAAGTGCAGATAACTTCACATTTGCGTCATTAATAACTTCTTTCTGAGCCTCTGCTCCTTCTGCTTCCTGCCTCTATTAGTCATCAGTAGACGTGTTGGCATGGTTATTCACCTCCCCGCTTGTGAAAGTGCACTGTAAAAGCTAAAGTGCTGAATATGTGTGAGATGTTGTTACTAATAACAGCATCTACAGTCTACTCCAGTGTTCTTGCCTGGAGAATCCCAGGGATGGGGGAGCCTGTTGGGCTTCTGTCTATGGGGTCACACAGAGTCGGACACGACTGAAGTGACTTAGCAGCAGCAGCAGCAGCAACAGTCTACAAGGCAGCATACAGAGTACTCCAGCAACAGAAACGTTTTCGATGGTTTTACGAGACCTTGTGAGAAAGACAGTAAAATGTGTGGAAAAGTATTGCCTGTCAGACAGGAAACATGGGTACTGGTTCCTATTGAACCATTTAGCTGCTCTTAATTTAGTTCTGAGTGCTAAGTCTTTTATATACTATACCTTTATATAGCACATTATTCCTTCATTTGATCCTCAAACTCCTACAAATTAACCTTTATTGTAATCATTTAACAGATAAAACTAGAACTCTGAGGTATTGGGTAATTTGCCTAGGATATCACCATGAGTCAGTGGCAGAAACACAGTGTGGACCCAGAACTGTCTTGATTCCAAAAACTCTGCCTCTCACCAGTCCACTTTTAATTGATAGACTACAGTGCTGTTCGGGAAAGCTGCTGGAGAAGAAACAGAGCTCCTGAATCAAACGGAGAATTACCACAGTGGGTGGGAGTGTGGATCAGACGATCTTCAAGGAGACAGCTCCTTCTAGATCCAGTGATTCTATGAAATAAGTAGGTAGCACTTATCCACGTTACACACTGGAAAGGAAGAGAAGGAAAGGGAGAGGAATGACAAAGCAGAAGCTTGCAGTCAGCTCTTTTCAACATTCTGCATGTGTTTACTTCTGCTCTGGCCCCACCCCCTTGGGGCTTCAGACTTCTCTTTGGCCCCCCTCCAAACAAGCAGAGCACCCATCACTTGCATACTCCTCACTTAAAAAAAAAAAATCAGTCTGTACTGCAAGTGGAAAGAAAAATTCTTAAAGTGTCCTCAAGGGCTCAGCTCCAGCATAATCTAAAATATGTGATCAGAGAGTGTCAATAATAAAATATGAGTGAAAACATCTTTATTTAAAACATTGTATGTACATGAATGCCACATTAATGCCAATTCAAGCATGAAATGTTGAGCATTTCTTGGAATATGGTTTGGGATTTGAGAGGCACAAAGATACCTGCAAGATGGCTTTGGTGTAGTTATAAATATAAATAGAAATAAAATAACAGTTGCATCTTCATTTATAATGAATATATACTGTGGCCTCAAAGCTGCAGAGGAGAGTGAATGCCAAAATCTGTCTTTCATTAACATATGCCTTAAATGACAGGGAAGAGGTGTTAAGACAAAATTACATTTTCCTCTGCGTATGAATCAGCAACATGCAGTAACAAGCAAGTAATAATAGTTCTGCGTGTGAGTGCCTGCAGAGGGTAAGAAAAACAGCATCAAATTGAAAGTGCAAGTTCATCTGCGAGAGGGCCCAGGTGGTGGCAGAGCAGGGCTCCCTTGAGCACCATTCTGAAGTGTCTCAGGGCACAGTGACCCTGACTCTGGCAAGCCAGGTTGGCATGAGCTGCATGGGGCACATTAAAACCTCCAGATGGCTCAAAGCAGCCCACCCTCAGCTGCTCCCAGAGCTCGTCAAAAGCACACTACAAGGCACCACCACTAGCCAAGGGTTTAAAACAGGTGCTTTGGATTCTACGGTGCATGTGGTTTCACAGCCACTTAACCTGCAGTCACGAAGAGCTAGAGGCAGGTGAAGAGATAAATAATGTTAACATTACATAAGGAGCAAAAAAGGATATTTAAGAGCACATAGATGTCAAATAGTCACACAGAGTGTTTGGTTAGCAGTGTCCTTGGCATCCCTGTGGTTTGTGTCGTCCTCTTTGATTTTTTTCAGCAGATAGGCACTAAGTAGAGCCTGGACTCCAGAAAATATATGCTTTTCTATCAGGTGTTACCTGCCAAATTAGGTGAGCTATTGATTGCCTCCTACAAAAGGCCCAAACATCTCTCCTACTTGGGCCTACTCAAGAAATCTATTGAGTTTTATTATCCTTAACACAGATTCTTTGGCAGTGTTTTCAACCCATTGCTCCTTTACATGAGATGTCTAGTTTTTTGCAGGAAAAGCAGAAGTTAATTTTTTTCTTTACGTAATCTTTAGATATCAGTTGTTGGTTGTTTCAGAACACTTTGGGGAAGGACAATCACCCTTCAAGTCTTTATCATTGGTAAAAAGCTCTAAAACTGTGTAACTTCCTGACATTAATGAGACGTTGTTGAGTCTCTTGCATTAGTTTGTTGTTCAGTCGCTCAGTCGTGTTTTGTTTTGTTTTAATGCTGTGTACTTAACAAAAGCAACTATGGTTGCTGCCTCATTTCTCTCACCTCCAGCCTCTTGAGAGAAACTTGTCTTTCTCCTGAGTCTGTCCTGCTGAACAGAATGTTATAGCTCTCCATACATCTTTAGTTATGCCCCCCTCCTTCAGGTGAACTGAGACAGCGTCCCCTTAAGCAGCATTGGAACTTGCCCTGAAAATTGCCTGAAAGAGAATGGCTGAAATTGCCAGCGTCACATGCCGCATTGAAGCAAGGAAATTTCTGCCTCCGAGGATAATAGCTTTTCTCCTTGCTCATACATCTTCCTTCACAGCCCTCATTTATTTTAATGTATATATTCCACTTTGACTCTCTGGAAGATATTTTTTAAAGGTTTTTTTTAAAAATCCAAATGAAAGATGAAATTCAGGATCCAGAAAGGCATCTATTTATCCTGTCGTGAATGTATTCTTAATCAACCAGTCTTTCTGAGCGTCTCTTCATTTGCTGCTTTGTTTCGTAATAGAACACTCTGGAGATTAGTGAGACAAAGCTTCATTATAACCATCCTTGTTCTACTCCCATGTCTTACAGGCTTTCTCTTCCTAACTCACTCTCCAGGTGCTTCTTTCTCTTGCCAAATAGCGCAAGGAAATACTTCTGCAGATCTTTTGTTTACTTTAGAAAAAAAACACTGATCCAGGCTTTCCCATTTGGGGGAGTGCTGCTTATTTCCTGACTGGCCTTTAAAGTTTGGCTCAGTAGCAACCTGGGGATTTGTTTTCTACCCAGAGTGAAAGGAACTTGATGCCCAGCGGCCCCATGCTGGAATGAGAATTAAAATTCTACTCATTCCCTGGATAAGCAAGCTGATGCTTTCCTCATAGATTTTTTTTCCATTCCTCAAAGTTTTGATGTTTAGTCATTTAGCTTTGGCTTTTGAGAGACATTTTAATAGGATTGTTTCTCCTCCAAGTGCATTCAGAAGCTGATCATGGGTACAAGGAAACACTCAAGAATGAAGAATTCCCTGTTTGCGGTTTTTTACCTACAATGAAAATGATGTACAACACATGCAGTGTTTATCCCTACTGCATACAGTTCCATACCCAACTGCCTGGCCTGGGAAAGAAGCAGCTGTGACACCCAAAGAATCTGGCTTGAGCCACCTCCCTTTCTAACTCCGCAAGATTGCCGAGTTAACGAAGCTTTGGTTATCACCCAGTTACATTTTCTTATTTCATGTAAGCTTTGTAAATCTTGTGCTTTCTTCTCTTGGAGCATTTATGTTAAGTTTGATTCTAGTTGTGCATCTTTATCTGTACTAGAGTTACGGTTATATATAAGTTACTCTTCATTCATTCTACCATGGGGAATTTATCCATAGTTATGAGGTGTCAGTAACTTTCTAAACCTGGAGCCTATACTTTAAATATACTGATGCATTTTAAAATTAAAAGATGTTTAAACTAGGATAGTTGAATGATAAAAATAGAAAACCTTGACTGATAAAGGTCTTCACTACATTGGGTGGGTGTTGTCTTTAAGGACTTAATCTATAATATAAAATAATATGGCAAATAAAATACCATATGGGGAGGGCTGCTGCTGCTGCTGCTAAGTAGCTTCGGTCGTGTCCGACTTTGTGTGACCCCATAGACGGCAGCCCACCAGGCTCCCCCATCCCTGGGATTCTCCAGGCAAGAACACTGGAGTAGGTTGCCATTTCCTTCTCCAATGCATAAAAGTGAAAAGTGAAAGTGAAAGTGAAGTCGTGTCCGACTCTTTGCGACCTCATGGACTGCAGCCCACCAGGCTCCTCCGCCCATGGGATTTTCCAGGCAAGAGTACTAGAGTGGGTTGCCATTGCCTTCTCCATATGGGGAGGGAGTTACGGATAAAGTTATTGGCTTAGACAAGGTGCAGTTAAGGAAGCATACCACGTCAGTATGATGACAAGGAATCTAGGGTCAGGCACATACAGTCACCACTGTGAAAGGCTACCAGTAGAAGCAGCTGGCACTCTGGCCTAGAGAAAGTAGGCAGTGTTCACAGGCAGAGTAGCCAAATACTGTTCCAGTGACCCAAAGTAAAATGCAAGGTCAGGGAAGATTGTTCAAGAGTGACTTGTAATCGAACTTTAGAGAACTAGACTGCAAATGCCTCCTAGCCTGGCCCAGGAAGAACCAAAGGCTTCAGAGGCCATGAGCTGTTTTTCTGTTTACCTGAAATGGCCATTAAGACATTTTGTTCTTCATATGTTTTAGAAGAGCAAACACTTGCTTTTATCTGATTCTTACTTTTGATTTCAGAGCCTTGTGTTTGTTTTCACAAAGTATGAGTATATTGATATCCATAAGTCTGGAAAGACGGGGTGCAGCTTTAGGATAAACACACCCAGAAAGATGCAGGCAGAAGGGGATGTTGGCCAAGCCAGAAGATTGTCCTTATTTCCCAGTGTGACAGAGGAAAGTCTAGCTCCCACTTTGCAGAAGGGAACATATTAGGTATCAGTATAATAGAGTCACCAAATGATTAAGATGTGTTGGCCTTCTGCAAGGAAATGAGGGCAGGTGAATACAGGCCAGAATAGCCTATGATACAACACCACAATATGTAGTCACCCCCATCTGGGAAAGTTCAGGAGGCCCCCAGAGTATCCCTGGGTTGCTTGCCCACATTTTAAACCAACTGAGAAAGACCAAGGTGCCAAAAGATGAAAATTAAAACGTGAAGCTGATCCTGGAAAGAATGGCTCAGGGTGCATGGGAATAGTTGTTCCCTTAGTACTGAACCCCAGAATCAAAACCCGCAGCTGGACAGCCGGGCCGGGAGAATCTACCCATGAGTGAATGCCCCCAACCTTTTATAGCGTACCTGGCTTCCAAGAGAGTGAAAAAGGACTAGGTTAAACGTGCCTAATTCACTTTCCAGATTGACTTTTCATCTAAGTCACTTCACCTCTCCCAAGAATGAGGAAGACAGGACTCAAGATACAGTTAGCTGTCCCTCCACATGGCAAGAAACAAGAGTGGAAATTGCCCCAACGTCTTTTAAGTGCTGGGTTAAAACATACCTCACATCTACTGAGACTAGGACAGTGTGGAGTGGACTCTACTTTGTCGTTTTGTCACTTGCTGAGTCATCTGCTCAGCATTTACATGTAAGCCTGTGGCAGCTTACCTGGTCTGTAAGCATCTGCCTTAGTGATGGGTAGAATCTGCACAGTATGCTCTGGCACCTGTACATGGTTAGAATACTAGGAACTGCAAACAAAATGAATTTCCAAAGTGACAACTAGTGACTTATTCTGAGAACCCCACTACACTTAAATCTTTACTGCTGCTGCTAAGTCGCTTCAGTCGTGTCCGACTCTGTGCGACCCCATAGATGGCAGCCCACCAGGCTCCGCCGTCCCTGGGATTCTCTAGGCAAGAACACTGGAGTGGGTTGCCATTTCCTTCTCCAATGCATGAAAGTGAAAAGTGAAAGTGAAGTCGCTCAGTCGTGTCTGACTCTTCGCGATCCCATGGACTGCAGCCTACCAGGCTCCTCCGTCCATGGGATTTTCCAGGCAAGAGTATTGGAATGGGGTGCCATTGCCTTGATTTTGCTAAATAAATGGCCAGGAGGTCTCACAACTCTGCCAAGCAGCACTACTACACTGACCCACTGTACACCAGCACTTCTCAAAACTATTCGAGGTGAAGTACCACTGGTTGCTTTTTGTTTTATTTTACCAATTTCCACATGTCCCAGATCAATAGTTTCATAAAACTCAATAACAGTAAATAGGAAAAAGAAAATTACTCTAGTTCCTGGCATTGTTTCCTGGTTCCTGCCCTCTCCCCACAATCTCCTTGTTATCCCATTCAGTGTGTGGGGCTTCCCTGCTTAGTGGTGAAGAATCTGCCTGCCAATGTAGGAGATTGTGGGTTCAATCTCTGAGTCAGGACGATCTCCTGGAGAAGGAAGTAGCAGCCCACCCCAGTATTCTTGCCTGGGAAGTCCCATGGACAGAGGAGCCTGGCGGGCTGCACTCTGTAGGGTCTCAAAGAGTTGGACATGACTTAGCGACTGAACAACCAAGAACAACTATAGCCAATGTGTACCGGTTACATGTCAGGCATTCCTCTTGGTATGGGGAATGAAGGGATGAACAGGAAAAGGTAAAGTTAGGAAAGCCCAAGATTTTCATTAGATTCCATAGATACAAATTTACTCAATCTCCCTGCCCACCCCATCAGGAACCAGGAAGGAAACATCAGGACCGCGTCACAACCCATCCCTTGACCTGCTCTGCTGTAAACCATAGGGAGGGGACTTCCCTGGAGGTCCAGCGGTTAAGATTCCACGCTTCCTCTGCAGGGGGCGCAGGTTCAATCGCTAGTCAGGGAACCAAGATCCTGCATGCCGTGTGGCATGGCCGAAAAATAAATAATAAGCCACAGGGAGACTAAAAACTTACGTCAGAGTATTTGTCTGACTCTGCCTCCTGAACCCTGTTGTCTCTCTTTACCTCAGAGTGTACTGTGCCAGGTCCTAGGCTCCTGCACCTAGAAATGTTTGGTCCAGTGCTCAGTGATTTTTGCTACTATCTTTCTCATCAAGTTGTCTGTGTAAAGTAAACAAAACCACACCTCACCACCCTGCTGTCACCAGGGTTCTTTTTTTTTTTTTTTAATTTATTGAAGGATAATTGCTTTACAGAATTTTGCTGTTTTCTGTCAAACCTCAACATGAATCAGCCTTAGGTATACATATATCTCCTTCCTTTTGAACCTCCTTCCCATCTCCCTCCCCATCCCATCCCTCTGGGTTGATACAGAATCCCTGTTTGAGTTTCCTGAGCCATACAGCAAATTCCTGTTGGCTATCTATTTTACATATGGTTTTTATTGGTTCACTTTTTAAATTTTTGACTTTTTTGTGAATATGTGAATCAGTGCAAAGTACTTTCTGTGCTGATGTAAAATGGAAAGAGAGATGATTCAGTTCTTTTGTTGAAATCAAAACCTGTGATATTTTCCCCCCACTCAATAGTATTTAAATGCTGGGTTGATGCTAAACTCAAAGAACATGGAGAACTTGGGGGAAGGCCAGAGACAGATAAAATATTATTAATAATTTTTTTAATAGCCATGATTAGAGAGGCTGAAGAAAATGTGTTTATTAACCCTGGAAGAATATCACAGTAGAAGATGAGAATGATAGCTCCCAGGTAGAAACAGAGTTCTCAGAGAAGAAACATGGGACCTGTTTAGATATAAATCCTAGCTGTGCTCCTGCTGGTTGTGTAACCTTAAACAAGAGCCTCAGTAACTGGAGATCATATTGCGTACCTGAAGACTGTTGCAAGGACTAAATATAATGCACATCAAGTCAAAGGCATGATGCCTGGAGATAATTGGTCCTTAATAGTGGTAATTAATAGATTTTTTTAAAACAAAGGATGGTGATCAAGTCTTTATCTTTTTGAAAGGAGGAGAAATGTACTCTTCCTGTAATATAAATATTGTAAATTAGGCATAAGAAACTTTTCCGAACTATAAAGAGTTGAGTTTTCTTACTTCAAATTATTGCTGTCTCCTTGGCTTACATTCAGTTCATTTCAAGCATGTATTAAGCATCTGTCCACCATGTGCCAGAAACTGCTGGACACAGCATCCTGGAATGAGTAAGACTTGGCCCTTGCTCTTTAGATGCCCACAGCTTAGGATGGATGCCCATCTGTTTGAGATGTGGATCTCCTACTTAAAGTCTCTTGGCTTTAG
The DNA here is from genome assembly GCF_049115385.1 of Moschus berezovskii. Taxonomy (NCBI): domain Eukaryota; kingdom Metazoa; phylum Chordata; class Mammalia; order Artiodactyla; family Moschidae; genus Moschus; species Moschus berezovskii. The sequence continues at coordinate 113,921,083 of NC_142461.1, read as the reverse complement.
CTGGCCACTACCATTTGACCACCATAGTCCACCCAACCCAAATAATACCAATTAGCATCCTAATTTTTCAGACACTTTTCAAAGCCCTCCATGAATAAATCTAGTCATGTGCTACCCAGCAAAAACCAAACAGCATGTAAAACAAGTCCTCAAGATGTAGCCTCTGTGTCACATACCCTCTGTTGTCCAAGTTCTTTAAAACAAACATTTTTTTAATATTTATTTGGCTGAGTCAGGTCTCCCATTGCAGCTCATGGGATCTTCACTCTTCATTGCAGCATACAGGATCTTTTAACTGCAGCATGTGGGATCTAGTTCCCTGACCATGGATTGAACCCAGGCCCCCAGGATTGGGAGAGTGGAGTCTTAGCAACTGGATCTCTAGAGAAGTTCCAAGTCACTTTTAATAATGCTACCTATACCTCTACCACAGCCCTGTCTAACTCAATGAAACTAAGCCATGCCGTGTGGGGCCACCCAAGACGGACGGGTCATGGTGGAGAGGTCTGATAGAATGTGGTCCACTGGAGAAGAGAATGGCAAACCACTTCAGTATACTTGCCTTGAGAACCCCATGAACAGTATCAAAGGGCAAAATGATAGGATACTGAATGAGGAATTCCCCAGGTCGGTAGGTGCCCAGTATGCTGCTGGAGATCAGTGGAGAAGTAACTCCAGAAAGAATGAAGGGATGGAGCCAAAGCGAAACAACTACCCAGTTGTGGATGTGACTGGTGATAGAAGCAAGGTCCGATGCTGTAAAGAGCAATATTGCATAGGAACCTGGAATGTTAGGTCCATGAATCAAGGCAAATTGGACGTGGTCAAACAGGAGATGGCAAGAGTGAACATTGACATTCTAGGAATCAGTGAACTAAAATGGACTGGAATGGGTGAATTTAACTCAGATGACCATTATATCTACTACTGTGGGCAGGAATCCCTTAGAAGAAATGGAGTAGCCATCATGGTCAACAAGAGTCTGAAATGCAGTACTTGGATGCAGTCTTAAAAATAACAGAACGATTTCTGTTCGTTTCCAGGGCAAACCATTCAATATTACAGTAGTACAAATCCATGCCCCAACCAGGAATGCTGAAGAAGCCGAAGTTGAACAGTTCTATGAAGACCTACAAGACCTTTTAGAACTAACACCCAAAAAAGATGTCCTTTTCATTATAGGGGACCAGAATGCAAAAGTAGGAAGTCAAGAAACATCTGGAGTAACAGGCAAATTTGGCCTTGGAGCACGGAATGAAGCAGGGAAAAGGCTAATAGAGTTTTGCCAAGAGAACACACTGGTCATAGCGAACACACTGGTCATAGCATACACCCTCTTCCAACAATACAAGAGAAGACTCTACACATGGACATCACCAGGTGGTCAACACCGAAATCAGATTGATTATATTCTTTGCAGCCAAAGATGGAGAATCTCTATACAGTTAGCAAAAACAAGACCAGGAGCTGACTGTGGCTCAGATCATGAACTCCTTATTGCCAAATTCAGACTGAAATTGAAGAAATTAGGGAAAACTACTAGACCATTCAGATATGACCTAAATCAAATCCCTTATGATTATACAGTGGAAGTGAGAAATAGATTTAAGGGACTAGATCTGATAGATAGAGTGCCTGATGAACTCTGGACAGAGGTTCGTGACATTGTACAGGAGACAGGGACCAAGGCCATCCCCATGGAAAAGAAATGCAAAAAAGCAAAATGGCTGTCTGAGGAGGCCTTACAAATAGCTGTGAAAAGAAGAGAAGCGAAAAGCAAAGGAGAAAAGGAAAAATATAAGCATCTGAATGCAGAGTTCCAAAGAATAGCTAGGAGAGATGAGAAAGCCTTCCTCAGCGATCAATGCAAAGAAATAGAGGAAAACAACAGAATAGGAAAAACAAGAGATCTTTTCAAGAAAATCAGAGATTCCAAGGGAACATTTCATGCAAAGATGGGCTCGATAAAGGACAGAAATGGTATGGACCTAACAGAAGCAGAAAATATTAAGAAGAGGTGGCAAGAATACACAGAAGAACTGTACAAAAAAGATCTTCACGACGAAGATAATCACGATGGCGTGATCACTCACCTGGAACCAGACTTCTTGGAATGTGAAGTCAAGTGGGCCTTAGAGGGCATCACTACGAACAAAGCTAGTGGAGGTGATGGAATTCCAGTTGAGCTATTTCAAATCTTGAAAGATGATGCTGTGAAAGTGCTGCACTCAATATGCCAGCAAATTTGGAAAACTCAGCAGTGGCCACAGGACTGGAAAAGGTCAGTCTTCATTCCAATCCCAAAGAAAGGCAATGCCAAAGAATGCTCAAACTACTGCACAATTGCACTCATCTCACATGCTAGTAAAGTCATGCTCAAAATTCTACACTCCAGGCTTCAGCAGTACCTGTACCGTGAACTCCCAGATGTTCAAGCAGGTTTTAGAAAAGGCAGAGGAACTTCCGCTGGATGATGGAAAAAGCAAGAGAGTTCCAGAAAAACATCTATTTCTGCTTCATTGACTATGCCAAAGCCTTTGACTGTGTGGATCACAATAAACTATGGAACATTCTGAAAGAGATGGGAATACCAGACCACCTGACCTGCCTCTTGAGAAACCTGTATGCAGGTCAGGAAGCAACAGTCAGAAGTGGACATGGAACAATAGACTGGTTCCAAATAGGAAAAGGAGTACATCAAGGTTGTATATTGTCATCCTGCTTATTTAATTTATATGCAGAGTACATCATGAGGAACGCTGGGCTGGAAGAAGCAGAAGCTGGAATCAAGATTGCTGGGAGAAATATCAATAACCTCAGATATGCAGATGACACCACTCTTATGGCAGAAAGTGAAGAGGAACTCCAAGGCCTCTTGATGAAAGTGAAAGAGGAGAGTGAAAAGTTTGGCTTGAAGCTCAACATTCAGAAAACAAAGATCATGGCATCTGGTCCCATCACTTCATGGGAAATAGATGGGGAAACAGTGGAAACAGTGTCAGACTTTACTTCTTTGGGCTCCAAAATCACTGCAGATGCTGGTTGCAGCCATGAAATTAAAAGACGCTTACTCCTTGGAAGGAAAGTTATGACCAACCTAGATAGCATATTAAAAAGCAGACACATTACTTTGCCAACCAAGGTCCATCTAGTCAAGGCTATGGTTTTTCCAGTGGTCATGTATGGATGTGAGGTTTGGACTGTGAAGAAAGCTGATCACTGAAGAATTGATGCTTTTGAACTGTGGTGCTGGAGAAGACTCTTGAGAGTCCCTTGGACTGCAAGGAGATCCAACCAGTCCATTCTAAAGGAGATCAATCCTGGGTGTTCATTGGAAGGACTGATGCTAAAGCTGAAACTGCAGTACTTTGGCCACCTCATACAACGAGTTGACTCACTGGAAAAGACTCTGATGCTGGGAGGGATTGCGGGTGGGAGGAGACGGGGACGACAGAGAATGAGATGGCTGGATGGCATCACCGACCCTATGGACGTGAGTTTGAGTGAACTCTGGGAGTTGGTGATGGACAGGGAGGTCTGGCGTGCTGTGATTCATGGGGTCGCAAAGAGTCGGACACGACTGAGCAACTGAACTGAACTGAACTGAATACCTCTACACAGATCTCCTCCTGCCACAGCGTTTAGGGCTTCCAGTTAAATACCTCTCAGTACCATTCCTGCATTACCTCAATCCATCCAACCTGTCACAATTGGATGAGGTCTGAGCTGCCTTCAAGAGAACTATATTCCTCTGTTAGTGCTACAAAACCCCACCTTATAAAAAATGATTCATCTGAGCTGGTCATCCAACCAAAGAACCTGATTTAACTCATCTCTTGCTATAGTCATCACCTGATCACACAAATTAAGAAAAAACTAGCCTCTGTGGAGGCCAGAAATAAACCCTTGCATATATGCTTAAGTGATTTTTCCAAAGGGTGTCGTGACCATTCAGTGGGGAAAGGACAGTATTTCCAATAAATTATGTTGAAAAGACTGGATTTCCACACTCAAAAGAATTAAGTTAGACCCTAACTTTCGATCACACAGAAAAATTAATTCAAGGTGAATTTTTTAAAAAGCCCAAGTGTAAAACCTAAAACTATAAAACTCTTAGAAGAAAACATATGAGAAAAGTTTCAAGACATTAAATTTAGTAATGATTTCTTGGATTATGATACCAAAAGTATAGGCTACAATAACAGAAAAATGATCAACTGGAACACATCAAAATTTAAAACTTTTGTACATCAAAAGACACAACAGAGTGAAAGTGCAACCCACAAAACAGGAGAAAGTATCTGCAATCATTATATTTGACAAGGGGTTAATATCCAGAATATAGCAAGAACTCCTACAACTCAGCAACACCAAATCAATTTAAAAAATGAACACAGGAATTAAATAGATGTTTCTCCAAAGAAGGTATGAAAAATGGCCAGTTAGCATATGAAAAGATGTTCAACATCACTAATCAAAACCACAATGGCACAGCACCTGACACCCATTAGGATGGCACTATTAAAAAACAAGATAACAAGTGTTGGCAAGAATGTGGAGAAATTGGAACATTTGTGCCCTGTTAGTAGGAATGAAAAACAGCGCAGCCACCTATGGAAAACAGTATGGTGGTTCCTCAAAAAGTTTAAGGTAGAATTACCATGTAAGCCAGCAGCCCCACTTCTGGATATATATCCAAAAGAATTAGAAGTGGGGACCCAAAGTGGTATATATTCATAGAAGCATTATTCATAATAACTGAAAGGTGGAAGCAACCTAAGCATTCATCAGCAATGAGTGGGTAAACAAAACATGGTATCTACATACAAAGGGATGTTATTCAGTCTTCAAAAGGAAGAAAATTCTGACACACGCTACAACATGGAGAAACCTTGAGGACATTATGCTAGCTGAAATAAGCCAGTCACGAAAGGACAAGGTATGATTCCACTGACAGGTACATGTAATTCATAGAAACAGAAAAGCTTCATGACTGGATACAGCAATGATTTCTTAGAGTATGACACCATATTCAGATTTACATAGACAGTAAGTAGGCTGGAGCTACCAGGGTTTTAGTTTTGCAAGATGCAAAGTGTTGTGTAGATGGATGGTGGTGATGGTAATACAGTGTGAATGTATGTAATGCTACTGAGCTGTACACTAAAAATGGTTGATGGTAAATTTTATGTGTATTTTTACCGCAGTTAAAAACAAAAACCAGCCCTTGTGCTGAGCCTGGCCTTCCCAAATCATGAATTTGTGGTCTTCTGTCGCTAGCTCTGTTCTTCCCACCCACTTTCCACACACATCACCCTGTCTACCACTGTTGTTCACTATTCCCAGCCCTCTTGGACTCAGCCTGGCACTTTGTACACACTCTCGTCGCCCATTCCATGGAGAGAGGAGTTAAGTACAAGAGATCCTGGGCTCCCACCACCACAGTACCTTCTCATAATGCCCACCACTAAGAATACTCTGCTGCTGCTAAGCTGCTGCTAAGTCACGTCAGTTGTGTCCGACTCTGTGTGACCCCATAGACGGCAGCCCACCAGGCTCCCCCATCTCTGGGATTCTCCAGGCAAGAACACTGGAGTGGGTTGCCATTTCCTTCTCCAATGTGTGAAAGTGAAAAGGGAAAGTGAAGTCGCTCAGTCGTGTCCGACCCTTAGCAACCCCATGGACTGCAGCCTACCAGGCTCCTCTTTCCATGGGATTTTCTAGGCAATAGTACTGGAGTGGCTTGCCATTGCCTTCTCCGAATACTCTGGAATACTCTAGAATCATCAAACCCTTCACCAAGCAGACCTGGAACAATCTCAGACCTTCCACCAACCCTTGTGGCTGGAAGTAATGGATAAACAGAGAGCGTTTAAAGCAAAGGTGTTACATCGAGTTTCCCCACACAGTGTGCAGGCACAACAGGAAAAAAGCTACCCTGGCATTTGTTGAGGGTCTTCATGAGAATTTTAGGCACTGCCTCTACTCCAGCTCTCCATCGCCTGCCTTCAGACCAAAATGTTCATTTCCCTTTTCCTGATCTTCCATCTCCCTTCAGAGTTCATGTTCATCTTCTTACCCATTACCTTGGCTTCCCTGCTATTTCAACCTAAAGATCCCTTTCAAATGTGCTCCCTAAGGCTTGGTCATAATGAGTGTCACAAATGACATACATGGCATACCTGGGAGGGAGGAAGCAATATAGAAATGTACATGCTATCAAACTCAGTATCTTCTTGACTTTAAAGAATATTTAGGTGACCAAGTTAAAAGTTTTGGTCATATAAAATGGAGCCATATACACTTTCTGTTTTGCCCTTTTTTATTAAAAATGTATATTATTTTGTTACTATCTCTGCCCACCAGAGGAGTCTGTTGGAAATACAAAATTTGTCCCCACCCCAGATGCTTTGAATCAGGATCTATATTTTAATAAGATCTCCAGGTAATTCATATGGATATTAGAACAACTGTTCTAGAAAGCCTCTAGCTGCTCCTATTGGAGCAATGAATCTCCACATGGGCTGTGCCTTAGACACACCTGGAAAGCTCTTAAAACATATTGATCGTTTGGTCCTACAACTTTATTCTGATTTCATCTATTCATGGGGACTGTGAGCGTTGGTGTTCATTTTCCATTCTCAGAGATTTTGATGCCTAGCCAGGGTGGAGAACCACTGAGAGTATGACTTAAAATATCACAGAGAATTCCAAAAGTTCCACTTTTGAACTGATTTGATGCTGCAAAACAGTAGAGTCAGACTGTAAAGTGTAAATAGGTTTTGAATCTAAATATATGAATATTAACTTGAAATTAGAAATTGTATGTATAAGCGACTTTTAAAATCTTTCTCTGTTTTTCCTGAGCTTCTCAAGTGGCACTAGTGGTAAAGAATCCACTTGCCAATCCAGGAGATACAAGAGACATGGGCTCGATCCCTGGGTTGGGAAGATCCCCTAGAATAGGAAATGGCAACTCACTCCAGTATTCTTGCCTGGAAAATTCCATGGACAGAGGAGACTGGCAGGTCACAGTCCACTGGGCTGCAGAGAGTTGAACATGACTGAACAATTAAGCACACACACACACTTATTCCTTATTTGTGTCTCACTGTCTTCTCATTAGAGTGTCTCAAAGGCTTTCTTCCATTAAACAGCATCCAGGGCTTTCCACCAAGTCCATGCTCCTGTCCAGGGACCAAAGCCGGTGCCGCCGTCAAGGGCTCAGATACAAAGTACTGGTGGGAGCAGTCAGCACTATCAGTTTGGCTGCTGGTTCTATTTGTTTGAATACTCCAGAAACTGTACTAATGCACACTGCTCAGGCATCCTAGAATCCCAGCAGTGAAGACCTTGTGGCCTCAAACGTCCTCATATACACTTCTTGCAAGTCAGCTGTGGGGGCTCAACACAACCATTCAACACATACACACAAACAATTTTAGTGTCACCACACCAACCTACAGCTTCCAAAATTTCTTTAGCCTCTTCCCATGTGTTTTGATTTTTATTTGTCCTTTCAGAGAGCCCAGTCCAAATTGATCATCATCTAAATGGGTTTAAGAGCAGAGAACTTAACCTGCAAGGTGGGTCTACTTTTCCTGAAGATATGCTTTTCTTTTGTGGTCATGGGTAAGTAGATGGGGGCCTCTTTGCAAGGCCTATGTAAACATGCTGTTGCTAAGTCACTTCAGTCGTGTCCGACTCTCTGTGACCCCATAGACGGAAGCCCAGCAGTCTCCCCCGTCCCTAGGATTCTCCAGGCAAGAATACTGGAGTGGGTTGCCATTTCCTTCTCCAATGTGTGAAAGTGAAAAGTGAAAGTGAAGTTGCTCAGTCGTGTCCGACCCTTAGCAACCCCACGAACTACAGCCCACCAGGCTCCTCCGTCCATGGGATTTTCTAGGCAAGAGTACTGGAGTGGCTTGCCATTGCCTTCTCCGCTATGTAAACATATATTCACCTATACTCTTCATTCCTAGCCCAGGAATTAGTTTTAAGATATTTAAATAGATTTTTTAAAATCAGTGTTAGAAAACATATTTAAGTGCTTTAAAGTGAAATTCAATTTAATTGATTTATCAAATCTTAATTGAATCCCTGCTGTTACCATCAGGGGAAAATGACTAGCAGCTTCTCCATTGTTATTGAAATACTCATCTTCTTGACAAATATTTTGACATGCTTTGAAATGCCAAAAATATGCATGATATGTACCATACAGTCGAGAATTAGAGCTCTTGCTTTGGCATAAAGCTTATTTCAGGTGGGGAAGGAGGCAGTTGATAATGCAGATAAGAAAGTAGAATTAGTAAAATAGTCATTTTTTGTGGATATGATATATTTCAAGATAGGGTCCTAACAACTTAATTTCTCTGCAACAAATGTACCCTAAATTATAGTGAGTCATTTTGAGGTTGTAATTTCTAGCTCTTAATTAAATATGAGCAATTGAACAAGTCAATCTTTTTCTGCCTCAAAGTATTTATTTGTAAAATCAGGATGTTGAACCAAGAGTCCAATAAGGTCCCTTTCAGCTCTACATGTCAGTGATTCTATAAATTCTCAGTTAAAGTATGTATTATCAAAAGGCAAAGACAACACCTTCTATTTTTTCCAGCTCCGGGTTTCGCATCATGTAGAAAATAACAGAAATAAAATCAATTAAAAATCAGAAAAATTCTACTCTCCCAACATTTGAAAGTATTTTCTTATGTTCCATTCTGGTCCTTGAATATATGGATATATAGTTTTATATAATTGCAAATAGGTAAAATTTTATATTTGACTTACCTTACTCAACATTATCTAACATTATTATATTATCATTATCACTCACAATTATAGTTTAAGTGGCCACATAATATTTCATTTCATTAATGTACCATAGTGTAAGTATTTCTATATTTGTAAATTTAGATTGCTTTTAATGTTTGATAAATGCTGAAGCAAACTTTGTATTCATATGAATCTTCTTTTGAATAATTTTCTAAGAATAAATTCTAGAGATATGAGTACTGAGTTCAAGAGAGTCTCTTTACAATTGCTTATAAGCAATGACAAGTGGCTTTCCTAAAACTTTACAATGATTTACATTATTTCCACCATATCTGAGAGTGACAGTTTAACCAAAGTCTCACCAAATGTATGGTATGAAATGACACTAATGTCAATGTACATTTCTTTGATTACAGGCAATCTTGAACATTTTTCCATTTGTGATTGCATTTTAGCTTCTGTGAAGTGTCTCAGTTCAGTTCAGTCTCTCAGTCATGTCCGACTCTGTGACCCCATGAACCGTATCACGCCAGGCCTCCCTGTCCATCACCAACTCCTGGAGTTTACTCAAACCCATGTCCATTGAGTTGGTGATGCCATCCAACCATCTCATCCTTTGTCATCCCCTTCTCCTCCTGCCCTCACTCTTTCCCAGCATCAGGGTCTTTTCAAATGAATAAGCTCTTTGCATCAGGTGGACAAATATTAGAGTTTCAGCTTCACCATCAGTCCTTCCAATGAACACCCAGGACTGATCTCCTTTAGGATGGAGTGGTTGGATCTCCTTGCAGTCCAAGGGACTCTCAAAAGTCTTGTCCAACACCACAGTTCAAAAGCATCGATTCTTTGACGCTCAGCTTTCTTCACAGTCCAACTCTCACATCCATATGTAACTACTGGTAAAACCATAGCCTGGAGTAGATGGACCTTTGTTGGCAAAGCAATGTCTCTGCTTTTTAATATGCTATCTAGGTTGGTCATAACTTTCCTTCCAAGGAGTAAGCGTCTATTAATTTCATGGCTGCAACCACCATCTGCAGTGATTCTGGAGCCCAGAAAAATAAAGTCAGCCACTGTTTCCGCTGTTTCCCCATCTATTTGCCATGAAGTGATGGGACCAGATGCCATGATCTTAGTTTTCTGAAAGTTGAGCTTTAAGCCAACTTTTTCACTGTCCTCTTTCATCAAGAGGCTCTTTAGTTCTTCACTTTCTACCATAAAGGTGGTGTCATCTGCATATCTGAGGTTATTGATATTTCTCCCAGCAATCTTGATTCCAGCTTGTGCTTCCTCCAGCCTAGCATTTCTCATGATGTATTCTGCATATAAGTTAAATAAGCAGGGTGACAATATACAGCCTTGACGTACTCCTTTTCCTATTTGGAACCAGTCTGTTGTTCCATGTCCAGTTCTAACTGTTTCTTCCTGACCTGCATACAGATTTCTCAAGAGGCAGGTCAGGTGGTCTGGTATTCCCATCTCTTTCAGAATTTTCCACAGTTTATTGTGATCCACACAGTCAAAGACTTAGGCATAGTCAATAAAGCAGAAATAGATGTTTTTCTGGAACTCTCTTGCTTTTTCCATGATCCAGCGGATGTTGGCAATTTGATCTCTGGTTCCTCTGCGTTTCCTAAAACCAGCTTGAACATCTGGAACTTCACGGTACAGGTACTGCTGAAGCCTGGCTTGGAGAATTTTGAGCATTACTTTGCTAGCATGTGAGATGAGTGCAACTGTGCGGTAGTTTGAGCATTCTTTGGCATTGCCTTTCTTTGGGATTGGAATGAAAACTGACCTTTTCCAGTCCTGGGGCCACTGCTGAGTTTTCCAAATTTGCTGACATATTGAGTGCAGCATTTTCACAGCATTATCGTTCAGGATTTGAAACAGCTCAACTGGAATTCCATCACCTCCACTAGCTTTGTTTGTAGTGATGCTTCCTAAGGCCCATTAAAGGCCCATTTGACTTCACATTCCAGGATGTCTGGCTCTAGGTGAGTGTGAGTGATGACACCATCCTAATTATCTGGGTTGTGAAGATCTTTTTTTGTCTAGAGTTCTGTGTATTCTTGCCACCTCTTCTTAATATTTTCTGCTTCTGTTAGGTCCATACCGTTTCTGTCCTTTATTAAGCCCATCTTTGCATGAAATGTTCCCTTGGTATCTCTAATTTTCTTGAAGAGATCTCTAGTCTTTCCCATTCTATTGTTTTCCTCTATTTCTTTGCATTGATCACTGAGAAAAGCTTTCTTATCTCTCCTTGCTACTCTTTGGAACTCTGCATTCAAATGGGTATATCTTTCCTTTTCTCCTTTGCTTTTTGCTTCTCTTCTCTTCACAGCTATTTGTAAGACCTCCTCAGACCGCCATTTTGCTTTTTTGCATTTCTTTTTCTTGGGGATGGTCTTGATTCCTGTCTCCTGTACAATATCATGAACCTCCATCCATAGTTCATTAGGCACTCTGTCTATCAGATCTAGTCCCTTAAATCTATTTATCATTTCCACTGTATAGTCATAAGGGATTTGATTTAGGTCATACCTGAATGGTCTAGTGGTTTTCCCCACTTTCTTCAATTTAAGTCTGAATTGGGTTATAAGGAGTTCATGATCTGAGCCACAGTCAGCTCCCGGTCTTGTTTTTGCTGACTGTATACAGCTTCTCCATTGTTGGCTGCAAAGAATATAATCAGTGTGATTTCAGTGTTGACCATCCGGTGATGTCCATGTGTAGAGTCTTCTCTTGTGTTGTTGGAAGAGGGTGTTTGCTATGACCAGTGCATTCTCTTGGCAGAACTGTATTAGCCTTTTTCCTGCTTCATTCTGTAGTCCAAGGCCAAATTTGCCTGTTACACCAGGTGTTTCTTGACTTCCTACTTTTGCATTCCAGTCCCCTATAATGAAAAGGACGTCATTTTTTGGTGTTCATTCTAGAAGGTCTTGTAGGTCTTCATAGAACCGTTCAATTTCAGCTTCTTCAGCTGAAGAAGAAGCGAATTGTGTAGTGTCTAATTGTACCTTTTTCCATTTATCTGGCTGTGCAACTGTGGATGAGTCACTTAACCTCTCTGTGGCTCTGTTTTCTTATTTGTAAACAGACTAATAATTAATAGTACCTTTCTATAGAGTTGATGTTGGATTAAATGGGTTTCTAAATGTAAAGCATATAGAATAGTACCTGATACATAGAGGACCTTTAAAAAAAAATGTTAGAATTAGAGCTAGTAGTAGCATTGGTATTAGTTATCTAATAGATATAGTGATTTTCTCTATAATTTATATCAATAATTAAAATATTTATTCTAGTCCTTGTATAAATGCATACTTATCTCTGATATATTAATGGGCAACCTGTTTATGTAATATTGATGTAACTTTTTTGGCCTGCTGGGTTTGGTAGTTTCCTGTTTCTTGTTTTAATTTCTGCATTAGTTTTACATGTGTATGTGTATACACACAGGCATATGAGAATGTACTTTTTCACAAATCCAGACACAGTATCTGTGCAAAAGGGACAGCTCATAAAAATGTTGATTGCAGACAGTGCTTAGAATGGCACACCCAGCTCAGTTGAAGAACTGTTCAACCAAGTCATTTAGAAAAATAACAAATAAACAAAACCAGAAGTGAAATCAAACTGCATACATACACTCACTTATAAAACCAAAATCAAAAACAAGCCATGTAAATACATGCACATTACAAATAAAACTGTGAAGGTTTTAAGCCAGAGAAAATAGCCAGATGTAAGCCATGGAAGTTTCTCTTTAAGAGTAATTGATTCTCCGTGTGCAGTCATTGCCTGATTCCTGGCACACTGAGATCTGAAATAGACCACTCAGAGGAAAAACAAAAAAGCAGCATCAATAAATCGCCTTTGGGAGTATGAGAACTCAGTTCACAACAGCATGGATGGAAGAAATCCTTAGGGAAGGAATTCAGAAGGGATATAGGGAGCTCAGAAGAGCAGAGTTAGCCATGTTCAAGACCCAAGTTAATCATCTACACAGTGAATGAATTGAAAGAAAAGGATAAAGAGAAATTTAAAAACAGGAACATAGTAGTGGGAGGAACTGAAGAAGCCCACTGCACGAATGAGGATTGGAAACTATTTAAACTGGATAATACAGTATGTGTTTTGGCTCTGAGAAGACAGAAGTTGAACTTTTGAGTAGTAATCAAGGACTTGGTCTCAAAGTATTTGCAAATAGCGCCAATATGGAGAACAGATGCTGACATTATTGCCAAAGGAAATCGCAACATGATAGTTGGAGTGTGAGAACGAAAGAAACCACAGGGAATTTTTGTGGAAAACTCCGTATTGAAAATGATTTATGGTTGACTTAAGGAGGAGACAAGGAAAATAAGGCTACAGTATATATACCTTCTGACTGCTGCAGACAAAGGATGTATAAACAGCCATAGCTCTCCAACCTCTTGGAAATCAGAGCTCTGCTCACACAGAAAGGCGCCAGAATGTTTGTCTGAGTTAAGTGGATACTTCTTTTTTAGTATCTAAGAATAGTTATCCTCCTTTCCTCTCTCATTACTCTTTGGGTAACCTTAAGAATCCTTACCAGCTATTAAGCATTGTGGAATCACCCGGAGATATGTGGGGTGCTTATTACCAAACAGGATCAGAGGAACATTGCACGAGGCCCTAGGCTTGAAAGGTGAGCAGCTCTATTTTGTAATTGTTACACATGTAAAATACTTTTTTATTTATTTGGTTGCACTAGGTCTTACTTGTGGCATGTGGATCTAGTTCCCTGACCAGGGCTCAAACCCAGGCCCCCTGTATTGGGAGCATGGAGCCTTAGCCATTGGACCACCAAGGAAGTCTCTGAGATATTTTTATGCTAGAAAACAAGTTGGTGAATTCAGGAGAGTCAGGTGAGTCTTCCAAAAATATCTCATGATCACATTTTGATTTCTCTTCAGGTTGTGTAAATCTTTCTCCTTTTACAAAAATATCTGATAAAGTATGCTGAGGCAGGAAAGATGTGGTCATTCCTTACTGTCCCTTAAGTTATATCCTTTATTTGAAGAATAAAGGATATAAAGAATAAAGACACTGCAAAGAACCAGCAGTGTCTCTCAGATAGGAAATACAAACTTTCAGAGCTTTCCCAGAGGGAGTCTGGGCTTCCCTGGTGACTCAGAAGTTTGATCCCTGGTTGGGGAAGATCCCCTGGAGAAGGGAATGGCTACCCATTCCAATATTCTTGCCTGGGAACTCCCATGGATGGAGGAGACTGATGGACTACAGTCCATGGGGTTGCAAAGAATCAGACAGGACTGAGCGACTTTCAGTTTCACTTCCAAGGGAGTCTGCATTTTGAAATGGAAAAAGAAAGATATGTTTAGCAAAAGGCAGTAGGATTTTCATATGAGACACAGACTTAAGGCATGTTGATTTTGGGCCTTTAGTCCTGAAGAAGAAGTGAGATTCATAATGAAAAACAATAACAGCAAAAAAAGCATCTCCAAAAGATAGAAACAATGAGTTTTAATATCTGTCTGGTGACAACTCTTACAGCAAAGGGAACAGATAAGGAAAATAAATCTGGGTTCTGTGCCCAGGAACCTGAACCAACTAAGCTAATCAGTGGCCAGGTTTGTTACCTTTGAAAATGGATCCAGGTTCTCTCAGTGTCTGTGTATAGACATTCTCCCCACACACATGTCTCACCAGCACCCTCCCCATTTTTGCCTAGTTGAGTTTCCTCTGAAAACTTTTTATCCCAGAGCCTAAGACTAAGGGGTCTACCCAAATCTGTACCAGAATAACTATGGAGATTCAAGCGTGCCCTGAGTGGTCAGCATGTCTATTTCAGGTCCATTTTTTTTGGACTGTCTATGTCAGTCCAAAAAGACCAGACACAGCCAGGGCAGATGAAAAGGTGAGGACTATCTGCATTGCTTTCTCTACCCTCCTTTCCTTGGTAGAATCCTAATCAGTGTTCAGGATTCCCTCACATGTCTCCTGTTATCTTCTCTCTCTAAACCCCACTGCTGGAGAGAGCTCTGTTTCCATAGCATCTTGTGCATAACACAGATTATGGATTTACTACATTGTTTTGTAACAGTTTGCTTGTCTACCTTTCTTGCTGGGCCATGCACTCCATGATGGGAAGGCTAAAAAATTTTCATATCCGTATCTCTAGTCCCAACCCAATATCTCGAATTGTATTATCCAGTACAGGGACCACTAGCCACATGTGGATGTTGAGCATGGAAAATGTGGCTAACTAAAATTGAGACATGTAAAATACACTTCAGACTTTGACATATGAATAAAAGAATGTAAAATAGCTCATAAGTTTTTGTATTGGTTACCCATTAAAATGATAATATTTTGGATATGAGTTAAATAGATTACTAGAATTTTATGTTTCTTTTTACTTTTAAAAAGTTTAAAATTATATTTCAGTTGGACAGGAACATTGGTCTGGAACATAGCAGTGGTTTTTTCAAGTCAGAGTTTTAGCAAGAAAAAGAAGAAGATATACTCAGTTTGGATTTTGAAGAGATGTTAAGGGACAGTGTACAAAAGTGTGGGCAGGTTAAAGAAATCCACAAAAGAGGCCAAAGCACCAAGAGCCTGGCAACAGAGGGGAGCAGTTAAAACTCAGTCTACAAAAGAAGGGGAGAAAATGATGTTACTAGAGTTGGTGATCACCAGAAGTGCTCTTAGGCTCACTTAGCATCCCTGGTGGCTTAGACAGTAAAGAGTCCACCTGCAGTGCTGGAGACCCAGGTTCTATCCCTGGGTCGGGAAGATCCCCTGGAGAAAAGAATGGTTACCCACTCCAGTATTCTTGGCTGGAGAATTCCATGGACAGAGGAGCCTGCAGGCTGCAGTTCATGGGGTCACACAGAGTTGGACGCAACTCAGTGACGAACACCACCGCTAGTTACAGAGGGACCCAGCTGCCTCCAGAACCAGGAGCCAAGCAGAGAGAGAACTCGCCTTTGATCTCCAGCTCCGCTCCCACCAACTGCAAGGAACCCAAAGCCTAAGGGCAAGGGATGCTGAGTGATGCACCTTCCAGAGCCCTGAGTAGCACAGAGGAATGTGGAGGCTAAACAGGTTAGAGCAGGAAGGGGGCAGAGGTTGAAGAATAACCAGCACAGAGCTTAATAAATGTGCGAATGAATGAATGAATAAAAGTAGACAGTGGAGAGCAGTGATAAAGTGTTTCCCACCTGGAATATTGTTGAAACTGTTCTGTGACACGTAGGGGTTCCACAGACATTTCTTCATTTAAATATGTATATATTTCCTAACTATTTAAAAGGCTTTGCTAAAATACAACTTGCACACAGGCACACATGTTGCCTATCAAAATTGTGAACACACTGGAAACAAATCATCATCAGCTTGTGCTGCCAGGTAAATCTGGTTTTGTGAAAACCTGGGAATAAGAATCCTCCTGCCTCTTCTGTACTTTTATTTGGATGTCTTAAATGATTATTAATTAGGCAGGCTTAGGTTTGCATCAGTCTTTTATAAAAATTCAGATCTACACATGTTCTCTTACATAAAATGGTGCACTTTAGTAGGGCACTGTGGCACACTTAGCTCAAGTACACACTGTAGCACACATAAGGAAGTGCCCAGCAAGGTTCAGTCGTGTGTATTTGGCACATGTTCTCATATCTCATCATACATAATTTTATATCATGTTTCTGTAAACATAACATATTTATGTTAAGCAATGTTATGATTGTGGATATCATTAGGAATTCAATTTGAAATCCTCTTCTGGCCATTGTGTCTTCTGTTCCTATGTTCCTGTTCTGTGATAAGCAGCACTTATCACAATTTGTAATTTTGTTTAATTGTCTCTTTGTTGCTTTTGTCTGTTTCCTTAACAAAAATTTAAGTTTTATCATTGCTGCTGCTGCTGCTGAGTCACTTCAGTCGTGTCTGACTCTGTGTGACCCCATAAACGGAAGCCCACCAGGCTCCCCTCCCTGTCCCTGGGATTCTCCAGGCAAGAACACTGGAGTGGGTTGCCATTTCCTTCTCCAATGTGTGAAAGTGAAAAGTGAAAGTGAAGTCGCCCAGTCCTGTCCGACACCTAGCGACCCCTCGGACCTCAGCCTACCAGGCTCCTCCATCCATGGGACTTTCCAGGCAAGAGTACTGGAGTGGCTTGCCATTGCCTTCTCCGCTTATCATTTCAGGGACCGGCTACTTAGTATGGGAAGGGCACTATTATAAGAGCTTTGCTTACATTAATGCATCTACTCACAATAACGTTGTAAGGGTCTTTCTGATCTGATTTTAGAAATGAGGACACTGAAACACAGAGAGTTTAAGTAATCTGATAAAAGTCACAGAGCTATTATGTGGGAGAGCAGGGATTCAAACCCAGGAAATCTGACTCCAGTTCTTTTATTCAGTGGGAGCCTAGGAGTACTAGTGTTCTTGCCTGGAGAATCCCAGGGACGGGGGAGCCTGGTGGGCTTCCATCTATGGGGTCGCACAGAGTCGGACACGACTGAAGTGACTTAGCAGCAGCAGCAGCAGGAGTACTAGAGCATGCAGACTGCTAAGTTGCTTCAGTCGTGTCCAACTTTTTGCAACTCTATGGACTGTAGCCCACCAGGCTTCTTTGTCCATGAGATTTTCCAAGCAATAATACTGGAGTGGGTTGCCATTTCCTCCTCCAGGGGATCTTCCCTACCCAGAGATCAAAATCACGTCTCTTATGTCTCCTGCATTGGCAGGCAGATTCTTTACCACTAGTGCCACCTGGGAAACCTGTAGAGCAGCATATTTGATATTGAAAGCTTTAGACTCCAGGCCCCTAAGTGCTAACTGTAACACTGGCTAACATTTATTGAAAGCTTCCTATGGTGCTGTGTTTTATGTGATTATTATCATTATTGCAATAATCTTATGGTACTATAATCATTCCCATTTTACAAAGGAGGAAATTGAAACCTGAAGTAGTTAGCACCTTTCCTAAGATCATGAGTCTAAAAACATGGCAGAATAAGGATTTGAACCTAAGCTCTTAACCATCATGATCTATGGCCTTCCCAGAATCCTGATTCTGCTATGTGCCACATCTTTCTGTGTCTGGGATCATGTGTGACTGAACATGTAGTTGATCTATATTTTGGAAGAATATGCACTGCTGAACACATCTGGGTTCTCTGGGTGGAGAGCTGGAGTGCAGTTTTATATAGATGTGTTCATTTTGAGCAGAGGTTACCAGGAAACCTCATGTTTATTCTAATCTGTACACTTACAGCCTCTCCACCTCCCAGACTAAAGCAGTTTACATTATCATCTTCCTATGGAAAATCTGGGAAAGTCACACATATGTGGAAATTAAACAAAATGCACCTACATAACCAAGGTGGGTCAAACCTTGGGTCTAACAAGAAGTCAGAAACTACTCTGAGATGGATGGAAATGAAGATACAGCACAGTGTGTTCAGAATACACAGGCTTGTAGAACTTATTTCTGACCTCTCCTTCACTTGATTCATTTTCTTATTTAACCAGCACTTACTGGCCAATCCATGGGCCAGCACTGTGCTAAGGCTGGAGATACAGAGGACCAGAAAGTGGTCACAGCCCCCAGCTGAAGGGATCAGTTAGGCAGATCAAGCATATAAACTGGTTACACCAGTTGGTTACGTGCTGACATCAGGAGTCTAGCCAGCAAGGCTGGAAGAAGGGTGATATTCTTTCAGTCTATTACTATCTGACTTTGTCTTTTCTTTTCCTCTCCTCCAGCTTGCCTTTTCTCTTGAGAACTTCCTTTTCTGCCTACCTCACATCTGCTTTCTTTCCCTACTTTTAACTATTTGTACTAGAGTTGATTACAGATGATCTCTTTTGTGGGTTTTTTACAATTGATATTTGAAACCTGATTACTGGAATCTGGATTCATCTTTGCCACCATCCCCCTCCCCCACCCCCAGCTGATGACTGCTCAGGGAACAGGGATTAGTTGTAACATTAGCCTAAGGAAAGTTGAATTAGATGAACATTAATCCTTCACCACTCCCTATTCCCCTATTCTCCACAAAATTTAGGATCTCTTCCAAAGTCACATAGGAATGATTTTTTAAAAAATTTTCTGAATTCTCTGCTCCACCTCCATTGGTACAATATTCTAAATAGATGTCTTCTGACTTCTTTTCTACTGTCCCTGAATTGTGGAATGTTGTTTTGAAGTTCTTCTTTGGATTTTTTTTTAATTGAAAAAATAGGTTTATAATCAAGATTTTTGTTACTGTTGTTTCTGCCATATATCAACATGAATCAGCCATAGTTTATTGGATTTATAGTTCTTTGGATTTTTGGACCCAAATTTATATTCCCAGTTCCTAGCATACTTCCTGCCACATAATAGACCTCCAATAAATACATGTGAAAATAAATCCAAAGTGAAAACAGAGAAAAAAGTCAGATCATTTTTGCATGAACAGTGTTGCTGTATTTAAGTTTAGGAGGATAAGTGTCCATTTCATCCCTGAATTATGTGGTCTTACGACCAGGGACTTGTCTTCATCTCCAGGCCAGGGACTCGTCTTCCGTCTTCTTTGTATCCTTCCCTGTGTGTGCGTGCTCGGTCGCTTCAGTTGTGTTCAACTCTTTGCAACCCTATGGACTGTAGCCTGCCAGGCTCCTCTGTCCATGAGATCTCCAGGCAAGAATACTGAAGTGGGTTTCTGTGCCCTCCTCCAGGGGATCTTCCTGACCCAGGGATCGAACTCAGGTCTCCTGCATTGCAGACAGATTCTTTACCTCTGAGCCACCAGGGAAGTCCCAATCCTTCCCTACCCTGTGCCCAGCACAATACCTGGTGCAGAACAGAATATTAATCCGTGTTTGTTGAACAAAGAATGAATAAATATCATTAAATATCTGGTTGATGTGGATGAGGATTTATATAAATAATATTTCCTTAAATATTTTCTGGAACAAGGCATAAATAACTTAGGTAAATAAAGTATAAAGAGTATTAGAAGAATATCTATAGAGAAGAAGAGATGTTAAGCCCTACTCTGGGAACCTATCCCTTAAAATGGGTGTGTCTACTTCTGTCTTATTCCCCTTGAGAAGAACTGGAGCCAAACTTTGGAAATGGCTTTGCACATGAAATGGGAGTACAAGAGTGTGAACATGTGGCTGTGGGATTTTTGTTAACGTAGTCATTTCTTTCCAAACACTTGAAAAATATTTTTCTTTTATATTTTCCATTCTTTTGCCATTGTCTCTGTGCTTTCTCCTCATTTCACATTTAAATGCTATAAACCGTCCAGTTAGTGTGGACATGCATAATAAGTGGGTCCAGATCTTATTCTAAATTGAAGCCAGAGCCAGTATCCAGACACTAGGAAAGCATAATTACTCCGAGAACAGAGTTGTGTTTTCTGCAAGAGCTTTTATCAGTGCCTGTGAAGCCCCAGATATATGTTTCAGCATCAGACAAGGAAAAAGATTTATGAAACACATATCTCCTCTTTCCTGGGGAAAAAAATCTTTTCTTTTGCAAAAAGACTTCGTGTATGAGTACATTCCAGTCCTTTAAGGAAAAGAAAGAAAATTATATCAGAAATCTATGCATGCTAAAATAATATTCACTCAAAATGGGGAATGATTGATTCTTTCCATATGTTCTTATCCTGTTTCAATTTAAATTAATTTTGCAGGAGTCATTAACCGTCTCCACAAAATTTGCGGGGTTTGCTCCGAACACAAGCTTTGGCACACCTGCATCCAGTGCATGTCTTTTTGGTTAATCTGTAGGAACCAAAATTAATTTCAGTGAAACGGCCAAATGGTCCTCAGGAGTCCTTTATTCATATGTCTGGCTAGCATTCACCAGGGGCAGAAAACACAGCCTGACAAGGGCGACAGAAATGTTTCAAAGGAACTTTCCTAAGCTCTCTCACTACTATCTTTTTTTTTAACTTGCAGGCGCAAAAAATTCCATTTGTAATTCTTTAATTCCAAGGGCAATGGGTGTCTTGGGGTCTCAGAATTCAGGACAAGTGGCCAGCTGGGACATGATATTATGCTTGCAAGTCATGGCAGGTGCAGAAGGGGGGTGAGCAGTTGAAGTTTGGCCCACTCCCTTTTTCTCTCTTTTTGTGCTTCCTTTTGCTCTTCCAGATGAGTGTACAATTACATGAGCTGAATTGGTTATCTCCCAAAGCTGTGCTGTTGTACATCCAGGAAAAGGACTTGATTACTCAACCAGTGTTTCCAGGAGCCTTATTTGGGTTCTTTGTGCAGCAGAAGCAAAAGTGCTGAGTGCACCCTCTATTTGTTTTGCGATTTGCCTGCTGGGTGCGTTACTTGCTATCACTCTGGTTTCAATAGATGATCTTTCCACTGCAGTTTTAGCAGTCTATATTTAGAAAACAGTAAACGATGTATAAGATGGAAAAATTAGGGGAGAGCAAAAGTGCACTCAGGAGAAGAGAGAGGGGCAAGAGACAGTTACAGATCCCTTCCAATGACTTCCGGGCTTGATTTCTTTCTTACCTTGCCAAGGATTTCACTGTACAGCGTGAAGTTATTAAATGTGGAGATGAGAGAAACGACAATAGCCAAGGAAAACATGGCTGCCGTGCTCCACAGTGTCCTCAGAGTGAGCTTTGCCAGGGCATACAGCAGACACAGTGTGAGAATCCAGGGACTGATGCGTCAGCTACAAACTGCATATCCATGTGGCTATTATGCCCAGGTATAATCTCCTTTGTGGGGGCTTTGTCAGCACATGAGCTGCTAGCAGGTCGATGACTTCTCTCCCCACCAGGAGTACTTTGTATGGCTGTTCTGCAAGCTGTTGCCAGATACTTAGGTTTGGGGATTCCTGAGGTGGATGTAACCAGAATAGGCATTGCTTTGTCTCCACCGATACTGTTTTTTTTTTTAATGGAAAAGAAAGAAGAAGGATAGCCTGAAAGCAAAAAATGAATGACAGGTGAGATGGGCTAGTTCCCTGACCTTTAGAGCTATAAATATCTCATTGTCTATTTTACCAGATAATAAAAGGAACTACTATCTTTTTTTTTAACTTGCAGGCGCAAAAAATTCCATTTGTAATTCTTTAATTCCAAGGGCAATGGGTGTCTTGGGGTCTCAGAATTCAGGACAAGTGGCCAGCTGGGACATGAAGAAAATGTATTTGGCAAAATATTTATATGATGCTTGCATAACCTTGAGATGTTTAATTGAACACATATCTCTGAAAAATTTAAGGCCCGTAGACCATTTGAAGCCTTAAATAATATGATTAAGAGAAAAAAAAACAATCATGTGATGAAGTAGCTACGTATTTGATGTCTAACTAGGCAGGTCTAACCAGGGTAGACATTACCATGAGACTAGCCCTATCTCAAAACATCAAATTCTGGTATAATAAGAAAGTAACTCTCAAATGTTTAGTTATCTATTGGGGGACAAAATTTTCTTCTAGCATCAGGCTGTCTTTTGGTTTCTAGACAGAAAGTCTTGGATGTCACTTTTTTTTTAATTGAAGTACAGTTGATTTACATGATTGTATTAGTTTTGGGTATACAGAAAAATGATTCTATACACACACACACATATATATATATATTCCTTTTTCTAATTACTTTCCATTATAGATTATTACAAGACATTGAATATAATTCCCTGTGCTACAAGTAAATCCTTGTTTATATTTTTATATATGTTAGTGTGTATCTATTAATTCCATATTCCTGATTTATTCTTTCCCTGCCCTAACTCTTTCTTAACTGTTTCTCTTCAGGCCAGGTTCCTTGGATTTTCCTGGGGGGAGAAAGCGGGCCACAGGTTGTGTCTGTCCCATGGCCTCCAGGCAGACTAGCCAGCAGAAAATACTGCCAGGACTCTGGAACCTTGAGCCCCAGTCCCGGCACAGCTATCCTTGTTAGCTGTATGCAAATTAACTTTATCTCCCAGAACCTCAGTTCCTCATGGGTGTAAAGAGGGTGCTACCTCTGTATTCTTAAAAAAAAAAAAAAAAAATTTTACAAAGTAACAGGTGACATTAGAGAGACCTAAGGCTTTGGAGTCAGTCAACCAGGTTAATTCTTCACCAGATATTTGTTTGCTGCTGCTAAGTCACTTCAGCCGTGTCTGACTCTGTGCGACCCCACTGACGGCAGCCCACCAGGCTCCCCCGTCCCTGGGATTCTCCAGGCAAGAACACTGGAGTGGGTTGCCATTTCCTTCTCCAGTGTGTGAAAGTGAAAAGTGAAAGTGAAGTCACTCAGTCGTGTCCGACCCTTAGCGACCCCACAGACTGCAGCCTACCAGACTCCTCCATCCATGGGATTTTCTAGGCAAGAGTACTGGAGTGGCTTGCCATTGCCTTCTCCGAGATATTTGTTTAGCATCTACTATATGCCAGGTATTGTTCTAGGAGCTATAGATGCTGCCCTCATGAAGCCCATATTTTAATGAGGGGAACAGTAATCAGTATTGGTCTGTGGCCCTGGGCAAATCATTTTGGCTGTCCAAGCTTGTTTTTTTCCAACTATAAGATGAGCACTGCCATAACATTTCAAGATTTGTTGTCAGGATTAAACACAATGGTATTTAACTCACCTGTTGTACAGTAAGGGTTCAATTAATGCTATGCAACTAATACTAATAACATATGGGGAAAATGTTTTTATAACTGTGTAATGCTATCCAGATATGTGAATTCTTAGTTTTTTCATCTTTCCTATGGACTATTTGCCTCTAAAGCCACAGACCATCACAAAATCACACTGCAGAAATCATCACTTTCCTTCTCTTTATCTCCTTAAAAGGAACTTTATTTATTAAAGAAAGACTTTTTGAGTACCTGTGAAGCTGGCATGGGGACATGGAAATAAATGAGATTTTTCAAGACCTTACTTAGGATCATAACAGTCAACACTTGGATTTCATCAGGGTTCTCACTTTTGGAGGGCTTATCCTTCTGTAGTTTATACTGGTTGTTAACTGTTTAGAAAGAAAGAAAGGAAAACAGCCCTTTCTTTGGCAAGTGGGTTGAGTTTTACTAGCAAGGTTTAAAGTTTTTGTCTATAAGACCCCTGGCGATCTCACTTATTCAAGATGAAAGAGACGATAGAAAATATTTTTCCTGCAGATGCCCCAGAGGTAATTGTTCAATCTATCAATATCCTTTGCAAGAAGAGAAAGCCAGTCAAGTTATATACTCTGCCCAGTCAAGTGATCATTATTGTTACAGATGTTTCAGAGGATACAAATATAGGGAAGCAGATATTCCAGGAGATATAGGTCAGTATAAGATGTGATGCCTGCTCTGGAGCAAGAGGTGGAATGCACTTGTTAATTTACTCATTCATTTATTCAAGAAAAATATGCTTAGAAACCATGACCTTGAAGGAATTGCTCTGAGTACTGCATCAAGTGAGAGAACATTTATTGAATGCCTATTATGCACCAGACACTATCACTTTACTTATATCATCTCAATTTATTCTCCTATCAACCTTAAAAAAGAATATTGTAGTCTTTGACCTCAGAGGGTTAACTGGGATTGTGACAGGACAAAGAACAATACACAGTAAGAGAAGCAACGACGTGAAGGAACAGGCCCAGAACTAGTGAGCTCGGTAGGGAGGACATGATTTCTGTCCTCAGAGAGTAGGGGTGGGCTTCACAGAGGTGGTGATATTCTAGTTTTTAAGCAGTAACAAGACATGTGAAAGAGATCACACTCAGTAAGCAGAGATACAGACAACAGATGGGATTGATCACACAGACTGTAAGCCCTGCAGGAGCCAGGGAAACTCCAGGATGTCAGATCACCAAACCACCCTTCCTAAGCTGTCACCTGAGTTGTTGTCTTAACTGAGATTGACTTACCTGAGATAATGACACTGGGACACAGGTTTCTAGCCCAATTCATGGTATGCATGGGGCCTCTTTTATAACCCATTCTCTGTTTTATGAATAAAGTAAGTCCCTTCTGCCCTATGCTCTATTTTAGAGTCAGGAGCTGATTTTTGTACAAATGCCACGCTAGATCTTGATTTGTTTTATGCTGATGACATTTAGGAATGAGAAGTGGGAAACAAACTGATCCTCTCTATGTCTCACTGTTGGGTCTTGGATAAAGTGGCCTTCTTGAAATGTCTCATGTTTCAGTTGGTAGCCAGTATAATATATAAATTAAATACTGACATGTGGAGCCAGATAGACATAAATTCAAAGCCCAGATCTGTCACTTATTAGCAGGGTAATAGAGCAGGGAATCTCTTCACCCAAATTTGGATTGTGAGATTGAACTGAATTCTGAGAGGTAGAGATACAGCTCTAAATTTAGAGCACACCAAAGAAAAATTCAGACAGAGCTCCTTTAGTCTTCTACTCTTTGAATAAACAGGTTTAACTCAGTGATCCCACCTGGAGCATTGAAGTCACAGAGAAAGAGGAAAAGCACCTGTAGCTGCTCTCTAGCCGCAGTTTGCTGTCTGTTGCCTAACTGAATAACTAAATACCCAGTCCTCAAGGAAATTGTTATAATTCTTTGCAACAAATATTGTATGCAGTCCCCTTGGTCTTAGAAGGCTATGATTATATTCAGAAAACAGCCTTGATTGAAAGAGCTAAACTCATAAATAGGTAAGAGGATGAAACTTTCAATCTACAATAATAATGGTAGTTGTTGTTTAGTCACTCGTCATGTCCAATTCTTTGTGACCCCATGGACTGCAGCACACCAGGCTTCCCTGTCCTTCACTATCTCTGAGAGTTTCCTCAAACTCATGTCCATTGAGTTAATGATGACATCCAACCATCTCATCCTGTGCTGTCCCTTCTACTCTTGCCCAGCATTAGGGTCTTTTCCAATGAGTCAACTCTTCACATCAGGTGGCCAAAGTATTGAAACTTCAGTCTCAGTCCTTCCAATGAATATTCAAGGTTGACTTCCTTTAGGACTGACTGCTTTGATTTCCTTGCAATCCAAGGAACTCTCAAGAGTCTTCTCCAGCACCACAGTTCAATTCAGTTCAGTCGCTCAGTCGTGTACGATTCTCCGCGACCCCATGAATCACAGCACGCCAGGCCTCCCTGTCCATCACCAACTCCCAGAGTTCACTCAAACTCATGTCCATCGAGTCGGTGATGCCATCCAGCCACCTCATTCTCTGTCGTCCCCTTCTCCTCCTGCCCCCAACCTTTCCCAGCATCAGAGTCTTTTCAGTGAGTCAACTCGTCGCATGAGGTGGCCAAAGTATTGCAGTTTCAGCTTTAGCATCAGTCCTTCCAATGAACACCCAGGATTGATCTCC
Source organism: Moschus berezovskii (assembly GCF_049115385.1). Taxonomy (NCBI): domain Eukaryota; kingdom Metazoa; phylum Chordata; class Mammalia; order Artiodactyla; family Moschidae; genus Moschus; species Moschus berezovskii. The sequence continues at coordinate 113,894,999 of NC_142461.1, read as the reverse complement.
TTTAGAATGGACTGGTTGGATCTCCTTGCAGTCCAAGGGACTCTCAAGAGTCTTCTCCAGCACCACAGTTCAAAAGCATCAGTTCTTCGGTGATCAGCTTTCTTCACAGTCCAACTCTCACATCCATACATGACCACTGGAAAAACCATAGCCTTGACTAGACAGACCTTTGTTGGCAAAGAAATGTCTCTGCTTTTTAATATACTAAGTTGGTCATAACTTTCCTTCCAAGGAGTAAGCGTCTTTTAATTTCATGGCTGCAATCAGCATCCGCAGTGATTTTGGAGCCCCAAAAAATAAAGTCTGACACTGTTTCCACTGTTTTTCCATCTATTTCCCATGAAGTGATGGGACCAGATGCCATGATCTTTGTTTTCTGAATGTTGAGCTTCAAGCCAACCTTTTCACAAAAGCATCAATTCTTTGGCACTCAGCATTCTTTATGGTTCAACTCTTACATCCATACATGACTACTGGAAAAACCATAGCTTTGACTAGATGGATTTTTGTCAGCAAAGTAATGTCTCTACTTTTTAATATGCTGTCTAGGTTGATCATAGCGTTTCTTCCAAGGAGCAAACCTCTTTTAATTTCATGGCTGCAGTCACCGTCTGCAGGGATTTTGGAGCCCAAGAAAAGAAACTCAGTCACTGTTCCCATTGTTTCCCCATCTATTTGCCATGAAGTGATGGGACCGGATGCCATGATCTTCGTTTTTTTAATGTTGAGTTTTAAGCCAACTTTTTCACTCTCCTCTTTCACTTTCATCAAGAGGCTTTTGAGTTCCTTTTCACTTTCTGCCATTAGGATGGTGTCATCTGCATATCTGAGGTTATTGATATTTCTCCCAGCAATCTTGATTCCAGCTTGCGCTTCATCCAGCCCAGCATTTCACATGATGTACTCTGCATAGAAGTTAAATAAGCAGGACAATATACAGCCTTGACATATTCCTATCCCAATTTTGAACCATTCCATTGTTTCATGTACAATAGTAGTAGTGATAGATTAATTGGTAGGTGCTTACTACCAGGCATTAGGTTAAGTACTTTATCATGAACTAACTCATTTAATCGTATAGTCACTCTATTAGATGCTATCATTATATCTGTTTTAAGATAAGGAAATTGAGATGCAAAAAGGGAGAGCGGCTTGCCAGCCTGGCTGAACCAGAATTTACATCCAAGTTGTCTGCTTCAGTGCCACAAACCACTCTCCAGTTCTGTAAGACAACTTCTTTAAAAATAATTATAACAATAATATTGTGTATATTCTAATTATAAAAGTAAGTCATGGTAGAATTTTTGAAAATAGCAAAAGGGTAAAGAAACCAAAATTATTCATATTTTTATCACCCAGGGATAATGTTTATTAATATTTGGATCTATTTCCTTTTGAAAATTAAATTACACATATAATTCTCTTTTGAAATAGCATAACACTGCATGTAACTTTTTAGATTTAATGTTAAATTCAAGCATTTCCCATGTTATTAACTATTCTTATAAACAACAGATTTTAATGGCTGCAAATATTCCAATTATCTGGAGGTGCCATAATTTACTTTTAAAATCCCATAATGTTGGGCCATTAGGTTGTTTCTAGTATCCCAGAGGCTTCTATGTTGGTTAATTGAGCCCTGTTCATTTAAGACCTTCCTGAGTTGTTTGAAGAGTGGCAGCTTATCCTCCACTGAAGGGAATGTGCCCACATCCCACTCCCCAGGTAAGAACACCTCTGAGCCGTTGAAGATGGGTGAGAATTTTGAAGTCTTCTGAGTGTCCAAATTCTTAATGAGAGTGCAGAATTTCATTCAATTTAAAAAATACTTGTGTAATTTTTTTCTACTTTTGTAGAAACAAAAAATGCCTCTTGTAAAGAAAGTAGAACATACAAATGAGCAAATAGGAAAAAAAAATCTAAGTCACACCACTCACCTTGATATTTTTCTTGCCACACACCATACACTATCTTATTACCTACTTGTTTTACTCAATAGTCTTTCACAATGCATACATATATCAAGTCATTACAATGTACATTTTAAATATCTTACCATTTTATTTGTCAACTATACTTCAACAAAGCTGAAAAAAACCAGGTACCAAGTGGTAACATATTTCTTCCCAGTCCCTCTCTATCCTCCTGGCTTGATCCCTACAGTAATTTTTTTGGTTTTTGGCCGTACTGCATAACCTGCAGGATCTTAGTTTCTCAATTAGGGATGTAATCCGGGTCCTAGCAGTGAAATCACCAAGTTCTAACCACCATACTTCCAAGGAATTCCCTACAATCACTTTTTAACTCATTTGTGTTTAAAAAATATAAAGCATTTTTCCTTCTTATTAATTTTGCCACACCTACTGTGAACCAGTTGCTGTACTTTCAGAGAGGTCAAAGTGGGATCCCTGCCATCAAGGAGTCTGCTCTCTATGTAGGGAAGCAAAACCCATATTCTTGGAAAAAAGACAAATAACATAAGGCTGTAAAAAATGACCCAAGGAAGAGAACAAGATGGAAGAGGAGTAGGCGGACGTGGAGTACATCTCTCTCCACAGATACATCAGAAATACACCTTCAGACACAGAAGTGCGTGCAGAACACCAGCTGAGAGCAGGCAGGAGTACCTGACCACAAGAAAAGAATATATAGACTCACGCAAAACTCAGTAGGACAAAGGAACTAGGGGGAAAAACAGGAGCATTAGTAGGACTGCACCTGCCCTCCGCAGGTAGGGGAACTGAAGCAGGGGTCTGATCCCCACAGCGGGGCAATTGTCTGAGTCAGAAGAGAAACATTTAAGACTAAGAGTGAAACAGCTTATCTGTGGCAGCCTAAATGGAATGAGAATCAGACAGTCCTTGCCGCAGCCATACATACCTGGACAGTGATGTATATCCTCTGGAAGGTGCAGCAGCTGGGAGCTGGAGTTTAGGGATTGTGGAGCGAGGGCTGCTGTTGACTGCAGAGAGACAGATGGACAAGACGGGAGGGAGGAGATTGTGGTGGGAAATGCTGGTGGAGGAAAGTTGGGCAGCCATGGAAGCAACGTGATACTACTGAGCCATGCATAGGTGCTGGAGCCATCACCATAGCCTCTCTCTCCCCACATGCCAGGATCAGCAGCTGAACGAGAGGCTGGCTCATCAAACTCCTGATGCACTGAACTACAGAGTAAGACCCCACCCAGGGTGCCCCTTTAAGTACCTGACACACCAATCTACAAAGTAGGACCCCAGCCAGGGGGGCCCTTCTATGTGCCTGACATGCAGAACGACAGAGAAGGACCCCAGGCAAGGGAGCCCTCTAAGTGCCTGAACTAGCAGATCTACGGAAAAAGACTGGCCAAAGAGGCCTTCTGATCACCAGCTACAAGAGCCTCGAAAAAAGACTCCAATAAGACCATAACTCCTGTGGCTGAGGCAGTCCGTGTCCTTACACACTTGGCACTACCAGGGACCCCACAAGTCAAGCAGCTGCACCACCTTCATGCTCAAGTCTTACTGGGGTAGAGCTGCCACAGGCAAAAAAATATTCTTGCATCTATCCATGCAGGGTCACTTCAGTAGTGTCCAACTCTTTGTAACCCTGTAGACTGGGGCCTGTCTGGCTTCTCTTCAGGGAGCAGAGTTCTCTAGGCGAGAACACTGGAGTGTATTGGCCAATACTGGTTGGCATACCCTTCTAGAGCACTATATTTCCTGCTGCCCTTGCCGCCACCCCCGCTGAGTACATGGTGCTGCCAGAACCCCTGCAACCCAAGCAGTTGCACCACCTCCACACCTGGCCCTCACAGGGGCAAACCCACATCCTCCAGGGCAGCCCCAGGAGCAAACCCCAGTGGACAACCCACATGCAGAGGTGGAAATAAAACCACAATGGAAACCCAGGGGTGGTGTGACTAAGGAAGAAGACCCAATACCTTCACACCAGTTGTACAAGCTGCAGATTAAATCCACTTGCTCAACTAGGCAGACTCTGTGTTTATGGAATATATATAAGGACATTGAGAACTACCACAAAATAAAACACACTAGTACTGATAGCTACGGACACTGGAGGCAAGAATACAGAGGAGTAGGACCAGATTAGAATCTGAACTGCCCCACAACTGGTCCAGAGATCAGCACAGTGTTGGAGGGTACCCTAGGGAGGGGAGGTGGACTGTGACTCCCAGAGAGGGAAACAACTCTGACAGCAGTGACTCAAGAAAAACATTTATTATTCTTATGTTTTGACTTGTTCTCTAGATTCTTTTGGATTTTTTTCTTTTTTTTTCCCCCTTTCCCGCCCCCCCATAGTAGTTGTCAATTTTATTTGGCACTATGAAATCTAATTAAGCTTTTGAGCTTTTTTCTTCTTCTTTTTTTCCTCAGTCACATTTTTTATTGTTGTTATAAACCTCTGCTGTATCTTGGGCTTGTGTTGTTCTAGGGAGTTTTCTTTTTTTTTTTCTTCTTTTCTCTTTTTTTTTTATTTTAATTTTTTAAACCTATTATATTTTTCTACACTTATTCCTTTTTTTTGCCTTTCCTACTGTTCTTTTCCCCTGGTAGTTAATCTTTAATGTGTATAAATCTTCTTCATCTATTTCTATTTAACTTTGCATATCTATTCTTTCTTTCCTTTCTTCTCAACATATTTGTTAGTTTTGTTTTCATTGTTTTATTCCCCATATGGCACCTTGCTTTAGTTTTGTTTTCCACTTTGTGCTTTAGTTAGTTTTGTTCTTAACTAATAAATATAATTTTTTTATTTCCTTGGTTCACTGGGTCAATATATTGTACTTTATTATTGTTGTACTGTTTTGACTTTCCTCATGGGTGTATATGTATATGTGTATATTCCATTATTTTAATTATTACTTGCCTGATTTTGTAACTGCAATTTGTCTGGGGTTCATCTTTGGTTTCTCATTTTGGGATATTTGTTTTAATATCACTTAATGCCATAAGAAACCACTTGTGGAATCTTCATTTCTGACCAGAGATCAAGCCCTGAGCCTTTGGAGTGGGAGTACTGACTCCAAGACCCTAGACTACCAGAGAAATAACCCTAGGGAGTATCAAATAGTGAAAACTCACACAAAGGAAATCACTTGAATACAAGACCTGGCATCACCCAACCACCAGTGGCATCCTGTGCAGGATGCCTCATCTAAACAACAAACAAAACAAAAACACAAACCCAATCATCAGCAGACAGGATTACCACCTCACTCAGCCTTCCTTATCAGAGGAAAACAAACAAGCAAACAAAAACTTAGCACAAATCTCACTCTATACAAAGCTTACACAAACCACTGAACCAACCTTCAGTTCAGTTTAGTTCAGTCGCTCAGTCGTGTCTGACTCTTTGCAACCCCATGAATCACAGCACGCCAGGCCTCCCTGTCCATCACCAACTCCTGGAGTTCACTCAAACTCGTGTCCATGGAGTTGGTGATGCCATCCAGCCACCTCATTCTCTGTCGTCCCCTTCTCCTCCTGCCCCCAATCTTTCCCAGCAGTCTTTTCCAGTGAGTCAACTCTTCGCATGAGGTGGCCAAAGTATTGCAGTTTCAGCTTTAGCATCAGTCCCTCCAATGAACACCCAGGATTGATCTCCTTTAGAAAGAACTGGTTGGATCTCCTTGCAGTTCAAGAGACTCTCAAGAGTCTTCTACAACACCACAGTTAAAAAGCATCAGTACTTCGGCGATCAGCTTTCTTCACAGTCCAACTCTCACATCCATACATGACCACTGGAAAAACCATAGCCTTAACTAGACGGACCTTTGTTGGCAAAGTAATGTCTCTGTTTTTTAATATACTATCTAGTTTGGTCATAACTTTCCTTCCAAGGAGTAAGCATCTTTTGATTTCATGGCTGCAATCAGCATCCGCAGCGATAGGAGGGCAAAAACCAAAAGGAAGAAAGAATTCAACCCTGAAGCCTGGAAAAAGGAGACCTCAAACACAATAAATTTAAAAAAAAAATAATGAAAAGGCAGAGAAATACTACACAAATGAAGGAACAAGCTAGAAATACAGAAGTGCAAATAAATGAAGAGGAAATAGGCAAACTCCCTGAAAGAGAATTCAGAATAATGATAGTAAAGATGAGCAAAAACCTTGAAAACAAAATGGAGAAAATGCAAGCATCAATTAACAAAGACCTAGAAGAATTAAAGAATAAACATACAGAGACGAACAACAGTTACTGAAATTAAAAATATTCTAGAAGGAATCAGTAACAGAATATCTGAAGCAGAAGAACAAATCAGTGAGCTGGAAGATAAAATGGTGGAAATAACTTCTGAAGAGCAGAATAAAGTAAAAAGAAGGAAAAAAACTGAGGATAGTCTCAGAGACCTCTGGGACAATATCAGATGCAACAACATTCAAATTATAGGTGTCTCAGAAGAAGAAGAGAAAAAGAGAAAAAATTTTTTAAGAGAGTATAGTTGAAAATTTCCCCAACATGGAAAAAGAAATAGTCATTCAAGTCAAGAGGCACAAAGAGTCCCATACAGGATAAACTCAAGGAGAAACATGTCAAGACACATACTAATCAAACTAACAAAGACTAAACACAAAGAAAGAATATTAAAAACAGCAAGGGAAAAGCAACAAGTAACATACAAGGGAAACCCCATACACTTAACAGCTGATCTTTCAGCAGAAACTTTGCAGGTCAGAAGGGAATGGCAGGATATGTTTAAAATACTGAAAGGGAAAAATCTACAACCAAGATTACTGTGAAATCCTCAAGGATTTCATTCAAAATTGATGGAGAAATAAAAAGCTTTTCAGAGAAGCAAAAGTTAAGAGAATTCAGTACCACCAAACCAGCTTTACAGCAAATGTTAAGGGGACTTATATAGTCAAGAAATACAAGAGAAGAACAAAGATCTACAAAGTCAACCCCAAACAATTAAGAAAATGGCAATAGGAACATATATATGAATAATTATTTTAAATGTAAATGAATTAAATGCTCCAACCAAAAGACACAGACTGACTGAATGGATACAAAAACAAGACCGATATACATGCCATCTACAAGAAACCCACTTCAGACCTAAAGACACATAAAGACTGAAAGTGAGAGGGTGAGAGGGTAGAGAAATATATTCCATGCAAATGGGAAGCAAAAGAAAGCTGGAGTAGCAATCATATCAGACAAAATGGACCTTAAAATAAAGATTACAAGAGATAAGGAAGGACACTACATAAGGATCTAAGGATCAATCCAAGAGGAAGACATAACAATTGTAAATATCTATGCACCCAACATAGGAGCACCTCAATAATAAGAAAAACACTAACAGACATAAAAGGAGAAATTGACATTAACACAATAATAGTAGAAGACTTTAACACCCCACTAACACCAATGGACAGATCATCAAAACAGAAAATTAATAAGGAAACGCAAGTCTTAAATGATGCATTAGATGAGATGGATCTCATTAATATCTTCAGGACATTCCATTCAAATGCAGAAGAATACACCTTCTTCTCAATTGCACATGGAACATTTTCTAGGATAGACCACTACTTGGATCACAAATCAAGCCTCAGTAAATTTAAGAAAATTGAAATCATATCAAGCATGTTCTCCGACCACAATGCTATGAGACTAGATATCAATTACAAGGAAAAAAAAAACAAAACTGGAAGAAACACAAGCACATGGAAATTAAGCAACACGTTTCTAAATAACCAACAGGTTACTGAAGAAATCCAAAGGGAAATCAAAAAATTTCTAGAAACAAACGACAATGGAAACATGACAACTCAAAACCTATGGGATGGAACAAAAGCAGTTCTAAGAGGGAAGTTTATAGCAATACAATCCTACCTCAAGAAACAAGAAAAACATTGAATAGACAACCTAACTTTATACCTAAAACAACTGGAAAAAGAACAAAAGACTCCCAAAATTAGTAGAAGGAAAGAAATCATAAAGATCTGAGCAGAAATAAGTGAAAAAGAAATGAAAGAAACAATAGTACAGATTAATAAAGCTAAAAGCTGGTTCTTTGAGAAGATAAACAAAACTGACAAACCCTTAGCCAGACTCATCAATAAAAAAAGAGAAAAGAATCAAATTAACAAAATTAGAAATGAAAAAGGAGAGGTTACAACAGACAGTGCAGAAATACAAAGAGTTATAAGATACTATTATGAACAGCTATACGGTGATAAAATGGATAACCTGGAAGAAATGGACAGATTCTTAGAAAAGTTCGATCTTCCAAGACTGAACCAGGAAGAAATAGGAATTATGAACAACCCAATTACAAGCACTGAAATTGAAGGTGTGATCAAAACTCTCCCAGAAAGCAAAAGCCCAGGACCAGATGGCTTCACAGGAGAATTCCATCAAACATTTCAGTTCAGTTCAGTTCAGTCGCTCAGTCGTGTCCGACTCTCCGCGACCCCATGAATCACAGCACGCCAGGCCTCCCTGTCCATCACCAACTCCCGGAGTTCACCCAAACTCATGTCCACAGAGTTGGTGATGCCATCCAGCCATCTCATTCTCGGTCGTCCCCTTCTCCTCCCGCCCCCAACCTTTCCCAGCATCAGACTCTTTTCCAGTGAGTCAACTCATTGCATGAGGTGGCCAAAGTACTGCAGTTTCAGCTTTAGCATCAGTCTTTCCAATGAACACCCAGGACTGATCTCCTTTAGAATGAACTGGTTGGATCTCCTTGCAGTCCAAGGGACTCTCAAGAGTCTTCTCCAACACCACAGTTCAAAAGCATCAATTCTTTGGCAATCAGCTTTCTTCACAGTCCAACTCTCACATCCATACATCACCACGGGAAAAACCATAGCCTTGACTAGACGGACCTTGGTTGGCAAAGCAATGTCTCTGCTTTTTAATATGTTATCTAGGTTGGTCATAACTTTCCTTCCAAGGAGTAAGCGTCTTTTAATTTCATGGCTGCAATTAGCATCTGCAGTGATTTTGGAGCCCAAAACATTTAGAGAAGAGCTAATGCCTAGCTTTCTAAAACTTTCAAAAAATTGCACAGGAAGGACATTTCCAAACTCATTCTACGAGGCTACCATCACCCTGATACCAAAACCAGACAAAGACAGCACAAAAAAAGAAAACTACAGGCCAATATCACTGATAAACATAGATGCAAAAATTCTCAACAAAATTTTAGCAATCAGAATTCAGCAACACATCACAAAGCTCATACACCATGATCAAGTTGGGTTTATTCTAGGAATGCAATGATTCTTCAATATACACAAATCAATCAATGTGATACACCATATTAACAAATTGAAAGATAAAAACCATAAATCATCTCAATAGATGTAGAAAAAGCCTTTGACAAAATTCAGCAGCTATTTATAATTAAAACTCTTCAAAAAATGGGCATAAAGGGAACCTACCTAAACATGCTGCTGCTGCTGCTGCTAAGTCGCTTCAGTCGTGTCTGACTCTGTGCAACCCCATAGACAGCAGCCCACCAGGCTCCTCCATCCCTGGGATTCTCCAGGAAAGAATACTGGAGTGGGTTGCCATTTCCTTCTCAAACCTAGTAAAGGCCATATATGATAAGCCCATAGCAAACATTATTCTCAATGGTGAAAAACTGAAAGCATTCCCCCTAAGATCAGGGAACAGGGCAAGGGTGTCCACTTTCACCACTATTATTCAATATAGTTCTGGAAGTCCTAGCTTCAGCAATCAGAGAAGAATAAGAAATAAAAGGAATCCAGATGGGAAAAGAAGTAAATCTCTCACTGTTTGGAGATGACATGATACTGTACACTGAAAACACTAAAGATAGTATCAGAAAATTACTAGAGGTAATCAGTGAATTTAGCAAAGTTGCAGGATACAAAATCAATACACAGAAATCACTTGCATTTCTATATGCTAACAATGAAAAATCAGGAAGAGAAATTACGGAATCAATCCCATTCACCATTGCAACAAAAATAATTAAATATCTAGGAATAAACTTACCTAAGGAGACAAAAGAACTGTACACAGAAAATCATAAGACACTGATGAAAGAAATCAAAGACGACATAAACAGATGGAGAGATATTCCATGTTCCTGGGTAGGAAGAATCAATATTGTGAAAATGACTATACACAAAACACAATCTACAGAGTCAATGTGATCCCTATCAAATTACCAATGGCATTTTTCACAGAACTAGAACAAAAAATTTCACAATTCATATGTAAACACAAAAAGACCCCAAACAGCCAAAGTAGTCTCAAGAAAGAAAAATAGAGCTGGAGGAATCAACCTTCCTGACTTCAGATTATACTACAAAGCTACAGTCATTAAGACAGTATGGTACTGACACAAAAACAGAAATATAGACCAATGGAATAAGATAGAAATCTCCAAAATAAACCCAGGCATTTATGGGTATGTTATTTTTGAGAAAGGAGGCAAGAATATACAATGGGCAAAGACAGTTCAGTTCAGTTCAGTTCAGTTGGTCAATCGTGTCTGACTCTTTGCGACCCCATGGACTGCAACATGCCAGGCCTCCCTGTCCATCACCAACTCCCGGAGTCTACCCAAACCAATGTCCATTGAGTCAGTGATGCCATCCAACCATCTCATCCTCTGTCGTCCCCTTCTCCTCCTGCGTTCAATCTTTCCCAGCATCAGAGTCTTTTCCAATGAATTAGTTCTTCACATAAGGTGGCCAAAGTATAGGAATTTCAGCTTCAGCGTCAGTCCTTCCAATGAACACCCAGGACTGATCTCCTTTAGAATGGACTGGTTGGATCTCCTTGCAGTCCAAGGGACTCTCAAGAGTCTTCTCCAGCACCACAGTTCAAAAGCATCAATTCTTCGGCGATCAGCTCTCTTCACAGTCCAACTCTCACATCCATACATGACCACGGGAAAAACCATAGCCTTGACTAGACAGACCTTTGTTGACAAAGTAATGTCTCTGCTTTTTAATATGCTGTCTAGGTTGGTCATAACTTTTTTCCAAGGAGCAAGTGTCTTTTAATTTCATGGCTGAAGTCACCATCTGCAGTGATTTTGGAGCCCCCCAAAATAAAGCTGTCACTGTTTCCACTGTTTCCCCATTGATTTACCATGAAGTGATGGGACCAGATGCCATGATCTTCGATTTCTGAATGTTGAGTGTTAAGCCAACTTTTTCACTCTCCTCTTTCACTTTCATCAAGAGGCTCTTTAGTTCCTCTTTGCTTTCTGCCATAAGGGTGGTGTCAGCTGCATATCTGAGGTTATTGATATTTCTCCCAGCAATCTTGATTCCAGCTTGTGCTTCCTCCAGCCCAGCATTTCTCATGATATACTCTGTATACAAGTTAAGTAAGCAGGGTGACAATATACAACCTTGACGTACTCCTTTCCCAATTTGGAACCAGTCCATTGTTCCATGTCCAGTTCTAACTGTTTCTTCCTGACCTGCATACAGATTTCTCAAGAGGCAGGTCAGGTGGTCTGGTACTCCCATCTCTTTCAGAATTTTCCACAGTTTGTTGTGATCCACACAGTCAAAGGCTTTGGTATAGTCAACAAAGGAGAAGTAGATGTTTTTCTGGAGCTTATGCTTTTTTGATGATCCAATGGATGTTGGCAATTTGATCTCTGGTTCCTCTGCCTTTTCTAAATCCAGCTTGAACATCTGGAAGTTCATTGTTCGCATACTTTGTTGAAGCCTAGTTTGGAGAATTTTGCCCATTACTTTACTAGTATGTGAGATGAGTGCAATTGTGCAGTAGTTTGAACATTCTTTGGCATTGCCTTTCTTTGGGATTGGAATGAAAACTGACCTTTTCCAGTCCTGTGGCCACTGCTGAGTTTTCCTAATTTGCTGGCATATTGATTGCAGCACTTTCACAGCACCATCTTTTAGGATTTGAAAAAGCTCAACTAGAATTCCATCATTTCCACTAGCTTTGTTTGTAAAGATTCTCCTAAGGCCCTTCATTGGAAGGACTGATGCTAAAGCTGAAACTGCAATACTTTGGCCACCTCATGCGATGAGTTGACTCACTGGAAAAGAGTCTGATGCTAGGAGGGATTGGGGGTGGGAGGAGACAGGGACAACAGAGAATGAGATGGCTGGATGGCATCACCGACTCTGTGGACATGAGTTTGAGTGAACTCTGGGAGTTGGTGATGGACAGGGAGGCCTGGCGTGCTGTGATTCATGGGGTCGCAAAGAGTCGGACACAACTGAGCGACTGAACTGAACTGAACTTAATGCCCACTTGACTAAATGGTGCTGGGAAAACTGGACAGTTATGTGTAAAAGAATGAAATTAAAACACTTTGTAACACCAAACACAAAGATAAACTCAAAATGGATTAAAGACCTAAAGGTAAGACCAGAAACCATGAAACTCTTAGAGGAAAACATAGGCTGAACACTTAGTGACATAAATCAAAGTAAGATCCTCTATGACCCAACTCCTAGAAACAAAAGTAAACAAGTGGGACCTAATTAAACTTAAAAGCTTTTGCACAGCAAAGGAAACTACAGGCAAGATGAAGGGACATCCCTCAGCATGGGAGAAAATAATAGCAAATGAAACAACTGAGAAAGTATTAATTTCCAAAATATACAAGCAGCTCATATAACTCAATGCCAGAAAAAAAAAAAACCCAATCAAAAAATAGGAAAAAGATCTAAACAGACATTTCTCCAAAGAAGACATACAGATGGCTAACAAACACATGAAAAAATGCTTAACATTGCTCATTATTAGAGAAATACAAATCAAAACCACAATGAGATATCACCTCACACTTGTCAGAATGACCATCATCAAAGTCTACAAAAAATAAGTGCTGGAGAGGGTGTGGAGAAAAGGGAACACTCTTGCACTGTTGGTGGGAATGTAAATTGATACAGCCACTGTGGAAGATGGTATGGAGATTCCTTAAAAAACTAGGAATAAAACCACCATATGACCAAGCAATCCGACTCCTAGGCATATACCCTAAGGAAACCAAAATTGAAAAAAACACATATATCCCATTGTTCACTGCAGCACTATTTACAGTAGCTAGAACATGGAAGCAACCTAGATGTCCATCGACAGATGAATGGATAGAGAAGCTGTAGTGCATATATACAATGTAATATTACTCAGCCATAAACAGGAATGCATTTGAGTCAATTCTGGTGATGTGAATGAACCTAGAGCCTATTATACGGAGTGAAGTGAGTCAGAAAGAGAAAGATAAATATTGTCTTCTGACGTACATATACAGAATCTGGAAAAATGGTACTGAAGAATTTATTTACACAACAATGGAGACACAGACATAGAGAACAGACTTATGGACGTGGGGAGAGGGGAGGAGAGGGTGAGATGTGTGGAGAGAGTAACATGGAAACTTGCATTACCATATGTAAATTAGATAGCCAATGGGAATTTCCTGTATGGCTTATATGCAGAGTACATCATGAGGAACGCTGGGCTGGAAGAAGCACAAGCTGGAATCAAGATTGCTGGGAGAAATATCAATAACCTCAGATATGCAGATGACACCACCCTTATGGCAGAAAGTGAAGAGAAACTCAAAAGCCTCTTGATGAAAGTGAAAGAGGAGAGTGAAAAGGTTGGCTTGAAGCTCAACATTCAGAAAACAAAGATCATGGCATCTGGTCCCATCACTTCATGGGAAATAGATGTGCCGGGAGCCAGCGAGGGAAATCCTACCTGTGGCAAAGGTCAACTGGGGAAGAGGCCTGACGGCAAAGGCTAATCAGGGCTCGAGGAACCCCCTGGACTTACCTGAGCATCTACCCCAAAGAAAACTGGAGTCTGACTGCTTTACTATCTTACGCCTCTTACCAAGTCCTCTAATACTTACAGGGGCTTCCCCCCAACCACCTTTCTCTGAAAACATTAATTCAGAGCTGTAGTTTAAAAGTTCTCCTCGGCTTAATAGGAGTGTTCCAATCCAAGCCCCTCTGATAGCTTTCTAACTTGCATGACAAGTTTGTCCGGGCTCTTACAACTATGAGTGTGACTGTTTATAGCCTCCCAGCCATGCAAGGACAGAAAGCCTAATATTCTAAAATACAGGAATCTGTTGAAGAAGTTAAAATCATTAGAGTAGTACTAAAAAAGATTTCATTGTTGAATCAATGCTTGCTGCAAAGTTTCCTCTATCTATTGTATCCTTGGAAATATATTAATCACATATAGAGAATATAAGTAGTAGCCTTTGATTTAACCACATCAGATCTTAAGTTAATAAATTCCTTTCTTGCAGCTCACTACACCGGTGCCTTATAGGAATGTAACTTTGTTATGTGTCTAGCACCTGACTCTAGGAAAGTCACCTTAAAAGAATATAAGCCTTTTACTTGCTAACTAACCTATTGTTAGGAGAGAGGGCCATAAACTGTTAGCAGGCCCCCTGGCCAGAAGAGGATGTAAACCACCTAAAACTTTTACCACAAGACACACAAAAATAAGCCCTGATCCTGGTAAGGGTCAAGACTGCTGACCCCACGCGATTTTGGCGTGACTCTATACCTCCCTTTCTCTGTTTCTTATGCGCATAACTTAGGGTATAAAAGCGGCACTGGAAAATAAAGTTTTGGGCCTTGCTCACTGAAGCTTGGTCTCCCCGTGTCATTCTTTCTCTTTTTCCATCCTTTTCTCTGTTCTCCTTTTTCTGGTTGAGATCCTTGGAGCGCTGGGCCCTCTGAGTTTACTTATCTGCCTGGGCTTCTAAGACCCACTCGAGGGGGTGCCCTGGTGGGGTGCCTCCAGTGATTCGAGAGGGCGCCTGCGGCCTACGTAAACAGAGCAAGCCCCGTGCTGGGGTTTTATTGGTTTCCAGCGTAAACCAAAGAATCATCAGCCCCCGTCTCTCTCTTTCTCTCTCTCTCTCTCTGACACCGACGCCGTTCATCCCAAGGATACCCTGGGTCATATCGAGGCTGGTCCCCGATATAGATGGAAAAACAGTAGAAACAGTGTCAGACTTTATTTTTTTGGGCTCCAAAATCCCTGCAGATGCTGATTGCAGCCATGAAATTAAAAGACGCTTGCTCCTTGGAAGGAAAGTTATGACCAACCTTGATAGTATATTAAAAAGCAGAGACATTACTTTGCCAACCAAGGTCCGTCTAGTCAAGGCAATGGTTTTTCCCGTGGTCATGTATGGATGTGAGAGTTGGACTGTGAAGAAAGCTGATCGCCGAAGAATCGATGCTTTTGAACTGTGGTGCTGAAGAAGACTCTTGAGAGTCCCTTGGATTGCAAGGAGATCCAACCAGTCCATTCTAAAGGAGATCAATCCAGGGTGTTCATTGGAAGGACTGATTCTGAAGCTTAAACTGCAATACTTTGGCCACCTCATGCGACGAGTTGACTCACTGGAAAAGACTCTGATGCTGGGAAAGGTTGGGGGCGGGAGGAGAAGGGGACGACGGAGAATGAGATGGCTGGATGGCATCACCAACTCTGTGGACATGAGTTTGAGTGTACTCCGGGAGTTGGTGATGGACAGGGAGGCCTGGCGTGCTGTAATTCATGGGGTTGCGGAGAGTCGGACACAACTGAGCGACTGAACTGAACTGAACTGATGGCTGATTCACGTTGAGGTTTGACAGAAAACAACAAAATTCTATAAAGCAACTATCCTTCAATAAAAAAATTAATTAAAAAGAAAAAAATAAGTGACCCAACGTGGTCTTTCCAATAATGGCATGTGTGAGAAAAAGGAAATATCCAGACTATTGTACTAACCCAAATCCTCTATACCATCTTTAGCCCAGCCTATTGAGTCAACTTTTTTTTCTCTATCTCTCCTCCTCTATTTGGTTCAGACAGGGCAGAGAGTGAGCTATGCCCATGTAGGATCTCCTTCCTCAAATGTCTGCTGCTAACTTTTTAAGCAGATACTTTTACCTCACCATCAAGTTGTAGCAGAAACTAAGCCTAAGTTTATTTTGAATGACTATATTTGAAATCAGTAAAAGCAAGTGGTAAAAAGATCAAGTGAAGCATAATCATCTTGCTTAGTGATCAAGTTAACACTAAAGGAACGAAACAAAAATGGTGTATTTTGTAAGCTTTCTGAGGGAAAAAGCAGTTTTAGTTAAAATTTCTGCAGGTCTCCTTATTTTATAGCTGCAGGTTATTCCCATAGCATTGCTCTGAACTCACTCTTATTATAAGTGTTTACTATAACCCCATAATATATTTTTTCTTTAAAAAATCAGTTACATTTTATTTTTTATCAAAGTATAGTTGATTTACAATATTATGTGTACAACATAGTGATTCGATATTTTTATAGGTTATATTCCATTTAAAGTTATTGTAAAACAATCACTGTATTTCCCTGTGCTGTACAATGCATGCTTGTTGCTTATGTATTTTTAGCATAGTAGTTTGTATCTCTTAATCCCCACATTCAATTATATTTTAAAGAAATGTTTAAAAATAGAAACCAAAAAAAAAAAAGAAAAGGTCTTTTACATCTACCCTCACAGTTACCATTTCTGGTGTTCTTCTTTTCTTTGTATAATCCAGGTTTCCATCTAGTGTTATATTCCTTGTGCCTGAAGGATTTTTTAAAAACATTTCTCATAGTGCAGATTTCTTGGTGAAAAGCTTTTCAATATTTCTGCACCTGAAGAAGTTTTTATTTGGCTTTTAATTCTGAAAGATACTTTTGCATGGTATAAAATTCTAGGATGACAGAGTTTTTGGTTTTGTGTCAGAACATTAAAGATGTTGCTTCGGTGGCATCTGGCTTGCCTTTTTTCTGACAAGAGTTTGCTGGTTTACTGTCATTCTTATTTTTGTTTACTCTGTATTTCTCTTTTTTTTCAGACTTCTAAGGTTTTTCTCTTTTCACTAATTTTGAAAAATTGGATTATGATGATGTATTTTACTTCTCTTCTGGTTTCTTGTGTTTGGTTGGGTTTCTTTTCTTTCTTTCTTTTTTTTTTTTTTTTTTTGAGCCTGGGCAAAGAGGACTCATCCTGTCCTCTATGGTTGGATTTCTTGAGCTTCTTGGATCTGTAGGTTTAGAATTTTCATCAAGACTGGAAATTTTTTAACTATTATTTCTACAAAAAATTTTATGGCCCTCCCCTCACTTTCTTCTCTGTAACAGAATGAATTGTGTCCCCCTCCTCCCACAAAATTCATGTGTTGAAGCTCTAACCCTCTAAATGACTGTATTTCAAGATAGGGTCTTTAGGATGGTTGTTGTTGTTCAGTCGCTCAGTCATGTCTCACTCTTTGCAACCCTGTGGACTGCATCACGCCAGGCTTCCCTGTCCTTTACCATCTTCCAGAGCTTGCTCAAACTCATGTCCATCGAGTCAGTGATTCCACCAACCATCTCATCCTCTGTCATCCCCTTGCCCTTCTGCCTTCAATCTTTCCCAGCATCAGGGTCTTTTCTAATGAGTCAGCTTTTCACATAAGGTAGCCAAAGTATTGAAGCTTCACCTTCAGGGTCAGTCCTTACAATGAATATTCAGGACTAATTTCCTTTAGGATTGACCGATTGGATCTCCTTGCAGTCCAAGGGACTCTCAAGAGTCTTCTCCAACACCACAGTTCAAAAGCATCAATTCTTCGGCTTTCAACTTCTTTATGGTCCAACTCTCACATCTGTACATGACTACTGGAAAAACCTTAGCTTTGACTAGATGGACCTTTGTCAGCAAAGTAATGTCTCTGCTCTTTAATATGCTGTCTGGGTTTCACATAGCTTTTCTTCCAAGGAGCAAGCATTGTTTAATTTCATGGCTGCAGTCACTGTCTGCAGTGACTCTGGAACTCAAGAAAATAAAGTTTGTCACTGTTTCTGTTGTTTCCCCATCTGTTTGCCATGAAGTGATAGAACCAGATGCCATGATCTTCATTTTTTAAATGTTGAGTTTTAAGCCAGGTCTTTCATTCTCCTCTTTCACCTTCATCAAGAGGCTTTTTAGTTCCTCTTCACTTTCTGCCATAAGGGTGGTGTCATCTGCATATCTGAGGTCATTGATGTTTCTCCCAGCAATCTTGATTCCAGCTTGAGCTTCATCCAGCCCAGCATTTCACATGATGTACTCTGCATATAAGTTAAATAAGCAGGGTGAAAATATACAACCCTGACATACTCCTTTCCCAGTTTGAACCAGTCCATTGTTCCATGTCCAGTTCTAACTATTGCTTCTTGACCTGCGTCCAGGTTTCTCAGGAGGCAGGCAAGATGGTCTGGTATTCCCATCTCTTGAAGAATTTTCCAGTTTGTTGTGATCCACACAGTCAAAGGCTTTGGTGTAGTCAGTGAAGTATAAGTAGATATTTTTCTGGGATTCTCTTGCTTTTTCTATGATCCAACAGATGTTGGCGATTTGTTGGTAATTTTGGCATGGTAATTAAAGTTAAATGAGGTTATAAGAGTGGGGCTCTAATCCAACCTCATGGTGTCCTTATACAAAGAACAAGAGACACCAGAGATCAGTTTCTTTCCACACAAGTGCACAGAGGAAAGACCAAGTGAGGACACAGTGAGAAGGAAGCTGTGTACAAGCCACGAAGAGAGATCTCACGAGAAGCCAGCCCCAAGAGCACTTTGATCTTGGATGTCTTACCTCCAGAGCTGTGAGAAAATTAATCTCTGTGGTTTAAGCCACTAAAGCTGTGGTATTTTGTTACGACAGTTTTAGAAGAACAATATAGTCATACAGAAATTTCCCTTATTACCCATAGCATTCACCTGCTACTCCACATCCAGTTTCCCTATTATAAACATCTTGCATTAGTATGGTATATTTATCACAACTAATGAACCAATATTGATATGTTACTGTTAACTACAGTTTATCATTTATTCAGATTTCTTTAGTTTTTCCCTAGTATCATTTTTCTGTTTCATGATCCTATCCAGTACATTAAATTACATTTAGTTGTCATGTCTCCCTCATCTTGGCCATAACAGTCTCTCAGATTTTCCTTGTTTTTGCTGATCTTGATAGTTTTCAGAAGTATTGATTAGGTATATTGTGGGAGGCCCTCTATGGATTTTATTTGACTTTTTTTTCATGATTAGACTATGGTTATGGGTTTGGCCATACTAGAACAATACCTCTCTGAGCATCCCATCTGAATTATTTCCATATCTATAACCTGATTTTTAAAAATAGATAAAAGATTTGAATGGACATCTTACCAAAGAAGAATACAGAAAATAAGTGCATGAACAAATGTTCAATACCTTTAGTCATTACGGAAGTGCAAATTAAAATAGCAATGAAATACCACTACATCAGCCCAAAAATGACTAAAATAAAAAGGACCAACAATAACAAGTGTTGATAAGGATATGGAGCAACCAGAGTGTTTGTACACTGCTGGGGGAAGCCAAAATGGTACATTGACTCTGGAAAACTGGCCATCCTATAAAATTAAGCAAACACTTACCATCAGATCCAGCAATCCACTCCTAGATATCCATGCAAGAGAAATGAATATATATTTCACCAAAAGATTTGTACTTGAATATTCCTAACAACTTCATGCTCCTTGGAAGGAAAGTTATGACCAACCTAGATAGCATATTAAAAAGCAGAGACATTACTTTGCCAACAAAGGTCCGTCTAGTCAAGGCTCAGGTTTTCCAGTGGTCATGTATGGATGTGAGAGTTGGACTGTGAAGAAAGCTGATCGCCGAAGAATTGATGCTTCTGAACTGTGGTGTTGGAGAAGACTCTTGAGAATCCCTTGTACTGCAAGGAGATCCAACCAGTCCATTCTAAAGGAGATCAATCCTGGGTGTTCATTGGAAGGACTGATGCTAAAGCTGAAACTGCAATACTTTGGCCACCTCATGCGACGTGTTGACTCACTGGAAAAGACTCTGATGCTGGGAGGGTTTGGGGGCAGGAGGAGACAGGGACGACAGAGAATGAGATGGCTGGATGGCATCACCAACTAGATGGACATGAGTTTGAATGAACTCTGGGAGTTGGTGATGGACAGGGAGGCCTGGCATGCTGTGATTCATGGGGTCGCAAAGAGTCAGACACAACTGAGTGACTGAACTGAACTGAACAACTTTATGAATAAGCAAAAACTGGAGACATCCATTTTCTTTTTTTTTTCTGGTTGTGCTGGGTCTTCCTTGCTGCATGCAAGCTTTCTCTAGTTGTGGCACTCAGGCTTAGTTGCCCCAAGCTATGCGGGGTCTTAGTTCCCTGACTAGGGATTGAGCCCACATCCCCTGCATTGGAAGGCAGATTCTTAACCACTGGACCACAAGGGAAGTCCCTGGAAACACACAAATGTTTATGAGCTTGTGAATGGGTAGACTGTGTGCTATATCCAAATGATGGAATACTACTCAGAAATAAAAACCAACATACTACTGAATCACGCAACAACATGCATGAGTCCCAAAACCATTATGCTAAGCAAAAGAAGGCAGACATGAAAGACCATACACTGTGTGATTCCATTTATGTAATATTCTAGAAAAGTAAAAACTAGAGTTCCTGAAAGGCGATGAGTGGTTGCCAAAGATAGGAAAAAATTCA
Source organism: Moschus berezovskii (assembly GCF_049115385.1). Classification (NCBI taxonomy): domain Eukaryota; kingdom Metazoa; phylum Chordata; class Mammalia; order Artiodactyla; family Moschidae; genus Moschus; species Moschus berezovskii. Next base: position 113,874,465 of record NC_142461.1, on the reverse strand, counting down.
CAAAAGAGCAAAGGTAAACTTTTGGGTTGATGGAAATTCTCTGTGCCATAATTGTGAGGACAGTTAAACAGTTATAGGCACTTAGAAGAATTCATTGATCATATACTTCGATTTTGTGACATTTATTGAAATCAATTATACCTCAATAATATCATTTAAAAAAACTTTAAAATTAAGTCATTTTTTTATTGCCCCAATATTTTTCTCCCAGTGGGTATTTGATATTAGAACCATAGTAACTGCTATTGGAAATTAATAATAAATAGCATCAATTCATAAATGTTTAACATGGGACATTTTGAATGACCTAAATTGCCAACTTCACTTTTTTCAGGATAAATTAAAAATAAGAAAGAGGGGGCGGTTGACATAATGAATTTTGCTTCGACAGAAGGCTGCTTTGGTGTTTTATTTGATCTGAAATGGAAAGGTGACAAATATGGGGATCATTTTAGTTCAGATGTTTCAAATCTCCTTTATTATTCTAGAGCAAATATTAGTGGGTTGAATGAATCTCAAGCTAGACATTTCTCAGGTCTATTTTTAAACTCAAACTGGCTCTTTCCCAGAAAGAAGAGAAACAAAAATTTACTGGCAGTAAAGCCTTTACCTTTTTTCATTGAATTTTCTGAGGAGATTTTTATAAAAAAGAAGAAAAAAAGCCTCTGAAAAATCAGAACAGATGGAACATTATGAGAGCATTGCAGAATAGAATACTTTTCTGAGTACTTAGAAGAAAATAAAGTGCTCAAAGAGACCTTGTCTTTTTAAAACATCAGTTGACTACAGACAAAGTATCAGATGTAGTAAATATTTGCCTTTCTTTGAAAGCACTGAAAACAATGAAAGCCCAATCACATTAAACTGTTCTCAAGGTTGGTCTCTAAGACACCAGTCCAAAGGATTTCCATCTGAAAAGAGTTTGTAGAATCCTTCTTAGCAATAAGATAGTTGAGTGGTTTGGTAAAGCTTGAGAGAGTTACGTCGTTGTGGTCCGGACCTGTTCTCTTTGCCGGCTGGCTCTGGCACCAGCTAATAGCCCCTGCTTGATGAGCCCTAGCTCCTTATTGGGCTGGTCCCAATTCATAATAATTTTTGAAGTGGGGGACTCTTTGGAGATCTCCCCTCAATCATGCAAGATCTGTGATATCTCAAATAGTGAGTTCTTTCCAGATTTAACTGGTTCAGACTTTGCTGACACTCCTACTCAGACGTATTGTCGGAAGTCATACTGTCTGAAGAAACCTGAGCATATTTATTTTCCTAATGCTCTACTTTAAGACAAACTGCTTAGCTCTTTAGCAGCCTGAACAATATTAATGAACTCAATGACCTTAACCAGTTACAGTGCGTGCAGTCATGTCAAACTCTTTGCCACCCCATGGACTGTAGCCTGTCAGGCACCTCTGTCCATGGAATTTTTCAGGAAAGAATCCTGGAGTGAGTTGCCATTTCCTCCTCCAGGGAATCTTCCCGACCCAGGGACTGAACCCATATCTCTTGCTTGTCCTGCACTGCAGGTGTATTCTTTACCACTAGTGCCACCTGGGAAGCCAAATTACCTTAACACATTTTATAAAATCACTGATAAAATATTTGTGATTCACTCAAGGGGCTTCTGGAGAAGGAAATGGCAACCCACTCCAGTACTCTTGCCTAGAAAATCCCATGGACGGAGGAGCCTGGTAGGTTGCAGTCAATGGGATTGCTAGGAGTCGGACACGACTGAGCGACTTCACTTTCACTTTCATGCATTGGAGAAGGAAATGGCAACCCACTCCAGTGTTCTTGCCTGGAGAATCCCAGGGATGGGGGAGCCTGGTGGGCTGCCGTCTATGGGGTCGCACAGAGTCGGACACGACTGAAGTGACTTAGCAGCAGCAGCAGCAGAGAGAGTTGATTAAAATGTTGCTCATTAACATTCATGCTTTCTTTGGCCCAACTAGAAAACTAGCCTTTAGATATCAGAAAACTTAAATTTTAGACAGTGCAAACTCCACATGGGGAAAGGGGTAGCTGAGAAAATCCTAGATATGGCAGCCATGTTTTGTATTCACTAAGGTTTCATAGTCTTTCAAGGCTTCTACAATCTCCTCTTGAAGACAGATGAATAGATATTAGAGTAAGTTACATAGTTCTTTGCAGCAGAAAAAGGATGTGAGGTGGCCTATACATGGTTGAGGGAGAGTGTGGAGAGCTCCAAGTGTTAACTGTGATTTCCAGTTCACCAAGACTCATTCATCACACAGACTTGCTACCAAACCATTGGGGATGAGACAGTGTAAGGGAACACGATACAGCAGCCAGTGAAACAGACCAAAAAACTGTCAGTCCCGGGGAAAAGTACTGGAGGGAAGCGCCGCAAATACAGCAGTGACTCTCTGCCAAACAGATACAATTGGTTTGGTTTTTTTTTTAAACGTCACACTTGATAAATCCTTCCTGAGTTTCAAAGGGAAGAGACAAATAAGCTACCATTTTGTTATCAATAAAGGTAGCAGGTATCAAAGAGTTAAATCTCATCATAGGAACAAAATTGAGAGGGAATATGGCAAGCTATCATAAGAAAACAGAAAGAAAAATAAGTGCAGTAAAAACAATAAAAGCAAAATCTTTCTCGAAGGGAAGCTGGGAGTACATTTTCTTGGCTGAAGATCTAGTGTGAATAAAAGGGAAAAATAACATCTTGAAAAGGCCAAATGAAATGGTAAACCAACCTTCAGTACTAATGAGATTGTCAAGAGGCCTTTAGATGGGTGATAAGGAGTGCTGGTCTTTTGACACCTGAGGCTGTTAACAAAGCTTAAAGAAATTGGCAAAAGTCTCAAAAATGCTTTCAAAATCACTTCATTGTGATTCTTTTTAGTTCAGGAAAATCAAATATATGCCTATAGCTCTTAGGTGAGTGGGGAATGAAAAGAATAAATGTAGTGTTGTAACAAATCCAAAATGTTTAGAAACCATTGTGTCTGTATCTTTGAATGTTTGGAATTGCACAGTGTTTGCAGAGATGATCTAAAAGTGGATGGTTAGACTGGGCTGCGGATGGCTGCCTGGATAAAAATGGGGTTCCTAAGAAACCCAACACAGACTTCTCTGCGCATAAGAAACAAATGTGGTTTAACGAGGTCACCTCCTCTAAGACATACAGGTGATATATAGCTTTGACCATTTGACAAGCATGACTTCTCCAGGGACAAAGTGTGATCAAGAAGCCAGGTCCATTTCGGGACCTGGATCTAAATGCTGGAATCTCAAGAAGTCTGCTAATTGGACTTGGGCTGTCATGGGAGAAGACTTCTTAAGAATTATTTTTCTTCCTGGCTAAAGAGGCACTGAGGAAGAAATAGCTTTATCTGCTGCCATTGGATGCATATATCTATTTATTTACCTACTGAAAGCTTATGGTGAATGATGTCAGATTCGTGATCTCCAAAGTAGATTTAGCTTTGGAATCAGGGACCAGGCTTGATCACTCAAGAGTTTTAGTGTCTGTTCAGTTCAGTTCAGTTGCTCAACATATCTGACTCTCTGTGACCCCATGGACTGCAGCAGACCAGGCCTCCCTGTCCATCACCAACTCCCGGAGTCTACCCAAACCTATGTCCATTGAGTCGGTGATGCCATCCAACCATCTCATCCTCTGTCATCGCTTCTCCTCCTGCCTTCAATCTTTCCCAGCATCAGAGTCTTTTCAAATGAGTCAATTCTTCACATCAGCTGGCCAACATATTGGAGTTTCAGCTTCACCATCAGTCCTTCCAATGAATATTCAGGACTGATTTCCTTTAGGATGGACTGGTTGGATCTCCTTGCAATCCAAGGGATTCTCAGGAGTCTTCTCCAATATCGCAGTTCAAAAGCATCAATTCTTTGGCGCTCAGCTTTCTTAATAGTCCAACTCTCACATCCATACATGACTACTGGAAAAACCATAGCTTTGGCTAGACGGACCTTTGTTGCCAAAGTAATGTCTCTGCTTTTTAATGTGCTGTCTAGGTTGGTCATAACTTTTCTTCCAAGGAGCAAGTGTCTTTTAATTTCATGGCTGCAGTCACCATCTGCAGTGATTTTGGAGCCCAGAAAAATAAAATCTGTCAATGATTCCACTGTTTCCCCATCGATTTACCATGAAGTAATGAGACCGGATGCATGATCTTTGTTTTCTGAATGTTGAGTTTTAAGCCAGCTTTTTCACTCTTCTCTTTCACTTTCATCAAGAGGCTCTTTAGTTCCTCTTTGCTTTCTGCCATAAGGGTGGTGTCATCTGCATATCTGAGGTTATTGATATTTCTCCCAGCAATCTTAATTCCAGCTTGTGTTTCTTCCAGGCCAGCATTTCTCATGATGTACTCTGCATATAAGATAAATAAACAGGGTGGCAATATACAGCCTTGATGTACTCCTTTCCCGATTTGGAACCTATCTGCTGTTTCATGTCTAGTTCTAACTGTTGCTTCTTGAC